>NC_060124.1:377625252-378967752 GCF_021461395.2 Schistocerca americana
AAATACATCCTTCAATCAGTGTGAATTTGTTCAGATAAAAGTACGAATCTTTGTAAAAATATGATGAAAACTGTGATAAGCGCCCAGATTTTATCAGCAAGAATTGCATCTCCTCGCGTTCAGCAGGCAGAAGAGATTCTTCATTTAGACTTCCGTGCCTCTCCTAATCAAATTCGATTATAGGTGAGCAGCGATAACAAAAAGCCTGTACTAAAGGTATTACAGGTTCATCAGTGCGTTACAGCTCGTAACAGCAGTGTGCACAGTGACATCGAAATGAATTTACTGCAGTGCAGAAGGTTCAAATGGGTCTGAGCACTATGGGACTTAACTGCTGTGGTCATCAGTCCCCTAGAACTTAGAACTACTAAACCTAACTAACCTAAGGACATCACACACATCCATGCCAGCCGCGCAGGATTCGAACCTGCGACCGCAGCAGTCGCGCGGTTCCAGACTGCAGCGCCTAGAACCGCTCGGCCACTCCAGCCGGCCAGTGCAGAAGGTTAGACTATAATCAGGGAAATTGCTGATTTCAGATAACCTTCACTACTGACGATTGATTTGTTTAAGAAGCTAATGACAACTAAAACACGGAAGTTATTTCTCGCTCGGGACGTAATATTATCCCACCGATACGTATCTCAGTACTGCCACGCAATGCTAATTTCCATCTAAATTATGTGGGCACACAGTATTTTGTTAAATATATTGTTACATCATTTTCGATAACTTAAATGGTCAGAGTAAGTTGAGGAGGGAATTTATCAACAACTATGACAGCAGAAGAAAATCTTAAATATTCCCCGACCACGCTGCGAATGGTGCAAGCAAAATTTTAATAGTAAGATTATATATCAACAGTCACACTGCGACCCGCACAACCTCCTCGCTCAACAATCAACTTAATTCGTGTATATGTTGTGACTAAGACAGTGGTAACATAACGCTGAAGTTTCGATTGCTTCTCAAACTTCATGTACACGAAGTGAAGCGTTTTAGAAACCATCTGTCGCTATATACGCCGCTATGTAAGGAAACCTTTCACGACTGAAGTTCCATTATAGGCTGACGTGCTTAACACTTCACTGAGCTAGAACTAACGCGTAAAGTGAGCAGCTGTCACAACGTTATACTGGTGTAAGTAGTGTGACCTCCACATCGTCAAGTCCGTGGGAGGCACAGGTAATTTAAACACATGCATTACCAACGATTTCACGCTATGCTGCCATTTCCATGAGTGCCACAATATTGCTTAGTCAAAAGATTACATTGTTTTCACGCATCCTAATATTCTGCTTCAGCCTGTCACGCTGAATAAGCAAAGCTGCCAATTGGAGTATTGCAACAGGTGAGCTGTGGGTTGCCTAAACTGCAGATATGGCTTGGTCTTGTATCGGTATCACCTTGCGGTTACTCGGAGGACTTATTAACACCTCGACCATACAATAAGCATATACCGTTTAAAATGAAAATTTTCAATCGTATGAGGGTGTCGGTAAGAACACAGGATTTCTGCCTTGTACAATACGTAGCCGAGAAGAATGCCTGCGTGGAATGAGACAGGAACAATCGTCCGCCTTGCTTTCTTCCGCCTGCGTCGTCAATGAACTGTCATCTGGCCGTTCGAAAAATATTGCCTCACCAGGAGTCTTGATTGACAGCCTTTCGTGTCATTGTTAGCCGGTTATGGTCCCCACGTTTTTCAATTTTTTATTTACAGCTCCACTTGCAGAGAGAAAAATTGAAGTGAAAACGTGAATTAAGACATCACATCCACACAAAAGGCAGGAAACAGACGAGAAAAAACTACCGTTGGCAATGTTTTAACTGAACAAACCGCAACATGTATATAACGAAAAAATATTTCAGTAGCTGCGTACACAATAAAAGTATTAGTGATTTAATGATAAAGCAGTGACTGATACCATGTAAACAAACAGAATTTTACCGACATTATTTAGGAAGTACTAGTGCACTGCAGTCTTCAGAAGGTTTAATACACAGTGCTGCTATAAATGATTCATTCGTTTCAAAGTTATATATTTTCCTAAGTATTACGTGTACAAAATGACGGACGCACGAACAAAACCGTAACTCAACGAATTTGCATCGTGCCCATCAGTTGACGCTACATGATCAATACTTTATCAAAACAGGGTATCATGGAATAGGTGCTTTGAAATATGCACATATGGGGGCTCCCTCCACGTTTGAAATTCAGCGTGGATTGCAAGTGAAAGTGAAAGTGAAAGTTAAAGCTGTAGCTCTCGATGCTCTGGTCACTAAAGAGCTTAGCTCATCCCTTCATAGTGTGCTGCAAACGGTTATAGAAACACACAACTACGGTACTCTAAATGAGAAATGAGGTATTCTATTTCAGCAACGGAGATTTCTCTTGAAAGTGTCTCACCTCTCACTAACCTCACTTCGGAAAGCACTTCAATGACAATTTTGATAAATGTAATTGGATTAAAAATCCATTCAAAAATGTTCCTGGACCACCAAGTCCAAATATAAAAGGGCAAGAACAGCTAATTGATCCCACTTTTGATACTTCACTGAAGAGTAAATTTAAATGTTTTGTTAGCAATTTTCTATACATATTAGCAAGGAATTCCCAACGCTGAGCCAAAATGTAATGAAGATCCAAATTCCTTTTGCAACAACTTCTGTGATACTGGCATTTCAGCTCTCTAACTACCGTTCAAAGCTAAATGCAAGCAAAGAACATCGAGTGCTGTTTCTGCTATTACACCACGCCTTGAGAAACTTTCTTCTCAAAAGCACGGTCCTCCATCACATTGAACTTTGTAACTTAAATTTTTAATGCTATTGTAATTCTGGTTTGCTGAATTGTAAATGTCATTCATTTCATAGTTTTTGTCGTCATGTGCTGACATCCGCATATTTTTTATTTTATTGCAACATTTTTGAACAGAATGACGGAGTTTGGGGGGTCCTTTATCGCCAAGTTTATTTGTGGAAAACTTCGAGGATAGAGCACAGAGGACTTAAGCTTTGCAACTAACGTGCTGCTGGAGATACGCAGAAGGTACGATGTTTGTCTGGCTTCATGGACGTGGTGCTCAACAGATTTTTGGACCACTTCAATTTTCTTCATCCCACCATTAAATTTACCACGGAGGTCCAAAGTGATGGCAGGCTTCCCTTTTTGGACACCATGGTTTACAAAAAAACAAGATGGCACTCTGGGACAGTGTCCAGCGAAAGCCGACACACACACACACACACACACACACACACACACACACACACACACACACACAATGATCGGTGCCTGCATGTTACCACTTTCCATCTATTGTACCAATGCAATGCAATGGCCAATGGCGTCCTTAGAACTCCGCTACGCAATAGATGCAACAGGTGTAAAATTATTCAAACGAAGCCTGACTTCTTCATATATAGCAGTTTACTGGCAAATGAACGGACTCGGCGACTGAGATGGCACAATATCCGTACTGCGGCAAATGTAATTACGCCGAGTATATTGTGCCAGTATAACAAAACCCGTATATTAATCTGCGTACGATACATTTAAATTAATGCGTAACATGGACAGTTATGTTTTTTTATCCTTAGTAGCATAAATATAGATCACATTCAATCTACTTTAACAAAACCTGTTTTCCATAACCGATTTAAAAGCCTATGATCAACGAGAAACAACATGCCGAATTTGAAACTCTGTTCTAAGTCCGATTTTTCTTGCTACTTTGCCTCTGTTGTTAGCCAATATTGTAAATTAAACTCATTGTTCTGGAGAGGGTTGGGGGCTTAAAATTTGTTGTTCGAATAAGACTTGCTTTGAAGCATTAATAGAAAACGGTATTAGTAAAAGAAGTATCGAATATACCCTGCTCTCATCTTTTCATAAACATCAACATATTTTCGACTAATTTGTAGATTACTGGAAAATAGTAGGGGAATAAAAACTTTTATTCCTTATCGTTGTTCTGTCAATCTATTGCACTCTACATTTTCATCATGCGTTCACTCTACTAGAAATGCGAATCCGAAGTGTTTACATTGTTTTTGGGCCTGATTTTCGCGCCCAACTTTCATTCCAGTTGTACAGCTTGGTATGTTTTACAGAGCATAGTTTTTTAGCATATTTTTTTTCAAAATCTTCAATTTTGCGCTTAATTCATTTAGTACTGAAAAGTGCTATGGAAATGTAACTTAATGCCAAGTTTCACATTCCTTATAGCATTAGTTCAGGAGATGCAAGAAGCCAAACTTCGAAATTTTTTCGGGCGCCTACTTTCTTAGCCGATTTACCTACAATTTTCTGGCTCAAATTGGCTCGTAAAATTCTTTTCATTATTATTCTTAAGAGAACGCATAAAGTTGTACAAGATGGCCAAATTTTATTTCTTTACAAAAACTATTGCTCGAGATATTACAGCTCAAAGTTGTCAAAAATTCACGCTGGCTCTGCGCGAGTCGTAATCAGCCGAGAAACATTCAGCACAAGCGGGTTTCGCAGCGCGGGCCGATCCGGTGCCGACAGTGGCTCCGAGGGACAGGCTCGCAGCGCAGGTAGCTGGATTACGCCGCAGGCTCGGCACCCCAGCGCGCCAAGCAGATGGCGCGCCTCCAGCAGACAAAGGGTCAAGTGAAGAGTCTGAGTACAATAATTCATATATCGTGCCCGGTCCTGCTCTAAAGACGATGCCACCAGTATGCTCTCTGAGGGCAGTTGTGGAGAACGGCGCATGCTCCGCGTACGGTACGGAGGCCTGTTCAGTATGAGTTGTACCCTTTAATTCACTTTCAGCGGGACTCCACAGCAGCGGCGATCTCCTGAATATGGCGTACAGATGGATCGCCGAAATATCGAATCGTGTTCATTTTACAGGGTGTATACGCGGACAAGGAAAAAAATTCCCGGCTTTTTCCCGGTTAAAAATACACTTTCTCCCGGGTGAAAACACACCTTTTCCGTGTTAAGTGACAGTATATTTTCCCTCGGAACTGCAAAAATTATCAATCCGTTGAATGGTTATGGTTTTATACACGGGCGTAGAATTTCCCGGCACTTCAAAAAACGAAACTCGGGGGAAAATACAGGTTTTGGAAATATCTTTGATCTGCAGCAACATGTACGCTGCGTATTTTCGTATTACAAAAGTATACATTCGAAATCCACCAAACACGGCACGTTACGTTACTTTCCCAAACATTGAAATCGAGATTGCGATGCGCTTTAGTAAGCCAGTCATAGCTCGTGTCACGTGATCTCGCCAGCCGATGACAGCGGATATGATGTAGTCAGCCAACAACATCACTTAAGTTGCATGAACACACAAACAGGAAATTTAATGGTTTAAATTAATATACACAGTGTTGTTACAAAAAAAAAGCAAAGCTTTCACATGTAATATTGGTCTCTAAGGTTAATAAGCTGCAAGGTTTCGCATATAATCTTTATATTTTTTGCGCGTGTTACACTTTAAGATGTATCACACCAATGTGCCAGTAAAATTTTTAATAATGACATAAATGTCTGATCTTCGGGGGTTCGAAATTATTCTGAATGGATTGTCATCAAGAGTTGATTTTTAAATGAGAGTCAAACGTTCTGTGATTTAATAAATTCATGGTACATTCTCGCACACAGTTCAACTTACGTAAATGGATACTTACTACGAAAGTAACGCTTTTCAAACCACCATTCGCATTATTTTCCCGCGACCTGTTAGAAATAGGTTCGTTTCAGCAGTTGCCAGAGGGCGCAGATAACAAGCGACACCGTGCTTGCGCAGCTACGATGTCGCACAAAGCCCGTATGTACGAGCGTGTAAAACGTTGAAAGGTCATACATTATGTCATAAAAGAAACAAGACATCAGAAGATACTCCAAGAGCATCGTAATTTCGTGAACCATACAAAAAGTGGACATTTAAAGTGAATACTTAAAGTGCACATTCGTATGTCCAGATTCCCAATGAAGTAGACCTCGACCTGATGTTAAGCTTTTCAGTGTGGTTTTCGGGATGTAAATTTCCTTGGAGCACCATTATTGTATTATATCATATTTGGTTCTTTACTATGGCATAATGCCATACGCGCTAGAAGATCAAACGTGCACTTTATTAAATGCAGCGAACAGTTGAAACTAGCCAGTACTGTGGAATTAAACATTTCGTTTCAAATACATTGACTGCCTCTGCGGAAAAAGTTAAAAGATAAATTTCTTTAACAGACAAAAATAACTTCATTGTTCCACAAGGCGATTAATGCTTGACTGTCAGAAAGGTGAAAATAAAATAAAATCTGAAACTAACAACATATTTTAGCCTTCCGTAATTATGTGAATGTATTTTAATTCACTTGATAGCTCCCGGCCACAGATATCCGTTTTGTTTTCATTTGACGTGAGAGTAAACGAAGGGGAAGCAACAAAATCACTAAAAGTAAACACGGGTCACATGGAGACTACCTACCCACTGTAACTCAGACTGCTCTGCGCTTCAGCCCCGGATCTACGGTATTTGCGAACAGGGTCAATATTAAAAAATCGAATTTTGAAAAATACGTTCATCTTGTAGCGCACAGCTTTCTGAAACATAAAACATAAGTATTCCAGGAAATTTAGGACATATTATTTGGTCTTAAGTGTGCCAAAGTGCAGTGCCACGCCTCTTCATACAGCATTCTTCTATCGCACGTCACTGTACTTCGCTCTGTGGAATTGAAACGTGTATATTTTGCAATGGATGTTATCAAACTACATCCAGGTCAGTGGAAATTGAAATGTCCTGTGGTGCCTCTCCGGCTCCCAGTCGGCCGGTTTTACAGCCTGCCCCACTTAAAAAAATCTCGCAATTAACGTTTTGCTACATGAAAAATCGAAATGTTATCCGACACTGAAAAAGCTGTTAATACAAGTAACACCCAAGACTGGCGTGGTTTCTCGATCTGATTACGTCTATTTTGTCACTGTCTGCTAGATAAAACAACACAGGCCTTTGTACAATGGTCATTTTTATAATACGACAGAATATGATTACGAAGTACCAATATCAAATGCCTATTTGGCCTACTACAAGCAAAAAGCTTTACGTTAGGAACTAGTTTCACATTTCAATCACACGCACTAGTTTCTCAAGCATGCGATCGAAAAGTAATATTACAAAATTTTTATATAAATTTGGAATCGTCTTATTCTTCCATAATTTCTGCGATGGCTCCGTTTCTTCTCCTTCCTCGTTCTAACAATCTTGTCATCACCAATTCTGTAGCTATTCCTGCACTTGTCAAAATGGGTTTGCCGCTTAACTTCACTAACCCCGCCAGAATCACCAGTTTAGTTATCCCGCGATTATTCTCCGGTTAGGCGTTGTTACATGTTCGTACAACACGTTTTTCGCGTTACTTCCAGAATAGAACGTAAGCGGCTGCTACTCCGGGACTGTACAACTGGTTCTTACTAGCGTAGCGATCTCGTCAAAAACTTTGTCAAAATTCATTTTTTTGGATACACCGAGAAGATAAATATGTAATCTTTCTCACCTGTTATTCCTGTTAGCTGTTTATTTCCACTCTGGTACTATGAATCGATGGATTTCGCTAGTAATTATAACAACGCTGCTCATTCGCAAACCCAATCAACCACATAATCAGACAGCGATTGGCATCCATCCGTTCGGCTTTACTCCGCTCAGCTCGTATAGCCCCGTCCCCTTTTGTCTGCGTAAAGTTTATTTCTAGATGCGACGAGGATTCTCCTGACAGACATCACGTACACTATACACGCATTAAAAAATCAACATATGATTCTTTCAGAAATAAACTTAAAATGTGATCAAAAACCAACAGGGATGCGTTTCAAAATCATATGAATAATCACAATAGACCAAAGTGCGCTGGATGCTAGGCGCTTTGTGAAACAAGTTTTTTTTTTTCGTCAAGAATATGAATTTGGCGCCCCTTTTTTTCTCGGTAGCATCTAGCTGCTTGCTGCAACTGCTTGTAAAGCCAACAGCCACATTCCTGTAGCCAGAAGCGGGAGAATCTACTACTCAAACGCGACAATTGCGCATGCGCATGAGCCCGCTCGCACCTGCTAAAACGAATCTAATGTAAACAGTTGTGACTTCACGCTCATCGGAAGCAATTTGTTTTAATGAAGCATTCCATAGTCTTCCTAAAGCCTTCGACACATTATGTTGTTGGCAGACTTTCGTATGAGCACTGTGTGTCGGCGTTGCATATGGCGCGTTTCCTTTGCAATTTCAGTAATTTTCGTTTTTTCTCTCTCGTTTATGTTTTATTGTTGAAGTATTATTCAGCAGTAGCGGGTTACAGTAATATCCTTTGTTAGACTATCGGTTCTTACCAGTCAAAATTTAAAAAAATTAACTGAAAACTAAAACAATGAATAATTTCCGGGTTTTTCCCGGTTTTCCCCCGGGTCGTATACACCCTGTTTTAGGATCAGACAATATACCTGAGGAGACTATCAGGCATTGCTGTTAGATTTACATTTTTCTTACAAATAGGAGCTACGATTGGAACTATAAATGAAATTAAGCAAGGAAGGTGTTATTTACGTGCTTTTACAAAAATGGGGAAGGCACGGAGCAACACGTGAAAATCTAAGTTTGTATATGCAGAGCCTTTAATTTCATTTTGAGCTTTTGAGTCAACAGTCTTGCGACTGGTTTGATGCGGTACGCCACGAATTCCTCTCCAGTGCCAACCTGCCGAGGTAGTAGAATTCCTTAACTTTATCTGCTACGTGAGCATCAATCCTGATAAGATTCTCGCTGTTCGTATTTCTGCTACTTCTCATTACTTTCGTCTTTCTTCGATTTACTCTCAGTCCATATTCTGTACTCATTACTCTGTTCATTCCATTCAGCACATCACATACTACTTCTTCACTTTCACTCAGTATAGCAATATCATCAGTAAACCATATCAGTGATATGCTTTCACCTTTAATTTTAATTCCACGCCTGAACCTTCCATCACTGTTCATGTACAGATTGAACAGCACGGGAGAAAGACTAATCCCTGTCTTACATACATTTTAATCCGAACACTTCGTTCTTGGTCGTCCACTCCTATTATTCCCTCTTGGCTCTAGTACATATTGTATATTACCCGTCTCTCCCTATAGCTTACCCCTGTTTTTTTCAACATTCCGAACATCTTGCACCATTTTACACTGTCGAACGCTTTTTCCAGGTCGACAAATCCTATAAACGGGTCTTAAATTTTCTTTAATCTTGCTTCCATTCTGATCGTCATCTAGCGCATCCTCAATTTTCTTTCCCATTCTCCTGTATATTATTTTTGACAGCATCTTGAATGCACGAGCTGTTCAGCTGATTGTGCGATAATTCTTGCACTTGTCAGCTCTTGCTGTCTTCGGAACTGTGTGATGATATCTCTCCGAAAGTCAGATGGTATGTCGCCAGACTCATACATTCTAAACACCAACGGGAATCGTCATTTTGTTGCCACTTCCCACATGATTTTAGAAATTCTGATGGAATGTTATACATCCCTTCTGCCTTATTTGATCTTAAGTCCTCCAAAGCTCTTTTCAGCATTCCTCTGTAGCACCACATTTCAAAACCTATTTTCTTGTTGTCTGAACAGTATATCGTCAACGTTTCTCTCTCGCATAAGACTACATGCGAATGGAACAGGAAAGAGACTCTATAGTATTGGTACTAAGTGCCCTCCACCATGCGCTGTACAGTGGCTTGCGTAGTTTAGATGTAGAAAAAGAAGCAATGTTTGCCGATGGCATAGTAATTCTGTCACAGAAGCAAATGGTTGGGAGGTCAGTTGAACAGAATGGGTGGCACTTATGTAGTTTAGGGGGTACATGCGCTGATCACGAGAAAAGTACCTATTTTTGAAGGAAACGCTTATTTCTGAAGATATAAGCATATATATGCACGGAATACCAAAAAAATTTTTATTTCAAAAATTGTGTGTTACAGTCATATCTGATGAGCTGGTCACCGAAAAAGTTCTATTTTCATATGGATGCAAAAAAAGATCAATTAACTGTCCCAAAAATTTTTTTTATCAAAAATGATTATTGCATATGTATGCACGGAATCTCAAAAACTTTTTTTGCAATAAAACTTGGAATTAATAACAAAATTTTCCCAAAAAATATATTTTTCTTTATTTTGCACAGATATACATTAAAGCTCGAATCACAGATTAGATAAAAACAGCTACCTCACGTTAATTTGCAGCTTTAGGATACATTTTTCGAACATGCTCAATGAAATTGTGGAATGGATTTTCCCCAAAACGATGACGCCACAGAAATTCCGCCAGGTAGTTATTCAGCATAGTACGGTGTTCCGAAACGCCTTTATTTTTTTCTTTAGCTTTTTACCAGACTGACTCCACGTGATTTGTGGTTGCGTTTGTAAAGGGATCGACAAATAAAGCGAATGATTAACAGTCTGATGATTGTAGTCCAAGTTACATATGGTGTTGTAAGCTTGCCACAAATCGGAAACTACTGTGGTTCCAGGCAAAACATAATGTTGCAAATCTGGGCAGCACATGGGTAGCATCAGGTCGTGGCAAAGTACTTTTTTGGTATTCCGTGCATATATATGCTTGTATCTTCAGAAATACGCGTTTCCTTCGAAAATAGGCACTTTTCTCGTGATCAGCGAATGTACCCCTAAAATGCGTAAGTGCCTTATGGGTAGTGTCTTGAAAAAAGGTTGTGGAATGAACGTTAACAAAAGCAAAACAAGGTAATGGAATGTCGTCAAATTAAATCGGATGATGTGAGAAAAACTTTATAATGCATGTTAAAATAATTCTCTTCTGCAGAAAACGCAACAAAAGTCACTACTTTCAGTCTGATGTTTTAACCTAATTTCCTAAGCATCGCCTGATTTGATTCGACTTCATCCCATCGTCCTCTATGTACTGTGTTGATGGCCCACTTATAACCGCTTTTTAAGACATCATTCATTCCGTTTAATTCATCTAAATTCTTTCATTCTGTGAGAATCAACGTCGTCAGCATAGCTTCAAGTATTTATCGCCCCCCCCCCCCCCCCAAACTAGATTCCGTTTTATTATATGGCATTGCTCACAAACGAACCGCTCCAGCTTTCTTCAAAGCAAAGCGGCCGGTACAGGCGACCCTCGTGAGGCCACCTGTGCCTAGAGCGCTGAGGCCGTGCCACGTCACGAGACATCACCCCACACGGACGACGCGTCACTGACCTCCTGGCAGCCAAATCGGCTGGCGGTCGGCCAGGACCAAAGCGCCCTGCCACCGCGGTTATCAGATTTCCCGCGCCGCAGTTTTTCCGCTATTATTACGCGAGGCACTAATATTTTCAGACATTCGCAGTCAAAGTTGCCGAAATGGAACGTACACAGCCCTACCTGTTTCCTAGGAATGCAATTTATACCCACCTCCCCACGTAATCTCGTGAATGAATAGGGACTTACCTTACTGAGTCTATGGACAAAAGACGTAGTGTCCTTGAATATAAAGTGACTGTTGATCATTTTCCATCAACTCTGTAATTTATACGATGCGATCACATGAGCATTTAACACCACCGTAAGAGTAACCGTTTCAACCGGCCAGTGGTGATCTCCAGACCAAATTCACATACTGTAAGCGGTGATCTGACGGTCTCATTACGTTTTCAAAAACATAAAAACCTCAGGATCTTCGCAGATGTCACGATGATACATTACAGACTAGTGAGCACTCTGCATCACTTCTACATCTACATCCATACTCCGCAAGACACCTGACGGTGTGTGCCGGAGGGTACCCTGAGTACCTCTATCGGTTCTCACTTCTATTCCAGTCTCGTATTGTTCGTGGAAAGAAGGATTGTCGGTATGCCTCTGTGTGGGCTCTAATCTCTCTGATTTTATCCTCAAGGTCTCTTAGCGAGATATACGTAGGAGAGAGCAATATACTGCTTGACTCTTCGGTGAAGGTATGTTCTCGAAACTTTAACAAAAGCCCGTACCGAGCTACTGAGCGTCTCTCCTGCAGAGTCTTCCACTGGAGTTTGTCTATCATCTCCGTAACGCTTTCGCGATTACTAAATGATCCTGTAACTAAGCGCACTGCTCTCCGTTGGATCTTCTCTATCTCTTCTATCAACCCTATCTGGTACGGATCTCACACTGCTGAGCAGTATTCAAGCAGTGGGCGAACAAGCGTACTGTAACCTAATTCCTTTGTTTTCGGATAGCATTTCCTTAAGATTCTGCCAATGAATCTCAGTCTGGCATCTGCTTTACCGACGATCAACTCTATATGATCATTTCATTTTAAATCTCTCCTAATGCGTACTCCAAGATAATTTTTGGCATTAACTACTTACAGTTACTGACCTGCTATATTGTAGCTAAATGATAAGGGATCTATCTTTCTATGTATTCGCAGCACATTACACTTGTCTACATTGAGATTCAATTGCCATTCCCTGCACCATGCGTCAATTCGCTGCAGATCCTCCTGCACTTCAGTACAATTTTCCATTGTTACAACCTCTCGATACACCACAGCATCATCTGCAAAAAGCCTCAGTGAACTTCCGATGTCATCCACCAGGTCATTTATGTATATTGTGAATAGCAACGGTCCTATGACACTCCCCTGCGGCACACCTGAAATCAGTCTTATTTCGGAAGGCTTCTCTCCATTGAGAATGACATGCTGCGTTCTGTTGTCTAGGAACTCCTCAATCCAATCACACAATTGGTCTGATAGTCCATATGCTCTTACTTTGTTCATTAAACGACTGTGGGGAACTGTATCGAATGCATTGCGGAAGTCAAGGAACACGGCATCTACCTGTGAACCCGTGTCTATGGCCCTCTGAGTCTTGTGGACGAATAGCGCGAGCTGGGTTTCACACGACCGTCTTTTTCGAAACCCATGCTGATTCCTACAGACTAGATTTCTAGTCTCCAGAAAAGTCATTATACTCGAACATAATACGTGTTCCAAAATTCTACAACTGATCGACGTTAGAGATATAGGTCTATAGTTCTGCACATCTCTTCGACGTCCCTTCTTGAAAACGGGGATGACCTGTGCCCTTTTCCAATCCTTTGGAACGCTAAGCTCTTCTAGAGACCTACGGTACACCGCTGCAAGAAGGGGGGCAAGTTCCTTCGCGTACTCTGCGTAAAATCGAACTGGTATCCCATCAGGTCCAGCGGCCTTTCCTCTTTTGAGGAATTTTAATTGTTTCTCTATCCCTCTGTCGTCTATTTCGATATCTACCATTTTGTCATCTGTGCGACAATCTAGAGAAGGAATTACAGTGCCGTCTTCCTCTGTGAAACAGCTTTGGAAAAAGACCTTTAGTATTTCTACACGAAGTTCAACACGTGTTCCGAATGCAGGGCTCTTAATGAGGATACTTTTAAGAGAGTACCTTTCCTTTCTTCCCCTTTTATTTTATAACAGAAATTCAACAGATATGTAAAAATTGACTTACTCCATAAACACTCTTGGACATAATGCACGGACAGCACCCAAAAATAACAAATCCTCGCTCAGAACACAGAGGTAATAGAACGTTAGAAAAATTAGTACCACGTTCCGTCACGAGGTTAGTGCAGAACCGATTATTTGAAAGGATAGTTTGTATGTGAGCAATACTTGGCAAATCAGCGTATTATATGGCAATTTTTGAACTCTGTGAACGGACCAGTTTTTAAAATTACCATATAAAATGGCTCTAAGTCCTACGGGACTTAACATCTGAGGTCATCAGTCCCCAAGAACTAAGAAATACTTAAAACTAACAAACCTAAGGACATCACACACATCCATGCCTGAGGCAGGATTCGAACCTGCGACCGTAGCGGTCGTGCGGTTCCAGACTGAAGCGCCTAGAACCGCTCGGCCACTCCGGCCGGCAAATTACCATATACTATGTTGGTTATGCAAGGATTGATCAAATATAAACTAATATTTCTAACAATTTTGAAAATCAACTGCAATTATTTGAAGCCCTTTGGGACATCAGCATCAGCGTTTTTTAACTACAACTTTGCGAATGTGTGTCTAAACAGTCTCCTCTGGACATATCCTCCTGTCTACTACTTTCCGAACTTCTCCGTTCATTAAGTAGTGTCCACGGACTAACGTATAATTATGTAAAATACGTTCCTAAGGTGCAGAATGCAATACTTGCTTCGGACTGCTCACTGTAAACGCTGCGAAAGCATAAAAATGATAAAAACAAGCTATCCTGGATTGGGAAGCTGTGTTCTTAGCGATACTCTACATTTCTCAACCTACTTACATAAATTTCGTCAACAGCTTCTTGAGAGTTGTAATAAAAAGAGGGGCTTGAACTACTTGTCTGTTGTGTGATTTCACGTTCCTTACATTCGGCAAGTGCGAAGAACTTTAAATACCACGAACAGGACTAAACCCTCAGTAAGCAAGAAACACTTAGAAAGCTGAGAGTTTTGAAAAGCATTGCTAGTGAAATTCCCCGGCTATCTATGGGAAAAATTTGTTTAACGCATGTTAAAAACAGAATAATTCGATGTTGCCACAGCGCGTAGTGGCCTAACCTACAATAGACAAAACTATGGAAGGCACGCCATTCAAAGAGCCTTGACAGTACTGGCACCTCTCCAGTGTCGGTGCATACGAACGTCAAAGTATTTCGCACCTACTTAAGAGTCACGTTTAGACTGGAAAGGACAAAGTCCGATGTACACCAGTCAGGGGAGATGAAAAACGTCGCGCAAATTTAAATCAGGATGGAAGGTCTCAGTGTAAGCCCCTACCCCTCTAGTATCATAATCACTGCGTCCTTTCATTTAATGTGAATTCTTCGCAGTTGAGATCATGACGATGGTTAACTGAAACAGATGGTTTAGCAAATCATGTTGCTACTAGTGGATGCTTTGTTTTTTCCTAAATAACATGAAATAAACCAATGTAACGAGCTGTCAGCTGTACATTAAAAAAATGAAAAACCCTTGCGGGCCAAACTGTTTCTAGGTCAGCATAGAATTTCGGAGTTTGTACTAATCTGGGTATGCACTGGGTGATCAAAAAGTCAGTATAAATTTGAAAACTGAATAAATCACGGAATAATGTAGATAGAGAGGTACAAACTGACACACATGCTTGGAATGACATGGGGTTTTATTATAACCAAAAAAATACAAACGTTCAAAAAATGTCTGACAGATGGCGCTTCATCTGAACAGAATAGCATTAATTAGCATAACAAACTAAGACAAAGCGAAGATAATGTTCTTTACAGGAAATCCTCAACAATAGCTGTAGTCGAGGAATAATGTTGTGAACAGTACTGTAAAGCATGTCCGGAGTTATGGTGAGGCATTGGCGTCGGATGTTGTCTTTCAGCATCCCTAGAGATGTCGGTCGATCACGATACACTTGCGACTTCAGGTAACCCCAAAGCCAATAATTGCACGGACTGAGGTCGGGGGACCTGGGAGGATAAGCATGGCGAAAGTGGCGGCTGAGCACACGATCACCACCAAACGAGGCGCGCAAGAGATCTTTCACGCGTCTAGCAATATGGGGTGTTTTTTTGGTTCTAATAAAACCCCTTGTCATTCCAAGCATGTGTATGTCAATTTTTACCTCTCTATCTACATTATTCCGTGGTTTATTAAGTTTTCACATTTATACTGACTTTTTGATCACCCGGTATATTCATTCCAGCGAATGCTTATCTCCAAAGAGAAAGTAAGGATGCAAAGTAAGGATGCTATAAAGCGTACAGTAAGAGTTACACAAGAATAGTCTAATTGTAAATTATTGTGATGACATTTTGTCGCTGTTTTTTCGAGCATGACGTTGTCATTGCTAAGGACAAAAGTTGTTATCGTAGCAGTAAGTGTGTGGATGGTTCGTGAGAACAGAAGTCTCAAAACAACAAAAGTATGTTTCTAATTACCGTCCTTCAATGAAACTTTGAACCACTCGTATAAACCTATTTAAATCTTTGAAATGGGTAACTATTACAGTATCTTACACTGTTACAATATTCTTTGTGATGAAAATACAACAGTGCCCCGCCCGAATCTGAAATGCATTCGGTGTATTTTCAGAAATCAAAGCGAAGAATTTGCAACTATTTGCAGGAAAGAAACCATGAAAACTGAGTGCGAAGCAAAAAAAGAAAACACTGTTATATAGCGATGAGGAACATCGGACCGCGCGCAGCTACGGGACTTGTCTTGTACCTTAGTTCCATTCATTGCTGTGGAGCCAGCTCCGCCTGAAAATCAGCGCAACAGCTGCTCGTGAAAGTTAGCCCTAAATCAACCAGAAAAATCTGCCAATTTTACGAAGAAAAAAAATTATATATCCACAAGAGAATCTGTTAGCATTTCTTCCTCAAATTTGGCTACCAAGCGTTCAAATGTGTGTGAATTCCACGGGACCAAATCCATAAGCCAATACACTACTTAATCTAACTTTAACTTACGTAAAGTACAACACAAACACCCATGCCCGAAGGAGGATTCCGACCCCAGACGGGGGGAGCCGCGCGAACCATGACAAGGAGACCAAGACCATGTGGCTACACCGCGCGGCTAAATTTGGTTGTCACTTCAGTTATTATTTACTCTAGTAGTGAGTGACAGCTTTCCACTTTTTACAATGCTTGCAGAAAGTTTATGGGCAGATCCAAATTTTGTTTAAACCCTTTGTGTCCCTACAGTAAGGGCATTTCAGTCAATATTTTACATGATAATAGATATCGTTATTATGGGTTTTCAGTTAAAATTTCACAGCTATATCTCTAAAATTTTCGGAAACTGAATGATTCTTCATTTTGTAAAACCATTACCAAATCCTGTTTTTCCGACAAATATTTCTGGTCAGTCTCGTTCCGTGATAACTCCCAACTGGCAACAGTTAGGTGCTAGATTAATACTGACTGCTCAATTTTCTCGCTGTCTTCTTTGTGATGGTTCAGCGGTTAGAATAGGTCGAAGTTGAACGTAATTAAGCAATTTTTCCACCGAATTAACCGCGGAAAAACGCTGTTTGAGAAACGACTACATGAGTAGGAAATTTCCCCCCTCCCCATCCCAGCTTTTACTATTTTTATGATTGCTTTGCTGTAATAAAACAGCAATAAAAATTTCGTAGCTGCAACACAAGTCGTTTTCGTTGAAGAAAATATTGTAGTAGGGGAAAGGTATTTTTTTTAGCCCTGTCTAAGAACGGAGAACATTTCTTCCCCAAAATTACAACAGCTAGAACGGGCAAATTTATCTGAAAACCCGTAATTAAGATGTCTAATATCATTTAAAGCACTGACTACAATAACGTTACTTAGGGACACATGCGGATTGAGCAAAACAGACCTATCCCTAAACTTTCTGCAAGTACTGCACAGTACCAGAGCGTACTTTCTCGTTGGCATCTCGATGGTGCCACAATTCGGTTTTGACAATAGGTGGGACTGTTGGGTATCTCTTTTGGCTTTACAATTTTGATACTTTTTCGTATGTGTTGTGGTTTGTGGTACAGTATTGATGGCATACTGCACAAAACTGATGGTGGGAGAAAAAAGATCCCTCGTAATGACAAACTTCAGCGCTCCGTACGTGACGTAGGGAAGAGGGGAAACTACTATCCGGAATAATTCATGAAAGGCTGGCCGCGCTCTGCGTCACAGGGCTTTATGAAAAGCCTCCATGCGGTGGCCAACGCAGCGTTATCTCCCAGGGGCGCCGCCAGCCAATTAACAACGGAAGGGCATTCGCAGCGACAAGGTTCAGTTCACAGGTCCCACGTTAACAGCCATAGGCCACAGATCGGCCGTGGGCCGTCAAAACAAGCAGCAGTAACGCGCACGATGCGAACAACAAAGCGCACACGTGTTTATCAGCGTCTGCGCAGCCCGGCACGTTGCTGCGTTTCACCGGCAGTGAAATGGCAACACTGAAATTTTCGTATGTAACAAAATGGCAGGCTACCAACTGTTCGCTCTTCACAAACTGTTCATTAGAGAAGAAAGTAACCACGTGCTTCTGTGCTTGACGATCACTAGCTAGATCCACTGTTTCGCTCAGACTCTTCCTGGAATGTTTAACTTACAATCAATTGAGAGATCATAAGAGGCGACAGCTCGCGACTGGTTCATTTCTCCACGGAATAAACGAAAGATTTGCGATGGAATCGTGAAAGAACTCTAGCAATTCACAGAATCTGGATCAAAACGAAATACACAGCATCTGAACTATAAGTTCAACCCAAACACTATGGAATAGCGAATACAGGTATGTGAACTTTATCACTTGTTGAGATATTATAGCTCAATCGTATTGTTTATGGCAACATGTGATGAGAAATATTTCCGAATCGAAGCTAGAGTTAGACATGATTGATTTATTGGTTGACTGATTTGGGGAGGGAGGGGGGGACAGGGATATAATTGTGACAGTAGGTGTGGTAAAATCAAGGCACTGAAAGCAATACTGATGCCAGAGACGAGAAATAGTTGAATGAAAGGTGAAAGTCCGTCGCTCGGCCGTTTTGTATGTCAGAGAGCATTCATGCGAGCCATTTAGTTTCGTTGTCTGCAAAGCCGAACCTCCCTGTACTCCTTATGAAGTATACCTGAGGCTGCATTTGTTGGATTAATGTAATGTATGCACTGTGCTGAGACCCTGCTTGTCCACATAGTATGGAGTGTAGTACTGTGTGGTCAGGGGATCCGATCCATCTCACCCCTCCAAATACAGTTATACTCTCTATCGATAAGTAGGCGCGCTTCGCAGTGACACAATACGATATGCGATACGACGGTTACCGGTGCGACACTGGTGTTCCCACTGTCATGATGTGCGATACGCCACGAAGTGCGAGTCGCCTTACGACAAGCATAACGACAGCACGAATCACGCATCTGTTTCACTTTCAGATGCAGTCGTGAACTCTTCTGAGGAGGACTTTATTGTGGCTTATTATTTAATGCTCAAATAACAGTTCAGCAGTGTTTTCTCGTGACCTCTCCCAACAAGATCACAAATTCCAAGAATTCTACAGAATGAGCCCACACAATCTGCACGTTTTGTAGTAACTGGACACAAACATTCGACTTAAGCTTCTCCTGCTGAGATGCTACTCTCTACAATATGTTGATGAAAGTGTATGAATGACGCTTGTTTTTATTAAGACCACCCAGTGTGATTCTGTAGTTGCTAGATTTGAAGAGAGATCAGTTCCCATCGATGGTGCAGCAGTGGTGATGAACACTGTAGAAGTAGACAATACGTTTGAAGAAATAGCAGAAGCACACGGTAAGTAAAATCCCGACGTGTTCTTATCGGTTTCGTCCAGAGGCTCATTCAGAAGTAACAGGAGTTCAGCTGTCAGGTCTCTTTTACACCTGTCACAAAGTTTCCTGAAATCAACGATCGTAGCCTGAAAAAAAAAAAAAAAAAACGAGTCCGCATTATCAGTCCCGATGTCCTTTAATTTCAGTAATTTTTTTTTTCATTTCTAGCTTACACTTGTATGGACAGCATACGAAGAAGAGAAACACGAAGCAGCTCCACACTTCTCATACATCAGCAGGCGGCAATAGCCACGCGTTTAGTGCCCAGTTGTCAACCTCGTCGTGAACAAGTATTTTCTCGAAAACGAAGAGGCAAGGCTCTCCTAACACCATTGAAAACAATTTCAAAATTTTAGCTATATTTCGTTCACAGCTGTGTAAGCCATACAATGCACCGAACGTAAACTGGCCAGCGACTACATTTTCAGCGCAATCTATTTAAAATAAGTGCGGTGTTTTGACTTCGAAATACCACAATAACTATGGGCACTGACGAAAAGGAAACCACTCCATTATCAGGCTGTTATGCCAGACAATAAGATGGGGGAAAGAAATCAGTTTTCTTTATTGAATAGTTTCCTGAAGATCGAATAAGAAAGACATAGCAGAGAATATGAAAATTCTAAAATATTTAAATTTTTACACGAAAAATGTTTTACTGAATAACTACAGAGAAGACTCTAGTATTGCTCCACCTACATAAAAGGTACAGTAAATGACTAAATTTCCTACCCGTGTATCGCACTGCAGAGTTCGTGGAGCAAGCAGCACTCCGTCTTGCGCCGGGCGATACGACAGAGAATCGTTTCGTCGTCATATCGCTCGCGTCCCAGTGTGAACCAGTCGTTTCAACTACGTTTCTACGCACGCCACAAAGGTATGTTGCTTCTGCGTCGTATCGCTTGTCGAATCGTACCGCATATCGTATCGCTATAGCGAGAACCGTGCCTTACAAGCTTTAAACATGGGAGAGACCATGTCCGGTCAATGCACTCGTAAGGACCATGCGCAGACTGCTACAAACTTGTCCCAACGGGTGTAGGTCGCATAGTTTTGCAGAGATGAGTTTGTTGGAGTTTTCCCGGACGACAGATTAAGCCATAATCTTTCGGGTGTGCAGATGGGACAGCAATATTTGTTCTTTCCATATTTCGGTTTTCATCTTTGCTTCCCGGTGTATCATTGCGTCAAGTGCTTTTAATTTATCTATCGATGCGCCTTGACGAAGGCTGTACGATTAACAGCCGAAATATCTAAACAGAAAATATTGTTGTCCCGGATGCGCGCCAGAAAAATGGGCAAGTCAGATGAACACATGAAATGTATTCGCAGTTACAAGTACGGAAAACCATCAACTGTATAATGGAATAACTAAAATTTGTACCGGACCAGTACTCGAACCCGAATTTCCCGTTCACAGCGAACGGTGGCCCTACCATTATGCTATCCGAGCACGAGTCACGGCCACACCCAAACTTCCGTCAGTATGTGTCCGCAACTTGCAGTCGTACATTCATTATGTACACTACTGGCCATTAAAATTGCTACACCAAGAAGAAATGCAGATGATAAACGGGTATTCATTGGACAAATATATTATACTAGAACTGACATGTGATTACATTTTCACTCAATTTGGGTGCATAGATCCTGAGCCATCAGTACACAGAACAACCACCTCTGGCCGTAATAACGGCGTTTATACGCCTGGGCATTGAATCAAACAGAGCTTGGATGGCGTGTCCAGGTACAGCTGCCCATGCAGTTTCAATACGATACCACAGTTCATCAAGAGTAGTGACTCGCGTATTGTGACGAGCCAGTTGCTCGGCCACCATTGACCAGACGTTTTCAATTTGTGTGAGATCTGGAGAATGTGCTGGCCAGGGCAGCAGTCGAACATTTTCTGTATCCAGAAAGGCCCGTACAGGACCTGCAACCAGCGGTCGTGCATTATCCTGCTGAAATGTAGGGCTTCGCAGGGACCGAATGAAGGGTAGAGCCACGGGTCGTAACACATGTGAAATGTAACGTCCACCGTTCAAAGTGCCGTCAATGCGAACAAGAGGTGACCGAGACGTGTAACCAATGGCACCCCATACCATTGCCAGCATGGCAATGACGAATACACGCTTCCGATGTGCGTTCACCACGATGTCGCCAAACACGGATGCGACCATCATGGTGCTGTAAACAGAACCTGGACTCATCCGAAAAAATGACGTTTTGCCATTCGTGTATACAGGTTCGTCGTTGAGTACACCATCGCAGGCGCTCCTGTCTGTGATGCAGCGTCAAGGGTAACCGCAGCCATGGTCTCCGAGCTGATAGTCCATGCTGGTGCAAACGACGTCGAACTGTTCGTGCTGATGGTTGTTGCCTTGCAAACGTCCCCATCTGTTGACTCAGGGATCGAGACGTGGCTGCACGATCCGTTACAGCCATGCGTATAAGATACCTGTCATCTCGACTGCTAGTGATACGAGGCCGTTGGGATCCAGCACGGCGTTCCCTATTACCCTCCTGAACCTACCAGTTCCATAGTCTGCTAACAGTCATGGGATCTCGACCAACGCGAGCAGCAATGTCGCGATACGATAAACCGCAATCGTGATAGGCTACAATCCGACCTTAATCAAAGTCGGAAACGTGATGGTACGCATTTCTCCTCCTTACACGAGGCATCACAACAACGTTTCACCAGGCAACGCCGGTCAACTGCTGTTTGTGTACGAAAAATCGGTTGGAAACTTTCCTCATGTCAGCACGTTGTAGGTGTCGCCACCGGCGCCAACCTTGTGTGAATGCTCTGAAAAGCTAATCATTTGCATATGACAGCATCTTCTTCCTGTCGGTTAAATTTCGCGTCTGTAGCACGTCATCTTCGTGGTGTAGCAATTTTAATGGCCGTAGTGTATATTCCTATACAGGGGAGTTGTTTTAATTGGTAACAGGCTTGCATGAAGAGCTGCATCAAACCCCGGAAACAACACTGCTTCGTCCGATTCGAGTAAGAGACATTGTTACGCGTATATGTTTGGCACCATGGTGACTGATGACTCACGCTGAAATCAAATTTCCCCCTCCCTAGGTCGCACGCGCATAAAGCAGCGATCGCCCCCCAACGAGGCAGGAGACCGCGTTTAATTTCGACAGGAAATACTTCGTTGCGAGGCGAACAGCTGTGCGGCAGCAAGGTGGGGTACAGGGGGAGGGGTCCTCGCGTGGCGGCGGCGTCTACATGCCAATATCGACCCGCGGCCACAAGGCACAGCTGGCGGCACCCGCAGACAAACCCGCGAGCCCAAACCGACCATCTGCCGCAAGGCAGGACATAACACTGTTCAACGCCGAGAGCCTCATTTATGACGCGCGGTGACAGCTCCTGTTCATCGTAGTAGCTGGTTTCCATTGCTAGCAAGGGTTGCACGTACTGACATCAGATCTACTCGTCTCATAGCGAAAGCTTGGTCGATTTCACACAGCGGCAGCTTATATGAGTGACCGAATACGGAGCCGTTCAGACGGGAAGAGCGTCAACAGACAATAGAAAATAATGTCGTCGAGGAACTTTAATCGTCAGTCTGCAAACCCCCATCATATAGTGCATGGCAGTAGGGGGTGGGGGGGAGGGAGGGAGGGAGGGAGGGAGAGAAGGACTGTGCCTGGTCATTCCCTTTACTGTTCTACTTGCAAATGAAGCACAGCAAAATCGACTGCATGTCTCCATAAGGGCTGGGATACATGTGAGTTCTTTGCTCTCCGACAGGTTAGTACTCTCCTATTACTCGCAGACTTGTGTACACTAGAGGTAAATTTTCGCTGAAAATTACTGTGTTTTAGTTCCTTGTGAGTACTTTCTGTACGTGAGAGTCTTGCGAGTGCAGATGTCAGATGCATTTATGCAGAGCAGAGTGTCACTCCACTATAGACTTTTCTGTCTTCGTTCTGTGGGCGAAGGAATACGTTACGATGACAGAGGATCGGGCTGCAGCTGCACTTTTAATACATTTAGTGGCAAACAAGAAAACGTAAACGACCGTGTTCGTGTTGAATAGAACGAATTAGGTGGGACGATTTTGGAGCATGCAAGATCCTCACTGTAAAGCTTGTAGTGGAAAATCCACGACAATATCGAAATTTTACGACAATGACAGCGATGGAGATGGAAGAAATACTCTTTATAATTGGACACAAAATTGCTTATCTAGATACCATTACGCGTACATTCGTTAATGTTGAAGACATACTGCTTGCGACACAATTATTTCTAGCATCAGATATGCTTATTCTCTTTAATATATGGTACAGTAACAATTACGATGAAGTAACATTACACCATTCTCATCTTGATACCCATAGAAGTTCAATTGCCTAACATGGCGGGTGTCTCAAAGAAGCATTTCCCCCCCCCCCCCCCCCCCCCCACACACACACACACACACACACACACACACACACACACACAACCGCGCGGGATTAGCCGAGCGGTCTAGGGCGCTGCAGTCGGACTGTGCGGCTGATCCCGGAGGAGGTTGGAGTCCTCCCTCGGTCATGAGTGTGTGTATGTTTGTCCTTAGGATAATTTAGATTAAGTAGTGTGTAAGCTTAGGGACTGATGACCTTAGGAGTTAGGTCCCGTAAGATTTCACACATTTTTGAACACACACACACACACACACACACATACACACACACACACACACACACACAGAGTTTAAAACTACAATACGTGTCAAACCTGTAACAGATTGTACCTGTTAATAAGTAGATTGTGACGATTTATTTTTTTAATTCTGCAATAATATTATGAAATATAAAAATCAAATTATTGTTCCTCCTGCAGGCCGTTAGACAGGCCTCTGATTAGTGGCAATACAGACCGTTCAATGCCTTTTTATACAAAACCATTCTACAAACCGCATTCTCAGACAAGCCTAACAGTGTGAAGCGAATGTTATACGGGGCTAATGATACTAATAGTATGTACTTCAGCTAATCCGCCTGACATCACTCTTGCAACTAATAGCAGCACTATCAAACTTAAACTGGAAACGCAACAGGGAATTTTCGAAATATTTGTGGGCAGTTTAAGCAGTAGGGCCTATGTGAATGTTTCTTACTCTCGTGTATTCCTTTGCCACACACAAGAATAACCACCAGAAGACTTAAGTGTTCTATTTTCATTTTTATTAGAGGTACAACTACTCACTGCAATGCACACAACAGTACTGCCCTCATGGCCAAATCCACACTTCTTGGTAGATCCACAGACTTAAAATATGGCTGAGCACCTTACCAAATGCATGTAGCTTAAACGACATTGCACACAGCTCTAGGGGAAGAATGAATGCTCGATAGCAATTTACATGGTTTGACATTGGCATTCACAGCACCAAAATTCTGATGAAACTGATACGCAGCAGTAGAGGAATATAGGTACAGTGCAATAGTTTTCCGCTATTATATACACTACTGTGTGACTGGACTGGACACCAGTATGAAAAGATGTCTGGGGGGTTAGAGTTAACGACTGCTATCGCAGAGAACGCTGGTTTGATTTTCGGTTAACAGTTAAGATTTCCTGGGGAGATAAGGCGAGGAACGCGCAACACTCAGGTTTGTGAGGAAGAGAGAAAAGTTGCTTGACTAAGTAAGTACCGAAATTGACACGCCAGCTGCTAAACCGATGTCGAATCTAAAGGCTCGAATCAGGCTAGGCGTCCGAACATTTATTTATTTATATGAGATTGTAAAGAATTACATTAACAGAAGCAGTACTGTGCTGAAACTAGCTAGATCGACACGCAACCGAAACAACCATCAAAAACTTAGACCAACTGCTGTATACAATGAGACAATAGGCAACAAAGAGCCAGTGGGTCAACGACCGTCAAAAACGCAGCAGGGCAAGTGAGACAATAAGGGGAGCAACGAGCGAGAGGAGTGAGTGCAATACTAGGGGCGTGGCTATGAGAGGGTTCTGAACCTTTGCGTGAAGCAGGTTCCACACGTTGCCATTCAAACATATCTGCCTTCTCTCAGATAACTGCTGCCAACGGAATGTGTCGACGAGAGTGACTTGGAAAAGTCTCTTTTAACTTCTCATTTAACGATATCCACACAGAGTCGTAAAGCTCATTCATTGCAGAAACTGCGGATATGCAAACTGAATCGTCCCACCGTTCTGCAGTCTTCCTTTTCTGGGGTCTTTCATTACAAAACGTGCCGTTCGACAATATGACGCTGCTCGAAGACATTTCTGCGCTCTCCAACCAGAATTCAAGCTCGGCGCTTTTCAGTCTACGACCGACCATGCTTGTTTTGCGCCACGCAGCGACAAGTCTTGTTGCTTGATAGAAACCTAAAGAATTTTAACGTTGTCTGCACACATTATCGCTGCTACTTGCTTTGTGAAACAGGAATTTGCTTCTAGATATCGCATTTTATATGTGTCAACGAACAACGCGCAAACTAATTCCCGCTGAACAACTCCCATTTTGAGATCCGCTACCGACGATCTTTGAATTTCATTGCAACTGTCACTTCTTAAAAAATACGAATTTATTTCTTGCAATGGTAACGCATTGTAGTTTGTGACGATCCATGGAGGTGCGATTAAAACTTCTCTACATAAGTCTAACGTCTCATGTCTAGTTGACATGCAGAGGCACATGAAAACGTGACTAATCTTTTATATAATAGTTATTTGGAACGAAAGACAAAAATCCACCGACATCTACTCACATATGTACGAAAATCATACAGACTTACAAGAAACCATTACAACAAAAGTACTTCCATCAATGCCAAAGTAACAAAGAAAAGCACAACATCCTTACCAAAGGCCTTCTACGCCTTCGAAATAACAGGAAATAGGGGAAGGGTGAAAATAAAGGAGAAAGAAAAAGAGAGAAAAATACTGAGAAAGATCTACTGGCCGGTTCAGAGAGAAGGTATCTGGATAAAGATACCGATAAAAGAATTGTACGGACAAACAGAGATGATTACTAACACTACCAGGAAATGTCAGGCCAACGACAATCTAGCCTAGAAGAATTTTAACATAGTTACGTATAATACAGCGAGAACCAACCGCGTAAAAGACATCCTGGAAGATCTCAAGAAACAAAAATTCTCCACAGAAGCCAAGACAGGAAAAAATATAGAGTAAAAATCACGAAACAGAAACTTCAGTCACCGGCGAAAGAGAAGAAAACATGAGGGAAGAGGAAAGAGAGGAAGAAGAAACAGTGCATATATGGAAGGTTTTCAGGGGGAAAAAAAAGATGACGAGAATATTGATTATTCTTTAGCGCTCTCCTTATGGGGGAATTAAAGACGATTAACAACAACAGCAGCAACAACAACGGTATTTGACGTGCACTGCTGGGTAAAAACATAGGTGACTTTTCCAATCATTAGGCCCTAAATGTCAACTAGCCACTATTACATGTATCCAATCCTGGCTGGCATTAAGTAAAGTATGTATGTATGTATGTATGTAGTATGTATATTTTGTGTCGCTGAAGAATAAGGTCTTGAAGTGGCGCTTAGCGAGGAATATTACTGGACTTCCTGCCGCGCTTTAACTAAAAACCTGCGTTGCTCTTTGTCCCAACCAATACTTGGAGTTACCTCCAATCGTTCAGTTTCCCGTCAATGTCTACGCCACTTCTTTGCTGTTTAAGATTTGTGTGTCTCCGACGTACTAGACCTATTAAAACCATTATAACCTTGTCTTCGTCGTTGCATCTTTCAATGGAATGTTTATAAAAGTGTCGTTTCGCCATATCTACAAAAAAAGACAGTATGTTAATCAAGGACACTCACTCCTGATGCTGTGTTTTAACTACGTAACTTTCAAAACAAGGGCAATCACAACGAGCAACGCTTTAATGGATCAAATATCGAAGGCCTTCAGACCCGAATAAACTACCACCACAGTTCCTAACCAGACGACACGTATTCGAAACCTGCATTCCAAATCAATTATGAAATCAGAAGTCATAGGCTCGGTTTTGAAGAGTAGTTCCTCGTTCCGAATTTTCTTGAAATAAGAATCTCCTCTCTAAAATGAATTAAGATTCACTTCTCGACTTCGTTTTTGAGTCCTGACATTCTAGACTAAAAACTTATGCAACTGCCCTGTACTACGAATATTATGCCATGTGCCGGATAACTAATGCATCTCCATGGAAAGTTATGGTCAAATCACGTACTAACTGTCGTCTGCGACATACTCGTTTCTCCTTAGTGTTTCTCGTTAATTTTTCATTTCTTCCGTGAAATGCATGTTATCAACATAATGCATCTATAGCTTACGTCCTCTTGCTATGCCCGACCTTAACAGCTCTGCAAATATTGTCGAACGGAGTTATGTTGACGTTATTAGTGCTACAAGATGCAATATTTGTTGTGTTGTTACTTCTACAATATTAAAGCGGCATTCCTACTACGTACGAATGGTGCAGACAATGTATCGTATCAGCAATGTTGTGGAGTAAGTACGAGAGAGTCAATAAGTAGGATAACGGGTGATACTATCAGCCAAGTACTTTTCAACACACTCCCCTGTAAATTTAAGCCATCGTTTAAGCAGGTCGTGAGAGCTTGCAACGAGGAATTCTTGTTGCATCTGTGGCACCCAATGAGTGACCCTCACGCTCTTGCTTCATTTTCTCGAACTTGCTGTGCGCCTAGATGGTGTGTAAGGGGCCCAAAACAAGAATAATCACTGGGAGGTGGCTTGGGAGAGGCACTGTCGGGATGTATCACACCCCTGTCAGGAGTACAGGTCGTGTGCAGCGTTGAAACTAGCAATTACTTAGTAATTGTACAGTAGGATCCAGCATCAACTGTCTCACAGAGGGGCTGTAATTTCAGCAATATATACCCTGCGAGTTCCAACCTTGGAACCGCCTTTAACTTATTTTTACTGGGGAGGACGGCAGCTTCCATTCCTTGGAGAATCGCTCAGAATCCCTCGAGTCCTCCCCTGTAATGATCTGCATCAAGAAATCGTCATCTTCACTGTAACTGGTGAAGTGATACATAGATAGGTCCATTCTGTTCAGTTTGTGATGTGGAGTCAACAGACGGGATACCCAACGCTAACAACCTTTGCGAAAATTGAACGTCTTATCTAGGGTGAGTGTGGCTCCGTGAAGACAACTAACGGCAAATACCACAGTGTCGACTGTCACCCGAAGATCTTCATAATTTCTTCCATACGTTACATTACTCGAAATCTTCACAAGACAACCAGAGGGATTCTTGTTTGTTATACTTTCTCGCCTACGTAGAATTCAAGTAGCCACATGGAGACAGCTTCCGGTACAATAAGGGTATTACGTACGGAATATGTTCGACGAAAAATGTGCCTTGTGGAAAGTCCTTTGGCCCACAAAGATTGCACAACTACGGGCTGTTTAGTCAGATACAATCCTCTAGTCACACCTGACATCTTGCTCTGGCTGCAATCCGCTCTGTATCGTTTATGTGATGCCACCTTCTAGAAATACACGAGTGCTGAATTTATAACGGTACGTAGCATTTATGGTATCCTTGTACACTCACATTGATCAGTGTCATTTAAAATGTTTGACAACTGTCGTAGACGAGAACCAATAGAACATTTCTCGGCTTGGCATAGGGAGAGTTTTGTGCTTATGTTTAAGTGCTGGTGTTACTAGTTTTTTCCAGTGGATAAGCAAGTGAAACGTTCGCCATGAAAACTGTTTCGGCCGGTTAATAAGCAACAGAAATTTAAAGTTGCAGAATATTCTAAAGGATTCCAACAGTTAAGAACTGTTTTAACCAAATTTAAATGTTACGGTACTGCTCTTCAAGACGATAGACGTAAGGATGTACGAAAACTACAACCAGAAATGGAAACGTGTGTCAAGTGCAGGGTGTAGCAGTAAACTACAGGCGATTGAAGATGTACGACATACACTATAATGGTGTCAGATGAAAAATCAGGGTACTTCTTGGATAAGCAATAAACTGAAAGCTTTTTGCATGAAAGGCGTCACATCTGTTCAACGCAGTCCGTGAAGAAATAATGTAATTCCTCCCCAATTTTTGACCGATCTGAAATGAATCTCATTTTGCTCGTGAATTTATCATTGTGGGCGAGACGTGCGACCGCCACATTACGACAGAGAAGAAAATACAATCGAAGCTATGGAAGAATCCGCTGTGTACGCACCATAGAAGGCTAAGTCATTTACCGCGAGGGTTGTGGCCAGCATTTCCCGGGATACTATGGCATTCCTTTTAATGATCGCCTACCAACGGTTAAAATAGTAACTGGCGAATACTATACATTTCATCCGGGTCAACTGAATTAAAACAATCTGATAAGAGACCTTGATTTCAAAAGAAAAGGAAAATTACTATTCCCCCATTCCTCCCCCGCCCCCCCAACCACCCCACATACACAAACACTTTTACATACCTTAGATTGGAGAAATTTGTCAGCTGTAGGGTTTTAATTATGATTTTATGAGGGCAGACGGAGAGAGCATTTAAGGTCCGCTTTCGTGAACAACAGCCCAACGAATATAGTGAAAATTCATATCAGTCAGATTTCGCAGATCACAAATCGAGAAAAACACTGTTCCTCCTGCATATATGCTTAATATGGCACCTTTCCATATAGATGACAAGGACTACAAAAACCTCTTAGATGGGTTTGACATTTACCCTGATCAGCCAGAGGTATCAACATAAACACATCCAGGTGATAGTGTCACCTGGCGCGGAATGACTGCTCGTCAGGCACCCACGGTGCATATGGTGTCAGTGAGCGTGCTGTCCGTGTGTAGAATGGGGAAGCCGCACGATCTACCTGAATTTGACCGAGAATAGATTGTTATGGCCCAGAGGCTCGGCAAGACAATTTCGGAAACTGCGACCTGTCGGGCCTTCGAGGAGTGCTGTGGTCTCTTCAAAATGTACCCAAACCAAGGTGGTACGATGGCCAGACATCGTGGGGTTGGACGGCCACCCCTCACTACAGATGTCAGAAGTCTTAGGCTGGGCAGACTGCTAAAACAGGACAAGCGGCAAACTGTGGCGGAACTAACATCAGACTTTAATGCTGGGCAGATGGTTCAAATGGCTCCGAGCACTATGGGACTTAACATCTGAGGTCATCAGTCCCCTAGAATTCAGAACTACTTAAACCTAACTAACCTAAGGACATCATACACACCCATGCCCGAGGCAGGATTCAAACCTGCAACCGTAGCAGTCGCGCGGTTCCAGACTGAAGCGCCTAGAACCGCACGGCCACACCGGCCGGCAATGCTGGGCAGAATACGATCATGTTTTCCGATGGCAGTGGCATTTTTCAGCGAGATAATGGCTCTGAGCACTATGGGACTTAACCGCTGTGGTCATCAGTCCCCTAGAACTTAGAACTACTTAAACCTAACTAACCTAAGGACAGCACACACATCCATGCCCGAGGCAGGATTTGAACCTGCGACCGTAGCGGCCACGCGGTTCCAGACTGTAGCGCCTGGAACCGCACGGCCACTCCGGCCGGCCTCAGTGAGATAATGCGTCGTGTCATAAGGCCTGGAGTGGTTTGAGAAACACAGTGGCGAGTCCTAGTTGATGTGCTGCTGCCCCCTCCCCCCCCCCCCCCCCCCCTCACCAACTCTCCAGATCGGAACCCGACCGAACACATCTGGGATTTGACTGAACGTAGCGTCAGAGCGTATCGCTCTCTCCCCGGAATTTATGAGAATTAGTCGACTTCGGGGTGCAGATATGGTGCCAATTCCCTCCAGCGACCTACCAAGGACTCACCGCTTCCATGCCACGATGCGTCGCCGCTGCTATACGTGCAGAAGGTGAACATACCGGCTATCAGGTAGGTAGTCATAATGTTCTGGCTGATCAGTGTATTATTCTTTTAGATATTAATGTCGGCAATAGCTGACGTGTAACTATGTGGCATGTTTTTCATTTATTTTACATATATATCTTAGTTATGCTGGTTATATGCTTTTACAAATGTTCTTGCTGCTAGCATAACAGACTGTAGTACTATCCACATAAATGTGATTCACCTACTATAAGTTTTCAATCCGTGTTTATAATTCACACATAGAATACGTACAGTTTCCGACATATCATGCGTTATGCTTCTGTGAAGAAGATATTGCTGTATGCTAAGCCAGAATTTAATAAGCCGTTGTAACAAACTTCTTACACTTTACGTACAAGTATGGCCAAGTCCTAATGATTTATAATACCTCAAATTTTATACCTTTCTACACATGACAAATTAATTTGTTGAAACCTGTAAAGTGAAAAATTTCTCAACTGAAGATTGAATTTTATTCCGAAATCTATTCTAATTGTGAAATTGAGAAATAAGTGATTGAGGGCCCGATTTTTTTTTTTTTTTAACCAGCTTAACATAGATCCCTCCGTTCACTCAACAGATACAGTTAAGACAACACCGGCACCACGAGGATATTATGCCATTCGATTCTATCGTGAGAAAGTTTCTAGTCTTATGGGCAGGTGCTTTGGCGCAATCAACACCGAGGGCATTGAACAATGAACTTCAACACCAAACTTCCACAACAAAGAGGTACGGCAGTTGTTGATTGGTGTTCTGCAGACCTCCCAGAACAGCACTTGGGAGATGCTTTCTACTCACTGGAACAACATTGGACAAACTGCACTGAAATAAAATGAGACTGTCATGAAGTGCGTTTTCCACCTACATAATAGGCAATATTCACCATGTTCTCGTAAAATATTCATCAGTTCAAAAAGCTGTTTAAGAATTATTCACTGTAACAGCTCTCATTCAGTAAATCGTGCAGTGTAAATTTATGATTTACGTTAAACATCGGCAAATAACACCATACTACCAAGACTGACACCTAGCAAAGTAATGTGATGTTAAAACCAGTCTTAGAGTAGCGTATAGCTTTGCCTTTCAAGATCAGAAGCTGCTTGACGTAGGAAGTGCGCACGCTGGAAGGAAAGTAAAGGAACAATTCACGATGGGCGGAGTCACCAACGACACGCAACAGAACCATATAAACAAAAAAGAATAAAGGAACAGTGGAAGTGGTCTGGCATCGCATCACGTCACGCACTCACGCTCCGCATTGTACAACCTAATAAAGCCTGGCCCAACAGATGGAGAAGTGTTGGGTTATGCTTGCTTACACGATACGCTAAATATACTTCGATAACTGCAATTATAAATGTAAAATGAACCCACAACCCAGTACTCCTAAATTTTCCGTGCTATGTTTCAGGACGTGTAGAAGGTGCTGGGTGGGTACCAATTACTATAGGAACAAACAAGACAAAGACAACGTTTTCCACTCCCTTGCGTCTGTTGAGTCAAAGGATGACTTCGTTACCTGGTACTACAGATGACACGGAATAATCATCGTGGTAATAATTATCAGGATTTCCACTACACATCCTTTGTGCACCTACGTACGGTATGCGCACCGCTTCACTATAGCAGCAGCAATTATCAGGAATTATCAGGAATTACTACATCAAACGTATTCAAATTTAATTAATTACCGACAAATTCCGATTACCCTTTGAACCAGTACGATTGGTATATTGCTTTAAACGTTTGTTCCTGTGGCATCGAAACGGTAAATAGTTACCATATGTGATGAGGAGTTGGGTTGAGGGGCACTCGAAATCACTGTCATCAGCGCCCTGACGAAATGTCAACATGAAATCTCATGGGTGGGGACGAAGGCTGCCCCACACGCAGAGCAGTCTATACCGTACTGAAGTCTGCCGCCCTTCCCTACCAGTTTAGGGATGAGGCCTGATAGTTCACAACATTTCACCGCTCTGTTAATACTCGTATCGGTATCTGCGAGGACGGTGGGCAGATCTCCAGCGAGACCAAGGAATGCCCTATTATCAGTATACAGGACACATGTAGCCGCAATATGCTGAACTGAAAGCGGCACGCCACGAACTTCACAGAAAGATGGATCCTCCCGCCGGAGGAGGAAGCCATGTGTGAAAGGGCTATGCCCGATGCGCAGTCTGGTAAGCAAAACCTCCTTCCAGCGGCGAGGTTGACACGAAGTCCGAATGGCGCGCAACGGGATGGGACACTGATGGGCAGCACCATCCTAACATGCTTCCTTGGCAGATTTGTCAGCCATGTCGTTACCCTATATCCCAACGTGGCCAGGTACCCCCTCCTTGCCACGGCGTTAGAGCCGCTGAAGGAGTCACGGATGAGCTGAATCAGCGGGTCTACCAGATACATTTGGTGAAGCGCTTCCAGTGCACTAAGAGAGTCGGAACAGACAAGAAAACTCGTACGGTGATGTCTGTGAACCCTAGAATGCCATATAACTCCGCATCATAATTTGTAAATTGTTCTGGAAGACATTTTAAGAACCCTATCACGGAAAACCACAGAACAACCGAGAACTTTCCCCTGCTGGGATCCATTTGTATAAATAACGATAAAACCATATATGATTTAGTGTTCAAAGTTCATTATTTACCCAGAATTACCTGCATGTCCTAAGACTTCGATACGAGAATTTGTAATTATTAGTGTAATAGCTCTCACCACTAAAATTTTATTACAGCTTACATTAATCACTATCTTCCTGCACAAAACCTATTGATAACGTGAACTGAAAAAGCTTAAGGGCGTTTAACTAGCGACACACTTTAATACGAGTTTAGTTCTAGAAACAACGTATTACGTTATAACGAGACGACCAACGAAGTAGTGAAATGCAGAATGTATAATAAATTTGAGAAAGAAGATAGTGGTTCAATTTTCTCCAACAGTGATCACGATTTCTTCATATCAAATACTGTATATAGACGGATACAGAGGCAGAAAAGCTGGCTCGATAGAATAAATCCATTTAAGATGCTGTTAAGTTTTCACTCAATCAGCATACAGTATCACTGGATTAACTGCCAATAAAATAAAAATATTACAACCTAGTTCTCAACATGTTGCTGCTAGCGCTTACGAAACACCGAGAAGAACAGGAAATCAGTTCCACCTCTATGTCACAGAAAAATTCAAGTACACGCTTGTGGTAGCTGCACCAGTTCAGGCTGCATGTACTTTTCAATCTACCTTTCATTAACACTACTATTCCATGGCGAATAATGGTTAACAAAAAACGGAAGAATGCTACGTATTGTATTTTCGTTAATGTGTCGACCTTCTGTAGAATGTTATTACGATTATATATGTACATAGAAGAATATCCACATTAAAATTTTTTAACAAAAGGAAAAATGTTTAACATCCCGGCGATGCCGAGATCATTATCGGAGGCTCGGATACTGGGAAGGATGGGGAAGGTAATCGACCGGTCCTATTCAAATGAATCACCCTGATATTTTCCCCTCATCGATCGGTTAAAATTTAAATCTAGATAGTAGGATGAGGAATATCCGTTGTCTTCCCGAAAGCGTGGCCAGTGTGCTAAACAATGCAGCGTTTCACTCGGTAAAAAGTTAAATAAACAACTAGTCGATATTATGAGCGGAAACGTTAAGGATATCAGCAGAAGGTGTAAGAATGAAATTTGTTTAATTCGCAGTAATCAACGTAATTAGCAATGGTACATACGCGTAAACAGTCTCCGATTGGTGGACTTAACAATACGGGCGACAAGATGAGGTCGTCACTGAGCGCGTGCTAGAGTTTTGCAATAATGCCAGAACTATCGAAGCAGCGCACTAAGACATGAATATCTTGCTGTCTATGCTTACGCCTAAATGTCGAAACGGTTTTATACATTGTCAAAAAATTCGGACACTCAAAATTTACAGATACACTACTAAGGCTTGTAATTAAGTTTTCAATGCAGATACCGGCGGGTCTGGGTGGGAAGGAATCTAATCATATCATCATCATCATCATCATCATCATCATCATCATCATTTAAAAATGCGGGTGACAATCTCGAGGGAAGGGGAGTATCAAACTGCAACCGCGCCAAAACGGAATCCTAGATCAGTGCCGACAGACACGATTGGATATGCTAACGTGTCTAAAATTTTAAACACGAAGATTATTTTATAATTAATGTGATAGAAAATAACACACACACACACAACACACACACACACACACACACACACACACACACACACACCACACACCACACACCACACACCACACACCACACACCACACACCACACACCACACACCACACACCACACACCACACACCACACACCACACACACTAGCGTTTTATCTGTGGCTTCCCCCACATACACGTATGGCACATATATTGCTCACATCAGGGCCCCCCCCCCTTCCCCAAATGCGGTCCACCGTCTCCCTATCTCTGTCCATCTTCATCCCACTATCTCTCTGGGTACTCCTGTCTCCCCTCTTCCTTTTTCACTTGCACAAGTTTCGCAGGAGAACTTCTGTGAAGTTTGGAATGTACGTGTTGAGTTACCGGCGGACGTAAAGCTGTGAAGATGGGTCTTGAGTCGTGCTTGGATAGTTCAGTCGGTAGAGAACTTGTCAGAGAAATTGAAAGACATGTTTTTTTGCAGGTGCGGATATTCAGCCGCCAATTAATTGTTAAAATTCATGGTGAAACCTTCAGCTGTCTTTCGTTTTGCATAAAATAAGAACAGCTGAAGGTTGCATCATGAATTTTAACAAAGTGCCAGGTCCCGTCACGATTTTAACGTGTCAGGAAGCTTTAAATGAATTTATTGCTTTCACAGCTGTATTTGATCAAATACGATGTCCGTGTTTTGAAGAGAGATGAGCGCTAATATAGTTACCCTACTGTTAATCTTTAGATACCTAATCTACATGTGATACCTAATTGTTAATGACCTTCAATGATACTTCGAAATAAAGCGAAAGGGATTCAGTGAAAACACAGGCTTACTTTTTATAACAAGAGAAAGGAAAAGATATTAATATTTTCCATTTCAGCCGCTGCCAGTCAACGATTCCAACAACAAAAATACCAATACGGAAGCTACTTTTCAACATTCGTCGAACGATACATCCCAGCACTTCACTTTGCCCTGTTATGTTTCGCAAAAGAAATATCTCTCCCTGTGTACTTCAGTTAACTGAAGTCTTACAGTTATTCTGAGCAATCTGTATTCAACCTTGACACTAGTCAACCATTCTCACTCGAGATGGAAATGACATGATAAATTTATGTTTTTGGTTTGTTGGTCTAATTTCAGCAAAACTGTTACTTTGATTTGGAGCTTAGTATTTGTACGACCTTTTTATGTAGCCGTCTAAATTTCGTTAAAATGGATACACTGGAGTGGGGTGTCCTGAAAAAAATCTTTATTTTTGTTTGACTTGTCGTTAACGGTAATTCAATGAACGTTGATGAAGACCTGCAAGGAGATTATTTTATTTAAAATTATTAAGATCAGGGCCGGCCATGGCGTGTCAAACTTCACGCAGGCCGAGTGTTAAGTGCCGCGAGTGGGCCACGGTTCGGCCTGTCCTAGACGTTGATCGTTCCTTCCCGACGTACTCTGCGCAGAGCGACGTTCCGTTTAGTACTGCGGTGTGGCATTTTTCAGTCGATACAACTCCCTCAGTTCGGCAAAATCGTGGTTTCATCACTGTTTACTCTTCCCTATTTGTTCGGATGTCCAGTGGGCGTTTGCATAAAATGAGTCAGTCTGTCTGCCGTCAGAAGCCTTTAAAAATGAATGAGAACAATGAATTCTCAGTATCTATTATCCAGTCGCATAAGCGAGGGGTTCTGCAAATTTGCTATGAAACGAGATTACAATATCATGCAGAAAGAATTTAGACAGTTGACAGTGCAAAAGCAAAAAAATTAGAACGATCGACAGACGGGAAGTCATCGTTCTGTAAGTCGAGAAGCTCTTCGTGCTAAACCTGCAGGCATGCAGCACATGAAGAAATTGGTGGTATGAAACGTAAAATTTCTTAAGTCGCACGCAATATTCCACTGTCCAGTTGCAACAGTTTTTCAAGGTACTTAACGGAAAGTATGAAGACTTTGTACATCACTGGAAAGTACGTTGGTTAAGCCAATGCGCATGCTTTGAACAATTTTTCGACTTAAAATACGCTATTGCTGAATTTATAAAGGTAAAAGCTGTACGGGAAATAAAATTAGAACATTCGGAATGAATTCCAGAACTCGTATTTTAAGTAGATTGATTGCACACTGCCCACAGTAAGGTACTGCAAGGTGAGAAGTAAGGCTGGTTGGTTGATTGATTTGGGGGAGGAGACCAAACAGCGAGTCCATCGGTCCCATAGGTATGGGAAAGGAATTCGGCTGTGCCATTTCAAAGGAACCATCCCAGCATTTGCCTGCAGCGATTTTAGGGAAATCACAGAAAACCTAAATCATGATGGCCGGACACGGGTTTGAACATCCTTCACCCGAATGAGAGTCCACTGTCCTAACCACTGCGCCACGTCACTCGGTGAGAAATAAGGTACTGCAAGGTGAGAAATAAGGTACTGCAAGATGGAGATGCATTTAAAAAGAAGATCGCGTTATAGAAGGGACAAATTCTGACCAACAGTCCAGTTACTACCCTCACCGTCCTTAAAGAAAATGCGAGGTTTGAAGAACTCATTGTGGCCTTGAAAGAATATAAGAATAACTTCTCGCTAATCTTATACCTGTTCCGAGCTGTTTTTCGAGACTGTCGTTTTTGTTCAAAGCAGTCCGGTATAAGAGCCCTTTTACGATTATGAAACAAAATACGTCAAGATTACATGGCAATTCGAGTGCGAAAATCTGTCAAATGGTCTGCGTCTGTCTGCATGCCACAGTTTGTACATGTTGAAAATTACGTCTTCAGTGCGCCAAAAATAACTGAATAATGCTGAAAATCTGTTTTGTTTGCGATATATGTTGTTGACAAATGTGAAATAAAATCAAATCCTTTGCAATGCGATTAGCGTGGCGGTGGGGGAAAACGTGCAGTGACGCTGAGCACTATGGCACTAGTGTCAAGGCACGGCCCGCTAGCTGAAGTCTCAGCTGCCCCTGGCTTCGATAACAGAAGCTGAATTCAAGCGTGGCTGTACATCGTTGTACAACGACCCCTGTGAAAGACCACGTAATACACCATCTACAGACGAAAACTGCGTCCAAATACACAATATGATGCTGGAGGACTGGCGATTTGAAGTATATCTGTTTCTTGCCAGGTAAGCAGCTCATTTGTTGAATTCGGCCCACAATCTAATGGGACAACACTTAAATTGCATTTAAACAAATGGTTCTGTTTCCTGACTTAGCACTGTGAATAATTTGTGTCCATAATTTGCGCTCTGAAACAATGCAGCGGTAAGTAGTTATAAGTTGTAACCAAGCAGGAAAAAAAGAAGTCTAAATCAAATTTCATCTGTCCGCAAAGATTTGGTGCCACGGTTAACTGAGATTCAAAAAGGGTTTTTATTACTGATTACTTTGTAAAGTCTGAACAATAACTGCTTGTTATTACGCAAATCTACTAGACCACTTCCTGTGGAAACACTTGAGACGTCTAAGCTGCAAAACAGAACAATTATCGCCCGGAAATAAAATTTACAACAGCAAAGGTATGAGGGATTTGAATTTCGAATGGCTAGAGGAGCCACACTGTCCCCATCAAGAAATTTGGGCAGGAAAAAATGTTGGATCTAATAATGAGATTTTGCAGTAGTAGTTAACTAATTTATAAACATTCGCAAGCTTAGTTTTTAGGGGACTGAGGCTAAACACAAGGCCATTTTATAACAAAAAAAATAACCTCACCTTGAGGTCTAGAATTTTTCTCCTAGCCCTCATAACCAGTATATAGTTCTAAGGAAGAAGCACAATTTCTTCTTACACCGAATCTTAATCGTGCACTTGTGGCTGCTACCACTTCATAACTTGCGCATGAGGAGAGGTGAACCATTTTCATTACCTAGGATGGCGCTGCGTTTAAGTAACCCTCGCCTATGTAGATCTTTCTAGGCTGCTGTCTTAGAAACCTCTGTAGATTCCAATGACGACCTGACTGTTCGGAAATTCTGAACGTAAGAGATTCGATGTATAAATACTGATAGCGCAACAGTTATGAATCTCCACTCACTTCACATTTACATATCATTCCTCTTTTTATAACACCTGATTGAAACATTACTTTCCACCTACTGTCTTCCTAAAGTAGAACATCACTTTTACATATGGTCAGCAAATAAATATTTGGTCTGCACGCAAAGCAACAATTTACTCCATCAAAATCCACATTTGCAAAACTACTAAAAAGATTGTTACTGAAAAATTTTAATGTTAAGGAACTCAAAATACCATTTGCACACAAAACATGAAAAATCTCCAAATGCTTTCGTCAGCATTTGTTTCTAGACACTAACCTCAAAATAAGTAAGAGTGTTCTTAAAATTCGTGTTCGGACTGCTGCACATTATGCTAGTGAAACCTGGATGCTCTGAAAGCTAGAAAAAGAAAACAAACAAGCATGAGAAATGACTTCCAATGGAATAACGCAAAAAATTTAGTGATTAAAAATGCATGAACGACAATTTTTGACGTACAAAGTTTTTACAGTCAATATTACTGTCAAACTATTTAATAATTTGGAGAAGAAAGAAAGAAGAATTCGAAAGAAATTGTGTACCAAATATGAAAATACAATTTGGAAATTGAGAAACAAGGAGGTGTAATAAAATGTAATGTTCCGCTTTCTCATACCTGTTACATTCAGTTTTTTTATGGTCACTTAGAATGGATAACAGGAGGATGACAGAAAATTATTTAACACCTGTGACAAACATCCAATAACATAAATTTCATGGTATGTGGAAGTTAAAGATGTACAGGAATTAGGAAAACAGACATGAAATCAGGGTAAAAGTACAAATTTTAAGGGCTTCCGGAAGAAAACACCTAACAGCGACATGGACAGAAGAAAGACCAGAAAAGAGCAAGAATAAAGACTTATTAGGAAGACACAAAAAATGAAAATATGATCTCATAAATCAACTGTTTTACTTGTGCGTGATTTGGCCAAATTCGAGTAGTTATAAAACTGTCAACATTCTAGGACTGACTGATAACTCGACTAGTTTCAGCTCTTACAAGCACACGATTATTACACAAATCCGTGATGAAAAACTGAATTACTGACTTTCTTCTTGCACCTACGACTTATAATCGCCTCAATTTCTCTTTGAACTCTATTGTTTTATCATTTAATACGTATCTCAATTGTTTTTGTCATAACGATTTGTGTTTCAACTCCCTACTACCACATAATTCGGTATGATATATACAGTTCTGACATGTCAACTATAACATTCCTCGGCTCCTTTCCCCTAGGGTCTAGTCTAAAACAAAACATTAAAAACGTGGTAAAAGACAATAATATAGAGGTTAGGTAATCAAGGGTATCAAATGACGCATTACTAATTCAAATATGTGGCTTGTGCTTTCAGTTCTGCCAAAGAAGGCACATATCAGTATTTTTTTCTACGACAGTTGTTTTATCTTAAGTGTAGCAGCTTAGCAATCAATGAAACATTCAAATCATTGGTTCGATACATCATATGGATTTTTCTAAACTTGTACCCTACGCTTCAATCTGCAAATACTGAACCATTTGTAAAGTTCTTAAACCTACGTAGCAACCAAACAAAATACTACTGTCTGGGAAAGTGCCTGCATCGCTTTTGAACAAGGCATTCGGAAGGAGGTGCATCTAGCTTTGTTGGGGGACGTGATAGAGCAGTACGTCAGTTCACGTGCACTATTGGTATAGATCAACCAGACGCCCACTGACTTCAATGTCTCGAGAGCGCTGTCGAACCATTTTGATGTCAGGGCATTCACAGTCACGGTGTTGCTGCACACTGTTGCTGTTGGTATTCACTTTTTATGAGAGTATCCATACTGTGATGCTTCGGCAGAGTAAATGCTTTAACAAGTTTGGTCAGAGTTTAACGATAATGATTTTCCGTTTATTAACAACAGCCCCTGGAGCAACTTGCCTTTTTGTGATGACAGACTGAGCTCTAACCCAAAGCGTTACAGCACAAGACTAAAAATCAGTACAAAATCCTCAGAAAACTCAGAAGAACAACCGCCTTGCTTCTGCAGGAAGACACCTTTCAAGCTATCGTCTGCTGGTAATTAGATTTGTGAACTACAAATATGCCGATGGTAAGGATTTCAGATTTCATATGGGCCGTCATACTTGCGGCTTCGACACTAGCAATGCCGTGTAAAATATATTTAAGTATTAATTCTTTTATCGTCAAATATCTTTCCGAACCTGCACCTCAGTCCATAGCCGTAAAACTCTACAGGTAATTCAACAAGGCTATTAAAACACCCTAGGTAAGAAACAAAATCAGAAAGAGGAAGTATAAATATTTGGTCAGTTCTAATATAAAATTCCGATTATATTGTGAGAAAATAATTCAAATGAAGAGATTAATCTGAATTACGAAAACAGACTATTTGCTTACTTTGGAAAGCACGAGAAAAGCAATCAGCTTTGGTTGTACGGAAATAGTTGTATCGTCCAGAGATAGCGGTGGCACGCCAAAGCAATCCGCAACAACCAGTGGAAGACACTCCAGAGTACAAGCCCTCCCTCTCAGCGTAGCAGCGCCCTCACGTTGAGGTCAGTATAGTCTCCAGCATGCAAGAGCTCAGTCCAGTTCGTGACCACCTCTGAAGGAGTCAACGTCATAATGTACGACCAACGATTTGTTAAAGTTTCAAATGAATTTTTACTCCTGTAAATGTCTGTTACTTAGTGCATCAAGTGATGCTTTCATAGTCAATGACTGTTGTAAATTATCCAGTACTCCTGTGGCAAAGCAGTGCGTCAAAGTTAAGTAAAACTTTATTCATTTATGTAATAAAGTGAACTAATATTACATGTGTTCTACTTTGATGAAACTTCTCCCAGAGAAATTTAAAAAACCCACAGTTATGGCCGGACGAAAGTAGTTTCGTATGGTCACAACAGAAGTAACCATAACTTTAATCCCCAAGTGATTTAGGGAAACCATGGAAAATTTTATCATAGCGACCGGACTGATTCCCACACAATAGTGAATAGAAGTCGCCATCTGAAGGAGCCGTGTAGGCCTTTTCAGTCGATCATCTAATTTTTCCCACAATTTTTCAATCATTAATAAACATGCTTCACAGGCCCTTAACTCATGACTGCTTTCAAAACTAGTGCGCATCATCTTTTACGTCGCCCTTTCGTACCTAGTCTTAGTTATCGTGTGAGGTACTCTTGTATGGAAGCCGTGTCTGGTGATCTACTGGTAAGGCGAGTGCTTGGAAATCTCAAGCTCGCGAGATTGTATCTCCGTCGCACCTCCGGAATATTTCCGTCTTTGACGTCGTCTTATAGATTCGCCGGGAACAACACACAGTTCGGATTCCGCGTTGAACTGTATGTCCCGTTCCGCAGTAGGATTACTGGAGTAGATTCGGGACACGCAAGTCGCCAAATTGACGTCCAGTGGTAAAATACGCATGATAGAGATACAGGGTGTTTCAAAAATGACCGGTATATTTGAAACGGCAATAAAAACTAAACGAGCAGCGATAGAAATACACCATTTGTTGCAATATGCTTGGGACAACAGTACATTTTCAGGCAGACAAACTTTCGAAATTACAGTAGTTACAATTTTCAACAACAGATGACGCTGCGGTCTGGGAAACTCTATAGTACGATATTTTCCACATATCCACCATGCGTAGCAATAATATGGCGTAGTCTCTGAATGAAATTACCCGAAACCTTTGACAACGTGTCTGGCGGAATGGCTTCACATGCAGATGAGATGTACTGCTTCAGCTGTTCAATTGTTTCTGGATTCTGGCGGTACACCTGGTCTTTCAAGTGTCCGCACAGAAAGAAGTCACAGGGGTTCATGTCTGGCGAATAGGGAGAGCAATCCACGCCGCCTCCTGTATGTTTCGGACAGCCCAAAGCAATCACACGATCATCGAAATATTCATTCAGGAAATTAAAGACGTCGGCCGTGCAATGTGGCCGGGCACCATCTTGCATAAACCACGAGGTGTTCGCAGTGTCGTCTAAGGCAGTTTGTACCGCCACAAATTCACGAAGAATGTCCAGATAGCGTGATGCAGTAATCGTTTCGGATCTGAAAAATGGGCCAATGATTCCTTTGGAAGAAATGGCGGCCCAGACCAGTACTTTTTGAGGACGCAGGGACGATGGGACTGCAACATGGGGCTTTCCGGTTCCCCGTATGCGCCAGTTCTGATTATTGACGAAGCCGTCCAGGTAAAAATAAGCTTCGTCAGTAAACCAAATGCTGCCCACATGCATATCGCCGTCATCAATCCTGTGCACTATATCGTTAGCGAATGTCTCTCGTGCAGCAATGGTAGCGGCGCTGAGGGGTTGCCGCGTTTGAATTTTGTATGGATAGAGGTGTAAACTCTGGCGCATGAGACGATACGTGGATGTTGGCGTCATTTGGACCGCAGCTGCAACACGGCGAACGGAAACCAGAGGCCGCTGTTGGATCACCTGCTGCACTAGCTGCGCGTTGGCCTCTGTGGTTGCCGTACGCGGTCGCCCTACCTTTCCAGCACGTTCATCCGTCACGTTCCCAGTCCGTTGAAATTTTTCAAACAGATCCTTTATTGTATCGCTTTTCGGTCCTTTGGTTACATTAAACCTCCGTTGAAAACTTCATCTTGTTGCAACAACACTGTGTTCTAGGCGGTGGAATTCCAACACCAGAAAAATCCTCTGTTCTAAGGAATAAACCATGTTGTCTACAGCACACTTGCACGTTGTGAACAGCACACGCTTACAGCAGAAAGACGACGTACAGAATGGCGCACCCACAGACTGCGTTGTCTTCTATATCTTTCACATCACTTGCAGCGCCATCTGTTGTTGAAAATTGTAACTACTGTAATTTCGAAAGTTTGTCCGCCTGAAAATGTACTGTTGTCCCAAGCATATTGCAACAAACGGTGTATTTCTATCGCTGCTCGTTTAGTTTTTATTGCCGTTTCAAATATACCGGTCATTTTTGAAACACCCTGTAAATACAGGAGCTAAAGATCATCTAAGACTTGTACAAAAAACAGACTGCGCTTATAAAAGTCGAAGGGAATGAATGGGAGCCAGTAGTCTAGAAGGGAGTGAGACACGGTTGTAGCCTGTCACTGATATACAATACGCACACTGAGTAACCAGTAAAACAAACTAAGAAGAAATTTTGAAGCGGAACTGAAGTTCGGCTACAAGAAATAAAATGAGGTTTTCCCAATGAAATTTTCATTCTTTCAGAATGGAATGGCTGTCTTTAAGAGAGGCTGTAAGATGAACAACAAATGTAAAACGAGGGTAATTGAATGTAGTCTACTTAAATCGCGTGATGAAGATGGAATCAGATCAGGTAATGGGACACTACAAGTATTAGACCAATTTAGTCATCCGGGCAGCAAAATGAATGACAATAGCCGACATATAGAGGGTATAAAACGCACACTAGCAAGAGTAAGGTATTTGTGGTGGTGGTGGTGGTTAGTGTTTAACGTCCCGTCGACAACGAGGTCATTAGAGACGGAGCGCAAGCTCGGGTTAGGGAAGGATTGGGAAGGAAATCGGCCGTGCCCTTTCAAAGGAACCATCCCGGCATTTGCCTGAAACGATTTAGAGAAATCACGGAAAACCTAAATCAGGATGGCCGGAGACGGGATTGAACCGTCGTCCTCCCGAATGCGAGTGTAACCTTGTACGACAGTGAAACGGGCAATAAGCAGTTCAGACAGGAGGAGAATGGAAGCTTCTGAAATACGGTGCCACAAAAGAAAGCCGAGTATTAGATGGAGAGATCGTGTCAGTACTGAAGTGGTACTCAAGCGAATTTTATGACGTTAGTTAATTAAAATATGGGATTGGTTGATAGAATCCATTCTGAGGAATCAGGGAATCGTAAATTTGGTAACAGGAGGATGTGAGGGGGTTTAAGATTGTAGATGTAGATTAAAGCTTGACAGCACTACGTAGGTTCAAATGAATGTAGGCACAACAGAGATGAGACTGGTGTGGTAGCTGCAATTCACCACGCTTCGAACTGAAGACCACAACACCAGATTACCTTCTACAAGATGTTTCCTCAATGAAGGTACAACTCCTAGGAACTGTAAATAAGGGCAAGCGTATCCATTTGAGATACGGAACGATGGTCCGGGAAGGACTTGATAATGATGATGATCATGATGATGGATACGTGTGTGAGCGCACAATAGCAAGAGGGAACGACTGATTCGAAAGTTATGGAGCCAGACGCGTTATTGGCAGTGGAATACTACACCCATCGAATTATTGTCTGTAAGACATTATAAATGGATTACTTTATGTACGTAGTTACACTAAAGAGAAGGCGCGGTATTGGAAAGTGACATTAATAACAGCCACTCACAAACCATTCACGAGACGTGCAGGTTTTAATTTTTCGTGCTTTTAGGCTTAAATGGTATTGTGCAAATGGGTCAAAATGTGTAGTTCGCACGGTCCTCACTTTTCTGCACAACTGCTTTTGTCAGATGAAGCCTGTGTCACCTGAACCGGAATTCTCAGTAGTCGTTATAGTCCTGTACGGAGCGCCGAGAATTCCCGTGCTACAGTCGTGAAAAGCCATCAATACATATTTAATGTAAACTTTTGAAAGGTCACAAGTCAGTGACTTGTTAACCGGGCCAAATGTGTTTCCTCTCCAATTAAATACGCCCCTGTACACTGAGGCGTACTTCCCACAACGATGGAAAATCTCATATCATCGCGTACACAGGCAGTTCCTACAGGTTAAAGCCACAGCTCACTTATCCCGTCTGGCTCATGAACACTTCCATCAGATGCCCAGAATCAATACAACTCCACGGTAACAAATTCGGTTTATTCTCTTTAATTAAACCTCTGTCAATAACAACTCCAACCAGCTAACAGCTTTCCGGTGTTCTGAGTCACCGTCCGTCAATCACCTGTGCATACAGAATGACGCAACCAACTCTGTACTGAATGCAACCCTTACACCAATGCAGTTAATGTATAAAGTATTGTGGGTAAAAGCCGTGAAAATTGACTTGTCGGCTGTTCATGTATCGTCCTAGACATAGCTGACAAAAATGTTTCACAATCTGTTCTTACGGAACATTTCAGTGATCGGTGCTCCTTACCAGATAATTTTATAGAACTCTGGTTGAACTTAGAACTAATTAAACCTAACTAACCTAAGGACATCACACACATCCACGCCCGAGGCAGGATTCGAACCTGCGACCGTAGCGGTCGCTCGGCTCCAGAATGTAGCGCCTAGAACTGCACGGCCACTCCGGCCGACTTGAAACTCCATTGGAATGCTTTCCTGCGCAAAACTAACAACATTAACCACGCCCCACTAATGCTATTTTTCTCCATTGATTCCTAAAGAGCGAAGTGACGCAGAGGTAAGACACTGAACTAGCATTGGAAGGAGTGGAGTTAATTCCTCCAGCTGTATGTTTACTGCTGTTTCTCTAAATCTATCAAGGAAAATTCTGCTATGGTTCCTTGGAACAGTACACAGCCGATTTCCCTACCCACCCTCAATCCGAACTTGGTCCCCGTCTCTAATGGTTTCATGAAAGGAACGTTAAACTAACGGTTTTCCTTTTCCCGTTGACTAATTCGCTCAAAATCAGGGCTATGATTTTGGCACATTGTATACCTGAAGTGAAGCACGTATACATAGCCCCACGTCTCAAAGTTCCATCAGTAAATTGTCGCAAAGTGTTTGTTGACATAGTTTACCTTAAACATAGCAGTTCGAGTAAACATGACTGTCTTTGGAAGAAATGACAGTAAGCCCGACAACTCTGAGAACGTGCTGTGATAAAGCAGCTTTATGTCGCTTTACATCGTTACATTTACGGATGGACACCTCTTATTTAAATACTAAATGACTAGGTATTAATTTTGCCAATTTTCTATTAGAAACGAAAATAGTATAATATCGAAAAAATTTCATTTCCATGTATTCATGAAAATACCTTTGAAATTATGGAACAGTGGTAGAAGGAAATACGCTTAATGTACAAGCGTGCAAGTACCGTATCCAAATTAAGAAAACATTGTATATAAAGAAAAAAAATTCTCTGTAATGTTTGGTTAACTCAGAACTTGATTATAATCAATATTTCTAATTACATGTCCAGGAGTTAGGATGTATAAATTCTTGGGTGAGCCTACCCTTGAGGAAGCGACAAAGTTGTCCATGAGAAAAACATGGAGTTGTCAAATCCACTCCGCAGTGTTTAATAGACTGATAGACTGCTAGACTGCTCCTGTGACTTAACTGTAATGGCAGGTGTAAGTTTCATTGGAAACTGCACTCTCTTGAATTGAAAGGGGAGATCTGTCTGAGCAAGGAATATATGTGGGATATACACTATTTCATTCTCTCCATTTCCTGTTAAGACGATAGCTTCAAGCACATTGCCCAACATCTTCCTGGCACAGCCTGTTTTGGCTGATCGAGGTTTCGTAGTAATGTAATTGGCGCGCACACTTTCAGTAAAAGGCTATGTGGTGTTTTTCTTGGCCTGTAGGCGTTTACGCTTCGCAGTTTAAAGCTGTCAAAAGAGCTGCCAGGTGTCAGGGATTTGAAGTTGAGTCTATTGCACGAGCGTCTTAGCAGTAAAGAATAAATTTATTAAAGCTTCATGAGCATCTTACAGTTGATGACGTCATATCTCTTGAGCTGTGTGTCGTACAACGACATATTTGAGCAGGTACATTCAGCGACGTATGTGGATACTGTCTGAAATATGTTGCAAATAGAGTTAATGGCAAAGAAGACGAAGTAAAAAATTTAAACATCGGGCATGACGCGGCAGTTTTTCACGCATATTACTGTTTATGAACTACGATAGATAGGTGGTTCTTGCCCCCACAGCGATTGTTGTCTAACACTAAGGATGCGTGAAACAAGTTTAGTTGAAATCTGTCCGGCGGTTTAGGAGGAGATGTGGAACATACAAACATCCATTTTTATAAAATGTATTGATATGGATGTTTATGTGATGTGTTACCATATTTTATTGTTTATTGTAACTGATAGATTCCACACTGCTGTAGTCTAAATATCATTAAATTTACCCGCTGGGCTTAATCGTATACGAATGCAATTACATATGGAACACAATGAACATGTTCATCACTAAATATGCACTGTCCCATTGTCCTAAGTTCTCTGTAATACCACTATCTGCTGAACCGGCGAATTTTCAAATGCATATTTTGTGATAAAACAGCTAACAAATTTATATTAGTCATTATATCTAGCGCAACTTCTATTCTGTTCAATCACCGATTTTAACTAAAAGTGATATATTGAAGACTTAATACCGTTTCATAAAAACCCTAACGGGTGATTTTAAATAGTCCACGGCCTAAACTGTACAGTAATACGAAAAAACACTAAAAATAAACAGCTGCATGCATGATGGAATCTTTCGAAAAATACCAGAAAATGTGAACTTACTTTTTCCTAGTGTTTAACTCTGTTGTTGGTTGCACTTCCTGGGGCCATAGTTCTCAGTGTAACCCATGGGAGAAAACTCGTGTGCGCCATCTGTCTGAATAGTGTAGCCTTTATTCTGTTTTACTGTATTTTAAATTTTTTAAAATCTTATTCTCTGATGCGGAAGTTTGAGACCAGCCTAGCATTTGCCTAAACGAGCTTGGGAAATCGCCTGAAAACAGACAGGGTGACCGGTGTACGAGCCCCGATTGTCACTGCTCCAAGTGGATTCGATATGGATCTCCCTGTCTCGCAAGGCAGCACGTCGCTCCTAACGTTGTACGAGAAGGTCGTAGCAAATTTAGACCTGTGTTAAAAAAGAATAAAAAGCATATCTGCCCTTAACAAAGACTTCAACAAAAAAATTATGTCTGCAATATTAGTCGCTTTCTCTAACAGCTTCTTGATGACAAACACCAGACGGTAATGCCGAGATTTGACAAGACAATTCTGGAGATAGCTGACAAAAATGCTGGCAATGCACGTTCCAATGACGACGACTGCTGTATGGAGGGACATGCTCTAACGGACAGCTGGATTTTCAGCTATGGGCTGCCGATGGCGGCCTGCACAGTTCCAAGGTTGTAAATCCCACTGCATTCCGACTGTGTCTGACAGACCGCTACGCTTCTGTATACGCTGGGCCTGACAGCAGCTCGTGTTTATGACAAATCTCTGCACGAACCGCCTCCCTGTTCAGTGCAACAAGTTCGTCGAGGTTTAACGGCTTCTCTTCAAATGTGTACAATTGTTCAGCACAGATACTAGGTGAATGCTATTTTACAACAAGATAGTTGCCATGTCACGGCCTTCCAGATGGCAGAGTTTTTGTTAAAGTTATTTTTTACTACTACGGTTTACAAACTACGCCACTTCCAACGCGAGATTTCGGAAGTTGAAACCAAATTTGTTTCTACACCTTGAACTGCGTTGCAAGACCAACATGAATAACTGGGGTTTCCCCCAAATGAATCTAACGATCTCTGCAAGACGGTGAAGGGAACAGAAATTTGCTTTTGAGCCCAATTTCTTTTTATTGGCTCACAATATTTCTTAGAGTGTCTGTTCTTAAGATTCTTTCAAACTGATGATGCGATAATTTTCAGTGCATGGGGGTCTGGCGCATCCGAGCGGTTGAATGCAACCGATGTCATAGCATAATAGTTAACTACGGACTACGGGACCTGTCAGTTTCTGATAGTATCACAGAGGGCGTTATAAACAAGTAAAATACTATTCTCAAGAAGATTTCTTTCCGTAACATGATTTTTTATGGTAAACAGTCAAAGCACTGTCATGCCTCAAGTCTACTTATTTCGTTTGTTTATTATACGAAGTAAAATGTGAGTGCTTGAAAATAGCAAACGTATTTATATGGCTAGGAAAGGTTCGAAAAGTAATCGCAATCGTGCAAGAAACGCTTGGACTGGTAAGCGGGAGCCAGTTAATAGATATAAATTCATCAAAATGAGTGTTTCGGCATCGGCCAAAACAAGGCCGGTGCTGGCATTACCAATTACAGGTTTGCGCAATTTCAATATTAAAGAAAACACAAGTCGAAACTTCAAAAGCTAGATTCGACGAAGAAAAACATTTTTCAATTTGCCAGGAACTATAACTCATCAAGAACACATGCAGTTACATTATACCTTTTCGTAACTTGTGAGTCTGCGTTTTTTCACTATAGTACGTACGATTTTTGCGATATATTTTAATTTCAGTTTTTCGTGAACGTTTTTACAACGACTTTTTTGTCGAAAAGTTTACTTATTTCAGACTGCCGCCAGTTTGTTAAAACAGTTCAACACTTTTTTTTAATTGTGTTCTAGGCGGAAAACTGTGGCGTTCAGAGCTCCCACCAGCCGCCCTCTTAGTCCGCGAAGGCCTTTCGTCTATGTCGTGTAATGTCCTCCGAGTGCATGTTTTTTACTTAAAAAGGGTGAACAATAAAAGATTTTTAATTTGTTTGCTATTTTCTTGACAAGATCATGAATATCGGTTCCAAACTCTAACGCCACCCTGGTCTACCCCCTCCCCCCCCCTTTTTAAGTATTTGTATGGAGTGTAGCATTGTATGGAAGTGAAACGTGGACGATAGTTTGGACAAGAAGAGAATAAAGCTTTTGAAACGCAGTGCGACAAAATAATGCTGAAAATTAGATGGGTAGATAACGTAGCTAATGAGGAGGTACCTAGAAAATTGGGGAGAAAAGGAATTTGTGGCGTAATTGACTCAAAGAAGGAATCGACTGACAGGACACATTCTGAGATATCAAGAATCATCAACTTAGCACAGGAAGTAAGTTTTTTTGTTTTCGGGTGGAAAAACTACTGAGGTCATAAGCGCCTATGTCATAACCTTAGACCACTAATACGAAAAAGAATTTAAAGGCGACTAGACGTTAAGCCCAATCAACGGAAGGAAAGAGCTAAGAATAAGGACCTGCTCTTTGAGAAAGGTACGGGAAATACCCCGTAGAGACAGCGGAGAACCCGAACCAAAGATTAAGTGTCCTTCGCCATACTGTTACGACGGATAAAAAGTAAAACGCGGTCAACAGCCCTCATGTCATTCGCTGAAACGGCGGATAACGCAGACGGCAAGCAAACTCGAACGTAAGCGGTTAAAAAAGGGGCATTAGATCAAGAAATGACGAACCGTTAAATGCTGTTGATAACGGGCACAATTTAACAAATGGCGATGGCTAAAAAGACAGGGCCCAATACGCAACCTAGTGAGAGCCTAAAGGTTGTCCAAGACGCTGGGAGAGGTTTACTTCCACGGAGCTTGTTCCCCAGGGAGAGGTTTAATTCCACGGAGCTTGTTCCCCAGGGAGAGGTTTAATTCCACGGAGCTTGTTCCCCAAAGTGACACCACCTGCTGACAGACGGCAACACAGAGACCATGGGGGGGAATGGAACAACTAGCGGGCCGAGGTACGAAGACTGCAGCCTTGGCAGCAGCGTCAGTGGAAGCTTCCTTAGACCCGTTGCACTAAGGGGTGGACTGAACAGCACACAGAGGCTCCGAAGGGCACTGAGTGAATCGGAGCATATGATGATTGAAAAGCCTAAGTCGCCGGGTGTACTGGATGGCCTGGGAGAGAGCAAAGATCTCTGCTGTAAAAATTGAGCAGTGATCTGGAAGCCGATACCGAAAATGGTCGATGCCAATGACGAAGGCACACCCGACGCCAGTCTTACAACCATTAGAGTACTTGAAAATGCTATCATTAAGACGCTTGCGAATGTCGACAAACTTACAGTGACAGATCGGAAACTGAATAGTTTCCTTAGGAAGCGAATGAAGTCCAAGATGGACATGGGCGGTTGCACAAAGCCAATGTGGTGAAGGATTCACAACCGTCGGGAACACGGCAGGTAGCGTGCAATTAAGCTGCCGCAGCAGCAACCGAAAGCAGATTCCGGAGGGTAACACAGAAAAAGCGCGTGCCCCAATCTGGCGGTCAAGGGAGTCATCGAAAAATGTGGCATAGGATGGGTGGCCGGGCATGGCAGAAATGGCATTCGTATCCACTCAGAAGAACATCATGCCGGTATGTCAGTGGTAGTTGCACAGCTTCTGCACAGACTAGCAGGCCAGTGTAAAAGGCGCCAATGGCCAAACGTAATTCCCGATGATGAAATTAAAATGGCGTAAGATGGACGGACGTGCAAGTGAATAAACTAAACTCCACAGTCTAATTTCCAACGGACAAGGGATCAGTACAAACGCAGGCGGGTGATCACATCCGTTCCGCAGGAAGTACCGCTTAGAACACGTAGGACACTTAGGTACTGGCTACAATGTGCGGCCAGGTAAGGCACGTGGGAGGACCAAGAACGTTTTCTATCAAGAATTTCGTAGTTTCAGCGAACAGAAGAGCAACAGAACCAAGATGTAAAGACGTTGGAAGAAGCCCACTATACTGCTAGAAATTAATGCGAACGGTTTTGTCAATGGAAAAATGAACGACACTGTCGATTCTCCGCGAGTAAAGATGGTCAATACGTCGCTGAAGAAGCCGCTCACGGGAACAAGTCTGCGGAGAATTGCAATAGATCGTACAGTCAACGAAAAGGGAAGCACAGATGCCTGGCGGGAGACAGGTCATAATTGGGTTAATAGCTATAGGAAAAAGGACGACGCTCAGGACAGAGCCTTGAGGCACCCCGTTTTCCTGGATAAAGGTGTCCTACAAGGCCGAACACACACGTACCTTGGAAACTCCGCCTTTTACAAAATCCTGAAGGAAATGGGGCAGGCAGCCTCGGAAGACCCATGTGTATAGAGTACGGAGGATATCAGTCCTCCAGCAGGTGGGTGAAGCTTTCTCCAAATCACAAAACACGGTCACAGACTGGTATTTCTGCACAAAACCATACATGGTTGACAAAGCGACGAGATGGTCAGCTGCAGAACGGCGCGCTCGAAATCTACATTGCGCAGTGTTTATCCTTACCAAGCTTATGTATGAGTATGACAGTGGCTTCACGCCAGTGTCTGGGAAACATGCCACCTGCCCAAATGCGATTGTAGTAATGAGGAGAATATGCTTGCCCGCAAGAAAGAGGTCCTGCAACATCTGAATGTGAACATTGTCTGGCCCTAGGGCGGAAGATCGGGATGAAGTGAGAGCATGATCTAGCTCCTCATAGTAGAGGCGGCGTAGTAGTATTCACGGTTCTGAGAGGAGAAGGGTGTCGCCTGAGCATTCTTCACTCGCTCCTGAAGGAGGGAGGCGGGGTGATAGTGAGTGGAGCTCGAAATATCTGCAAAAGTAGCGGCCCAAGGGTGTTAGAGACAGCAGTACGGTGCACAATGACCATCTGCTATGGTCAGACCAGAAATCAGGGAATGGACGTTGGCCTCAGAGAGCCGACGAAAGATGCTCCACACGACAGAAGAGGGACTGAGACTGTTAAAAGAACTAGTACATGAAATCCAGCTAGCTCTTTTGCTACCCTGAGGAATGGGACGACATTGTGCACACAACTGTTCATAACAAATATAGTTCGTCACCGTAGGACGACGGTTAAAAACGCAGAGAGAACGACTCCATGTGCGAATCGCGTCGTGGCATGCCTCAGTCCACTAGGGGACTGGGACAGTGAGATAAAGATGAAGTGCGAGATATGTAATGTTCTGTGACAGTAAGGATAATGTTTATAAGGTATTTTACCTGGTCACAACTGGAGAAATGATGTTCATAAAAGGTCGCTGGGGAACAGTAATGCCTTCAGTCAACCTTAGAAAGGTGACGACTGGGTTTACGTGTAGGTGGGGTATGAGTCAACAAACGGATAGCAAACGGGAAATCGTCACTTTAGTAAGCGTCAGAACGTACCACTGTAGACAACAGGCAAGCTGGGCAGTGTAGAACAAGAGGTCCGAATGGGAATAGGTGTGCATGGAGTGTTAATGCGATGTGGGTGCTCCAGTGTTAAGGCAGAGAATGTTGAGTTTATTGAGATCAGCCAAGAGGAACACCTCTGACTGGTTTTGGAAGAGCCCCAAAGGGGATGGTGTGCATTAAAGTCAATGAGCAGCAAAAAGGGGTGAGGCAGTTGACCAATAAGCTGGTGGAAGTCTGCCTTGGTGACACCGAATAATGAAGGTATGTAGACACTGGGAAGAGGAAAGGTGTAGCGAGAAAGGATAACAGGCTGCAATAGCTTGCAGCTGAGTGTTCAGTGAGGTGGTTTGGCTATGAATGTCATCCCAGATTAGCAGCACGACCACCCCCCCTCCACCCACAAGATGGATTGCTGACCCTGGCAGCGGGGGGAGGGAGGGGGGGCAAATGCAGGAGGTCAAAGCAGTCGCAAGGACGCAATTTTGTTTCTTGGAGGCAGAAAACAAGGACACTGCTTCCAAGAGCAGCTGTAATTCCTCCTTGTTGGATCTAATGCCGCAAATGTTCCATTGGAGAAGAGTCATAATGGGGAATGGGAAGGAGAGAACAAATGAAGGGTAGTCACCTTTGTGGCTGGGAAGTGTCAGCCTTCAAAGAGTCACTGCAACAGGGCACAGAGGCTGGAGCATCTTGTTCCACGAGATCTACTGAGGCGTCAGTGTTCTCCCTGGGTCAGCCTGTGGATCAAAGGCAAAAAATGTAGGCAGTGAGCACCAGCAAACTTGAGGTCGGCCAGGTGAGGTTATTGCATGGCGACACTGTTCAAGAGGATCTCCGAGTCAGGGAAGGAGAAGACCATTTGTCTTCGATGAAGACTCGGTTGTTTGTCGGCTGGGGGCACGTAGAGTGTCTTGGCGGGAGTATTCCTTCTGTCCTTTCTGCCCTGCTGGTTGTGTAGCAGGTGATTTCACTGCCAGGGGCGAAAATTTGGTGGTTTGTTGTACAGAGTTAGGATACGATGAGAACGCTATCATGACATTGGGCTATTTTACAACTGCTGTGCTGAATTGGAGGTCGTAATTCTGCATGGGCATGTCATTCGTGTAGCAAGGCGTAGCAAGTACGGTACTTTAAGGGCCAGAAGGTAAAATGCAGGGCTTTCGACTAGCAACAACTTGCGAGCAACAAGGTAAGATACTTTTTCATTCACCAGGGTATTTTGGATGGCCCAGTCGTTGAGACACATGGGACATTCTCGCGATGATGTGACATGGTGGAGGAGGAGGAGGAGGAGGAGGAGGAGGAGGCAGGCTATTGCTCTCATCAGCATCCCTACCACAAGTAACACACATTTAGCCATGTTCTGACAGGAATGTGAGTGTGGTTTTAACACTGACAATGGTAGAAACGCATTGGGTTTGAAATATACGGTTGGACCATTATGCCTTCATAGCCTGCTTTGATATTCGATGAAGTACTACTCGATCAAACGTGAGAAACAGTGCGTGTGGGCACTAAGGTTGCATTAACCTTTTTCATTATCCAATGGACAGATGCGATGCCCTGGTCAGAGCTGTATGTTTGGATTTCTCCCTCAGGCAGACCAAGCAGACAAGTGTAAATAACACCATATGAAGAATTCAGTGTTCAGTGGGCCTCAATAAAAACAGGACAGCAGAGGAGAATAAGCAGTTGTTGGGTTTGAAAATCACAACTGGTAATCGGAAGCAGAGTCCCATTACGTAAACGAGAGTAGGATTTAACAGGGCCTGTAACTGAATCAACACTTTCCTAACAGTTAATGGATTAACTGTAGCAAAAGGACTGACCTTCAGTATGTGGTACTACGAGGCACCCAGTGCAGCTGGGAGTCTTTGAATCTTTCGCCTCATTCCATTTACGTTTAGTAAACGTAGACTGAGATTAAGGTGACTGGCTCAGTGTGAAAAAACCATGATTGCCAGCGTCTCCAATGGCGCGCTCCTTCCAACTGCAGGCCACCTAAGAGAGGCATTCACCTGCCTTAGGCGACTGTTCACACCTCAGGGCCTATCTCCCGAACTCCTGTCAGGGGGACCAATTTGCAGTTTTGGGAGGTAACAGCTCAGGCAATCACCCTCCCTGGGCCTGGCTTGCACCAGGGGTACGTGCAAACCCCACCTGTCGATCTGGAGCTGGAAAATATGCATTACACAGTCACTTGTGATGTGTCAAATGCATGGGCCGGCCTTTATGAGCACACAGATAGCAGAACGCTCAAGACGCCAAAGTAGAGGAATGTGATGGAGAACGAAGAAAGAAAGGGGAAAAAAACAGATGATGTACTGTTCTGATAACAGGCTATCAAAATTTCAGAACACATTCCCAAAAATAACTCAATCATCTTCCCCAAGAGAGGGAAAAATGGCAGGGGGATAGACATGCAGCATGGAAAGGGAAGAGGTGCTGCAAAGGCTGGAGCCCCACGGTAGTCAAGCACAAACTCATCCAACGGTGGTGAGCCCCTGGAGGGTTGGAAACAAGTGTTGCGGATAATAGTCATAGGGGGGAGACCTAGAGACAAATACAGTAATCAAGTTCAAAAGGCTATATGTTGTAGCAGTTATTCGGATATGAAGAAGCTTGCACAGGATAGAGTGACAAGGAGAGCTGCACCAACCAGAGTGGACTGAAGGCCACAAACACGTCTCCACTGTTAAATTGCGTCCTGTCGAGCCTTACAGTCTAGCGGTGAAGTGAGTTCTCGGAAATAGAGGTCACAGGATCGAATCCAGGTTGACCTACGGAAATTTTCAGTCGGTAACTAATCTATCCTCCACCCCTCCACGATGCAAGTAGTTTCCAGGACAGACACGTGGTTCGGATTGCATGTTAACTATAGGAACCTTTTCGACAGTTGGGCAACTTCGGTAGGCTAGGCCCAATGCATGACCCAGAAGTGTCGTCCAACTGAAAGACCTATATTTTGTCATTAAGCCACAAGCTGTTACATCTAGCTGAGTGTCATCCCGAACGATATCGCTGAAGGTGGGTTTACTGGAGGTAACTGAGCACAGTGGAGCAGAATTGTGTCGGCGGAGTCCAGCGAATTCACCTGCGCAGCTGCGGTGGCGCAAGAGTTGCGTACGCATCCAGCTCCGTGGCGCCGTCACGATTAATATTTAACGAGCCCATCGCTAGCCGCTCCTCGGCTTGACCCAGTGGAGGCGAGTGTGGAGCTTCACAGCTTGCGCCACCACTAACGGACCGCGCGTTTCACACTTCTCGCATGTCCCATTATAAGATTAAATGGTGCAAATTTGTCAAATAAAGGCATTGTTGAAGAAATGAAACACATTCTTTGCAAGGAAACTGAAAAAACATATACGCCAGATGGACATTTCACGTAAGATGCATTCAAACACAAACCTGTACCGCAACCATTTTGGTTACATGTTTGTAACTGAATTACTGCTTATCCTAGGCCAACTCACTGTGTTTTGATGTACAGAAAAACCTTCTGACGACGAATTTTGAAAAATTCGAAACCGGTAAGGGTACTTTTTAACTAAAGAAACCCAAAACCCAATTTGTGGCTGGTTGCTGTACACCAACAATTATTTAGATTAAATATTTATTTCGCATCTGCCGCAGCGTTAAAGCGACACATTATAACCAGTAGCTAAAACGCAAAGAGTAAGTCGTCTTGTTTTATCCTTCAATTTTTATTTTCCATTATCGGTTTGGAAACGGCTGGCGATTCACCATCGAATGGTACATATATATTGCTTGTTTGAAGCATTGTGAAGGTCGCATGGAATAATTAGTATCTGTTGGTTTGTTCTTGTTAGTCTCGTGAAATATCTGCCTCACAAAACAATTTTCGAAAAATTTTGAAGGACGACTGTCTTCTGCTTAAATATTTAAGGCATTCTGCACCAAGTTTGTCAGAATTATTGTTAATGTGTTTTGACCAAGTTTCTCGTGAAAACAGAAGTGTAAATATAGGTAAAATTTCTGCTTTTTTGGTACAGAGGTAGAAAAAAACGCATCGTAATACGTGTCCGAACAAAATTGTCCCAATGTGTTTTCCACGAAGGCAAAATTAAACATGATTATTTAACAGTTCTTACACAGGAAATAAATATTACGTTAGTGATTCTTTCCTCTTCATTTCAGCCTATTTATTCCACACACAGCTTAACCTGTGTCTCATTTCACTGCCTAGAAGTTGTATCGTTGAAGGTAATTTACAATAAATTTTAGGATGAAAATATTCTCAGTTGTTACTTCTCATATTTAACCAAGTTTTTTTTCTTTCACATAAGCGACACATTTCCGATTTTAAAATAACTTTCCTCTAATAAGTTAGACCCATGTACCTATGCACGTAATCTCTCACTAACTTATCACGATTCCGAAACTTCCGTTCGCTTGGTGCTTTCTGACTACGTCCTTCATCTGTTCGCACATTCATCTATACACTAAAGATTAGCTTTGAGCTTTCCCAGAATGCGAATGAAGTGTCAGCTGTTTTAAGTGTACTGTCAGTGGTCTTAATTGGTCAAGTAATTAATTCTTTCGTTCTGAGTATATACATTGAACCGCCAAAGAAACTGGTATACGCATGCGTATTCAAATACAGAGAGATGCAAACAGGCAGAATACGGCGCTGCGGTTGGCAACGCCTATATAAGACAACACATATCTGGCACAGTTGCTGCTACAGTGGTAGGTTATCAAGATTTAAGTGAATTTTAACGTGACAGAAGGGCAGCCCTCCAGCAAATTGCTGTAGATTTCAATGCTGGGCCATCAAGTGTCAGCGTGCGAACCATTCAACGAAACACCATCAATATGGACTTTCTGAGCCGAAGGCTCACTCTTGTACCCTTTATGACTGCACAACACAAAGCTTTACGCCTCGCCTGGGCCCGTCAACACCGACATTGGACTGTTGATGACTGGAAACATGTTCCCTGGTCGGACGAGTCTCGTTTAAAATTGTATCCAGCGGTCTGACGTGTACGGATATGGAGACAACCTCATGAATCCATGGACCCTGCATGTCAGCAGGGTACTGTTCAAGCTGGTGGACGTTCTGAATTGGTACGGAGCGTGTGCAGTTGGAATGGTATGGGACCACTGATACGTCTAGATGCGTCTCTGGCAGGACAATGCGACACCTCACACGTCCAGAATTGCTAAAGAGTGGCTCCAGAAACACTCTGAGTTTAAACACTTCTACTGGCCACTAAACCCCCCAGACATGAACATTATTGAGCATATCTGGGATTCCTTGCGACGTGCTGTTCAGAAGAAATCTCCACTCCCTTGTACTCTTACGGATTTATTGGCGGCCTTGCAAGATTCATTGTGTCATTTCTCTCCAGCACTACTTCAGACATTAATCGAGTCCATGCCACGTCGTGTTGCGGCACTTTTGCGTTCTGGCGGGGGCTCTACATTACATTAAGCAAGTGCATCAGTTTCTTTGGCTCTTCAGTGTATAATTATACATTTACCGAAGAGAATATACGAAAGTAAGAATAAAGAAGAATTCCTAAATCACTCCGTTTCTCTATAAGACGTGCAAAAACAGCACCTATTGAGTACTGCGTGTACAGCAATACCTTGCAATCCAAGAGATTCATCTCCTGTGCTCGCAAAGAATAGTTCTTCCGTTATCCTTGGCCACCATTATATTTTATAGGAGACCAATACCTATTTTCTGTTGGTTCTCGTCCGTTCCGCGCGAGTTTGATTTTCACTTTCGACGTACTTGTTAGTGAATTAACAACAATAAATATACAGAAATGGAGCAGAACCGCTGAGTGCGCCAGCCAACGCACGAACTTCCTGCAGACGTACACACCGTACAACGAACTGTTTCAGATGCGATAGGTTCCCATGGAACCTGATAAAGCTGACAGCCGGTGGCGCCGGGCGGTAAACACACACTTCTTCAGGACGTCACATAGCTGCACACTGACAACCACGTCTTGAATCTGTGGCTCCGCCTCAGTGCTTGCCAAAATTGAAATAGCTGTCGGCTCCTCAGTGCAATTAGAAATCTGCACGACACATCTGCTAGGCCTGGCTACTCACGTCCATTGAAGGACAATTGCAAATCTCTATGGAAAAAAGCAAATAATTTAACTTCTCAGTGGACGAAGGCTTGTGAAGGCATACTTATTACTAAGTCTGTAGTAAAGCGTGTGTCTGAAAACCGGAAGGATGCGGTATCAAACCCCAGTCGGATACGGATTTTTCACTGTCTTAACCTAGCATTCAGCACTGAATGACGTGTACATTCGCCAGAAGCGAATGGTGGTTCGGACTCCGTGTTAGACTACACGTCTCATTTTTCCAGGCGTAGTCTTGCGGTAAAGCGGGTTTCGTCAGTAAAAGTTTCACGGTCAAATCGCGGCCGGATCATAGATTTTTATGTTTTTAAACCTGCCAGTCATCTCTGAATGACGTGTCGATTGGCCAAAAATAATCGTGTTTCGGATTCCACGTTAACCTGTAGTCGTCTTTTCCCAATTGGATAACTGACTAGGCATACGCATGTCACCCAAGTGACGTCTAATTGAAAGACTTGCACTACGAAACTGAGCCGTACGAAATTACTATAGCCAGAACCTAAATTTATATTCTCATTCTATATATTTTATAAATTTAAGTATCCGCCGCCCTTATCTGTCTACATATGAAGGCTAATCTCAGGAACTACTGTACGGATTTCGACAAGATTTTCACTGATATGGGGCCCTGCTGAAAAGTAATGCCTCCGAATTTCTTATTCTGCTCTCAACAATGGTTTACGTATTACATGTCATGCATATCACTCGGTCGACTTGCCAGCTTCGCAGACGCAAGTTGCAATCCCTGCCGTTAGAGGGCTCCGAATTGCAGCGTGTTAACATGGCGGTGTTACACGTAACCATGTCGTTAAGTGAGAAACAGCGTGCTGTAACCGGGTTTCTAACCGCAGAAAACGTACCTCCAATTGAAATCCATAGAAGAATGGTAGCTGTGTAGCATGATTATATCGACATCAGTAAAGGGCGACAATGTGTTGTTTGCGCTCATAACGAATCAAACGGTAATGCTAACCTCGACGTGGTGATAAAGAGTTCGCAGTGGACGACCGTGTACAGAAACCGATAAAGCTCGTCGGAATCGGGTTGATGAACACATCAGAAAAAAAATCGTCGCTTAACACCGCTCACAAGTAACTGTAGCATATCACGAGAGCGTGTATACAACATCATTGCAGACCTGCGATACGGAACACTGTGTGCACGGTGGGTGCCTCGAATGCTCACACTGCACATGAAACAGAGGAGACTGGACATGTTAACAATCTAATCTCTATTGCGTTTTGAGAGTGACGGTGATGGATTCCTCAACAACATTATGACAATTAACAAAATATGAGTTTGCCATTTTGACCCCGAAAACAAGAGGATCAATGGAGTTCCGCCACGAAGGATCACCAACGCCACAAAAACTCAAGAACATGCTGTCAGCAGGCAATGTTATGCTCAAAATGTTCTGGGAGGTTGTGGCTCCATCAATGAAAAAAAAAAAGCAACATTCTCCAGTGACGGCATCAACACGCTCTTCCTTTGTTGAGACAAATGTGTTGGTGCCAGCTTGACTAAATGAAGAAATAAATACCGTATGTACACATGAAGAATAAAGATGTAGAACCTTAAAAAAGTGTTTCATTTAAGAGAGATTTAATAGGTTTCACATAAAATTCCGAGAAATTAACTTTCAGCTTGCCCTCGTAAATACATTGATTCACGACGAAGATTTCTGTGTATAATTTATAAATATTTGGTGCAAACGGGCTAAACTAGGATGAATTACAGTCCCCTGCCGTGTTTTTCTGTCTGTAAGTGAAGGGCAATCTCAAGACGCGCGACCGCTCAGCGGACAAACGAATGGCCGCTAAGGCGCCTCGCCATTGATGTATGGCACCCATCGTTAGGTGGTTGCGGTCGGCCAGTCCGCTCATGCCTTTAGGCGCGGCAGTGCACGAGCAAGTGGCAATATAAAATCACTGTAAGACAGGTAATTAATGTATCCGTAGACATTTACGAACCAAATCCTAAACATAAAATAGGTACTGAATAGATAACAGCCGAAATAGAAAAAAAGAAGTAAAATTAATGAAAAAATTGGATAGCAAGGCGCTACATGAGAAACTAACCCTTTAACAAGGGTCTAAACTCATATGAAGTAGAGTGCTGTGTGTGAAAAACTGAAAATTATCTTTAAGAAGAACTGACTTCATTATCGAAGTACGAGCCTAGCTAACTTCACAAAGTCATTTATTTTATCTCCGAAAAGGACTAGTGCATATAACGAAAATACGTATACTACTGAGTGGCAGGATTAGATATAAAAGACCTACTTCACAAATTATAAGAGGGATTTTGGTTCTGATTTTAACTCAGGAGCAGTCAGCCATTTTCTCTTCATAGTGTGACAGTTGGAACAATAACGTAATGCAGAGATCGATTCTGTTTTATACATTCCTTGGGACCTTTTAACAAAAGTTACACGGGCCTTGGAAAGTCTGCAAAATTCAAAAAATATTTATTTTTTTAAATTGTGACAATGTCCTCGGATCAAATGGTTCAAATGGCTCTGAGCACTATGGGACTCTACTGCTGAGGTCATTAGTCCCCTAGAACTTAGAACTAGTTAAACCTAACTAACCTAAGCACATCACAAACAGCCATGCCCGAGGCAGGATTCGAACCTGCGACCGTAGCGGTCTTGTGGTTCCAGACTGCAGCGCCTTTAACCGCACGGCCACTTCGGCCGGCTCCTCGGATCAGTGAGTTTTAAAATCTATAATAAACTAGCTCTATCCGGCATGTACTGCAACGGCACGACAAGCATGTAAACGAGTACGTCAGACGGTTTCCCGACGCGTGGACAAGCCACGTGCGAGAAGCATAGATTTTCTAAATTTAGTCCGGACACTTGTCATTCTCTCTGTGCCTTGTTGCAAATGCGAGTCGCACCGGAAACTGCACGCGTTTGAGCTCCAATGGCACATCTGTTGGAAGCATTGGGAAATTTCATGTTAACATTGTAGCTTCGATGATATTGCTCATCCTTTCACTGAAAGTCTTGTACCGTTGCAAAGCCTTGGTGGACGGGTATTTCCGAGAATAATGAGAGGCACGCCAATTTTAAATATCAACAGCGTCGGCACGCCCAGCAAAACAAGTGAATTCAAGAATTCTGTCTGATAATTTACAATAGTACTGTTTTCAGTATTTTATTGAAGTCCCTTCACATATCCTTGAATACGCGGGGGAACTGCTACAAAAACAGGTGCATAAAAAAAACACCCGTATTAGAATGCAACGCTGTGTCAAAATTTCAAATCAACTGGTCAAGAGATTTCCGAGATTTGCTATTAAGAACAAACGAATAGAAATTATAAATGTTCGTAATGCAAATCTCAGAGTTTTTGAGCGATTGATATGAAATTTTAGACGCGACGTTGCATTCGAATATAGCCGTTGTTTTACAAGTTTTTTCTTTGACGCGCTTGCGAAATGTGTTACGAATAACTTTAGCAATAAAGTAGTAATAGAAGAAAACCACACACCTGATGCGGCAGTTTCTCAGGCAATGTTTTTGACGTATCTCTCTGTGTGTCGCTTCACGAGCGTACGAAAAACAACTCAACCAAGTTTCATCGCAAGGGGCGAATGGTTTAGGACGAACATACGAAACATTTTTATTTATAGAGGTAAAAGAAGGGTGTTTGAGGTTTGCTGATGACATGGTCCTTCCAGCCACAGGGGAAAAAGAATTACAAGATTTGGTGGACACCATTGCAAATAATGGAAAAAATATTGAATGAAAATTAACACACATAAAACAAAAGTATTTGCACTAGGAGGAAATAAGGAAACAAAAATTATGCTGAATGGAGAAATTCTAGAACAGGTGCAAAATTTTAAGTATCTTGGAAGCAGGACAGACACCGACTGGAAGTGCACCACAGAAATTAAAACAAGGATGACAATGGCGAAATAGGCGTTTTATAAGAGAAGGATATTTCGTCACCGGTCTGGACAGAGAACTCAGAAAGAGACTCATAAAATGTCTTGTATGGAGTGTTCTTCTATATGGCGCTGAAACATGGACTATGAGGAAAAAAGACAGAAAGGCTGGAGGCTTTTGAGATCTGGACATGGCGGAGGATGGTTCAAATGGTTCTGAGCATTATGGGACTTAACATCTGTGGTCATCAGTCCCCTAGAACTTAGAACTACTTAAACCTAACCAACCTAAGGACATCACACACATCCATGCCCGAGGCAGGATTCGAACCTGCAACCGTTGCGGTCACGCAGTTCCAGACCGAAGTGCCTAGAACCGCTCGGCCACACCGGCCGGCGCGGCGGATGGAAAGAATAAGTTGGATGGACAGAGTAAAAAATGAAGAGGTGCTGAGAAGAGTGGGAGAGAAAAGACAGTTACTAGATGTAATAATGACGGACTGATAAAAACAGTTTTAGAAGGTTAGGTAGAAGGGAAAAGGAAGCGAGGAAGGAAGAGATTCCAGATACTGGATGACATGATGGACGGTACAACATACAGCAGCCTTAAGATGGAAGCAATGCATCACAGAAAATGGAGGCGCAAAGGACCCGCTAATATAGCAGATAAGTGATGATGATGATTAGCTTTTTCACAGTCTGGATCACGTAGGTTTTTTTATTATTATGATCACTTTTGTTTTTCTTCTAAAACCAGAATCAGGTCTTCAGTAAGATGATAAACAGAGAATTTTGCATATTTTGTACGTCAAAGCTGAACATACATTAAAACATACCTAATAGTCTACACAAATACGGTTTTCAGCCACTGCGACGTTGTGCTGTTCAGAACAGAAGTGCACTTCCGCAAGGAAGTCTTGTCTATAAACAATCTGGCTCATCACATTTTCAGTTCAGCTGTTTCTAACCCCTACGAAACGAAAATATGCACTGTGTTTTGATGTTTGGCAGCCACAAGCTGGCAGATATTTTATAACTGATCATAAACTTGTGGCTAAAATTAAATCATTTCAATTATTTTATAACACCTCATGTCCAACCCACATAGGCCATTCGGGAATTATAAGACTAAAATAAAGATGCATCAAAAGAGAGTCAAATAAATATATCTGGGCAACGAAACACCACTTTGGCGTTGTTTTCTTATTTTGTTGCTACTGGTTCTTAGAGGTTCCAGCAATTTTTCTGCTTTATTCTGGCTTAACAGTCATTCTGTCTCCAGTCTTCTCTTCAGGTCTTCTCGCGACGAAATTTATCTCTATTACTCATCTGTATAGTGTATAAAACAGTACAGGAATGCATTCACTGCTACACACAAGAACCATGCATTACAACACAAAACATCCCCGCCACTTATGGCCTTTACTAATGTAGCTTTTAGCCAAGTAAAGCTTTTCCCGACGGTTGATTTCACAAACGAGCGACTTTTCCTCGCTACTTGTCCGTTATACGCTTCATTGTACAGCGCTCTTCCCTGTCTCAGGGATTGACTTTCAGCCTTCCTCAAAAAGAATAGCTTTTATAGTCCCAGAACAAGAATTTTCCAGTTCCTTTAAGTACAACGGGACTTCTTTACCGCCTAGTTTGCGTGGCAGGTCCATTGGTGACTGGAATGTACTCTATATTAACTTTCGAATATCACCAACGCTAGAACTGGGTGCGATGATCGGAGGTATTTTCTGTCCTTGCGCCCTCACTTCGAGTGCCGCGCCGCTTTACCGGGAAGAAATAAACATTTTAAATGCTTGTATTCTGAACAAGAACTTGCTAGCGCCTTTAACGTCCGTAACTTTTTAACTGATCTGTAGTTTTACGTCAGGAACACTGCAAACCTGAAATTATACAGAGTGATTCAGGAGGAATGTGGTGAGGTGATTCTACATGTGAAAAAACCGAAAATGTCCTTTGAACGTGTGTCCGATTTTCCGTTGTTACAGAGCTGAAGACTATACACATCCACGTATGAATATGAAAACAGGTGTATTACTCACCGAAATGCTGTGTACGCGCTGTGATGGACAGAATAATGGTAGGACAGACAACTCATCCATCCACAAGAGGTGCGGGGGTGTCCCAAGAGATGGCAGCACTGTGACGTGCATCGAGGCAACAGCTGCAAGCGTACTCACTGTGCAATCCTGGTTTGGACCAGTGAGCAGTCGTGAGGCAGTACATGCATCGTGCTCGAGTTTTGTTTAACTGAGAAAGTCCATTTTGTTCATGAATCCCATGACGCAGCATACCTTCATACATGCAGAATACGCAGACATGGTGTTTGTGTATGGGTGTTGTAATGGCAGTGCCCGTACAGCTGTGATAGAATACCAAGACTTTTCCCTGATCGACAAACTGTGTGGCCATGGTGTTTCCCAGGGTTTTTCAGATATTACAAGAATCCGGAACACTACCCAGAGTACATGTAACATCAAAACGCGAGGCTGTCCAGTCAGTTGAGGAAAGGGAAAACATCATTGCAATAGTACACCGGAGTTCCACCACCAGTACACGGCACAATGGCTGTCAGCTCGTTATTCCAGAAACGCGACTGTGCATACGTTACATTCCGAGAGCTTGTGCCCATTCCATGTGCAGTCTATGCATCTACATCCAGGTGACTAAGTAATCAGGCAATTATTATGGCCGGCTGTACGCTGGGACGTAATGCAATACACTTTATAGATGAGGTTATATTTACACGCAACGGTATCACAAACACCCATATTTCTCATGCATGGGCAATGGAGAACCCACCTGAGACTAGGGAAACAAGATTACACATTAGGTTCTCAGTGAACGTCTGGTGTGGTATGATTGATAATCTGGTGATAAGGCCTGCGTTCCTGCCAAATCACATGACAGTCATAGCAACACACATTTCCTGATAGAAGACCTACCCGTATTTTTGGAAAACGCGACATTATAACGACGGCAAATGTATCTGCAACGTGATGTATCACTAATTCACTGTGCCAGACAAGTATCCCCGTATCTGAATGACATTTCCTCGACGGCAGATTGGCCATGGCGGAACCATTAGTTGGCCTGCCAGATCACCCAACATAACCCAGTCAGACTTCTGTTTATGGGCTGGTTAAACGGGGAGTGGACGCTACGAAGAGGATACCAGTGAGGAACTTGTCGCTCAAATCACCGCCGCTGTCGTCCTCTTTAGTGTCCGCCAAGATATTCGATGTGCGACACAAAACACATCCTCCAAGGCGTTGACAAATGCACTGAGATGGGAGGTCGGGAGACTTGACGTTATGTACTTCCAATATCGTGCATTTATTTTCAGTTTTATTCAAAAGAAATTCGACAACGGCCGAATATTGAAGTGAGTGGTTGTGTGTTCATTAGTAACACGTACCAAATGTTATGTTGATTTCTTCCTACCTCTTCCACAAATTTATGCTTCTGTCGTGAAACAAGGCGCCGCAGCAAATTCCTAAGCCGATGCAGCTTGCCGAGATGTATGTTATTACATCGGAAGGTCGGTGTGCCACGTAAACAGTGAGGTGTGGAGACGGCGGCAGACGCGCCGCAAAGTTCAATATGCTCAGCTGTTCACACTCTAATAGCAAGCAGCAGGTAGCCGGGTCTTAAAGGCCGTCATCAGAACGTGTATCTTGCCACGTCTATCTCTGAGGCAACCCACACCTCATGCAAATGCTGCTAGGAAAGTACAGACTGTACAGTATTATTCAAATTAGCAATGAAAATATTCCACACGCTAACAATCCTAATCCTTGGTCGTTTATATTCCGTAACTCCAAGTCCCAAGATCTACATAAGAGAATTGGAATCTAAACAGTTATCTTTTTTCTACAAAACAAAACTTCTACGTGAAACAATTACTGATCCTTATCACATCCACTGGTTGTTCTCCTGAAGACGAAGAAGAAGAAAATTGTGGTAAACATTTTCCATATAATGCGCATGGAGATAAACGAAATCTCTGTTCATTTTTGCAAATATTACTAGATAAAATTTATTAGCCGGCCTCTGTGGCTGAGCGGTTCTAGGCGCTTCAGTCCGGAACGGCGCGTCTCCTACGGTCGCAGGGTCGAATCCTACCTCGAGCATGGTTGTGTGTTATGTCCTTTGCTTACTTAGGTTTAAGTAGTTCTAAGTTCTAGGGGACTGATGACCTCATATGTTTAGTCTCATAGTGCTCAGAGCCATTTGGCCCATTTTTGATATATCCGTACATTTTCTTACATTTCTCAGAGGAACAACAGGAATACCTCAACGTCCCATGCCTATCAGATTCAATTCTTTGATAATGTTGATATTAGGCTTGTCTACCACGTAGATATTACGCAAGATGCCGCAAAGAAAATGTTACGACATACACTAACGAGGATTGGAGTGAAATAGTTGGCGAGTGTAGTGTACCTTTCTTTTCTCCTTTCATGCATTTTAATTTAATTGAAAGCAATATTAAATATTGTCTAAGACAATGTACTGTAACAATATTTAGGAACCAGTTTTTTTTAACATGTAACAACATTCCTAAAATCCTTTACCAAATACCTACACGGGTTACATTTACATCTGTAGTCCACAGGTGTGGCAGAGGGTACTTCAGGTACCACTGCCTTTTAATCCCTTTCCTGTTCCATTCACGAATGGAGCGCAGGAGAACGACTGTCGTCGTGATCGCTCCACGAGATGTATGTGGTAGAAAATATGTTGCCTGACTTCTTGGAACGTACACACTCCAAAATTTCAACAGCAATCCTCTCCTCCATGCACACCGCCACTTCTACAGCGTCTGCCACTGGAGTTTATAGTACATTTCCGCAACGTTCTCTCGCAGAGGTAACGATCGCGTTTCGAAACGCGCCGCTTCTCGTTAGATCTCTATTACCATGCTCGGTAAGCAGTGGCGGCCGGTTACCACATGCTAATGTGCTACAGTACACACACCGAGTCAGAGATCGCACTAAAATTAGACCATCTCTTTTCGAATGCTTACTGGTATGAAAATAAAACGAACGTAAACATGTTTTGTAGCGCTCTCTCCGCGATAAATGGAGAGTAGTGTCGAGCGCTGAAATAGTCAGCCGCGCTACGATCAACTCAGAGGACAGCTGTGTTTGCGACTGTGCATGCTCTGATGTGGCGTCATCCCTTCGGGCGCCGATGGTGCTTCGTTGTCCACAGCACCAGGTCGGATTTTTTCTTTGAAAGTGCGTTTAAAGTACTGTGCAAGCGTAGAGCACGAGGAATTTTTGAGGACTACTTGTAATGGCGCCGTGTCTGAGTAGTCTAGTGCATGGAATGGTAATTCGTTGACTGATTCTATTCCCACTGTTACCATTTTCTTTTCATTTCATTCCTAGCAATATCAAACTATTCACTATAAAATTTAAATTTATTTAACAGTTCAATTTATATACGTAAAATTAATGTATTCAATTTAATTAGGATTTCCAGAATGAGATTTTCACTCTGCAGCGGCGTGTGCGCTGATATGAAACTTCCTGGCAGATTAAAACTGTGTGCCGGACCGAGACTCGAACTCGGGACCTTTGCCTTTCGCGGGCAAGTGCTCTACCAACTAAGCTACCCAAGCACGACTCACGCCCCGTCCTCACAGCTTTACTTGGTGGCAGAGCACTTGCCAGCGAAAGGCAAAGGTCGCGAGTTCGAGTCTCGGTCCGGCACACAGTTTTAATCTGCCAGGAAGTTTCTTAGTTAGGATTACTACCCTTTTAAGTCGAAGGGCTATAGGGGCAGAAAAAGCTAGTATACGACGAAATTTAATATAAAAGTGCGTGGAAAAGAGTTGGATCTTGTGGTCTGTTGTTCGCAATGATCTTCCTTGCTCTGCATGTTTGTTATTCGGAAACAGTGATGCGTGGGGTACAAAGGGAGTGATAGATCCAGGACATAATAATGCATTAATAAAACATGGCGGAAACCATGAAGATATGAACAATAATCTGGATCTAAGCGCCTATCATGACACCGCGAAATAGAATCTATTTTTGAAAAATTGTAGTACAAAGGTAAAACTACGTACGAGTAGGCATGTTGGAAAGAGTCCCAGCCTGCTGAACAAAGCTCAAGAATCGGGCCAGCGAATGTTTTGTGAGCCACTACTTTTATCGATGAATCACATTTGCACTAACATTCTCTCAATGAATGTCAATTGGCATCTGATTTTCCACTTTGTTTTTGTCGTCACTGCAGTTTAATTCGCTCCACTTGTGTTATTCCCAGGTATTTTCTAAGGAAGTTACTGTTGCCAATGACTGGGACAAAGTGTAATGTAAGTGCTCATGCGGAACACGTTACATACGTTTACGTTCTGAGTCAACTGCCAGTTCGTTTATCGATCGTCTATCCTTAGCAGATCTTCCTGCATTTCGCTACAGTCCCCTGGTGTTGCAACTTTCCCACAGACGGCACTACTGACCACGAATAGCGCCACCGAGTCCACAACGCTATCCATTAAATCATTTATATAACGTGTTGATAGTAGCAGCCTCGAAACATTCCTTTGGGATACTCCCGAAGGTACATTTATCGATTCTTTTCCGTTCCGAACGACTTGTTGAGTTTCGTCTGCAAGGAAGACCTGTATCCAGTCACGAGTCTGGTCTGATACCTGTTAAGTTCATATTTCATTCACTAAATGACAGTGCGGAAGTGTGTGTAATGCGTTCCGAAGGTCAAGGTGAACTACATCAGCCAGAGCGCCTCTGTCTACGGTGCTATGGATCTCACGGATGAACAGGGTACACGATACTTCTACAGAGCCTATGCTAAACATACTTCCAGACACTGCGCTGAAGGTTCTTCTATACGAATCGCTGAAAAGAATAGGTCCAAAGCGCTTACTAAATATACTTCTAACTTGTTTTCAACTTTCCAATTGGCTCCAATGTGGTGCTTTTCCGAGCGTCCTGCATCCAACGGCGTCGTTGCGGGTACGTGGAGAGTTTGATCAATCATCAGTCGCACAGCTTTAAGTAGCGCATCAGAGGCCGCGAATGTGAAGGCCATCCGACGGCGTGAAGGTGGCAGGGCGACGCGGCAAGGACCGGGCTGACCATCACGCAGTCACGGCCTCCCGCGGCCGGCCGACCGCCGCGAGAGCACAACATGGCCACAGCGCTGCGACAGCGTTTCTCTACAGCCGGCAAGGAACAAGGATTGCCTCGATCAATAGCGATACATATTACCGAAGCACAGGACGGACAATATAACTGTGAGCCTGTATACGAGCGCAGTGCTGCGTTGTGCTTCGGAGATAAGGAGGTCAAGTCGTGCACAGAAGACGGGAAACGATCGACAGGAAATACAATAAAAGATGTCTATACATATGTACTCAAGCAGACCACTGTGAAATGCGTGGGAGAGTGTGCTCCCCTTATACCACTTACTACGGTTCCTTCCCATTCCATTAACGTATAGAGCCCCGTAAGTATGACTGGGCTGATTCTTCCAAAATAGAAGTACCTTCTGCATGCAAAAAATGAGAGAACTACATTCCTGCTTAATTGCAGTTTTTAAAACTTTATAAATGTGCTTTCACGGGATAGTCCGTGTCCATCTTCAAGCATGTGACAGCAACTACGTGACTCCCCCATGTGTGAAACGAACTTTCACCCATTCGTGCTGTCCTCACATGTTCAAAAACCATTGTTATTAGTATTTGCATAGGTTCCACAAAATCGAGCAGTATTTCAAGGTAGGTCACGTGGGTCTAAATAAACTCCTTTGCAGACTGATTGCATTTTTTTTTTTAGTATCCTACCACGAATCGAAGTTTGCCACCTACTGCACCTACGACATGAGCCTATCTGGTCATTCTATTTCACATCCTTACAAAATCTTACACCCAAGTACCTGTATGAGCTGACTCACTCCATCTCTGACTCACTGATATTGCAGTCATACGATACCATACTACATTCTTTCTCGTTTTGCGATGTGCGCAATTTTATATTTCTGATCATTTGAATGAATCCCTCGACCACCTTCAAATATTAATATTTGTGTTGCTTCCATTAGACAGCACTTCCTTGCAAATAACTGCACATCACCGAGAAGTCTGAGGTTACTGTTAATACTATATAAAGGTCATTAATTTACAGCACGAACACTAAGGGGCCCAATACACTACCCTGAGGCATGCCAGAAGTTACTTATACATCTCTGGATGTCACCTAAAATATGCTGCGCTCTCCCTACCAAAAAGGCCCAAATCCAGTCACAAATTTCGCTTGATGCCAATGAACAGTTTTCGATAATAAGCCTAGGTATCATATTGAGTCAAATACTTACCGGAAGCCAAGAAAAAATGCAGCTACCTGCTAGTCTTCACCCATGGCTTCCGCGATACGCGAGAAAAGCGCAGGAGGCGCTTCGCATTGCCAATGTTTTCGGAACCTACTTTTTTTAATGGGAGGCATTTAAGACAGCAGACAGGCGGTACTCACTGATTTTATAAAGGCTTTCGGTTCTGCCGGCCTTTCTATAATTTTGTATAGCCATGAGCGTTATAAAACTAGGAAAGCTTCCCAATTTTTATGTAGCACTACGAACTACAGCTTTGCGTCAGAAGTAAACAATAGAAAAAACTGAATAACTGAATGAATGAATGAATGTAGCTCCATAAAGTGACAGAACTTAGAAATAAAAGTGTAAACGTATCTATCTGAAGTGCGGAATAGACAAATTTTAGCCACCTGCAGACCATAATTTGACAACTTGCTAAGAAATCTATCTGATTTTGTTACTTCCTACTTTTGATATACTTTGAAGGTACCGAGGTCAGGCTTCGGCGCCCTGTCGACGAGGTATTTTAGAAGTTCGGGTCTGAGTAAGAACGCGGAAAAAACGGCAATGTCCTTCTGAAAGAAAGCATCCTGGGATTAAGGAAATCACAGAACACACAAAAATTTGAATGGCAGGATGGGGTTTGAGCCGTCGTCCTCACGAATGCGAGCCCCCCGTCTTGACCATGGCGCTATCTTCCTCGGTTTTTTCACTTCGATACCATTTCATTAATTTCCTTAATGACTGCTCTGTACGGTGTGAACTATTCTGCGTGGCTTTCTTCTATTAGGCTAGCAGCAGACATGAAAAGTGTTGGCGATAAACCACATACTTTCAAATGTTAAGTTCAAAGGCTTCCTTGATTTATTTTGCAAAACAGTTCGTGGTGGTAGCTGGGCATTTCACAGTAAGGTGTAATTTTTAAATATAGTCGTAAATCTCTTGCCCTTTTTGTAAAAAAAAAATTCTGCGAATCTTGGCTGCAAGGAATGGTTCTGTCGACTGACTAGTTTTGGCCCAGACAGTCCCATGGAAGATGACAAGATACAAATGTAACAGCAAAAATATGATTTTGCAGTTCGTGTTATTGTCATCCCAGAAAAGGAATATCCAAATTAAGGCAGTTTCTGAGCATGCTCAACATCCAGAAGTTGCAACTTTTACCATTGCTCTTTTACGTAGACAACTCGATTTGCCGGGTACAAAAAGCTGTGTGTTTACCAACATTTGTCTGCTGTTAAGGTAGAGAGATTCGCATCCATCAAATGGAATTTAAAATTATATCAACATTTTAGACCGGAAAGGACGGCTGCACCTCAGCATCAAACTCGCTGTCGAGTTGTCTATTTAATCAACTTAAAATGCAGTTTAATCTCGCATACATTTGTTAAAACTTCACTCCATTCAGTAACACATCCACACAATACAATACACAGTATATACACTTTACACATACACAACATTTTAATCTTTGGCTGCGACAACGTCCTCAACGAAGGACGATGTCCCAGAAATAAATTTCTAAGATTCCAATACCCCGGTTCAGACCAAGGTTTTCATAGGGTTTCCCTCGGTTGTAAGGCGAATACGCCTCTCTCCTTTATTACGAATTGGGATCCCCATCTGATCCACTATCACACTGTCCGATAATCGGCTGAACAGATCTGCGACTCTTTAATGGGCCGGATCTGTAACAGCCCGTTTCACTCCATTGACCCGAGAAAAAATTCTGGAAATGAACAGTACTCATTGAGGCTGTTAGAACTCTTTGAAGAGAAAGAGAGAGAGAGAGAGAGAGAGAGAGAGAGAGAGAGAGAGAGAGAGAGAGAGAGAGAGAGAAAGAGTGTGTGTGTGTGTGTGCGTGTGCGTGTGCGTGTGCGTGTGCGTGTGCGTGTGCGTGTGCGTGTGCGTGTGCGTGTGCGTGTGCGTGTGCGTGTGCGTGTGCGTGTGCGTGTGCGTGTGCGTGCGTGTGCGTGTGCGTGTGCGCGTGCGCGTGCGCGTGCGTGTGCGCGTGCGCGTGCGCGTGTGCGAGTGCGAGCGAGTGCGAGTGCGTGCGCATTTGCATTTCTGTCAATTTTTCTACTAGTTTTTGTTAGTCACTACCATATACACAGTCACTAAGTACTGCAGACATCCTAATTCCTCGCAAATAGTGAAATGTTTCATTAATCCCTCTAAGTTCTAAAGTCATCCTAATTCATCACAAATATTTAACAACTTTACGATTTTATAGTGCCATATTTCTAATGGACCATGGTTTGATCTCTGCAAAGCCAGGTTCCAGAAGATCGTAACGATGCATAGACAGTACACTCAAGTGTCCGGCATTCAGAATATACAAGCACACAATTCTTTCCTCCTCAGCTGAATAGCATGGTTAAACAGAAATAAATATTTAAGAAGTCTGTGACTTCAAAGCGTTTTGTAGTGATAAATTGTTTAAAGGAAATTAATGTCATTCTCACTTTATTAAATGCTTAATTTGCTCCAAACTGTTCTGGTCCAAGTGTTGCAAAGCCGAGTGGTTCCTACGTGAACTGGACTGCCTAGACGTTCCTGTTCAGATTCGTATTAGAAGAAAAACTTCGCCTTCAACGAAAACTACATCCCTTACCGCTGGAACTGTCCCACGTCTCAGACTCGCCAGGCACGAAGACATTTCTATTAATAGGGCACAGGAGGCACCTCCCCGATCTGGCGCCCTTTTGAGCGTACAAGGCAGACTCCAGCAGACGCTGAAACTGATGTTTCTTGGCGCGAAACATGATTACAAGAGTGCAAACTGTTACAGCAAGAGATCTGATAAAGAGAAAACCTAGAGCAGATATTATAGGCTCCTCAACAAAAATCACCCGTCTCCGTATATGAATCTTTGTAAAAATGGACGAGACTAGCGTGATCCGTATCACTTATGAAATTTGTATTAACTGGTTACTTTTGCAGGGAAAAACAGTCCTTTCTACGACGCAATACATAAACCAAGTACTATCACAATCAAGCCATCCCGATGACATTCTTATACTCTTGAGGACTTATGCACTACAGCGTAATGTACGAGAAATCGAAACTGTTCATTTGTTCTATAAGAACTCCTCGCAATAGAGAGTGTTACAGAGGGTAAAACTGTAGCGACGACATTGGCTGGAAAACAATCGATAAATGAGTACGTAGGTTGTAAATGCCACTCCGAGATGAAAAGGTTCGCACAAGGCAAATTTGCAGCAGGTCGCATCAAACCAGTGTGAAGACTGATGACTCAAAAACAGAAATCTCCGACAATCATTTTGTTGAGTTTATGTGAATACATCGTATATCAGCTTTGAATATCAGACAAAGGAGGCGGCGTGGGGAGGGGGAGAAAGGAGTGAGAACTCTAATCGTTTTTAAGTGGTTGCATGCGAATGGATAAGAAGTTACGGGGTACAGGTGACAAGTTTCATCGCTGTTCGGGGTCCATGTTAAACTCTTTGACCTTCTCCCATCATAATACGGTGGGTGAGCCAATTCAAAGATCGATGGAAGGCACACGTATCGTAATAGAACTGCGATAATCAAACCAACCTTCGGGTTCAGGAGGGCCTTACCTTTTAGCTTGCGACAGGGAATGGTGAACGGTTCTCTCCTACCAGCAGCAGCAGAGTATTCTTGGATGAGACCACGTTTAGACAATGTTTCCGCTTTAAAACAAATTACGGCAAAATCCGAGAAAGTGGTTATGCCATATCTAACGATTTTCTCTTGAGCTTCATAACAATTATTGGCTAAAAATCTTATCTTACACGAAATAAATTACGTGAAATCTCAAGGGATACACGTGTCATCCTTTGGTATTGTACACTGACTCAGTCGAGTCTCTGACTGCGTGTGATGAACGTACGTTTGAGTCACTTGATAATTTTGTGAGCAGTTCGCAAATCTGGAAGGTGGCGCAAGCATTGAGAACAGGGCCCCAAGGCGCTTCGTCACTCCCATCAAACTTCACATTAGTGCCACGTTCTGCGGCGTTCAGACTGCCATTCTGTGTTTGGTAAGAGTGACGAGAGGCATTTCGCGAAATGGCGCCTTGCCCGCAAACTTGCGCAGGCGTTTCTTGCGAAGCGCAGCACACTATACCGCAACTCAGCCAGCCACGCTATTCGCCAGATACAGAGTCTCTTGTCTTTCTCCCTTACGACAGTAAGTAAAATGGCTTAAGAGTTTAACTGGTGCTGAGCTCATTAATACGAGGGCGTGCAGAAAATTAATGCCATCCAATTTTTTGATGCGATAAATCTTTTAAATAAATCAAAAGGTTTTTACATTCTACATCCTTATTCTCCGTGTCTACATATTCATTTCACAATTTCTCCTGACAAGAGGCCAGTTTGTTGATACCATCGCTGTGGAATGTTTGGCCTGTGATCTCTGCTTGCACTTGTTCATTACTATTAACGCGAAGTTCTTGAAGTTTTGGAAACTGATGAAAATCTGATGGGGCCAAGTCTGGACTGAATGGAGGATGATCGATGACAAACACAAGGCGTCGGATTGTTGCAGTTGTCGCAGCGCTTTGTGTGTAGTCTGGCATTATCATGCTTAAGGAGATGCTCCAAGAATGGACGAACTCTTCGATTACAGCACGCTGTTTCACACGCGCCGACATATTTACGTTACATACCACCATGTTACACGGTACAATTCGGAGCCCTCTAGCGGCAGGACAAGATGTAGAACGTTAACAACGGTAGTTTTATCTAAAAAGCTTTAAGTGTTTTCACATAAGAAATTAGGAGGCAATATTTTTGAGCACGCGTTCTTATCTTATATTTTGTCGTACAGGTTGTTTAAGCGTTTATAGTTACTGGGGCTTCACGAAAGCTTCCTGTGCATTCCATTGCTCATATCTCATTGCCATTTCTTGTCCGATTGTGAGCGAGGTAAATGCCACCCTCAAACAATTTGCGAGAAAAACTAAAGCTATTTGATAGTTCTCCTGCTGTCCCCTTTCACTAAGGTGGTTCTGTGAGTAGTATCACTTACATTAGGAGCACAACATATGTTCTGCACATAAGCATCCAGTCGTGTTGAATGAAATTCAACAAAGTGTCTTTTTTTGAAGACTTTTCATCACAGCGCCTCACTATGAACTAAAATATTAAAGCTGTAAAGCATTGTACTTCAGTAATTCAAGAAAGAATAACCTCACTGTGCCGAGGGAGTTAAACTTGTAAACCAGACGAATGGCTACCACAGGAAAGAAGAGTTTAACGTTCTGTCGACGACGGCGTCCTTACAGAAGACGTGTTTCCTATTAACTGCAGAATTCCATCGATTTGAGAAGGAACTAACGCACATAATTACTACATGGACTGTAGCTGCACGTGGAACCTTAATGGCTACCCAACATATTCCCACAAAGAATGGCCAGAAGCGAAAGTCTTATAAGTTGTCACGGAAATTCCGAGCAACCGGGGATTGATGCCCGGACATTTTATGTCCTAGGCCGCATTTTACATACAGAACCCTGAAAGGAGAATGTGACACTGACAGATGTTGGTGCCACTATTATAGCTCAAATGCCCATTTTCTAGATTTTACGACTTAACGTAAGTAATAATGGTGTTTATCCCAAGTCAAATGGAAAGTGGTTACAGACAGGGGTCATGCGTTTCCACTGAGGCTACGAAGGACAGCACAAGCTTGCCATATCTGTATGTTGTGAACACCATGCGAAACTTATGTTGCTGTTGTGGCAAAAAGTAATACAGACACAAACACCTCACTAACAGATTGTTCGCACTCAAGGCATCCCTATCCCGTAACACAGTCTATTGCTCGAATGTTATCCACGAAAAACTAACGAATCGGAATAGAAAAATTTCTGCTTAAAGTGTGCATAACCTGCGTATTCACATAACCTATTTCCTTCTCCTACAGTTTCGTCATTTCATTATAACCTGGAGCCAGTACGCCATTCCCTTTTGTACCGCTACCAGAGAGAAAACTCGAGCCACTTTCAGAACTAGAGAGTAGACGGATATGTTTATTTTCGACTGCTAATGACAGATGTTTGTTTAATCGAATGTGCGTGTTCAAACGAATTCAACGCCTTGAAGAGACTACACGCAGTAATAAAACGTTAGTAAACATCGTTGGCAATGTTAATTAGCAGCAATATTTTACTCCGTGCAAACGTTTGTCCTGACAACTGAAAATAATGTTACAGGTCCTAGCCCCCTATGGCTCACAAATATCTTCGGTGGAGTTTCGCATAGATTTCCCCGAGTTCGTGACTCATTATATATGCCTGCTTTCAACAGTGGCAAAAGAATCTTTCAAAACAATTTGCGCACCATCTTGCCTTCAAATGGTGTACGTGATTTTACACCTCTCTAATCTCTAGAATTCTGGGATTATCAGAAGTAAGGCAGAGTGAAAGGATGACTTTTACAGAAACCAGACCAGAGTTACAAGAGTCTAAGGACATGAAACGGAGTGATTGAGAGGCGAGTGTTATTCAGTCTATACATCGAGCATGCAGTACAAACACCCATGAATTTGGAAAACGGAATTTTAGTTCAAGGAAGAGAAATAAGAACTTTACTGTTTGCTAATGCCATTGTGATTCCTCACAGAAGGCAAAGCACTTTGAAGATCAATTGAACGGAACGGATAGTGGCATAAAAAAGAAGTTATACGATGAATACAAATGAAGAGCGTAATGGAAACAAGCGTAATGGAGTGTGCTGACGAACTCTTAAAATAGTAAACGAATTTTGCTTTTTGGGCAGTAAAATAACTGATGACAACACGGGTGAAGTGAATATAAAACGTAGACAAGGAAAGCATTCCTGAACAAGAATTTTGTTAACACCCAATATAAATTAGATGTTATGAAGTATTTCCTGAAAATATTTGTACGATAGGTAAGTTTGTACACGACTGAAATGTGGACAATAAACACTTCGAACAAGAAGAAACCGGTTGGTTTTGAAGTCCGGAGTTAGAAGAATGCAGACAATTCGACAGGTTGCTTGAGTAATTAATGAAGCACAGAATGGATGTGGGCAGGCAAGAGCGTTATGCCACAGCTTGTAAGTTTGAGAGGACACATCCTGACGCATCAAAAAAAATTTGTACTGAGCTATAGCGTGAGATTGAAACCTGTAGAGGGAGTCGAAAAACTTGACTACAGCAAGCACAAGTAGGTAGCCGTAGTTATGAGACGATAGGCTTGCACAGGATGTACTGGCCGCGATAGCTAAAAGAAGTGCATGACATATAGTGGCAAGAACCCGAAAGACAATGGAAGAGACATCACCCTTGAACAGACCAAAAGGAACTGGGGATTAAACACCAACCAACAGAAAACAAAATAAATGACTGCCGAAAAGGCATGCAAGGAGAACGTGCTGTCCTCAATAACAGAGGGAAACTAATAGCACCCAACAGAGCCTATTTTGCTCTAACTAGACTTATCAAGGGTCCTGACCCGCACCACCAAGTTACTCATCCATGAAACACTTAGAATACCAGTACTCACGTACGTCTCCGATTGGACCCTAAGAGCAAAAGACATCAAAATGCTGGAGGCATTCAACAGGAACATTCCTCGAAGAATCGTGGGACCGCTTAGTGAAAAGAGGAATATGTAGGAGAAGACAAAATCATTATTTGTGTATTTATAAAGACTCATCTATCAGAGGAATAGTTAAATCATTTAGATTGAGATATGTTGGCCATGTAGCACGGACGAGTGATGCGGAAGTGTCCAAAAAGATATTACAACGAAATCCAAGAGGGCAGAGGGTGTGGTCGGCCGATAACAGAAGGGAGGATAGAATCATTGAGAATTTCCAGAAAATGGGTTATAGAAACTGCGTGTGTGAAGCAATCAGATAAAATCGCACTCACTTTTACCCAGTCTCACAAATGATCACGTGCGCCATCGCACTAGCTCAAATAACGGAAGATACCAATAAAATTGTTCAGATGTTCTAAAACTTAAGTAAAACTAGAGTGAGACGCTACAACAGAGTAAGACGCTAAAATAGATGAACAGGATTATGAGGCTGCCTTATCACTTAAAAAAACAGATGAGACAGCCACACTGATAACACGTTACAAACGTCGTACTGAAATACCAGGGAACAAACTGGCCAATTCACGGAAGTTCCAATGTCTTATCGCATTCGTTAGATTGTCAGCAAAATAGGCGGCAAATGGTTTGAAAATAAAGAGTCTAGTAAAATATAACACACTGCGAACTGTACGCCACAAGCACCACACAGAGGATTTTCCCGCCGGCGCAAGAAGCCATGGATCTTTGGGTTACGGCCTGTGCAAAGACGAGTAAACGAGGGTCTCATCCCGCCTGCGTGGCTGGAAGGAGGTACGCCACGGCTGCGTAGTGGACGTTACTAGGAGCAGCTTTTTGTCTGTCACTTACAGTCATTCTTCGTCCCATTGACGCATGACTCTGAACCTCAACACCGAAGGCGATAGCAAGAGGGACACGTCTCCTTTGCTGCTACATCCGCCCTTTCGTTCTCCTATAATACTCACGTACCCTAGCAACCAACAGAAAGACGCCTCCTTCCGAAGCTTTTCTAGTTGGAGGACGGAGCCGTGGATGCTATGGACTATTTTATCCGCTGGGCACAAGCGTAGTAGGGAGTTAAGGGGCACTCACGGAATCTGAACAGACAAGGGAGTTAGCACTATAATCACGTATCATCTCCAGTGCCCACAAGATCGGTACAATTCCGCGTCGAAGACGGTAATGTCTTAAGACAGTGGGATCTTGCGTACACGAGCAGGGAAAAGAGCAGTGCAACCAACGGAGTGCCCCTGTTTATAATCATCCGGACATAGAGCTACAGAATTGCAGTGCTAAGTTAAAATGTCATAAAACACTTCTTTACTGCATTAAGTCTATAATTACGCAGGGCCTCTGCAGTAACCAAGGTAGCAGGCTGTTAAAACCCTCGATATTGGGTTGAACTTTCTCCACACAAAGTGACTCCAGCATACGCTGCACACGGATCCCAAACGGTTTTGTTACTCGTGGACGATGGGAGAACGGGCATTCTAGAGACGGACGGGCAACAATATCATACGCAGGTGAATTTGCGGCGCCTGAAGCACCGTGAGGAGCAGCGGTCAGATGATCAGTGGTGGTTCACCAGCCTCACCACAGAGACTGGGTACGGATCTGGTCCTTTAAGCATCTGTGGCCAGCCTAATCCCTTCATGGTGGATAGCATCAATGATATTCAGATAAGGCGCCCTCTCTGATCCATACAATATGCACCCATTCTCAAGGCGCGGTCGCACGAAAGTCCTTTAAAAATGGAGCACAAGCGCCCTGGCTCTCCTAAGACCTGTGGCTAAGACACTAAGATATTCAGTGCCTTTTGGGTCCTGGCTTTCAGGTCCCTCACGGGAGAAAGATTATTCGAAGAATCATAGGTCCAGTTTGCAACAGAGGAGTATGTGGGAGAAGATACAAACACGAGTTGTACACTTATAAAGAGCCAGCTACCAGAAGAATAGTGAAATCATTCAGATTAGTGGGCTCAGCATGTAGCACGGATGACTGATGCAATGTAAGCTCGTTTACAAAATTTATTAACGGTTTTAGACAATATCAAAATGATACCATTCTTCCAACAATTATGTATTAATTTCCCTGAATATCTGTGTTACATTTTCGCATAAGCTACAAGGGGGAAAGATTAATCATTGATGTTCCGTCGACGACGTGGTCATTTGATACAGAGCACAAACCTGGTGACATAAGGAATGAAACTAGCCGTGTTTTTTCTTTCAAAAGCAAACGTCTCCCCATTTATACTCAGCCATTTTGCAAAATAGAGAAAACCTAACTCTGGGTGACCAGAGAGGGATTTCAGCCGTAGTTCTCCCTAATGCGAGGTCAGAGTCTTACCATGGCTTCGCGTCTCTCGGTACACTCGTCGTGCGACGTTACTTTTCCGTAGACAACACATTTGACGGTCATACATGGTAATTCTTACGTATATTTGAGTGCGTTTTCGAGCTTTCTACAACTACGCCTTCTCATGGCACTGATTTGTGTGTATCATTGATATTTGTTAACTGATCTGCCACCATCTGAGTTACTCTGGTACAAAAATAAAGATTACACCAGATTTCTACCGTCCAGATAGCGGTTCCACAAGACTAAAGTCATGAGTTCATTTCCAGTTCCAGGGGCAGAACAGTCGTTATCTTTGCCTAAGAGCTGATATCAGTGCACCGACAGCCGCTCCGCGGAAGAGTTCACTTAAGGCTCTGGATGAGTCATGCTCAGCAATAGTCTCTCAATGAAGTGAAAGTCCTGCACGCTCACGGCTAGACCTACAGGAAATTGGGGCAAAACAACAGCAAAAGGAAAGAATTTCTGCTACCAGCTTACATGGTCTCGGGATAGCGTTACTAAACTGCGGAAGCGATATCGTGGGTATGACTCCCGCCTCGATCACGGGTGTGGAGTCTATTCGCGACTTGTGTCTAATTTATCCACACGCTATCCCAAAACTTTAGGATCAAAATTACATAAATGGTAAAGCCTACTAATCATAGCACTTCTAAATAAGAAACTAACAGTCGGAAACAATATGCAACTGTTCTTTATCCAATTACTTACAGCTAGCAACTTAAGCTCATGGAAACTGTAAAAAGTACACAATGAATGGCGCTTGAATTTCTGCCGTATACTCTAAATAACACTATCGTCTTTTGTACAAGGAGACACGCAGCTATGACCATATCTACAATTCATTTTCAACCGGAGTGTCTTATGCCAACAAGTTTATAAAGTCCTGGATATGAAATACGCACTGGAAAACGGACAGGACCTCCCATACGACTCTAGCGAACAGGGTACTTGCTTTTCAGGCGCTAACTGACAATCTCTAAGTGGGATGGTGCACTGCAGTCTACAATCCACACCCTCTAATGGACAAGAGGTGTTCAACAACTGAGGCAGCATATTTCGAACGCAAACCAGTTAGCGAGCACTAATCCAATGAGATAATTGCAAAAACATTAGTTTATCGTTGACAGTTCCAGCTCTGACGCTGACACGAAATCGTTGCTGGTGATTTAAGACTAATGTAGCGTAAGGATTTTCATCACTGGAAACACAGGTATTGTTGAAAAAGCCGCCTTCTGTCAACTACTACAGAAATTTCGAGACAAATTGCGGGTTCAGAATCATTTGGCCGCACTGCTCGCACGCTTGTTAAGTAAATGGGTGTAACTGTTACTCCAGTAGTACTCTCCGAACCGTATTCGTCGAAGAATTCGCGGCAAACTGAAGGATGCTACCTGTCGAAACTTCTCAAATTCTACATTACAAATTTGTTTGTAGAACCTGTGCCAACTCATGTGGCTCGACCACTCACTTTCTATTTGGGCGATAAATTCTTCCAAATATAGTGACGCTTCTGTACACTTGTTCGGATTTACATCTTGCAGCACCGTACTTTAAAAGCGTTTAGGGTCCTCGTCCGTCTGGTTTGTGACACCCTATAAACCATTTGGTACACATATGTTTTCTTCTTTCCGAAGACTTGTCTCATGAGCTCTCCACGACAGTCTATCGCGTGAAGTACTCTTCTCTTAACAACTGGAAACAACCATTTGAACCTACTTACTAAATTCGTCCCTTAGTCTCCTTAAACAACTTTTGTCCAAATTGACGACTCCTTTGTGCCCCAAGACTTGTTCTGTTAACAGATCTTTTTTTTAGTCAAGTAGTCATATATACTCGTCCCCCCCCCCCCAACTCCATTTAGTACCTCATTAGTTACGCTATCTACCCATCTAATCTTCAGCACTTTTATACCACCACATTTCGAAAGCTTCTATCCTCTTGTCTGAACTGCTTACTGTCCACATTTCACTCCCGTAGAAGACTACAGTGCAGACATATCTGCAGAAAAAACGTCCTAACACTTAAATTTGTGTGTGATGTTAAATTTCTCTTTCACAAATGCTTTTCTTGTTACTGCCATTCTCTTTGGCCAGCAGTTATTCTTGTCTCTCGTCTATACTACGTTTAGAACCTTATTTCCGAACGGAATTCCTTCCAGCAACATCCGCTTTAATTCGACTATACTCCATTACCCTTGCTTTACTTTTGTTAATGTTCAGCATGTAACATCTTTTCAGCACATTATTCCAATACATTGAATTGCTCCTCCGTGACCTTAGCTATGTGCCTGAATTATTATGTAACAGGCAAGTCTGAAAGCTTTTATTTCTCCTCCATGAACTGTAATTTCCTCTTAAAAAATGTTCTTGGTTTCCTTTACTGTTCGCTCAATGTACAAATTGAACAACGGGAAGAGGCAACAAGCCTGCCTCACACTCTTCTCAACCACTACACCCCCTTTCAAGTCCTTCGAATATCAGTGCAGTCTGGTAGTCGCACAAGTTACGAATACTCTTTCGCTCACCGTACTTCACTCCTGCTATCTCCAGAATTTCAAAGACTATATTTGTGTCACCACTGTCAAATGCCTTTTTTTTTAAATCTACAAACACCATAAATGTTGGCTTTCCTTTCTTCAGTCTATCTTCTAAGTCTTAGCCAGTACTGCCTCACGTATTCCTTTCCTTTTCCGGAATACTTTGTGTGACTGCACACAACAGAACTGGTCTAACATTTTTGAACCCAATTATGTTCGAAATAATGTGCTGAGCTGAATGAGTAGATATGTGACGAGGATAGAAGGAGAAATACAGACGCACATTTCTGACCGCCTGGGCAACACTTTGGGGAGAGAGAGAGAGAGAGAGAGAGAGAGAGAGAGAGAGAGAGAGAGAGAGAGAGAGAGAGAGAGAATGTTCTTTACGACTGTATAACACAGCGGCTGCGGAAAGTTAAACCGTTGTTAGGCCCTGGAACCCAGACAAGTGCCTTTAGTTGTAAGACAACGAAAACTTAAGATTTTGAAAGATTGCACACTATGAAGCAATTTGACAGTGAATTGCAGAGTACAAATATGTCATCTCTGTAAAACCTTTCGGCCACTATATTTCATACTTGTTGCACTGAAAATATATTGGCACGTTATTTCCATATAGCTTCTTACTACGTACTAATTGATTACACCTAAAAACGTTACCTGGTACACACCCTATGCATAGAGTAGCAGTGAAGTCCAGTGTTCAGCACAGTTCGTTGCTCGTATAAAGCTCAGGAATACTCATTTTTTGTTAAATTCTCAAGCATCGTTAATTGCCCCTTTCCCCTCTTTCGTTTTCTCCTATTCACGTTTTCCAAAATTTCGTTCACAACTGAACTCACTTTTCCATGAATCCAAGTGACTAACAAATAATGTAAAGCAAATTACACCTAAAGAGACACATGCAGGGCTGAATAGTATAAACCAAATACTATTGATGACTTACAGCAGTGTTTAATTCTGTGCAATATACATCGATTTACAAAGCCAAATTACAAACGTCCAAACTAGCAAAAACTGGAAATCTTCCATTTATTTTTAAGTGTTCTTTGTAATGTTCCTCTCTATTCAAACAACACAGAAAAGGTGATAATGATGGTGGTTTGGTTTGTGGGGCGCTCAACTGCGCGGTTATCGGCGCCGGTACAAATTCCCAACCGTTGCTCAGTCCACTCAAGCCACTTTCATGAATGATGATGAAATAATGGGGACAACACAAACGCCTAGTCATCTCGAGGCAGGTGAAAATCCCTGACTCCGCCGGGAATCGAACCCGGGTCCCCGTGCTCGGGAAGCGAGAACGTGACCGGGAGACCACGAGCTGCGGACAACACAGAAAAGATTTAATAACATAATCCGTTCATGTCAAACGTTTCGGCTGAAACAGGAGTTAATCTTATGGCAAAGTTCTCTGGACAAATCTACACTCGCCACCATTCGAGGTATCGCATTGGGTAAGGCACTGCGATTTTAAGATCCGCCCAAATTTAGGTTTTCTCGGTGACCTGGGTCATTTAATACGAACGCCGAGAGGAGTCCTTTACAATGCGCACGGGTAAGTTCGTTCTCCAACATCGTCCTATTCGAGATGCTCCTCCGTCGCTACTGAGTACGACCGTGTCCCTGGATAGTCGCACGGAGGAGGCGCAAAGGTGTCTGTAGCGCATGCGCGGTGCGGGCGCTTCAGCTGAAGGACATCTCAGGTAAAATACAGCGTAGGCCACGGCTACACTCAACGCTTGCGGCTGTTGTCGCGACCCACATACCACGCGTCACACCGTTCCGTTGCGCTGTCGTCACGACACTGCGGGGCTGTGCGCGTGCGTATGTAGGTGTGGGTTGTGTGGCTGCCACCAACGGCATCCGTATACCTCTGGCAAGCGGACTTCGTGCGTCGTGCCAGACCGCTGCTCTTGCGTCTGGTGATTATACATACTCTGCCAAGTCGACATTATTTTATGGCTTCTCAAATTAGACAGCTTTTTTAAAGGGACTGTTCCGGTAGTTATCGTAAGGCTCCGTTTAATGACCCAACACTACCGACAGCTTGATAGTAGCAAGCACAGTTCAGTTTACCCTTCCACCGCCGCCAACGCGGATTTCACTGAACTCAGCGTCACGAAGATCTGATAATAAAAGAACGTAAATAAAAAGGGATCGACAAGGAAATTGGCTTCGTCTTCGTTAATGGAACCATCGTGGCATTTGTCCCTGGCAATTTCAGGAACTCTAAATCAAGACGACCAAACAGCAATTAGGTCTGCTAGGCCGTTAACAGATAAAATAGGTGTATCCCTGGTGCTCATATTGCGATTTTTGGAAATCTGGTATAAAACGCATACATACTAACCAAAGATGAGTAATTTATATTGAGACTGGCTGACGTATCGTAAAGCGTACAGACAATAAGATCAGATGGTGTTTGACTGTCAGTCACAGCTTCAAGCATCTGAGTACATCTACATCTACATGGATACTCTGCAAATCAGATTTAAGTGCCTGGCAGAGGGTTCATCGAACCACCTTCACAATTCTCTATTATTCCAATCTCGTATCGCGCGGAAAGAATGAACACCTATATCTTTCCGTAAGAGCTCTGATTTCCCTTATTTTATCAGGGTGATCGTTCCGCCCTATGTAGGTCGGTGTCAACAAAATATTTTCGCATCGGAGGAGAAAGTTGGTGATTGGAATTTCGTGAGAAGATTCCGTCGCAACGAAATCCGCCTATCTTTGAATGATGTCCATCCCAAATCCTGTATCATTTCTGCGACACACACTACCATATTTCGCGCTAATACAAAACGTGCTGCCTTTCTTTGAACTTTTCCGATGTACTCCGTCAGTCCTATCTGGTAAGGATCCCACACCGCGCAACAGTATTCAAAAAGAGGAGGACAAGCGTAGATCTGTTACATTTTTTAAGTGTCCTGCCAATAAAACGCAGTCTTTAGTTAGCCTTCCCCACAACATTTTCTGTGTGTTCCTTTCAATTTAAGTTGTTCGTAATTGCAATACCTTGATATTTAGTTGAATTTACGGCTTTTAGATTAGACTGATTTATAGTGTAACCGTAGTTTAACGCGTTCCTTTTAGCACTCATGTGGATGACCTCACACTTTTCGTTATGTAGGGTCAACTGCCACTTTTCGCACCATTCAGATATTTTTTTCTAAATCGTTTTGCAGTTTGTTTTGCTCTTCTGATGAGTTTATTAGTCGATAAACGACAGCGTCATCTGCAAACAACCGAAGACGGCTGCTCGGATTGTCTCCCAAATCGTTTATGTAGGTAAGGAATAGCAAAGGGCCTATAACACTACCTTGGGGAACGCCAGAAGTCACTTCTGTTTTACTCGATGACTTTCCGTCAATTACAACGAACTGTGACCTCTCCGACAGGAAATCACAGATCCAGTCACATAGCTGAAACGATATTCCCTAAGCACGCAATTTCACTACGAGCCTCTTGTGAGGCAGTGTCAAAAGCCTTCCGGAAATCGAGGAATACAGAATCGATCTGAAATCCCTTGTCAATAGCACTCAGCACTTCATGTGAATAAAGGGCTAGTTGTGTTACACAAGAGTGATGTTTTCTAAACCCATGTTGACTGTGTATCAATAGACAGTTTTCTTCGAGGTAATTCATTATGTTCGAACACAATATATATTCTAAAATTCTGCTGCATATCGACGTTAACGATATGAGCCTGTAATTTAGTGGATTACTCCTACTACGTTTCTTGAATATTGGTGTGACCTGTGCAACTTTCGAGTCTTTGGGTACGGATCTTTCTTCGAGCGAACGGTTGTATATGATTGTAAAGTATGGAGCTAATGCATCAGCATACTCCGAAAGGAACCTAATTGGTATACAGTCTGGACCAGAAGACTTGCTTTTATTAAGTGATTTAAGTTGCTTCACTACTCTGAGGATATTTACTTCTACGTTACTCATGTTGGCAGCTGACTGGAGTGATTTAAGATGGAAGAACAACAACCGAGTCTTGGTGATGGAAGACAGGAAGAAATTGGAAACTACATATTACACAAAATAATATCCTTTGAAGCATGAGTAATCGTAGTTTCCACGAAAAGTCACATCGACATTGCTACCGACCTTTAGACCAAATCAGATGTTCCACAAGTTTGTGTGTGTGTAAAAGATTATCTAAATTGATTTTAACGTTAGGTTCTGACCATACCAAATATTATTCTGACAATGTCTAAATACTTTTTAGTCCGTAGGCATCATTCATTGTTTAGGCCAGAGTTTTGCACCGCGACATTTTTACCAAATAAATTTCACGCTAATAAAAAGTGAGTTAATACACTGGTATTTTGTCATTACACTTTCTGATGTAAGTTATGGCAATGAAACCCACAACCCAGATCCCAAAACATATTCTGCCACTGCTTCTATTTACATAGACCTAATTTTAGTGTGTAACTTCCCTTTTTGAAAAGTCCCCCCCCCCCCCCCAATATCACTCTCTCTCTCTCTCTCTCTCTCTCTTTCTCTCTCTGCTACTTTCAATCCTTTACTTTCAGGTAATTCTTCGCAGGTTCAAATTTGTTACGAACCGTGATACTGCATTCATCACAAAACTGTTTAATGTTCTGTCATGTACTGTGATTATCTGTATCAGTTAATGGCTTACTAGCTTCATGGTGCACGATTCCAATTGCAAGTTGCCTATCTATTGGCCTCCAGAGGAAAAAAAAAAAAAAAAAAAAAAAAAAAAAAAAGATTTTTCAGTATTTCATATAATTACTGACCGAATTTAAAAATTTAAGACAGTTTCATACTCTACTCACTAAGAGGTACATATTAAAGGTTTAATATGTAAGATAAGTATTCCAGTTAGAAACAATGTGCTATGTGTCTTGAGACACAGCAACACATCGGCGCGCAAATCACCCAGACACTATTCATCCAGTATTTGAGAATGAGAACACTTAGCGAGCTCCAAACTTTTAACATAATTCCAGGCTTCCTTTTCTTTCGAGCTTAACACAAAATATTTAACAATAACTCATTTGAGAAGTAATCAGAAGTTTTAAACTGTTTAATACACTAGAGTTCGAATCTTTAAGGAATCGGACGCGAGGAAGGGGGTTATTTGTTTCGTGCTACTGCGGAACTATCATTTTAACTTTGGCTGTTTTGAGTCACCCCTCCTTTCAAATAATTACTCCCTTTTACTATCAACATGGTTAACTCAAGTGTGAGCTGAAGTTACGAAATCATATCGTCTAGTGTGTCCTTGTGTACGTCAGTTATCAATAACGCAAGAAAAGCCGTTCGTGTCTTTCCGACCTTGCAACATGCCCTCTGGGCACACCTTGCGTCACATTTACAGCAGACTAAAAAACTTAAGTCGACAGGTCATTAGCTACAAAAAACACAGCTTGGTCATTAAATACGCAAATTAACACACGCGACACCAGCACGTGAACCATCTCGACTGACGTATGGAGAGCACGTTGGGAGCCGTTCGGTAAGAAAGTTTAGAACTTTCCGAGAAAAATTACTCAGTAAACTGGGTCCGGGAGACAAAATTCATTGAGACCACTGTGTAACATCTCGTCTAGCTTCTTTTTCTCTTAGCATGCGGTAGGTCTATATTTCTAAGCCCAGACCACGCTACGGGCGGGACGTTATTTGCCACTTGTTCAAAAAGCAGCGATATTGCTACGCAGTATATGGAGTCTTTTACAACTCATTCATTCATCTATCGGGTTCCTGTCATTCCATGAAGGAGAACATTCAGGGATATAGAACGAGTCAAGGCATACCTTAACTAAAGACGAGAAAATTACAGAAAATTTTTATACTACGCTAGACTTCCACTAGGCTCCCTAACGCTGTTCAGCACCATGTCAGGCCATTTCAATCGAACTAATTAGACAGAAAGCTCTTACTTTGAAACAAAACTGCCGCCTCCACAATTATAATACAAAGCTGCAGAATACTAACTGCTGGTAGCATAATACTACTTTATTACAGTGCCATTTTTCAACAAATATTTAGCTACCTCAGTAAATACTGAGTCCTTTTTACAGAACATTACTATTTACAATGCAGCTTTATAACGAACACTGCTACTGGTATACGAGAGAAAAGTCAATAGCCGTGGAACAGTCTACTGTGAAACTAATCCATAGCACCCGGTCTAGCATGGCCGCGGTTTTAACTTGAATGGAAACGTACCAATAAATTCCCAGTTCTTAAGGAATCTAACTCCACGTATAAAACAGCTTCAAACGTCTAATAACTTTACAAATGAGTTAGTGCTAAATATGTGATGTTAGGCATGTAAGCGAGAAAAAGGTTCGATATTGTGTTTAAGTTGGATGAAAGTCGTTAAATGCTCTCATTATGAAACACTAGACGAATGGACTGGGTAATTTGCGCTCAACTTTGAGCAAAAGCAAGATTTCCACGTATCTAAATATCGATGACGTCATATCTCCTGCACTATGTTTACTTCCCCACACGGGGCCTCCCGGCCAACAGTGCCATACGATCATTTCATTGATGTTTCATACAATGCTACAATTTTGCAGGTTCATTCGGTGGTATATGTAGATATGTGTAGATACACTCCTGGAAATTGAAATAAGAACACCGTGAATTCATTGTCCCAGGAAGGGGAAACTTTATTGACACATTCCTGGGGTCAGATACATCACATGATCACACTGACAGAACCACAGGCACATAGACACAGGCAACAGAGCATGCACAATGTCGGCACTAGTACAGTGTATATCCACCTTTCGCAGCAATGCAGGCTGCTATTCTCCCATGGAGACGATCGTAGAGATGCTGGATGTAGTCCTGTGGAACGGCTTGCCATGCCATTTCCACCTGGCGCCTCAGTTGGACCAGCGTTCGTGCTGGACGTGCAGACCGCGTGAGACGACGCTTCATCCAGTCCCAAACATGCTCAATGGGGGACAGATCTGGAGATCTTGCTGGCCAGGGTAGTTGACTTACACCTTCTAGAGCACGTTGGGTGGCACGGGATACATGCGGACGTGTATTGTCCTGTTGGAACAGCAAGTTCCCTTGCCGGTCTAGGAATGGTAGAACGATGGGTTCGATGACGGTTTGGATGTACCGTGCACTATTCAGTGTCCCCTCGACGATCACCAGTGGTGTACGGCCAGTGTAGGAGATCGCTCCCCACACCATGATGCCGGGTGTTGGTCCTGTGTGCCTCGGTCGTATGCAGTCCTGATTGTGGCGCTCACCTGCACGGCGCCAAACACGCATACGACCATCATTGGCACCAAGGCAGAAGCGACTCTCATCGCTGAAGACGACACGTCTCCATTCGTCCCTCCATTCACGCCTGTCGCGACACCACTGGAGGCGGGCTGCACGATGTTGGGGCGTGAGCGGAAGACGGCCTAACGGTGTGCGGGACCGTAGCCCAGCTTCATAGAGACGGTTGCGAATGGTCCTCGCCGATACCCCAGGAGCAACAGTGTCCCTAATTTGCTGGGAAGTGGCGGTGCGGTCCCCTACGGCACTGCGTAGGATCCTACGGTCTTGGCGTGCATCCGTGGGTCGCTGCGGTCCGGTCCCAGGTCGACGGGCACGTGCACCTTCCGCCGACCACTGGCGACAACATCGATGTACTGTGGAGACCTCACGCCCCACGTGTTGAGCAATTCGGCGGTACGTCCACCCGGCCTCCCGCATGCCCACTATACGCCCTCGCTCAAAGTCCGTCAACTGCACATACGGTTCACGTCCACGCTGTCGCGGCATGCTACCAGTGTTAAAGACTGCGATGGAGCTCCGTATGCCACGGCAAACCGGCTGACACTGACGGCGGCGGTGCACAAATGCTGCGCAGCTAGCGCCATTCGACGGCCAACACCGCGGTTCCTGGTGTGTCCGCTGTGCCGTGCGTGTGATCATTGCTTGTACAGCCCTCTCGCAGTGTCCGGAGCAAGTATGGTGGGTCTGACACACCGGTGTCAATGTGTTCTTTTTTTCCATTTCCAGGAGTGTATATGTAGCGAATATAGTCGGTAGTAAGCAAGTAAAAAATTAGAACTTCATGTCTGATGCTGAAGTTTTACTGCGTGAGTAGTGAAAATGTAGTAAGTGAAACTTTTTCTGTTCATCTTTTTGTGGGAGGTGCCAGCGAGGAAATTTTCGCTGAGACTCTAAATTCTGTAAATTTTGTTGGAAGTCGCTAAGTGCTCTCACCGTCAAATACTGAAAGAATAAAGTTTAGGTATTTGTGCGCCGTCAGTTATTACGTTGCCTCAGTATAGACACTTCCAGGTTGCAGTACTTATTATGTTAAACTTTTAACGTAACTTTATACATCTCAATGAGTATATTATAACATTTTAAATTGTTTAACTTCAGTCAATAATTACAAAAATATTGCAAATTAATTTTTTGTTGCCTTAGAAGCCGTTATATACCCAACCAGCAACTGGGACATGTTTCCACGATAGTCGCTCAGGAATATAGATCGTACCTTTCAGCCATGCAGTCTTCAACGAAGATTAAAGCTGTTACAAATTCTGGGGATCTGAATTGGCTTAACTCGCGGATTTAAAAAAAAAATCAGACTGAGCAATTAAATGCTGAAACGATGAGTTCTGTCCTTTCACATTTCAAGATGAAAGGTGTCATCAGCCCACGGGCTCGTTTGTACACCACAGGCGCATTCAAAGTAGTACGGCCCTTTTCTTCCCCCGTCTAGTAAACCTCATTCTTCTCAAGCTAAGGCATAAAGTTAAATTTTAACTTTATATCCGAATCAAGGAGCTCCTTAGAAGTTTTCACACGAAGAGAATCGTGGCACGTAGGAGACGCATAAACACAGAACCGAACAGAAACAGGAAGACCTTTTCCAGATCAAAGATAGCAGTTTCAGAATTCGGACAAGGAACAGCTAGAACGGACTGCCCAGAGCACCCCGAAAAACGTCTGGAATTTTTATCAGCCTTAAGTTCAGCCCGAAAGGTTAACATGTCCCCAGTCGGTATTTTACCGATGAAAATGGAAGCAAAACTAAGCGAGATAAACTTATTTCGGCGCAATATTTTAACAAATTACTTACCAATGACGAAAAACACAAACTACCATTTAGACACCGATTTCAGAAACAAAGTGGAATATACCATCTAAGACAAATTTAATAGTTCCGTAAAAGGTGGTTCGCCGAATATTTCAAGAGTGAGTTGCGTGAGTTTCAGGCAAATGTGTTCAGAACAACTCTTCCTGTAAATTGTCAAGTTATTATGTGCTAGTTTAGTTTTGAAAATGAGCAATTTACCTGAACTACTAACCTGTTACTTCGGCAGCACACGAGTTATCACGCTGATGCTTTTACTAAAGACTACGAGAGATACACGCTGTGACTAATTTATTCTTTTTCATACTTGACAAACTTTCAATAATTATATGATGTATACCAACATATGCATTAACGGAGCATTTTAATCAGAACTGCACCCAAGTTCACAACTAAATACCATAAACACATAACGTGCTAAAAAAGCGTAAACTGCAATACATGTCACGTACAGCAAGCATTATCGAAGCTTTCAGACTTCGTACAAAGATTTAGGCAGCTCCATCAAAATAGCCGATTACATGACTACGTTGTTTTAACATCTGAACTTTGACCTTTTCTCCATGGACCATCCGTGCACGACCCTTACAGCGAGAACCGTACACGTTCTGAGTACCATTTGCGCACAAAGCCACAGTAAATTAAAGAGTGCGTAACGAGTGCTCAGGTAATTAAAAATCTAAATCTCTGTACTACCGGATAACAAAACACAGACGATACATAGGAAGTACACGTTAAGATCAGAAGGGATAAAAATGAGAGCCTGTGGAACTTATGCGAGTATGATCGCTGGTAAGCTAAAAATAGCAAATATTTCACTACAAGTGAAGACCCATTTCAACAAAAAATTGAAATCCGAAACATTAAAATGATCCGTAATGCACTGAACTTACATCATTTAAAACAGCTGATCTTGTGCGAATTCAGCCTATATAAAACGGGTTATTGCAGCCATCTTAAGACCGCATACCGGAGCTGTCCGACTGATACGGTCGACTAACGACACGGAATTTAGCAGTTTTGTATTTCCGTCGATGCTAAAAATACCGGAAACTGTACAAATGTGGAAATGGGCAGCTATTACCTTCTAGTAATTCAACAAATCTGACGAACTTTGAAGAATTTTTCAGCGTATCAACCACAAATCGCGAAAGATCTTTAGTTAAGGAATGATGGAGGTAGTTTCTATATGCTTCGTGCGCCGATCTTTTACAGACGCACGAATCTTTACTGCTTTCGTAAAATAAAGAACAACCGCTTTCAGTCACAATCGTCATCTATTTGGATGTGTTTACTCATACTGTGCTTCAAAATCATGTATCTACCACTAGAAACAGTAAGTCATTTTTCCATTTGTATTAGTTATTTAAAGTTAATTCACAAAGTGCCAGCTTTGTAGTATACCATTGTACTCTCACTAGGACCAGAATTAACCTAAATACGAGAAAAATAATCGATGTAGACTGTCGAAGCACCTGAAGATGAGCCCTATGGGCGCGAAGTGCATCATACATTGAAATAACCAGAGTAGCCGCTTCCTTTATGTAGCCTACAGACGAACACGTTTCCAAAAATGTCGACGCCATTGAGACGTGGCTATCGCCGACAATTCTTAAGCGTGACGAGGGGAAAGGGGTGGTTTCAAGTAAAAAATAATAGACACGAGAACAGCCACGGAAGACGAAGTTTGTTATTGCAAAAAAAAAAAAAAAAATGGGAGATAATTATGTGAATTAGCCTCCATAAAGTCTACTAAAATCCTAGGTTCAGTCTGCACGGCTGCAGTCCTTTACTATTTACACATGTATTTTCCATGTTGATAGCGTAGAGCAGGGATAACCAACCCGCGGCCTGCGTGGGGCCAAAAGCAAGTACCACTGCGGACCAAGAGGTTAGCATCACACACTCGGTAAAAAAAACAACGTACATATAAAGTTAGGATAAACTGGATATTTTCAATTTGAAAGTCCCGCCACATGATACTTTTCTCTCATTGGTCCACCCTGTTCTTAACATTGCCGCCCACCCTACACATTTAACCCCCAAAGCCTCGTTATTATAACCGGCCGTCGGAAGCGCTGGCCTGTTATCTTACGCTTACTTCAGTTACAACTGTGAAACTTGACATTTAGAGATGTATATGAAATTAATTTACAGAAATACAAGGAAATTCTGCGTTATTCAGTACGATTGTGATAAACGCTTTTCACCGTAGTTATGATCAGTACAAGTCAGTAGAGGTTGCAAATCTTCATGTGAATCGCAATTACTGCCAATGTTTGCTATCTTAATTCTGTTATAAAAGGTTTCATTTGGTATATGCATTGCAACAAATAAGAACCACATTTGTACACTAACATCTGTGTAACGGGCTTTCACGAAATGTTTTTACTTACGTGTGCAATATCTACCACGGCAGATGGCCGGTACAAATAAAAATGTATTAGTACTGCCCGCGACGGCGGAAACTGCTTCCATTGCCCTTCGTCGGCACACGGCAGTCATGTATCTGGCCGGTAGATGTCTGAAGTAATCATCTTTGAACTGCTGTCGACACTGCGATCTAGCAGTACACGTCGTACGTCTAACTGCGCTCGCCCTACTGCCTCCTTACCCGTCGATAGTTGCGAACGTGTTGCCGGTACGGGATGTTGTGCACGAAGTGACGTCTCTATATCCCAAAATGTTCCATGAGATTCATGTCGGATGATATCGGCGCAAAATCATTCGCTCCTACTGTCCAGAAAGTTCTTCAGACGAGTAGTGAGCAACTGTGGCCCAGTGACATGGTGCATTATCTATAAAATTTGCTTCGTTGCTTGGGAATGAAGTACATGAATGGCTGTAAATGCTCTCCAAGTAGCCGAACATAACCATTTCCAGTCAATGATCGGTCTAGTTGGACCAGAGGACTCAGTCCATTCCATGTAAACACATCCCACATCATTATGGAGCGAACACCGGCATCCACAGAGCCTTGTCGACAACTTGACTGCATAGCGTCTTGGAGTCTGCGTCATACTCTGAACCTACCATCAGCTCTTACCAAATAGCTCCGCCAATGTACTGCCCTTTTATACCTTGCGTTCGCGATACTACTGTCATCTGTACATGTGCATATCGATGTCCCATGACTTTTATATTTAGCGTAGCCTGTCAGCGCGAATCCACCGAAATGCTCAAACGCCACGAAGACGCGATCGGAAGGGCGCTGTGTATCTTATCAAAATTCCTACGACACAAGCTCCGTTACGAGTCAAGAAACATGCATCTATCACGTTTACTGACACCTGAAGACATTAAATGAGTGCGGGTGCTTCAACATGTACGGTTTAATAACAAGGCCATAAATCACACGGTGAAACCAACCATGAAATAGGACTGTCCCACGGACGATGATACAGTGTGTCTTCTGCTCGCGACACAAGATCGGGTTCATACTCCTTTGTTTCAACTCTGTATCAATATATGATTAGTAATGGAAACATGCTGCAGACAAAAATTTTATGACTACGCCCAGTATGGACAGTCAGCTAAAAACCGTTCTTATCAGGAATTTGTCCATACTGCACTCAGAACCGTTTGTAACAATGACTCAGTGGGTTTAAAATTATGTCGATTAGGAAGTCATTAGAATGAATGAATGAGTTTTCAGGGGGTTGAAAGTTACTAAAAATTAATGTGATTAGTCCCTTTTTTGTTTAAGATTTACAAGAAAAGGATGGACTACCCATTTAATCTTTGCGGCACCGTCTGAGGCAGGTAAAAAGCAGATGAGAGGAGAAAAAAACTTTCACATGCAACAATGAAGTAAGACGTGAGCTGGCCTAAAGCAGCTGGAAAAATCCCTCTTGCCCCCATTCCTATGACGTACGGTTTTACTTTCCGGTCACAAAGGATGAAAACGACTGAAGGTACTCTAACAAGAACTGCAATGCCAAAATTTTTGCTTAAGCCATCCTCACATAATCCACGTTTCTCATCGCGAAGCAAGTCATACGAGGTGTCTGTCGTGGTTGCCGCACTCTCGGAAACGACTGAACTCCTGGGACGACCTCAGCGCTCTCCAGCTGCATCTGGGGCGTAAACCGCACTATTTCTTTACGAAAACGGACGCGACGAAAATAGCTCTGTTGGTGACTGTCGAGGAAATGCGGAGGAAATAGCGAAGATGATTCTGGGCTCGTCGATGGCTTGAGCAGCGAATATTGCTGTACAAGGATGTGATATGTATAAGTTGTTAGTTCACGCAATTGAATCTTCATTCCATTCTCGCTTTTAAATTGAACATAGTTAAAGTACAGCGTCTAATATCAGTTTGCTCATGTATAATATACATATTCTCGATGCTGAATTGTCCGCCGTCACTTTGAAGTCACGTAGTTCATCACAGATTTCAAAACAGATTCGTTTAGTAATTTCATTTGAACTGAAGAGATTTGTTTCGAAGCTGCTCAGTATCACTGATAAATATATGTACCACCATGATACAAAAATAAAGTTTATAAAACGAAGTGATAGTTATATATATTTTAAACAAAGTTTCATAACAGCGAAAGTTGCCTTGACTGACAGTTGCCTTGTTTCTGCCTTGGGAAACATTCCAGACATTGGACTTTGCAACAATAATGGCTGGAACACATTTATAATAAATAACACCAACTACCGCAGTAATACTTCTATTAAATTAGTAAGAGCACTCCATAATCCTTTAGAAGACGAAAGCTGAAAAAATTTGCGAGTAGGCGGACGCGAACCTACTACCTTTCTCTTCACTTCTCACGACGCTATCAACGGCGCTACTACTACATTGTGGCTGCCACACTTCCTTATATGGTATACATTGTCCAAAGACAATCGAGAAATGTCATTACAATATCTGATATTAACTATGACAAACTGTATCAAAACAACGTGCGTTTGATAAATCATCACTATGCCTTAGCATTGAACCTGTATACTTTCATAGCACCCTAGTTATAACACATCAAATACATGAAACCGCTATCTGCTAATACATAATTTCATGTCATTTTATTATAATAAATCGTAGCTAAAACGACGCGTTTTCAAGAGATCCTCAATCTGATAATGCTTGGAAACAGGTTATATTTATACCACGTACTCTATGATAAATAAAACCCACCAAACACGAAGGCTAAAGCTACCCAATATGACAGCTCGATAAGCTCTGCTCGTGACGTTTAAACTATTTCGCATCATCTCCTTGGCCACGCTTCTCTCCACGAGACAAAAATCTGACATGTCAGATTCTTCATTTCACTCTCCGCATTGAACTGGAACGTGGAATTCCATGCTATGACGCCCGCAGCTCCTCGTCCAAGTGCGCTTTCCATGTGAAGTCCCTTCCACTCGTGCTTTCTTCTTAGCCTGAGTCACATTTTTTATCTATTGTTAAGTCAGCGTCTTCCGTGGCTCCACAATGACGCTCGTTTGAACTAAGCTGCTTACAATTTTTGATATTAAGTATTCCTCGGCAGTTCGCTGATTTCTGTTTTGAACAGAGTAAAATCAGTCTCGCCTCCTTTAGTTTTCTTATGATATCCCCGTAACCTCGATAGTGGCCACATGGCTCGACCCTATAAGCACCCAAAACAAGCAAGACGCACGATCTGAACACTGCGAAAGTTGGGATCTTACTGTCATCCAGTGTGAAAGACGAGGACTAAGGGTGCAGATAGCCTGTAACGTAGTGAACCGATAGTTTCCTTGAATACTGGGCGCAGATTTCATAGATTTTTGTACAACCGTGAATTTCACTGGACACATTCTTCATATAAAATGCACTGGGATTGGGGAAGTGCGCCCGCCAGAAGCAGCAACTCCTCCCACTCCGTGTCCAGTCAGGAGGTAATCACGACGGGAAGGAAGTTTGAAGTTTCCTTTCCAAAGAAGCCATCCTGAAATTTATCTTAAGCGATTTAGTGAAACCACGGAGTTCTCAACATAGGATGTCCGGACGGGAAGTCGCGTGCCGTCCTGCCGCCGCGAATCTAGTATGCTTAACACTGCGCCGACTGCCTCGGTTCGGCAAACGAAAACGTTACCTACAATACGGCAAGCTTACAGATTACGCACCAGAAAGTACATACACACCAATAATTTGGTACCTACAAACACGCTTTTGGTGAGACCTTGAATAAATGTGAATGTCATATTGATGGGACTATATTTTACTCATGTCTAGAATGATGTGACGTCCATATTACGTCGTTAAAGAAATGCCGTAGCTGTCAATGTTTTAATTAGATGGTAAATTACTAAATAAGCTGAAAATACAAGAGTGATTCGAAAAGTAAAGAGCGTATTTTTCTACAGAAATTTTTATTTAATATAATTAAACGAAACTGTATTTTACATACAATTTGATATCCAAGCAACTTTTCTACGCAAGTCACCGTTCAAATTTAGGCACTTGTACCGTTTTACCAGCTTTTCTATTCCCTCTGCGTACTCAGTGGCTGCGAAGTTGTTGAATCACTGATTAACGGCTACTTTAAGTTCATCGTCACTTCCGTAGCGTCGCCCATTCAAAAAAAGTCTTTGAATTTGGGGAATCAGTGATAAGTTGGGGACTAAGTACGTACTGTATGGAGAATGTTGAAAGATTTCCCACTGAAACCGCTCAAGCAACTCCTATTTCACTTCCGCTGCATGCAGACATGCATCATCGTGAAGGAGGAGGACCCCATTGGTTAGCATTCCGCACAGTTTGTTTTTAATGGCGCGGCGACGTCGTTGAAGCGCCCGACTGAAGGCCGCTGCATTTACGAAACGCCTACGTTTGAGTTTTTGTTTCAATCCTTGCTTTGAGGCCATCAGTCACAGCTAAGTGACGGCCCGAGCGATCTTCTTCGTGGACATTTTTCCGTCTGCCATGAAACACGATACACCAATTCAGAACCGACGCTTCGTTCACCACATCAACGTAAACCTCAGTTATCTGCCTACAAATTTCGATGAGTGAGTTTTTGAGCTTTTAAAAAGCGGATAACGCGGCGCATTTCATGGCGGAATCGCCAACTTTGTCATAAATTTTGAAGTCGTAGAGGTAAGCAGTAAGCAACCGTATATGATCGTGACTGCAGCCAAACAAACTCACGGATACCAAGGTCAGTGATCGGTCTGCGGTGGGGAAACGCGGTCACGTATCAAAACGTTCTTCTCTTTCCCAATGACCCTCGTAATATGTTAATTATGATTTGACATTATGGCAGTTCTACTCTTACGACATATGTTAATAAAATAACCATCGCTGTTCACTTGTATGATCTTCGAAGACATCACGTCGTAAGAGTAGAACTGTCGAACCATAATTAACGCATTATTTTCGATATATTCGCGTCATTTACCATCTAATCAAAAGAAACAGTTCACTAATGACGTAATATGGACATCACTTCATTCCAGACGTAAGTAAAATATAGTCACTTTAATATAAATGACATTCACATCTATACACAATCTCACCAAAATTGTATTCGCAGGTACTTGACAATGGCGATAAATGCTGAAACTGTCTGTTGTGAGTAAAGTATTAAAAGCATCTATTCTGGTGCATCTTTCTAATAATACGTACTAATGTCAGTGTATCAAACGCCCTTTTTCAGAAGGATAAGCAATTTTTAATAGGGTTTTTACGGAAAACAATAACTACTTAATCCCAAAACTAAAAAAAATTTACTGTATGAAAATGTTTATATTCAGAAAACTGGTGTAAGTATTCAGTCAGTGGCTCTGCAGTTGCTCACAGTACGTCCGGTTTCTTCCTTCTGTTTGCTCTTGTTCTCCAGGAGGCGCTTTTATCGGCAAGGTGGTGTTTGCGTATGTGACTGACGCCATGCTACCGGCGAGGAGACTTATCGCGACAGGGCGCTAGCTAGAACTTTGCCGGTGAAACTGTAACCTCTGTCCGCTGCACCAACGTCATGACTCGTACAAAAAAGTTTTGCTGGACTTTCCCCTCTAACTTCCAGAGCACGCCTGTTTGTAAGTTGGGGATCATGCGAAAGAGCTGCCTACATGGCAGACGTCTGGTTGCGACATTGTATTTTCGCTGCTAGGTATCTATCAGCGAAGCCTTGAGCTGTGGTCTAGGGTTCAAACGTCAGCTGAATTTTTTGAGGTGTACGTGTGCTCTTATCTACGGCAGTCAGTCTTCCATCCGCATTATCCATACGAATGGTGGATTGCTCTACCGCAATACATTGGAATATACAGGTTATAACAAAAAAGTACGGCTAAACTTTGAGGACGCTCCTCAGACAAAACTAAACATTTTATATGGACACGGGTCCAGAAACCTGTTTCCATGACAGAATTTATTTTCAACAATTCTTTGGAATAAAATAACGGGAAACACATAATGCCAAGTCGTACAAGTATATCATACGAAACAACAAATTAGCTGAAACGATCAAAATGACCACCTCGTTAGCACTGATATGTGCGTCACCAGCCGCCGCACTGAATTCCGCATACATTAATGTATCCCTAGAGTTATGTACGCCATCTCTCAACCTTCAGATGACGAGCACGAAAACCTTCACATTAGGGGCACAAAGACACTGCATCTTCAAGTGGGGCTCGACACACAAGAGCTACTAACACCTCAACTGTAGGCAATTTAATTGGCCGACTTCTTCCTATGCGTTCATCACCGAATCAAATTGCCTCTGAACCTAAGATATGCAATGTATCCCAGGGACCTACTGAATATTTCATAAACGAAATATTTTAATTCAGATGCTGGTGTGTTCTGTTCCTTTGTTTTTCCGAGAATTAAGAAGTTTCAAACAGTTGAAGAAAATGAGTAACAAGGAACTAAAGCGTTTCCGGACGTATGCTCATGTAATTTTTGTTTTTCTTTCTATGGTGAATGTGTCCCGAAAGTTTGACCATACCCTTTTGTTATGTCCTGTACAGAATCACAAGTCGCAACTTAATTCTCGAAAGCTAGTACAGAATTAATTACTGCATTCTCCACACGTCACTTTGTATTTCATTCTAGTGACAAATACGAGAATGATATACAATTGCTAATCCTGAAGACCAATGAACTGATCAGAAGACAGTTGGTTGGTAGGTAACAAAGCAGTGCTTTCAAGAAACAATTAGCGCACTAATGTGCCCCTGACTAGATGCATGGAAGTCTAGAGACCATCCAACACTTACATGTTGCTCCTAATTGAATACAAGTCTAAAAAGTGCAGTTAAAAGTAAGAAGCATCACAGAAAATGAAATAGAAGTAATATTCACGTAACAAGCACCTTTTGAAACAAGTTTCAACCTTTGGACCTCTCGCTACCATGTATTTGTGAGTGCAAATCGAAAACAGACAGCTAGGAAGGTGCATAAACAGAAACTATCGTCATAAGCGAGCCGATGGCGTTCCACATGTTACAGATAGAGCCAACAGACGAAGTTTATGACATATTGCACGGGCTTCGTATTATTATTATTATTATTATTATTATTAATTATTATTATTATTATTATCACTACATTTCTTTCCTTTCTCAGACGTTATGTCTGGTTAAAAATGGAAAGTGACGCGGACCTTGATCAAGCGTGACTTCCTTTTAACTGTACGGTATATGTTACATTGCCTTTAGGAACTTTCGGGTAATTGAACTTTTATCAATAATTACAGATTTCTGTAGTTGTATATATACGTTTGGATGTAGCTGTATTGTGTTGATGTATTGGTGGATATTGTGTGGTATGACTCCTGTAGTTGATAGTATAATTGGTATGTCAACTTTATCCTGATGCCACATGTCCTTGACTTCCTCAGCCAGTTGGATGTATTTTTCAATTTTTTTTTCTGTTTTCTTCTGTATATTTGTAGTATTGGGTATGGATATTTCGATTAGTTATGTCAATTTCTTCTTTTTATTGGTGAGTATGATGTCAGGTTTGTTATGTGGTGGTGTTTTATCTGTTATTGTGGTTCTGTTCCAGTATAATTTGTATTCATCATTCTCCAGTACATTTTGTGGTGCATACTTGTATGTGGGAACGTTTGTTTTATTAGTTTATGTTGTATGGCAAGTTGTTGATGTATTATTTTTGCTACATTGTCATGTCTTCTGGGGTATTCTGTATTTGCTAGTATTGTACATCCGCTTGTGATGTGATCTGTTTCTATTTGTTGTTTGCAAAGTCTGCATGTATCTGTTGTGGTATTGGGATCTTTAATAATATGCTTGCTGTAATATCTGGTGTTTATTGTCTGATCCTGTATTGCAATCATGAATCCTTCCGTCTCACTGTATATATTGCCTTTTCTTAACCATGTGTTGGATGCGTCTTGATCGATGTGTGGCTGTGTTAGATGATACGGGTGCTTGCCATGTAGTGTTTTCTTTTTCCAATCTACTTTCTTCGTATCTGTTGATGTTATGTGATCTAAAGGGTTGTAGAAGTGGTTATGAAATTGCAGTGGTATAGCCGATGTATTTATATGAGTGATTGCTTTGTGTATTTTGCTAGTTTCTGCTCGTTCTATAAAGAATTTTCTTATATTGTCTACCTGTCCATAATGTAGGTTCTTTACGTCGATAAATCCCCTTCCTCCTTCCTTCCTGCTTAATGTGAATCTTTCTGTTGCTGAATGTATGTGATGTATTCTATATTTCTGGCATTGTGATCGTGTAAGTGTATTGAGTGCTTCTAGGTCTGTGTTACTCAATATCACTACAAATGAGTAGCTCAATATTGGTATAGCATAAGTATTTATAGCTTTTGTCTTGTTTCTTGCTGTCAATTCTGTTTTCAGTATTTTTGTTAGTCTTTGTCTATTTTTTCTTTTATTTCTTTTTTAATATTTGTATTATCTATTCCTATTTTTTGTCTGTATCCTAGATATTTATAGGCATCCGTTTTTTCCATCGCTTCTATGCAGTCGCTGTGGTTATCCAATATGTAATCTTCTTGTTTAGTGTGTTTTCCCTTGACTATGCTATTTTTCTTACATTTGTCGGTTCCAAAAGCCATACTTATATCATTGCTGAATCCTTCTGTTATCTTTAGTAATTGGTTGAGTTGTTGATTTGTTGCTGCCAGTAGGTTTAGATCATCCATGTATAGCAAATGTGTGATTTTGTGTGGGTATGTTCCAGTAATATTGTATCCATAATTTGTATTATTTAGCATGTTGGATAGTGGGTTCAGAACAAGGCAGAACCAGAAAGGACTTTATGAGTCTCCTTGGTATATTCCACCCTTGGCTGTGATGTGATATTTGAATTTTTTTTGGATATTAAGTGTGGTTTTCCAATTTTTCATTACTATGTTTAGGAACTGTATCAATTTAGGATCTACTTTGTATATTTCCAATATTTTTAGTAACCATGAATGGAGTACACTATCAGAAGCTTTTTGGTAATCAATGTATGCATAGTGCAGCTACCTTTGTTTAATTTTAGCTTGATATGTCACCTCTGCATCTATTATCAGTTACTCTTTACATCCTCGTGCTCCTTTGCAACAGCCTTTTTGTTCTTCATTTATAATTTTATTATTATTATTATTGTTGTTATTATTACTACAACTACTTTTTCTTCCAAGTTATATGCACTCAATTCAATTCTGTAATATAAATACAGGGTGGTGCAAGGTAAGTCACCTGATTTGTTTCATGAATAACATTTGTTGTTGACAAGATTCGTAATTTATTGATGAAGTAAAGACTACAGTTTGGAAATACAGCCTAATGAATCACATGTTTAATATGACTGCCGTTTTGGTTTACGACTTCAGGTCGCACACGTGCATTTTTGACGACTCTCCGACACAAATCTTTTGCAATGGCGCGTCGTAACTCCACAATGATGGTCGTAAGTTGCATTGCATTTTCGGTTTTTTTGTGGTAGTACACCTCTTTAAGGAACCCCCAAAGGAAATCACATGGGTTAATGTAGGGGCTGTGGGGCGGCCACATCTCCCCTTCTGCATACCGTCCTGGAAATCTGTTGGACAATACCCTACAGTCAAGTCTTTCGTGTCAGAAATCAAGCAAAACGTTGGCAGTACGGGGGGCGTGCTCCATCCAGCATGAACCATTGTGTCTGCAGTGGAAGACAAGAGGCCATGAGTTGAGGAAACAACTGGTTTCGTAGCATGTGTAAATAGCGTTCACCGGTTACAGTAGCATCGAAGAAGAACGGACCGATGATTCCATGGCTTGACATCACGACACACACACACACACACACACACACACACACACACACACACACACACACTTTCTCCCCGTAGGTGTCTCGTGTGGATTATTTGCGGAGGTTCACGTGCCCAGAATCGAATGTTCTGTTTGTTCGTAGTACCGTTCACGTAAAAATAAGCTTCGTCAGGAAACCATGTGTTGTGTAGCACCGCATCTTGGTATTGCTCGATTGCCCACTTTGCAAAATGCTGTCTTCGATCCTTATCCCTCGCAGTAAGCTTATGCGCTACGGTCATCTTGTATGGATACAAGCGAAGGTCGGATTGAATAATTATTTGTACAGATCGGCGTGAAATTCCCAAAAATGGCTGTGAGCACTATGGGACTTAAGTTCTGAGGTCATCAGTCCCCCAGAACTTAGAACTACTTAAACCTAACTAACCTAAGGACATCACACACATCCATGCCCGAAACAGAATTAGTACCTGCGACCGTAGCGGTGGCGTGGTTCCAGACTGAAACCCTAGAACCGCTCGGTCACAGCGGCCTGCGTGAAATTCCCGACTCGGCATTGGCTCTTCTTGTTGATTTACTCTGACTACGAGTCAAAGCCACTCAAACTGCTTCAATGTTTTGCGGCAAACCCACGGTACGTGCATGTGGCCGCTGACACTCCAAAACAGATCCAAATACCTTCAAATTTTTTATGTAATCTGCGTACTGTGTGTGGGCTGGGAGCCCACTGTGTGCCGAAATGAGCACGAAACCTTCTGTGTCAATGTACCGCTGTTCGTCGCCACAGACAGTAACACAATCTTCGTCTTTTGTGCAACGGTGAATTGAAATGGCGGGCTCACAACGGAAGCGATGAACTAGCGTCGACATCTGGCGTATTTTCCATGAACTGCACGAAGTTGAGCGTACAATTTGAAATTTATTGCCCCAATAGTACATTTTCAGGGTCAAAATTCTATCAGGTGACTTATCGTGCGCTACCCTGTAGTTCTGCAGAATGTGTGATAAGCTCGAGGAACTCGTGCGCCCAGGGAAAAATTTATATCTCTGTCAGGAGAAAAGTTGAGTAATAAAATCCAGTTCCATAATACGTGAAGAGAACGCCAAAAAGTATATTGAATAACATAATATGTACAGCGTATTTTGCAGATTTGTAGTTTAAACGAAAATAACGGGATTACGGGTATACTTCCTTTAACACCTGTTTGTAAGCTAATATGCATTTGTTCCCAGACAAACGTCAATGCAGCCATTCATAGACGACGTGCAGGAACTGTGGCCACGTGTTTCAGAAATGAGATCAAGGACAGTGAAAAGCTCTGCTGTAGAGGTCAACAAGCAGTTGGCGGAGGCGCGAGCTGTATGGGAAGTGAGCAGTGTCCTCCACCGGGCGCCGGCGACGTCTTACGACGCGCACGCGACCAGGTGGGAGTGGGACGACTCGCCAACGTGACGTCACGTTACGGTCGGGTATCACGCTCTGATTACTGGCAAGTACCGCTGCTAGGAGCAACAGCACTAAATCTGTTGCAGCACTTTATGTAGAGCCACGAGTGACTAGTACAAGCTATAATATACGACCCTCTGCGATATCCAAAATAGAAAATGGACAATGTCTCGTTGAGTGTGGCACAATTGTCTTCAGTGATGCGTCCCGCTTCGAAATAAGCCCCGATGGCCAGCGAAGAAGTGCCTGGAAGATGCCACGGACAGCGGTGGAATAACAACCTGACTGTCGCCCATCAAACTGTTCGACAACCAGGAGGTATGGCCTGTGGTACCATTTCATTTCATAGCATGATCTCTTTGTTGTCACCTACGGCACCCTTGCAACACAGCCGTATACTACGCCTCTTCTTGTCGCCCTCCATGGCAAGGCATCTTGGGCTTACATTTCAGCAAGATAACGCCCGCCCGCATCCGGCGAGAGTTTCCACTGCTAGTCTTCGTGCTTTGTAAACCCTATCTTTAGCCAGCAAGGTCGCCGAATCGCTTCTCTTTTGAGAACGTTTGTAGCATTACGCGCAGGGTCCTTCAACCAGCTCGGGATTTTGAAGATCTAACACGCCAGTTGGATACAATTTGGCCCGATACCCGTCAGGATGACATCCAACAACCATCAATCTACGCCAAGCCATATAAATCCTCGCATAAGGGTCACAGGTGGGCCCCCGCATTACTGACTTGCTCAATTTGCAAGATCTTTCTCTCGAATAATTCATCTATTTTTTTCTGAAATTGTGATCATTTGTTTGTCTGTACGTGTACATTACACCTGCCGATTTGCGCCCCATTCATATAATTCCTTTTTGGTACGTCATTTTTTGTCTTAAAGTGAATAAAAGGGAATATTTCTTTGTTCGTCTTTTATACGTTCGGATGCCATCCATCTGATGGCGATGAAACTTTCGTGAGCCGTTGAGCACGAACCCTCTGAATGTTTTCGTGGGGGTAAGAATCCGCCACCATTCATAAGGTTGAAGGCAAAAGGCTGTGTCATGTAAGCTTAACTCAGGAACGTCTGGACCAATTTAATTCAAATTTTGTATATTCGTGATTCAGTGTTCGTATAAAAATACTAAAGAGGCACTGCAACGCATGCCCAGCACATTTATAAAATCACATCTGTTATAATATTTAATGTCACGGGGAAAAAGATTGGAGGTATCAGGTAGAATTTCGCGAAGAAAAGTCATAAGTTGAGCAAATCAAACTCATTTATGGGGAAGGAACAAATAGTTCTCGTTCTAACGAAGAACACGATTTATGAGAAAATTGTAGCAGTTAGTCCAGCGATTTTTCTTCAGTAAAATATGATTTGTCCAACCGAGCGAAATAAGCGTCAGTCGCAGTTTCGACACAATTTACTGTCAATCTTCGTCCACTCAAATACTAATTCGAGTTTATGAACAAAAAAGGTGAAAACCAAGTGTGGAAAGAAAGTAAGCACGTACGCGAAGTGTCCTGCTGATTCGTTGTGACGAGGCGGAGAAGGTCGCACTATCACGATGGGCGATAAGTTTCTTCCTTACAAGACGAACGTTCCGCCTGAACAGTATCTTTCAATTTGCTCATTAGTGCAGTTCTCTTGGGGATGATGAATTTGCGGAGGTAGCCTGAGCGCCACACCACAAGAAACCCAAATAACGCCAATCATGACATTACTGGCTTTTTTTCCATCCAGGTAAGACAACTACTTCGTTTTTAGCGTGTAATAATGAGTGAACGTTTCACCACCTTTAATATCTTAGAAATTTAAACATGCCCAAATAATCTTGCGCCAAGTTCAGTCGAATGGGAAACTGAACCTGGAGATTTTTTGTAACGTCAGCGGATTCGATTATCTTCAAGTTGTAACCACCTAATACGGAACTGCTTCAGATGCACGATAGCGCTTAAATTCAACAGCCACTTCAAACCCAATTAATATGTCTAAAGTAAGAGGAAGCAACCTTTATTATTGAATCTAATCTACAAGGTGTAGTCACAACGATTATAAAATAAATTTAGCACAGCTCACTAGCAAACGTTACATAACTCTCACGACAATTCTATTTGACTGTTTATGCGACAGACAAAAATACCTCCGAAACTGTCGGAGGTCACTTTATCACTGTATCAGTTACAAGTCCCATATCTATTAGTGGTTTCTACAAACTGACTTAGAAAAAGATCATTGAACACAGTAACTCAAGAAAAACTGTAGAAGACAGCAGTGCTTAAATTAGGATTGTTACATTTAACAAGTAAACATTTGGCACGAAAGTAACCTCAGGTTTTTGGTTTGTTTTAATCTGCAAAATGGCAGAAACTAACGAAGTCAGTCCGATGGTAATGGCATAATCTAAAATTTACATTTTATAGTTGACACTGTCAAATAATTTTTAATTTGGGTGAATGAAAAATATACATAGTGATGAAAACCTGGACTCCTGATTAATGACAACGCGTAGATAGGCCCAACTCTGGGCGACCATGTAGCGACACTACTGTAAAACTGGGGTGATAAGTGGTAATGCTTCCAAAAACTATTTTAGGTGACAAAATAATGTTCCCATTCGCGAATAAAATACACAATGCTATTTAGAATCTATGCTCTCGAAAATAACTCTCCCTGGTCACAACAGCTGACTTTCAATATTAATGAGACTTCGTGGACTTCATTGGAAAAATACGGTTGTGGACCTAACACTGTTCGCCATCACTAAAATAACTGGAACAGTATCTTCGCGTGGTATGGTGTACAGTGCGGACTAGTATTCAGGATGTACATGCATCTTTCCCACTGTTCCTGTTTCGGACGTTAATGCCGGTCCCATATTACATGGATGATCACGTTTCGTTTACCATCTTTATTAGCTTCCTGACTGGAAGATACAGAAGTACCATACTTGACTGTAACATCTGCACCCGCAATCAACCGTAAAGTTTGTAAAAATCTGCTATTGCTCAGAAGGATTATTTTCTTCTTTCCTGTTCGATTGGGGCACGGTACGCGGGAATAAAAACAAAACACGAACTGACATAATCCCTAGTGTCTATAAATTTAGTCATTTCGAGACATTTATGCAGGAAGGAGCAAAATATTTGTTTCAAATAGAAACATGTGTTCCCGGAATATTCAGAGTAAAGCTATGAGATGCTCTACACTTTTTCTGTAGTGTCCAGCTGGAGTCGGGAGCATTTTTGTGATGCTCTCAGGTGACTAAACGAACCCACGTTTACATCCCTCCTCCCGCCCCCGACCCCTTGCCCAATGGGGCTATAAATCACCCAGGATAGATATACCACAAATGCTTTAATTCCCGTGACAGGACAACAACTGTGTGGTCCACACTTTTTTTCGTGTATTTAAGCGCAGTGCATTACATTTTCCAAATCGCAAGTTAACTACCTTTGTACCAAACGCTTCTCATCTGCAATTTTCCTACTTTACCTTCCAAGACATTTTCTAACTATGTGACCAACTTGTACAGAAGCGTGTCATTTGAGGGCTTTAAACTGTCAGTAATACAGATGTTTTACTTCTTCTATGTTTGCCAGACGCTACTCTGTTTCGAGCGATGTCTCTTAAGATCGGCATACTGAATTCTGGTTGTTCGTTTTCTGGAGTCTTCGGTCCAGGAGCATTGCAGTTCCGATATATATATGATTGATGAAGGGTTTCGTAACTACCGGTACGCTTCGACACAGTTCCGCATCGTCGACTAGTGTATATATATATCAATCTGAGTTTTCCGAAGTCTTCTGGATATCGTGAACCGACAGAGGAACCCGTATTTTAGACGATCGCAGCTTGGGTAATAATTGTTGATTCCTACTGAGCTGTTCGGTCTCCAACGAGTATGCGAGTTAAAAATGTGTTCCATAATTCTATAACAATTAGACGTCAGCGAGATAGTAGCACTGCATATCTGTACTGTGACCTTTCTTTACAAAGATCTTTTTTCAATCACGTGGGGCTCTCCTACGCCAGCGACCTATGCGCACTAATGCGATAACACACGCGGCGGCTCGCGCATGTGCTTTTTTTAAACCCGAAAGAAAACTGTACGTTATCTATATATTAATGAAATCGATGACCGCATGTAGAGTGGGTCACAAAGGCGGCTAATATGTTACCCTGACCTCGCAGCGTGACGTGGACTATGTCGTCATCCGGTACCGGCACACTAGCCTCTTTGCTTGCGACTGCAATATGCCACAGAAGACTTTAGACAAATAGCATCACAATATGGTTTTCGTAATTTGCATGTAGCATGTTTTCGATATTAATATTCAACAGATTCCACTGCAGAATTCGCAGAGAATACTCGCTGCTAGCAAAGCAAATAAGTTTCCGTGTCGAAACTTTATATTTCGATGACTGGCTACATAAATCTCTGCACTCTAGAAAGGCCTATGTCAAGCAATGAATCATCGTACCTCAGACTATGTCGTCGTCGGTTCGGATGTTCGTTTCATGCATCCGTCCACGCTAATCTATCCTATGCAAATATGTGCTTAAATAATGCAACCAACATCCACTTCAACATGTTATTGTGGTCAGGCCTTCATAACAGTACAAGTTTACCCCCTGCCACTTCCCTCCACTATCAAAACAGCTATACTTTATGTCTCAAGATGTGTACTATCAACTTACTCTTTTTTAACTTTTGCCATAAATTTATTTTCTGACCGATTCGAAGTACCTCTTCATTAACTATCCAATCTATCCTCTAATATTCGGCATTCTTCTGGTGCACCAAATTTCAAAACATTTTATTCTCTTGTGTGACCTGTTTATCGCTCACATTTCGCTTCAATACTGTGTATTCAAACGTATGACGAAGGCAAAAATGTGAATAACATTTCGTAGGCAGAATTGAGGACTAGTGAGTATAACTCATATCAACGGAGGAAAGGCTGCACACAGCAAACTGCGTAACGAAATTGTCGGAACACAGAAATCTCTACTACGCAAACTATATCACTTACTGTGATTTCTTACCGTACCAATCGTGCATGGAGAGCGGGAAAAGATTAATTGCTTAAATCCTTCTGTGCGCGTACTGTGATTAGTCTCTTCACTACTAAGATAAATTGCAGGAATTTTTCATTTCAAATTTTCCAGCAAACAAGCATGACAAATGCAAATGACTTTATGATTCAGTAAGGCCAGTTGCCAACATTGTAGAACCTAATTTCTGAAACTGGTTGCAGCACAGCTCTTCTTGGCTTTTATTCACATCATCTACATCTTCACTGTCAGAGGAAACTGTTATACAAGGACGTAGTCTTCTCCTAGCTCCTGGCACGACATCTTAATGTCTTTATTGTTTACCAGTCAGTCTCATGAAGACCAGCAAGACAATCTTCAGTCAAGAACGAGAATTCGTCATCTTCCCAATCAAATTCAGCACTGTCTTTAAGAAAAGCTAATTGCTCAGCAGTTCATATATCATGCAGTACTATACAGTACAGAAACAACTGGCATTTTAGTATTCCAGTACCGAATACGTAATTGAAATTAGTGAACTAACGCACGGATGGTTCCTTGCAAGGTTCTGCGCCCTGGTTTTAAAATTACGAACTAAAACGTTCACATTCGCGGAACTGTTTATGGAGAAAAAAGAAATAATAAATAAGGTCCACATGTGTGGACCTACGGAACGAAGAAGTTAGTCTAATCCTGTTATTGCGGTCCTTATCTGGACGATGCGGAGAGGGTTTCAGTATATTCACAGATTACGCAAAGCTGGTTCCTTGAGCTTTCTAAGTAGGCTTTTACGGTATAACTGAAGTTTTTTAAGCGTATGCTGGTTCAGGTTTTCCAGCATTTCCGAGACGCTCGTCTGTAGGTGGAACAAAACCTATCATTCGCGCTGCCGTTTTTTGTACACGTTCAACATCCTCTTTGGTATAGCTCCCACATACTCGAGTACGCTAGGTCGCACGTGTGTTTTGTAAGCAATTTGCTTTGCGGACTGACTGCACTTTCCCAGCTTCCAGCACACTGACGAAAGCGTGTCACCTGCTTTACCTACGACTGAACCTATATGATCATTCCGCATCATGTCCCTAAAAACAGTTATACCAGAGTGACTGCAGGAGTTGAAAGATCCTAATTATGGAATACAAAATTTTCCATTTCTGAACATTTGTTGAGGTAATACTTCGTTATAGACAATTGCATATGTGAAAAGTGATTGTTTAGCGTCTGCTGGGTTATCAAAAAACAAGAGCAAGGGACCTAACACTTCCCTGGAACACGCCTGAAGTTGCTCCCATATCCGTCGACGACTCTCCATAAACAGTAACATGCTGCGTCGCCCCTACCCAATACTGCTCGACCCAGCGGCAAATTTTGTTTGATCCCCTATATGACGGTAGTTTTGATGATAAGCGTTAGTTTGGTAACGAGTCAAAAGCTGTTCAGAATTCAAGAAATGCTGCATACACTGATCTCATTGATCCACGGGTTTCGAGATGTCATCTGAGAAAATCGGGAGCTGGTTTGGCACAACCAAAGTTTTCGGAATCCATGATGGTTGGCGCGGTAGAGATCTTCAGTTCGAGATACCCTCGTGCAATCACTGTAAAGCTACCAGCAATATTAACCCCCCGGTGACGAACAGGATCGTCGAACAGGCAGAGGTAAGGCAGCGACGCGACGAGCGAGGTCAATGCAATATCCGTGTACTCTCGGGGGGCAGTCGGCGACACCGGTTACGTCCGGATTCCGGAAATATCACAGCCGCCTCTTCTGACCGCCGCTCAAAGCAGGGCCGCAGCAGCCCGGCCTTCGGACTATGACGCTCTGCTCACAGTCCAACGCCCTGGACCTGACAAGTTCCCAGTCCTTAACAAAGGAGTTTCCTTTCCTACCGCTTCAAACGCGTGTAGCCATCAGAAATACAGCATGTGCAAGGTACCAGCGTCCCCGCGACTGTAATGTAAAAATTTAGTCATACAAAAAGTTTTTACAATATAGGAGTTATTCCGTCTTTACGAGTACAAAGTCATTTGGACCCGTTTCGCTTTATTTAAAGAATCTTCAGTGGTTACTTAATTTACAAATAGAATTAACGAGATAATTGTAAACGAAGTCAAAGTTGTTATCGTAATCACTCAAGGTACTTCAAATACAGCGAGGCGCTTCTGGTCCAAATAAGACGTCTTGTAGCCGTGAAACGCGAAATAACTCCCTCAATACTTGCAAAGCTGCGACTGCCTCAGAGAGGCCTCGAAAATAAAAAAGTAAAAACATTTATAAGGGCAGCCATTTCGGCAGTGCTGGCGACATCACTGACTGTTCAACGAACTGCGTGAAAAATGATTTTCCTTTCGGCCTTATCATACTAATTACCGACTTAGGCCGTCAACGCCAATGTAATTTTCTCTGTTGTTGGAATGAACTACATAATCTGTTCAAAACTTGGTTGGATGGTTAGTTGGTTTAAAAGAGGGGAGGGGGGGGGGGGGGGAAGCAGGGACCAAACTGCTAGGTCATCGGTCCCTCGTTCCGATTAAAATAATTCCACAAGGGTGAGAGCAAAATAATCAAGACATACATGGTTGGCTGACCATGAGAATAAGAAGAAGCCAGCCACTCTGCAACACATTAAAACATACACCCTAAAAGCGCTAGGGTGGACGACAAAGGGACAAAGGACATGATCTCAAACTTAGATCAAATGATAAAACCCATCCTCACGAATAAAACGTAAACCTAAAGCTGCTGTTGAGGCATTGTCGCCAAAGACCGAAGGTAGGGGTGCTGGGAAAGTTAGAAGTCCGCCGCAGGGCGGCGGAAAGTGGGCAGTCCAGCAAGAGGTGGACGACCGTCATTTGTGAGCCACAGCGACATCGAGGTGGGTCCTCGCGACGGAGGAGGTAACCATGCGTTAGCCACGTGTGGCCAAAGCGGAGCCGGAAGAGAACAACTGATTCCCTGCGAGAGGACCGCATGGAAGACTTCCACACATTCGTAGTCTCCTTAATGACATGCAGTTTGATGTGCGTACTCTTATGCCATTCCGTCTCCCAAAGCCTAAAAACCTGTGGCGCAAGACAAAACGCAGGTCAGTTTCGGAGATGCCCATCTCCAGAAGCGGTTTCCACGTCGCCTCTTTGGCCAGGCTGTCGGCAAGTTTATTGCCTGGGATTCCGACGTGTCCTGGGGTCCACACAAACACCACAGGGGACCGTTCCAGGGCATAGATGGTCTCTTGGATGGACGCTACCAGATGATGATAAAAGTAGTACTGGTCGATAGCTTGGAGGCTGCTCAAGGAGCCAATACGTAGGAGAAATGACTCACCAAGGCATGAGCAGTTGTGCTCAAGAACACAAGATATGGCCGCCAGCTCTGCAGTGAAAGCACTGCAGCCATCTGGCAAGAAGTGATGCTCAATACGTCCTCCATGAACATGCGCAAACCCTACATGACTATCAGCCATCGAACCGTCGGTGTAAACTACTTCATGGCACCAGTGCATGTCGAGAGGAAGTGCTTGTGGAGAGCCACGGGGTTAACAGAGTCCTTAGGGCCATGCGAAATGTCCAGAAGAATCTGCAGCCTAGGTGTACACCATGGAGGTTTACGTTAATGGATCTCCACTTCTGACAAGAGATTGGACGCGAACCGCAATCTTAAGCCCTGACTTGGGCCTCCGATGCGGGACATGAACCGCCATGGATGGGAAAAGGAGACGGTAATTTGGATGCTCAGGAGAACTATGAATGTGTGCAACGTAACTGGCGAGCAGTTGTGCACGCATAACCTTCAATGTAGGGACTCCAGCCTCCACCAGGACGCTGGTCACTGGACTCGTTCTAAAAGCTCCTGTTGCCAGTCGAACGCCACAGTGGTGCACTGGGTCGAGTAAACGCTACGCTGTGGGCGCCGCCGAACCATAAACCAGATTCCCATAGTCAAGGGGGGATTGAACAACGGCTCTAGAGCTGCAGCAGCGTAGAGAGATCTGCACCCCAGTTGGTGTTGCTCAGGCAGCAGAGGGCATTGAGGTGCTGCCAGCACTTCCACTTCAGTGACGAAGATAAGAAAGCCACGCCAATCGGGCGTCGAAAACCTGTTCTAAGAATTGATATGTCTCCAGTGAGTGGATCGTCATTACGTTAAAGTTCTGGTTCTGGATGGGCGGTACGACGCCGACAGAAGTGCATGATACACGGCTTCGAGGCTGAAAACTGGAAGCCATAGACTACAGCCCATGACTGCGCCTTGTGGTTGGCTCCCTGTAGGCACCGCTCAGTAACACCAGTACTGGAGGAGCAGTACGAAATGCAGAAGTCGTCTGCATATAGAGAAGGTGAGACCGACGGCCCGACAGCTGCTGCTAGACCGTTAATGACCACTAAAAATACAGACACACTCACTACAGAACCCGGTGGGACTTCATTCTCCTGGACATGGGGGAAACTATGGGAGGCACCAACTTTGACACGGAAAGTACGGAGCGGTAGGAAATTTTAGATAAAAATCTGGAGCGGGCCCCAGACACCCCACTCATGTAATTTGGCAAGGATATGTCGCTAGGTGCTGTCTTAAACTTTTCCTAAATCAAAAATGACGGTAACCAGGTGTTGGCGTCTGGAAAAGGCTGTTCGGATGGCAGACTCTAGGGAAACTAGATTATGAATGGTAGAGGGATCCGGCGGAAACCGCACTGGCAAGGAGCCAGAAGGCCACGTGACTCTAGGACCCAACAACCACCGACTTACCATACGTTCTAACAGCTTACAAAGAACGCTGGTGAAGCTGTCCACATCGAGCGGGTTTTTACCGGGTTTGAGCACTGGAATGATGGCGCTCTTCCGCCATTGTGATGGAAAGACGCCATCGCACCATATCCAGTTGGAAATGACGAGGTGATGTCGCTTGCAGTCGGACGAGAGATGTTTGATCATCTGACTGTGGATCCTATCTGGCCCAGGAGCTGTGTCGGGGCAATATGCAAGGACGCTGAGGAGCTCCCTATCTGTAAATGGAGCATTATAGGGCTCACTGTGACGTTCAGTGAACGATAGGGCTTTCCTTTCCATCCGCCGTTTGAGGGTGCGAAATGCTGGGGGATAATTCTCTGACGCAGAGGCTCGAACATAATGCTCAGCAAAGTGCTCGGCAATTGCGTTTGCGCCGGTAGATAACACGCCATTGATGTTAATGCCAGTAACACCTGTCAGGGTCTGGTACCCACAAACACGTCTGATCTTCGTCCAGACTTGGGAAGATGACGTATGGCACCCAATGGTCGAGACGTACCTCTCCCAACACGCCTGTTTCCGTCTTTTTATAGACTGGCGAACGCGGGCACGGAGCCGCTTAAAAGCTATTAGGTGCGCTAGGGAAGGGTGCCGCTTATACCGCTATAGAGCTCGCCTACGCTCTTTAATTGCCTCAGAGATTTCCGGCGACCACCAAGGTACTGATTTTCGCCAGAGGCAACCTAAAAAACAAGGGATCGTGTTTTCCGCCGCAGAAACGATCGTTCTAGTGACCTGCTCAACTACCACATCAATGGTACCATGTAGGGGTGATTCAGTGGTGACAGAGGTGAAAGCTTCCCATTCTGCCTCGTTTAAAGCCCATCTTGGCAGACATCAGGGGGAATGGTGCTGGGGGAGTGACACGAAGATGGGAAAGTGGTCACTACCACACAAGTCATCGTGGGCTACCCAGTGGACAGATGGGAGAAGTCCTGGGCTTCAGAGAGAAATCAGTGGCCGAGTAAGTGACATGAACCACACTGAAATGTGTGGGGACACCTGTATTTAGGCGGCAGAAGTCGAGTTGAGACAAGGAAGTTTCGACATCTCTACGTCAGCCAGTAAGCACAGTGTCATCCCACAAGGGGTTATGGGCGTTAAAATCTCCCAAAAGTAGGAAAGGTTTAGGGAGTCGATGAATCAGTGCAGCCAATGCATTCAGGGGCGCTGCACCATCTGGAGGAAGATATACATTGCAGAAAGCTATTTCCTGTGTCGTCCTTATCCTGACAGCCACAGCTTCAAGAGGGGTTTGAAGGGGCACAGGTTCACTTAATACTGAGTTCAGGACATAGACACAAACTCCACCTGACACTATTACAGTCGCTACGGTTCTTGTAATACCCCATATAGCCGCGAAGGGCAGGGACTCGCATTGCTGGGAAGCAGGTTTCCTGGAGGGCAATGCAGAAAGCAGGTGTAAAGCTTAACAGTTGCCATAGCTCAGCCAGGTGGCGGAAAAAACCGCAGCAATTTCACTGGAGGATGACGTTACCGTGAGGCTGGGAAGGCATGAAGCATGCAAGGAGACAGATTATGCCTCACGCTCACTTGCTGCCACCGATTGAATATTTGTATCACTGCCACCGATTGAATATTTGTATCAATTCCTATTGTGGATGAGGCATCAGTGAGATCCAGGTCCTCAGGGGATGCTGAGATCTCCACCTCATCCGCAGGTGAAGAACTGGTAGGGAGTGGTGGTGTTGGGGCCACCAGAGGGCGCTTTTTCTTAGCAGGCTTCTTTTTTTGCTTGCCATCTCGCTTCTCTTTAGGGGCTTCCTGGGAGGACTCCTATAAAGTAGCTTCAGGCACGGAGAAAGACTGAAGTTCTTCGTCCTGCAGCTTTTAGCTCCTTTAGCCACTGGCGAGTGTCTGCTGTGGCATTAGTGGAGATCCTGGGAGAGAGGGCCCCAAAGAACACCTTCTGCACGAGAGGAGCCAGAGGAGACTGTTGCTTCTCAGGCTGGGTGGGGGGGCGGGGGGCCTTGCTCCTGAAGTAGGTACTTTGGGAGCAACAGAAGGAGATTTTTCCCTTACCACCAAGGGGCAGATGTATTCTGGAGGCCTCGAGGGCCCACTGTTCGTGGCATAGAGTGTGGTACGACTGGTACTTGTGATGGCGATGGTAGTGTAGCTGCAGCATATATGGATGTCAACTGAGTGGGGTGTAATTGTTCAAATTTACGTTTAGCCTCTTGGTAAGTCAACCAAATGGCTCTGAGCACTATGGGACTTAACAGCTGAGGTCATCAGTCCCCTAGAACTTAGAACTACTCAAACCTAAGTAACCTAAGGACATCACACACATCCATGCCCGAGGCAGGATTCGAACCTGCGACCGTAGTGGTGTCGCGGTTCCAGACTTAAGCGCCTAGAACCGCTCGGCCACTCCGGCCGGCAAGTCAACCAGTCCAGGGTATTGTACTCCATGATTGATTGCTCCTTTTGGAGTACTGAGCAGTCTGGCGAACGGGGAGGAGTGCTGCTCTCCGCAATTGATTCAATTGCAGAGAGCAGCTATAGAAGAATGTTACAGATTTGATGCGTAGATGATAGTACATGAAGCGGCACCCGCAGGGGGGGGGGGGGGTCCAAAAGTATCCGGACATCTGTTAGTGGGCATTAGTATAGGGTGTATCCATCCTTCACCTTTATGATGGCTTGAATTCTGCAGGGGACAGTCTGAAAGATTATCTGAAGTGAAGGAATGGAAGCCCATTCTTCATTGAGGGCCGAAACCAGAGAAGGTACTCCTGTTTGACAGTGCGGTTTGGAACGAAGTATATGTTGTTCTAACTCATTGCATATGTTAAAACTACGATGACATCACATGCCTCTCTCTGGCGGAAACACATTGCGCGCTCGTGTGTGTGTGTGTGGGTGTGGGTGTGTGTGTGTGTGTGTGTGTGTGTGTGTGTGTGTGGGTGGGTGTGTGGGTGTGGGTGTGTGTGTGGGTGTGTGTGGGTGGGTGGGTGGGTGTGGGTGTTAGTGGGTGTGGGTGGGTGTTAGTGGGTGTGGGTGGGTGTTAGTGGGTGTGGGTGGGTGTTAGTGGGTGTGGGTGGGTGTTAGTGGGTGTGGGTGGGTGTTAGTGGGTGTGGGTGGGTGTTAGTGGGTGTGGGTGGGTGTTAGTGGGTGTGGGTGGGTGTTGGTGGGTGTGGGTGGGTGTTGGTGGGTGTGGGTGGGTGTTGGTGGGTGTGGGTGGGTGTTGGTGGGTGTGGGTGGGTGTGGGTGGGTGTGGGTGGGTGTGGGTGGGTGTGGGTGGGTGTGGGTGGGTGTGGGTGTGGGTGGGTGTGGGTGGGTGTGGGTGGGTGTGGGTGGGTGTGGGTGGGTGTGGGTGGGTGTGGGTGGGTGTGGCGGCGGTGGGTGCGACACGGATGTTTGTGTCGGTCCTAGAAGAGTGCTCGTCACCGATAAAAAATACAGCTAGACTTTCCACTGGGATCAGGTCGAGACTCTAGGCAAGCCAGTCCGTTTACAAGACGATGTCCACAAATCACTGCCTCGCTGAAATGATCGTATGGCATTGTTGGCCGGGAGGCCCCATGCAGGGGGAATTCGGCTGTCGTATAGCAAGTCCTTTTTAGTGGATGCCACTTCGGCGACTTGCGGGTCAATGATTATGAAAATGATGGAGGACACACAGCACCCAGTCCCCTGCCGGGAATCGAACCCGGGCCCCCTGCGCAGTATGCGGAAACGCTACCGCTACGCTACGGAGGCGGACACTAACTGACACTACCCTATGATAGGACGCTGACATGAACCATCGTCTCCGAACTAATCCTATGCTGTACGCAGTACACAATTCTGCAAAATGTGTTCATATCAATCTGCATTCAACGTTTTCCTTCTTCACCGCAATAAGGGGGCCGCATCCTGAACACAAAACTCACTGTTGATACTACACATGTTGGCAGGTAATGTGCTCCAAGCACTCGCCAAACCCAAAACACTCCATCGGACTGCCACGGGGTGACAGAAGTAGAGAGATATTTAGGAATCTTCACGGGCGATTATCGTTAAACGTACGAGCAATCTCGGGCGCTAAGCTTAATCAGAACACATGCACAGGCACCGCAAAAAACTTTGGGATGAAAATCTGCAGTCACCATAGAGGTTTGAAATAGAAAAAAATTATCGCTTCAGAACTGCAGTTTGCTACTGTTCACTTTCTGTATAATTAACCTGACGAAATTACCGCTTCAAGTTTTATGCAGTCAGCCTTGAAAAGTGTTCACTGTTTTTGCACCAGTTTACACAGCGCATGTAATTGCATAGAGATGAGACAAAATGAAAGTAAATGTGTCTTATGTGCGTATGCTTTCTTCATCCTTTTCTTAGTATTGCCATTACACATTTTCAAACATTTCCAGCCGCAATTTATCCCTCTGTTCTGCGGTAACGTCAACAGTAACCTACTTCCACGCCTGCGTTTGTTGGCCGTAGTAACTATCAGCTTTTTGTCTTTATACTGACGCAATACAATTCCACAATTCCCAGCAACAAATCTTTTTCGACTGGTGAGAAGATCGGTCCACTTTCTACTCACTTTCTTCCGTCTTTACAACACGACACCTTCGATAATAAACACTGTATATCTACTCTGTACAATCAATATCTGTGATCGCGGCGCGATAATCGTGTCGACAGCCGATTTTAGCAATGTTGCCACAGCCTAATATACATTAAATCTGGAAACAGACGCAGCTTTCCCTACAGAACGCCTATATAGATAATTAGGTCAAAGTCCGAAGCGTGGGAAGAGCTGTAAAATCACTTTCATCGAGGTTTTCCGACGACTGCATTGGGCGGTGTATTGAATAAAACAAGAGCCATTGTGTGGGACAAAGCAGCTTATTGACGCTCTACTTATGGCTATAGCGCTACATTTTTTTCTTTAATTATTGGCTTACGATATCACAGAGTGCATACGCCGACAAGGAAAAATATGCCGAAATTTTCCTGTTAAAAATACACTCTACCCCGTGTGAAAGTACACTTTTTCCGCGGTGAGTGGCAATATACTTTCCCTCGGAGCTGTAACACGTATCAATTCTTTGAATGGTAAATGTTTTATACACAGGCGTTGAACTTTCCGGCACTCCCAGCAAAAAACAATACGTTTTACAACGACCTTTAATGCGCGGCAACATGTACGCTGCATACTCTGGTTTATGACAGTATAAGCACGAATTCACCAAATATAGCACGGTAGCTTCCGTACACAGAACACCGAAGTATAGTAAATGCGATGCCCGTGCTACCATACGGAAACGGGTTAAATTAGCGCTCCGAGTGGCCTGGCAGTGAACTTTGAATTCGGAAAAATATGGCGCAATAATGTCTTCTTGCTTTGCGAAATACGACTACTAGATGACATTTTTCACCACGAAAGGCTACGTTTCACACACAACATTGGCCGTCAAAAATTTTTTACTGTTTTTTCCGAGCGTGTGCTTAGGCAGGATCCCAAGAGCACAGCTTAATTTGCAGAAGCTGAGTACTTCTGACAGGCACGATTGTAAATTTCACTGCTGTGCACCAATCACTTCATGGGTTACCTGGCTGAATATATATTCCGCCGAGCACTTCAACTGTTCCATAAAAAGCCGATTTGGTGTCAAATTGCTCAAGAACTCACCTACCACTTTTTAAAAGGATAATTACAGTTTTGCCATCGTTATTGGATAATTTGTGATCTATGAAAGAACTGAAATAATTATGAAAACTAACCCCGAAGATTGATCTTTTTTTATCGTGTTACCCTTTAACATACATCAAACACGAATGTGCCAGTAAAATTTTACATGATGGCATGATTGGCTAGTGTTCTGGGCCTGAAATTTTCCCAAGTGACTGGTCCTCATTTAAGCGTTAATTTCCGAAACAGTCAGACGCTACATAGTTTAAGAAATTCATCGCACATTCTCACACGTAAAAAAAATTCGTCTTGCGTAAAAGGAAATTTAATAAGTAACAACGCTTCAAGCCACAATTCCCAATATTTTTCCGCGCCCTCTTAGGAACGTAAACAGTCGTGACGTCACGCTCATCTAAAGCATTTTGCTGTTACGAAGTATCGCATTGTCTTCGTCTTAAAGGCTTTGACATTTTGCTGTCGGCAGACGACTGTATGTGCACCGTGTTTTGTTGTTGTAAACAGCGCATTTTCTTTGCGACTGAAGTTTTATTTTGATGTTATTCTCTCGTTTATGATTTACTGCTGCTGTATTAATCTGCAGTAGCGGGCTAATATCAAATTCTTGTATAGAAATTTATCTGAAGACAAAAATAATGAAACATTCAGAAACCTACAAAATTCCGGGCTATTTGCTGGTTTTTGTCCCGGATGAAAAAATTCTCGGGTTTTTCCGGATTTCCCGTGGCGCATACACCCTGTACTAAGTTTCTATTTTAGCTGTCAGTCGCAAAATAATGTTTTCCGTCGTAAATCAAGCGGCATGTAGAAACTTAGCCTTGTGGTTTCAGCTGACAGTAATATGAAATACATGCTCATGGACTGTTTTCATGCAAACTAGTATCAAACAATGCAAATAATATTTACAGATGTCTTAAACTACGTACAACCACCAACTGAACAAAGAAGACTGCCTTTTTTAATTAACCATTTCGGCATTCACCTGATGTAATTTTGGGCTTGTAAGATGGGCAGAGGAAAAATTTAAACTTTTTTTTTTGGACTTACTTCGTCCTCTCGTAAACTATATTTAATGAGGGCTCTGCTAATATATATATATATATCAGTCCAACATCGGGCCAATTCTTGGCGAAGCAGCTAGGAGGTAGCTTAACTTTTCTACAACGAAGGCAGCAATTCTAGTCTCTCCTTGCAGATCCGCAACTATAACAACGGCAGCGCAAAACGTTAAGTACAGCTATCAAGACAGCGTTATCATGGTCTGCAAAGCTTGTTGGATTGCGCAGTGTTAAACTCTTATATCCTTACGAGTTTTGCTCAGTTATAAAATACACCAATTCTTAAACGAGAACTACTTTCGAAGACTACAGAAACGCTATCTCTGACCGGAGCGACAACTACTAACAACACACTAGCTACAACAGATTCTTTGCTTTCTTACGAAATGAATATGTTAAGAGTCTAATGTTTACGACAGTATCCTATATGTTTCAAACACGTAAAACATATTAATATCAGTACACCGGTAACGCAGTCAGTGCTCAAGACAGGACTTACTTCCCTCACAAAATCGTTAATTTTCTGGACGCCACTACCTGCTCAATGCATTCGTCCTGTGGAGCTTTGTACTTATCATTCGAATACGTATTTGGTGCACACGAGTGACGGAGACTTCCTATCTGTGTCAGTAACTAATGCTACCTGTTTATGACATGTGTAAACATTCACAGGCTTTTGAGCTGTTTTTTTTTTTTTACAAAAAGGAAACTGATGTGGCTAGAATTTAAAAACCGTTTTTAATACTGCGCGCAGTGCTGTGGATGTAACCATTTAACAACAACAGTGTCAGTGCTTTCGATTTTGAACAGATATCTTGTAAAGGTTTGGAAAATCTTGTCTCATTCTCCAGAAGGGCAAATGAGATCAAAGATCGCTTACCACTAATAACAGAGTGCAATCTGTGGAAAGATACGGCCTGTACAATGCCCAAAAAATTACAAACTTTCGTCACATATGTCTAGTGCCTAATTTCATTTCTCCACGAACGCAAAACATTGTATTTCCGGTGAATTTAAGGCCACGACTTGTCGCCAAAAAGTTGGGTAACAACTGATGGGTGTTAATTGTCACTACAGAAACTCGTCAATATGCCACTTAATAAAAGGAATACAACGTGCTGGTTACTAAAGGTAAAACTGAAAACTATGAATAGCCATCTACCATCATAACATGGAAATATGCAAATACAGATGCTGAAATGGCATCTGGTTTACTTATAACTAAACCCACTTAATTTCATAATTTAGTTAAACTACAGACTTATAAGGACCACGAGAGCAACTTTGTCCATTGGCCTGCACATCCACATGGTACATTTGAAACGAACTTTCAACACCGTATGGACTAGTCTTTCAAGTAATTCTGTTTGTTTTTTAATGTTTGCGACAGCATAAATGTTATTAGAATAAAATATTGCCTACAAATCTTTGTGGCACAGAATGACCGCAAGTTTTAGGTTAAGTCTACCATTAAATTATATGGTACCAGTAAAAGAAACAAGAGATTAGACAAGTTTAGTAAAGAAAAGAAGCAGAAACACAGACGACGACTTACCTCGAAAATCTTCAACAACAGATTGACGTAAAGTCTTCTAACTCCAAGAGATTTTCCGATTGAGGCCAGAAATATTATTCCTAATAGAACCATCAGAAATGGGGTTATAAGAAGAGAAAAAGAGAACGATACGACTGTCCACATAGTTGCCACCATCTTTAATAAATTGTCCGTTGTATACTTGACAGTTTAGATTTAACTACATTCGCTCACACACAACTTCCCCTAACCAGCGCTAGACCGCAACTGATGAAACTCTCTGGTTAACAGTAATCCACACAAGCCTGCGATATCCCACCAATGCCAACGATACGAGCGCCAGTCTTCAGCTTCTTCCACATCCTTCGTACATATTTTACAGCTTATCTCGGTTTTATAATCTTTCTGATTTTATCGAACAATATTAAACACAAGAGTTTCATCTTACTTACAAGAGACAGCTACATTTTAAGCAAAACAAAGCCAAAGATCACTGCTGAGTTTACGTATTATCATTGCTGATGTACGAGGTGGAGCGGGCGCGGTATTTTGAAAAAGTAGTGCGTACGAAACAATTTTTTTTTTAATCGTCTGATGTCATGCGATTGATACAAGTGATAAGCGTGCAGGCGTTACAAAGCTAGGTATTTGTGTCGTAGTATATAATGTACAATGGCAAGTTCATTCATTCGCACACAAATGGAGTCGGATGTAAAATTGTGGTTGTGTGTCAATGTACGGTGTGTGGTATTTTAGTGCTGCTGTAACTTATTTGTTATTGCAGGTATGAACCGCGATTGAGTGCCAGAAAACTTTTATATTTGGCCAATTGTGAACTTAGGAGTAACGCAAACATATTGTTCTCCTGGATAGCGTTTCATCTACATCTGTACCGTACTCGGCAAACCACTGTGACTTGGATGGCAGAGGGTACGTCCCACTGTACCAGTTATTAGGGTGAATACGTAGGCGGTTGTAATGTATTCCTAGAGTAATCATATAAAGCCAGTCCTTGAAACTTTGTTGATAGATTTTAGTTTTTTCCTTGAAATATTTTACATTTCTGAACATTTAAAATAAGTTGCCAAACTCTGTACTGCGTTGAAATCTTAACAAGATCTGACTGAATATTTATGCAGCTTCTTTCAGATAGTACTTCATTACTGATAACTGCATCATCTGCAAAAAGCCTGATTTTACTATTAATATTGTCTGCAAGGTCATTAATATACAACACGAACAGGAAGAGTTCGAACACACTTCCCTGGGGCACTCCTGAAATTACTTCTACATCTGACGATGAATCTCTATCCAAGATTACATGCTGTGTCCTCAGTTCACTCACAAATTTCGCTTAATACCGCATATAATCGTACTTCTGACAATAAGTGTAGGTGTAGTACAGAATCAAATGTTTTTGGAAATCAAGAAATACTGCACCTACCTGGTTGCCTTGATCCAAAGCTTTCAGTATGTCACGTGAGAAAAATGCGAATTGGATCTCACATGATTAATGTTTTCAAAATCCACGGTGGCTGGCATTGAGGAGGTCATTCTGTTCAAGATACTTCATTGTGTATGAGATCAAAATATGTTTTAGCGATTTCAGATGTTTCTCAACATCACTGGCATACTTTATGAAACTAAATATTTTCCCAGTCCAATGTAAATTTGACACTCAGATCAGTTGTTGTAGATGGTAAATAACAAGACGCTACGACAATGTAGGATTGTGCACAGTTTTTATGATGTGGTGTCCATACTTGAAACTCAGTGCACTATCACCACCATTGTGTTTGCTGTGACTATTCTCTCAATATAATGAGTCAGATCCTTTTGCAAAGTAATCTGAAAGAATGTAACTTTTGAATAATTTAGGCACTCAAATATAAAGTATTTAGCTTTTTCAATCATGAAAGCATTTATTTATCAAATGCTGTTAATTAGTTCATTTCGTCATTTTTAGTTTCACACCAACAAACTAAGTATACAAACTCAAGCAGTTCTACCACAACTACCCTGCAACTGCTTTTTCCACTGTTAATTTATAATGTCTCAGATCTGTGCTCTAATAAACATGAAGAAACCTTGATTGCTGTATTTAAATAGTGATTTCTGTTCCATTGTAAATGCATCAGCCCGTACTGTCTGTGTTAGGTCATTTATAACTTTGAGCCAAAATGACACCATCCGTGTTTTTTTTTAAATCGTGACAATTTCAGTGTATCTGTGAGGATTCCCTTGCCTGTGCTGCTGAACTACATTATATACTATGCTAGATTACAATTTTCAATCCATACACATTATGTAGCAATAAATATTTGTGTCCATTTTTTTATATTGGTTGTTGATACAGATTTTATATTTCTTCAGTGTCATCTAACATGCTGTTATGAAGTTTAAACAACTAGGATTCCTGCCAGTGCTACCAACCTGCAACAAATACCAACATTATTTTTGTTATTGTTGTTGTTTTGGTTTCACATTATTTCTTTCTATGTGGTAATGTTATCATGTTGTTTCTAAAACCAACATTTCACCACTGTTGAAAGTGACCTTTATCAGGTGCTTGTTGTAAATACATAACCTTGGTGTAAGCCACTTGCAGTAGTGGCCAAAATTTTGATTTTATAAACATGATGATGTGGTTGTACATCCAGAAACATTTTACTGAAGATGACAGTATCTACAGATACCTAAGCCTACATACATATAGGCAATTGCCATGAAAGTGAACAATTATTTAAGCACATAAACTAGACTGGAACTTTGCTGACTCAAAGTAATGTAGGAAAGCATTAACTGAACTGAGAATATAGTCAAAAATATTTCTACGATATAGATGTCATATAGTCAAATTGTCACAATACCTAGTTATTATGTTATGTAGCAATTTGGGCCACAACACCAGCCCAATGTCATATCTAGGGCGTTAGCCACTGCCAACAGTCACAGTCAATGATCTGCCAACATAGTGCAACACCAGCAACAGCACCAGCAGCACCAGCAGATGCTTCTGCTCTCCAACTTTCTTCTGTGAGTCAGCAGCCACCCAGGACGCTGTCAGTCCATTCAATAAGCTTCCGTGCTAGCCAGAGGGTCAATTGACATAGAGGAGTTCCTTCTGACTATTCACCTGCCAGGCACCTGTATTTAAATTCCCAGCCCAGTTAAGCTGATCATCGGTCTGCCAGGGCTATGTTATGATGCCCACCGCATGATGTCACTGCTGCAAGGTTGATGTGTTCTTGTGATGCCTTCATAATTGCTAGAGCTGGGCTATGCTGTATTTAAGGTGCAGCAAATACTACGTTGTCACTTCTACGAGACTGCCCACAGAGCAACCTGCCAATACTTTATGGTCTGAGACATTAATGGAAGACCTTGTGCCAAGTGCTTCAGCTGCCACATCAGCACCCGTTGTGTTGGCATTCACTGGAGTGAGCAGCCTACCTTCCAGCTGGGTGCACACACTGTGGGCTGTTCACTACGCCTTTTGCTCAGACACAGTGCAACACAAAATGATGCAAGCCGTGCCCTGGATGAGGGTGTGCACATTTAATTGTTCAACCCTAATGAAATAATACAGAACTCATGTCTATTAGCAGCCTGTCTCCCACTTGCCTTCCTATGCAGCTACATATTGAAGTCACTCTAGTCTTCCTTGCTATCGTACAAACTCAGGATGCCCCAGATGGGAGACAAATGCCTCTTGACAAACTTCAAGCCAGTTCCCGCCTCTCTTCAGTGATCATTCCAGTCCGGTCCACTCCAGTGAAAAGTGAAGCACATGTGGTGGTTTTGAAGGCCATCATGCTTATCTATACCATAGACCACGATCGATGATGCTTCCTATTGGTTGCATAACTCCTGTGGTGTGTTGTTACTTGTAAATATGAAGAACAGGTTTATGGGATTGTTAACTCTCATCTGCAATTGAACTAATTTAATATAATTTTAATGCCTAGGCTGAAATAATTTTAGGGCAGGTCAGTTTTTGTTGTTATAGTCTTATTATTGTTATAATTTATGGCTAAATGAGGAAGTATTGAGTGACAGACCGACAAAATAAGTCAACTAAATTATAAAAAAATAGCTGCTTCCTCGTCAGTTATGTTAAACAGCTGCTGTTTATCACCTATTGGTATCTTAACCCTTTTAGTGCCAAATACGATCTGATCGTGATCCAGATTTTCGGCGAAAAATGCCAGTAACTATCTGATCGTGATGCCTTTCTCATTCGCTAGGAAATACTAACAACTTTGCCTTCAAGCACGGAAAAAATGAATGAGAAAGGCATCACGATCAGATCGTTACTGGCATTTTTCGCCGAAAATCTGGATCACGATCAGATCGTATTTGGCACTAAAAGGGTTAATATTTACTTGGTTACAGTCACATTTTTCAAAGAAAATTGTTGTCTACATCCATAGGCATTTGCAATGAGGGCAATAAGGGACACTTGTCCCCTCCTAGTGTCTGAAACACGGAATTATCATTCATTACAGAATTATTATACTTTCCCGATACGGCTGTACTAAAGTATAGTACTAGAGTTGCTGAGTGCAACTGGAAATATTGTGGATTTAGCTATCACTATTTGATTTTGGTTTATTTCACAGGAAATTATGCCTTTTCTTTGGTGTGGCAGTAGTTTTAGTACTGTCCTGCAGTCAAAGCAGATATGAAGACTTGCAGAACATTGCCAAAATAGACTTCCCAATACATTCTCTGTCCCTTCCCTATACAACCCTTATCAAGATGCAAAAAGAGACCATTACAACATGCTGGCAGAGAGATTCCAATGCCTATCTCCAACACAAAATATACATGATCACATATACCTAACCCCTGTGCATTCACCACCATGTCCCACAAGAGCTTCCCCTCCTCCTCTTACACAACTTAATTATTGCAGGGTTTTACCATTTGTCTGTAGCCACAGAAGACCTGTCATGGCTTGATGAGACCACATTCAGTTTTAGAATCACAGATTGATTGTAATGGGCTCCAAAGAACAAAATCTGGCTGTACTGTTGATGTATTAATCTGTATTTCATATGTGGACCCATATGCATAAAAGAAAATACACTGTTTTCTAACAATGGAAAATCCAGGATGGAATTAACTATATTAGAGAAGGAAAGTTGCTACTCACTAGATAGCGGAGATGCTGAGTCGTGATAGGTACAACAAAAAGATTCACACAATTATAGCTTTCAGCCATTAAGGTCTTCGTCAGCAATAGACACTCACACGCAAACGCAACTTGCACACATGTCTACAGTCCCAGATAACTGAAACCAGTTGTCTGAGACAGCAGATGTATATGCAAGTTGTTTGTGTGTGTGTGTGTGTGTGTGTGTGTGTGTGTGTGTGTGTGTGTATTGCTGACAAAGGCCTTAATGGCTGAAAGCTATAATTGTGTGAATCTTTTTGTTGTGCCTATCGTGACTCAGCATCTGCGTTATATGGTGAGTGGCAACTGTGCCTATCGTGACTCAGCATCTGCGCTATATGGTGAGTGGAAACTTTCCTTCTCTAATATTGATACACTGTTTTCTGTATCACAAGGAGAAAAAAGTGTGAAATTGCAATCTCGAAAAGACTTCTAGGATTTGGGGGTTTGTGGGGTGCAGCACAGTGTAACAAGCTGTCACAGATTTATTATTTTCTCCATGACACTTTATCAACTTATAAAAAAAGTCAGCTCTAATAATTTTCAATATTTGCTTAAGTTTAGCCACACAGATACTGAAATATAATATCATGGTAAGGTGATAGTTATTACATTCAGACCATAAAGTCACAACTGGATGAAGCACAATTTTTGTGCCATACATGTTTCACCTTCATTGTTTGCAAGGCATCTTCATTGCCAGATTTCATGGTTGCTGATACACTTGTGGTCCCGCTTCTTTGTTATAGCTCTTCTTCGTCTGCTTACTGCCATTTGAAATTTTGTTTTCATGGTTCACAGCACTAGGAATTGAGCACTTGTATCTTAGTGCTGTGATGCGTGAAAGTGAAATGTCAAATGGCAGTAAGCTGCCCTTTGAAATTTTGTTTTCATGGTTCACAGCACTAGGAACTGAGCACTTGTTTCCTAGTGCTGTGAAGCATGAAAGTGAAATTTCAAATGGCAGTAAGCAGGCAAAGAACATCTGTAACAAAGGAACAAGAACACATGTAGATCAGCTCGTATAAAACCTGCCAGTGATGATTCCTTGCCAACAATAAAGATGAAACATGTATGTGTTTTAATCAGCAGCAATTAGGTGGTCCCAAATTAATAATTATCAACTGAGCATGACAGGACTACAAGACCACTAAAGCTGAAGAAGTTACTGAAAGGTAATTGCCCTAAAACTTTTGATCAAATAAAGGCATTTCCCACAACTCTTTAATGTGGCCACAGATTTGTAATCTAGTTCAGAAGCAAAAGTTTTGCAAATGTGTGGCAGATGCAAGTGTCACTAACTGTTTTGTATACACCACTTCAAAAGTTTTTGTAGAATCATTATGTGGTAAGACTACGATGCATCTCAAAAACCAGAGCGCCAGTAACAAAAGTGATGTGAATACTCCAATGGTTTTAGCATAGGTATCGCAAGATAATTTTACAGAAAGCCTATCATTATGGAATCGTGGACCATTGCTACCTACAGAAAACAGAAGATTCTTCTTGATATTCTGTGTTGCAATAGTCTCTAAATTAGGTGAAATTCACTCTAGAGCCCCTCAGAACTTTGTTCTGGCTTTGTCTGTCAGAAACATAAGTAATTTCACATGTTTTCCAATATGAGTAGGATGTTTAATGCTAACTTAGCCTAATGTTAATCAGAAGCAGAGAGAATATGCATTTGGTTCACTGTTAACTTCCCTTCAGTAAATGAAAATAAATCTGCATGCAAATATCGGTTTTTTTGTCCAATTTTGATGATGAAATCTCCTTTGGTTATCAGCTGAGTCACAGCTTTTTTTATGATGTGGCAGTTGAAGCTTTCTGACAAAGTGTCAGGCTCTTGCAGGGAACTGTCGCTAATGTATTCTTGAACACTTCTCTCATTCCTGGGGGAGCATGGGGCAGATCAAATGTGTGTCTGAGGTAATACTTCTTCTCTTTAGCTGAGTATGTGACTTGCTTGTGATAAGTTAAAACTGTGTGCTGGACTGGATTCATAACCAGATCCCCTTTCCTTTCATGTATGGGGCCCATCAGTTGTGATAGATGTTCAAGTGTCATGAACTGACTGAAAGTTCCTAGTTGTCACTAGTTGTCCATGCTTTGCAGGCTGTTATGTCACTGACACCCCCATGGACGTTGTTAAAGAGAAAGATGCTTGTCCAACACCATTGTAGGATTGTCTCCATATGGCTTGGAAGTGGTGATGGGATAACCAACCAGTTTTAACAACTGATTTGCCAGTCAGTTATTTTCTCATGCAGTCTGTTTTCTCAGTCAAATGAAATTAGGCTCTTTGGCCTTGTCAGCTGTATAAATGTACTTCACTTCCTCTCCTGGTTTGTCTGGTTTCACTTAAGGTGAGACAACTGAATGATATGTCTCTCTTTCCAGACCAAACTGTTGGAGATGGTGGTTAAATGTGCATGAGGTGTGCTTGCTTGTGTGTGTGTTTTCTTTTCTGAAGAAGGCTGTAGTCAGAAGCTAAATGTGTGACAGTCTTTTGGTTGTGCCTGTTTACAGCTCAATGTGAAATCATTGCGGTGAGTAGCTGTTGTCCTTTTCCGAATGTTATTGCTGATGGTTATGTCAGTTATATGAATGTTTTCATTCAGTCTCTAGGTTTGAATTATTTCACTTGCATACTTTTTCAGTTATACATGAATCATGACTAAGGTTGCCAATTTTTTAGACACAAATAATGTATTTGTTTCAAGGACAGGTGAATAAAAACATATTTCTAAAAATGAAGCGTTGCATATACAGCCACATTGTACAAAGTGATGTCACCAGAGGGTGTTACCAAGCAAGCACGCACCACACCTGATGCCACTTAGATGTTGCTCATAAAGTGGAACCTATTTGTGCTGCTGCCTTGAGACACACAAACAGTCCATTTCATCCACCTATACTTATGTCAGTTGCCACAGAGGACACTTGTACAGAAAACTACTTCCCTTTCCCACAATATGGAGTGCAGATGAACATCATTCTGCTGGTCACAGGTAAATGAAGATACAGAGACACATTCTGCCAGTTTGCACTGTTCATCAGTTGCGGTTCATCAGTTTGCCCAATTCGTGCTGCAGTTCATCACCAGCAACACTTGACTGTAATTACAGACAGTGTGGATCATCAGTTGCTGCTGTTACAGCCATCCTCTATTAACGAGTGATTATTGGACAGTAAACCGTATATGTCTAAGTGATATTCAAATCAGAGTTAGACATAAATTGTTAGGCACAGCAGTCCAGATTAAACTTCTACGCATTAGATTACTTTCAGTTTATTAGGTTAGATTAGCGTGTAGGACTTTGACTGCAGAGCTGCACATCATTCATGACTCAAATTTGAATAATTCATTCTGTATAAAGTATTTGAATAAATGCTATTCATCTTTTATAGCTGTGTTGCCTACATTATGTGTACTAGCTTGTACACCAACTAGTTTTATAAGAGGGGGTTTGCTTCCTGCTACCTTGGATGTCAGGCATCAGACTTGTTTTGATGAATACAACACTCTAAAATGGCAATGAGGACAAAGCAGAATATCTAAAGGGTTCAAGAATATTCACAGACAACAACCCCTTTGGCAAGTGCATGCAATTCTGTTCAATAAATTATCATGAAAATATATTATTTTTGTCTAGCATATTCAGTTTCTTGGTAAATTGTTTGTAGAATGCTAACCCCATTTTCTTTTCAGGAATATTTCGAAGAATTTTGTACTCTGTGTTGCATTTTTCAGACATAACTCAACCTGACGTACTAGAGCCAGTGATAATTTTACTACAGCTATGCCCTATTATTCAAGAGATGTTGGTGACAAACCTGGTCAAACTTGAAACTAACAAGGGAAATGGCCAAGGAAACTTTAAGATGCTGCCACCACCCTATATGCTGTTGACTGAAAATTAGAAGTGTGGTCCAACTACACTATGTGATCAAAAGTATCCAGACACCCTCAAAAACATATGTTTTTCATATTAGCTGCATTTTGCTGCCACCTACTGCCAGGTGCTCCATATCAGTGACCTCAGTAGTCATCAGACATTGTGAGAGAGCAGAATGGGGGGCTCTGTGGAACTCATGGACTTCGAACGTTGTCAGGTGATTGGGTGTCACTTGTGTCATACATCTGTATGTGAGATCTCCACACTCTTAAACATCCCTAGATCCACTGTTTCTGATGTGACAGTGAAGTGGAAACATGAAGGGACACGTACAACACAAAAGCATACAGGCCGACCTCGTCCATTGACTGACAGAGACCACCGACAGTTGGAGAAGGTCGTAATATGTAATAGGCAGACATCTATCCAGACCATCACACAGGAATTCCAAACTGCATCAGGATTCACTGCAAGTACTATGACAGTTAGGCGGGAGGTGACAAAACTTGAATTTAATGGTTCAGCGGCTGCTCATAAGCTACACATCACACCGGTAAGTGCCAAGCGACACCTCGCTTGGTGTAAGGAGCGTAAACATTGGATGACTGAACTTTGGAAAAGCGTTGTGTACAGTGACGAATTGCGATGCAAAATGTGGTGATCCAATGGCAGGATGGGAGTATGGCTAATGTCCGGTGAACGTCAACTGCCGGTGCCTGTAGTGCCAACAGTAAAATTCAAAAGTGGTGGTTTTCATGGAGGGGGCTTGCACCCATTGTTGTTTTGCATAGCACTATCACAGCACAGGCCTAATTGATGTTTTAAGCACCTTCTCGCTTCCCACAGTTGAAGAGCAATTTGGGGATGGCGATTGCATCCTTCAACACAATCAAGCACCTGTTCATAATGCACGGCCTGTGGCGGAGTGATTACATGACAATAACACCCCTGCAATGGACCGGCCTGCACAGAGGCCTGTATGCTATAGAACACCTTTGGGATATTTTGGAACACTGACTTCATGCCAGGCCTCACCGAATGACATCGATGCCTCTCCTCAGTGCAGAATGGGCTGCCATTCCCAAACAAACCTTCCAGCACCTGACTGAACGTATGCCTCTGAGAGTGGAAGCTGTCATCAAAGCTAAGGGTGGGCCAACACGATATTGAATTCCAACATTACCAATGGAGGGCACCATGAACTTGTAAGTCATTTTCAGCTAGGTGTTCGGATACTTTTGATCACATAGTGTACATATCAAGGGTAGAGTAACATTTTGTCTCACACCAAGTGTGAGCTGATGCTGAACACAAAGCTGTTTTAAATGCATATGCAGGGCCAGATGTTTGTAGATTCATTCAAAAATTTTGTCCTGAAATAGATCCAGTGGCTCTTTCCTATTCCAAAATTAAGGATAAGTTAGAATCAATTTTCGAGTCACAAATATGTGTTGCTGCAGCCACGCATATTTTTTAATGTTTTAGGAAATCAAATCAAGGTTACAAGGAAAGGGATATCATGGTTACAGGACTTAACTAGAGAGTGTAAATTTCAGTGCAAAAATGCAAGTGTAAAAAGTCTTATGCAGATTCTGTAATTTGAGATACGCTTATCACACATTTGCCAGATAATAAATTAAAGAAAGACCTGCTTAGTTTAACTAATTCACCTTTACTAGACTGTCTGCCATTAATTTGGGCACATGAACAGATGCAAGTATCATCTGACACGAAACAGTGTGAAGATGTTGACTTGTTTACAGTGCAACAGCAACCTCCTTGGTCGAACAATCAGTGTGGCTGAACATGGAAGTCAGTGGTCAGGCAAAAACCACCTGTCTAAACAACTTCACTAATGCCAAATTAAAATCTTGTGTAACAACTGGGAAAAAAAGTTTCCTTTGAAAAGCACAGTGCAGTTACTGTAAAGAGTCAAGGCACAAGTCAGAAGCACATGAAGCAGATCAAGCACTATAATAAGACACCAAAGCATGATAAAGTAATTTCAGTGTAAAAATGTAAAAATTCAAGTGATGTTCACGGAAAACATGAACAAATTAACTTTTGTGGACAAAATGTAGTGTGAACGACAAGCATTTGTCTGTAATACTTGAAGTTAACAGAACACACTTAAAATTTCAAATTGACAATTTCTATAACAAATCTGCTATCTGCAGACGTACAAGAAATTAGGATTGCTGAAGCCAAATTAATTTTCAAAGGTCAATTGACGTTGCATACAATCGGTTAACAAACAAACCAGATTTGTAGTTGTCAATTTAGAGAAAACAATTAATCTACTGTGCCTAAATCTGTTTGGTACACTAGGATTCACAATTCATAAAAGAGTGGATCACATTCATAATGATGTTCTGAACAAAAGGTGACAAGAACTGTTGCAAACACGTGGTAGGATTTTTTCAGAATAAACTAGCAGCTGAAGTCGAATGCTGTGCCAAAATTTTGCAAAGCACACAGTATTGTGTTTTCATTAAAGGAGAAAGTGAAAAAAGAACTTGTTCATCTAGAATAAAATGGTATCATAGAATCCGTTACCAGTAGCCAATGGACCACACCAGACATAATAGTGCAGAAACAGAATGACACATTACGTATCTGCAGTGATTTCAAAGTGACAGTCAACGCATCATCCATCACTGATTCTTATCCAGTTCCAGAACTAGAAAAATGGATGTCTGAATTAGCTGGCAGTTTACACATTGTAAAACTTAATCTCAAGGGGGCTTATTTATAAATCCTTTTGGATGTAGAAATATAGAGATTCATGATTATAAATATTCTGGAATACACTGATACAAAAGGTTACCATTTGGGATTGCTGGTACACCAGGAGGAAAGCTCCAAATGCTCTGAACTATCTGGGTGGCACCATTGTCTCAGTAAATTGTGGACGAACTGTTACATAATTTAGAATCAGTCTTCAAAATTTTACAAGCAGCAAATTTAAAATGTAACAAAGACAAGTGCATATTCTTTCAGCATGAAGTACAATACCTAGGACATGTACTGTGAAAACATGGCATTAGACCAGTGCTGTGACATAATGACACAATTAAAAATCTTCTGGCTACCAAAGAAATCAAGCAATTATGTAACATCTTAGGACAAATTAATTACTGCAGGAAGTTTGTCGCTAACAGGTTTATCCCACTAAGAAAACCAGTTCACAAATTGTCACACAAAGGCACAAATTGGAATCGGAAGAGTTACTGCCAAAGTGCACTTGTTTGTTTAATGTTAAATGTTGTAGGATATATGAGCCACTTAAAATGTTGAAAATTGCCGAAGTTTCTCAGAACACAGAATCAATTCAATTTTGTCACATTAGCCACATGGTTCTGAATTGCTGACAACAGTAACGTCAAAAATGCTGACAGATTGTCAGAGGAACTACGGACAGATTTAGAAGGAAGCTCTTGTGATTATTTTTGCTGTAAAAAGTTTTGGACCAAATAATACTGTTCCTTCCAGGCCAGTTAAATGACTGCAGTGCTACATTTGTCAAATTATGACTCTGAAACTTTTGACAGGTCTGATGTACCTTCACTCACGATGCATGTGATTTCAGAGATCAGGAGTCCATACAGTTCACAGGTCTGCTTAAAGAGGCCACATGGGTCGGCCCATCGGCAAAAATGTAAATGTAGTGTGGCTAGGGCCTCCCATTGGGTAGACCATTCGTCGGGTGCAAGTCTTTCGATATGACGCCACTTCGGCGAGTTGCGTGTCAATGGAGATGAAATGATGATGATTAGGACAACACAACACCCAGTCCCTGAGCAGAGAAAATCTCTAACCCAGCCGGGAATCGGACCCGGGCCCTTAGGACTGACATTCTGTTGCGCTGACCATTCAGCTACCGGGGGCAAATGGTCCATTGGCATACTCCGGTGAGCTGCCAAGGAAACTGTATTATTTAAGCAATTGCAAATAAGTGCTCATCCTATTCTGTAACCTGTATTAATGTTGTCCGGTCAATGTGTTCAATGCTACAAACAACCCGTGCTTCATTGTATCTTGCGTGTTGTTCTGTAAAGTACTATGTTCTATAAATCTTGTTTTTTCTTGCTATAGCAACCTTTCATGTAACAACAGCAGTCTCTTGCCACTGCTCTCACTCATGTGGCATTTGCATGTTCATGGCAGGTTACTCTCCTGTCAGTGCAATCATTGCCCTTTCCAGTATATGATTAATCGTCTGAATATGGAACTCCTGTTAGACACTGTTGTGACAACACTTCCAAATTTTTCATGTGGGTGCACATTTATCAGTTGTTGAGCCAACTTGCATCTTGCCTCCTGGTGAGGCCAAAAAGATCTACAAGTCCATGCAGCCTCCCACATTTGCTACATCGTTTGCATCAATCCTTCAGAAGCCTGCTCCAAAATGGAGGTTGGGAGTGTCAGGACTTACACCTGGACGTGTCAATGCACTTGCAAGGCAATAAGTGATTCAGAGCCTGTAGTCCCCCTATAAAGGCAGTAAAAGGCACAGTGGCCAACATGGGGAGCTCCAGGCACCTCCAATGGCTGCGTCTTTACAGAAGCCCAGCACTGCTATTACCGTTGCTACTCCAGCTCCAGCAAAGCCCTCAAAACAGATCAAAACTCATGTCAAGCACCAACAACAGGTAAAATCCAGTAGTAAACCGTTGGACCATGTCAACATGATTATCCTTGATGCTTCATCTGACTCTTCCTCAGAGTTGATGGAGTATGAGATATGTGTGGGGCAATCATCTCACCCCACAATTGAACCACCACACACTGCAGTTTCCCCACCCCAGTAGAGAGAAATGATGAAGGTATTACCCCCTTGACAGATGACTCCCATACTTCAGTGGAACTTGCACCTATTCGGGACACATGTGGGGGAACTTTGTCTACTACCTCAGGGTAGACCACTGTGTCTGCATCTTCAGGAGACTAATTTCCATCAATCATACACCCCTGAGCTATGTGGCTATGTAGTCCACAAAAAAGGACAGCCTGAGTGGAGAGAGAGCTAGAGGGTGTGTAGGTATTTTCCTCACTACTGACTACCACTCCTGGCCTCTATCCCTTACAATGAATTTACAAGCAGTGCACGTGCATCATCCGTTGACAATATGTTCCCTTTTACCTGCCCCTCCATGACGCAATCAACGAAGAGGCTCTCAACAATCCTTCTTACACATCACCCCCCACCCCTTCATCCTCTGTGGTGATTTTAATGCACACAGTGTGCTTTGGGGATCTGTAGCTACCTGCTCCAGGGGTAGAGGAATTGAGAGGCTTCTCATATTGTCATGTGCCTATTTGTTAAATATGAATACGGGAGAGAGCAAGCACTTCCGCACTGAAGCTGGGGCGTTCTCTGCCACTGATCTTTTGCTGCGCTCTCCAGCCCTTCCTCACACTGCTCAAGAGGAAGTGGTTGATGACTTGCCTGGCAATGATCACTTCCCGATCTGGATTCAATTGCCATATGGAGGGAAACCCATAAGGAAACTGCCTCAATAGATGCTCAGTAGAACAAACTGGGCACTTTATAGTTAGCTAGGACAGTTTTAACATCATGTCAATGTCAAGGTAGGAGTGGATCATATTACCAAAATGGTCCACCATGTTGCCGAAGCATCCATCCACAGTCCGTGTAACAACTGAAGAGGCAGTCTTGGTGGAGTGACCAATGTTACTCTGAAATAGGGCCTAGGTGTGTGGCTCTATGTAGGTTCAAGTGCTGGCCAACTGCGGAGAATCTTACAATCTTTTGGGTGGTATGGGCAAAATATCGCAGGACTATTTGCATGAGCCAGAAGAGGTCATGGCAACAGTTCCTGATCATCATTAATCATTCCACAAAGAGTTCTGTTATGTGTGAGACCCTCAGGAGAATTTCAAGGAGAGGAGGGATGCAGTAACGGGGAATTGCATTCTCCAAACTAGACCACCAGACATTGCCCAGACTATGGCAGCTTACTTTGCTACTGTTACTGCAACTAATAGTCAGGATTCAGGTTTCCAGCGTCACAGAGCAGTTGCTGAGAGGAGCAGTTCGGACCTCTGGTCTACCAGTGGTGAAAATTACAACTGCACATTTTCCATGTGGGAGCTGGATTCTGCATTGTCAAGAGGCTTGTGACACGTCCCCGGGTCACAACAGAATCCGTTACAGTATGCTATGGCACCTCACAAGCCACAACAAAGAGATCCTCCTTGCACTTTTTAATGCCATTTGGGCATCAGGTCACTTTCCTGATTTGTGGCACCAGGTAATTTAATTCCCCCTTTAAAACCTGGGAAAGACCATACATGCCCAAGTAATTATCATAGTGTTGCCCTCACTAGCTGCATGGAAAAGATAATGGAGCAAATAGTCAGTTCTGTTTTAGAATCCAGGCAACTCCTTAGTCACTTTCAGTGTGGGTTCAGGACATATTGCTCCACCTTTGATAACCTGGCTCTCCTGGAGGTGGGTATACAACAGGCTTTCCTGAATGAAATCACCTTATAGGTATATATTTTGACATCAAGAAGGCCTATGATACTACTTGGCAGCATCTTACCATCGAGTAGTTTCACGAATGGAGTTTTCATGGATGTCTTCCCATTTTTTTTTTTGTCCTTTCTCTCATCTTGGTGGTGTTTTTGACACTGAGCCATTGATGTCCTGTCTGACTGCTTTGAGCAGGAGAATGGTGTCATGGTGTCCCATAGGGTAGTGTTTTAAGTATGACTTTCTGTGACATAGCTATTGATAGCATTATGTCAGTAGTGAGAAGTTCTGTCCAGTGTTCTTTGTTTGTGGATGACTTCTCTGTTTTTTTTTTTTTTTCTCTTCTTCAAGCCTTGCAATCACAATGCATCAGTTGCAACTAACTCTTCAATGTTTGGATGAATGGGTGCAGAATAGTGGTTTTAAGTTTTCACCCAAGAAGTCTGTGTATGTTCTTTTTAACCATTCTTGTTCCATTTCAAACTTTCCTGAGTTGAGGATGAGGCACACAGCTTGTAATATTAAAGACATGGTGAGATTTCTGGGCCTCATTTTAGCTGAAACTTACAAGGTTGCCACATATTAAGGACTTGAAAAAAATGATCCCTTAAGGCTCTAAGTATTTAAAAATATCTTAGCCACAGCACATGTGGAGCAGACGGGACTTGTCTGCTTGAGTTTTACAGAGCCTTTGTGTGCTCTCGGCTAGATTATGGGCGCACAGTGTATGGTTTGCAAGACCCTCTTATTTAAAGATGTTGGATGTCGTGCTCCATGAAGGGATTCAGTTGGCCACTGGGGCATTCATAACAAGCCCCATACCAAGCCTCTGTGCAAAGGCTGGTGAACCATCACTTCACATCAGGCAACAGCTACTTATGGCACACCAGATGTATAAAACACTGTCCACACCATACACATCTGCATACTATACTGTTGCTCGGCCACCAATGGAATGGCTGTTTTGCAACCAGCAATGGGTGATGATGTCCTGTGGGATTTGTGCAAAGGATTGCCTTTTAGAGATGGGTGTGGCCAGTCTTAACATTTTACATCAAGGTTGGAGCAGATTTCCACCTTGGCTCCTCCAGAGACCCAGACATATTTTAGACTTGACCAATTTTAAGAAAGATAGCACACCAGATTTTACATTTCAGTCTCTGTTCTTTAACATTTTAGATATGCATCACGGTTTCACAGTAGTTTACATTGATGGTTCCAAAAAAGGCAATTCCATTGGCTGCTCTTTAGTGTTTCCCAACCATGTCACTAGGATTCACCCTCGTGATGAGTATACTATTTTCTCAGTGGAGCTCCGTGCAATCCTGAAGGGACTGAAGCAGGTGCATCATATTTAGGGCAAACAGTTTCTCATCTGTTCTGATTCTCTTAGTGCCTGACAATCACTACAGAACCTGTGCCCAGCTGAGAAGTTGGCCCAGCTGATATATGACAACTTATACTTACCCCAACGGCAGGGAAAGCAGGTGTCATTCTGCTGGGTGCCAGGGAATGTGGGGATACAGGGAAATAAACAGACCAAGGAGGCCTGCATAGGACAGGATGTGGCACAGTGTTCTATTCCCCTGCAGGCTGTCATTTCTGCACTGCATAGTTAGTCCATGCGGTTGTGGGATGACGAATGGCTGGCAGTAACAGACCATAATCGGAATGGATTGGGCAAAGTCCTCTTATAGTGCTCAAAGAATGCTGTGGCCACTAGATTTACAGATGGCAGGGCACACTTGGGGAGAGTGGTAATGGTGGAGGTTACGGGCAGGGGATGTAGGAGAAATGCGGAGAACTGGAGGGAAAGTTCTATTCTAAACTGAAGCCTATGTTCACATTTCCTGTAAATATTAAGTGTAGCTCTCCATGCCCACACTTGCATGGTGGCCATTCAAAAAGATCTGCTGTCACCTCCACTTTGGTTAGTATACAGTGTCAACTCACTAACATGTTATGCAGATGCTGTTGCAAAATAATTCTGAGAAAGTGGTTTGTTACATGAGGAACTGAGGAAAAGTAAGGTCAGTAGCTTATGAAGAAGCACATTCTCGTTACAAAATAAACATGTAATGTCTTCACTTATGTTGTTCCAAAATCCATAGCATTTTTCATTTCACCAGCTATCGATGGCCCTTAAAAATTGCAATCTTTCATCGAAAAAGTCTGTAGTTAGTGGAATAACATGGCAGATAATGAAGTTTTACATAATAACCACATCACAAAATAGTCTCCTTTTTTTGCCAAAATCTCATTTCAGTATCACAAACTGTTTATGAAATATGAGGAATGTTGTGGATATTTCAATCTGGCTTTATCGCTGGTGCGGTGCAATCGCAAATGAGTGTGCCACATCAGATCAATTTTCTCAAGATTGGTGACAGATGGAGACCTCCAGCCAAGTCTAAAGAAAAATTCAATATATTAGCTAAATTTCATACACTGCAACATATTATTTTGTATGTACCAAATGCAAAATTTGTAATGACCTTTAGTTTTCATTACAGATTTTTTTGAATTTTGCAGTGTCTTACTTCCATGTAAATATCATAATAACTACAACCATTAACAAAATGATGGATGGCTCTGAGCACTATGGGACTCAACTGCTGAGGTCATTAGTCACAAAATGATGGACATGCCATCATGAACCTGACATATAAAACTATAAGTAAAGCAAAAGTGAATGTTTTTATCGATAGTTTCTGTAAAATTGTTTGAGAAAAATTGCAGGCTATGTGCTTTGAGTCTATCATCGCTGACCAGCCAAAAGGTTTCAGACACTGTCGGCCTCCCGTTCTGAAGAAACGAATGAACTCACCCAGCACTTTGGATGAAAATTGGTCACCGTGCATCAGCCACCGTACCCTGCATGGTCTATACAGACGGCTTTTTACTATGGCACTTGAATCCCCCATTTTGTGATTCTTGTGGTGTGCACATCTCTGTATGCCATATTGTAACAGAATGCATTTTATGCTGTGATGCAAGAGCAGAAGCAAATATAGGTGGAGACATGCCCCCTATTTTAGGTGATGGTGAGACTAGTGTGACTAAAGTTTTAAAGTCTTTTTCTTTTTATGCAGTCAGCCAGCCATGTTCATCTGTTACATTGTTTTAACTCATTCTTCCTGTTTAGCTGATGTTTTAATATTGGCATGATACTTCATTTTGTGCTTTTGTGTAGGTACACACATGGTTTTCCACATTTTGTTACTTTTAGTTTCTGTACTGTTTCATACTCCTGTTTTGTGTATTTTCTTAAAGCTCATCTCAAACTGTTTTCATGTGGGTACTGAAGACCTTGCTGTCGTGCACCCATACCAACATACCCATCCACCCACATCCTTCACATTCTACATCCAACGGCATTGCCGGCTGCACAGCAGTACTGGCCAGGTGCACCTGTTTGGGCTTGTGGTTTCAACTCTGGCTGAAATTGGTTGTTACCATCATCACATCATCATGTGTTGTCAGGACTGGGACCTGTGTGTCATCCGTGCTGCTGATGGGTGGATGTCCCGCCACATCGACCAGTTGCGACCATGCACAGCAGGTTCTGTTCCAGAGTGCCCACCACCTCCTCTGTCCCTGCTGCCACCTATGCCTGTTCCTGTGTCACAGATGGTCCATTTCATGTTGCAGCGGGTGGTAACTACCTGTCAGACGGCTGTCTGGGGTTCAGTCTCTGCTGCCACTCCTCAACTGCTGTCGTCAGTGCAGCCCATGCTGCACCTGATGTCATCTCCATGCTGGATCCTGAACAGCTGTAATCCCCCCCGACACCCCCGCTGACACCCCCGGCGCCGACAGCTGACATTGAGAAGGACATCGCTATGGAGATGTCCTCCCCTGTCCTGCCCTGTGGCCTCTCATGAGAGAGGGGACAGTGCACCAACCTGTGCCCTCACCACTTCCATCCCTACTCACTGATGACTGCACATCACAGGCCATAGCAGCCACTGTCATCAGGCGATGAAATGCATGCCAGCGCCATCATAGGTGTTTTCTCTGACTCATAACCTCAGCGCCTTGTGATATCAGTGCATTTCTTCATGATACCAGTGGTTTAGTAATGGTACCAGTGGTTTCTTTTCCTGCACCATGCATTTTTTCTGTATCACGTATTTTTCTGTGTTTTTCAGTGCCTCATGTTTTTCTGTATGTATGTGGTTTTCCCAACCCCTAGAAGCAAGGAGTGGTGTACCTTCACTCATGATGCAAGCAATTTCAGAAATCACGCATCCATATACAGGGTTATTACAAATGATTGAAGCGATTTCACAGCTCTACAATAACTTTATTATTTGAGATATTTTCACAATGCTTTGCGCACACATACAAAAACTCAAAAAGTTTTTTTAGGCATTCACAAATGTTCGATATGTGCCCCTTTAGTGATTCGGCAGACATCAAGCCGATAATCAAGTTCCTCCCGCACTCGGCGCAGCATGTCCCCATCAATGAGTTCGAAAGCATTGTTGATGCAAGCTCACAGTTCTGGCACGTTTCTTGGTAGAGGAGGTTTAAACACTGAATCTTTCACATCACTATGCGTGAAACTTGCCCGCATGCGTTCAACCGTTTCTTTGCACACTGCAGGCCGACCCTTTGATTTCCCCTTACAGAGGCAACCAGAAGCTTTAAACTGCGCATACCATCGCCGAATGGAGTTAGCAGTTGGTGGATCTTTGTTGAACTTCGTCCTGAAGTGTCGTTGCACTGTTATGACTGACTGATGTGAGTGCATTTCAAGCACAACATACGCTTTCTCGGCTCCTGTCGCCATTTTGTCTCACTGTGCTCTCGAGCGCTCTGGCGGCAGAAACCTGAAGTGCGGCTTCAGCCGAACAAAACTTTATTAGTTTTTCTACGTATCTGTAGTGTGTCGTGACCATATGTCAATGAATGGAGCTACAGTGAATTTATGAAATCGCTTCAATCATTTGTAATAGCCCTGTAGTTCACAGGCCTGCTTATAGAGGCCATTTTGGTTGCCCCCCTAGCGCACTGTGGTGAGCCACCAAAGAAACAGTATTATTTAAGTGATTGCAAATGAGTGCTCAGCTTATTCTGTAACCTGTATTACTGTTGTTCAGTCAACGTATTCAGTGCTATACAGAACCTATACTTGATTGTATCCTGTATGTTGCTCTATAAAGTACTATGTTCTATAAATTGTGTTTGTTCTTGCTATAGCAAGGTCCATAGCTCAACAGGCTATTGCTGATTCACTTTCACATGTCCCAATAGGGCAGGATAAAAGTTTTGATTCCTCAGCAGATGTATGTTTTTCTACAGACTTAATCAGTCAATATACAATGGAAAATTCCCCACTCGATTAAAACTTAATTTCAAGGCTTGCACCACATTCAGTTGAAGTGGCCTATTGATAGAAAATTGTTCATCACCTGGAGATTAATCATACAGGCACAGGAGACATGCTGCCACAGCTCACAAAGGTGTCATTCCAGTACATTCAGAACCGGTGAAGACATGAGTGTTTCTTCCCGAGGTGCTTAAATCCAAAGTACTGCAAATGCTAATGCCACTGGGCAGAGTATGTACCAAATGCATTGCCATGAGGCATTGCTGTGGGAAATTTGTAGGTAAGGACATAGAAATGATGCTGGCTAACAAGGGGAGGCCGCCAATTGTGAAATTCGGATTCGATTCATACTGCGCATAATTAAAGCTCATGGCCAGAGGTGTAATGTGGCAAAGCACCAAGATGCACTTCTCAGCCGTTGTAGAGAAAATCGACACTTAATAGAAACCGTTGCGGTGAAATACTCTCTATGATTGATTATTTTCAACAGCGTCGTGGCGCAGCGGTTAGCGCTCGGGTTCGTAATCGGAAGGTCGCCGGATCGAATCTGGCGCCATGCAACTTTTTTTTTTTAGTATTTGTTTTTTGTAATTCAAATGTGTACACACACACACACACACACACACACACACACACACACACACACATATATATATATATATATATATATATATATATATATATATATATATATAAAATTCCCGGCAATCAGTTGCAACAATTATGCATATAATAAGTTGTTGAAAGTCGTTTCTCGTGGAAAAACTGGCGACTTCGAACGTCATTATGTTTTTCGCAAACAAAGTTGTATTTCACAAATGTTATTAATTGTCTTCATAATGTTACCCACGTATAGTTACCGGAAGACGTAGAAACGATATTCCGAAACGAATACGTATAACGTAAGTCAAACGTTCGAATTAGAACAGAGACCCCACGAACACAAATTTTCTGTGGCAGGTATGAAATATAAACGCCGTTACTCGCTCGTTACACTTGAAGGACAGATCTTGAACGGGCCGAAACGAGCAGCCGCATAACAGCGTAGTTGTCTGCTAACTTCGAAAGAAGATAGATGCAGTCCCTAGCGCAACTTATAACATCGTCGAAAATCAGTGCGAACGGAAGAGCTTTGGCACACCCTGTTAAAAAAATGGAAAAATGGAGGCGGTACAATTGGAGAGCGATCCGCCTTCACCAACATGAATAAGCAATTCATTAATAGTTTATATATATATATATATATATATATATATATATATATATATATATATATATATTTGAATTACAAAAAACTAATAAAAAAATTGCATGCCGCGAGATTCGATCCGGCGATCTTCGGATTACAAACCCGAGCGCTTACCGCTGTGCCACGACGCTGTAGGTAGTTATAAATCATAGAGAGTATTTCACCGCGACGGTTTCTTTTAACTCGATTCTCTCGACAACGGCTGAGAAGTGCATCTTGGTGCTTTGCCACATTACACCTCTGGCCATGATCTTTTATTATGCGCAGTATGAATCTACTCTGAATTTCACAATTGGCGGCCTCCCCTTGTAAGTGCTGCTAATGTCAAAAATAGCAGTCAGCTCCTCCTTGAGAATATTTTTCTTGCTCATTTGTATCAGAACCCTGGTCATGTCTACATGTTGATTTTGCTGGCCCATTTTTACTAAATTGTTGGCTCGTAATCATCAGTGCATTTTCAAAATCTGCATTTGTGATCAGATGTCATTGATAACTTCCATGAAAACAATTTGGACATTATCGAAGATTTTCTCCATTGAATGAATGTCATGGACAACTACACTCTATGTTTATCTCAGGGGTTCAAACTTTTTTGTGAAAAGGAATGTCACTTCACCCTTGGGAAGCACACCATTTCATCCTGAAGCCAAAGGACTCACAGGAAGATTTGTATGAATGTTCAAGTTGTACATTACGAAGCTCTTTCATTAGTACAATAAGGACAGAACTTTATTGATTTTTCTCTCCAGTACAGGACCACTTCACATGATGCAAAATCTAATCTGAGTGTTGACTACAGCCATGATTAAAGTTTTTTAAAGTAAATTATCCACTCATTACAATGTATAAGTATGAAAAGAAATCCTGGGGTACCATGGACAATCATACTGCAGCTTGGCAATGTAGTGTTTAAAATAGAATTAAAAATGGTGTCACAGCTCACTATAAAAATCAGTTGAGACTGCAACATGCTCATGCACATGTAGGTATAACTGTTAGGTTGTTCTGTTTTCCAGGCTCACAAGACTTCAATGCAGCCAGCTGTCTGGGGGACCTATAGATGCCGCAGGCAGCTGCCCCCAGTTTTGCCTCTGGCAGTGGGCCCAGCTGCAGCCAACTGGTGACGAACGTATGGTGGTGGATGTCACACTTCTTGCAACAGATGAGCCTTAAAATATTGACATGGCCCATCGCTTGATCAACTGCCCTGCCACTGAGGTTTTAGACATGGTTTTTATGTGTGCATTCACCTTACCTGCATGTCAACAAGTGAGCAAATATGAAACTAATGAAGCCAGCTTCATCAGTAAGCTGTCATATGGTACACAGAGATATCGTCAGAGGCACCATCCAGCATGCACTCACCAAACTGGGCACCTCTTGGTTCTGATGTATTGCCAGCTGTACTGTGCTCATATTCTGGGACCTACACATGATTCCACCTACAAATAGTTTGCTTCATCTATCAACAGTTATGTCAGCTGCAACACAGAGCATTGATAGGTGGAACCACTTTCCTCTTCCACAAAACAGAGCACAGATGGACACATGTCACATTCATAATTTCGTCCCACTGTGAGAACAAATTGTTCAAGTTTCTTGGACATCCAAACTCCATTCATGGAAATAATAAATTTACAATAGACCAGGAAATGAATAAATGCCTACCATTTCTGCATGCATTAGTTCAGTGTTAAGAAGATGGGTTTTTTGGATACTGTATTTGCAGTAATTCCATCCATACTGATTTATACTTTCAGGTGTCTAGTTCTCACCATACTTCACAAACTATGAGTGTACTTAAAACTTCACAACACAGGAATCATGTAGTGTCCAAAAGTGACAGTCTACAGAGTGAACTAGTACACTTGGAAGAAATATTCCAATAGAATGGATACGTTGTTGTAGTGGTCTTCAGTCCAGAGACTGATATGATGCAGCTCTCCATGCTACTCTATCCTGTGCAAGCTTCTTCATCTCCGAGTAACTGCTGTAACCTACATCCTTCTGAATCTGCTCTCTATGATTTTCAGCCTACACACTTCTCTCCAGTGCTAAATTGGTGATCCATTGATGCCTCAGAACGTGTCCTATCAGCCGATCCCTTCTTGTAGTCAAGTTGTGCCACAAATTCCTTTTCTCCCCAATTCTACTCAGTACCTCCTCATTAGTTATGTGATTAATCAATCTAATCTTCAGCATTCTTCTGTAGCACCACATTTCGAAAGCTTCTATTCTCTTCTTATCTAAACTATTTATCATGCATGTTTCATTTCCATACATGGCTACACTCCATACAAAAACTTTCAGAAAGGACGTATATATATATATATAGCATAGCACTCCATCTTCAGGCCACAAGTGGCCCATGGGGACCATCCGACTGCTGTATCATCCTCAGTTGAGGATGCAGATAGGAGGGGCATGTGGTCAGCACACCGCTCTCCCGGTCGTTATGATGGTTTTCTTTGACCGGAGCCGCTACTGTTCGGTCGAGTAACTCCTCAATTGACATCACGAGGCTCAGTGCACCCCAAATCAGAAAGGACTTGCTGACACTTAAATCTATACTCAAAGTGAACAAATTTCTCTTTCAGAATCGCTTGCCTTGCCATAGCCAGTCTACATTTTATATCCTCTCTACTTTGACCATCATCAGTTATTTTGCTCCCCAAATAGCAAAACTCAGCTACTACTTTAAATATTTCATTTTCTAATCTAATTTCATCAGCATCACCTGATTTAATTTGACTACATTCCATTATAATTGTCTTACTCTTGTTGATGTTCATCTTATATCCTCCTTTTGAGACACTGTCCTTTCTGTTCAACTGCTCTTCCAGGTCCTTTGCTGTCTTTGACAGAGTTACAATGTCATCAGCAAACCTCAAAGTTTTTATTTCTTCTCCATGGATTTTAATTCCTACTACAAATTTTTCTTTTGTTTCCTTTACTGCTTGCTAAATATACATATTGAATAACATCAGGGACAACAGTTCAATCCGGTGTCCAGCCATCCTGATTTGGGTTTTCCGTGATTTCAACTAAATCACTCCAGCCAAATGCCCGGATGGTTCCTTTGAATGGGCACAGCCAATTTCCTTCCCCATCCTTCCCTACTCTGAAGAGACCGATGACCTCGCTGTTTGGTCTCTTCCCCAAAACAATCCAATCCAATAACATCGAGGATAGGCTACAGCCCTGTCTCACTCTCTTCCCAACTACTGCTTTCCTTTTATGCACCTCGACTCTTATAACTGCCATCTGGTTTCTGTACAAATTGTAAATACCCTTTCGCTCCCTATATTTGACCCCTGCCACCTTCAGAATTTGAAATAGCATATACCAGTCAACATTGTCAAAAGCGTCCTCTTAGTCTACAAATGCTAGAAACTTAGGTTTGCCTTTCCTTAATCTATCTTCCAAGATAAGTAATAGGGTCACTATTGCCTCGCATGTTCCAAGATTTCTACGGAATCCAATCTAATCTTCCCTGAGGTCGGCTTCTACCAGTTTTTCCATTTGTCTGTAAAGAATTTGTGTTAGTATTTTGCACCCATGACTTATTAAACTGATAGTTCAGTAATTTTCACATCTGTCAGCACTTGCTTTCCTTGGGATTGGAATTATTATATTCTTCTTGATGTCTGAGGGTATTTCACCTGTCTCATACATCTTGCTCACCAGATGATAGAGTTTTGTCATGGACAATGAACATCAAATTAGGAGGGCTCTGCAAGTGAAAATGCCAGATCAACCAGAAGAAGATCAAGAAGAAAGTGAGTTTATGGCCTCTCTATTGTATGTGGGAAATATTTCTTCAAAAATTGCAATAATAATGAAGGAGCATAAAGTGGAGACATCTTCATTCCACCAGCCAAGATGGCAGCTCCTCTGGATTCCGTGAAGGATGATCTGCTTTTACAACAGGTGGGTACATATGAAATTCCTTGTGAGTGTGGTAAAAGGTACATAGGACAAACAAAATGCACTGTAGAAGAATGATGCATTGCAGCAACACGCCTGCCTTCTGTAGTCCAATAAACCTGCAGTGGCTGAGCACTGTATTTCCACTGACCGTTCCATGGATTAACAGAAAGTTTAGATACCAGCTACAGCCTCATCCTACTGAGATTCATTGATCAAGGAAGCTGTGGAAATACAGTTAGCAAACATGCTGCATAACCAAAACAAGGGTTTCCAGCTTGAAGATAATGGAAACCCATCATTTCATGTCTGAGCTCTCGGAGGAAATATTGTTCTAGGTCTTCACTGCCTGGCATTCCAACATTTGCCCTCTGTAATAATCAACCAAATACTTTGTAGGCCCTGTGGATTTTCTGATGCTGCACTTGCTTTGTCTTACTCGTAAATGTGTAAAGTTGTATCTATGACTGATTCTCTTGTAACTAATATTATCTCTGACATGTGTGATTACTCCATAGCATTGTGTAAATTGATTTAAAAACCTTAGAAGCTACTCACCTACAGAGCGGCTGAAAGTTTGTCAGCCAAAATATTGAAACAAGAATTAGTAATATCCTGGATGCATGCCCTGAAAATGATGGACTGTGTGGTTACAGACGATTTAGAGTGATGACTATAGAGACAGGCTTAACTCTGAAATTGAAGTATCAGTGTGTGAATGTGCCATGAAATAATTTACCTGCTTCTTTTCAGAGGCTGTAAAATGTATACGAACTTGTGTGTGTGGTGTAGCCAGTAACCTAATTATTCTTTTTCTTCTGAATTTATTTACTTCACATGCAAATAAATGACTGAATAAGTGTTTAAGGACCAGATTCAATTGATTTGAATTACTGAACATCACACCTCTTCTCCCCTTTCAGTAAAACTGAGTGGAAACACTCACTAAAATTCAGCATTGCCTCTTTATTCTTCATGTATTGCTAAGAGAGCTTTAATGCTCTACCTGATGATACATAAGGTTAATTAGTTATGTGTTAATTTCACCTGGAACCACTTAATCCACAGCTATTTATTAATCATTTTAAACCATGAAAAGGCTATTCAATATGTAATTAAATGAATGTGTATAATGCTTATTTTAACTTTGCTACACTCCGTGTGATGTTTTCACATACCCTCAGGTTAGAGCTTCCCTGCAGGAGAGAGAGAGAGAGAGAGAGAGAGAGAGAGAGAGTGTGTGTGTGTGTGTGTGTGTGTGTGTGTGTGTGTGTGTGTGTGTGTAATGAAAGTACTAGACTGGTTTCACTCAGAAGACTGAATGGATAGCTCATTCAACTAAAACACTAAAGGGTTGCTTCTGTTGAAAAAACAGATATATATTGCTCATCCAACCGAAAAACTACAGGCTGGATTCACTTGGAATAAATAAATAAATAACTCAGTCAATATGCAAAACTACAAACAACTGTGTTGACTTATTTCACTTGAAAGAATGAATACCTAGCCCTACCAACCACCACTGACTGATTCAGTTGTTTTCATTCAGTTGTTCCTACTACTTGGAAGGCATGAAGAGGGGCAAGTGGCAAGTTGAACACTGAGTTGGTCTGTAAGGTGTGCCTGGATAAGTGCAATGCTCACAAACAGAAGGGATCATACTTAGTCCCAGTCCAACAAATGTTGAAATGTGTGGCATCAGAAGTGGCCCCTGTGATGGTGTGAGATATAGTAATAGGGAGTGGGGGAGAAAACATCATGTCTCAGGCAGTTCATTAGCATCACACTCAACCACAAATATTTTTTATTTTCTTATAAATCAAGTCACAGACCACTAGTGTTTCTCTATCACATTATTATTACGTTGGCGCATAAGTTCATAGTGTTTTAGTTTTGTATGTTTGTATTCTGGTTGCTATGGGTTTATTGATTTGCTGCATTTTTATTTGTAGTTTGCTGTTGCTATTTGAGTTTGCATTTTGTTATCTGCAGATAGTAAATGAAGCTGTGGACACTAGAAATTGAAGATAAGTTGACAAAATTGGAACATTTCCGACATATTCTTCTATTTAAATTTGGTAGAGGGGTAGCCCAAGCAGAGGCAGGCAGGAACATTTTCACCATGTATGAGGATATTGTCTTTGGACAGAGCATGGCAAGAGAATGGTTTTTTTCATTTTAAGAAGGATCGTTTTGACGTTAGTTACATTCAGAGTTCAGGAAGAGCTTAGGGATTTGACGAAGATTGTTTGAAGGCATTAATCTACAAAGATTCACACATTGTACTTGAGAACTGATAAATGCGACGAACTTGATCATTCCACAAGTGTGCGACATTTGCATTCAGTGGGGGAGGTTCGAAAATTGGGCATATGGGTACCGCATGCTTTAAGCCACAATCACAAAAATCAGCTGATGGCCATATGTGCATTTCTTTGCTTGTCACCTGTTTGCTCACGAACAACACTGATCAGTCCTATCCTGTATCATTATTGGTGACAAGAAATTGTGTCTTTATGCTAACACAAGGAAAAAGAAAGGAATGAGTGAGCCCAAACAAAGCAGCAACTCCCCATACAAAGACCTACACATATCCACAAAAGACAATGTTTTGCATCTGGTGGAACAGTGACAGTCTGGTGTACTATGAAGTGCTTCCCTGAGGTGCACCCATCATTGCTGACATTTACTGTCAACAACTGAGATGTCTTGTAGGTGCAGTCCAAGAACAGCAACCAGGAAGACTGCGTCAAGTGATGCTACTCTAAAATAATTCCCACTTGCTTTCTGCTAAACTGCAAAAAACACTATACAGGAGTTGAGTTGGAAAGTCATTTCACATCCACCTTATTAATCAGATCTTGCAGCCTCAGATTTTCACGTTTTCCACTCACTGTCAAACAACCTTTAAGGAATTTCCTTTTTGGATGAAAATGCCCTCTGAACATAGCTCAACAAGTTCTTCACCTCAAAACCACTTGATTTCTACAGTCACAGAATAAAAAATTAACCCAGCATTGGCAGACTGTTGTAAATAGTGAAGTAGGATATGTTCTTGATGACTGAAGGCACTGTTACGTGTATCGGTTGTGCTTATTAAACTTGTGGAAAACCACTACAAACTTGTGCAGCAACCTAATAATTTCAATGAACAATGACAATCTTCAGACCTGAATAAATGCAGTGTACTACAGTACCATGTCGTTACATATATATGGATGGTTCAGCTGCAATAATTGGCCATACAAGGTCATCACAAAGTTACACATTTTGAGTACTGTGAACACTATTGCAGCCTACTTATGGACACTTTGTAGAAAACAGTTATACTATTTTTGATGAGTGATCATAGTCATAGTATCCCTTATGGATCTTAAAAAAAAGTCACTGCCTTAGTTGCCTAATTTATAATTAAGTCATATTTTCTATGCTTTGATTCAGAGACCGAGAACTCAGTAGCCTGACATACCACAATTGTTTATTCAAAATTGTGTGTGTCCTTCACTCCTAAGATGTTCTGCTGCTGATGTTGGGCTGTGTGTTTCAGAGGAACACTTATCACTTGCTTTAGACAGTGCTAAGTGTGTGGCTCATACTCATGGTCACATTTGGATCCAGTTCTCTACATGCCAGTCATTTGTAGCCCCAGTGAATCTCCCACGATGCCTTTCATTTTGCATGTTGGGTAGATCATTATCTTCATTTCAGTTTTGTGGCGCATTTGTAGAAACTACAGGAGCAGCTACTCAGAGGTACAAGTTGAACAAACTCTAATCATGTGGAAGGGGGGAGGGGAGCACCTGCCAACCACTTCTCTGCTCCTTGTTTCTCCCCTGTGGTAAACAGTTTTATTCATAAAAGAGTTCTGATACACTTCTAGTAGTGATTTCCTTAAACCTCTCATATAACCAATTGTAGCATTATATGGCAGTTTGCAGCAAGACAGTACTGTGGTTCTAGCAAGTGATGTATAATACATGTTTGGCTGTTAAAAAGTTCATTGAAAATTAAATTATTTCTTTTGGTACAGGTAAAATTTCATGCTGAGCTAAACTCAAAGCAGATTAAGAATTTGCAGAACAATGCTGAAATAGAGCCTACAACCTTTTTTATGTTGAATCCTGTCACACCTGCTCTTGTAGGGGTTTAAAAAAAAATTGACAGTGTTAGTGTCTTCCATTGCCCCCCACCTCCTTCCCCAACTCCCCCGCCTTTCCCAGAAAATCTGTAAATTTCTGCTGACACCCACAGTAGCTGTAATGACATAAAAAGAAGTTTGAGGAAGAGAACGTGTGCTTGGTATACCAAGATTGTCAGGACCTTGGACAGAACAGTACTTTGACAATTTTCCTCACAGAATATAAATTCGTTATCATGCAATAAAGCAAATTTAATTCTCCAGATTCATACACATGCAAACTGAAATAGTAATTCTGTAGATGCATACATATTGACATTAAAGCAGATAGAACTACATACTTATGTTCTCCAGATATTAAATGGGTTGTTAAACTGCATATATACTTCAAGAATTATGTACAGCTATAAGAGCACCAATGTCTCAAAGCCAACATAGTTTGACTATTTCTATTCCTTAATTTGTTATGGTATTAATCTTTTAGAGGCAAAATAGTAGTTTAAAGAGGGATTGGCTGAATTTTCACAGCACAGATAAAGAGTACTTGGAATTTTGTTCACTGGTGCAAATGAGAAAACTGTAAAACTTTTAAAAAGTTCTGAGGAAAGATCACGTAACAAATTGTGCATATTATTAGAATAACATGAGATGATCTCCATTGACTTAGTATTTGTCACTGATACAAATCTCTAATGACCTCGTTGTCGATGGGTTGTTAAACGCTAACTAACAACTATTGCAAATGAGCCAAGTACAGTACGTTGGTACTCAAATCTTGAGTTTGCCAACAAGTAATATAAAATGGATAAGATGTACTAAATATTTATTTAAAAGTATTTAATCAGTTGATTATTTGAAGTGCCATTCAATTTTTATATTAATTTCTTAGGATACATAAGTCAAATATGTGTCATACTCACAAAACTTATATTTAAAGAAGCATTCTGGAGTTTGCCTTAAGTTATAAGGTAAACCAAAGAAGACCAACAATGCATGAGAATTTGGCCCATGGTCCTCCAGAATATGAGTCTTGTGTGATACCTGCTGCTCCACCTCTCAAGGCTCTGTTTTAAATTAATTTAATTTGAATCTGAATCTCCTTGATGTTTGAAGCTCTTTTTGTAAGTATGTCTGTGATGATATTGTCTGAAGTTTCAAAAAATTCTTTTCTTTTTGTGCCTTTATGGCCTGTAAGATGTGCATATGATAATGACAAGACTGTTGCTGCAATGAGTGTACAAGACAAACCAGAAACAGAGGTAGTAAAATGTATCCTATACCGTAAGCAGACAAAAGATGTTGAGAATAGCATCACTATAATATTTTATTCACCAGAAGATAAAAAGCAGCTTTTTAGTTACTTTCTGTTTTACTTGTGTCACACCTTCTTTGGATTAATCAGGGAATAATGGTAGTGGAGAAAAGGCCATCTGATGAAGACAGTAATTTTGCTTGTTTTGATGGTGATTAAAAACTGATTCTTCTGTTGCTGCTTGCTGTTTGGACCCTTGCTATTCATGTTGTATATTAATGACCATGCAGACAATATTAATAGTAACCTCAGACTTTTTGCAGACGCAGTCATGTATAGTGAAGTACTGCCTGAAAGAAGCTGCATAATTATTCAGTCAAATCTTGACAAAGTTTCGAAGTGGTGCAACATTGGCAACTTCCTGTAAATATTCAGAAATGTAAAATTGTGCTCTTCACAAAGTGAAAAAACTCAATATCCTGTGACTAATATCAATGAGTCACAGTTGGAGTTGACCAACTCCAACAAGTATCTGGGTATAATGCTTTGTAGGGATATGAAATGGAATGATCACAGAAGCTGTCTTGGGAAAAACAGCTGTTAGACTTCTGTTTATTAGTAGAATACTGGGAAAATGCAATCAGTCTACAAAGGGGATTGCTCACAAATCACTCATGCAACCTATTATGGAATATTGGTCAAATGTGGAGGACCCGTAGCAAATAGACCTAACAGGGGATATTGAACATACATGGAGAAGGGCAGCACAAATGGACACAGGTTTGTTTGATGTGTGGGAGTGTGTCACAGAAATCTGTCTTCAAATGATGATTTTAGGAATATGCTGCAACCCTAACTTACTGCTCGCATAGGGGTCATGAGGACAAGATTAGATTAATTGCAGCCCAACAGTCATTCTTCCCATGCTCTGTATGTGAATGGAATGGGAGGAATTCCTAATAACTGTTACAATAAGACATACCCTCTGCCAAGCACTTCACAGTGTTTCGCAGAGTGTAGCTGTAGATGTAGATGTAGCTGTAGATTCTTGTTAGAGAAACTTCATATTTATAAATGAAAAGCACACAGAGATAGGTGTGTTCTACAATGTTAATTTATTTATTTAACCAGATTTCAGCTCAAAAGGCCATCAGTGACAGTGACTGACTGCCCCATTAAAGAGGATACAGTATTGAGGAACAACTTTGAAAAAGGATGACACATAATTATGAGGGTTGCCCAGAAAGTAATGCATCATATTTTTTTCTTCAAGAATTCTTTATTGAACACAATGAGAATGACACACACAAAAGAATGATATTATATCTGCACACCCCATTGTTCCACATAATTTTCATCCCATTCTATGGCCTTCCTCCAGCATGAGATAAAGGTGTGTATGCCCTTCCGGTACCAATCCTTGTCCTGGTGGTGGAGCCAGTGCTTCATTGTGCAAATCATCTTCTCATTGTCCTCAAAATGTCTTCCACGAATGACATCCTTAAATGGCCCAAACAAGTGGAAGTCAGAGGGACCTGGGTCAGGGCTGTAGGGTGGGTGGGGTAACACTGTCCAATCCTGTTTTGCGACATGTTCAGCAGTCCTCAGACTTGTGTGGGGCCGAGCGTTATCACGTTGCAGCAAAACATCTGCTGGGTTGCTGTGGTGCCGAAGTCACTAGAAGTACATCTTGAGTTTCGTTAATGTGTTGTCATATGCTTCTGAATTAATGGTACCACCTCTTGGCATCACATCAATGAGAATCATACCTTCACAGTCCCAGAACATGATGATAATGACCTTACTGGTGGAAGCAGTTGCTTGGAATTTTTTCTTCTGTGGGGAATGGGAATTGGTGCCATGCAATTGACTGCCATTTTGTTTCGGGCTCAAAATGGAGAGCCCAGGTTTCATCACCTGTTACAATCTGGGACAAGAAGGCCTCCCCCTCAGCTTCAAAATGTTGCAACAAATCAAGACAAATGTTTTCCCTGTGCAATTTGTGATTCACTGTTAGACACCATGGGACCCATCTTGCACACACTTTTTAATATCCGAGAGTGTGGATACTTGCATCCACACTTCCTTTGCTGATTGACAGATGCAGCACCAACTGCCAAGTCTAATGTGTCTGTCCTCATGAATGATGACATCGGCTCGCTGCAACATGTCAGGTGTGACAGCCGTGGCTGGTCTCCCTGACTGCTGCACCAAAACGCCTTCTGGTGACCTCACCCTCCATGTCCAGTGAATAACTGTATTTCTGTTGACAGCAGATGCTCCACAGACTTTGCACAAGTGTTTGTGAATATTCCTCCTCCTTTTCTATTGAGAAATTCAATGACGACATGTTGCATGTAACGAACACCACCTACTACAGATGCCATTTTGAAACTGTCCTGCAGCTATGTTATCTGTCAGAAGTGACGGAAGCTTGGTGCCCTCACTCAGGAGACTTCAAATAATATATAATGTTTCACATTCGTAGCACTGTTTTCAGCTGAGAAAAAAAGGTGGTGCATTACTTTCCGAGCAACCCTCGTATATTAAAAGTGCATTGTCAAAGATGACATTTACTGTGGTTTTTACTGTTTCCAGTATCCTTTTAAGAAGATTTTCCCCTGTACTGTAACCGCTTTGGAGTTGATAGTTATTGTCTGATGATGCCTTTTTTAAACTGAAAGTTAGTTAACTAAGTAAATTAATTTTGTAGAATATCCCAATTTTTGTGCTCTGATTAGTTATTCTGTGCTTCAGGCCAAAGAGTGGTTTGTTGCAGCTCTTCACACTAGTCTATTCTAAGCAAGCCTCTTCATCTCACTATAACTACTGTAACCTACATCTGTTTGAATCTGCTTACTTTAATCAAGCCTTGTTCATTCATTCCTTCATTCACACATTGTGTTCTCTAAATTTCCTCATGAAGAAAAGTCTTCTTATACCCTTTTACAGGTTTCCAATTAACTCAAGATTTATTGTTGCAAGAGTGCATATGGAGTACATGAAATTTACAGATCAATTGCACAAGTGGTTCTGAGGTAACATGTATTGATCCATGCTGAAACACTCATATTAGTACATGCTGTAGTCTCCATGGATGGCAATGCAGGCACTGACTCTGGCATCCAGTTGATCACAAAGTTGGTGAATACTGTCCTGAGATATGTTACACCATGCCTGCTCGACCTGTTGATGTAGTTCCGTAAGAGCTGATGTTAAGGTCAGTGGAAAGGTAAACAAGACTTGTAGGTTATTGTACTCCACACCATAATGTCTGGGGTGGGGCAGGTGTGTCTTGTATGAATGCACTCTATGAGACAGCACTCACCAGGTCTACATTGTCTAGAAAATTACTATCATTGGCATGCAGCCAGTATCTGCTTTCATCGCTGGCTGGCATGCAGGCAGAATCCGCTTTCATTGCTGAAGACCATGGTGCATCATTCCATCTTCCAAATGATCCTCTAATGGTACCAGTCAAGCCATACACATCAATGCTGTAGCATGAGCAGAAGACAGGCTAGATGTGTGCTTGCCCATAGTTCCACTCCTAATAGCTGTTTCGCAACAGTCCGTGTTGACACATCTGGGCTCACAAGCCCTTACCTGTGCTGTGGTAACTGTATGATCTGCCACTGCTGCCCTTACAATGACATTCCAAGGTGTGCGCCTGTGCTTTGTGGTTGTCCAGAACCTCAACTATGGGTGCGAGAATGTTCACCAGTGTCATTGCACAACTGATGCTGCATGTCCAAGTTGTGTGACAATTTTGCAAAAGGTCCATCTTGCCACTCAGAATGGCACTGTTTGACCTCTTCCAAACTCGCTCAGTTGGCTGTAGGAAGCATAGTTGCGTCTCCATGGCATGGTAGTCTGCTTTCTTTAGACATTTGCACCACACTGAGCCCTTTGGCTGTTTGATTCCCTGTTAAATAGTAGACAAATATGGTGCCCTTTTAGCTATTTTGCTATGCTGTCTGTTAGTGGATGATGTTGAAACCATTACTGTTACATCCAGTATCCCCCAGATGGCTTAGACCATCAATGATGTCGTATTTCCAGGGTACTAACTTCCCCCTCCCCTGACAGTGAATGTACAGGGTGATCCAAAAAGAAAGAACAGATTTAAGTTGAAGATTCTTGATTTAAGTTGTTTGTTATAGACAAGCTATGAAAGATAGGAACACATTGCACATGTCACTGGCTAGAGGAAGATTCAAAGTTTTATGTTCACACAGACAATATACCATACACTCAACATGAGTACCATGCATCGCTCGAGAAACATCAAAATAGTAACCTGTTTAATTCTGCACAAAGATCAACAGGTTCCTGTTTACTGGATCGACAGCTTCAACAGTATAGTTTCTCAGCTCTTGAACAGAAGCTGTCATGGATGGGACAAAGTCTCTGTCTTTTATGCATCCCCACAGAAAAAAATCACAAGGTGTGAGGTCTGGTGACAAAAGCAATGAACAAGATCTTGTTCACCTCTTCCATTCTAAAACTGTGGGAAGGTGAAAGTGGGATAGGGTGCGACATGCATGAAAATGAAATCATTGGAATATGTGTGAAGTTCAGGAAACAACCAGTTTGGCAGCATGTCCAGGTGTGATATTCCTGTCATAGTTTCCTCCATAACAAAAAAGGTTCATAAACTTTCTGAGCAGAAACGGCACAAAACAAATTCAGTTTCAGTGGTACTGACCGAGGATTCAAGCCTTCAGTCTTTGGATTGGTAGTCCAACACCCACATAGCTACAAAAGCTATGTAATTAATGTGACAGTGGAAAGTATTGGGCAGCTGGGCAGCATAAAGAAAAAATGTGAGAATGGACAGCCAGTCACCAAGTAATGTTAGTTGTGGGCTGTATAATTTATGCACTCACAGTATAATGATTATTGTTAAATTATTTATTTATTATTCACTTTATACATGTTCTGTGGTTGTGTGCCAATGTTTCAGTGGTGCTGTATGGGGAGAGCACTTAAACTCTTGCTTTCTATAAAATATTCTTTAAATCAGTTTCACATTATCTTGGTTTATTCAAAAGGGTGACAGAACACATTCCGTTTTTAAAAACATGCAGGTAAAAGTAATTTTATCATAATATAATACAGAGGACAAGAAAAATATTTAGTACATAAATAATTTCCATTTGTGTTGTTAACACAGCACCATATTCAACATCTGTGTTAAAGAATGTATATTATTGTGCAGAAATTAAACAATGGAAAATTCAGGATGGAATGTAACAATACAAGAGAAAGAAAGTTGCTACTCACCATATAGTGGAGATGCTGTTGCGTTAGGCACAATAAAAAGATTCACACAGTCATAGCTTTTGGCCATTAAGGCCTTTGTCAGCAGTAGAGCTGAAACTCTCTGAGACTGCAGGCGTGTGTGCAAGTTGCATTTGCGTGAGTGTGTGTGTGCATGTGTGTATGTGTGTCTACTGCTGACAAAGGTCTTAATGGCCAAACGCTATGATTGTGTGAATCTTTTTATTGTGCCTATTGCGACTCAGCATCTCTGCTATATGGTGAGTAGCAACTTCCCTTCTCTGGTATTGTTATTATTGTGTAGAAGTTGATCAGAAGTTTCCATAATAGCTGAATGGAATATAGATAGGGTCACAGTTTGAATTAGTTACATTTCCAAAATATCTATGACTAATGTGAGAAAAGCAAACTGCATATGCAGTTTAACACTTCCTAATATCCTGGCACACCAATGATACAAAGGCAGACTTGGAGAGTTGTAGTGGCAGTACGTGTGTTGCTGGTAGTTCCACTCTTGGCTGCGACAAATTCTTGGGTTGTGGAATTTGGTCCCTGTTTTGCCAGGTGGAATCCACCGTGAAATAGGTCAGGCAGAAATCACAGTCTAAACAGCATTGAATATGGAACAAAGTGTTATTTCAGTGTTTTGGCAACAGGTCCAAAACATAGGGAAAGTTTGCTGTAGACTTGTACAAAGTATTCCAAGGGCAACAATTTCACAACAAAAGTCAATATTCAACAACAAAACCATATGGTGTGTGGAAGACAAAGTTTCTGGAGAGCTTAGAGTTGACTCAGCAGCCGCAGTTTCCAAAGAAATTGGAGGATCAAAGCAATTTGTGTGTGTATGTATTTTTGTGTAATAATTTTGTTGCATATCTGTTCTGACAAAAGGTGGTAGCAAAAATCTTGAGACTTGACCAACTACCCTAGTTGAGTCCTGCTGTGAGGTGATTTCATGCTGGATGGCTGTACAGAGCTTTGAAAAGTCATTAGAGATGATAGAAATTGCATTTTTAGTTACCCCAGGTGGAGGACATGCTTTGTTAGTATTCCATTATTTTCGCTGTTTTGAAGTGAATAAACTGACACTACAGGGTTTAGCTTTGGTACTTGCTGTAGAAGATGTCATTAAATCAGCTAAGCACAAAACCACTCAATTTTGCAAATTTGATTATAGATTAGCCAAACTATTAATTTTCCCCGTTGTGTACCATTGAGACCTTGCATGTCAAATATTTAGTCACTTGAAAACTACATTGTGCTTTCTCCATAGTTTGGTAGTAGTATCCTCCTATTTTCAGGGTATATCAACGTGATTGAAGCTATATTTTTTAGAAATTTTGGAAGCTTATGATTTTTGTGCATTACACCTTCCAAAGTAAATAAACAGCTGTGAGCTACAGTTGTGTGTTCTATATATATATATATATATAAAAAAAAAAAAAAAAAAAAAAAACAAACCCTTCTTCCTCCCCCCCCCCCCCCCCCCACCTACACACACACACTATACTACCACACATTTAGAAATTTCCTATGATGTAGGAGGAGCTGTCAAACAGATTTCATTTCAGTTTTTGAAACTAACTATATTATCTATTAAATTCTTTATACCAAAGGGTAATATTTTATGGCTGAATACCTCACTCCTTTCTAGGTCACACCAAAGATGAGTGATGGATAGAGTAAACCATTTCCCCTTCTAGTGTTATATCAACAAATGCTACTGTTATTTATAAACTTTGATTGTTGACAACAAGCCTCGTAAGGAAGGTTGGTGCGCTGAGCACACTACCGAAAGTCTTGTACAGGAGATACCAAAGGTACCCCAAGTACCATCTGCTCCTATGAATATTGTCTCCTCTCCAAGAAAGACAGGACCTATCACTACTCTATAACTGTACTGTGACTGGTGATTCTTTGCTAGGTCTAGGGTCCTGAGTAGGTGTGGGGTATTTTTCTCCAAAAAACAGTTTCACTCAGCAGCAGAGCTTATGTTAATTTGAAACTTTCTGGCAGACTGAAATTGTATGACAGACCAGGGCTCAAATATGGGACTTTTGTCTTTTGTGGACAAGCGCACTATCAACATACACTCCTCTGCGGAATTAAAATTCATACTGCAAACAATCCCCCTGGCTCTGGTTAAGCCGTTTTTCTGCAGTATCATTTCTTGCAGGTGTGGTAGTCTGGCAGAGCATTACCTTTCGTGGGCAAGTGTTGTACCACTGAGTTGTCCAGGCATGACTCAACTCGGCCTTTACATTTTTCTCCATGTGGTTAGTTGTCCTGCTATTTGCCATATCAGCTGGTCAAATATATCGTCTACTCAACTTAATTTTGTGTTTCATTTTATTCATACCTTTATTCTTCCCATTTGTTCCTTTTTATGAAATTTCCACTGTATTTTCCCTCATTCTTTTGTAGACATTTCTTGATAGCTTTCTGTAATTCAACATATTCTATCACTTTCCTATGATTGTTTATTTCAAACGCACTCTCTCTCTCTCTCTCTCTCTCTCTCTCTCTCTCTCTCTCTCTTCTCTCTCTCTCTGTCTTCAACAGCTGTCTTGTTCTATCCTAGATTTATTTCATTTTGCCTTCTTCATGCCTGCAACATCATTTGCTGTTTGCATAAGTACTCTTGGTAAATAATTGCTCCTTTGATCTGCATCTGTGTAATATTAATTTTCTTACACTGTGACCTTATTGCTTGATTTAACCTGGTACACATCACTGCTCTTACAAGAGAGTGGTCAGACTCACAATTTCAAAACGTGTTACAATTTGTTTTACCACTATAGTTAACGTCTCACTTACGATCCAAACACAAAATTTCCACTATTGATGTACAATGGAAGTGTGTTTTAGGTGCTATTTCTTTTAACTCCTAGTAAATGTTTGGAAAACTCGTTCTGGTCTTAGTTTAAGCTTCAAAAAATATTCTGTACGTTTAGTCTCACCAAGTGGGTCAATGAAAATCAGCAACAGAAAACATGTGTGAAGATTGTGTTGCACGGGTAAGATATACATTAAAATAATGCAAACATATGGCTGGAAGTGACAGACTTTCAATATCAAAGACAGTAAAAACAGGGAAGAAACTGAAGATGGTTAGTAATGTCAAATGTGTAAGTAATAGAGCTGCATTATTCTGATGAACGACTATTTTTGAAAGAAAAGTCAGAAATTAAAATTACTGTGTGAGACAAAATAAAAAATGATGGTACACAGGATGAAAGAAGGTGGTAATAAATGTTTATGTTCTAATGTTGTCCAGATGAAATTTTGTTCTGTTAATTCTGAAAGTGATTGTATAGATGGAAAACAAGTAAGTTGCAGAACAATATGGAAGTATTTTTTTCTGAAGGCTGAAAAAAGTCATTTAGTGTCAGTTATACATAGTGTGCCCATCCATCTGCTACCTGCCCCTTCTACCTACATGCCTAGCTAGCCCACAGATGGATCCCCTCTCTCCCATGAGCCACTAGACACTTCCTTCCCCCCCTCCCCCCAACCCTCTCTCTGCCTCCTGCCTCTCTCCATCCCTCACCCCACCCTGCACCACCACCTCACCCCAGAATGCACTTACTGTGGGCCAGGAAAGAGCTGGCTGTTGACTAAGCACAATGTATGGAGACAGGCATGTGCATGTGAGTGAATGTGTATGTGTATATGTGTGCTCGTTTCTCCTGCAAGCCTGAAAAAGGAATTTCATACTGAAAGCTGGCAAAGCTCTGTATCTTTTGCTTGTGTACTTACCGATGATGCAGTGCTTCTGCATTTTGGTGGGTTGTCTTCTTTATTCCTAAATAATTCGTAATATCTAAGGTAATTTATATTTATCCCAGCTGTTTTAATTCTGGTTCCTTCTTCACCTCTGGCATTCCTTGTAATTTGTTCTGCATACGGATTGAATAAATAAAGTGACAGTATGCAGTCTTGCCTTACTCCTTTCTGCATCTTGACCCATTCAGTTGCTCCATATACAGTTCTTAGGTATAAACTGCATACGAGGTGATCTGGTGCACCCATGTTTTGTAATACTTCCTATAATTTACTGTGGTCGGCACAATCAAAAGCTCTAGCATAATCAATAAAGCATAGATACACATCTTTCTGGATTTCTCTTGCCTTCTCCATACTCCATTGGATGTTGTCAATCTTCCTTTATGAAATCCTGCTTTTTCTTAAAGTAGCTCTCAATCTGTATACAAGCAAAGTCTATTTTGTAAGATTTTAAGCATGACTTTGCTAGCATGTAAGATAAGTGTGATTTTTCTGTGATCCAAACATTCTTTAGAAATTCCCTTTCGAACTGGGATGAATACTGACCTTTTCAAATTGTTTGGCCACAGTTAGGTTCTCTGTATGTGATGACAAATTGAATGCATTACTTTCACCACATTCTCTCTAATGGCTCTGAACAATTCTGTTGGAACTCCAGTGTGTCCAATAGCTGTGCTTTTAGCAATTTTTTCTGGGTTCCTTTTGTCTTCACTTTCTAAAATTCCTGATTCTAAGATCATATTAACTTCATCACGACTAGCATGCAGTTTTTTCTTATACAGATCTTCTACATATTCTGCCTATCTTTTCTTAATCCTCTGCTTCTGTTAGATCTTTAACATTTTTGCCTTTTATCATTCATTCATTTAAGAAAATATTCTGTCATCTGTTCTAGCTAATTTCTAAACCTCTCCATTTAATGTAAGCATTGCTGATTTCTACCTTCCTTCATTCTTCTGCAATTTGGAGTGCTTCAGAAAATAACTATCTGGCCTTCTTGTTATTCCTTTTCTTGGGAATATGTTTATCTGCTACCTTCTCAACAGCATAGGATACTTCTATCTACAACTCCTCTGGGTTTTGTCATCTAACTCTAATGTATTAAATCTGTCCCTGATTTCTACTGTATAATCAGAAGGTATGCTCTTAAGATCTCATCTGTAAGATGAAATAGCTTTCACTACTTTCCTTTGTTTTTCTGCAAGAATTTTGCAATTCAGAACCCATGATCTGATACGCAGTCAGCAGACTGGATAGTGTTCTTCCACCTCTGATTACAAAGCTTGTTTGATTCTAGTATCCACTGTCTGATGAAATCCAGGTGTATAGACTTTGTTTGGGTAGTTACAGCTACGTGTTTGTAATAACCAGTGAATTATGTTGGCAGAATTCTTATTGTCTGTTCTGTTTCATTTGTTGTACTGTGTAATGGAACATCCTCCTGTAGCATTACTTTTCCTCAATGGTAGCTGTTGATACCAGTATTATTTTTTGAATTTTGGACAGGTCTGTATTACTGCAGTTGCTTTTCTAAAAACTTTCATATAATGTTACACAGTATGTTATATTTCAAGCTAAAATTTGTGAAAAGGAATTACTTTATAAAATATTTTATTTTCGATGTTATAATCGATAAGTACTAGTTCTGAATGTATAGTTAAAATTATTTTTTTAGAAACATTTGAAATTAATAATTCTTGGCACACTAAAAATTTATATTATTAATTACACAATCCTGTTCTTGTTTACTTTGTTTATTTCTGGATTTATTCATGAGATAATAATCGAAATTAATAATGTAACAGAAACTAGTAGAAATTTCTTTGGAATATTGTTGTTATATCCAAAGAGTGGGTGAGTCGTAAGCATGCCTCTGATGTGATTGGACACATTTTTGTGCGAACATTGTAATTTCGGCTTTGTTAATGTGGAAAATCAAAAGACTGTATGATATACTAAAATATGAGAAAATATATTTACGTGAAAAAAATGCTGCTACAACAATCTTCAGATTTATTTAGTTCAAACCAACTGTGAGGACCTGAAGTGACATTTTTCAGCTTACAGAATCAGACCCCTAGACAAGAAGAACTGGAGCCAACTCAATATGACACGCTAAGTAAACTAGAAAGTTTATTGCAATCTTCGCTCCCCTCAAATCTTCATAAAAAACTTTAATGTGGAAAATAGATGGAAGTAGGAAGGAGGGGGTAGATTACAACTGGCACCACATATTCCCATTGTACTGTCTACCCCAGAGAGACTGGGGGAGTCTCTGTGAATACCGTGAGTTTCTGGAAAAATAATGGATGTGATATGTCATTAGGAGAACTTAGGAAGAGTTTTCTTAGCCTCTGTCACCTCAGTTCTCAAATTACCTACCTACACATGGTACCCTTATTAAGCTGAGTAACTCATTGAAAGACTGAATGATGATACCAGAGGGAAACTGAGTCTTTGAGTAGACAGGATTGGGAGATATGTGGAAGGCAACTGGATATTACCCCAAGAAAACCCATGGCTTTACTCAGTTCTTGAAGCTTAATGTTTGCCAATTGAATCTCTGGGAGGGTGGGAACAGGTTGAGAAATATCTCAAGCAGAGTATGATGCTGCAAGGAGAAGTCCTGTCTACGAACATGGAATGTGAGATCCAACAAAAGCTGCGTGTAGTCAAAAGAGAAATGGAGGAATTGAAATTGACATATTTGGAATCAGTGAAATGAGGTAGACTGCTATGAGAGAATTTGCATTGGATGTCTGTATGGTGTACAATTCTAGACAAGAGAACAACGGAGTAGCCTTCATAATTAGAAATAGAATAAGAAAAACTGTGATGAGGTGCTAATATGAAAATGATAGAACTATGTCCAAATCAAGGAAAATCCAGGATGGAATAATAACAGTATTATGACAAGAATAGATTGCTACTCACCATGTAGAGAAATGTTGAATTGCAGATGGGCACAACAAAAAGACCGTTAAACAAGTGCACTTTCAGCCAAAAGGCCTTCTTCTAAAGTAGACAAAGTAGACACGTAACCATGCATAATGGGAGAAAGGATCTCAGTAGTGGGGATAAGGAGGAGGCTGGGGTAGGGAGGGGGAGGGACAGCAGGGTGGGGGTGAAGAATGGTAAAGTGCTGCTTGTGGGAGCATGCAGGAATATAAGGGGGACAGGGTGGGGCAGATACGTGCACTCGGGAGGTTAGACAGAGGTGGAGAGGAAGGTGGGGAGTGGAAGATAAGGGCAGTAGAGGAAAGGAGAAAAGAATAGTGGGTGTGTTGGTAGAACAGAAGGCTGTGTAGTGCTTGAGTGGGAGCAGGGAATGGGATAGGTTGGTGGAGGACAGACAATTCATTACTCTTTTTTCCACTCCTCTACTTCTCTCCTTCTCCACTCCCCTTCCTCCCCCTCCCCCCCCCCCTCCCCCTCATCTACCTTCCTGACTGCACCTATCTGCCATACCCTTTCCCCACCACATCCCTGCATGCTCCCATAAGCAACACTTTACCATCCCCCACCCCTACCCTACTATCCCTCCACCTCCCTGCCCCAGCCTCCTCGTTACCCTCACCAACACAGATTGTGTGTGTGTGTGTGTGTGTGTGTGTGTGTGTGTGTGTGTGTCTGTGTTTGTGCGCGCGCATGCTTGTCTGTTGTCTACTTTAGAAGAAGGTCTTTTGGGCAGAAAGCTGTGCTTAGCAATCTTTTTGTTATGTCTGTCTGTTACTTAACATCTCCTCTGGATGGTGAATAGCAGCCTGTTATTTTCATAATATTGTCACAGAATGATGTCCACCAGATTTCAAGGTCAGTCTCTTAACATCACAGTCATTCAAGTTTCTATGCAAATCACTGATTCTGAAGAGGACGTTATTGACCATTTCTATGGAGATTTGTGTGAACTATTGCTGTGGGCACCAAAAGATGATGTCATTTTTGTAGTTGGAGAATGGAGTGAAACTGAAGATGGGGATAATTAGAAATATACAAGCTAAAATATGCTTCATGCCAAAGTTCTACTTTGGTCACACACAGATACAAGTTTTGAAACAAGAATAAAGAACATCTTCATATATTTACACACACACACACACACACATTTTCCCTGATGATGTCCTCAGGGAGCAGATCAAGTTGGCTAATATTTCTTTTCTAAAAAAATAATCCACGAGATACTTTCCATACATCTCTGCAAATAGAGCTTCTCCACCTATCTGCAGATTAAGGTACTAATCCTTGTCTCTCTTTATTGTGATCATTCAGTTTCCTGACAGGGAATGAACAGGGTGGTTTTGCTAAATAGGGATAGGCTGCAGGAAATAATTCCTGAGAGGATAAGGACATATGGCCAGAAATGTGTTCCAAGAGTGTTACACCCACTTGAAGGTGGAGATAAAAGATCTTTGACAGTGTAGGTGTTCAAGTGATTGAAAGCGTACATGAAACACACCAGGCAGATGGGAATGTTCTACCTGTACAAGTGTTTTAGTGGTATGGTGGTAACAAATCAGTAGCACCGGTTCAGCATCAGTGTGTGGGCAGCATAGGTATTGTCGAGACACCTCCACACAGAAATGCGGAAGTGAACTGGAGCATCATCATATAGTAGCAACATTACCCCTCATACCACCAAAAATGTGTTCCAGCAGGGAAGGCCACCTGCAAGAAGTGCAGATATGCATGAGGTGTTGTGGATGGATGACTAGTCCCATGAGGCAATTGCCAATAAACCCCAATGTGCATTGAGGTTGAACTGGTGCTGATAGTTCACTGCTGCCATACAGCTAAAACACTAGTTCAGAGAGAACATTCCCACTTGCCTTGTGTGATCTCAAGTGTGTTTTCAGTCATTGAAACTTACACTGTCAAAGATCTTTTATCTCCACCTTCAAGTGGGATTACCTCCCTTGGAACACATTTCTGGCCATATGTCCATCAGTGGAAAAATGCTCCTATTGGAGCCCAGAAAAGTGAATATTTTCCTCTTTAAAAGGATCTGGCAGAATAGTGAAGAACCAGCTGCCTCAATCCTCATTCCACCTCCCTCCCCAAAAATTTTGGCATTTGAACATAATACACACTCTTACAATGCAAAATATTTTATAAATCCTTTTACCCAGTCTCTCTTTGTAGAGTAAACTTCATATGCAGTATCTTTCTCTTGCTGCCACTGTCTATGTATGTAAATACGAATAGAACTGCAGTTAAACTCCTCCCCAAGACTTTTCCCTATGACTTGTCGGCAGTGTTCTCTATTTATATTCTGTCCTTTCCTAACAGCCACTATCACTGTCATTGAAATCTTCTCCTTTTCCTTTATCTGTACTGTTTCTGATAATACTATATATGCTACTCCCCCACTGTCTTCTTTTTCTTCCATTGGTTTACAGTATATCCCACAGCCACTGTCTCCTCTCTCGCTTACACTATCTCCCTTTGTTTTTCTTTCCCACTGCCTCTGCCTCCACCATACTTGCACTTCAGTCACTACAGAAATGTAAAAAAGTATGCCTTTCAAGCTTAGAAAGAAGCTCATAGAGACACTAATACTCCACATACTTGACTATGGTAATGCCACTCTCCATGGAGTTTTGTACAGTAGCTTATGCAGGCTGGAACTGGCAATGAATGCTTGTGTATGACACATGCATGCTTTGTCGACCATATCATACCAGCCTACAAATAATTATGACAGCTCTGTTCTATTAAGTGTAGAGACTTACACACACTATGTTTGCTCCATTGTCTTCTCAATCATTGAACTCCCTCTTATTTGTCTTTTACTCTACTATCTCAGCAGCACAACAGAAATACTTGTTCTCAACAAAGTAAAATTCTCTCTGTACCATCAAGTAGCAGTGCCATGTTTTTTAAATCATTTTCTGTATCGGGAACTTCTATTTGTAACAATCTTCCTCAAAATATGAGCGAAGTTAAATTCCTTTCAAACTTCGAAAAAACAGCTAATGATCCATCTTCTATTATAATAACCATCTCTCCTACATTCTGTGCATCTCATTCTCATCAGTCTCTCTCCCATAGAACTTTTCCATATGCCTTGTTGGCAGAGTTCTCTTATTATTATTATTATTATTATTTTTCCCTATCAGCAACTGTCACTGTCATTCCAGTCTCCCTTTCTTTATCCATTCTGCTTCTGATAATACTAAATATAGTTTCAAATGTGGTAGTCTAATCAATATCATTCTAAATGTCCTTTACTATTATTGTTGTTGTTAGTGTCAGTTATTACTTATTATTATTATTGTTATTATTATTATTGGGAAGGTTTTGTAATATCTTTGGTATGTGTTGCTCCTGGTCAGATGTAAGAGCGGGGAAAAAAATCCTTGGAAGGTCAAAGATTATGGGAATCCAATTTATTTCTTCCTCTATATCCACGTGTTAAAAATGTCAGTCCAGAACGTGTCCTCCCCTATATGTACATCTTAATGTATGTCAGTCGGGGAGAGTCCAAACCCACCAAACCTGTGTAAGCTCCACTCATCAGTATTTTTCATTTCCACTGTCTGCCCTCTCTTTTTCTCCCACTGCTATTGTCTTCAACCATCTCTCTCTCTCTCTCTCTCTCTCTCTCTCTCTCTCTCTCTCTCTTTTACTGCCATTTTCTCTCTACCATCATCATTGGTTCTTCTCTCTTTCTCTCCCATTGGAACTATCTCCTCTCTCTTCACCATCCCTGTCTCTCTGCCACTCTCTTTCAGCACAAAAAATTGCAAATATGTTCACAAGCCAAAATTTTTGGTGAGGAAGGCAGAGAGAGGATTGAGGCAACTGGTTCCCTACTTTTTTGTCAGAGTCTTTAAAGAAGAACATATTTGCCTTTTTTGTGTTTTGATAGGAGAATTTTTCTTCTGGTTCCCTTCTTTGCACTGCTACATCAAGATCTGCTGCTTATATAAAAATGGTTCTGAGCACTATGGGACTTAACTTCTGTGGTCATCAGTCCCCTAGAACTTAGAACTACTTAAACCTAACTAACCTAAGAACATCACACACATCCATGCCCGAGGCAGGATTCGAACCTGCGACCGTAGCGGTCACGCGGTTCCAGACTGAAGCGCCTTTAACCGCACGGCCACACCGGCCGGCTCTGCTTATATAAAATGAATTCTATAGGTCAGTAAAGTTTTGACACATTTATATACTTTGACACATATAACAACAAACAACAATGTAGAAAAAGACAGATTGCTACTTACTGTAAAGAAGACACATCAAGTTAGAGATGGGATGATTAAAAGACACTCACATGTAGCCCCCCCCCCCCCCCCCCCACACACACACACAAAAGCAAGCAAGCACACATCATGCGCACACAACCACTAACTCCAGCATCTCGGGCCAGAATGCAACACCATTTAGGATGAAGCAGCAATCTGGAGGGAGTGGGGAAGGGGAAGGGGAAGAGAAAGTACTGTTCAGGTGGGGAGAGAGAGATGAATGCTGTCTGGTGGAGTGTGCAGGGACTAGACCCCAACAGGTGCAGTGTCAAGATGTTATGAGGCAGGCAGGTGGGGTAAAAAGGAACAAAAAATGACAGGAGTGGGGAAAGACGGGTGGTTGTATTGGCAAATAAACAGGGCGGGAGACAAGAATGGGGAGGAGATGATAGGATGTAGGGGGTGGAAACTGTTGAGTGGAGCGTACTAGGACAATATGTTACCATAGGTTTAGGCCAGGATAATTATGGAATTGGAGAATGTGTTGTAAGGATAACGCCCATCTGTGCAGTTCAGAAAAGCTGAAAGCTGGTGGTCGAGGGAAGAATCCAGATGGCTTGGTGTAGTGAAGCAGCCATTGAAATCAAATGTGTTGTGTTCAGTTGCATATTGTACCACAGTGTGGTCTACTTTGCTGTTGGCCACAGTATGGTAGTGACCATTCATCCTGGTGGACAGCTGGTTGGTAGTCACACCAATAAAAAAAAAAAGCTGTGTAATGATTACAGCAGAGCTGCTTTCACAGGTGGCCCGACACCTGGTGGGTAGGTTAAGCCTGTGACAGGACTGAAATAGAAAGTGTTGGGTGGGTGGATTGGGCAGGTTTTGCACCTGGGTCTTCCACATCTTCCACAGGGATATGACTCTTGTGGCAAGTGGTTGGGACTGGAAGTGGCATACAGATGGTCTAGGATGTTGTGGAAGTTGGGTGAGTGATGGAACACTACATTAGGAGGGATGGGAAGTATATCGAGTAGGATGTCCCTTATTTCAGGGCACGATGATAGGTAATCAAAGTCCTGATGAAGGATGTGGCTCAGTTGTTCCAGTCTGGGTTGGTACTGGGTGACAAAGGGGACACTCCTTTGTGGCTGGTTTTTGGAGTGATGAGAGGACTGGGGTAATGGCGGGAAATGGCAAAGGAGATATGTTTGCAGACTAGGTCTGGTGGATAGTGTCTGTCTGTGAAGACCTTGATGAGATCCTCAGCATACTCAGCAAGGAAGTTGTCTACATAGCCCAGTACCACCCCGGACTGGAACAACTGAACTACATCCTTCGCCAGGGCTTTGATTATCTATCACGAGATATCCTAACCGAGGTACTACCCACCGCTCCTAAAGTGGTGTTCTGTCAGTCACCCAACCTCCACAACATCCTAGTCCATCCCTATGCCACTCCCAATCCGAACCCTTGCCACAAGGGCCATATCCCTGTGGAAAATTCAGGTGCAAAACCTGCCCAGTATTCCCACCCAGCACTTCCCATTTCAGTCCTGTCACGGGCTTAACCTATCCCACCAGGGGCTGGGCCACCTGTGAAAGCAGCCAGGTCATTTACCAGCTCTGCTGCAATCATTGCACAGCTTTGTGTACTGGTATGACTACCAACCAGCTGTCCACCGCCAATCTGTGGCCAAGAGCAAAGTAGACTGCCTTGTGGCCCAACATGCAGCTGAACATAACCCATTTGATTTCAATGGCTGCTTCACTACCCAAACCATCTGGATCCTTCCCTCCAGCATTAGCTTTTCCGAACTGTGCAGATGGGTGTTATCCTTACAACACATTCTCTGCTCTCATAATTATCCTGGCCTCAACCTGTGGTATAATACTGTCCCCACACCCTCCACCCAACAGTTTCCACCCTCTACATCCTATCATCTTCTCTCCATTCTCATCTCCCACCCTATTTATTTGCAGACCTCTGCCAATGCATCCACCTGTCTTTCCTTGCTCCTCTCATTTTTTGTTCCTTTTTTCCCCATCTTCCTGCCCCACATCATCTTGACACTGCTCCTGTAGGAGTCTAGTCACTGCACACTACACCAGACAATGTTCATCTCTCTCCCCACCCACACAGTACTACTCCTTCCCCTTCCCCTTGTACACATAGTATAAGGTTAACACAAAATTGTTTGCTTTGCATTTTTTCTGGATACTTCATTTGTTCATTCATTGCAATTCAACAAACATACAAGACTTATGGTTTGCATCTTAAAAGAGTAAAAACATTAGAAATGTTTTTCTGAATTTGCAGTGGTTCCAGTTTTATATAATTTTTGGCAGTCATTTTAAGTTCTTTTCAGGCATGTTAAGACCCTTTTTAGCTCATTTTTTGTCACTGCAATATCCCTTTGGCATATTTGTACAGGCATAAAGTGCCCATCGTACAGATGCAGTGCATCATAAAATTTAATTGGTGAAAAAATGCTGACTAAAAACATGGTTGGGTGACCTCAAAACCCTTATCATGTGTTCACTATACCAGTTAAAACTACATTTATACCTCAGATGGATATAATGTGCATAAGTATGGTAACTGTCGGATTTTTGCAGAGCACTTTCACGACCTGCTGAACTGTGAACCACCTGAAGAAGAGCTGGAACTGGGGACTGACACAGAAGAGAGAGAGCCACGCCCTCCAACGAGGGATGAAGTCGCACATGCCATAAGCGATCTGAAGAATAATAAGGCAACTGGAGAAGATGGTATAGCAGCCGATATGATAAAGTGGGGAGGCAACAAAGCAATAGACAACATGACCAACATAATTCACCAGATCTGGAGAACAAAGAAGTTGCCAGAAGGATGGAAGAATGCAATTGTAGTACCAATACACAAGAAGGGGGACAAGAGAGATGCAAACAACTACAGAGGAATATCGCTACTAGAGGTCGGATACAAGGTGCTGTCAAAACTATTTCTCAAGGGAGTAGAAGAACAGGTAGAAAGTACAGTTGGCGACTACCAAGCGGGATTCAGGAAGGGAAAAGGTTGTGTAGAACAGATATTTATCCTGAAGCAACTGATAGAACATAGGGCTTTAAAAAACAAAAAGACAGTAATAACCTTTGTGGACTTCACAAAGGCATATGACTCCGTCGACAGACAGACTCTTGTTAGGATACTGAAGAACAGAGGACTTGATGGAACTACACAAGAACTCATAACAGAAATTCTGACAGACACAAAAGCAAGAGTGAGATTCAGAGGAGCACTGTCATCAGAATTTGAGATCAAGACTGGTGTTAAACAGGAAAATGGATTGTCACCATTGTTATTCAATATAGCACTGGATGAAGTGATCAGGCAGTGGAGAGCAATAAACGAGGAAATGGGAATACCAAAGACGCATGTGGGGGACAAAAAGGACAACGGGGCTCAAGTAGACTGCCTAGCCTTTGCAGATGACAGCAATAGTAAGTGAGATAGAAGAAGACGCAAAGACACAACTCGACGACTTAAGTAAGGTAGCCAGAAAGGTGGGACTGAGGATCGCCTATAACAAGACAAAGACATTAAACACCACTGCAGAGGATGCAGTATTATATTCTGCTGAGACAATGACACTAGGAAGAAATGGGGCAGAACAACTAGAGAAAGAAGAGAGAAAAATACTAGGTCCCAAAAGAGGTGGAGAGAGGTGGATGCGAAGACCTAGGGAAGAATTGTACCAGAACATGAGAACAATATCCGGGGAAATCATACTTAAAAGGGCAAGGTTTGCTGGGCATGTAGTTAGGATGAGTATGGACAGAATGATGAAGAGAGTGTGGGAAACAACAGGGAGGACAAGGGGAAAGACAGGAACCAAGTGGGTTGTTGAGCTTCAGAAGGACTGGTTGGAATTGGGGATCAAGGTCGAAGGAAAGGAAAATTGGAGGAACAAATATACAGCGACAAATATGCTGCAGATCAATGACAGAGAAGAATACAGGAAAAGATTAGAATGTCACCAGTGGAGCAGCCAGGAGAAATGGAAACTGAAGATCTCGGAAGAAGAACGGGAGAGGAGAAGAGAAAGAATAAAGAGGTTCTAGGAGAAGAAGAGGAAAATGCAGTCCACGAAGGGGCTACCCGTGGTCCTACAGAGGCCGTGACACAAGAAGAAGAAGAAGAAGAAGAAGAAGAAGAAAGGTAACTTTGAACCTGGGTTTCAGTAAGAGATAATGATGGAAAAAGTTTCAAGGTTCCCAAAACACCATCTTAAGAACACATGCAAAACTTTTGATGATCTGGCATGAAAAGAAATTATAGAAGTGTAGAAGTGGCCATTCCAGCAACTGATACTTTTTGTACCCAAAAATCATGGTTTTCCAGGATTTTCTCATAAGCTGCCCATTGCCCAAATGGTGTTTAAATAAGCCACCTAAGGTCCACCCTAGACTGGGGAAAAAAAGGGGGGGGGGGTAGGGGGCAATTTGCTCACTTTGCCTGGCCTGAAGGACTTGCATAATATCATAATATTTAAATTCTGATTTAGTATTGTAGGAAAGCTACAGTACACCAATTCTTTTGATAGGTGTACATATGGTTGCTATGCTCGAGGCTATCCAGAGCATTTGACCTCTTATCTCTGTGATGAATGGAACCCAAGACATGACCCTTTCAAAAACTGAATTTTTGCATGTGGCTTTTTGGAACATATTGGTACCGGGCACTGCCTTGCATGGACTGATATGACTTTATTTGCTCCTTATCCTCTCAGGAATTGTTTCCTGCAATTTGTTTCCATTTAGCAAAATTACCTTGTACAATAAATTTTTAATACACTGTCGACATCACCATTCAAATGGCAAATGTGTTTGTACACGCTTTCTTCAAACGCATTTGTTTCTACATTATTTTGTTGTAAATCTTTAAATGTAAGGTTTTTTCTTTTTTTTCAGAAATATTGTATGTTTGTTCTAAAACACCTATTGAAATTTAATTTGGCAGTAATATATGCCTTCTTTTCTTGAAGTCCCATATCTCAATGCTATATTTCTCTGTCACAGTATCTTTGATACTAAAGTACCTTGGAACTTACTTTGTTTCCACTTAATATGAGTCAATCAAACACATGGTGGGTCTCTGTACATTGTTTTTGACTACGAACCATGGATGATGATGATGATGTGATGATGATGACATTAATAATAATAATAATAATAAGTCATCTCATGGAAACTCATCTATAAAGCAACATATTATCTTTTTTGATAGAAGCTTGCAAACCATTTGATAATGACTTTTTAAATTTAAAACCATTAATAGTAAATTCTGAATAAAGCTAACCAAAATTAAATGATAGCTATGTGCTGTTGTGTGTGAAAATAATACAGTAATGTTGCCTTTTCACAAATATTGTTTTTACTTGATTATACTCCTGATCAATTTAGAAATACTGTTACATATCAAATAAAATTGTATTTCTCTACAAGTATTTAGTTGTCTTTCCCTTGCTTTCAGTCAGAAGTTCCATACTTGCCTTGCAAACCAATGATTGCAGTGACAAGAGAGCACCATCTAGCATAGCACAGGAATTTAAGGTTATAAACCAAGAAGTTTCAGATGTGAAAAATATTGTATTTCAAAAGGAGAATTCTCACAACAAAATATGGAACTGAGAGACAAAATTGCTGGATAGTACTTATCAGGAGAAATGTCAGTACTGATGACAGACACATATAAAAGTATATACAGCATCCTAGCTTTTGTAACTAATAGTTTCTTCCTCAAGAAGGGAAGAGGGATGGACTGAGAAGGTTAAAAAGGAAGGGAAGCCTCTCTGACCACAGTATGAGAGGAACCATTCCCTTTATTTTTCACAATCCATCCCTATCTTCTTCTAGATAAAAAGGATTATTAATTCCAAAAGCTGGGCTATTGTATGCACTTTTACATGTATCTATTGGCAGTACTGAAATTTCACCTTATGGTAAGTAATGTCCACCAATCCAGTCTGATAACTTTATAAATGTTATATTTAATCATTCTGTCTTTAGTTAGTTACAGTTGGCAGCCAAAATTTTGCATATCTCTTTTTCAGAATTGATTAATGGCAGAGGTATTAAAACAAATTTTGACATGACAAATCTTACCAATCCATTGGTAAGATAAACAGTCATAATCTATATTTATAATTTACTGCCTGATTAGCCTGTTTATGTGACTGTGCATTTTATGAGTCTGTGATCACTTCTACTTGGATGTGGTTTAGGACTATCACATGCTGTACATATTTTTATTATTCAATAAAATCAACTTCATTTTGAGTTCGATTTGGTTCTTTCGAAGTACATATGCTATTAGTTTTCTTCTGAAAGAATCTGTTATGGACTAATATATTGTTGTTCTTGGTAAAGACTACTAGCATGTGACCTCTGGTATTTCCAAAGTTTCACAATCGAGAATCTGACTTTACTTTGTCTTATTTTTGAACTCTAATGTTTCTTTTCTATAGATAGTATTCAATCAAAGGTTTGTTTGTGTAATTTGTATGGTTTTATTGCATTTTTATATGAACTATGTACAAACAAATAGCACAGGTAATACATGTTGTTATTGTTGTTGTTGTCTTCAGTCTTGAGACTGGTTTGAAGCAGCTCTCCATGTTACTCAATCCTGTGCAAGCTTCTTCATCTCCCAGTACGTACTGCAACCTACATCCTTCTGAATCTGCTTAGTGTATTCATCTCTTGGTCTCCTCCTACGATTTTTACCCTCCACACTGCCCTCCAATACTAAATTGGTGATCCCTTAATGCCTCAGAACATGTCCTACCAAGCGATCCATTCTTCTAGTCAAATTGTGCCACAAATTCCTCTTCTCCCCAATTCTATTCAATACCTCATCATTAGTTATGTGATCTACCCATCTAATCTTCAGCATTCTTCTGAAGCACCACATTTTGAAAGCTTCTATTCTCTTCTTGTCCAAACTATTTATCATCCATGTTTCACTTCCATACATGGCTACACTCCATACAAATACTTTCAGAAACGACTTCCTGACACTTAAATCTATACTCGAGGTTAACAAATTTCTCTTCTTCAGAAACACTTTGCTTGCCATTGCCAGTCTACATTTTATGTCCTCTCTACTTCAACCATCATCAGTTATTTTGTTTCCCAAATAGCAAAACTCCTTTACTACTTTAAGTGTCTCATTTCCTAATCTAATTCCCTCAGCATCACCTGATTTAATTAGACTACATTCCATTATCTTAGTTTTGTTTTTGTTGATGTTCATCTTATATCCTCCTTTCAAGACACTGTCCATTCCGTTCAACTGCTCTTCCAAGTCCTTTGCTGTCTCTGACAGAATTACAATGTCATCGGCGAACCTCAAAGTTTTTATTTCTTCTCCATGGATTTTAATACCTACTCCAAATTTTTCTTTTTTCCTTTACTGCTTGCTCAATATACAGATTGAATAGCATCGGGGAGAGGCTACAACCCTGCCTCACTCCCTTCCCAACCAATGCTTCCCTTTCATGTCCCTCGACTGTTACAACTGCCATCTGGTTTCTGTACAAATTGTAAATAGCCTTTCGCTCCCTGTATTTTACTCCTGCCACCTTCAGAGTTTGAAAGAGAGTATTCCAATCAACATTGTCTAAAGCTTTCTCTAAGTCTACAAATACTAGAAACGTAGGTTTTGCTTTCCTTAATCTATCTTCTAAAATAAGTCGTAGGGTCAGTATTGCCTCAAGTGCTCCAGCATTTCTATGGAATCCAAACTGATCTTCCCTGAGGTCAGCTTCTACCAGTTTTTCCATCCGTCTGTAAAGAATTTGTGTTAGTATTTTGCAGCTGTGACTTATTAAACTGATAATTCGGTAATTTTCACATCTGCAAACACCTACTTTCTTTGGGATTGGAATGATTATATTCTTCTTGAAGTCTGGGGGTATTTCGACTGTCTCATACTTCTTGCTCACCAGATGGTAGAGTTTTGTTAGGACTGGCTCTCCCAAGGCTGTCAGTAGTTCTAGTGAAATGTTGTCTACTCCCGGGGCCTTGTTTCGACTAAGGTCTTTCAGTACTCTGTCGAACTCTTCACGCAGTATCATATCTCCCATTTCATCTTCATCCACATCCTCTTCCATTTCCATAATATTGTCCTCAAGTACATCGCCCTTGTGTAGACCTTCTATATACTCCTTCCACCTTTCTGCTTTCCCTTCTTTGCTTAGAACTGGGTTTCCAGCTGAGCTCTTGATATTCATACAAGTGGTTCTCTTTTCTCCAAAGGTCTCTTTAATTTTCCTGTAGGCAGTATCTATCTTACCCCTAGTGTGATAGGCCTCTGCATCCTTACATTTGTCCTCTAGCCATCCCTGCTTAGCCATTTTGCACTTCCTGTCGATCTCATTTTTGTGACGTTTGTATTCCTTTTTGCCTGCTTCATTTACTGCATTTTTGTATTTTCTCCTTTCATCAATTAAATTCAGTATCTCCTCTGTTACCCAAGGATTTCTATTATCCATTGTCTTTTTACCTACTTGATCCTCTGCTGCCTTCACTATTTCATCTCTCAAAGCTACCTGTTCTTTTTCTACTGTGTTTCTTTCCCCCATTTTTGTCAATCGTTCCCTAATGCTCTCTCTGAAACTGTCTACAACCTCTGGTTCTGTCATTTTATCCAGGTCCCATCTCCTTAAATTCCCACCTTTTTGCAGTTTCTTCAGTTTTAATCTACAGTTCATAACCAGTAGATTGTGGTCAGAGTCCACATCTGCCGCTGGAAATGTCTTACAATTTAAAACCTGGTCCCTAAATCTCTGTCTTACCATTATATAATATATCTGATACCTTCTAGTATCTCCAGGCTTTTTCCATGTATACAACCTTCTTTCATGATTTTTGAACCAAGTGTTAGCTGTGATTAAATTATGCTCTGTGCAAAATTCTACCAGTTAGCTTCCTCTTTCATTTCTTCCCCCCAATCCATATTCACCTACTACGTTTCCTTCTTTCCCTTTTCCTACTACCGAATTCCAGTAACCCATGGCTATTAAATTTTTGTCTCCCTTCACTATCTGAATAATTTATTTTATTTCATCATACATTTCTTCAATTTCTTCATCATCTGCAGAGCTAGTTGGCATATAAACTTGTACTACTGTAGTAGGCATGGGCTTCGTGTCTATATTGGCCACAATAATGTGTTCACTGTACTGTTTGTAGCAGCTTACCTGCACTCTTCTTTTTTTACTCATTATTAAAAATACTCCTGCATTACCTCTATTTGATTTTGTATTAATAACCCTGTATTCACCTGACCAAAAGTCTTGTTCTTCCTGTCACCAAACTTCACTAATTCCCACTATATCTAACTTTAACCTATCCATTTCCCTTTTTACATTTTCTAACCTACCTGCCCAATTAACGGATCTGACATTCCATGCTCTGACCCGTAGAATGCCAGTTTTCTTTCTCCTGATAACATACTGTTTTAATAATATATCGCCAGATTACAGAATTTCTTACTGGAAGATTGTCAAGATCTTATTCCAGCTTTTTAAGATAGTAATGTCATACTTGCCTGTTGAGACAGGCTTACATTTCAGTCAGTTTCCTATGAGTATACTTTGTGTATGTGCCTGCACACAACATGAAAATGTATCCAGTGCCAATGAAGCGTAATGTTCCAAAAATCAAGCACTTACTTGAGGAAGAGCTTTAGAATGCAGAGGAAGCGGAAAAATCTGACCACTGAAGACGCTTTTGAAACAAAACAAAAAGCGTATGGTCCTATCAAAAAATAAAACTTAAATCATGCTTTAAAAGTTTTACTTTATTTCTTAAATTAGGCAGAGATTTTCATTGTGCTGCATATAGATCATATACAGTTATCTATAAAATACATACAAATAACACACAAAGGACATACATATTATAAATAAATTATTGCTATTCCAATAACTGGAATATAACACAACAAATCGTACAGAAAACTGAGAAACATAATAATTTTTACAAAATTACTGCTGTCATTGTGACAGTACACTCTTCATAAGAGCAGTTACATACATGTGCTGAATCATTCCAGAGGAACAAGGCCATTCAGTTGACTAAGCCTTCACTTAAGAAAACTTTTCTTTTCACCATATGCCTTGTACAATATTTATGCATATGTCTTAGACTTATTAAATGCTACAAGCAATACACATTTCCTGATTACATTCCAGGTCAGAGTTTTGTGCAGTAAAATGATGATTAAGTTTTCACATTATTTGCAAAACAAGCACTTTCCTGAGACTGACGCTAATCATTTAAGGAATGCTCTCAGTCACTGAGACACTTCACACCTGTGGAACACATTAGTTCTGTCATGGCTTTAATAGTTGTACACATGTTTTGTAAAACTTGCACCAAGTGGCTAATAAGTTAAATACTGCTTCATTTTTCTTCAGTTGTACTGCAATTCTAAAGCTTTGCCCACTGATGATATAATCATCGCCTTGCAACTTTATACCACACAGAAAGAAAGGCACCAACATACATCATCACAGCCACACCTAAAATCATATATAGGTTTCCCATTACATCAACATTTAAAATGTCAACTTCTGTCAGAAACTTTTTTGTATACCTATAATGGCAATATAACACATCTTCAGGACAGGGTAGTTCATCTCGGCCATCAGCGAGAGTGACAGTAATAATTCCTTGAAATGCAGCTCTGAAGTAACTGATGTAGAACATGAACTCCAGTGAAGATGGGATATCCTTGTGAAATATGTTGAATCCAAACATTGAAATCAGAACAAGCAAAACTGGGCCAAGAAAAACAGCAACCTGTTCAAACAGAAAAGAAAATTGTTAGTATCCTAGGTTGTATAAAATAATTTATTGAAACTGAATAATTACATACACGTATACGGAAACAGAAGAAATGGATCAGTTGCAAAAGGAAAATATTTCAGCGTGATCCCTTAAATAACAACTTTGTTTCCCATTTCTCTATAATTGAGTTAATGCTACATTTGCTATAATGCTAAGATCAATAAGTCATAAAATGGTAATCTTCCTCCTTATTCTGCAAAATTTGATAAATACTTTAGAATTTTTGTTTGAAATGTTTCCAGTAATGTAAGTCAACCAAAAACAAATGTCCTGCATTATAGTTCCCACAGTCTATAAAATGCTGTGTAGTTTTTATCTCCATTTCTCTTTCCAGATGGAGCTTTTATAGAATTATTTAATAATTGACATGTTGTCTATGTACAAAGGAGTTTACATAGCAGTTCTTGGGGACAAAATAGGATGTATCTGCAATTAATATTATAGCTATAGTGAATTAGTTGTTAAAGTTCTTTCTAAATACGTAGTTATTAGCTGTTACAGTGGGAATAAATGAGTGTTAAGAGTGAAGTTTGTTGGGACCACATTTAGTGTGATGTCTTATACCTTCAAATTTCACCAGCCTTTTAACCAGTTTTTTGTTGTTCTTAGTTGTGATGTAAAGCAAATTCCTGTTCTTTCTGCTACTCAGCTTGATATGTCTTATCCTTAATTCAAGTTCTGTCTAAGGGATACCGACCATTTCATTCAACAAGTCTTCTGAGGTTTCCTAATATTTTGCCAGAATAGATATCCTGTCTTTCATCTTTAAGCATGGTATCTGCTCCTCTTGCACTTGTTTTGTCTTCCAGAATTTTCTTTCACTCCCTTCACTGTTTCCTTTCTTTAAATGTTAAGTGATAGTGGTAATGATCTGTAACCTTGCCTTACACCTTTCTTAATTTACCCAATCCTCACACTTTGGCTTTGTAGAGGCTGTATGTTAATCCTCTGTCTTTTTACTTTAGCCCCTTTCATCTCAGCATTATGAACATTTTATTCCATCTTGTAGCATTACAGGTTTTCTGCAGGTCCGCAAATGTTAGGATGGTGCCCAGGTTATTTATCTTCACATCATAAAATGCAATATCAGAACAACTTCTTTTATACCTCTGTATTTTCTAAAATCAAAGTGATTTTTATCCATTGTCCTTTGACTTCTCTCTTTATTCACCTACACATTATTCTGCTCTGCAGTTTATGAGTGTAATATGACAGACTATTCAGCTGATTCTTTTCACATTTGTCGACTCAAGCCTTATTTAGTAATGTGCCTTAAATTTTCTGGAAACCTCATGGCAAGTCACTCAGTGTAAAGATTTTTAACACCTTCACAAATAGTCTAGTTCCTACAGCTTCCATAAATTTCCAAGCCCAAAAATACATGACCTACTCCTGCTGACTTATGAGCTGAGATAATTCAGTGATCTACCAAACTCGTGCCACATGACTTGCTCCGTTATTTCTTCCATATCTGTGTCCTTCTCCTCTACTGTACAATGAAAGTTTCATTCTGGAATACCTATAGGCCTAAGGACAGACTGTATTTTGGTTAGCTAGTTCCTTCCACTTTTTGTAGATCATATCCACAATAAATGTTATGGTATAGGACTTCATAAAGCAAAATTCCGTATGAGAAATGTGGGAGTAGTCTTGAGTAAAAGAAGTATTAGAAGAGGACAGATTGCCACTCAATGTAAAGGTGACACACTGAGTTGCAGACAAGCATAACAGAACGACTGCTAGACTTACTGCTTTCAGCCAAAGCCTTCTTCAGAAAGTAGAACTCAGACATGTTCACACAGGCAAGTGCACCTCACGCTCACGTGACTGTTCTCTCTGGTCACTCTGATCAGAATGCAACAGTGTCATGCCTACAGAAGCAGCAATCTGGAGTGGTATGGGAAAGGGGAGGGATAGCAGGGTGCTGGCGAGGAGGGAGAGGAATTAGCACAGCCTGGCGAAGCGTGCAGTGACGAAAGGGTGGTAAGATAAGGCTACCAGGGAGCAGTATCAAGAGGCTTTGGGGGACAGAGGTGGAGTGGAGAAGGAGAGGAGCAGAGAAGGTGAAAAGACGGTTGCATGTGTTAGCAGAGAATGGCACACAGTGAGAGGGAGGAGTCATGTATAGGGAGGAGGTGATACAATGGTACAGTGGGGGGGGGGGGGGGGGGTACTGTTAGGTGGAGAGTGTGGGGATTGTAGGATGCCTAGGTTGAGGCCACAATTGTTTCAGAAGTGTAGAATGTGTTATAAGGATAACTCCCATCTGCACAGTTCAGAAAAGCTGGTAATGACGGGGAGAATCCATGGCCTGGGTTGCGAGCAGCCTCTGAAATTGAGCATGTTATGTTCAGCTGTGTGTTGTGCCATAAGGTGGTTAACTTTGTTCTTGACACAGTTTGGTGGTGTCCATTGTTCCAGTCTGGGGCAGTATTGGGTGGCAGCTCTTGGGGACGGTGGGAGGTTTGGGGATGTGTGGGGATATGGCAAGGACAATCTGTTTGCGGACTAGGTCCGGGGAATATTGCCAGTCTGTGAAGAGCTTTTTGAGACCTTTAGTATACTGGGAAAGGGAGTTCTTGTCGGTGCAGATATACTGTTCCTGATAGGATGTGTGGGAGGGATTTTTTGTTGTGGAAGAGATGGCAGTTGTCAAAATGCAGGTACTGTTGGTGGTTCGTGAGTTTAATGTGGGCAGATGTTGGGAGGAGGCATCAGAGAGGAGGAAGTCAACACCCAGGAAGATGGCATGCTAGGCTGAGGAGGATTAGATTATGCACATAAGAGAAAGGTGTTGAGGTTATGAAGGAATGAGGAGCATATGTGTTGGCCCTGACTCCACAACATGAGGCTATCATCAATGAACCTGAAATACAAGGGGTTTGGGGTTTTGGGAGGCTAGAAAGGTTTCCTCTAGGTGGCCCATAAACAGGATGGCATAGCAGCGTGCCATATGGGTGCCTAGAGCTGTGCTGCAGATTTGTTTATATACTTTCCCTTCAAAGGATAAGTAGTTGTGTGTTAGGATAAAGCTAGTAAAGAGTATGAGGAATGAGGTTTGAGTCTGAAGGACATTGGGAGAGGTAGCGTTCAATAGTAACAAGACTATGGGCAAGGGGGATGTTGGTGTATAAGGAAATGGAATCAACAGTGACAAGTAGTAATCCAGGTGGTAAGGGGATGGGGATGGTGGACAGTCAATGAAGGAGGTCATTGGTATCTTTGATATGGAGGCAAGATTTTGGGCAGTTGGTTGGAGGTGTTGGTGAATGAAATTCTTTCAGTGGAAGCACAATAATGAGCCACAATGGGGTGTCCAGGATGGCTGGGTTTGTGGATTTTGGCAAGCATGTAGAATTTAGTGTATGAGGTGTCATAGGGGTGGGGAGGGAAATAGATTCAGAAGTGAGCTGGGAAAGGCAAAAGCCATTAAGTAGTGATTAGAGGCTACGCTGGACTTCTGGGATGGGATCACTCTGGCACAGTTTATAGGTGGAGGAGTCAGAGACCTTCTGCCAGGTAGTCACTGTGATTCATAATGACAGTGGTGGAACTACAGTCTGCAGCTAGGATGATTAGGTCAGGATCTGTTTTGAGGCTTCTGTTGAAAGGCTGGTGCTCTTAGGAAGGGACCTGGGGAAGGATGGTGAGGCCAAGTTGGAGGTTAGGAATTCCTGGGAGGAGAATAGGGGTGGTATGATCTGTGCAATGCAGGATTCAATGTTGCAGTTATGTTGGCTTTGGTTGGAGGGATTGGTGGCAAAGAAGTGTTCCCATCACAGGAATTGGGAAGAGGAGAGTAGGTCTTCTACAAGTACAATGTGGTTAAATTTAGGTGTATGGCTAAATGAGAGGCTTTTGGGTAGGACTGAAACTTCCATGCAGCTGATCTGATGATTTTGGCAGAACAGTTAACAGCAGTGTGCTGGGATTGTTTTAGCTCTAGCTTTAGTGGAGTGTTGGTGTGGAGTTTAGGAGGATGTGACAAGTTGAAAAGGTCAGCTGGGCAGTTTCTGGATACTACGAAGGGTTCCTTCTCGTCAACTCCTCATAGCAACCAGTCCCTGAGGTGCGATTGCATCCACACCTCTGTCCACACTGGACCCACCAACCACCAATAGTACCTGCATTTCAACAGCACACCAAAAAATCCTTCCCATATAGCCTGGCCATCCGGGGATGGCATATCTGCAGTGATAAGAATTCCCATGCTTGGTATGCTGAAGGTCTCGCAAAGGACTTCATGGGCACTATCCCCAGACCTAGTCCGCAAACAGATTTGCCATGCCATATTCCCACACACACTCAATTCTCCCGGGACCCCCCAAGAACCAGCTGCAAAGAAGTGCCTCCTTCATCACCCAGTACCAGCTCAGACTGGAACAACTGAACCACGTCCTCCATGAAGGCTTTTATTATCTATTGTTATGCCTGAAATGAGGGATATCCAAGCCAATATCCTTTCCACCTCCATAAAGTGGTTTTCTCTCTATAACATCTCAATCCATCTCTATGCCACTCCAAATCCCAGCTCCTTCCCACAAGGATCATATCCCTGTGGAAGACCCACATGCAAAAACTGCTCAGTCCAATACTTTCTATTCCAGTCTTTTCACAGGTTTGTCCTATGCCATGAGAGGCCAGGCCACCTGTGATAGAAGCCATGTCATGTATCAGATCTGCTGCTATCACTGCATTTTTACATTGGTATGACTACCAATCATGTGCTCACTAGGGTGAATGTCCGCTGCCAAACTATGGCCAAGAGCAAAATGAATACCCTGTGGCACAACAAGCAGCTGAATATCACATGCTTGATTTCAGTGCTTGCTTCACAACCTGAGCTATCCAGATCCTCCCCTCCTAATATCACATGCCTGATTTCAGTGGTTGTTTCACAATGCAAGTCATCTGGATCCTCCCCTCCACCACCAGCTTTTTTGAATTGCGAAGGTGGAGATTATCTTTATAACGCATTCTTTGCTCCTGAAATAATTCCAGCCTCAAACCTCAAACTATGGTAACCTACCAGCCCCACCTCCCACCCCCCTCTGTCCTGTCACTTCTTACCATTTCACATCCCCTCATGCTCAATGTGCACTGCTCTCTGCCAGCACAGCCATCAGTCTTTTCTCACTTCTATGCTTCTCTCCTGTTTCGCTCCCCATTCCCGCCCCCCCCCCCCCCCCTCCTCCTGTCCCAGCCTCTTGGCTCTGCACCTGGCAGTCATGTCTAGTGACCACCTAGTCCCTGCATACTACGCCTGGCTCCGTTGACTCCTCTCCTCTCACCTGTATCCTGCTAATCCTCCGCCTTCCCTGCCCACTACAGATTGCTGCTTCTGTCAATGCGATGCTGTTGCATTCTGACCAGAGCAGCCAGAGGTAGTGGTTAGGTTTGTGTGAGGTGCGCTTACTTGTGTGAATATGTATATGTTCTCCTTTCTGAAGAAGGCTTTGGCCAAAAGCTCAATATGTAACAGGTTTTTTATTGTGCCTGTTCTGCAACTTAATGTGTCATCTTTATGGTGAGTGGCAATCTATCATTTTCATAATATTGTTGATATTCCTATCTGAACTTTCTGTTGTTTCAAAGTGTTAGAAGAAATGTCAAAAGATTTTTGTGTCTGTGTCACATTCGTACCAGAATAAAACTTTGTGTTTTAAATTCATGGCTTGCCCAAATGAACCTTCCTGGATAAGGAGGAAAAAACATGTGCTGGATCCAGAATTGAACCCAGAATTTTAAAGTTATGAATACTAAGTGAGAGTTACTGTCAGATTGAAGCTTTGAATTTGGCAATGGGGTAAGCTCTGATTGCTCATTTTGCAGTCTGTTGGCTGAGATAAATAAAGATAATGGTTTGAGTACCATAAATAAAGATAATTGTTTGAGTACCAGCGTGGGACACTGCATTAATCCATCAGTTAGGTTCATAACTTGTAATGTCTGGCTGGAGATAAAGGTTAGATTGTTTATTCAGCCATTCCCCTATCATTATTCACTTGTCATTTATGTGGTATGACATATAAAATTGATTAGAAACCACCAACACAGTATCACATTAAGTTGAAGTAATGATAGAGGCGCGGCAGAGCTGAGTAAACGGTTTTGAGGGATAACTGTTCAGACGATGGTCAGTCCGGCTCTAGCTGACATCTGTAACACATCTTGAGGGCAGCAAATTTACATATTTAGTTTTTCCTGTTATGTCTTAGTAGTACACATTTCTTAAATTCTGAGTGTGTTTTTGTATTTACAAAGTTTAATCTTGTGTTTGTAAGTAAGAAAGTTTTGGAAGTGTAAAGTCAGGCAGTCAGTAGTGCAGTAGTTGCTCATTTGCTTGTTTTCAAGACAAGCAACCGTTCGGTTCAGCCTAGTTAGCCACTCAATCCAGCTCCAGATATCACCTATGACAAACCTCCAGGGCAGCAAGTTATATATTTAGCTTTTCCTGTGGTTTCTTAGTAATATAAATTGTTTAAATTTTTTGCGTTTTTTTTTTTTTTTGTATTTATGAAGTTTAACCTCATGTTCTGTAAGTGTAAATTCAGGTAGTCTATAGATCAGTTGTCATTTCTACTGAACAGCCAGCTACATGTTTCATTAAACTATCAGCATCTATTGGTGACACATCAGGATGGTAAAAAGGAGGGTATCTAGGTATCTTTTATAATTTACTTCTTCAGTTAGTCTTACTAGGAGGGGTAGGACGTGTGCATGATTTGTGCAGATGTAGGAGCAGCTGGCTGCAGTTTGCAAACAGCTGAATGTGGTTTTGGCTACAATCAGCCTACTTCAGGCTGCTCCTTGGGGTGTAGCAGTGGTGGAGAATCTGGCCTGTCACATGGCGTACCTCAAGTGTCACTTGTTTCACCCACGAGCTCTGCCACTGAGGCACCTCCGAGTGGACATGACATGGTGGATCTGCACTCACAGCAGGGTGAGTGGCTGGTGGTAATGCATTTGTGTCACTCGAGGAAGAAGGCCAATGTGGAGGCTGGGCACCTGGCCTCGCCTATCTGCCCTGTGAGTGAACTGGTGACTGTTCCTTCAGTAAGGTCCAAGCAGGCACTTGTGGGTGAGGGCTTGCTAATTATTGAGAGCTCCAACATTAGGCACTTTTTGGAGCTCTGTAGTAAGATAGCATTCACAGTTGGAAAGAAAGCCAATTTGCACTCGGTACATTTGCTGGGAGGTGTCATCTGAGGTGTGGAGATGGCTATTGAGTGTGCAGTTGTCTGCAATTTATGGCTCACTTTGGCACCATGACACCTATTACTTATGTTATGAGGCCATCCTTAGTTTGTGTAGGTAGCTGGCAGAGATGGTAAAGGAAGCTGATCTCATGTGTGTGGTGCAAGCAGAGTTTTCAGTTTGTAGTGTTGTGTCCAGTGTTGATTTTGGTCCTTTGGTTTGGATCTGAGTGGAGGATCTGAACCATAGGTTTTGTCAAGTCTGTGATGATCTTAGCTGCAGATTTTAGGATCTGCGTTATCAGGTGGGGAATTGTAGGACTTCCCTTGATAGGTCAGGAGTGCACTACATGAAGGAAGCACTTACTTGGGTAGAACAGTTCTTGTGGGGTGCACATGGGTTTTTTTTAGGCTAGGCTGTAGATTGAGGTACTCTGCTGAACACTTGCCAGTCGATACACAGAACACATTCAGAGTAAAGACATTTCACCTTTCAAACTTTTATCAATAAATTGTTTACGAATTCATAACAAAGTTTCTGAATTTACTGCCCTCCAAGACAGTTCTCACACTCAACTAATTCTTTGTACCAAGATCTGGCTAAAACCCAAAATAGAAAGCTCTGAGATATTTAGTGAGTAAAGGAAAATTTATCACAAAGACAGATTAGGCACCATATGAGGGGGAGTGTTCTTTGCAGCTGAAAAAAATATTGTCTCTATTGAGGTTGAAATTTAGTGTGACAGTGAAGTTATCTGGTTGTGTATAACAGGTCTAGGTGAAACCAAGTTAATTGTTGGAGGTTTTTACCTGCCATCTGATTCTGCTATGGTTTTTCTAGCATCATTCAAAGAAAGCCTATGGTCAGCAGTGTGTAAAAACTCATATCATGCAATACTAATTGGAGGTGATTGAAACATACCAATTACAGACTGGGACATGTATGGATTCATTGCAAGAGGTACAGAAAGGCACTCTTGTAAAGTACTTTTGTACATGTTTTCTGAAAACTGTCTTGAGCAGCTAGTTCGGCTGCCCACACACAATGGTAATATCTTAGCTCTTGTAGCTACAAACAGGCCAGTCGTTGTTGTTGGTCTCACAATACAGAGGGGATTACTGATCATGTCATCGCCATAGCAACAGTGGTTACAAAAGTTAATTAATGAGTCAAGAAGGCTAGGAGAGTGTTTCAGCTTAAAAGACCAGGTAATCAATTGTTAGCATATCACTTATAATACAGTGAATGCAGTCATTCAGTTCCAGCGTGATAGGCATAGAGGTATTATGGGTGAAGTTTAAACAGATCGTAAATCATGTTCTGGGAAAGTATGTGTCTAGTAAATGGACTAAGGACGGAAAAAATACAGCTCAATTTAGCAACAAAATTTGGAAAATGGTGAGGAAGCAAAAGCTCTTGAACCCTTCGTTCAACAGAGAAATGGCAAATGATGGCAGGCAAAGGTTAGTAGAGATATATGCATTTGTGAAAAGATCTACGCACAAAGTATACAATAACTACTACCATTGTACCTTACCAAAAGATCTGTCCGAGACCCCAAGAAAATTCTGCTCCTACGTAAAATCACTAAACGGGTCTAAGGCTTCCATTGAGTCCCTTGTTGACCAGTCTGGTGTGGCAGTTGAAGGTAGCAAAACAAATGCTGAAGTTTTAAATTTGCATTTAGGAAATCATTCATGCAGGAGAATCATACAAACATACCATTGTTTGACCATCATACAGAGTTCCTTATGGATGGCACACTAATAAACATCACTGGCATAGGCTAGGCCTGTATGGAATCCCAGTTCAGTTTCACAAAGAGTACTGTATGCCATTGGCCCCAAGGATAGGATGAGCCCCCTCCATGCCTACACCGATGTGGTGACCAAAGCCATTGGTCCCTTACTTTGCTTGCATTTATAGTGAATCTCTCGCCCAGTGCAAAGTCTCAAGGGACTGGAAAAAGGCACAGGTGGCTCCTGTGTATAAGAAGGGTAAAATAATGGACCCACAAAGTTACAGACCAGTATCCTTGACATCAGTTAGTGCAGAATTCTAGAACATATTCCAGGTCTGAATATAATAAATTTCTTAGAGACCAAAAAGCTTAAGCCCATGAATGAATACAGTTTTAGAAAGTGTCATTTGTGTGAAACTCAGCTTGCCTTTCTCTCATATGATGCTTGAATGGCAACAGACAGATTCCTCATTCTTAGATTTCTGAAAGGCATTTGACACAGTGCCCCACTGCAGACTGTGAATGAAGGTATGAGCTCACAGAATGGGTTCCCACATATGTGAGTGGCTTGAAGACTTCTTAAGTAACAGAACCCAGTACATTGTCCTTGACAGCACATATTCATCAGAGACAAGGGCACTGTCAGGAGTGTGCCATGAAATGTGATAAAACTGCTATTATTTTCTATATACATAAATGATCTGACAGACAGGGTGGGCAGCAGTTTGTGGTCATTTGTCAAAGATGCTGTGTTGTATGGGAAGGTGTTGAATATGAGTGATTGTAGGATGATACAAGATGACTTAGACTAAATTTGTAGTTGGTGTGATGAATGAAAGCTAGCTCTAAATGTATAAAAATGTAAGCTAATGTAGGTGAGTAGATAAATCAAACCTATAATGTTTTGATACACCATTAGTAGTATTCTGCTTGACACAGTAACATCATTGAAATATCTGGGCTTAATGTTGCAATGTGGTATGAAATGGCACAAGCATGTGAGGATTGTGGTAGGGTGGTTGGTTTATTGGGATAATTTTAGGAAAGTGTGGTTGATCTGTAAAGTAGGCTGCATACAGGATGCTAGTGTGACCAATTCTTGAGTACTGCAGAGTGTTTGGGACCTGCACCCGGTCAGATTAAAAGAAGACATTTTAGCAATTCAGAGGCAGGCTGCTAGATTTGTTATCATAGGTCTGAACAACGTGCATGTGTTATGGAGGTGTTTTGGGAACTCAAATGGGAATACGTGGATGTGATAGAACTGTTTGAGGAATGCTGTTGAGAAAATTGAGAGAAGCAGCATTTGGAGCTGACTGCACAACAATCTACTGCCGTCAATGTACATTTCGCGTAAGGACCACAAAGATAGGCTACGAGAAATTAGGGCTCATATGGAGTCATACAGACAGGCATTTTTCCCTCGCTCTACCTGCGAGTGAAACAGAAAAGGAAACTACTAATAGTAGAAATAGTACAGGGTACCCTCTGTCATACATCATATGGTAGTTTGGGGAGTATGTATGTAGACATAGATAGTACGTGCGTGGGGGGGGGGGGGGGGGGGGGTGATTCTATTTCAGTAGCCAACATTGTTTGGACCAGAGCTCACTGGTGCTTTGCCATGCATGTGTATCTTGAAAACAACTGATTTGAGATTGCAATACAAAGAGCTTTTCAGCAACAGTTCAACATTCCACACAACAATGCCATTCCTAATGCGAATACAATTTGGTCCTAGGATCAGCAGTTGGAGCAAACTCTTAGCACACTAAGAAGAAATATGATATTAGAAAAGGATAGTTGCTACTCACCATACAGTGGTGATGTTGAGTCGCAGATAAGCACAATAAAAGGACAGTCAGAAAGTGCGCTTTTGGCCAACAAGGGTGTCATCAGATATAGACAACATACAAACTTACACAAATGCAACTCACGCACACATGACCACAAACAGCCAGACTGGCCAGGTGTGTGTGTGTGTGTGTGTGTGTGTGTGTGTGTGTGTGTGTGTGTGTGTGTGTGTGTGTCTTGCGTTTACATGATTGTATGTGTATGTTGTCTATATCCAGTGAAGGCCTTGTTGTCCGAAAGCTTACTGTCCGACAGTTTTGTTTTTGGCATATCTGTGACTCAGCACCTTCGCTATTTGGTGAGTAGCTACTATCATTTTTGTAATATTGTCATTATTCCATCCTGGATTTTTCATTGTTTACAAAGAGGTATGCATAGCCATTGGAGATCCATCAGAACACCTGAAAATGTGCAGCTGGTGAGAAGAGCAGCTGAGCAATCACCAAGATATTCTGCCTGAAGGCACGCTGTTGCATTGGGGTTTTCAGACCACAGTTTTAAGAGGATTCTGCATTTCGACTTAAATTTCCACCCCTTCAGAATATTGTGGTTCAAGAACTGAGTCCAACAGACTACACCAACTGCTGAGGCCTGTGTGAGGAAATGATTGCAATGGTGTACATTTTCACCTAAGTGGGATTGTGAATAAACAAAATTTTCGCTACTGGGCTGAAAACAACCCCCAAATTCTTCACCAAAGGCTGCTACGTTCCCCTAAACTAACAGTGTGATGTCCCGTATCACAATCTGACATGATAGGCCAGTACGTCTTTGAGGAGGAAAGTGTGACTATGAATGTGAATTCCAGACATTATGTTTCAATGTTGCAAAATTTTCTGCAGCCCAGAATGGAACAGATTGTTGAAGAAGAGGGATTAGGGGACTTTTTCCAACAGGTTGGGGTGTAGCTCATACAGTCTGAAATTTATTTTATGTTTTGAGAGAAATGTTTCTGGGACATACGGTCTTTGAGGGTTGGTGTGGGATGGTCTGCATGATCACCAGATTTGAGCATTTGTGACTTCTTTCTTCAGGGATATCTGAAAGAAAAGGTGTTTAAACACTGCCCTAAAACCTACCAGAGCTAAGGGATCAAATTATTGAAGCAGTGAATGCCATACCCCACAACGCGTGCAAACAAGCTCTTCAAAATGTCATAGATCGTCTCCTAAAGTGTATTGCTGCTAACAGCTACCATCTTGAGAACATTATTTTCAATACTAAATGAATATAGAATGGTATGAACATCTAATTCTAAAAACAAAAAGATTTTTTCTCTATATACCCCAATTTCTTTTTTATAACTCCTCAAAACTGCATAACTGTTTTGTCACACCATTTAAATGTTAAAAAAGCCAATGAGAATCTGTCAGACAACCACTTTACAGTCCTCTAAAATTACAAAAAATGTTTTGAAAGAAACACTACCTTTGTTGGTGTCAGAGCACCAATAATGAATCCTGACCCTTGAGCTGCCAGGGATGCTGCATTAGTCAGAATAAAGAACATGGCTATCCTGTATAGCTCTGGTGGCTGACTTGTTGCATAATATGAAATTCCTAGGTAAATGCTGTTACATGCAATCTGTAAAGGCAAAAAATTTAAAATTAGTAACAAACCAGAACATTTTGTAAAAGTCTGTTACACATGTACGCAGAATATAACAGAAAAATTACTTCAAATACTTGAAAAATAATACGATGATTTCAGTATTTTTCATAGTTTTGTATGTTACATGTTCTATACATACTCAAAAGCAATGGAAGGCAAATATCATGAACAACAAGCAGATGAACAGATACCAACTACCATAAAAGTGTAAACATTCCAGCAAATTTGATTGCACATGCCTCTCATATAGTGTTGAGTAAGTAACAAGGCCAGGATAACTTCAGCACAAAGTACAAAAAATTAGTCACTTCCAGGGAACACACTAATACCATGTAACACTGTGTAGCCTGGACATTAAGCTCAATCTGGTGAGAAGGAAGTCCACAAGTTTTTTCAGGTTTGCCATATCCTACTGAAACCACTCATTGGCAATGAATGAGTGCGCCCAACTTACGACAGAGAAACCCTCCAAAAATGTCATGTAAGCACCTCCAACCTGTACTACACCATACACACACACACACTGCAGTGTAAACACCTCACTGGGCTGTCTGTGCACTCAATACCTCACTTTATTTCAAAATTGCAACTTGCCAGGCCACACTACAGCATTTACAACCAGTTACCGGTCAGTTTATATGTGGGCCACTGAAGACATGGGGGTTTATCTGCTTCTGTGAACAATGGTATTCTGTGAGGTATCAACTCCAAATGTCCATTAAGGGCAGTTCCCTTTGCATTTAGTTGAGATGGGCCTGCATTCTCTGACAGCAGCAATCCTTGTCAGTTTTGAAACCAACTAATTTTAAGGTATATATAAAACATCACCAACTCACCTGCTATTGAAGTAATTTGTAGCAGAAGCAGAGGTGGTAATCTACAAATATTTCAAAGTAATAACAGCTGTGGCAGCACAAGGCAGAACATGCAGAAAATTGATTGGTAGCCATGACACAGCTTTGATTGTTGTTAGGCAGGATTTTTTTATGACCCTGTTCTTACATCTTCCTACATGGCTCTGCTACACCATTCCTTGCAGACACATTGAACAGTCCATGCTAATACACCAAGAAACCAAGCAATTTCATTCACAGTGTGCTCATTGACATATCCAATCATGATAGCTCCTTTTTGCCATTCTGTCACATCTCCACATCAACCCATCTGACTACAATGATTCCATACATCCCTGTTACACATACACACCTCCTCACTGTCAGAACTTTGTCAGCTGTAATAGAGTCACATGACTAACTGATACCAGTTCTACAGCATTCTGAAGTGACCAGTGTGTTGCGTCGAGGGAGTAGTTGAATTTCGCCCAGTGAGCTCAGAAATAAGGGCAACAATACCTTAGAAAAAAATATGGAGCCTGAATTATCAGTAACTGAACAAGCTGTGTTTAAGACTACTTCATACAAATAAACTGAAATACTTGACTTCATCCTAAGTAAATTGAAATGAGACAGACAAAACACAAGCTATGACAGTTTTCTTAGACCTTCAGTTTCCCAAACCCCACCTCCTCTCTATTTTCAGCAATAGTTCAACATTTCACACAACAATGCCATTCCTAATGTGAATACAATTTGGTCCTGGACTCAGCAGGTGGAGGAAACTATTAGCACACTAAGAAGAGAGAAAATATTTTGTGTGTTCAGAAAATCAGTATAAGAACGGTCCAACATTTCTAAACAAGCTAAGTGCAGGGTTTGTGGGGATTCACACAATTTTAGGTACTCCATAAAAAGGAAGTTCTAAGTGCTTAAACTGGAGGATGTTGGAGGCCATGGGATGTCACCAAAACAGGAAATGACCCTCCCTGGAAAGGAGTGACAAACCAACTCGATAGACTCACGTGCAGTGTGCATGATGGCCCCATACTGTTGATAATAAATGTTATTCTTGTTATGTAGATATCACCATCACAGCTATGGCACAAGAAAGTGTTAAGCATATGACGTAATGTTCAGTGTAGACAGTCACAGTGACATTTCCATCTTTAAAAAAATATAGGCCAATGATGTTCAAATTGCTAACTGCACACCATACTATTACACTCTCTGCATGGAGCAGTGTTTCACGAATGATGCATGGATTCTCAGAAGCTAAATTTAGCTTGTTAACATCCCCACTCAAATGAAAATGAGCTTCACTGCTTATGATGATTTTCACATTTTCATTGTCTTCAAGCAGCATTTATATTTTAACTGCCAAGTCCTATCATTGCTCGTAATCTATTGCATTCAGCTGCTGAACAATACATGTCTTGTATGGATGAAATGTTAAATCTTTCTTCAAAATAGTGTGCACCAATTCACAACTTAACCTTAACTCATGTGCATGTCATCATGCAGACTGATCTGGGCTCCAAATCAAAGCCTGTCTCACCATCTGGATGTTTCCTGGTGTTCTTGCATTCTTCTTAGGGACACGTGGCTTCTTCTTTATGGTACTGCTTGTCACCCGTAGACTGATAACACACCTGAGAATCAAATTTCAGTTGGGAATGGTACCTTGTTATCCATGGTTGAAATGAACACAAAAAAGCCAACTGCACTGCTGTGACTGACTCAGCATTTCACATGTATGCTTCATACACAAACATGCGGTGCTCTGCCACCCACTGCACCACTGCTACTGAAATGGCATCAGATGGTGAGAGCATTGCAGAAGTTTCCCCACTCTACCTCCACAGGACCATCATACTAGCCATTTCAATACCATTCAGTTCTCGTCAGTCACTTGTACATACAGCATGCAATACATTTTGCATGGGAACTACTGTATTATCCAGTGGTGATGCTTATATAGCATACAGCTTCATTTTACTTGACAGTATCAACTTTCGTTTACTGAGGTGAAGGTTACTGGTGTAATAACGTCATTGTGGCCTGCGCACATCCAAAAATGTTTCACTTTCTTCCAAAAGGTGATCATATACTTTTGAAGACAGAAAAGCACCTAACAGGTTGACATGCCATGTCTTGGAATGGTTTTAAGAATGTGGAACAGGTTTTCTCTCTCTTGGATCACTTCCAAAGTTCCATATTTGATTTCTACTGATCATCTGTGAGACATCATCAAAAGGCATGCCTTTAGGCATTTTATACACCTTTAATTATGCAGAGGAGTTCAGTGCATACAAAATGACTAGTCATGCTGCATCACTATTGTGCTACCAATTCCTCATTTAAAATTATTCAGCTATCACAGAGTGTGAATCAGTTGTCCTCCAAGGTGCTGTCTTTCGTGTTTGGATTGGATGGATGTAAATGAATGCATTAACTATTCTGTCTGCAGAAAACACTTGCTTGAATATTCCTTTAAGACTGTGGAAACGAGGAGGGGAGGGAGGGGGGGAGGGAGAGAGGGAGAGGGAGAGAGAGAGAGAGAGAGAGAGAGAGAGAGAGAGAGAGAGAGAGAGAGTTTGAATCCTTAACTGGTATCGTGCAATTTTGTAATCTAACTGGTATCATGGTATCTGTCGGACTCCAGAAATTTACTGTTTATTTGTATAATGTTGTCTTAACTTATTAGTTTTTTGTTAACCTCAACTAGTTACATCTTGTGTTTTAAAACATATGAAAGTGAAATCTGACAAAGAATATTACTAATCAAGAAGAAAACACAGAAAGTACACAAGTGATGTTCTGAAAAATTGGACTTTCCTACATTCCTCAAAAATCTAGAAATTAAACTTTTAGTTATTAATCCTGTGCTATGCTAGTCTTTCTTCAGCACCAAGAATCAGAAACAGAAACAAAATTTCTGGAAAACTTTAAGAATAAATTTATATTTTGATATTCACTTTAAAAATTTTTAGAGACCACATTGCAGGCATTATGTAAGTACTGGGTCCTGGTGTCTATTTTACACACAATCTTTAACCCATTTTTTGGCTGGTGCATCTGAAATCTATGCTGACTGTGGAACGGCACAAGCATTTCATCAATGCACAGAGTACAGCCTTGAGAGTAACATTACTGACAGCTTGTAATAAATCTGTTGAAAATGTTTGACACTGCAGCAATTGCATTCTTCTTTTTTCTTTTCTGCCTTGTAATCTGGATGCTCAAGTAGAAGAGAAATTGATATAAACAAAAACTTTTTCTTACAGTACTGTGAAAAATAATACATCCAGTTCCACCCACCAAGAAAAGATTATCTATGGGGTCATTGTCAGACTTGGAGATTGTTGTGAATATAAATAAGCCTACAAAAGCTTTCAGTTCAATAACATAAATATCATGTAGAAAATATGTAATTTTATATGAGTACTTTTATTTTACTGATTGTATTCTTCAATTACTGCATAATCTCATCTAAAATGTTATAAGTAAAAAGTAGACCCAAAGTTGTTCAGCATCTGGGTTCCTTCCCCAAGACATTAGCCCTAATCACAGACCAGGAATCTGCATCTCTATGGTACATTGCCTCCTTCTGACATTAGCTGGTGGTTGTGCTTTTCTCCATCTCAAACAGTTTCCTTTACCATAAATGTAGAAATCACAGCCACATGACTGTTTTTTACTGTGATTATCTTCACCTGTTTGTCCTCCATTTATGGTGCAGTAGATGGATGAGGATGTTTAAAATAATAATTAAAATAGTATAGTCAGTCAATGTGGTTGAACAGTATATGACATAAATTAGAAAACTATTTGTTGTTGTTGTTGCTCTTCTTCTTCTTCTTCTTAACAAGTGTCTGGTATATATTTAGGAAGCTTACCAAATGTTGCAAAATCCTGAAAAGATAATGATAACAGCTTCCAGTACGAAGAAGATACTATGCCCTTACACATGCCCTTTGATGGGTGGTGTATATTAGTAAGTCAAGGAGACCTTTTCTCATTGTCAGCTGTCTACAGAGACTCCAACACCTTGGGACAAGTTTTTTATAAATTTCCATATTATACCTGCCCCTCTAACACACTTAACAAATGAAATAATACTGCTTATATGTGGTTATCCAATGAAATTTAAATCTAAAAAGAAGTATTTTACATACCTGAATTGGAATTTCCACAGACAGCAGTGACAAATAGTAAGATGGCAAGGAGTACCACTGATTGAAGTGCTCACTCTTGATTATCTTCAGTTCTAGTGGGACTGAAACAAGAATTGCCGTTAGTTTTCCTTTCAAATGCAATCTACTCATCAAAACTTACAGCCTTTAATGTGAAAAACAGTATCAATGCCCCTGTTTATTGAGCAGAAAATCCAGGATGGAATGTAACAATATCATGAGAAGGATAGTTGCTACTCACTATATAGTGGAGATATTGTGTCACTGACAGGCATGACGAAAAGACTGTCAGAAAGTGAGCTTTCAGCCAACAAGACCTTGTTCGGAAATAGACAATATGCAGGTATACACTCACGCGAGTGCAACTCACACACAAATGACCACAATATCTGACTGCTTGACTGCTGAGGGCAGACTGGGTGCAGCAGTGCATGATGGGAAAGGCAATCAGGTGGTGGGGGTAAGGAGGAGGCTGGGGTGGAAAGGGGTGGGAATAGCAGGGTAGGGTTGAGAGACAGTAGAAAGGGCAGGGATAGCAGGGTAGGGGTGGGGGACAGTGAAGTGCTGCCTGTGGGAGCATACGGAGACGAGGTGGAGAGAGGGTAGGGCACCTAGGTGCAGATCAGATGGAGGGCAGGAACTGCGGGTAGCGCAAAAAGAGAGAAGTAAAAAGACTGAAAGTGCGGTGGCGGAATAGAGGGGTGTGTATTGCTGGAATAGAAACAGCAAAGGCAGACTACCTGTGAAACTAGTTGTGATTCATATGCTTAGCTGCAACCATTGTGCTGCATTCTACTTGGACATGACAACCAACAAAATGCCTGTCCAGGTGAATGGCCACCAACAAACTGTGGCCAAGAAACACCTGGACCACTGATTTGCTGAATACGTTGCCCAACACAACATTCTTCATTTCAATGATTGCTACACAGCTTGTGCCATCTGTATCCTTCACACCAACACCAGCTTTTCTGAACTGCACAAGTGGGAACTCTCCTTCCAATATATTCTACAATTCCATAACCCTCTTGGCTTCAACCTTTGTTAGTCATTGTTCTTCCCTGTTCCCATTTCAGCACTACAGAGCCCACTGTTGTACCAACACACCCACAGTCTTTTTACTTCTCTCCTTTTCGGTTACTGCCCCCCCCCCCCCGCCCCCCCCCCCCCACCCTCCATCTAACCTCTCAACTGCACCTAGCTGCCCAACCCTCTCTTCACCTCATCACAGCATTCCCACAAGCAGCACTTTACCGCCCCTGTCTCCTACTCTGCTGCCCCTTCCTCTCCCTGCCCCAGCCTCCTCCTTACTCTCAACACCCGGCTGCCTCTCCCATCATGCGCTGCGGCTCACAGTGTGGCCTCAGCAGCCAGAGACTGTGGTTTATGTGTGTGTCTGTGTGCATTTTTGTCTATTTCCAAAGAAGGCCTTGTTGGCTGAAAGCTCACTTTCTGTCAGTCTTTTTTTAGTGCCTATCTGCAACTCAGCATCTGTGCTATATGATGAGTAGCAACTATCCTTTTCATAATATTGTTTCTTGAGTAGTATGGTCATTAATTATTTGTTAGTTGGATACAGGAGAAGTAAGTAATGTTTTACGGAAAGATTCCCTTTTCCCTGCCCTGCTTCCCATCCCTGTTCCACTTTATAGGCCTTTCATTGGCTTCTCTCCTCTACCATTTGTAATCTTCTCAGCCTAGACCAGCACTCAACACAGTGGTATCACAACTGTGCATCCGTTTCTGTATTCAACATTTACTCATGAATTCAAAGTTAAGCAGTCATTTACACTACTTATGTGTCTATCAGTCATCAAATACAGACCACCATCATATTTAAGACAAATGGTTTTTATATTCTGTCCAGGATTCCCATTATGGGCTTAAGGACTTTTTCACAATATAAAGTGAATAGTGTCGTGGCCCAGTATGAATAATAAACCCTTAAATAGGCCCTGCAATAATTGAAGACCCAGGTATTCATTTGTCTCCCTGTTTTTAGGTGAAAAAGTATCATTACATTTACGTAACAGTCAAACAAATCTCTTGCACTCTGTGCATCTCATGTACTCCAGAATAGGTCCCTAACAAATGTGTCTACTTCCATGCAAGAGCATGTGAAAGAGTGTATGTCTTAACTTACCCCAATTTGGTATGTGATACTTACAGTGAAGAGTGACTGCCATTTTCCCAGTGTACAGAAGGAAAAGCACTGTTCCATATAAATAAACAAAATCTGCAAACACTGCATCTGCTGAGTTGCCACAGTTGTAATAAAGATATCCAAAAACCAACCCAATGGTCAAATGAGCTAAGAGCCTGTTGATGAGGTGACTCTGCAGAGCAAAAAAAGCAAAGCAATAATAGGAATATTCTTGCTTAAAGCAGAAAACATTCTACTAATGGCTGACAACTGAATGGTTGTTGCGTTATTAATATTATTACCATCATTATTGTCATTATTATTATTAAATAGCATGATAACAAATTAACTTAGCTCACTGAGACTACTTCCATTTATTAACTTACACAGTCTCGACGTAGGCATGTGAGGCTCCTCCTGTACAATAAATAGTACTGTAGAAATATATTAGCTCCTTGAGTAGATTTTTCCTCCTTGTGTGATTGTTTATTTTTATTTTTATCATCACTAAAATGGTATTCCAGTTTATGCAGATCCACGTCTTGAAAGAAAATAAACATACTCAATAAAATATAGCATTGGTTATTAGGTATCATAGACCTAAGGATGATCAGTTAAACAGAAATATAAGTATTGTTACACACACAATATAAAGTGGACAAATGGGAAGCGTACATGTAACATCACTTTAGTCCACAGTCTTGTCCAGAGTAAGATACATTAGGTGGTAAGGGAGGCAACAAGCCCCGTATTTAAATTTTTCACAATGGAAAACAACGAAGACATCTGCTGAGATATCAGAAGGAGAAATACTACTGTCTTGGATGTACTCGAAAGATAATGGATTATTCTATCTGATGGGAAAATTCCAAGAAACATGTCACTTCTTATTACATGGTCACAGAAGCAGCAACATTGCTAATAAGTCATCAATACTGAAAAATTTTATCTGGCAATAAATGCATGTTACATATCCCCAAAGCAGTCACTAAATATTGACAGAATGTTAACAACTAGTTAGTAGTATCTAAGTGACATTATAAAATTGAGTACCAGAAAATAAAATTTACCCATATTACACAACATGGAAAATGAAAAAAATTAACAAGATTTAAGACATGGAAAATATAATATTCAATCTGTTCTGTGTTGTAATACAGGAAAGGCAACAATTCAAAGTTTCACACAAAACAACAGAGAAGGAGATGGGTTAACTATGAAGACAATGAGCTGCCAAGAAACTGTATTGACTTCCCAAATGATTTGTCCATTTTTTTTTTTTTTTTACTTGATAAATTTAGCACATATGCCAGGACCAAATGAGTTAGCACATATCATGCAAATCACTGAATTTCAGTTACGTCAAGCACTAGACCAAGAGTCCTACCTGGAGAGCAGTGACTGTTGGCTGTGGATGGCAAACTAGGATCCATGCTAGAGCCAGAGTGTCAACCAGGACCATCAGTATTACTCTGATGGAAGCTAGACTATGAGTAATGATGCTGTTCACCAGGCTCCTGCTTATACACCAGAACCTTTCTAGCTATCTCCAATATTGTAGCAAAAGATTCAGCTGGGCAGCTGAATGGCACAAAGTTGTAATTAGGGGGTTGTGAGCAGATTTTGCCATGGTGTTAGTGGTGATCATTAGCTAGAGTGAGACTGACAAGGAAAGTGCAATTTACTCAAATGTATCAAGCAGCAATATACTGTGCTGATTCTGGCATAATGGTATAGAGAGCGAGCGTTAGATTACAAAGATTATACGTACGTCATTCTTGCTGAGCGAACAATGAGCAGCGTGCTTACGCGCAGAGCCACATCCATTCTATTCTATAACCTTTCCTACAATATGACAGATACATCTGTACCTTCAGGACAATGCCCATAAACACACTTCTCATGTTATTCAAGATGCCCTCCACAATGTTTGTAAACTGTCTTGTCAATCACCAAGTTTGTATCATACATAATGGGACAGCTATTAGTTGGTCAGCATTAGAAGCTATATCCTTAAACCAGTTGCAATGAAAGGTAGAAGAAGCATAGAATACTATCTCTCAAAATGAAATGTAGTACCACTATTATTGATATTTCTGTTACAGAGTCTCATCTAAATCCTTGTCATGTGCACTGATTTTTGTGTAACAAAGCAGACAGTGGCCTTGCCACAATGGTAACAATGGTTCCTGAAAGATCACCGAGCACTCTTCGCAAGCAGGATACACTCAACCCTTGTGAGGCAAACTGAGAGGAGCTAATTGATTGAGAAGTAGCAGCTCCAGTCATGAAAGCTGACAATACCAGGAGAGCAGAATGCTGATCACATGCCTCTCCATATCCACATCCAATGATGCCTATAATCTGAGGATGACATGGCGGTCAGTTAGTATTGACAGGGTCTTCCAAGGCCTGTTCAGATGGGGTAGAATTAGAAGTAGTAGCAGCAGCAGCAGCAGTAGTAGTAGTAGTAGTACATATATTTCACCTACAGTGCAATTTTACATCCCTTAAGGCTATATCCTGAGATACTGCACAAGAGAGACATTTTACATATCAGATTGCCGACATCTTATAAACAAGTAAATTGTCATTTTTCTCACATGTATGAAAATGAGTTTCTACCATTTACAGAAGTATTTACAGTTTATTGACAAAGATAAAAATTACAAAACAACATGAAGTTTATAACAGAGTCCTTATTTTAAAAAGCACCTTTACTTAACATCTCTACAATAATTATGAATAATTTTTGGCTCTACCAGTACTTATTTTTCTGTTTTTGCAGTGTTCAGTATCTTCCAAAATATATTTTCAAGAAACAATTTAAGTTTTTGCCCTTTCTTTATTATTATTGTTATTATTTTGCAACATTTCTATGCAAATAGCATTATTAATATTTTCCTGAGAGGGAAATGATCTTCAAGGTTTAAGTTAAGAAAAAAAACCCTTACCTCCTTTGCTAATGTAATGTACAGAGGTATCAGTTTTCATCTTTTCAGCACTGGCTGCAGCTAATTCCTCTATGTCTACACCACATTCACCCACGCAGACATCAATCACTGAAATAGTGAAATAGTGAAACTGCTATTAATAAACAGTAATGTGCAAGAATATATATGTGTGTGTGTGTGTGTGTGTGTGTGTGTGTGTGTGTGTGTGTGTGTGTGTGTGTGTGTGCGCGCGCGCGCGCGCGCGCGCGCGCGCGCGCGCGCGCGTTCGTGTGCCATATATACGTAACATAGGAAGTGGAAATATTATGAAAAACCCCATAATGTTCTTGACCAATTTCCTTCAAATTTTATACTCTGCAAACATTCAGATGGGCATAGGCTATATCTTTTTTAATACACATAATATACAAATATTCATGTAATCTATGAAGCATAAATGTTGTTACCAAAAATCTCAAAAATTTTTTGAACAATTTCAAATTTTTACACAACACTCTAAGGAACATTCAGACAGACATAGCTACACATTTTTTTTTAAATGACGATGTAGGAGGACATGTAAACCATTAGCCAATTTGTTTCTGTCGTGTTCTTCTTTCTCCTTATAATATATATATCAAACAAAAATTGTGTACACAACAAAGTGCTCTTTGTTTTCATCATCACCTATTTACAAAAAATGAGGGAAGTTGGATTTATGGCTTATCACATTATGATTAGAATCCTACTACAGGATCTGAATCATCCAAAACTTTTGTAATCCTATCCTTTCACAGTTTTAAACTATGTAAAATACTCTCACTGAAGCTACAATTCTTTCAGATCCAGCTGAAGTACTATCGTACCCTGTACATCGATAATCTCAACCAATTTACTCATTCATTTTAAGTGACTTCAATTCCCAATCAAAGTTTTGTTTGTAATAACAATAAACAATGCTCAAGGTCAGAGAGAGAGGTAAGAGGACAGCAAGGGGGAGGTAGGAAATGGACATTGAGAGGGAAGACAAGGAGATGGATTGGGAGAGGGGAGAAGAAGGTGATGCACAGAGGGAGGGGGTAAGAGGTGGAGGAGGAAATGGGCAGATGGGAAGGAGGAGATAGACAGAGGTAAGAGGGAGGTAGGGGAGTTTAAGAGTATATGCAATTCCCGTACATATTTAGCAATTCATTCCTACTGTATTACATTTTCTTTAGCTGTAACCATTTCCTCTGAATCACCATCCTCTCCTGGCATCATTTTTTTGTTAATATCTTGACTGGCTTTATAAAAGTAATCTGGAATTGCTTCTGTAATTTAATTATTTTCATTATTATTTAAGATATAATTTAAATTTTTGTCCATTAATTATTGTTATTATTAGTAGTTTGCAACCTGTCTTGAACTATACAAACATTTAAAAATATCTTTGTCCTTATAGCTGTATGTTGTCCTTATAGCTGTTATTTACTGTGCCATGTGTCATCTCAACTGATGAAACATGGTGTCTCAACAATGTAAGTTTCTGTTTGTTTATTAATTAATACCTGTAGTATTATGTTTTCCAATGTGCTGTGAATTAGCTATTTCATGGCCCATTTGAATTCCCGCTCCACCCAGCAGTTCACACCAGCACCGCTCATGTGCTCCAAGTGCACTAGAGGATACACGTATCAGCTGGTTGCTGAGTGCAGTGCCACATGAAAGTGACAAGCTCTGTCCAGGCTTAGTTGATGGGAGTTTGGTGACTGGAACTTTAGTTGCAACTTCAATGTGCAGCCTTGGACAGCAGTGGACAAATCTTGACTTTGGCCCCGGGGCCATGCAGTGTGTGCTGGCTAAGTTTGTTTTATACCAGTGTGACTGGTCCAGGTAGTTGCCTGTGACACTGCGACTCCAGGTAGTTTTGAATTCAGGGCAGCCACTGTTGTCATCAACTACATACAGATGCAGTGCAGAAGGAGATGGAATTTGGTTTTGGGCTGAGATCTATTACTGAGTGTCTCGTGAACTTTCACTGTCTGTTGTTACATCCAATCATCAGATTCCAATCAGCACTGCCTGGATGTCAATGGTATCTTCAGTGTGGCAATGCACTCCACAACGAGCTATAAGTGTACCCTCTAGTGTGCTGCAGAGTGCATCAGCTGTGCTGGCATGAACTCTGGGCAGGGTGGGAATTCAAATGTGCCCTGAAACTGCTAATTTATGGTACAATTTAAAACTCCCATCATCTTTATTTTCTTTATTCCATTAGAGATTTTTTCTTTTGATTTCCTTGTAACTGCATCATCTATTGCTTTCTGCCTGAATACCTTGGTTAAATAACATAGCTCTTCCATTTATGTTTTTATAATTTCTATGTTGCTGAACTTGTTGCTTGATTTGATCTGGTATACCTCCCTACCTTCCCAAGCACTAAATTTCCTGTCTGATTAGTCCATTTCTAGTTTACAATTATTTTTAATCTGCATCTTATGAGACTATCAACACTAGCAGTTTGAAAGTGGTTTAGGACACCACATTACCACATCTAATATGGTGTAGGAAAACCGTTGGCATTCAACATAACTTCCAATTATCTTGGAATGAATAAATACAGGTCCTGTATGGTTTTCAAGTAATATTATGCCATTCTTCCTGCACAGTAGTGGCAATTCAGGTAATAATGGCGGAAGTGGAGTGTGATCATGCGCCCTTGTCTCCAAAGTAGGTCACAAAGGCACTACAATACTGAGATGTGGTGAATGTGATGGTCAGTGGAGACATGACAATTCATCTTCATGTTCACAAAACCAGTCCTGGATGATGCGAGCTATGTGAATAGAGAGACTCTGTTGTTGTAGAACACAGCATCATCATTGAGGAGCAAACATTTTATCATGATGTGGGGTTTATAAGCCAAAATAGTCATATAATTCTTAGTAATGTGACCTTGTGGAGTATGGGGTATGGCTGCCCAGATCATCACAAAACTCCTGCTATGTTACATTCTTGGGACATTAACTCAGTCTGAAATTTGAAGCAGTGGGAAACAAGACTCATCTGACTAAATGACATTCTTCCGTCACTCCACGGCCCACGTTGTGTGGCTTCAGCATCGTGTCTTCTTGTTATGGGAATTTGCATGACTGATGAGTGGTTTTGACATTTCAGTTTGCCTGCAATTCCCAGCTTCTGGATCTGCTTTCATATTGTTTCGGTGCTGACAAGATCCATCAGTGTGACATTAAGTTCTTCTTTGACTTTTGCAGCTGTTGTTCATTTTTGTTTTTGTCAAAGTTACCTTCAATGACAGACTGTCACAATTGCTCAAAACACACTTTTGTCTGTATTGTGAATCAGTGGATGATGTTCTTCCATTTTCTCTCTATGCAGTATAAATCTTTGATACAGTGCCTCAAACACAAAACATTTCGGCTACCTTCATTATGGAAGTACTCTCCATATGAGCACCAACAATTTGCACTCACAACTATACAGAATACTGTTCTGACCACAACTAACACTCGAAACAGATTGAGGATATTGCACAGGTTCTGTTCTTGGTCCAACACAACAGCGCAATCATCAGGCATGGGTAGCATCTGCATGTATGTTCAAGCATGCTTTTCTGATGATTTATCCGTATTTTTGTCCACCCCTGTGTAAAAAAGCTATAAACGTATGTCACTTCTCTGGAATGTATAAGACACCATCAACCATATGGGGGAAAAGTGAGTATTATTCAAGAAGAGGAATAACCTGTCTTTAGAAATTAATATTGAACAAAGGACCATTTATGCATTATACAACAGAGTAAGAAGTATAGATTTATTTGGAACTCATAAATTTTAAGAAAGCTTTGAGTCAGTTACAACAAAATCCTTCACACCTACACTTGTAAAACATTCACTCCATCTATTAGGTTGGTACGTAAGTTCATAGTGGGTTTTATTTTGGATGTTGGTATTCCAGTTTCTATGGGTTTATTTATCGACTGCCATTTTTTATTTGTACTTCACTATTGCTATTTGAGTTTACTTATTGTTGTTTTGTCATTTGGAGATAGTGAGTGGAGCTATGAATGCTAGAAAATACAGTGCCAAATGGAGAAATCGGAACATTTCTAACATATTCTTCTGTTTAAGTTCAACAGAGGAGTGACATCAGTGGAGGCAGCCAGAAACATTTGTGCCGCGTGTGGCGATAATGCCACTGGGCAGAGCGCAGCAAGAAAATGGTTTACTCATTTTAAGGAGGATCGTTTTGACATTGGTGACTCTCCACTTTCTGGAAGACATTCTAGGTTTTATGAAGATCATTTAAAAGTATCAATGTACAATGATCAACATCAGTGTACTCAAGAGCTGACAAAAGTGATAAATCGTCATCATTCCATCATCATGCGATATTTGCATGCAGTGGAGAAGGTTCAAAACTTCTGTGTATGGATACGTATGCTCTAAACCAAAATCATAAAAATCAGTGCGTGGCCATATGAACATGCTTGTCATAAATTGGCTTGTTAACACCACTAACCATTCCTATCCTGTATTGTCAGTGCTGATGAGAAATGGTGTCTTTAAGCTAATATAAGTAAAAGAAAGGACTGGTTGAGCCAAAGCAAGGTAGCAACACTCTGTATAAAGACCTGTACACATCCAAAAGAGGTAATATTGTGCATCTGGTACAATAGTGACAGTGTAGTGTACTACAAATTGCTTCCCCAAGGTGTAACTATATCTGCTGACATTTATTGTCAAGTGCTGCTACTCAATGATAACACCTGCTCGTATTCTGCTAGACTGATAAAAAACAAATTGCTGGGAATTCATTCTGTACCCATCTTATTCACCTGATCTTGTGCCCTCAGATTTTCACCTTTTCCACTCTCTATTAAAAAATCTTTAAGGAACTTCCTTTCCAGATGAAAATGTGCACTGAATATGGCTCATTCTTGGATTGCTCTGGACCTGTTAAAGCTGATGACTTGCACTAGGGTACAAGGCTATGGGGGTGGCTTTTTTTTACATGAAAGCTTCTTTTTGGTAAATGAGACATGCTGGTGTACTTTAAATGAAAGAACTACTCAAAAGATGAAGGTTCATCTGACAGCAATGGGGAGACACTTGTTTGGAATTACTGGGCAAGATGGGGGATTGTAAGTATGAGTCAGGGTCAGACAAGAGAGGTGGATGTAAGTACGACTGTAATGGAAATGAGTGTACACAAGATAGAACACCATACAGCTACTAAAACAGGACCACAGACAGGGTAGTCATTAGTGAAAGTTGAAGACCCTGTTAATTGGGACTGTAATTGCGGTTCTTGTGATATTTATTACATTGGGTAATGGAAATGGTGTAATTTGGAACAAATGCTGAATACTGTATGCTGTCAATCATGATTAAACAGTAGTGAGCAGTGGAAATGTCAATTCTGATAAGAAATTACACATTTGCATTTTATCCCAGTTAGTGTTATTTCTTTGCCTCAAAATCACATGATTTCTACAGTCGCAGAAATGAAAAGTTACCCCACCATTGGCAGACTGCTGTAAATAGTGAAGGAGAATACATTATTGATGACTAAAGTCTCTGTTCTGTGTATCTGTTGTGTTTATTAAACTTATGGTAAAAAGGCTATGAACTTATGCACCAACCTAATATAACAGTTCACTGAAGAATATGTGGGGAGGGGGGGGGGGGGGGTCCCAAAAAATACACTCAAAATTAGAGAGATCACAAAGGACCCTCTACAGATATACTCTATGACTAAGAACTAACAGGTGGAAATGAAAATCAATTCATTATTGTCAGTAACAATTTACACCCATTAGCAACAATTGTTCAAAGTGATGATTAGTAGTCTCAGTTGGTACAGTACAGCAATGTAAATTTTTGCTAGACTCCCTAAAATATCCCTCCTGTCTGTTGTGGGGTAATGTCTAGCTAGAAGATATTTCAGTTTCTGTAGGGGTCCCATACACCAACTACTGCATGCATTATCAGAGGAAAAAAATCAGTAGGAGATCCAGTGATCTTGCTGGTATGGAACCAGATCTCCTTTTCCAACTGAGCAGTGAATATATCATTGATAAAGTGTTCATAGACATTAATGTTTACCTTTCCTCCAGTAATATATGCTTCTCTATCTTTGCATTTGTCCTCTATCCTTTCCTGCTTAGCTATTTTGAATTCCCTATCAATCTCAGTTTTAGACTTTTATACTTCCTTTTGCCTGCTTCATTCGCTGCATTTTTATGTTTGTCCTTTCAATATCCAAGGATTTCCACCAGGCCTTGTCTTTTTACCTATCTGCTCCTCTGTTGCCTTTGTTATTTCATCTCTCAAAGCTACCCCTGTTTCAGTCAACCTCTGCTTTCTCTGAAACTTTCGACATCTGGTTCTTTCAATTTTATGCACGAACCATATCTTTAATTTCCTACCTTTTTGCAATTTCTCCATTTTAATCTGCGTTCAGAACCAATAAATTGTGGTCAGAGTCCACTTCTGTCCCTGGAAAAGTCTTACAATTTAAAATCTGGTTCCAAAATACCTGTCTTATCATCTGAAACCATCCAGCATCTTCAGGTCTCTTCCACATATACAACCTTCTTTCACAATTCATAATCAAGTGATACTGATGATTAAATTATTCTTTGTGCAAAATTTTAGCAGGTGGGTGCCTCTTTCATTCCTTTCTCATAGTCCATCTTCACCTACTATTTTTCCTTCTCTTCTTTCTTCCTACTACCGAATTCCAGTCACCCATCATAATTAAATTTTCCCCTTCCTTATATGATCTCATCACACATTGTTTCAATCTATGCTACATCTGTGGAGCTAGTTAGCATATAAATGTACACTACTGTGACAAACGTTGACTTCATGTCTATTTTGACTATGATACTGCATTCACTGTGTTGTTAGTAATAGTTTACCCACATTTTTATCTTCCTGTTCATTATTCAATCTACTTTTGATTTTGTACTGTAACCCTGTACTCAACTATCCAGAAGGCTTGTTCATCCTACCACCAAATTTCACTAATCCCCATTATGTCTAATTTCGATCTATCCATTTCCCTTTTTAAATTTTCTAACCTACCTGCTGATTACTAGATCTAACATTCCATACTCTGACCCAAAAAATGCCAGTTTTGCTTTTCCTGGCGGTGACATCATATTGAGTACCCCCACTTGGGGATCAGAAAAGGGAACTATTTTATCTCTTAAATATTTTAGCCAAGAGGATACCATCATCATTTAACCACACAGTAGAGGTACTTGCCCTCAGGAAAACTAAAGGCTGGAGTTTCCCCTTGCTTTCGATCACTCGCAGTACCAGCAAGGCAACGTCATGTTTGTTGGTGTTACAAGGCCAGATCAGTCAGTCATTCAGACAGTTGCTCCCTCAACTACTGAAAAGGCTGCTGCCCCTCTTCTGGAATCCCATGTTTGAGTGGTCCCTCTTACAGTGATGTTCAACTTTAAAATCTGGGGAATCAGATATGTGTTGCCTAAGTGGATATTTTGTACAGTTATTTGTTCTAAAGCATAGGAAGCAAACAATGAAGTATATAGGAAGTGTTCCAGAAAGAATCTGCTTGCATAATGACAACACATCCCTGAAGACAGCTACCACCACTGTTTGGATCAAAGACTTATTAGTCCAAATTATTTATATGACTTTTTGTACCATTCAAGAATAAGTTAACAGTAGATCTTTCTTTGGAACATGCTGTGTATCTAACAGCCCTGTATTTAACATGAAAGTTAAAAAAAGTTTTGAATATTATGTGTTGCAGTGTAAGTGAGGTGAAAAATGTATTTAACACAATGCACATTTCTCAAAGCAAAATAAATAAATTAATAAATATACTGTTTTGGTCTGGTAAGTTCCATTCTTTGGCCTGAAGCCTTGTAAGGTAACATATCTACAGAGTAAAAGACATAGATGCTTGGAAATACTCACTGAAGTCTGCTGGGTTGTGGTAAGGAGGGCAGTGCAATCCAAAAGAGTCCAAGAATGGTAGCAACTGTGATGGTGTGCCCTGGTAAACACAGCGACCTGCAGAAAGTGTATATACATGGTCAAACATCTGGAAAAGTAGTGCACTGGGCTGGTGAATTGTACAGACTACTGTACGGCCCTCCTGTGCCAGTAGCTTCAACAATGACAAGCACTGAGAACACGACGAACTGTCCAGGCCCCTGTGGATGTAAGAAAAACAGCAATCACTGCCAATGTTCACAAGAGAGAACACATAAAGGTGACACATTTTGACCAATTCTATGAATTTATGGTGCAGTCAGAACAATCAAAATATTTTTATATTTATGCAGATTGTTAATAATATGAACATTAATGACACTCAAGAATATGTTCTACTGACAGACAATATCTACATCCTCAGAATGACCACAAATCACTGAGGAGAAATGCTGAGGTGTGTGTATCATTGTCTGCCAGCAGTAAATGCTGTGTAAGAGATCATTATATCACACTGCAGCTGAAGTCAAAGAAGGGGGGGAGGGGATTCCAGGGCCACAAGAGCAAATTGATGGATTTCAAAGAGTAACAAATGATCCCTCTCTGGAAATGGTTTGCTGATGTTTAGTTTATTGCATTGGAGCATTTGATGACTCAACAGTTAAAATACCAGAAGTAGTTATGGATTATTAAATCTGAAAGAATAAATTTAAGTATCACCATGATGGCAACCTCTTCTTTTTTTGTTTTAAATGCAGGCTGGCTGATCACTAACATAAAATGTAAAGCCACCCACTCTGTAACACTGCACATTCCAGTGACCGAGTAAATACTTCTGAGATGTTGCGATCATACAACATGTTCATGAGCATTACTGGGTGTATCAGTTTGCAGATATTAAATTAAACAATCAAATAGTCTCAAGCATAGGTAAAGCAGGTGGAACACTTTGGTTCATTGGTAGAATAGTAGTGATATGATATTAGTCTACAAATGTGATTGCTTAGAAAGCGCTTGTGTGACTCATCCTAGAATACTGCACAAGTTTGTGAGATCCATACCAAATGGGACTAACAAGATATATTGAACATATACAAAGTCAGGCTGCATGAATGGTCACACACTTGTCTGTCCCATGGGAGAGTGTTACAGAAATACTGAAGAAACTGAAGTAAGAAGACACTTGAAGATAGACCCAAATATATAACACTATAGGGAAAAATGATCTTCATTATCCTTTTTGAGAGCTGTCGGTGGCACAGAAAGGAGTTTAATATGTAACAATAAAATTCTTTGATCATTTGCCCAGTAACGTAAAATGTCTGACAGGTAGCAAAGCACATTTTAAATCTGTCCTGAAATCATTTCCCCCTGGACAATTCCTTCCATTTAATGGACTGATTTCTATTTGAAAACTGATAACCTGCATAAAAAGTGTAGTTACATGCATAGGACTAAAAAACAATGTGTTCATTAAAGTTATTACTAATCATGTATACATATCATGTAAACTGACTCGTTCCACATAGTTTTGATAAAAGAATCATTCACATGATCTATGGAAAATGTAACTAATAAGAAACTAACTCATTATCCTGAGAAAGCCTACTTACAAAATTTCTCTCCTGTAGCAATCATGAGGATGAGATAACATTAATTATAGCATGCACAGAGGCACTGTCAGTTATTCTTCTGGCGCTCAATCTGGAACGAGAAGCCCTAAACTGGTACAGTTTGAAGTATCGCCCCTTATGTGTTTCACAGTGGTTTATAGAGAGTGGATGTAGATCAGTGGTAGTCAACCTGGTCCCTACCACCCACTTGTGGGCATTCCAGCTTTCATAGTGGAAGCTAGACAAGTGAGGATTGAAAAATTTGCATTCATTTTCACAAAATTTTGAAAAAAAGTATGTGGTAAGTAATTATTATTTAACTTGCTTTGACCCAGCTTTACAAAATTTTGTAACATACAGCTACTTCCCCACTTTATAAATGACCATCAGTGTGGAGCTGGTGGATGGTCAGAAAATTTTACTGTTTATTGAGATAAAAAGTGGGCAGTACGTAAAACAAACTGACTACCCCTGAGGTAAATGTAGATATGCCACTGCCTTCCTTCAATCTGTGAAAATACCTACCTAATATTATAAGAGTTCAAAGTCATGTCAGCAATGAGGCCCAGAATTCGCACAATCTGAATTTGTTGTCTGAGTTGACATTACTCAGTGACTACCTTGAACCCAGTCCCAGTTTGCATGTTACATATGTAACGACTTCCAGGGGCAACAAAAATACGATTTTCAGTATTTGCATAGTTATTGACCAAATTAAAAAAAAAAGTGTTGTCATACTCTATTCATTAAGAGGTATAATCTTGTGTTAAATGTTTAACACAATGAGACACATATTACAGTTAGAAACTGTGTTTGTCTTGAGACAACATAACTCACAGTGCACAAATACCGAATCTTTATTTACATGTACATCAATACACCTGATGCTGTGTGGTGGAGGGTACTTTCTGATCCCACCTTCTCTGTTCCATTCATGAATGGGAAGAATGATTGCAAATATAGACCAGCGCTCTCTAGCAGGCGCTGCGCAGACCTACGAGCGCCGCTGCAGATTCTGCCCATTTGATCAAGAGTAGACGTCTGGGACACTTCGCTTCATGTAGCGGCTTTGCACTACTTACGACGGGTCTAAGGCTTCGCACCTCAGTGCAAAGTTATGTATTCATCTTCTTGCTAAAGTAAAGGTGATTTTAATTCACACTTGCAGTACCGAGAAATTTTCACCTTTTCCTGCTCCTACTAGCTTTCGTCATTCGGCCAACCTTTCAGTTTTCAGGAGCAGATCCACGCGCCGCCTTCCAGGCGGGACACAAAACCTACGAGTCGACTTAACAGTATTTAGTACATGAGAAAAACGCGTTTTTCGATTTTCTTGCTGTAAAAAATACGATATGTACATGAAGCAATGCTACATCAATTCCTAGAGTCAGTTTTTCGATAGAGTTTCTCCTTTTCTTTAAAAAATTATAAACGACTCATTTCGGGTTTGCACGTCTTCTTCACTATATAATGCTTCTCATTCTATTCCGAGAAAACTAACCAGCACTCAAAACTGATTTCTTTCGTGTCTTATAGTTGCATATCGCAGCTTGAAGATGAAGTGTCTTATTTTTCCGACACTTGTGATGGTTACTGTGATATTTAATTTTCAAGTATGATGCACACAAATTTTGAAAGGTTTGGCAGTGAAAAACGTCACTGGCTGCTTGACGTTTGGTTATTTTAGGTGATAGATTGCTGTGTACTAAATGTGGCTAATATATCGAAATTGTTTTTAAAGTTGGAACAAAAGCCATGTCTCACTAAAGTATGAAGAAAGTAGAAGTTAAAATATTTTTATTTGAGCGTGCCACGTGCAAGTACCTGCAGGTAGGTCTTGAATAGTTTGTGGAAATCAAGGCACCTTTTTCAAACTAGCGATCGCGATTTATTGTTGTACTTGCTGCTGAAAGAAAATGATGATGACGCTCTACACCAACAGTTACATAATGGAAAAACTAAAAAACAAGCCATATCTAGGATAAAGTGTTACAAAAAAATGGTTCAAATGGCTCTGAGCACTATGGCACTCAACTGCTGAGGTCATTAGTCCCCTAGAACTTAGAACTAGTTAAACCTAACTAATCTAAGGACATCACAAACATCCATGCCCGAGGCAGGATTCGAACCTGCGACCGTAGCGGTCTTGCGGTTCCAGACTGCAGCGCCTTTAACCGCACGGCCACTTCGGCCGGCACGATAAAGTGTTACACAAGTTTCTGTACGACACTTATCAATGGCCATGTATTGAACAAAGTTATGTGAGTTCTCCAGATTCAATATGGCCTAGCTTAACTATGTCCTAGATCTGATAAAAGAAGAGTTCGGGAAGGCCGCGCGGGATTAGCCGAGCGGTCTCAGGAGCTGCAGTCATCGACTGTGCGGCTAGTCCCGGCGGAGGTTAGAGTCCTCCCTCGGGCATGGGTGTGTGTGTTTGTCCTTAGAATAATTTAGGTTAAGTAGTGTGTAAGCTTAGGAATTGATGACCTTAGCAGTTAAGTCCCATAAGATTTCTTTTAAAAAAAAAAAGGTTCGGGAAGGATCCATCAAATAGATATTTCTATCCAATAACACCTGACGCAAAATTAGCCAGAACATTAATAGGTCAACATACTTTGAAGACCACACTCGTTTATTTACGATTTATTTTGTCGCGAATGGTGCTTTTTCACATATTAATACCTGGGAACTACAAACAAAAGCAGAACAATCGCATTTTCACTTCACCTAGAACATGCTATTGTGTTCAGGACAGTAAAGCAAGTGTGTATTAAAATTGGAATGTCTTGCACAGCTATAGAAGAGATTATCTGATCTGCGTCAACACTTAACAAACTGAATCTGTCATGGCCACAGGGACGCGCACGCTGGTAAGCGGTATGCAACTAAATGCAGAGCATGCTATGGCACATTTTAAGTAAGAGGCAGCTTCGTAGACTACTACAGTATCACATTTGAATAAATGAATGCCTTTGAAGGAAACCAAGCAACTCCTATGCCAGACTATATCCAAGATCTAATTTCTATTTTGTGTTACCCATAAATAACCTACTTCTATATTCTGCACCCCTCTGAAGTGCGTCACAGAGGGTATGGCCCATTGTACAAGCTGTAAGGGCTTTTCTCGTTCCATTCACTTATGGGGTGCGGGAAGAATGAATGTTTAAATGCCCTTGTGCGTGCTGAAATTAACCGAAACTCGTCCTCGCGATACCTATCTGAGTGATATGATGGGGCTTGTAATACATTTCTAGAGTCATCATTTAAAGCCGACTCTTGGAACTTTGTGAGCAAGCAGTGTCGGGATAGCCTGCTACCTGATATATCCGTGACTGAGCCAATGTGGCCATCCATTTCACATCCCTACAATATGTTGCACCCAAGTATTTGCATGAGTTTAACGCTTCCAACTCTGACTCGTTGATAGTTGATACTGCAGTCATATACTACGTTTTTTTTTTTTTTGTGAAGGACACCCTTTTATCTTTGTGAACATGTGAAACACGTTACCAATCTGTGCATTGAAATTTTAGCATCATCTAACTGCATATTCGTGCAGCTTCTTTCAGACACTACTTCACAATAGATATCTGCATTATCTGTGAAAATCAGGGATTACTATTAATATTATCCACAAAGTCACTGATACACAACATGAACAGCACGGGTCTCAGCACTCTGAAGTTAAGTTTACATCTGTTGATGACTCTCCATCCAGACCTCCACTTGTCTGCACATTTGAATTAAAGAGACAGGTTCACGAAAAAATGACAAGAAGTCCTCATAAGTCAACAGGTTCATGCAAATGACAGAAGTTGCAGATGTGTTTTAAGGGGACTTCAGTTAAAACCATACCGGGTAAGTGTTGTGTCAGAACTGAAGGAGCCTGACCTGCAGAAGAGAGTGCATTTGTGTTCATGGCTGTTGAGAAATGTTGCTAGTGGTGTCTTGGACCCACCAAGGCTCATCATGAGTGACGAGGCGTGGTTCCATCTGTCTGTGTACATAAATTCCCAAAACAACCGGTACTGGTCGACAGAAAATCCACATGCGATACGCGATCGATCTCGTATCATTTCATCACGAGAAGATTGGTATTTGGGGTGCCATTTCCGCGACACGCGTCATCTATTGATACGGCAGTGAGCTCTAACGTGCATTTGGGAATCCTGGAGGAGTTTTATTGAAACTTGACGGAGGAGGAGCGTCAGACTTTACGGGGCAGTTTTACGTGCCGCACCCTGTACATACTGTAGGAGTTTGATTCTTTAGAACCGGGGGTTTACTGTAGTTACTGAAATAAGAAGTCAACATACGGCCGATCAAAAGACATGGAGGCTGATTTATATTCAGAACCGTTTTCTGGGATTCTCACTACGAAGTCTCTGCTTTGTTTTTATTAAATTTTGTCGTTATTAGTGTCTTTTTTTAGTACTGTGATTCTACTTCCGTATCGGCACTTTAAACTCGAATATCACAACAGAAAAATGCAAGTTTCGGAAACGAGGCAAAGATTCAGGCATAACACTTAAAACTGTGATAACTAACTGACAGCCCAAGCATACACGACGGTTTCGCATCCGGAAAACGCGGCTAGGGGCGAAGTAAAATGAACGGAGAAATCTGCATGAACTACCTGGGTTTGGTGACGTGTATTTTCAGCACAAGGGAAGTCCGAAACCACAAAGCGACACTGAAAAGTGAATCACTTTTCTGTGCAATACCGCCTATTAATTATATTCCTCTGCGAGTGTAAAGACTTTCTCCCTCCGTCTTGGGAAGCTGAGATTAATGCGTCGAGGAAAAGACAGTTGCAATACATAAAGACTCTGTTATGTAGAAGGGTTATTAGACACTTGGCTAAGAGAATACGTGTTATTAGTTGGGAGCGTGTTCCATTACTCTTAGTCCTCTTTCTCGACACATAACGTAAGTCTTCGTTAGTGAAACTTTCTGAGTTCCATAAAATTCCGATGTCTCTCGCGAGAACATTCAATTCGTGTATGTTGCAGGCTCCCCCAGTTTTGCTTTTCAAATTTGAGACACTTTTCACAGAAATGAGTGTACAGTAGGTTCATAAGATAAGTCCATTATGATAGGAAAGAGCACGTGTACTTGAATCTCACTCCGTGCAAATGGTAGGCTAGATTGATTTTTTTTGCTATTGTATACGTAGAGAAAACAACATGCACAGTAACGTTTGTTGTTTGTTAAGAGACTTTTTCTGAGATAAACAATGCTTTGGAAGTGACACAGGAAATAGTGCAGACAAAGGACAAAGGAGACACATAAGGAAGGAAATAGCGCAGACGAAGAAGACACTTAAGAATAAGGGAATGAATTGTGTACTTCCGTTCTGTTGGGGAGAAGGGGAGGTGGGATGGATGGGGAAGGAGGAGGGGGACGGGGAGAGAGAGAGAGAGAGAGAGAGAGAGTGACAGGCGTGGGGGGGGGGGGGGGGGGGGGACGGCGGAAGATTGGGGGGGGGGGGCACCTTGAAGAAGCAGAATAAGGAAAAAGAATGAAAGAAACATAACTTCTGGTTTGAAATTATATCGAATAGTAAACTAGGAGTACATACGGAGGACCGACGAAACAGAAGGAAAGAGGACGAAAGAGTTCAGGACTGAAGGTACAGCATGTACGGAAAATTTGTTTACGAAATATCAGTTTGAGCGGAGATAAGGACGAAGTTCTGTTGGTTTTAAAAACATACAATTCACCATGGAGGTACGAAACGACCTATGTCTCTCTGTTTTCTTCCCGATTCTTTAGTTCTTTGTAATAGCGGCGGCTCCTAGGGACACAGAGATGACCACAGCCCAGTACAAACGGATTTGTATTTTCAAACATACAGCTATCCCCATCCATTGACAGAACACCGTACCCAGTAGTGGGAAGAAAGCACTAGTCACACCCGTACACAAGATGGATAGCGGAAGTGATCACAAAACTACCATCCAATTTCCTTGATACCCATTTGTTGTCGAATCTTAGAACATATTCTGAGCTTAAGCACAATGTGGTTTCTCGAGCAAAATGACCTCTTCCATACCAGCCAGCACAGATTCTGTAAATATTGATCATACGAAACAAAACTCGCACTTTTCTCACATGACATCCTGAAAGCCATGGATCAACGTAGTCAAATAGATGCAGTGTTTCTCGATTTCCGTAAAGCATCTCTCTGGGTACCACATTTACGGTTATTGTCAAGAGTATGAACGTAGCGTATCAAGTGAAATTTATGACTACATGGAGGATTTTTTGGTAAGGAGGACATAGCATGTAGTCTTGGATGGAGAGTCGTCGACAGATATGAAAGAAACTTCAGGCGTGCCCCACGGAATCTTGTTGGAATGCTTTCGGTATTTATTGATGACCTTGAGGACAATGTTAACAGTAAGCTCAGACATTTCGAAGATGACGCAGTCATCTCTAACGAAGCACTGTCTGAAAAAAAGCTACACAAATATTCAGTTAGATTTTGATAAGATTTAAAAAGTGGTGCGAAGTTTGGTAACTTGATTTAAATGTTCAAAACTGTAAATCTCTGCACTTCACAAAACGAAATTACAAATACGTGGGTGTAGCAGTTTGTAGGGATATGAAATGGAACGATCACAGACTCAGTCAGACTTTGGGCAATCAGACAACAAAGGAGCTTGCTTAAAAATCACTCGTGCGCTCCATCCTAGAATACTGCTCACGTGTGTGGGACCCATACAAAATAGGACTAACAGGGGATAATAAACATATAAAGATAGGGTAGCACAAATTGTCACAGGTTTGTATGACCAGTGGAAGTGTGTCACAGAGGTGATGAAGAATCTTAACTGGTAGGCACCTGAAGAGAGACCCAAACTATCCTGTCTAAGCCTATTTAAAAAGTTTCAAGAATCGGTTTTAAATTGTAAGTAGGAATATATTGCAAACCTTTATGAACCGTAGGGGTCGCGAGGACAAGACTGGATTAATTACGGCCTCCCAGAGGGATTTAAACAGTAATACTTCCCACGCTCTATACGTGACCGTAATGGTAAGGAACCGTGGAAACTAGTACAATGGGGAGTACCCTCTGGCATGCGTCTCACAGAGGTTTGCAGAGTATGGCCATAGATGTAGATGATGGCCGAGTGTCACTTCTGCGGCTGCGATGGTCTATGTCAGCACAGACGTCTTTGTTAGGCCACGGAGAGGGAGGGAGGCTGTATTGTCAGTCTTAATGCATGTACTAGAGACATTCTATGCGGGCAGTCCCGATATATCGTATCGCCACAGCCGCTATCTGTAAAAAGTCGCCCATCCACACCTTCAGGGTCAACTGAACTATACGAAGGTATTCGGAGAGTAAGGTCCGATTCATCGCGAAATAGAAACCACAGTGAAAATCCGAAGAGGCTTTGCATAGATGTGTTGGTAAGAGTCACTTGTATGCCCGTCTATCGCGTCACGTCGCTCCTTTCAGTTCTGAGCGCACAGTGAGCACGTAAAGATGCCTAGAACAATAGTGTCTCCCGTCAAGTAAGGGTGTCTGTGAGAGATTCCGCCTGATTGCATGCAGCCCACACAACGCAACGGTCATGCTTTTGCTTTTTCACGACCGCATACTGAGGACGCTCCTGCAGCATTTTCGATATGAAGTGTCTGATCATTCACCATACAGTCTGGACTTGGCTCCCTCTGATTTTCACCTCTGCTCACCTGAACCGCTGGCCATGAAGACAAGATTTCGTCATAGACAAGCTGCGGCGACTATGCACTGAAGCTGCGGGAAGGTATAGCTAACAGTTGCAAGCAAATGAAACAGTTTTGATTTTCACTGTGGACTGCATTTCGCGACCGATCGGACGGTTACTTTTCAAACAGCCCTCGTAGAAATCAGAACGAGATGGTCTTTGTGCTTTTAATTCGTGTGTAACTAATTTAAAATTACTGAACAAGGAAAAAAAGAAAAGAAAGAGAACCCTTTTTCGGGAGGCATCATTTTGCTATAATCTTCTCGAAAGTTAAAACTAGAAGATAGTATGGGTTTAAGAAATTTTGGCACGAAAACGCCGATTCGCTCGTCGGTCGAACTTTCTTGTGTGACAAAATACAGTGCCAGCGAATGCGAGGGCTAAGGTTGCGTCGTAAAGGAACTGGAGACAACCGCGCTAAGCGTTTACGCATCTGGCCCATCGCGAATGCAGCAGCCAGCGACAGTGACAGTCCAATCTTGTGATTTATCTGTTCTGTAACCATGTTGCCGGCCGGTGTGGCCGAGCGGTTCTAAGTGCTTCAGTCTGGAACCACGCGACCGCTACGGTCGCAGGTTCGAATCCTGCCTCGGGCATGGATGTGTGTGATGTCCTTAGGTTAGTTACGTTTAAGTAGTTCTAAGTTCTAGGGGACTGATGACCTCAGCTGTTAAGTCCAATAGCGCTCAGAGCCATTTGAACCATTTTTGTAACCATGTTATCACTCTGTGTAACCATTGTATTAATGAGGTTGAAAATTAAATTACATATTAAACTTCCTGGCAGATTAAAACTGTGTGCCCGACCGAGACTCGAACTCGGGACCTTTGCCTTTCGCGGGCAAGTGCTCTACCATCTGAGCTACCGAAGCACGACTCACGCCCGGTCCTCACAGCTTTACTTCTGCCAGTATCTCGTCTCCTACCTTCTGGAAATTACATAAATAAACAAGCTTAATACGTATCGTAACCAAGAGAGCGAACTGTTGTAAACCTCGTAGTTTTAGATAATCAAGTACTGTACAAATTGTGGACTGCACGCGGGAAACAGTCCTCGAGTGTGATGTGACTGCTGTGAAACCAAAAATCAGAGGTAACGTACTCGAAATGTCAGATAAGAGAATAAAATTCTAAAATCTTATTTACATGCCAGCTGTTGGTTGGTTTGCTACAGCAGACAGCATTTTTACCTTCTAGTGTTATTTCTCTTCTAATTGTGTTTGTTGCCCTCATTTTGTTCCTGCGTGAAATCTGTTTTCGGAACCAACATTTCTGTTTCGTTTTCCTTGTGTTTAACTCTTGTTGCTGCTCTAATGCAATAACGTGCGCTGTAACATAAATATCTGCCCATATGATTTCAGTTGGCACCATACTGAAAGCTGTACGTAGGATTTGTTGCGCCCTGTGTGAACGGTAGCTCACGGTGCCGCCACAGAATGCCACGAGCTGTGGCGTCAATTTAGTTGCGTGTATGAACCCCGTGCAAAGTCACCTGGTCTCAACTGGAAATTCCTTAGGGGCACAAAAAATTTATATTCAATATTTCATATGCTTTCTGACAGAATTTAAGATTTTCAAATGCTTTCATAATCTAATCATTAAGATGTATAATCTACGTTCCAGGTTTAACACAGTAAGAGAAGTATTGCAATTGGAAACTGTAGGTATATGTCTTGAGGAACCGTAAATCACTGCGCCCAATTACCCTGACGACATTCATCCAGTATATGAGAATGAGAGCACTTAGTGACTCTCAACAAACTATAAACGTAATTTCAAACCTTTACGAAGATTTTTCTCACTGACGACCTTCACAAAATGACGAAAGGAAAACAGTTTACCGGTTACTACATTTCTGCCGTTCATGCAGTAAAACTTCGTCATCAGACATGACGTTTCAGTTTATTGCTTCTTTACTACCAACTCTATTCGCAACACATTTTACAAATAGCATGCACATGTAGCACTTACTGTATCTACAAAATTATGTCACTGTACAACACATAGTTCAGCAGATATGACGTCATAAACAATGAGATGCGTGAAAAACTTGCTTTTGCTTAAAAGAGAGTGCAAATTGCCCAGACTACACTTATCCTGTGTTCGGTAATGAGAGCACTTAGCGACCTCCAACAAACTATGAAAGTAATTTTACACAATTTCTCAACTTTTTCCCGCTTACAAGCTTAACGTCAAATATTTAACACAGTAACCCATCTGCAAAGTAATCATAAGTTCCAAGCTGCTTTGTACACAGGAGATCAATTCTTTAAGGAATCGGGGGTGGAATTACTTGGTGGTATCTGAACGCAAAGAGCTGCTACAGTGGTTGGCCAACGTTTTGTAATGCTCGTCTGCCCAGGGCGGCTCCATTACAATCTACTTTCACAGAAGACAGGCGGCGCTGATCAGCATCCAGTTAAGAAATCTTCCGATCATCATATCCGAGCCACTACAGGCTAAGCTCCACCGAAGTGCCCGTCATTTAACAATTAGTACCACAAGCAGCTTATCAAACACAACGGTCGGGGAGAGGACTCCTTTTTTAGCAGCTTAGCCCGGTTCTCAGAGCCAAGAAATTATGGGCTTTGGAGAAAACAGTGTTGCAACTCTTCAGAAACTTTGATGCTCCTCTTTTATGCGACGTTATAAAACTCAAAGGCTTCTTTCCAATTCCAATTTATATCTTGTATCTTCCTTTTCCTATTATTTATCGTGTCTTGGGGTTCCCCCATTTTCATAATTTAGCAAGTTTAAGTATTTTTAAGCTAAGGAAGGGAGGTCGTGTGCCCATCTGTCTGTGTGTTGTGTACCCGTTGTTCTGTGTGTTATCATGTTTTGTTGGTATCGCATTTTCTGAGGTGGAGTTTGGGTGGGAACTAGCCTAGCATTTCCCTACATGAGCGTGGAAAACCTCCAAAAAGAAAAACCACAGTCTGGCAAATTAGATTGACGGTCTTCAATTCGCTGCGCAGATTCTATCCATGTCTGGCTTACCTCCGTCTCGCAAGCTACACGAGCAGGGCACCATTTCTAGTTAATATAGAACACATGTTTTTCGCGTCGAAGGAGTAATTATTCGATACTTAGCGTTATTTCACTTGCTTTAATTCTGGTGCAGCAGACCGGCATGGTTGCAGCGACGGGCACGAGCCTGAGCGGTATTTTCTTACAGACGTTCAGAAGCCCAAACGATCAACAAATGAGTTGGCTGGAGGAGACTACGATCGAAGAAATGGACTTGGCAAAGTTGATTGAAGTGGGAATAAAACATTTTTTCGGTGAAAACTGGGCGTCAGATAGTGAGGTGAGCTTTTGACTTTCATATGTCTGATATCTAATCTACAGGTACTGTTACTTGCTGAGATTGCCAAGGAACAAAAAATTAGAGGTTGAACAGAATCGGCTTTAGTCCACTAGTCATCTTTTGGAATTCTCAGTGCGATCGGATTGCTACAGGTCTGCGCTGAGCTGTACCTAAGTCGTGTCTTTTTAACCTCGTTTTAGGAAAAAATTATACTTAGATGCGAAATTTTTACTAAACTTTCCGGAGTTTATATAAAGTCGGATTCTGCAAGATATTCATACATTAAAGGGGTTGTGCTCCATGTCTATATACTGTATCAACAAAACCATCCTCTCCTTGTTACTGTCGAATAAATGGAAACTAAGTGCATTTGCGCGAAGAGTGCTCTACTGTGTTTCACATTACTAGATCAGGACTTCAGTACACTGCTTTCGCGACATCGCGCTGTTGAAGACAGGAGAAGCGAATTGTTGGATGTATAGCTCTGAATGTAATTTGTCTATTGCATTTGTGTGAGTATATCCGTACTCGATTTGCAGTGCAACTACTAATTGCTTCACGGCATTGCAGTGTTTTGTCCAGCTGTGAATTGTCACAAAGCGTACAATACCCAAAGACTGCCGTCGCGCGAAAAGAATGAGAAGGGGGACGTAAGTGAGGAGAAAGCAGCGCGAATGCCCCGTTTCGTCAGCAGTTACGGTTGGCAGAGAGGAAACCCGCTAGCTTTATGACACAGTGGCGACGTGGAGGAGGCAGGAAACAGTAGATTGAGGATGCTCACACAGCGTTATAGCGGTGTCCCCGACACGGATTTCCTTTGCACGCAATGTTTCCAAAAGCATGATGGTAGATCAGCCAAGCCGCTTTCTCAAGTTCCCCAAATGCCCAGCCCGGCATTTGCTTTAAGTGACAAAAGGAAGGAAACATAAATCTGGATAGCAGGACGGGGATGCGAACCGTAGTCCTTCCGAACGCGAGTCGCCACTGTGCCACTACTTCCGGTCTCAGTTTTCATATCAAGTTGAACTATAGGTCTCCCAAAGACTGACGGTAAGTCCATTCACAGATCACAGGAAGACCGTGGTAATACGAGTCGCGTCGCTAACACCAGACTACTGGATACCGTTCCAAATTTCGCACTCGTGTTTTTCTAGAAGCTGACAGCACCTACTGGGTGGAAAAAGTCTCGATACGCAGTACTATACGGTAAGCGATTAATGAACGGTCGGTAGTGCAAAATGTCAGATGTGCTACAGAAGTTGCTCGACTTTTACAACGCGTTGTTGGCCGATTTTTATAAGCGAAGAGACTGTCAGCTGAAGGTCACCGTGTAAGGCAGTCCGCATTTGGCGGGAACTGTAATTCGCGGTAGTTGTGTTCAACTGAATACAGGAACTGAGGAAAGGACGAGAAAGTATCACAAACAAGGAGTATCTTAGTCGTCCTGTGGACCTTTTTGTAATGCCATTCTGCAGCGTATGGAAGGAATGATATGTGAAAATCGTCATGTGATAATCAACTAACTGGTGCGTTATTCGTTAGCGGTTGAATTCTCATAATGGTCCTATGCGTTACGTCCAAAAGCGGTTGAGTCCAGAACACAAATGGAACAGAATTATCCATATAACAACCCATGTCTCGCTATGAAGGCGAAGATGCTTTCCTAAAGATGATCATTACATGGGATGTCATGTGTTCACCACTATAAGACAGAGTCAAGGCGATTCTCTTTGGTATGGAAGCATTCCTCCCACCCGGCATGAAAAATTCCTTCGAGGCAGTTCCATCGGCACCAAAGTTTTGGGACATTCAGGGCGTCATAATGCCGAAGTTCCAGTCTCTTGATCAGGTAGTTACAGCAGCATCCCACAGTACGACTGCGGCAATTACTACAGGCAACGTGGATTCCTGTCAGTGGGCTTGATGCTTTTGGAGGATACTGATTGCCTTCACATAGCAAACTTTTCAGTCTTGGAACCTCCACCGTACAGACATAACTTGGTCGCCAGTGATTTTCATCTGCCTGAGCCCATTACAAACTATCCGGATGCGCAGCACCTTGGCGACGACGCCGTAGCCCAGAGGTGACTCGTTGGATGCGACAGCTGCTACAAGAAATCTTTGCTGCAAGTTGTCAAGGCCTTCTCAAACGACGCGATAAGAGTTTTCATTACAGAGAGAATTTGTCGAAAAGCACAATGAATTTCAAGTCTGAGCGTTTGGCGCTTATGTCGCTACTCTGTTTTGCGACTTTTAACTGTTGATTCGCACTAGTACCATCTCCAGCAAAACCATACGCAATAAAGCGCTGTGCAGTTAAAACCAGCATTCACTATGATGATAGTTTCAAAACTGCCTGGGAGATTAAAATTGTGTGCCGCACAAGCAGTCGAACCCGGAACCTTCTCTTAAGCCGTCTTCATTAAGGGCTGTGGACTCGAATGTCAGCGTGGTATGTTACGAACTTCTGACTTGAGAGCACGGAAATGGCGCTTTGTGGAGTCGTTCCTTAAGTGCAGAGCAAAATCAAGCATGCCAGGTATTTCGAACGTGAACCAATGAAATGGAAGAACGCCACCACATGCTGGTTACTTGTCATTCCAATTCATAGAAGACTATCGTGGCTGCATCGACAGAGAAGATTTTTTTAAATTGACAGATGTATTAATTAAAGCAGAAAAGTACGTGTACAAGACCAACAGTACAAATTATCACAATAAATACTGTTGCTCAGGGTCTCTATCTCGCACCTTCGTTGAAGTGCAAAGCTAATTTTACGCTTGTCTATTTCGAGAAATCATGTCTTATTCGCGTGCGTCACCTGCAGCCGCCAATTATCGCTCGAGGACATTATGGTTGCATATGAAACCGAAATGATATCTGTACCAATAAACCAGGTCGTTCCTGAGCGTTCAGCGGCAAGCCAGCGCTTTGTACGAGGGTGTGCTGAAATGTAATGTCTCCGAATGTTTTATGTCAAAACTCTTGAAGATTTTAAAATAAAACAAATGTTAATATTCTACATCTTTTTCTTGATGCCTACATATTTATTTGTCAATATAGCCACCCTGGGAACGAACACATTTCTGCTACCGAGAGACTAGTTTGTTGATACCGCCACTGCAGAATGTTTGACTTTGTTGGTCAGGTCAAGTCCTCGAATGTGTTCTTTACATTTTGAAAACAGATGAAAATCGCATACGGCCAAGTCGGGAATCTATGGCAGATGATCGATGACAATGAACCCAAGGAGTCACATTGTTGCATATTTCGAAGCGCTGTGTATGATTTGGTATAGTCAGGCTGAAAGAGAGGTTGCACCAAATGGGGATGAACTCTTCGAATTCGAAACTCTTACTACAGCGCGCTGTTTCTCACACACCGACATAAATTACGTCACATACCATGTTACATGCTACAATTCGGAGCCCTCTAGCTGTGGAGTGTTGCAAAAATGTAGAATGTTAATGAAGTATGTTTCATTTAAAATATTTAAGAGTTTTCACATCAAAATTTCGAAAGCATTACTTTCCAGCACACACACACGTATGTTCGGTGGCACGTTCGGTGTGGAGACGACTTGAGCTTCATCGCAGAGTGAAAGTCTATTTCCACTTTATTAAGGTGGTCATGTTCTGCAACGAGCACCCTCAGACGCCAAAAAACGTTAGTAACTCTGCGATCAGGGCCAGAGAACCACGCGTTACCGACCGGTCGTCGCGTCATTCTGTGCTCTGTGGTGTCATGTGGTTGCGGTATGGAAGGGCAAACTGGATTGTGTAGCCAGCTGGAGTGGCCGAGCGGTTCTAGGCGCTACAGTGTGGAACGGCGCGACCGCTGCGGTCGCAGGTTCGAATCCTGCCCCGGGCATGGATGTGTGTGATGTCCTTAGGTTACTTAGGTTTAAGTAGTTCTAAGTTCTAGGGAACTGATGACCTCAGAAGTTAAGTCCCATAGTGCTCAGAGCCTTTTTTTTTTTGGATTGTCTAAAAATTGGACTGTGTAAACCTGGGACTTTGTTCAGGAGCTGATGACCGCGCAGTTGAGCGCACCACAAACCAAACATCATCATCATAATGGAAGGGCATGGGGTCAGTAGGCCACTCTCCCGGCCGTTGTCGGCTTTCCAAACCTTGGAGCCGCCACTTGTCATTCGAGCAGCTCATCAGCCATCAAGGCTTAGTGGACCTCATTCCAGTCCTCACACCAAGGAAACATCCTTGGCAGTACCGGGAATTGAACTCGGGCTCTCCGCTGACCACTAAGCAATTGTGGTGGTTGAATACATTACTAAAGCTAGATAAACTTCCAGAATGAATTTTCACACTGTGGCGGACTGTGCCGCAGATATGAAACTTCCTGACAGATTAAAACCGGTATTCGAACCTGAGACTTTCGTCTTTCGCGGGCAATTGTACTATCTCCCGAGCTATAGAAGACAACTCACGACTCGCCCATACAGCGTTACTTCGGTCAGTTCCTCGTCTTCCACCTTCGAAAACTTCACAGTTCTCCTGCACACCGTGCGAGGCAAGCACTCCTGGAAGGAAAGGTACTGTAGAGTCATGATATTTCGAGTCTCGGAACTATGAGTTTCCCATAAATTTGACCCGCATAAAAAAAAGATGAAAGAAGCAACTCACAGTCACGGGAGCTTCAAATGCAACTGGAAAATACAAACAAAAACTAGCTGTGATTGGAAAATCTGCCAAGCCAAGAGCGTTCAAGAATGTAACCATGTCACCTCTTCCAGTTAACTACACGCACAAAAATAACTCTTGGGTGAGTCAGGAAATCTTCAAGACTTTGCTTCTGAACTCCTTTGTACTGGAGTGCAAAAAATTGTTAAAGGAAAAATGATTGCCACGCAAAGCTATTTTGACGATGGATGATGTATCTTCACATCCAAGTGTAGAAGAACTGCAGAGCGACGGGATCTGCGCCTTTTTTCTCTCATCAGACGTTACCAGTTTGATTCAGCCAGTTGATCGGGGCGTTCCGCAATGTCTGAAGAAAAAGATCGTTGGCGATTGCTACAATGAGTCTTGCATTCGGAAGACAATGAAGCACTGTACGAGCTTTATAGTAACTGTCCGTGAGGGACTTTGTGAACTGAATCAGTGAGTCTTGGAGCGAGCTGAAGTCAGATACAGTTTCTAAGTCATGGAGAAAAGTTCTGCAGGAAAGCCGGTCTAACACAGAATCTGAAAATTCTGACTAAGAGGACAATCACCCGTTGTGAAATCTAATCAGAAGGTTGCCAGGCTGAGAAGAGGCAGAAAATGTGGAAATAACTGTATGGTCAAATTCAGATGAACAGTTGGAAGTTACGTACTTTTGTGCAATTGGCACGGTTAACACCCCCCACGCAGTGTGAGAGTGAAGAGGCTGATGGGACTGAGACTGTACTGATGATGACTCACACCGACGGCTACACTGCACTTGGGGCCGCCATGCGGTGCGTGGAACAGCCTGAAAGCGACGCCAACCGACAGTCTGGTCTTCAGAAGGTAGCGTGACGCTGACGCACTGAAAAGTTGCAGCTTCACCAAGCAAAAGACACTCCACCGTTATTTCACGAAGTAAATTATCACTAGACTTAAGTTAAAACCTTTATTCTGGAAACGTAAATGCTTCGGTGACCACTATTAAAAGTTCACAATTTGACGCTTTTATTCTTTTCGACATCGTTCTATTTCTTTTTCCCACATACAGGGTAACAATTATTGAACTTTACGAATGTTAGTTACAAACCACAGCATGCACACACTTAATTCAACATGGAAACGTCACTACAGATATTCAGATTTAGGTTATGACATGTTTGATGCGCCTGCCATTATTGGCGATGATGTGGCGCAGACGAATAGCGAAATTCTTCACGACCCGCTGAAGTGTCGGAACATCGATGCTGTTGATGACCTCCTGAACGGCTGTTTTCAGCTCAGCAATGGTTTGAGGTCATTGCTGTACACCTTGTCTTTAATATAGCCCCACAAAAAGGAGTCGAATGTGTTCAGATCCGGAGAATATGGCGGCCATTCGATGCGCATGCCAGTGGCTTCTGGGTTCCTCAGAGCCAGAAGGCGGTCCCCCAAGTGCTCCTCCAGAATATCAAACACTCTCCTGCTTCGATATGGTCGAGCTCCGTCTTGCATGAACCACATATTATCGAAATCAGGGTCACTATGGATAATGGGGATGCAATCATCTTCCAAAACTTTCACGTACGTTTCTTTAGTCACTGTGCCATCGAAGAATATGGCGCCGATTGTAGAATGAAATTTTCACTCTACAGGGGAGTGTGCGCTGATATGAAACTTCCTGGCAGATTAAAACTGTGTGCCGGACCCAAGTTCGAGTCTCGGTCCGGCACACAGTTTTAATCTGCCAGGAAGTTTCATATCAGCGCACACTCCGCTGTAGAGTGAAAATTTCATTCTAGAAACATCCCCCAGGCTGTGGCTAAGCCATGTCTCCGCAATATCCTTTCTTCCAGGAGTGCTAGTTCTGCAAGGTTCGCAGAAGAGCTTCTGTGAAGTTTGGAAGGTAGGAGACGAGGTACTGGCAGAAGTAAAGCTGTGAGGATGGAGCGTGAGTCGTGCTTGGGTAGCTCAGTTGGTAGAGCACTTGTCCGCGAAAGGCAAGGTCCCGAGTTCGAGTCTCGGTCCGGCACACAGTTTTAATCTGCCAGGAAGTTTCATGGCACCGATTATTCCGTCACTGGACATTGCACACCACACAGTCACCCGTTGAGGGTGAAGAGACTTCTCGATCGCGAAATGCGGATTCTCAGTCCCCAAATGCGCCAATTTTGCTTATTGACGAACCCATCCGAGTGAAAGTGGGCTTCGTCGCTAAACCAAACCATTAATGCGCATACCGATCTCCATCATACCCTGCGGCCAATCGTGCAGTTTGAACGTCCTAACGCAAATCGTCCAGAGTTATGACGATTTTCTTTCATATAGTTCAATAATTGTCACCCTGTAAATTTCGATAGACCGAGTTTGCAATAGTTCGAGGTGGTTATGGTCCTGTCGAAACTGTACTGTGTTGCGAAGACGTGACTTAGCCACAGCCTAGGGGAATGTTTCCAGCAAGAAGTTTAGGAGGCAGAAGATGAGATACTGGCAGAAGTAATACTGTGAGGGCGGGTCACGAATCGCCTTGTGTAGCTCATTGGGCAGAGCACTTCCCCGCGAGAGGTGAAAGCCCAAGGTTCGAGACCCGATCCGACGTACAGTTTTAATGTGCCAGGACGTTTTAGATAAATTTTTTTGATCTACCTGCAAGAAAAGAAACGCGTTCTCTCTCTCTCTCTCTCTCTCTCTCTCTCTCTCTCTCTCTCTCTCTCTCACACACACACACACACACACACACACACACACACACACACCGGATATCACGTTTATAGTTGAGGCGGCAGACTCACGTGGTTGGCTCGTCGAGGAAGATGACGGACGGGTTGCCGACGAGCTCCAGCGCGACTGCGAGCCTCTTACGCTGGCCGCCCGAAAGCCGCCTCGTTAGCGTGTTGCGCTGCTCCAGCAGGCCCAACATCTCCAGCAGCGACCGCGCCTGCGGCACCCAAAAGGCACACAGTCACCATCTGGACACGTCACGGCCTCCAAGGCGTGATTAAGAAGGCGTTATTTGCACACTGGCGCAGTCCCGTGACTGCTTCAAGAGACTCCGAGGTCACACACCACTCACTCGCCGGGGGAATAGCCCAGTGACTCGGAGCAAATGCTCTTACTAGAGAAGTCTCTCGGCTAGAACAGGAATTTGGTGTTCCAATTGTATTTAGAAGCTTTACGTACTGCTGTCATTACGATGGTGAAAGCATTCGATTGCGTTACTCTTGGTTTGCCCATTATCGGACTTTAAAAATATACATGTTGTTCCTCAACAAAATGCGTGAAACAATATGCAGAATCACAATAGGCACATTTGGCAAAAACAATATCTGGACAATCCTCAGAATCACATTCTTGAGGTGTAAAATCAAATGCCACTTGAGTGACATTCTTGAATTTAGCAGCTTGTACGGGGATACTGTACCCAGCCGCTTGCCAGGAATATTAAACCATAGGCTGATACACTGGAACAGACAGCTGGTTATGAGCAATTCTACACATTTTCATTACGAAAATTCTATTTCCTAATTTAGTGTCAAAGTCACTGCAGACAGCCCTTGTAGAGTGTGTTATCCTTTTAGCGTATATTTTTTATTACTGGAAAAAATGCCTCCAAAGGCGATACGTATTTTGTTGTTTTTGGCGGAATAATCATGCATTCAATGTCTTCACCCGCAAATGAATCATTTACTACTGTTGTCTCCTTGTGTCCCCTGTGCACTACAAGCGTCACAAAGTAGTGTATGTACCTCTGGTTATTTGCGACATTAACAAAGTTCACGAAAAAGGACTTCAAATGGTCCGTTGACATTTTCTCACTTGTGCTAGCCTGCAAATGTATGTTTGATGGAAGACTGTCTTCGATATCTTTTTAACTTTCGGGCCGAGTGTCTTTTCCCAAAAACAAATGTGCGCTGTTTTTGTTAGGTGTCCACTCATGGGAAGTCCAACATCTATTGAAAAATTATGAGTTACATGTTGTCAGACTGGACGAAGGCAGCTATTGATTTTCCGCTTCTCTTTTTTTTTAAAAAAGTAGTATCGCGTTCATATTTAATCCACTTTGATCAGTGTTCTAAATGCAGTGTGGATGTATCTGTAAATCTCCAGTTTCGTGGATTACTTCTTCGACAAAAGGGGCTCCAGACTAGCGAATATCTTTGTCTTCCTGTATATCTCTGGCTGTCATGAAAGCAGTGATGTGTACAGCACATACTTTAGTCTTCCCTGAGACGTGCTATGAAAGCTGGAGAAAATTTATACTTTGGGTATCCAATTTCTCTTGATTTTTGCATTGTCCAAAATTTCAGGTGACAGTAATGGACACATCTTCCTTCATTCTTTGCAACATCAAATTGCCTTTGCCAGGCACTTTACTGTGAATAGCAGAGTAGTCACTTAGATGTACATGAATATGTTGTTTTACCTCCACTTTTTCGATTGCCTTTGTTTAATCGAAATGGATGTTCATTATATCTCTTGTTCTCTACGTAATCAAACATTACTCTGATGTTCGATGTGCTTTTTATAGACTGATGTCTCTCCAATAAAGATCTGTATGTAGCAACTTTATATAGAGGTGTACGATAAACATCATAAATACATTCAAGACGTTCTTTCGAATTTAAAAAAAAATACTAATGGTATTGGATTTCTTTTCTGGTGAAGATTCATAGGCACCACAACTGTTAACTTCTCTTGGAGCAGTACTGTTTCCGCCACTGCCACTAGCGCTACAATCTTCAACACTATTAATCGCGTTATCGTGGATAAAGACTTTATAGTAGTTTTCTTCATTCACTATCCTATCCAACGTAACTTCAGTTGAGATATCAAGTGAATGTACATGGTTCTGAATAATCAGATCCACGAAAAACATTGCGCGAGTGTCATCATCCTGCACCGCCGTCCGTTGGACAGCACCTTCTTACCTTGGATGGCACGATATTTAAAACGTTCCAAACATTAATGGTTTCGTTAATTTTTGTTGTGTATGTATGACAGTACTGACACACGTACACTTAACATATCAATTACTTGCTGAGGTAACTGATTGACTGGCTTATTAAACCCCCGCTCCCCTCCTCCATACAGGAAGCGCTGCTGAGTACGAACCAAGAGCAACACAATCACACGCCGCTGCAGGCGCGGTTAGAAATGTGAGACGGGTCCGTGTATCAAATGTCTGAGTACATATTCCTGTTCGAGCTGAGAGATCTCCCTTGTTAGAAGATCGATTATCTAAAACAACTGAAGACATGGGAGGCGGGGCGGGGTTCGGACAAATCATTTTTCGGATAACCGACCAATTACGAAAACATATTGTGCCAGTGTGCAAAGTTATGTCAAACAACGAAACAATGAACTGAAAACAAAACTGTAAATATATATTTTGTATAACATTACGTAACAGTTTAAAAAGTTCATATTGCCATTAAAGTAGGCCTATAGTTCAGGGAAATAAGGTCAATTAATTTTCTGTTTTTAATTAAAACGTTTCTATTAGGTCGCTTTCTTCTCTGATACAATTTTTGTAGTTATTTCAAACTAACTTTCTGATGAGCTAGAGACTTGAAACTTCCAGCATAACTCGCTTTCGTGTCAGGTACGCGGCGGAGGGTACTTTGTTTTTCTGTCTGTTCGGTACAAATTTTCCGATGAGCTAGAGACCTCAACAAAGCTCATTGTTGGATGACAATGCTATATTAACACGCTTTATTGTCTTTTGTGTGGCGGAGGGTACTCTGTGTACCACTGCTATTTCCCTCTTTCCATGTTCCAGTTGAGAGTGTCTCGTGGTTAGTGGTGGTAAGCCTTAGTGTGAGCTCGAATTTCTCAAATTTTTACCTGCGCGGTCTTTCCGCAGTCTACACGTAGGAGGAAGCAATATGTCGGTTGGCTCAGGTGATGAGATATTGAAATAAACTTGAAATTTACAACATGTCTCTGTAGAAATCCTATCAAAATGTTTGAAATCGGTTAAAGGATTTCATATTAGAAAACAAGGTCATGAATTGGCGTTGTATTCATAAAGGAGCACACTAGAATATTAGGAATTGTGATGGCAGGTCAACTAACTAAAGGAGCAATAATCGCGGAATAGAGATGATGCAAAACTTAATAAATATTTAATAAAATTTAGGAAAGTCATTATGCAAAACGGGGAGGCATACTTCCTACGTTGTTGTTGCGCCAGGCATCCCTAGTTGGAGGTGGTGTGGCAGACAGAAATACAGTATGAAATTTGTAGTTACATTGGTGAGACTAAGAGCCTAACTTGAAAATTTACGAAACATTTATTCTGACGCAACTGTGTCGCCTCATTGTTCTGTGATTGTGGAGTGGTGCAGGACGTGAATAACATGATCCTTAGCTACCAAGTCATACTTTTAGACGAGAATAGAAATCCGATTTACCGGGACGGATTGTCACGAATAAAAACAGAGTAAGTTTGAAAATAAGCTTCAAACCCAATTGCCCAGAAGACTAAAACAATGTACAGGCAAATGGGTTGGTGTTACTACGTCAGTAATGAGTACCAGGCCGGGAATTTGGGTCGTAAAGGAAGCGTACTCGGATGACCGAGGTGTTGAAGGAGACCGCTCGCGAAAAGCGGAATATCCAGGTTCAAATTCCGGTTCAAAAATGGCTCTGAGCACTATGGGACTTAACATCTGAGGTCATCAGTCCCCTAGACTTAGAACTACTTAAACCTAACTAACCTAAGGACATCACACACATCCATGCCCGATGCAGGATTCGAACCTGCGACCGTAGCAACAGCGCGGTTCAGGACTGAAGCGCCCAGAACCGCTCGGTCACAACGGCCGGCTTCAAATTCCGGTCTGGCACAAATTTTCACCAGTTACCATGCATATATTCAATGCCCAAATGCCGCTAACCTTTGGAAGAATTGAAAATAGTACAATTTACTAGCGATGTCCTGGAACTAGTTGATGACTTTTGTATATAGCAGTTGAAAGTAGGACATAAATAAAATAGAATAATAATTGTGTTCTGGAGTGCAAGCGTTACATTAGATAAAACCTGAAAAATTGTGTCTGAAACGGAAAGTTTACAGTCAGTGTGAATAATCACCTCGGGTTTTTACCACTGAGACATTGATAATACGGTAACCATTCAAAAATTGAAGGATGTCTAATGGGCTATACAAGGATGTATGTTAGAAATTACTAAAAGGGATTAAAAGTAGAACAAATGGTGAGGGAACAGACTAGAGCCGAACGCATAACCGTAGCTATAACGAAAATTAAATGAAGCTGACATGGACGCGTATTTTTGGGGACTGTCTCTGTTTCCTAAAACTTATCCCGTCGTGGAGGGTTTGTTTTTTACATATTTATTACAGTTTAACTTTGCGGGTGGACGCTATTTCTGTCGCTGTAGCTGGTAGTTAAGCTGAGCGAGGAAAGTGTGAGCGTCGTCTGTATGGGAAATGTGTAAATTTTGTTCTGTGCGTTGTGTTTTTATCCGTCTGTGCACCGTAAGAGGCTTATATTGGGGATCAGCCCAGCATTTGCCAAAATCAGTATGGAGAGCCAACTGAAGACCACACTCGGGCTGTCCGATGTACAGGGTCCGCCGCACGGATTGGATCTGGATCTGGCCCACATGCTTGTCTCACCAGCTAGCGTACTGCGGGTTGAACTATACAAACACGTGTATCACTGAAGACTGTAAAGTATCGAAAACTCAAGAAGAGGATACTTTTACTCAACAGGCGGATGCTAATTGCTCGATGCTAATGTACAAAATCCAAGCTGAAATCTAAGTTAGGCATACGTTATACACTCAGGTGACGAAAGTCATGACATAGCGGTATGCACATATACAGATGACGGTAGTATCGCTTACACAAGGTATAAAAGTGCAGTGCATTGGCGGAGCTGTCGTTTATACTAAAGTGATTCATGTGAAAAGGTTTCTTACGTGGTTACTGCCGCATGACGTGAATTAACAGACTTCCAATGGTGAATGATACTTGAGCTACACGTTTGGAACATTCCTTTTCTGAAATCGTCAGTGTATTCAATATGTCGAGATCCCAGACAACGCAGTGGCCGACGGCCTTCACTTAACGACCGAGCGCAGCGGCGTTGCGTGGAGTTGTCAATGCTAACAGACAAGTAACTCGTGAAATAAACGCAGAAATCAATGTGGGACGTACGACCAACGTATCTGTTAGGACAGTGCGGAGAAATCTGGCTATGGCAGCAGACGACCGACGAGAGTGCCTTTGCTAATAGCAGGACATTATCTGCAGCGCCTCTCCTGGGCTCGGACCATATTGCTTCGCCTGGTCAGATGAGTCCCGATTTCAGTTGGTAGGAGCTGATGATAGGGTTCGAGTGTGGGGGCGACTCCAAGAAGCCATGGACACAAGGTATTGTGCAAAGCTAGTGGTGGCTCCATAAGGGTGTGGACTGTGTTAACATGTCATGGACTGGGATCTCTGGTCCAAGCGTGAACCGATCGTGGATTATTACAGGTTATCTTCGGCTACTTGTTCCTAAACATCGATGAAATTTTTGTGGATGACAACGCGCCGTTTCACCGGGCCATTGGTTTGAAGAACCTTCTCGAAATTTTGAGCGGATGATTTGGCCACACAGATCGGCCGACATGAATCCCATCGAACGTTAACGGGACATAATCGAGAGGTCAGTTAGCTTACTAAATCCTGCACCGGCAACAGTTTCACAATTAAGGGTAGCTATAGAGGCAGCATGGCTCAGTATTTCTGAAGGGGACTTACAACGACTTCTTGCTCATGCCACGTTGAGTTCCTGCACTATGGCGGGAAAAAGGAGATCTGATAAGATATTAGGCGGTGTCCCACGACTTTTGTCACCTCACTGTAACGCTGTTGTTTTGAATGGTATATACATATCAGCAACCAACTGAGTTGAATAATCGTCTAGTTGTAACTGATTACCATCTACGTAAAATTATTTTGATTTGGGTATGTATTACTCTGTTATGTATGAATTACATGTATTGATAAGATTTGTATGCCTGCCTTTTAACAAATACAGAATAAACAGGATCCTCCAGTCTCTATGTGGATGCCATCTTGGATAGATTACGGATTTTACATGGCGTTCTCCTCTGTCAAGTGTAACAACACCAAAAGTTTCCGTCTTTTGACAAATATTTCACACGTACAACTACTGTGATAAAACAGTGACTAACAAACGTTCACGAGCAGCTACGGCAACTAATTCTTCATTCTAGATGACAGAAAGAAATGTTACATCCGTGCAACTTTTTAATGTTACTTGGAAGTGGGCACAGAAAACTGAAAACGTCAATATGACTGTATATATCATCTAGAGCTGTGTTAACCTTGATGGCACAGAGTGAGTGTACTGACACCGAAGAAACAAAATGTTGAGTACTATCTCCCTAAATAAAAAATTCATTACGTCCATTAAAAATTATGACCTAAAAATTGTGACCTATGATCTATGTCAGTCGCACTTCACAAGGAGCGTTGTATGTCATTTCATTACGATATATTTCAAAAGTCTATGTAGTTCTCAAATTTCTTCCAAAGACAAAATATTTGGTGAAATTCACTTTATAAAGCGAATTGTGCAAATGCCAACGACGAGATAATATTTTGTAATGATCGTAGGTTCAGTTCTTTTAATTTACTTACGCGTTCATAAGATTCGAAAACAATTTTTCATTTCTGATAATGTCTCAGAGTATTTTCAAAGTCTGCATTCCTGTCCAGCACAGTGAATCTGGTTCAAATACACAGTGAAAAACTCACAAAGACAAATGCGAGATGGACGTACACTCATTTGTTTCCAGCAGCCACCAAGCAGGAGTTGGAGAAAAATACAGGAGCACACCGAGAAATGCATGATCTACATCTACATCTACAGGATACTCTGCAAATCACACTTAAGTGCCTGGCAGAGGGTTCATGGAACCACTTTCACAGTAATTCTCCTTTTTTCCACTCTCGAACAGCGCGCGGAAAAAATGAACACCTATATCCTTCCATGTGAGCTCTGATTTACCTTACTTTGTTATGATGATCATTTCTCCCTATGTAGGTCGGCGTCAACAAAATATTTTTGCATACGGAGGACAAAGTTGGTGATTGAAATTTCGTGAGAAGATAATACCGCCGCATCGAGAAACGCCTTTGTTTTAATGATGTCCACCTCAAATCCTGTGATGTCCGTGACACTCTCTCCCCTATTTCTCGATAATATAAAAAACGCGCTGCTCTTCTTTGTGCTTTCTCGATGTACTCAATTAATCCTAACTGGTAGGATTCCACACCGCACAGCAGTACTCCAAAGAGGACGGACAAGCGTAGTGTAGGCAGTCTCTTTAGTAGATCTGTTGCATCTTCTAAGTGTTCTGCCAATAAAACGCAGTCTTTGGTTCGCCTTCCCCTGCAACATTTTCTGTGTCTTCTTTCCAATTTAAATTGTTCTTAATTGTAATTCCTAGGTATTTAGTTGAATTTACGGCATTTAGATTTGACTGATTTAGTTTAACGGGTTCGTTTTAGCACTAATGGGGATGACCTCTCAGTTTTCATTATTTAGGGTCAATTACCAATTATCGCACCATACAGATATCTTATCTAAATCGTTTTACAACAGGTTTTGATCTTCTGACGACTGTACTGGACGATAAACGACAGCATCATCTGCAAACAACCTAAGACGGCTTTTCAGATATTTTCTAAATCGTTTCTAAAGATAAGGAACAGCAGAGGCAGACTACTTTGGGAAACGCCAAAAATCACTTCTGTTTTACTCGATATCTTCCCTTCAGTTACTACGAACTGTGACCTATCCGACAGGGGATCAAGAATCCAGTCACATAACTGAGGCGGTATTCCATAAGCGCGCAATTTTATTACAAGCAGCTTGTGAGCTACGGCGTCAAAAGCCTTCTGGAACTCTAGAAACACGGAATAAGTTTGCAATCCCTTGTCTATAGCATTCAATACTTCGTGTGGACCGGCCAGGGTGGTCGAGCGGTTCTAGGCGCTACAGTCTGGAACCGCGCGACCGCTACGGTCGCAGGTTCGAATCTTGCCTCGGGCATGGATGTGTGTGATGTCCTTAGGTTAGTTAGGTTTAAGTAGTTCGAAGTTCTATGGGACTGATGACCTCCGCTGTTAAGTCCCATAGTGCTCAGAGCCATTTCCACTTCGTATGAGTAAAGAGCTAGTTGTGTTTCAGAAGAACGATGTTTTCTAAATCCGTGTTGACTGTGTGTCAATAAACCGTTATCTTCGAGGTAATTCATAATGTTCGAACACACTGTATGTTCCAAAATCTTGCTGCGTAACGACGTCAATGATATGGATCTGTAATTTAGTGGATTACTCGTATTGCCTTTCCAGTCTTTGGGTGCGTATCTTTCGTCGAGCGAGCGGCTGTATATGGTTGTTAAGTATGGCGCTATTGCATCAGCATACTCTGAAAGAGACCTAATTCGTATATAGTCTGGACCGGAAGACCTGCTTGTGTTATTTAAGTTGCTTTACTACTATGAGGATATCTACTACTAAATTACTCATGTTAGCAGCTGCTCTTGATTAGAATTCTGGAATATTTACTCTGTCTTCTTTGGTGAAGGAATTTCTGCTTTAGCAGCACTGTCATCGACAGTATTTCCATTGCTAGCGCGCACAAAAAAAATGGCTCTGAGCACTATGGGACTTAACATCTATGGTCATCAGTCTCCTAGAACTTAGAACTACTTAAACCTAACTACCCTAAGGACATCACACAACACCCAGCCATCACGAGGCAGAGAAAATCCCTGACCCCGCCGGGAATCGAACCCGGAAACCCGGGCGTGCGTAGCGAGAACGCTACCGCACGACCACGAGATGCGGGCGAGCGCGCACAGAAAGCATTGATTGTGTCTTGCCTCTAGCATACTTTACATACGACCAGGATCTCCCTGGATTTTCTGCCAGCTTTCGGGACAAAGTTTCATTGTGGGAACTGTTGTATGCATCTTACATTGCAGACCGCGCTAAATTTCGAGCTTCTGTAAATGATTGACAGTTTTGGGAATTTTGGGTTCGTTTAAATTTGGCGTGCGTTTTTCGTTGCTCCGCAATAATATTCTGACCTGTTTTGTATACCGTGGGGTATCAGTTTCGTCGTTTGTTAATTATGTAGTCTAAATCTCTCAAATGCTGTTCGTATTATTTCTTTGAATTCAAGCCACACACAATTTACCTTGTTCCTTTGGAGGGTGTGGAGATCACCTCTCAGGAAGGTATCGAGCGAATTTTTATCGGCGGCCGGAGTGGCCGTGCGGTTCTGGGCGCTACAGTCTGGAGCCGAGCGACCGCTACGGTCGCAGGTTCGAATCCTGCCTCGGGCATGGATGTGTGTGATGTCCTTAGGTTAGTTAGCTTTAATCAGTCCTAAGTTCTCGGCGACTGATGACCTCAGAAGTTAAGTCGCATAGTGCTCAGAGCCATTTGAATTTTTATCTGATTTTTTGAATAGGTATATCTTTTGTTTATTTTTGGAGAATTTGGGATTTATGGTATATATATCGCTACGACAACCCAGAGTTCAGTAACCTCTGTATCTGTTTTGATGCTTGTCATTAGTTCAGGATTATTTGTTACTAACGGGGTCAAGCGTGTTTTCACAAGCTTTTACTATCCGAATGGGCTCATGAACTAATCGCTCGAAATAATTTTCAGTGAATGCCTTTAGGACCATTTCAGATGATGGTTTATGCGTACTTCCGGATTTGAACATGTATTCTCGACAACATATCGAGGGTAACTGAAGTCACCACCAACTATAATTGTAAGAGTCTGGTACTTGTTTGAAACTAGACTCAAGTTTTCTTTGTCATTTCAGTAATTGTATCATATGAGTGGGGAGATCGGTAAAAGGATCCGATCATTATTTTATTCCGATTGCCATACTAATTCACAGGAAGTATCTATTTCAATTTCGCTATACGAAGAACTACTACTCACAGCAACAGACATGTCATTGCCAACTGCATTTAGCCAATCCTTTCTGAATACCTTTAGGGCTTTCGACAAATTTCGGCTGAACTTATCTCCGGCTTTAGCCAGCTTTCAGTGCCTATAACGAATTGTCCGTTAGCGCTTGAAGCTCTGGTACTTTCCCAACACATCTACGACAATTTGCGACTGTTATATCTATGGTTCCTACCTGTGTTCGACCTGCACCCTTGGAGACTGAAGCCCTTTCTGTGTTTCCCCGAGAGCCTCTAACCCAGTTCTGACTGACGGTAAATGCACATGCTAGCCACGCTTGAACGTTGCACTGTTGCATTTGACCACGAACGGGCCTGTGTAATGTCTTCACCACACGGTAAGGGTCAGTCGTCGTCAGAACAATGTTATGTGTAGTTGTGAGTGCATTATATAGGAGCTAAGTGGCTTCGAACATGGGCAGATTGTTGGAGCTCGTATGGTGGGTGCTTCTGCAACCAAGGGTGCCCAAGTGTTTGGTGTTTCAGGAGACTGTATCGGAGATTTGTTCAGCGTACAGCGAAAGCAGAAAATCTCGTCCGCTAAGACACAATACTGGCGACAGCGTGCTTGAGCGATCGTGACAGAAGGATCATTGAAGAGGATTGAGACAACAGATAAGATATAGCTCCAAAAGTCATTGCTGAAATGAATATCGCACCCGCAAACCCCGTCTGCACGAAAACAGCAAGAGGAGAGCTCAGTAAGCTAGGAATTGAGTGAGCTGGAATTCCAAAACCACTCATCAGTTATGTAAATGCACTAACAGGAAAATGTGGTGCCGAAGCCATTGAAGCCTGAACTATGGAAGGATGTCATTTGGTCGGATGAGTCTTGTGGCACACTGTTTCGGTTGGGCAGCAGTATCGTAGGCTGAATGGCTAATCCTCAAGGTCACAATACAGCCACAGATTATGTGACCATTGTGGCTTATCAGGTCCATCCCATGGCACAGTGTTTGTTTCCGAATGGTGGAGCTGTGCTGCAAGACCACAAGGTCCCTGTTCACACAGCTCCATTATTCAGGATTGGTTATGTGAGCACGAAGATAAACTGTCGCATCTCCGTTGGTCACTACAGTCACCGGATCCCAATTTTACTGGACCTTTGGGGTCTATTTTGGGGAGAAGGGTGCGTGATCTCTAGCAACCTCCATCATCCTCAACTGAACTTGGCAATTTATGCAGGAAGAATGGTATAAGACTCCTTTGTAAAACGTACAGGACCTGTATTTATCTATTCCGAGATGATCACAAGTAGTTTTGAATGCCAAAAGTTTTTGCTACACCGTCTTAGGCATGGTAACGTATTGTGCTTGTGCTATTTCCACATTTTTTGTCCACCCTCTGTTCGTGCCGATGTAATCCAACCTACAAAAGAACCACACCAAGTAAAAAAAAAAATTAGTCAACCCCCTCCAACGAGACATTAGTCGAATACCGTGTAACCGCCTCTAGCTGTGGTAATGGCCTCGATTCGGAGAGGAAGATAGTAGAAAAGTTCCTTCAGGTATGGCACATCCAGCTGAAGACAGTCAGCCGCCCTGTGTGGCCGAGCAGTTCTAGGCTCTTCAGTCTGGAACCGCGCGACCGCTACGGTCGCAGGTTCGAATCCTGCCTCGGGCATGGATGTGTGTGATGTCCTTAGGTTAGTTAGGTTTAAGTAGTTCTAAGTTCTAGGGGACTGATGACTTCAGATGTTGAGTCCCATAGTGCTCAGAGCCATTTGAACCATTTTGAACCTAACAGTTCCAGACATTTTCTATGGGATACAGATCGTTTGATTTAGTAGTGCAGCCTGGTTTCAAAATATATCTGAGTGTTCGTCAAAACAAAAACATATGAACAGGGTCCATAGAACACGGATGTTGTCATCATGCGAGACAGGAGGGTACATAGCACACTAATCAAGATGTTGTTGAAACGGCAACAACACATGGCCGCCAAGAATACTGAGATAAACATCCTGGTTCATGCCCACGGTAACATGAATGAGTCGGCCCAAGCCAAGGTATCTGCAAAGCACCACCGAACAACACCTGGCTGAACTGTACCCTCCACAGTCTGCGGGTTAAGCGCCTCATTCGGCACTCGACGCCTTGCGTCATTTGGAAAGAGGCAAAAACTGCGAATCCCGAACTGCATTACATCCCTCCAGTCAGCTACTGTCCTGTTTCCGTGTTGCTTGGCCCACTCAAGACCTGCAGCTCTATGCTCGGCTGTGATAACGGCCTTTTGCTAGGAACCCGACTCAAAATTTCCGTTGCATACTATTCCATTCGCAGTGTTCACTTGGACACAAGTGGAGATGTACCTGCATTTACTCTGCAGCTGAAGTCCCTGTCGGCTTCAAAACCGTTTGTCATTGAAGAGTCCTGACGCTCATCAGCGATCTCTGCCATGTAACAGCTTTTACGAGCGTCATCAACGCACAAGTCACCGAACGGGCGTCAAATAAAAACATGCTCTTGGTGGGTGAACTATCTCAGACGGGATCTCCCAGCGAACTATGCCTTCCTATCATTTGATTTCACGGCCAATGTTGTTATGCCGTGTTAGATGGTTGCAAATGGATCACCAGTCCTTGAAAACAAGTTCGATAATCCATGTTGATACGTGGGGGAAGTTTAGTCACGGTGTGGTCACGGGCACTTCCGAACTCAATAGCTCCTTTCTTCCATTGTATCACGTCGACCCATCTTAATGCGATGATTCCGTACATCCGACTGGCACACACACACACACACACACACACACACACACACACACACAACACTTCACTGTCATCACTTACATCAGTGGTGGAGTGCCACATGACTGCCTGGTACCAGTTCTACAATATTTACAGTGCTCAAAGGCGACCAGTGCGATCTTTTAAGGGGGGGGGGGGGGGGTTTGTAATATTTTGCCCAGTTAGTACCTATAGAGAGCGTCAATAGCCATGGAAATCTCCTAACAAATTCGGAAAAATCATGTTAGTTGTGCATTACAGTGGTAACTATCGTTTACTGCTAGATAGTGGGTCATTAGAAAGAACAGTATATCGCAGTGTACTTGATCGGAAGGAAAACGTTAGGCGATATCTCATTGAGATGATGGACCAAAAGGAAACTGAACGTTGCCTCATTGAAAGTATCATCCCTGTCTTTCTCTTTTACAATTGCAAGAAAACTTAGAACTGTGGGATCAAGCGATTCCCCCTGACGGGAAGTCCCGCCCCATTATGAAATAATATGTATCTAGTGTGTGTGGTGATCGATATTGAGGAATAAATGAACAGTGTAGCACTAGCTTTTCACATTACTAAATAACTTAATAACAGTCATGTAAACTGCGGGTAAACCGAATGAGGTTGCACTGATTTTGTATTCAGGAGGCTAAGCTTTAGATTTTCCTTGGTTTCCGTAAACTCCAGGCAAATGCCGGAATGGTTCCCACTAAAAGGCCAAGGCCAAGGCCGACTACCTATCCCGTCCCTGTCAACAGTACCTGTATGTAAACGGCTGTATATATTAACTACGGTTTCTTTGATCTTAATATACCGTAATATCAAGACATGGAAAAAATGCTTGTAAAAGTGATCTACGGATGTATAAACCACCAGAATAATTACAACTACTACTGTTACACTTCTATTATTGAACCAGTACACTTCGTTATAGCTGTGAGTTTCGCAACAGGGAATACACTCAAATGGAAAGTTACCATTAAATTTTGCCGGCTGCTTAATTGTAAAGATACTTTGATTTCTGCTCAGGGAAGCATAGCGTCCTACCTTGACACGTGCCGTTACGCCACAAATGGGTAAGCAACGAGGACACATTTTTTGGCGACATTTTCATGAATCGTGAGCACACGGACAGTGCGTATCGCGTGTTTTCCCGTCCAGAAGACCCCTGTTGTTAACCCATACGGCGGAACAGTAAAAGAGTGTCAGTGCTTTCACCAGTACGAAGAGTACCCGCATACCAAGTCTGTTGACCCCAAACAATTATAACATTCATCGACAACGAGGTTGCGCAGCTCAATGAATCAGGCACAATGGCTGTTCCAACAGCCGATTAACTACTTGCCACCGTTCATCCATGTTGATGTGTGCATCCATTCATTAACATTCAATTTTTGTGAACGCATACGCAACACAGGCCAATCAGGACGTCACTATGTCTTAATATCTGAAATGGTTGTTAATTTTATCAAAAGACATTATTGTTGATAAACGTCTGACGCAGTTGATGGTGACGTACATCTGAAGTGGTATTTATAGTACCTGTTCCGAAACACCAAAAAAAGAAAAAAGTAGAAATGAGTGTAATACTATTGTTTTTAAGTGTTGGACTGCTGGAGGGATCAAAATTGAGTTGCAGGTCTGCGCCAGTACTGAAGACCACCGATGTGCCAACGTTGCCTTGATGGCATTTACGATGAAATCAGTTCGGCCTTCCAGTTAAGGTCATCACATAGAATATCGTTAAAAAAAATCGGTGATATAGTAATGCAAGACAGTCGACTGAAAATGCTCTAGATGGCTCAGGCATATTTGAATAAATTTAATGAAAAGCGATCAAGATGGACACGGAACTGTTCTTTCCATTATATCACACTGGGGAAATACTGCCTTTGAAAATTTCTCCTGCCATTGAGATTTAAATCGCTTACCTTTGAATTAGAGCCGCTGGACAGTTATTTTATAGGGGCTTCAGGTACAAGGGTGGATCAGTACTGAGTGGGGAGCTCCAGTCCCGTTTTAAGGCGACATCTTGATTGTGTGGCTACAGTTCCAGCTGCACCGCTTCGTGGTGATCAAAAGGGAGTAAGGATGCAGGAGGAGGGTGGGGGTGGGAGCCTCAGAGGTAATGGAGGGAAGTTTGCGCAACAGGGTACGTGGAAGTTTGCGCAACAGGGTACGTGGAAGTCAGGAACTATGGATTTGATGATTTGAAATCTTTTCATGGGAATGTTGGGTGAAGCTAGGGAGATACTTTCTGATTTCGAACAATTTTTTACGGTTGAGGAATTATGGACCAGATCGGCGCAGGACAAAGGAATGAGTTGGAGCCTGATGGTTGTTGGGGCGAATATCACACGTTCAGAAATATTGAGTTCATGGTTGCTTGGTTGATTCGGGGGAGGGGACCAAACAGCGAGGTCATCGGTCCAGTCGGATTAGGGAAGGAAGTCGGCCGTGTCCTTTCAAAGGAACCATCTCGGCATTTGCCTGAAGAGATATAGGGAAATCACGGAAAACCTAAATCAGGATGGCCGGAAGCGGGTTTGAACCGTCGTCCTCCCGAATGCGAGTCCAGTGTGATAACCACTGCGCCACCGCGCTCGGTGTTGTTGTTGAGTTCGTGAATGGAATTTTTTGGCCTCCACGATCGTTTCAGTGTTATCAAAAAATCCGTTAACATTTGAAAATGTACAACTTCATGAAATAATGTAGGAAGAGACATAAAACTTGATATAAATGCCTGAAATTCCATGGATTTTACTGAAAGCAAAAACGAGTGCAAAAGCCAACGAACAGATGGCGCTGGACAGAACATGTTAGATACGCCGGATGAGAACCGTGCATAAACCGTCGGCGTGAAGGTACGAGAAAGGCCGATGTGTTGCAGAATCGCATCATCCCTAGCCTGGGTGGTAAATACCTGCTGGAAGGTATGCAAGATGGCGCTCCGTCCCATATTGTTACACGTGTGGAAGATCGCCTGTGCACATCTCTTGGTGACGGTCGCGTGCTGACGCGTCACTTCCGTTATGCTTGGCCAAACCTCAATCCGACCTGAAATCGCAAGTCTACCGCGAACGTCCAACCTCATTAGGGATCCTAAAAGACAACATCCGACGGTAATTTCTCACCATATCCACCGATATACACTCCTGGAAATGGAAAAAAGAACACATTGACACCGGTGTGTCAGACCCACCATACTTGCTCCGGACACTGCGAGAGGGCTGTACAAGCAATGATCACACGCACGGCACAGCGGACACACCAGGAACCGCGGTGTTGGCCGTCGAATGGCGCTAGCTGCGCAGCATTTGTGCACCGCCGCCGTCAGTGTCAGCCAGTTTGCCGTGGCATACGGAGCTCCATCGCAGTCTTTAACACTGGTAGCATGCCGCGACAGCGTGGACGTGAACCGTATGTGCAGTTGACGGACTTTGAGCGAGGGCGTATAGTGGGCATGCGGGAGGCCGGGTGGACGTACCGCCGAATTGCTCAACACGTGGGGCGTGAGGTCTCCACAGTACATCGATGTTGTCGCCAGTGGTCGGCGGAAGGTGCACGTGCCCGTCGACCTGGGACCGGACCGCAGCGACGCACGGATGCACGCCAAGACCGTAGGATCCTACGCAGTGCCGTAGGGGACCGCACCGCCACTTCCCAGCAAATAAGGGACACTGTTGCTCCTGGGGTATCGGCGAGGACCATTCGCAACCGTCTCCATGAAGCTGGGCTACGGTCCCGCACACCGTTAGGCCGTCTTCCGCTCACGCCCCAACATCGTGCAGTCCGCCTCCGGTGGTGTCGCGACAGGCCTGAATGGAGGGACGAATGGAGACGTGTCGTCTTCAGCGATGAGAGTCGCTTCTGCCTTGGTGCCAATGATGGTCGTATGCGTGTTTGGCGCCGTGCAGGTGAGCGCCACAATCAGGACTGCATACGACCGAGGCACACAGGGCCAACACCCGGCATCATTGTGTGGGGAGCGATCTCCTACACTGGCCGTACACCACTGGTGATCGTCGAGAGGACACTGAATAGTGCACGGTACATCCAAACCGTCATCGAACCCATCGTTCTACCATTCCTAGACCGGCAAGGGAACTTGCTGTTCCAACAGGACAATGCACGTCCGCATGTATCCCGTGCCACCCAACGTGCTCTAGAAGGTGTAAGTCAACTACCCTGGCCAGCAAGATCTCCGGATCTGTCCCCCATTGAGCATGTTTGGGACTGGATGAAGCGTCGTCTCACGCGGTCTGCACGTCCAGCACGAACGCTGGTCCAACTGAGGCGCCAGGTGGAAATGGCATGGCAAGCCGTTCCACAGGACTACATCCAGCATCTCTACGATCGTCTCCATGGGAGAATAGCAGCCTGCATTGCTGCGAAAGGTGGATATACACTGTACTAGTGCCGACATTGTGCATGCTCTGTTGCCTGTGTTTATGTGCCTGTGGTTCTGTCAGTGTGATCATGTGATGTATCTGACCCCAGGAATGTGTCAATAAAGTTTCCCCTTCCTGGGACAATGAATTCACGGTGTTCTTATTTCAATTTCCAGGAGTGTATGCTGTACAATGGTGTTCATAACGCTGTCCCTCGACTACAGGTATTGTTGATGAATGATGGCTGAAATGTTTAGCATTTGTTATAATGCTAAAAATCAATTGTTACGCTAATTATTGCTTTTGTAGCATGTGACACGCCATGTTTTGGTCATTTTGTACACATTGGTAGGGTGTCAATAAAACTCCATGCTATTTCAAGCAAATGTGCCAATTATCACCTCTCTACCTACATTATTCCGTGAAGAACTGAATTTTCAAATGTTAACGGACTTTTGGCTCACCCTATATATTTCACACGGGCGAAATATTGTTGTTGAAAATTTCTGCCAAAATTTGAACTGGCTACCTCTGAAACAGAGCTTGGAGCTGTGACTACAATACCTGCTGTAGCGCCTCCTAAGGGCCAAGAGTAAGCAAGGCTGCAGGGTGGCCAATGGTTATGGAGGTTGGTTTGTTGGCGCTGTAAGACGCAAAGCAGCTGAGGCCATAAACGCCCAAATCATGACTTAAAATATATGGTTTTCTAGGGAACGCATTTCGTGGTTCATCAAGTTAGTTGACACATCGGCGCATAAACGGCATGATTGTAAATTGTGTTCAAATCTTCAAATGTGTGTGAATTCCTAAGGGACCAAACTGCTAAGGTCATCGGTCCATAGTCTTACACACTACTTAAACTAACTTAGACTAAGTTACGCTACGAACAACACACACACCCATGCCCGAGGGGGGACTCGAATCTCCGACGGGGAGAGCCGTACGAACCGTGGCAAGGCGCTCTAGACCACGCGGCTATGAATAGTGATTGCGAGCCTGGAACGCTAGTTAAAAAGCAACAAAGATAGGGGAAAGGTAACATGAACAAGAGTAAAAATTTGTAGAGCAACCGTTGTTGATGGTACAAAATTAAGTCTGCTTCATTTTGTCACAGGGAGTAAAGAGTACAACACATTCTCAGCCTGTGCTGCCCTCGGATAATTCAGGTGGCAAACACACATTGAATAAAGTGGAGGTGTTAAAAACGGACATTAGGTTCGAAAATGACGCACCGTGAGCGGTTCCTTACAGTGAGAGCAAAGTGATGCGGGATCGCCGCTTAACAGATGACGATGGTTAAAAAGACACTGTCCTGTTTTTAGTCTAGTTAAAATTATCTCCTAGCGACAAGACGGACGAGAGGAAGTCGCCCAAGCTCCCTGATCATGTTCCCGCCGAGAGATGACCTGTATTTTTATCAGAAAAGCTGTTAATCGTCCGAGGGGATAGAAGTGCAGCATGGCAGCAGCACCAGCAGCCTAACTCCCCAGCATGACCTGGAATACAAATGAACGACTCATTGGTGCCAGCATCAGCGAACGATTTGAAAACGGAATAAATCACGGAATAATGCAGATAGAGAGGTACATATTGACACACATGCTTGGAATGACATAGGGTTTTATTAGAACCGAAAAATACAAAAGTTCAAAAAATGTCCGACAAATGGCGCTTCATCTGATAAGAATAGCAAAAATTAGCATAACAAAGTAAGACAAAACAAAGATTATGTTCTTTACAGGAAATGCTCAATATGTTCACCATCATTCCTCAACAATAGCACTGTAAAGCATGTCCGGAGTTATGGTGAGGCATTGGCGTCGGATGTTGTCTTTCAGCATCCCTAGAGATGTCGGTCGATCACGATACACTTGCGACTTCAGGTAACCTCAAAGCCAATAACCGCACGGACTGAGGTCTGGGGACCTGGGAGGCCAAGCATGACGATTGTCATGCGCAGTCACTGACGTTTTGCTATCCAGCGCCATCTGTCGGACATTTTGTGAACTTTGTTTTTTTTTTTTTTGTTCTAATAAAACCTCATGTCATTCCAAGCATGTGTGTCAATTTTTACCTCTCTATCTACATTATTCCGTGATTTATTCAGTTTTCAAATTTATACTGACTTTTTGATCACTCGGTATATCGCACAGAGGCTCAGGAGGATACCGAGGGAATCTGAGCATGCAACAGATTAGAGTTTCCGTGTCGCCAGGTGTACGAGGTGACCAGATAAAGGGCAAACAGCTCTGCAGTAGAAACCGAGCACTGGTATGTGACACAACAACTAAAAATCCCTTCACACCGGGATGCTCTGGAAGTCAGAAACTGTGGGTGTGATGATTACAGAAACTTTTCGTGGGATGAGTTTGGTGGTGTTGTGGTGAAGGAGATTTTTTTTTTTAAATTCGAAACATAAGGTATTTTAGGATAGGACAAAGGAATGAGTTGGAGTTTGGAGAGTGGATTTTATTGGTTCAGGAATCTCACGTTCGTGTGAGGCTTTGTTTGTCTTCCGAGATGGGTGAAGTATTGGTGATCTTTAACATCGCACCTGCAAAATGTAGCTGATGACCTCCAATATTCGAACAGGCTACCTCTGAATCAGAGCCACTGCACGGTGGTGCTACACACGCTCCAACTACAGGGGTGGATCAGTGTTGTGAGCTCCATCCGGTGTGGTATTACGGACGATAGGTGGCAGGCGCGCCTACAGTACCTGCTGCAGCGCCTCCTGGTGCCCACAGCCCAGCTTGAGCCTCGCGGCGAGCACGAGCGCCTCCAGTGGCGTGACGGCGGGCCGCAGCCGGTCGTCCTGCTGGATGTAGACGGATTGACGCCGGAACGCTGGCCCACACCGCACACCGTTGGCCCGCACGTCGCCTTCCGCGCCACGAGTCCTGTCAAGCACACAGCAACGTATGAGGTCATCTGCTGCACGCCAAGAACTCCCGCAAGATTCTGCTCTTAATCAGAGTTGTAAAACTACCGTAGACCATCATGAGTAATCGTACACTACGGTGGTTTTCCCAGTAGCTTTCGTCAGTTAAGATCGTAATCGCTTTACCTGTACTTTATGCGTGTAGCATTCCTATCGGGCGTCGACTCATTTTGATCGCTTTGTTTGCAAAAAAATGGTTCAAATGGCTCTGAGCACTATGGGACTTAACATCTGAGGCCATAAGTCCCCCAGAACTTAGAACTACTATACCTAACTTTAAGTAGTTCTAAGTTCTAGGGGACTGATGGCCTCAGATGTTAAGTCCCATAGTGCTCAGAGCCAGTTGAACCATTTAAACCTTATTAACCTAAGGGCATCACACACATCCATGCCCGAGGGAGGATTCGAACCTGCGGACGTAGCGGTCGCGCGGTTCCAGACTGAAGCGCCTAGAACCGCTCGGCCACACCAGCCGGCTCGCTTTGTTTTCGAATGCAATTAGTGTCTTATTAGATTGCCCTAGAAACTAGAAGCGATGAACTGACAATAACCTGAGTGATGGAGAGAATAAAGGGTCGTTAACCTACGGAACATTTATGGTCACCACAGCTATTCTTCTGTCTATGGGTTAAAAATAAAGAGCATTTATAGCAAAATTAAAATTACCAATACTTAATTCAGCTTTTATTCGAAAATTGTTGATCTTTAACGTGAAACAGAGGGATGTTGTAGCACAAATAAAAAACAATATAGATATTTGATACAGCACAATGAAAAGCAGCTTCCTAAAAAAAGATAAAATTTATAATAAAATGCAAAACAAAAACATATCAAACAACTCTTCAATACGTCGTTGAGTTTATATAACACACGTTTATGTTATGCTGAAACAACTTTCGCACTTATAAATAATGACAGGAAACTCGTGGCTTTGATCATGATGATTCTATTGAGTATGAAAAATAAAAATAGTAGTATAGGTTTTTTATCTTTGTGCACGTAAACTGTACTTGCATCAAACGTACTTGCTTCGGCTACGTGAAAGCGCAGAAGTTAGGCGATTGACTAATAGTTACTACAAAATACAATTTATATTTTGTAAGGATATAGAATACACAATGGACTAACACTAACGATATGCGCGGTGCTAATTTGTGCAAAAAACACAAATGGCCGGCTCCCAGTTTCTCTCGCTCGTTCATTTATGTCTTTTTCTCTACCAATGATACCAATACTACCGGTAATTCTAACATTTACTACGTACCAAAACGACCGAACCGTAGTTTTGGTGGAGTGCAACTCTACTGTTAATATACTGCTGACCATTAAAAATGCAACACCATGGAGGCACCTTGTAATAAACAGTAAACTGATATTAGGGGTACTACACTACTGCATGCTCGGATAAGCACGTCATAAACATTTCAGAGCAACTGCAACGGAAGTAGAGTCAACTACACATGAAAAAAACCGAACACGTGCGAATTGGACTCGCGTTCTAGGGTTCTGTACAAACTTAATTATGTATACAGATAATAACAACAATTTCGTGTGGCTCAACGGCCTGGTGCGAGCCTCTCTATTGGGTGCCACTTCGGCGCCTCGCGTGTCCCTAACTTACCCCATGTATCCAAATGGGAAAAGTGGACCTACATTTCAATGTGGAATCCCTACCACGTGTTGTTTCTGACGACTCTTAACATTGTTGAGAGGTGGGGAATAGGTTAAAACGAAGACTGAAAAATCTGTGGCCCAACCGAGATTCAATCTTGCGACTATGAATTACCAGATACGAGGTTTACCGCTAGACCACCAGGCCCGACATGTATATAGACAGTTCGTCCATAAGTCTAGCCGAATGAGTTTGCAAATATCAAAATATGTAACATATATGGCCCTATCGTCTGACTGCATTGACTTGGAAACTTAATTTTTTTTAGACTGCCAAGGGACTGTAGACCTCAGTACTCGACATAAATTTCAATTTGATACACATACCCGTTCCTGAGAAAAAGAGGTCTTAACAATACGGACAGACGGACGGACAGGCAGGCAGACAGGCAAACGTACAATAAATGGCAAAAAAGTATTTTTCTACATGTGATATAATAACAAATGAACAATTTTCGGACTTTTTCCTTTACTCTTACTGTGAAATCTTGCTTGTTGCCAAATTTTATGATTTTATGTCAACGGGAAGAGCCCTATAGGTTCTGATGAGCGAGTCAGCAGATGTCGAAATGTGTGACTTCTACTCTATAGATATAGATATATATATATATATATATATATATATATATATATATATACCGTGTAAAGAAAACTTATGTTACACTGAGACGTTCAAAATCAAAAATCATTACCAAATGTACTAAATGTGGCATTCATGATCTATGCAACGAATTTTGATGTAATGCAATCTAATTATTGCCACCCCAAATCTCGTATCATACCCGAGACACTCTCTCCCCTATTTCGCGACAGTACAAAGCTTGCTGCCCTTCTTTAAACTTTCTCGACGCCCTCCGCCAATCCCATCTGATGCGGATCTCAAAACGCAGTGTAGAATACGATATACATGGCCCACTCGCATTAATGTGACCACCGCCTACGTTCGATGTGAACGTGCAATAACCACTTCAAACGGCAGTGGAAAGCTTTAGCAGTGGAGAGTGTATAAAGCGTATCAGGGTGGTGGTGGGGGGAGGGCGACGGAGAAAACAGTGCAGTCGTCCTCGTAATTGCGGAATCACAGCGGTTTATTTGACGTCCAAAAAGGCATGATCACTGGTTTTCGGGGCAAAGGCGGAAGCATTTCCGAAACGGCTAAGTTTGTAAACTGTTCGCTTGGCGCCGTGGTTAAAGTGTACTGTGCATGGATAAATGGTGCTATCCAAATCCAGCACAGAGGCACCCGTGGTACTCCACGGGCCATAGATGAAAGGGGTGAACGACGACTGCGCATTTGTGTACGGACTTGTAGACGTCCAACTGTTGAGCAGCTGACCGCCTATACGAATCAAGCGGCCACCAACAATGTCTCCTGAACGAGCGTTCAGCGAAATTTGTTGTTTGTAGGCCTCTGCAGAAGACGCGAGGTTCATGCACCCATGCTGGCTACTGTTCGTTAGCGACGAAGGCTGGAATTTGCACGCCAATACGGCAACCGGACGTCCACTGAGTTGCGACAGGTGGCCTTTCCAGATTAATCACGCTTTATGCTCATGGGCACGAAACATCTGAAAGCAAACACCTTGCAACAATCGTGGGAAGGGTCCAGACCGAAGAGGGAGCGTTATGGTCTGCGTAATATTTTCGTATAATTCTTTGGGTGACGTTGTCATCCTGGAAGGCACAATGGATCATCTAAAGTATGCATCTTTACTTTCAAACCATATCCTCCCGTATTTGCACTTTCTTTTTCCCCGGCACGATGTCGTCTATCAGCAGGACAATGAGACGTACCACAAAAGTCGCAGTGTACGTGCGTGGTTCGAAGAGCACCAGGATGTGTTTACCATACTCCCATGCCTATCAAACCGTCCGGATTAGAGCCCAATCGGGACCACTTTGATCAGGCTATTCGCGCCGTGGGATCTCAACCGAGAAACCTAGCGTATCTAGCCACGGCACTGGAGTCGACATGGCTCCACATCGCCGTTGGTACCTTCCAGAACTTTGTTTACTCTCCCCTTCGCGTCTCGCAGCGGCCCGTGCTAAAAAGGTGGTTATTCAGGGTGACTGGGCGGTGTAATTTTCAACTTGTACCCCTGCCCGTTCCTGAGAAAAAGGAGTCATAATAGACGAACGTACTGACAGACACAGGATAATATTGTCATTCTTTCAGGATTCCATAATTTTCAGTTCAGGGACAAAACCCTAAAAATTACGTAGAATGTCCGTTTTTTGTGAGAAAATCGTACTATGCGTTATGTAAGAACCAGAAACGCCCACCAGCACATTTTGGAATTCGACAGACGCAAGATCGTGGCCCATCGCGACCTTGGTTCACCGATTTCGCTGTATTGCTCCTCGCTTGGGTTAGGATCCCACGATGCCAAGCAAATATAGAGTATATTGGTTTGGAACGGCCGTAGTCAACGGTACCCAAGATATCAGCGGCGTTCAGGACTAGCACCAGAGTGCATTGATATGTTGTTCACCCTGGCATGCAGAATGATACCACCTAGGTTGAGTCAAGAAATGAGCTTGTCCGCAGCATGATAAGGATGCACACGGACGATGCGACGTCGTCTGGAACACCACGGGTTGTCAGCGTAGAGACTACTGAAGAATGGTTTCGCCAATTGCGATTATGGTTCAGCATTAGCTGCACAATATTCCAGAAAAAAATGAAAATTTGTGCCGGATACGGACCCGAACCCGCTAACGGTCGACTTAACCATTTCAGATATCCGAGCACGCCTCCAGGTGCGACCCAAATATTCAATTGTGCTGATGTATGCTATATTCCCTTGTCTTCGCAGTAGATACCGCGATCCCGCAGAGGGTAAGAAACTTTTTCTCTCGTCAGATTGCATTGCCAAGACACTAAATATTTAAGTATTTAGTGCCATGGTAAGCAATTTGACGGGAGAAACGCAGTGTCTTACCCAGGGCGGGAATCACAGTAATATAGTGGGTGTACAAGGGAGTGAAGACAACAGGACAGCTGGAGATTTGGGTCGCACCTGGAGGCGTGCTTGAACAGTCGAAGTTGTTAAGACTGCTCATGACAAGCAGGAAATCCGGGTTCGAGACCTACTCCGGCACGAATTTTAATTTGGTCTGAAATATGCAACAGCTGATGCTGAGCCATAATCGCAGTTTGCGAATTCATTCTGCACTGAATGCCGTTGTTAATCGTTAACGCATTGCATCCATCTCCGAAGGAACCTTACTTCGGACTACGTACTACAACACACAGTTCACTACAGTAGAGTCTATTGTTGCAGTCTTCCTTGACGTGGCAGCAGAGAGAGGTGGATGGACAGTGATGTAGTCAGTGGCAACACGACACAGTAAGTACAAGGGAGGCGTTTTGTTTTAATGCAACTGTATGGGGGCGAGCGTTACCCTGTCGGAAAATACCCCCTGGAATGTTGTCAATGAATGATTGCACAACATAATCACTTCCGGTTCAAATTTCCGATAATTTGGACAATAATCGTTACACTTCCCCGACCTTCCTTAAGGTCTCATGGACATGACGTTATCGTTCAACACAAGAGTACATACGCTGAAGGAAGAAAATTACAACATCAAAAATAAAATTAACGTAGAGTATTCAAATTTCGGGAATATATTTGTCTAGGTAACATATTTAAGGGATTAACATCGCAAGATTACAGATTAATGTAAGCGCGAGATAAGTCACTGCAAATGTGAAATGCTGGTACATTGATTACCGGTGTAACGCCAGAATGTTGCATGCACGCATGCAAACGTACATGCATTTTGCCGTACTGGTGTCGGATGTCAGTTTGTGGGATTGAGTTCCATGCCTGTTGCACTTGGTCGGTCAATACACGGACGGCTTGTGCTAGTCGTGGATGATGCTAGAATGGTCGTCCGATGACGTGCAATATGTGTTGGATTTGACACAGATTTGGTGATCGAACACGCCAAGGGAACGTGGTGACACTGTGTAAAGCGTTTTGTCTTACAACAGCTGTATGGGTGCAAGCGTTATCCTGTTGGAAAATATCCCCTGGAATGATGTCAATGAATGATAGCACAACAGGTCGAATCACCAGAATGACGCAGAAATTTGCAGTCAGGGTCCGCGCGATAACCACGAGAGAGGCTGTAACTCCAGGTGTTGCTGAATTGTGGCTAGGATACAGAGGGGTTGGTTGCAGGCCCTCAATTGTCCACCACCTAACCAACACACAAGGTCGTCACTGGCACTGAGGTACAAACAGCTTTCATCAGAAAATACAACAGACCTCCACCCTGCTCTCCAACGCCCTCTCAGCTTGAAACTACTGAAGTCTCAAATGGTGGTGGTTTAGGGTCAATGTAATGCACGCTACATGGTGTCTGGCTCGGAGCTGTCCTTTAAGTAATCGATTTGTGACAGTCCACTGTGTCACTGTGGTGCCAACTTTTGCTCAAGTTGCTGCTGCAGATGCAGTACGATACGCCAGAGCCATACGCCGAACAAGATGGCTTGGTGGTGTCTGCCACGTGGCCGCCCTGATCCCTATCTTCTTTCGACCGTACATTCTTGTGACCACCGCTGAGTATTTCCCTCGCCGTCCCAACCTACCTCTTCCATGCAATTTTTTTAGAACTATTGGAACTTTGATAGCTTGTACTCCAACGTTTCTTTCAATGTCTTACGAAATTAGGGAACCCACATAAACAAATGTACTGATCTGTTCATTCGTCTTCTTATTATTATTTGCGTTTCATAACAATAAATTTTATTTTACGAACTCAACTTTTCAAAAATTGTGTCTTTCTGCAGTTATCTGTAGAATATGGTGTATTTCTGGAACTTATACTATTTCTGCGAGCATGTAGTCGCCAAATAAAACTTTTTCCCCAAATAAAACCTTTACTTATTCGCTATTACCATTGAGAAATTACTGCGACAATGCAAATTGAGAACAATACAGGTAAAAGTGGACATTTTTATTGAACTCCGAAGGTTATCATTTGTTTCTCCTGTTGTACCTAATTAACACGTTCAGTAGTATTTTTGCAATATGTTTTATTTTTTAATCATGTTTTGAGAATGAGAACATGGTAAAAAAATTAATAATGTGTTATGGGTACCCTGCTTAATTCAAGCTTTACCGCAGTTTACTTTTCTGTACACAACTAATTGACATGACATGACTGAGAAATATAATACACTGTGTTATCTGTAAGTTTGCTGATTGCCTGAGAGAGTTGCAGGAAGCAGTGGAAGGAAGCCCGACGCCCACACAGAACGCCAAGGGATGGGCAGCCGTGCGGGGTAGGAGATAAGGTCCGCCTACCTCCCAAAGTGCAGGATTCTTAACCTGTGCTTCAGGCTTCCACCAAAGCACATAAACTACTGGCCATTAAAATTGCTACACCAAGAAGAAATGCAGATGATAAACGGGTATTCATTGGACAAATATATTATACTAGAACTGACGTGTGATTACATTTTCACGCAATTTGACTACATAGACCCTGAGAAATGAGTACCCAGAACAACCACCGCTGGCCGTAATAATGGCCTTGATACGCCTGGGCACTGAGTCAAACTGAGCTTGGATGGCGTGTACAGGTACAGCTGCGCATGCAGCTTCGACATGATACCACAGTTCATCAAGAATAGTGACTGGCGTGTTGTGACGAGCCAGGTGCTCGGCCACCATTGACCAGACGTTTTCAATTGATGAGAGATCTGGAGCATGTGCTGGCCAGGGCAGCAGTCGAACATTTTCTGTATCCAGAAAGGCCCGTACAGGACCTACAACATGCGGTCGTGCATTATCCTGCTGAAATGTAGGGTTTCGCAGGGATCGAATGAAGGGTAGAGCCACAGGTCGAAACACATCTGAAATGTAGCGTCAACTGTTCAAAGTGCCGTCCATGCGAACAAGAGGTGACCGAAAAGTTTAACCAATGGTACCCCATACCATCACGCCAGGTGATACGCCAGTATGGCGATGACGAATACACGCTTCCAATGTGCGTTCACCGCGATGTCGACAAACATGGATGCGACCATCATGATGCTGTAAACAGAACCTGGATTCATTCGAAAAAATGACGTTTTGCCATTCGTGCACCCAGGTTCGTCGTTGAATACACCATCGCAGGCGCTCCTGTCTGTGATGCAGCGTCAAGGGTAACCGCAGCCATGGTCTCCGAGCTGATAGTCCATGCTGCTGCAAACGTCGTCGAACTGTTCGTGCAGATGGTTGTTGTCTTGCAAACGTCCCCATCTGTTGACTCATGGATCGAGACGTGGCTGCACGATCCGCTACAGCCATGCGGATAAGCTTCCTGTCATCTCGACTGCTATTGATACGAGGCCGTTGGGATCGAGCACGGCGTTCCGTATTACCCTCCCGAACCCACCGATTCCATGTTCTGCTAACAGTCACTGGATCTCGACCAACGCGAGCAGCAATGTCGCGATACGATAAACCGCAATCGCGATATGCTATAATCCGACCTTTATCAAAGTCGAAAACGTGATGGTACGCATTTCTGCTTCTTACACGAGGCATCACAACAACGTTTCACCAGGCAACGCCGGTCAACTGCAGTTTGTGTAAGAGAAATCGGTTGGAAACTTTCCTCATGTCAGCACGTTGTAGGTGTCGCCACCGGCGCCAACCTTGTGTGAATGCTCTGGAAAACTAATCATTTGCATATGACAGCATCTTCTTCCTGTCGGTTAAATTTCGCGTCTGTAGCACGTCATCTTTGTGGTGTACAATTTTAATGGCCAGTAGTGTAGATTAAAATCATTTAAATTTTGTACGCAATCAAAACTAAAATCGTCTTACGTACTCTCTAAAAAAAGAAAAATGCTGAAATGTTAGCCCAGGAAGGCTTGCCATGAAGGGCAAGAAAATGGGATGTAGAACATCGTCAACGTAGCGCTTTGTTGTAAGGGTGCCATAGTACCCCAGACAATCAATCTTGATTGTCGGGACGTACGGCGGGCGACAGTCCGACTGGTATCCTACAGCTGCCCAGGACGTTTCTACACATGTCTTCGGCCTGTAATCTCATTGACTGGAATAGAACTGTCTGCAGTGATAATTCACGCTTCAGACTGAGCACCGACGACAAGTGAAAACGTGTCTGGAGATGCCCCGGACGGCGGTGAGATATAAACAAGACTGTCGCCCGCCATACGGCCCAACTGCCAGGAACAATGGTCTGGGGTGCCATTTCTTTTCACAGCAAGATCCTTTTGGTTGTCATGCACGGCACCCTTACAGTAAAGAGGTACGTCGAGGATATTCTACGCCCCGATTTGTTGCCTTTCATGGCAAGTCATCCTGAGCTTACATTTCAGCATGATAATGCCAGCCTGCACACTGCGAGAGTTTATACTGCACGCCTTCGTGCTAGCCAAGTCCCACCTTGGCCTGCAAGGCCGCCAGACCTTTCACCAATTGATAACGTTTGGTGCATTGTGGGCGGGGCTCTCCAACTAGCTCTGGATTTTGACGATCTAACGCCCCTACTGGATAGAATCTGGCATGATGTCCCTCAGGACGACATCCAACAACTCTATCAATCAAAATGCCAAGCTGAACATCTGTTTGCATAACGGCCAGAGGTGGGCCAATGCATTACTGATTTGTTCGGTTTGTGAAACTCTTTCTCTTGAATAAATCATCCAATGTTTCTGAAGTTATAATTTTTGTTTGTCTCTACATGTACATCGTATCCATAGATTTCCGTCTCATTCGGACAATCCCTTCATGGTGCGCGATTTTGTTTTGTCTTAGAGTATATTTACATGTTTAATAAAGATCTTAACTGTAACAATTACGTACATATATCAGAAGGAAGGGAAACCATACGTAATAGATTGAAGTGCACAGCAAACGCCAATGATTACCCGACACAGTATTGCCAGCTGGTTAACGTTGACTGCTACAGAAAACAAATGACTGCCTACTGACTCAGGTCTAGGGAGCCGATTGGCCAGATTGATACTTAGCACACTCTACATCTCTGTAACTTGTATTCTCAGCGCGTTTGTACTGTATGATTCACAAGGAATGAGAAAATCGAAGCACGACTTGTCTTTCTTGAATTGTAAGTTCTATGCTTATTACTAACAGTCCATAATGTTTTATAATGAAATGAATACTCTTAGCTGCATACAGGCGTTGATATAAGTCAACGGGGACAGTTGAAAATGTGTGCCCCGTCCGGGACTCGAACCGAGGATCTCCTCCTTACATGGCTGACGCTATATCCAGCTGAGCCGCCGAGGACGCAGAGGATAGTGCGACTGCAGGATCTCTGGCACGCCTCCCGTGAGACCCACATTCGCAACTTATTGTGCTGCACTATATTCATAGTGCCCCTGCCAATCATACTCATTACTCGTGGCTTTACTGCCGATTCCCGTAAGAGTTCGGGCACTGTTTGTGCATCCGCACAGAAGAAGATGGTGAAATGGACTTAACTAATATATATATATATATATATATATATATATATATATATATATATATATATATATATATATGGTATTTGTTCTTTCGGACATGTCCGAAAGAACAGATACCATCTTCATATATACACAATGTTTTACTTTCGCTGCCCATGTATTGAATTTCACAGCACTCAAACAACGTAGACTGAAGTCCCGCAATGAAGCTTCACATGCGTGCTCTGTTTCACGCACGTAAGAATTATTTCTACAACTACGAGGTCGTCGCAAGTTCAAGGCTGCGACAAGTGCTGTTATTGTGACCGTGGACTGGAAACGGCGCTGTTACGAAACGAGTCGAATCACAGTTGCTTGCGTGCTTCGTTTATCTGACGCGGGGCGGAAGGAAAGCGGAGCAAAAACAGCACAACACAGATAAAGCAGCTGCTGCGTGGCGGAAACCGTGAATCATTGTCATAGGCTGGAGCATGTGAGCAGCTGATTCACGAGGGCGAGCAGTTCAACAAAGGGCGCTTACGCGAAGTTTCATCAACTGTCTGCATGTCCTAGCAATAGGCACGAGTAAGCAACGTGTCTCGCGCAAAAACACTTGTCTCATTCACTGAAACTGTTCTGTATCTGTAGAGGAGTGGACCGATGTACCGTTCGTTACATTCCAGTTTTTATCAGTGGGATGGTTTACAGCAAAGTTAGCAAAGCTTAGTTCAGTTAAGTACGCATGGTCTAAAATTTTTCTAGTTAATATTTTTCTGTGTTGCTTGCGCTTGGAATGAAACTGACTTTCAGTTACAATTGTAGCAGTGCTCTGGAGGAGGAGGACGAAATTACCGTTTAACGTCCCTTCGACAAAGAGGTCAATTGAGACGGAGGAAAGCTCGGATTAGGGAAGGATGGGGAAGGAAATCGGCCGTACCCTTTCAAAGGAACCATCCTGGCATTTGCTGAAGCGATTTAGTGAAATCACGGCAAACCTATATTACGATGATCGGACGCGGGTTTCAACCATCGTCCTCCAGAATGCGAGTCCAGAGTGCTAACCACTGCGCCCCCTCGCTCGATGTAGCATTGCTTAGCGATATAGGACTATTAGAGAAGCTGCGCGGGATTAGACGAGCGGTCTAGGGCGCTGCAGTCATAGACTGTGCGGCTGGTCCCGGCGGAGGTTCGAGTCCTTCCTCGGGCATGGGTGTGTGTGTTTGTCCTTAGGATAATTCAGGTTAAGTACTGTGTAAGCTTAGGGACTGATGGCCTTAGCAGTTAAGCCCCATAAGATTTCACACAGATTTGATTTTGAACTGTTACATCAGTGCTAACGGGCTTATTTCATTCCCGCCGTAGTTCCGCGAGTATGACGGGTCTGAGAACTGTGGCGCTGCGGTCGCTTCATACTCGTCGACGTTCTCTCTTACTGAAGCGTGCAGAGTGTAAGACTAGTCGTGACATTGTTAGTACGAAAGACGAGTACACGATGTTTCTGGTGTAAAGCATAACTGACAAGGTGAAATGATCGATTGTCGAGATCGGCTAGCCTTTAACGAAGCTGTGTTTTGTGGGACTGGGAAGGGTACAAGACGAAAATTAAATGAGGTAAATTAACAATGCAGATGTGTTCCATTACAGGAGGAGTGGTATCTGGAATAAGTCTCACACTCTAGCCCACACTTCAAATGAAAAACATACGAATTTTGTCCTTTGCAAACGAAATGTGTGTTCTTGTTTATTCCACCTTCACCATCAGAAAACATATGAGCTGTGTCAAACGAAAACTGGGCACAGAGAAACATGACTGTTACATCCCTGCGCCAAAAAGCGCTCTATTCCTGTATTCTTTTGATCATAGCAACAAGCGTTTATGGGCTAACAGTGAGCTGTGTAGCTTATCATTCATTTCTGCAATTTACTGTTAATAAATGATCATCATGTCATGTTTTCTGGCACTGTCGTTACACACTAGCTGAAGCCTCAAATGTGTTTATACGTCAGCGTAATTGTTAGACATTCTCTGAATAGATATTAAATATTAAAATAAATTTATAGCAGTCTTCGAAAAAATTTATCTATATAAATGCATGTATAAACAAAACAAGAATCACTGCTAAACGATCAGTCGTTATATTGGTATAAAACTTCCTTCTATCAATTAGGCAGTTCATTTGTGTGAAATTTGAGCGTGCACTTGAAAATGGCTATAAAGTCGAAATCATGACTGTGTGAAATAAATGAATAGTAATTCACGGTTTAATGGTGGAAATACCTTTCAAAATGGTTGCGAGTCCGCCTGCACTCTGACACCAATAGCTAGGGCATAACCACCTATTGCAAGCTAACACATACGCTCAAGCGACAAACGCCGGCAAGCCTCTGCATATTAGCAACGTTGACTGGATATGCCAGCTGCTATTAAAGCCGACCAACGGGCTACAGCAGGGAGACCGACAATCTCGCACACTTACGCACAAACAAATCGCCATCACCCTACACTGTGAATCTGATATATGACCTATCGGATACAAAGCGATCATGAACCCAACTGTTACAGGTATGCTGACGCTGACCGAGAAGCCAACACCGGCTCCCAGCGGCAGCCGCCTAGTAACAGCACCGCCCAACGTCAAAGGTATCGACCTGCATGATACACACTACTACAGAGCCTACCCTTGCATACCTGTCGCAGGCAGCAAGAAAACGGCTACTGCTCTTACAACCCGACCTAACTACAGCAGAGGTTTTTTTTCCCTTGGCTCTTGTCTTGGCACTTTTTCCCCCCTCTGCCCTTCAAACCGCTATCCTTCGTTCAACTTCGATCCAGTCTATCTCCAGATGAGCGCGTATTAATAGTTAACCTTAACCAGACGTTCGCAAACATCGCAGTACAAACGTTCTATCCTTTTCCAGAGATGGCAGTAGACCTTTTGTGTTGGTCGTCATGCCGGTGTGGGCGTGGAGGAGCTCCATCTCTATAATAATAAAAAAAAGCCTGTACCCTACAACGGAATCAGGTGACGAGTGGGCAGCGGCGCAGACTCACTAGTCGAGGCTACGGGCACACGGAGACATTGAGTTCGGAGATGATGTTACAGGACTCGCTGGCAAGTTTAAAGCGAGTATACGGAGCTTATTTCTGATATGTAAAGACCATACGTTTGCTGTTGCTCCTCTGTTCTTCGTTTTAGTCAAGTAAGAGCGCGTTTTTGTTAGAATCGAAAGTAACACATCCACCTCCTAACTAAAGCGGTTTAAAGCAAACAGTTACTGCAGTTTAATTTAATGTATTGGTCTACATGGTACTGCGCCCTCATCCGCGTGGTAGCAGCTATCTGTCGATGGACAGATGTGGTGGGATGTAACGAAATGTCTGTTAACTACAGAACTTCTTGGCAAGAGCACTCAGCATTGCGGCGGTTTAATCAGAAGTGCCGACTGCCGGGCAGTAACAGTAAGAAGAGGCAGCAAAAGCATTTGAAGTAACGTGGATACACCCAAACAGTCCTAATGTTTATTCAGCACAAGATTTTACTCAGGCTCATGTAATCGCATGAAACGAACTGCATTTCATGTCGTCGAGTGTAAGAACACGACTGGAGACAGTGGTGCAGCGACAGAAAAGCAGCAGGAAGTCAATGAGAAGTCAATGACTCGCGGGTGCACATGACCGTTTCTGACATCTGCCCTCCGTCTGTCGTCTGTAGACAGCACGCAGAGGCCCCCCAAAACCAGGAAATTCTCTCTGCATCACTGGTGAAGAATACCCGGGACAGAAAGGTAAAAGGAAACAACTGTGGCATGAAGACTGTACGGGTTTTGATGGAGTAGAACGTTACCTTTGTGAACACTATAGGAGAATTTCAAGAGCGAAATCTTATCCGACTGAACGTGTACGCTTAGTCGCCTTTGCGGCTGGTAGTACACAGTTAAAATTGTTTGTATTCTCTCACTTATTGTGTCTGTCTTAAGAGTAAAAATAAATTATTTACAATGAGTAATATACAGGGTGTTACAAAAAGGTACGGCCAAACTTTCAGGAAACATTCCTCACACACAAACAAAGGAAATATGTTATGTGGACATGTGTCCGCAAACGCTTACTTTCCATGTTAGAGCTCATTTTATTACTTCTCTTCAAATCACATTAATCATGGAATGGAAACACACAGCAACAAAACGTACCAGCGTGACTTCAAACACTTTGTTACAGGAAATGTTCAAAATGTCCTCCGTTAGCGAGGATACATGCATCCACCCTCCGTCGCATGGAATCCCTGATGCGCTGATGCAGCTCTGGAGAATGGCGGCTTGTATCACAGCCGTCCACAATGCGAGCACGAAGAGTCTCTACATTTGGTACCGGGGTTGCGTAGACAAGAGCTTTCAAATGCCCCCATAAATGAAAGTCAAGAGGGTTGAGGTCAGGAGAGCGTGGAGGCCATGGAATTGGTCCGCCTCTACCACTCCATCGGTCACCGAATCTGTTGCTGAGAAGCGTACGAACACTTCGACTGAAATGTGCAGGAGCTCCATCGTGCATGAACCACATGTTGTGTCGTACTTGTAAAGGCACATGTTCTAGCAGCACAGGTAGAGTATCCCGTATGAAATCATGATAACGTGCTCCAATGAGCGTAGGTGGAAGAAACTAAAATGAGCTCTAACATGGAAATTAAGCGTTTCTGGACACATGTCCACATAACATCTGTTCTTTATTTGTGTGTGAGGAATGTTTCCTGAAAGTTTGGCCGTACCTTTTTGTAACACCCTGTATAGATGCTTAAATCACAGATTGATGTATAAAAAGATTGCAATAAAAGATGAAATTGGTAACCGCATTTTTACCCTTAATTGCGTACTCTAGTCTGATGAGGCTAGTAACTTACTACTAGCGACCACTATATTATTGCACTTCATCTCCCGTGGTCGTTAAAGGAAACATACAGCGACGTTACAGTAAACAAGTGCAGCGGTGACTAAGGAAAACGCATCGTAATGTGAATGCTTGCAGAACGGTTGTGTATATACTATCAAGTGGTTCAGCGTGTCCTCGTGAAATATCAAGATAGAAAGTCTCTCCGAGGTGCAATAATATTGTGTCAGACTAATATTTCACGATGCTAAGGAGTAAACAAATGCAAGTTGTTGTAGAAATATTTTAACATCGGTATTTTCTTTTTGGGACTTTAGTTTTACATTCTTTCTCCCTGAAAGTTTGATGTTTACACAACTGCGCACACAATACACGTGAGTGACTTGTTTTGTATTTAAAGAAAAAGAAAGATTACAGTTTATCGTCGTGCCGAAGACGAGATCATTAGGGACGGGGCACAAGCTCGGATCTAGGAAGGATAGGGGAAAGAAATAGGCCGATTCATTTTCAAAGGAGTTCACCTTGCATTGTCCGCCTCCGGTAGCTGAGTGGTCAGCGCGGCAGAATGTCAATACTATGGGTCCGGTTTCGATTCCCGGCTGGGTCGGAGATTTTCTCCGCTCAGGGACTGTCCTAATCATCATCATTTCATCCCCATCGACGCGCAAGTCGCCGAAGTGGCGTCAAATCGAAAGACTTGCACCCGGCGAACGGTCAACCCGAAGGGAGGCCCTAGTCACACACTTTGCATTTACCAAGTAATTTGGAGGAACCATGGAAAACCGAAATGTGGTGTCTATTTGAATCGTTCTTCCGAAAGTGAAACCAATTGTCGGACTACATCTCCCCGGATGCGACCTAGTTTACTTAGTTCCGTTTCACGATTCTCTGTAGCGTTTCTGTTTGCGTGTTTACCAGTCGATTGGGAGGTACTTGAACAATCATATCTCTTCTGCCGACTCAGTTTCGTTTGTCATCAAAAGACAGAGAAAAAGACATATGAAGACGATCGGCACTGTCATGTGCCAGCTTCCATACTTAGAGCAAAGCAGTCCCCATTGTGGCCTCACGGAATAATTTGCGCAATTTCTGTACGAAATTGCTACAAGAATTTAATAAACGATGATTTAAACGCAAATCTTGGGGCACATCTACGTTAGTGCTAACAAAGCAAGTTCCAGAAGACTGGAGGCTTGGCATCACCAACTACCGAAGAGAGGAAATCTAGCCGAATGTACGAATGGGAGAGGTATCTCGCTTCTCTCGGTACCAGGCATGTTTTGCCTCGTCCTGAAAAGGACAGAACAAGCAGCAGATTGTCGATTATGAAAAGAACACGCTGGCTTCCGATTGTTCTGCGAAACGTGAGAGAACAATGTCCACTGCACCTAAACTTTGTTGATTTTAAAAGAATCATTTGACAGTAGACCCAAACGGCTTTGCCGCAATGGTAACACAGGTTCCTTTCAGATCACTGAAGCTAAGCGCTGTCGGGCTTGGCTACCACTTGGATGGGTGACCGTCCGGGTCTGCCGAGCGCTATTGGTGAGCGGGGTGCACGGAGCCCCTGTGAGGCCAATTGAGGAGTTGCTTGATTATGAACTCGCGGCTCCAGCCACGACATATGACAACGGCCAAGAGAGCGGTGTGCTGACCACATGCCCCTCCATATCCGCATCACGTAAAGCCTATCGGCTGCGGATGACACGGCGGTCGTTAGGTACCGTTGGGCCTTCCAAGCTTAGTTTAGAATTTGACAATATACACATAGAATCATTGTAGAATACAGTATACCTACATTGTATTCCTGAACATGTCATTGATGATTTCAGAAACCTGCACCTAGATCCGAGTTGGGTATGACAACAGAAGACGGGAACAGATTGACAGATATCAGACAAAGACGCATTTTGTCACCATTCCTTTTCATATTAGTGGAAGATTTCGAATGAGAAAAACTATGGACACCACCAAATTTGGCATAGGTTTAAACGAGCAATCTAGGCTTACGGATCCGGATTTTTCTGATGACATAGTTCCTCTAGCAGGAACACTCCAAAGTTTACGACTAATGATTACCTAGATGGATGGAATAAGTAGTCCTGTAGAGCTAAAGATAGTGATAAAACAAAAACAGTGTTCATAAAAAGTGGATTTGTATCTACTCAAATTGTAGTGCAACAGAAGGTATCGCAGGATGTTGACGGATTTCCATATATCGGCAGCCTTATAAGTAATACCGGAGACAAAGATACTGCAGAATTGGGAACAAATTTGCAGTCTACCAACGAACGCAGTCCCACCGCCAATTACACTGTACGTGGATGTCCACAACGCTTCGGCTGCTCTCCTGTATCATCCCACTGATGGCTACGGTGAATGTCTGCAAAATCAGTATATAATCTCAATGTTTTACACCAACGAAACCTGAGGCGAATTTTGAAAATCAGCTACCGCGACAACGTTTAAATGATGGACTGCTGGGAACAAGTGGTCTACGAAGCCCGGATAAAATCGTCTCTGAAAGAAAGACTGAGGCTTGTGTGGCACTTTCTACGCAGGAAAGATCGAAGAATCCCAAATCAACATTATTTTGGAAACTAACGGATGGATACAGAAGTGGACGAAGACCTCGTGGCGCCTGGAAACGAACTTTTGAACGTTTGCTAAGGAACTTAATTGCATGGACATGAACGTAGAGGACACTGAAAACCTAACCGAGTTCACTGGAGAAAACTTGTTGCCCGATATACTACATCTACATCCAAACGAATACTCTCCAGTTCACACTAAGGTGTCTGGTGGAGAATTCTTAAAACCACCTTCAAAACTATTTCTCTACCGTTCCGCGCGTGGGGAAAACGAACACTTAATCTTCCCGCATGAGCTCTGATTTCCACAAATATTTTATTGCGATGATAATTTCTCCCTATGTAGGTTGGCGACAGTAAAATATTTTCCCATTCAGCGGGGACTAAAGTGCCGCAATGAAAATGCCTTTGTTTTAATGACTGCCACCCTACCTCGCTTTCATATCCGTGACCCTCTCCCTTATATCGCGGTAATACAAAACGAGCTGACCTCCTTTGGACCTCTTCGATTCCTACCTAGCATTGGAGGAAAGTCTACACTAGTGTGCACAAGCGCTTAACTTGTCTGCACAAACCTGTTAAGATTCAACTTGCAGTACATCGATAAGGGATTTATTCTCGCTCTCGCGAATAGGCATGTTGCTGTATAAACACCAACGGCCGGCTCGTGTACCTTAACGTTAAACGTATAAGCTTCTGACACATGTAGGTGATACAGACTCGGACCGAATCCGAGCGGCTGATTGACGACCATGTGTCTGGTACACTGGCGAACACTGCTGTGGTGTTTAAATGGTTTTCCGCGTTCATTTAGACAAATGCTGCGTTGATCTCCAATTGGCGTCTCGGAAAATATGACACACAAACAGTTAACACACAGTAATACACAACAATTTTAATATGATTCACAAGCACATAGCGCACACAGTTACCAAGAGACCTGGAGGAGACGACTGTGGCGTCAGGAATTAAAGACCTCCATCACGTTTTTCTATCTGTTCAAAATAGTTCAAAAAAATGGTTCAAATGGCTCTGAGCACTATGGGACTCAACTGCTGAGGTCATTAGTCCCCTAGAACTTAGAACTAGTTAAACCTAACTAACCTAAGGACATCACACACATCCATGCCCGAGGCAGGATTTGAACTTGCGACCGTAGTGGTCTCGCGGTTCCAGACTGCAGCGCCTATAACCGCACGGCCACTTCGGCCGGCTCAAAATAGTTCAAATGACTCTGAGCACTATGGGACTTAACATCTGAGGTCATTAGTCCTCTAGAACTTAGAACTACTGAAACCTAACTAACCTAAGGACATCACACAGATCCATGTCCGAGGCAGGATTCGAACCTGCGATCGTAGCAGTCGCGCGGTTCCGGACTGAAGCGCCTAGAGCCTCTCGGCCACCGCGGCCGGCTTTTATCTGTTTGTGAAGATTAGTCTCGGGAACGACTGTAGGTATTTTGACACGGTTTTCTCTAATAGAAAGACTAATTCACGAGAAAGGTTTGTGTACATCTCTACATATTATAAGCAAGTCGCCCAGCTGCAGATACTTACAGCTACCAGTGAGAAGCCGATGCGGGTCGCTATTGTTAAAATAAAATAAATTTGCTAGATCATGAAAAAACAGACGGCCCCGCATGACACGGATAACCGGAAAGGTTAAGGAGGGAGGACCCATGACCGCCCCATACCGACAAGCATGCTTTTTTTTGTGAAGGTGACTAATATTTTATCTGGTGTACTTATCGTGCAACCGTACTAATCGGAAGCCCTCACGCCTTTCCGGCATTATTCTCTGTCTTACAGTGAAAGACATCTTAAACCAGACTAAGCATACAACATCCCACAATAACTAAAAGGAAACCGCGTCAATAATATCGGATTTTTAAACGGTATGTTTCCTAGGAATAACTTAGCGGTCTAACACTCATAATAAAGCAATATAGCACGGTGCGATGCAAACTACACTGTGCAGTCACACCGACAGGGATGTGGAGCCATGCCGACTTGAATGCCGTAGCCAGCTGCTCAAGGTTTCTCGGCTGAGGATGCATGGTGCGTACAGCCCGACCGAGATGGTCCCATAGATTCTCCCGATGCAGCTGACATCAGTAATCCCTTCCCTTTTCTTTATTTTACATATAATGTATCACAGCTTCAATTTACATATAATGTATCACAGCTACGGATTCCACGTGGAAAGGACACCACGCATTCATACAATTCTCGATTGGGTTTAGATCTGGGGAGTTTCGGGTTAGGGGATAACGGTAACTTCATCCTGGTGCTCTTCGAACCACGGAGGTACACTGCGAACTGTGTGACACGGTGTATTGTCCTGCATGTAGATGCCATCATACCAAGGAAAAAAAGTGCATTTATGGATGGACGTGCTCACCACGGACAGATACATGCTTGTGATGATCCACTGTGCCTTCCAGAATGACGAGATCACCTATGGAATGTCACGAAAACATTCCCCGGACCATTAAGTTCCCTCTTGATTGCAGGGTATTTGCTTTCAGACATTTCACGCCGTACATGCCAACGCCAATCTGACTGAGCCACTCACTGGACGTCCAGTTGCGGTAATGGCATACAAATTCCGATCTTCGTCACCGATGAACAGCTATCAGCACAGATGCATGAACCAGGCACCTGCTCAGGAGGGCCAAATGTGGCTATGTTCGCTGAATGGTCGTTGAAGAGACACTGTTTATAGCCTCTTGATTCACCCAGGCGGTCAGTTGCTCAACAGTTGCTCATCTATTCGCCGGTCCCCAACACCGCAGCCGTCGTTCACCCCTGTCATCTATGGCCCGTGGTGTACTGTAGTTGCCTCTGTGCCAGTTTTGGATAGCGCCGTTTTGCCATTCACGGTATATGTTAACCATGGCGGCACGCGAACAGCTTACATACGCAGCAGGATCGAAAATTCTACTACCCGTATCCTGAAAGCCAATGATCATGCCCTTTTGGTCATCAGATACATGGCTTACATGGCTCCGTTTCTGCAATACGACAACGACTGCATTTTTTTCCACCCCCTCCCCCTCCCCGACCCACTTCATATACCCGTTAGCGTTACCACCTGGCGTCTGTCAGTGATTATTGCACGTTGACGTCGAGCATAGGGGGTGGTCACGTTAATGTGCCTGGACTGTGTGCTACTGCTTCTGAAATTGTACGCATTTGTGTGAATCAGCTTGCTTCTAAATAAATGGCCATAAACTTGTCCTGGGGGTTTAAACTGCTACGAAACCTGCCATAAAGTCATGCTTCTTGTATTGATGTCTGTCAGATATTTGCGTAAAATGTAGAAAGCATCTGCGTAGGTGGATTTAGACATTGTTCCGTAAGCCACATAAGACGATCCCATTCAGAGGTACAAGCCTTGACCAGAACAAGAACAGAACCCACTAGCTGCGCAAGAGACATTATTTTTGAAACATTTCTGCGCCAGAGTACGCTCCTAACGTCCTGAAATAATAGCGTTTTCAGCTGCCGAAGTGCGTTGCTTATCAATCTTCCATGACAGTGTTATTAGATTAGATTAACGGAGCCGAAATTTTCACGTAATGGCCACCTGTGAGGCCACGAGAAATGTCATCACCGTCTCGCTCTTAAGCCCTTAGAACACCAGTGTTTTATCTGCTATTATTCTATATAAACACTTGATTCCGAAGGATAGATAATAGGAAGTAGATCTCTATCCTGTCGTGCCAAGGACTCTAACGCCAGGAAAAAATACTGTTCTTTTCCAAGCCAAAAAACGATGAATGATAACTAAAACGTGTACAGTAAATCTGTATTGAACACACAGAGTTGGTTGAAAATAAGGTACTCTCTTTTAATATTAGCATAATTATTTTGAGTTGAGGTTAATATTCATAAACGGAGAGGATATCAGCCTTCAGTCACAAACGTCGTTTTCATTTAAATCATGATGGATTTCGACCCGTGAAGGCTTATCTTAGTATGCTTGACATACTATTGTCATTTTTCTGATATGGCGGTTTGCGCTGGCCTTCTTCTATTACCAATTGCATCGTACAGGTAAGTCACGTAGTATAAGAAAAGTGTACATATTATATTCGATTTCCTATTGCAACTTAACATTCTCACTATCTGCGAATGTCAAGAAGATATATAGCCGTTCAGCAATGGTTGGCAGTTTAAAGTAAGATGACTTTTTCCCAAATGAATTTAGTTCATGAACAGTAAATTTCGTGTTTGAGTATGCATTACTGATGTTCTAAACAGTGGGAGCCAGATGATGAAAGCGCGTCTTTAGAAACGTGTAGCTATATCTTATTAGTCTCCTCCCTCGAGAGAAGGAAAAATGGCTATCTCTATGCCCCCATACCCTTCCCATTGACCAATATTTAGTCTTTAAGCGCTTCTATCATGGAGGCCATGGATTTATTCCACAATCTTTTGCTCGGTAGGTCAATACTACGCCACAGTGTATCAACCTTCTACTTTTCATTCTATCGGCAATTACTTTGGAATTAAGAATGAATCACATAAACTACCACGTCAAAACAGTTTGTTCCCGACGGAGATTGACCTCTGACATGACAATTTATTTTGTTAATGATCGTAATAAGACAAAGCGGTGCGTCACATATCAACCGTGTTTATGTCGGCGAAATTTGCATAAGGTCTCTGATCTGTACCGAAACGTTAGATCGTAATCAGCAGGGATCTCAGATACCGAGTGTAGTAATTGAAACTAAGAAAGTAAAAACATACGCCATCTGCCATTTGCGTCACGTATCACGAAGACACAAGGGGCAGTCAAATGAAAACGAGATAGAGGGGGAAAAAATAAGTAATCTGTTTATTACTTCATAAGTAATCGCCATACATTTATTCCACTGTGAGACAAAACGGGAATGCCTTCATGGAAAAATGTTTGCGGTTGCCTATGGAGCCACTGTTGTACCCAGGCGTGCACCTTTCGTCCGAAGCAAATAGACAGCCACTAATGTCTTTGTTCAGAACTTCAAAAATACGGAAATCGAATGGGAACGATCGGGACTATATGGAGGATGTGTAAGGGCTTCTCAGCGAAACTTCTGCAGCGTAGACGATACAACCTTGGCAACATATGGGCCCGCCTCCATACAGTCCCTATCTCTCACCAAGCAAATTTTCATGTTTTTGGACCCCTGAAGAGAGACATTCACTGCAGCACATTTGCTTCGGACGTAAGGTGCACTCCTCGGCACTATCATGGTTCTGTAGGGAACCGCAAACATTTCTTCCATGAAGGCACTGATCGTTTTGCCTCTCAATGGGGTAAATATATTAACATTTACGACAATTACTTTTGAAACTGCCGGCCGCGGTGGTCTCGCGGTTCTAGGCGCGCAGTCCGGAACCGCGCGACTGCTACGGTCGCAGGTTCGAATCCTGCCTCGGGCATGGATGTGTGTGATGTCCTTAGGTTAGTTAGGTTTAACTATTTCTAAGTTCTAGGGGACTGATGACCTAAGATGTTAAGTCCCATAGTGCTCAGAGCCATTTGAACCATTTGATTTGAACTTTTGAAACTGTAAACAGTTTATTTTCCAACTGTCTCATTTTCATTTGACTGCCTGTTGTAGATTCACAGAACATACTACATGAATCATGGTGAAATTAAACGTCGATTTTCCGATGTCTACCCCTGTACATTACGCGTGTACTATAGGAGGAAGGAAGGAAGGAAGGAAGGAAGGAAGGAGGGAGGGAAGGAGGGAGGGAAGGATTCAACGTCCTCTCGACATCTAGGCCATTGGAGACGGAGCACAAGCTCTGAATGTTTCATGAATGGGTAAGGAAATCGGCTGTGCCCTTTCAAAGGAACCATGCCGGTATCTGCCTGTAGAGATTTCGTGAAAGCATAGAAAACCTGAATCTGGATGGCCGGACAGGTATTTGAACCGTCGTCTTCCCGAATGTAAGATCTGTGTGCTGAGCACTGAGTCACCTCGCTCGGTATGTGCTATTTTCGGATAACTTCATTAATGCAGACGTAACTGAAGAGGACTATTGTGGCAGTCTGTTAACAAAAAATGGGTGTGAAATATTATGGGACTTAACTGCTAAGGTCATCAGTCCCTAAGCTTACACACTACTTAATCTAAATCATCCTAAGGACAAACACACATCCATGCCCGAGGGAGGACTCGAACCTCCGCCGAGATCAGCCGCACACTCTGTGGCAGCCTGTATTCAATTTTAAACGTAAAACCGTGAATTTAACATGCCATTTTTTTGTACCTCTGCTGCCAGTAATCTCATGCGGTGATTAATAAAATCTGCATATATTTCTCTCAAACTTAGACACACTTCATCCTCTGCAGACCAATGGAAAGTGCATGGAAAAGGGTGCTTCCCATTGTGACCGTTCTTACAGTCTTTTCCCGTTCCATTCGCGTACGGAACGCGGAAAAAATTATTGCTTCAGTGCATCTGAACCCGCTGTAATTAGCCTGATATTATTTTCGCGATTCCTACGCGAGCGATACGTTGGGAGGGAGGGGGCTGTAATATATTTCTAGATTCGTCACTTAAACTCTATAGTGAAACTTAGTAAGCACGCTTTCATTGGTTCGTTTGCGTCTATCTTTAAGCGTCTGCTAGTTCAGTTCTTTCAGTACCTCTGTGACATTCCCCCATGGGCGAAACAAACCTGTGACCGATCATATTGCACTTCTTTTTATAATTCAATACCCTCTGTTGGTTCTACTTAGTACGAGTCCCACAGACTTGAGCAATATTCTATGATCGATCGCACGAGTGATTTGTAAGCAATCTCTTTCGTAGACTACTCCCGTTGCATTCTGCCAGTGAACCGAAGTCTGGCACTTACTTTAACTGCCACTGTTCCTATGTGATCGTTCCATTTCATGTCCCTACGAATTGTTACAACCGGATATTTGCATGATTTGATCGATTCGAATCATGACTCATTGAAATTTTAGTTATAGGATATTACTTTTTTTATGAAATGTAGAACTTTGCATTTCTGAACGTTTAAAGCAAGTTGCCAATCTCTGCACAATCTGGAACCTTATCAATATTTGACTGAATATATGCGCAGCTTTTTTCAGAGAGTACTTCGTTATAGATAACTGCATCACTGTGAAAATTCTGGGATTACTATGAATGTTGTCTGCATGGTCATTAATATACAACATGAACAACATGAGTCCCTATCACTTCCCTGGGACACGCCTAAAGTTACTTCAGTATCTGTCGATGACTTTTCACCAAAGATAAAAAGCTGCGTACTACTCCAGTTCAGTCACATATTTCGTTTGATATTCAATGTCATCGCTATTTCTGTAACAAGTGTTAGTATGGTATTAAATCAAAGGTTTTGCTGATGTGATGAAAAATATATCGGTTATGTAAGCTAAACAGGTCAAAATGGTTCAAATGGCTCTGAGCACTATGGGACTCAACTGCTGTGGTCATCAGTCCCCTAGAACTTAGAACTACTTAAACCTAACTAACCTAAGGACATCACACACATCCATGCCCGAGGCAGGATTCGAACCTGCGACCGTAGAAGTCGCACGGTTCCGGACTGCGCGCCTAGAACCGCGAGACCACCGCGGCCGGCTAAACGGGTCAAATATCGCCGCCCAACATATTTCTGGATTCATTTACACAGTCCCCTTTATGAAATGCCAGAATGCTGGCTTCTCACGCAAGATCGTCGACTGGGATACTGCGACGAATACAGGGGGTTGTGCAGCAGTAACAGTTGCAATATGTGCCTTGTTGTACGTGGTACGTAACCATAAAGTTGCAATTATTACCTCCAGCAAACCATAAGCTGTGTAACTAATTTTTCATTTGTTTGCGGGTATATGTATACCAGGCCTGCAGATATGTAGCTGCAAACAAATGAAAAATTAATTACGTAGCTTTATTTACAACTTGATGACTTTGCCACGCACAGCCCGGACAGGGGCATTCAGAATTAATATGGAAATGACCTCTTGAGCTCCTTCGTTTCACCAAGTCCTATGCAAAATTTTACATCTCCATTTAATACTACATCGAAAACGATGGTGAGTCAAACAAAAAATTCAAAACTGGAAAAAATCGTAAAAATGGGACTATAGCTAGTAAGTTGATAAGCATGTTCCTAATAGGAATAGTATGTCGGATGTTCACTTGATGGAAGCATCGTGCAGATGAAGACACACATTTGCCCAAAAATCGTGTAACGATGGACGCCTCTTTAGTACCTTACATCGGGGACACACAGCACTCTAATATTTAGTTTCCACATAGTTTAAGAGTGAAAACTATTGAAAATCGTCGCGGAATGAAGGTGCAATATGGTGATGCACGTTTCTCACATAAGCAACACTAACAATAGAGTGATAAGTTTGCAAATTCTGTAACGTGTAAGGTCGAACATACTCGTCCAGGTCACGTACACCGTGTTTTCCATTTCATAACCTGTAAGATGTGTGCCTCGGAAGCTGATTCCTGTACTGGATCAGTCGCGCGTGAACTCAAATAGGACGTCGCCCGCAGCTCGTGGTCGTGTGGTAGCGTTCTCGTTTCCCACGCCCGGGTTCACGGGTTCGATTCCCGGCGGGGTCAGGGATTTTCTCTGCCTCATGATGGCTGAGTGTTGTGTGATGTCCTTAGGTTAGTTAGGTTTAAGTAGTTCTAAGTTCTAGGGGACTGATGACCATAGATGTTAAGTCCCATAGTGCTCAGAGCCATTTCAAATAGGACGTTGTACTGCAAGAAGATGTTTCCTTTCCAAGAATCATCATCGGAGATGAAATTTGGATCCACTAACTAAACTAGAAATGAAGTCGGCAAGTAGGAACTGACGCTATTCCTCGCCATTCGATCCAATGACATTCAAAATATTCTGACTTTTGGGACAAAACTCGTCATCTTTAAATACAGCATGTCGCGAGGAAACTCTGTCGATAGTGTATCATATCCCAATAATCATTTTTAGCCTGCAATAAAATCAAAACAATGCGACTTGCAGATATTCTGTAACAACATGACACTGCACGGTCTCATACGACAATTTCAAACTTGAAATTTCGGTGTTTTCGGCATTCATCCAGACTCATCCCCTGAGCGATTGCCACATACCTGGACCACTTACAAAGGCAATGGCAGGAAAGGTGATTGATTTGATTTGACTTCATCTCGTACATTTAATAGTGTGTGTTGTCTTTACTTATTGCCTTTATCCTTTCTAACATTAACTGAATTGTCCATCGGTGCTTGGACAAAATATTAGAATTATATTAAAAAGGGAAACTTTTCTGATCTTGTGCAAACACTTTTCTTAATGTTGGATCAGTTTTCGAGTTCTAAGGCTGTCTTGAGGTGATTGTTGAATACCGCAACCACGGATAATGCATTGAAGAGCTAAACAAACTGGTACACCTCGCTAATATCGTGTAGTGCCCCTAATATTGTGTAGGGTCCCGCGAGCACGCAGAAGTGCCACAACACGACGTGACATGGACTCGACTAATGTATGAAGAAGTGCTGGAGCAGCGCGGAGTGGTCGCGCGATTAGAGGCGCCATGTCACTGACTGCGCGGCCCCTCCCGTCGGAGGTTCAAGTCCTCCCTCGGACTTGGGTATGTGTGTGTGTGTTGTTCTGAGCATAAGTTAGTTTAAGTATTGTGTAAGTCTAGAGACCGATGACCTCAGCATTTTGATCCTTCAGAAATTCACACACAATTGAGTAGTGCTGGGGGGAACTGACGCCATGAAGCCTGCACGGCTGTCATAAATCCGTGAGAGTACGACGGGGTGAAGATCTCTTCTGAACAGCACCTTGAAAGGCATCACAGATATGCTCAATAATGTTCATGTCTGAGGAATTTTGTGGCCTGCGGAAGGGTTTAAACACAGAAGTGTGTTCCTGGAGCCATTCTGTAGCAATTCTGGACGTGTGCTGGTGTTGCCCAGGTCCGTCGAATGCTCAATGGACATGAATGGATGCAGGTGATCAGAGACTATGTTTACGTACGTCTCACCTGTCAGAGTCGTATCTAGACGTATCAGGGGTCCCATATTACTGCAACTGCACACGCCCCACATCATTACAGAGCTTCCATCAGCTTGAGCAGTCCACTGCTGACATGCAGGGTCCATGGATTCATTGGGTTGTCACCATGCCCCTACACGTCCATCCGCTCGGTACAATTTGAAACTAGACTCGTCCGACCACGCAACACGTTTCCAGTCATCAACAGTCCAACGTCGTTGTTGACGAGCCCAGGCGAGGCGTAAGGCTTTGTGTCGTACAGTCTTCAAGCGTACATGAGTGAGCCTTCGGCTCCGAAAGCCTATATCGATGATGTTTTGTTGAATGGTTCGCACGTTGACACTTGTTGATGGCTCAGCATTGACATCTGCAGCAATTTGCGAAAGGGTTGCACTTCTGTCACGTTGAACGATTTTGTTCAGTCGTCGTTGGTCCCGTTCTTGCAGGATATTTTTCCAGCTGCAGCGATGGTGGAGATTTGACGTTTTACCGGATTCCTGATATTCACGGTACACTCGTGAAACGGTCGTACGGGAAAATCCCCACTTGATCGCTACCTAGGAGATTCTGTGTCCCATCGCTCGTGCACCGACCATAACATCACGTTCAAACTCACTTAAATCTTGATAACCAGACATTGTAGCAACAGTAATCGATCTAACAACTGCTCCAGACACTTGTTGTTTTATACAGGCGTTGCCCACCCAGCGCCGTATTCTGCCTGTTTACATATCTCGGTAGTTGATTACGCATTCCTATACCAGTTTCTTTGGCGCTTAAGTTTATGATGAGCGACATAACGAAAATACTCGTATCATTGACACAGATGAAATATAAAATAACGATATACACAGTTTTTTCGTATTATGTGATAATCAATACATTTAACAAAAAAATCAAGTTGAATTTACTGCTGTTGGGTTGTTTGGGGGAAGAGACCAAACGGCGAGGTCATCGGTCTCATCAGATTAGGGAATGACGGGGAAGGAAGTCAGCCGTGCACTTTCAAAGGAACCATCCCGGCATTTGCCAGGAGCGATTTAGGGAAATCACGGAAAACCTAAATCAGGATGGCCGGACGCGGGATTGAACCGTCGTCCTCCCGAATGTTTACTACTGTAATTTAATATCTAAATAGCTGAGACTCCACTTAACAAAGAGGGAAAGAGTAAATTGTGTTTGTTCATTTAAAAATAAGCTTGTGTTTAACATCACAAGCAGAGGTTGACTCTGTCTTTCGAAGTGTCCAGCTTCTCTTATGTTCCGTTAACCAAATTCTCATAGCTCTACCTGACTGACCAACACTCAATTTTCCGCAGTGCTTGCAAATGATTTATGGGCCTCAATTTGGTCCAAAGGTTGTATTGTGTCTGTGGTGTCACCGCCAGACACCACACTTGCTAGGTGGTAGCCTTTAAATCGGCCGCGGTCCGGTAGTATATGTCGGACCCGCGTGTCGCCACTGTCAGTGATTGCAGACCGAGCGCCACCACACGGCAGGTCTAGAGAGACTTACTAGCACTCGCCCCAGTTGCACAGCAGACTTTGCTAGCGATGCTACACTGACACATACGCTCTCATTTGCCGAGACGATAGCTAGCTTAGCCTTCAGCTACGTCACTTGCTACGACCTAGCAAGGCGCCATAGCATTTGCTATTTATCTTGTGAAGCATGTACTGTCAAGAGCTATGTTCACCAATTATGGATTAAAGTTAAGTATTACATCAACTACGTACTTTATTTGCTACTATAAATTCCCTTAACTGTTCCAGACCTCACGCCAATCTGCGTGAGCTTAAAAGCGTGCATTTCGGCCTCCTCTAGCAACACGGTGTTGGCTCTTCTGCCAACACTTCAGTGTCTGTTACTGAATAATAAGTGACTTTGTTGTTGCTGAACGCCGGTCTGTAGTTGGAGACTAAATTTTTAGCTTGGCTATGTGCAATTTTACCAACGCATAGTATAGTGCACCAGTTTTTGTAACTTTCCCCTCTGTTAAGTATCCCTATTCTTACATTAAAACTACATCTTAGGTCTCTCTTTAACAGGTAGTAATTTTCAAATAATATAGAAAAGTAGTGCTTTCCTTTGTTAACACACTGTATCTTATCACGTTGCGTATCATCTGTGTGGTCAACGTCTGCCTGAGCCGCACGTTATTTTATCTGTGCTTGTGACATTCAATTGTCATCTGACGATCGTTTAAGACGCCGAAAATTTGTCCGTGATCAAATAACACGAAGAAAGTGTTCCATTTTTAATATTTACAGTTTGTGTTACTATCTCGAAAGCGTAATTAAGTAAGTCTGCATCCGTCACGTATACCATCAACCTGCAGTGATAAGCCAAATATTCTGACCATCTGCTTATAACGTGATGATCCTTCTTTGGAAAGCAAGACAGCAGCGGTTCTGCCATGGATTCGACAAATCTTTTGTAGGTTTTCGGTGGTGCACTGGATGTCTACGCACAGGCAGTGGTTCGTGAGCGTAGAGCTGGCGCACGACAGTCCCAGAAATATTCCATTGCGTTCAAATCATGCGTACCCCGTGAGGACCTTCGACTTAGTGTAACAAAGAACTTGATTTATCCGACCAGACGACAGGTTTCCAATGACTCTCGGTCCAGTTTAGATGGCTCCGTGCCAACTGCTGTCGTACATTGTTGCTGTCGTTGGGTCAACATGGGAACACGTAGTGGTTGTCTGCTGTGGAGCCCAATGTTCAACAATATGCGCTTAAGTGTACGCTCCGATACACTTGCCCCTCCATTAGCTTTGTACTCCGTCGTCGGATCTGTCACAGGCCGTCACCTGTTCCGCTTTACAAGCGGATGACCTTCCGACCTCCACGTTCAGTGAAGAGACATGTTCGTTCTACACCTTGCTGCGCCCACTCGTTCCTTCACTGTCCTTCACACTTTCCACAGACCTCACAACAGCAGCACCCGAACAGCTTCAACGTTACCGAGATATTCGTTCCCACTCGCTGGGCTGTAACAGACCGCCCTGTGTCGAAGTCGCTTATGTCAGTGGACTTCCCCATTTGCGGCCCACGTCATCATTAGAATGATTCATCTCTGCTCCGCTTACATATCTTCCTTTAGCGTGTGCCTGCATCATCATCAGGCAGAATTCAGTCTAGCTGTGGGCAGAGGTCATCCGTAGCATGCAACAGCATGCGCTACCTAATGCGTTCCAAAACGCCGGACATAAAAACGGTACTTTTTCCATCTCAGACTCTATTGGTGATAAAAAGGTAGGGTCAAGTATTTTGGATAGCCCTTGGGTTAGGAACCATATGCATGCACAACAGAAGGATCATATTATTGTAAATTTCCTAAAGAACAAAGTTTGAATATTACACACTTCATCCATCTTAGGCAAATGGAGCAAATCGGTTGCTTCTTTTTTCATTACACACGGTACATGGTGCGCCGCAAGAGACTTCTGGAGGCACTATTTATTTTATAGGCAGTTCCTGAGAAAACTCGAAAGCGGGCCGGTGTGGCCGATCGGTTCTAGGCGCTTCAGTCCGGAACCGCGCGACCGCTACGGTCGCAGGTTCGAATCCTGCCTCGGGCATGGATGTGTGTGATGCCCTTAAGTTAGTTAGGTTTAAGTAGTTCTAAGTCCTCAGAGCCATTTGAAAACCCGAAAAACATGATTTTCGGGTAACGAAACCGAGCAGGGGATTCCAAGACGGCTACAAACAGCAAATGGCTGAAATTTTTAACAGCATATTCCTAAGATCCAGATCTCGCATAACACAGAAAATTTTCTTGATATCTTTATACGTATTCAGGATACAGAGATTCAAAGTTACACTACTCGCAAACGTAAATCACGCACGGTAAAATCCGGTGTGAGGCGAAAACATAATTTTTAAAATGACGTAGCACGGAGAAATATGTTGTAAAGTCTCTCGGTTGTCATCTGGGAACCCTATGTAATACGAATGACATGCAAAACTTTTTGCACGTAAAATCCGGTTTCAGGTGTAAAATTAATTTTGTGTTATTTCTATTTCACATAAACAAATTATCTAAATTTTACTGACCAATATGTTTCTTCCCATACCAGTTACATCTCCTGCTGCACAGTGAAAAGAAGGGAACCAGCGGAAAAATGTTTCTATAGGAGCAAAAACATGCAAATATGTTCCTGTTTGTTTAAAAGACAGATTGAAAAATGGGGTGCCAGGTGCCCCATTCTACCCTCCTCAGGAACTTTACCTATTTTCACAAAAATTTTGGAATCCGAACATATTCTCGCTCTTTTATGTTGAGAGAGAAGCAGACAATGGTGTGGGAAAGAGAAAAGAGACGGAAAAGTAACCAATACGGGAAGGTAGTACACAGTAGTTGTAGTACAGAAAGAGTGAAGAGAGATACTGGCAGTGTGAGAGAAAGTGGAACACAGTTGACAGTGACAGAATAGTACTACGAAAAGAGTAAAGGAAACAGTATCAATGGGAAAGAAAGAAAGAGAAGAAGAAAGTTGACGCAGGCAAGAGCCAGTGCTGATGACAGAGTCAGTGATAATGACAACAAGGACTAGAGAATAGTGACAGTGAGAAAAGACAGCAGCAATGAGAAGAAATGAATGAGATAGTAACAGTAAGAGACAGCAAGAGAGAAAAAGTGACAGCATGAGGACAGGACGAAGTAGACTGTGGCTGAGAGACAGGAGATAATGACAGAGAGACACAAAGAGATGATGACAATGAGTAGGGCTGAATGAGTAGGACTGGATGGGTACGAGCAACTTACAGCGATGGACAAATGGGTGTGAGCGAGTTACAATTAGGGGAGCTTGTGAGAGTAAATGTTCAAAAAGTCTCTCCGCAGTGCCGTATAATTGTTAGCCGCGCGTGCTGTATGATTGATAATTGTTAGCCGCGCGTGCTGTATGATTGTTCGCCTGCCTGGGTTACTTCCCTTCTCCCAACATTCTACTGTTTTGTTTATCTCAGCCAGCGTCAGTAGTATCGTTGGTGTGTGTCGTTACGTGTTGTAGTGAACGTTGAAGTTTAGTTCGTTTGTTTCGTTTTTGTCACTATTAAAATGCTAACCATTGAAGAACGTGTGTTTTTAGTCGAACATGTGTTAAAAACTGGCGGTAAATACACAGTTTCAGTTCGTCAAACATTTACTTCAGTTTTCCCGGAGACAAAACTCCCACATCGCGATCCTGTGCGAGATTTGATTAACAAATTTCGAAGTACGGGTTCAGTGACAGATGCACCGAGAAGTGGTCGTCCTAGCGTTTTGTCTGAGGATAAACTACTCGATATTTCCGATAAAATGTCCATGAGTCCGAACAAGTCAGTAAGAAAACTCGCCCAGGAAATCGATGTTAAGTGTCGGAACGGCCACACAGCTGTAAGGAAAAAATTAGAACTTTTCCCATACAAAGCGACAGTCATGCAAGAACTGAAAAATACTGATCATGGCAAGAGACTGCATTATTGTCAGTGGTTCAAAAATTTCGTTCAACAAAATGGAAGGGATATTCCTAATGAAACGTTTTTCACTGGTGAGGCGTACTTTCATTTATCCGGGTACATGAACCCGCAAAATTCTCGTATGTGGAATACTGCAAATCCAGTGTGTATTCATGAGGAACCACTTCATTCTGTGAAAATAAGAGTTTGGATTGCAATTTCTAGATGTCGGATTGTGGGTCCCATATTTTACAACAAAACAATAAACGCACAACGATACTGCAGTGATGTTCTGTATCAATTCATGGGAGAACTTGTGTTAAGTGGAATACTGAACGGTTATTTTCAACGAGATGGTGTAACCGCGGATACAGCTCGCATTTCAGTGTCACTGCTTGCTGATGTTTTTGGTGACTACATAATTTCACAGGGACTTTGGCCTCCACGATCGCCTGACCTAACACCACCTGACTTTTTCTTCTGGGGTGCAGCGAAAGCAACTGTATATAAAAACCGTCCAAAATCCATCGGTTAATTGAAAACTGCAATATCCATTTTCCTGGTTCTGTTACAGACGAAATGTTACAGCTTGTGTTTGGAAACATGATTAGACGAATTGAATTGTGTATTCAACAACAGGGTGGACACTTTCAACATTTAATGTGAAAATTTGTAAGTAAAAATGAATATTCAATAAATTAATAACTTGTATTTCACTGAGTTTTATTTTGGTATATTCACTGCGACATACGGCACGCTCGGCTAACAGTCTTACGGCACTGCGGAGAGACTTTTTGAACACCCTGTATGTTAAAAAAGAGCATGCCAAAACTATTGGGAAAATTTTTAAAGGTGCTGAGAAAGGTAGAATGAGGCAGCTGGTACCCCATCTTTCAGTCACAGTGTTTTAAAAAAGGTGCGTATTAGACTTTTTTGCGCTCCGATAGGACCACTTTCCCGCTGGTAGTATTCTGCTTCATCAGTGAATATTAGAGTCTCATAAGTTTCTTTCGGTGCCGATTCCACGTAACAGTCCTTCCTTATTTTACCTCATTCACCCAGTTAATTGCTATGTAGTTTTACATTACAAATCTTCTCAACTTCCCCTCTCCCTGATCTCCAATACCTCTTTTTAATATCATAAAGTGCTTTGCTGTGGTCACATGTTTCCTAATCACTGGCCAATATTTGACATCTATCCCTTACAGAAAATACAAGGTGCGTCAAAAAATGTATACACACTTTGGACTGTCGTAGACAATTTATTTCTCGTTCTACAAGGTTAAATATCTGTGAGAAAGTAATGTTATGTTTCTTCAACAGGCGGCAGCAGTGGCAAGGAAGTAACTGCAACATGGCGGACGTGCGTTTGAGCTTTGAAGCGCGGAAGCAGATAATTAAGTGGTACTGGAAGTGTGAGAATGTAGCTGCGGTTCGAAGACAGTGGAGTAGTGAGTATGGTACAGAACCACCTTCAAGGTTAACAATTACATGTCTATGAGACAAACACGAAATTCATGGAACGGTGTGTGATGTGCATAAAGGTCGATCAGGGACCTACAAGTGATGATTCCACAACTGCGGTCTTGGAACTGTTTCAGCGTTCGTCTCAAAAATCTTCAAGGCAAGCGGCACGTGAGAGTAATGTAAGTGCTAGTAGTGTGCTACGCATTCTGAAGAAAGGCAAGTTTCGTGTGTACATTCCAAGGCTGGTGAAACAGCTAAGTGACGACGATCCAGATCGAAGGTTAGAATTTTGTGAATGTGTTCAGGAGATGGTGAGACGTGAACCGGGATTTATGGGTAGCATAATTTGGTCGGATGAAGCCCGATTCAAACTCAATGGAACTGTCAATAGGCACAATCGCGTGTACTGGTCTGAAGATAATCCTCACATTACAGTCGAAAAGGCTGTGAATTTGCCTGGTGTAAATGTGTGCTGTGGTTTGTCTGCAAGGGGACTCATTGGGCCTTTCCGCTTTGAGGGTACTGTTACTGGAGAAACGTACCTAACAATGCTTGCTGACTCCATATTCCCTGCCATTCGTGCATTATACGAAAAAAAAATGGCTCTGAACACTATGGGACTTAACATCTATGGTCATCAGTCCCCCAGAACTTAGAACTACTTGACCCTAACTAGCCTAAGGACATCACACAACATCCAGTCATCACAAGGCAGAGAAAATCCCTGACCCCGCCGGGAATCGAACCCGGGAACCCGGGCGCGGGAAGTGAGAACGCGACCGCACGACCACGAGCTGCGGACCGCATTATACGGTAATGATGAGTTTTATTTCCAACGAGATGGCGCCCCGCCGCACTATCATAGGGACGTACGAGCATACCTGTATCACAATGTGCCAGGGCAGTGAATAGGACGCAGGGGACCAATCGAGTTTCCTGCACGCTCTCCAATCCTCACGTCGCACCGAGCGAGGTGGCGCAGTGGTTAGACACTGGACTCGCATTCGGGAGGACGACGGTTCAATCCCGCGTCCGGCCATCCTGATTTAGGTTTTCCGTGATTTCCCTAAATCATTCCAGGCAAATGCCGGGATGGTTCCTCTGAAAGGGCACGGCCGACTTCCTTCCCTAATCCGATGAGACCGATGACCACGCTGTCTGGTCTCCTTCCCCAAAACAACCAACCAACCTCACGTCGCTGGATTTCTTCTTATGGGGCGCAGTAAAAGATGAGGTGTACAAACATAAACCACGTAACCTGGACACACCTTGGAATGAGATTCAGGTGGTGTGCGCAGAAATCTGATTGGACACTTTGGTACGATGTACGGAATCAGTGGTGACTCGTACTCAGAAATGTATTGATGCTGAAGGCCACCAGTTTGAACATTAATCACATTTGCAAAGTACATTTATTTTTCCAATTGGACTTTAAGCTTTCCGTTTCCAGAAGTTTAACACTGTAGAACGGGAAATAAATTTTCTATGACGCTTCAAAGTGTGTATACATTTTTTTGACGCACCCTGTATTTATTCTGTTGCATGTAGCCCTCAGTCGTTGATAAACGAAAGAGATGAGAGGCGGCGGCGTGCGTACTCACTTGTAGAGAGCGAGCACGTTGAGTAGCGTGCTCTTGCCGGCACCGGAGGGCCCCATGATGGCGGTCAGCTGGCCCGCGCAGAACTCGCCGCTCACGCCGTGTAAGATCTCCTTGCGGCCTGCAACACACACAGCACACCTGTCAGTACACACCTCCACCTGCCGGGCGGTGCAGCTGTCTGCACTGACGAGCGAGTGCCAGGGGACACTCTTCTCGTCTACCGGGGTGAAGCTACCAGACACTGTGCGTGGCTGTCAAATGGTTACATCTTATACTGAATGTGTGAAAGACAATCACGTTCCCTCTCCCTCAATGTGGTACTCCCGTCTATCTGTCCATCTGCTCCTCCCCCCTCTCTCTCTCTCCACCTCCACCTCCTCTTTTCCCCTCCCTATGTCCATTTCCCCCCTCTCAGTTTATCTATTCTTCCCACCCTCTCTCTGACCTTGAACCTTGTTAGCAGTTTAACATGAATAGGTAAATCGGTTGGAATCACTAGTATAGGGGATGTTAGAGATCTCTCTTGCGGTGTATCTGTGAGGACAGTTGCTTTGCCGGCCGGTGTGGCCGTGCGGTTAAAGGCGCTTCAGTCTGGAACCGCGTGACCGCTACGGTCGCAGGTTCGAATCCTGCCTCGGGCATGGATGTGTGTGATGTCCTTAGGCTAGTTAGGTTTAAGTAGTTCTAAGTTCTAGGGGACTGATGACCACAGAAGTTAAGTCCCATAGTGCTCAGAGCCATTTGAACCATTTTTTGACAGTTGCTTTAATGACAGCGCTTCGTATAGTTTTAATCATTAAACGAATTAGATTACGAAGTTTCGGACGATTCAGACACCGTAGTAGTATTCTAACCGTATGCTAATAAGCCAAAAATACAGGTTTCCTGTTTTTTCGTTAAAACAGGGAAAAAACAAAACAGTACATAGTTGTGTATTCAAATTTTTGTTTAAATTCGTATATAAGGAAAAAGAATATATATGTGAGAGAAACAATTTGTTCAATGTTTAAACGCGCTGCTGACGTAGTTAACAAACTGCGAGGAAGAAAACGAAACCACACATTTTCACAGCACAGAGCAGCACAGCCTTTTGTTTCTCACATTTGGTTTTAACGTAATCTGTACATTGCTGTTGTAAAAAATAGCTATTTACATCTTTATTAGACCACGGTGTAAAAATCTTAAATACGTCGGGCAAGAACTTTTCGAGATTTTTTGCTAAAAACGTGTCCCTGTCTTATGAATATATTTTAAAAACGAAGCCTATGTCTGTCAGAAAGTTCATTTTGAAATAAATCTGTCAAGAATATTTCGAGACTTTTTGTAACAACGTTAAACGACGACTTCTCTTTGCTCTTTACATAGTAGGATGGATAATACGAGGGTTGCAACTTAAATAGTGGCAACCATTTATTCCCAACCGATACAAAAGAGTTACATGTTTGCACCGGTTACTGTCCTTCAAAATTGTCGCCACCGTTGTGTAGAAGTCGTTGTCAGCGATGTGGAAGGCGTAATATACCGTTAGCAGAGCCTGTTCTGTTGATGGTGCGAATGGAGCGGTCTACTGCCTGTCGAATCTCTGGAACAGTTCTGAAGCGAATGTCGCGAAGTAGTTCCTTCATCTTCGGAATCAAATCAAAGTCACAAGGACTTAAGTCCGGAGAGTATGGTGGATGGTACAGCACTTCCCAGTCCCATCGAACGAACGGAGCAGCCACAGCTTGCGCTGTATGCGCCCACGCATTGTCGTGCAAAATGTTGGGTTGGTTGCGCAGAACGTGTCGCCGCTTCTTTCGCAAAACTGGTCGCAGGTGATGCTCCAAAAACGAACATTAATACTGTGCACTGACGGTCAGCCGTCCAGGAACGCCATTGAACTAAAAAGTGTGCCCTCCATTGACTTCAGTTATACTACCAACTCGTCTTTTTGTTCTGGATGGACCCATTTTTATATCTCCCATCTGCTTTGTCAACTACGTAGTTTGGATTATACTTGGTTTTACGAACGCATCTATCCAACTTTTATTTGGGTACTTTAAACTCCTCAGATGCATTTATAACGCCAATTTCTGAAGAAATAATGGCTGAAGCTGCCATTTCCCTTGGTTTAAAATCCAATTGCTGTCTATCAGTCTTTCTAATGTAAGCTCAAACCACCTGGAAAAGCAAAAGAAGGAAATTTATAGTTTGAAACCTACTTGCATCAAAAAACAAAGGGAGAGAAGGGGACACTGTCCGATTCTGCCCCACCTCGTTGAGAATGTCATGTCCGACGGCGATATGCATGGATGATGGTTCAAATGACTGAGCACTACGGGACTCAACTTCTGAGGTCATTAGTCCCCTAGAGCTTAGAACTAGTTAAACTTAACTAACCTAAGGACATCACACACATCCATGCCCGAGGCAGGATTCGAACCTGCGACCGTAGCGGTCTCACGGTTCCAGACTGCAGTGCCTAGAACCGCACGGCCACTTCGGCCGGCTGCATGGATGATATGAGGATATTATCTATTGTGAATTGGCAGGAGCCAATTCACGGAGTTTGGAGGAAGCCGAAAGGCACGCGTTAAAGCTCACGCAAACTGGCGTGAGGTCTGGAACAGGACAATGTAATTAATATAGCCAATAAGGTACGTTGCTGCTGGAATACTTAACTTTAATCCATAATTGGTGTACATCGCTCTTGACGGTACATAATTACAATCTCAATATAAACTGGTAATGGCGCCTTGCTAGGTCGTAGCAAATGACGTAGCTGAAGGCTATGCTAACTATCGTCTCGGCAAATGAGAGCGTATTTGTCAGTGTAGCATCGCTAGCAAAGTCGTCTGTACAACTGGGGCGAGTGCTCGGAAGTCTCTTTAGACCTGCCGTGTGGCGGCGCTCGGTCTGCAATCACTGACAGTGGCGACACGCGGATACGACGTATACTAACGGACCGCGCCCGATTTAAAGGCTACCACCTAGCAAGTGTGGTGTCTGGCGGTGACACCACATTATCAACTGTGTGCATTTTATCAGCTATGTATTTTTTTTATCAAGATATGTACCGCATGTGTGTGGAGCGACTTTTATACTCTGACTTCATATACCGTAACATGGCATTTTTATAACAAATTCTAGATGATGGCAGCATAAGACTGCCGGAAATGGTGATCTTGGAACAATGAAAGCGTCTATACTACGATCGTAGTGTACGAAGTGTCTTCTTCATTCTCAATATTTCTGCATGACACATTGTTTAAAGAAGGAAGAAAGATTAGGATGTAACGCCTCAGCAAAGACGAGGTCATTAGTGACAGGGAGCAAGATCGGATTCGGGAGGGGTAGGGAAGAAACTCCGACGCATCGTTTTCAAGGGAAACATCCCGTCATTTAACATAAGTGATTTAGGGGAACCGCGGAAAACGTAGCTCTGGATTGCTGCACGAACCCTGAATCTCCATCCTCCAGGAACATTGTTGGTCCCATGCCTACAGCATGAGGCTGTTTAAAACTGTTTTAGGTCTGGAACTACGCACGTGAAAGTTTCTTTAGTTCTGTATGATGTTTCAGCTTATTTGCTGTATTACCTGCTATTACTGCCAAAAATTAGAAGATAAGTTTTGTGAAGGCCAATTAAACTGACATGTTGTATTTGTTCTTTGTCAACTTAAAACTACTGCTTTTAATTTCAGGGTACTGGTGAATTTGAACCTTAGCTATCCGTGTATATGTGATACCACTGTATTACTAATATTTACGTATTCAACGTACATTTGCCTGTAAGCGACCTTCCTCAGACATCAGAAAAACAGCTGAAGAAATGACTCATCTGTTGAACTCTGACACTCAGCTAGTAGATAACTTTATCACCAGACACAAATTGGATAACGGTTATATGTTGGGGACTACGTTAGAGAACAGGTAATTTATATTTACACACACAAACATTTTAAAGAAGTAGTTTAAATGGAATTACTTCCTTGTCGAAGTATGTGCTACTGATAATAGTGAAAATCTCATTTAACCTTTTAACTCCACTTGATTTCAAGATGTTATATCGTACAAGTAGTGAAAATTACGAGAGGTGTCCCCCCCCTCCCCCCCCCCCCCTTTTCATGACGACGGTGGCAAAGTGCGGGTCAGATTATAGATCTAAAGAACCGGGTTCGAACCACAATCGGTCCTAGACTTTCTAGTGTCCCTTGTGCTTCTTTCGTCCCGGGCAATTATATGGTAATGTGCAAAATGCCAATTTGTACTGTGGTTCGGAATCCATATTAAATTGTAGCCCCCCCCCCCCCCCCCAAACACACGCAGACACTCAACTCCAATAACTAGCTGCTCAAAACAAGCAAGCCTGGTTCTCCAGCGTTAGGGCGTGTGCCTGTAGACCGAGAGGTCGCGGGATCGAATACCGATTGGACTACGGAAATTTAGTCTCCCTTTAACCCAGCCTTCACCGCTCAACAATGTGAGGAGTGTCCAGGAACAACAAGTGGTTCGAATTCCATGTTAAATTGTAGCTCCTCTTCCCCCAGTTGCATAACTGGGTAGATCAGGGACAAGCAAGTAGCCGAACTGGCGTCCAATAGAAAGACTTGCACCAGGCCATTGAACAACACGAAATTATTACTATTGTTGTTACACGTGTGATCAAATTCTCGATTGCTGGAAGTCCACTCGATTTTTCCCTCACCAGTCCTATCTAGTCATTAATAAAAAATAAATTACCCGTACGCGTCTGCGATCGTCGCAAATATTTTATATTTATATTCTATATCGTTTACTATATTTCTTTATATTTTACTCCATTTCGGCAATTGTCATCGTCAGATCTGTAATTAAGATGATTGAAGGAACAGCAGATGTGACAGGCGTTTGTTAGAGAACAAGATGAAAAATTAAAAAAATTTTAAAAACCTTCAGTCACCAAATTAGTAATATTAAACTTTATGTGGCTGTTATGTAGAGGTTACTGTGTAGCAGCGTCGATGAAAACTCGTTGCAAAGTATAGATAAACTACACATGGACTAACTGCCGCCATCTGGAAAGCTAATTGCCGGCCGGAGTGGCCGTGCGGTTCTAGGCGCTACAGTCTGGAACCGTGCGACCGCTACGGTCGCAGGTTCGAATCCTGCCTCGGGCTTGGATGTGTGTGATGTCCTTAGGTTAGTTAGGTTTAATTAGTTCTAAGTTCTTGGCGACTGATGACCTCTGAAGTTAAGTCGCATAGTGCTCAGAGCCATTTGAACATTTATTTCGAAAGCTAATTTTATGAATATGCAACTTTACTCATGTAAACTGTATTTTAGAATTTGACAGTGGACGTCTTTAATTTACAGGCTGTCTGTTTATTTTATAAGTATGAGGAAAGAAGGGAAAAATAACTGCATGCAGCGTCCCTCACACTAGAGCCACCTCTCGGCTAGAACGTACATCATATATACTCGTATCTTATGAATGTGGAAGTTTGTGAGTGACTTAGACTATGAATGTGTGTGTGTGTGTGTGTGTGTGTGTGTGTGTGTGTGTGTGTGTGTTTTAGTATGTTTTTCACTCCTTCACGCTGAAACGGATGGACGGATTAGGATTAAATTTGGAATGGAGGTAGCTTATCCCCTGCATTAACGCACTGGGTACATTATAAGTATATATCTACCGATCATCGGGATTGAGGTGTGGCTGAAAAAGAAGTGTAGCCCACGATGTGCAAATACCGATACTTTACTCATCGAGTATTTGTGAATGACAGCACTTACCGACTTGCAAGAAACTTAATATGTAGTGTCAAACCTTGAAGAAACTTTTTCTTCCTGATAATCCCCAAAAAATGATGAAACGAAAGAAGTTAATCGCTTATTACACTTCCGCTGTTCATGCAGTAAAACTGCCGCGTGAAAGACGACGTTTTAATTTATTACATACTTACTACTAACTGTATTCGTAACACATACTGCAGACGGTTTTCACATATGCCACTGAATGTAACAGCGAAAGTATATCACTGTAACGACAGGTAGTTCAGAAATATGACGTCATAAACACTGAACTGTGTGAAAATGAAATAACAGGGCGCCACTCGCATGAGATAAGGTGAAATACACTGGAGCGCCAAAGAAACTGGTATAGGCATGCGTATTCAAATACAGAGACATGTAACAGGCAGAATACGGCGCTGCGGTCGGCAACGCATGTATAAGACAAGTTCAGAAATGTTCAAATGTGTGTGAATTACTAAGACACCAAACTGCTGAGGTCATCGGCCTCCAGACTTAAACTAACTCATGCTAAGAACAACACACACACCCATGCCCGAAGGAGGACTCGACCCTCTGCTGGGAGTGGCCGCGCAATCTGTGACATGGCGCCTCTAGCTGCGCGACCACTCCGCGCGGCAAAGACAACAAGTGTCTGGCGCAGTTGTTAGATCGGTTACTGCTGCCACAATTGCAGGTTATCAAGATTTGAGTGAGTTAGAACGTGGTGGTATAGTCGGCGCACGAGCGATGGGATACAGCATCTCCGAGGCAGCGAGGAAGTCGATGTTTTCCCGTTCAACCATTTCACGAGTACACCGTGAATATCAGGGATCCGGTGAAACATCAAACCTCCGACATAGCTGCGGCCGGAAAAAGATCCTGCAAGAACGGGGCCAGGATCTTTCCGCAAATTGCTACATTCCGATTGATCCGTAGTGAGGAGGTCCTCCAGGATGTAGAACATGTCAGAAAAACAATAATACATGACAAACATTTACAACTAAAACAATTACGCTAATGTTCCTGCACAGGTCAAAAGTGGAAAGATCGTCTTTTTTTTAATGAACACTATATGAAAGGATTATTTTACAACACTCATTTACTAAGATCGCTTTAGGAACCGAAGGCCCTCTCGTGTACCTTTGATGACTGCCCGACACGAAGTTTTACGCCTCGCCTGGCACCGTCAAGACCGACACTGGACTGTTGATGACTGGAAAGATGTTGCCTGCGCGGACGAGTCTCGTTTCAAATTGTATCGAGCGGATGGACGTGTACTGGTACGGAGACAACCTCATGAATCCATGGCCCCTGCTTGTCAGCAGGAGACTGTTCAAGCTGGTAGAGGCTGTGTAATGGTGTGGGGCGTGTGCAGTTGGAGTGATATGGGACCACTGATGTCTAGATACGATTCTGACAGGTGACATGTACGTAAGCATCCTGTCTGATCACCTGCATCCATCCATGCCCGAGCCGGCCGGAGTGGCCGTGCGGTTCTAGGCGCTACAGTCTGGAGCCGAGCGACCGCTACGGTCGCAGGTTCGAATCCTGCCTCGGGCATGGATGTGTGTGATGTCCTTAGGTTAGTTAGGTTTAATTAGTTCTAAGTTCTAGGCGACTGATGACCTCAGAAGTTAAGTCGCATAGTGCTCAGAGCCATTTGAACCATTTGAACCATCCATGCCCACTGTGCTTTCCGACGGACTTAGACAATTCCATCTGGACAATGCAACACCCCACACATCCAGAATTGCTACAGAGTGGCTCCAGGGACACTCTTCTGAGTTTAAACACTTTCGCTGGACACCAAATTCCCCAGACATGAATATTGTTGACCGTATTTGGGATGCCTTGCAACGTGCTGCTCCACCCCCTCGTACTCTTACTAATTTATGGACAGCCCTGCTGAATTCATGGTGTCAATTCCCTCCAGCACTACTTCAGACATTAGTCGAGTGGATGTCACGTCGTGTTGCGGCATTTCCGCGTGTTGCAGGGGCCCTACACGATATTAGGCAGGTATACCAGTTTCTTTGGCTGTTCACTGTATGTGGACAATGTTTTAACACCACTATTCTATCTAAATATGGGCTGGATGTGCGGTGTTAGCTAAATAAATGCCAGTGAATTTAGTTAAACAAACGCTTGTTAGATGATGCGGTTACATAAGGGAAGGTAGCAATGCCAGAAAACTGTAACGATCTGCAAGAAGACCTGCAGAGGATTTATGGATGGTGCAGGGACTGAACATAAGTAAATTAACACACTGCGTACACGTAGGAGTAGAAATCCAGTACTGTAGAGTTACACTACTGATGACAAATTGCTGAAAACAGTAAACAACCATCAAATAAGTAAGAGTAACCATACGGAGGGATCGTAACTAGAACGTCTACATAAAAATGACAGTCGGAAACGCAGATGCCAGGCTGACATTCATAGGAAAAATCTTAACGAAATTTAATTCGTACACGAAAGAACTGGCTTACAAAAGACTTGTTCGACCGATTCTAGAGTATTGTTCATCAGTATGAGACGCTTACCAGGTTGGATTAATAAAATACATAGACACGACGGAAACAAGAGTGGCGCGTTTCGTTTCGCGATCGTTTAGTCGGCGGGGCTGCATTACGAGGACGCTCAACAAATTACAGTGGCAAACATTGGAAGGAGGGCGTTGTGCATCACAGAGAGATTTACTATTATTCCGAGAGAGTACACTGCGGGAAGAGTCTGACAAATATTACAACCTCCCACATACGTCTCGGGTCCACCTCCATAGCTGACTGGTCAGCGTAGATGGCCACCATGCGGAGGACCCGCGTTCGATTCCCGGTACTGGCAAAGACTTTTCCTTGGTGGGAGATGGCGCGACATTCACTCAGCCTCGTGATGCCAACTGAGGAGCTACTTGACCGACTATAAGGGGCTCCAGCGTTTGGAAAGTCTCCAAAACAGCCGGGAGATAGGTGTGCTGATAACATGCTCCTCTGCACAGCGACTGCATGACCCCGCAAGGTAGAGGATGACACAGCTGCCAGAACACGTACTTTTGGACCTTCACGGCCTGGTGAGGAGCCCGTTTTTACATACGTCGTGCGAATAACCGCAACGAGCACGACAGAGCTTTACCAGTAGTTGTTGTTTCCAAACGCCATTCGCGAATGGAACAGGGGGTGAGGGATACGATAGTGGCACCAGAAACACCCTCGCCCATACACAATCAGCTAGCTTGCAGAATATAGATGTAGAATACAAGAGTGTATTGCAGTCTGTGGAGGTCACACTTCGTACTGATGTTGGTGATGAACATCAGTTCCGTCTGGGATGAAAGTTAATACACTACTGGCCATTAAAATTGCTACACCAAGAAGAAATGCAGATGATAAACGGGTATTCATTGGACAAATGTATTATACTAGGACTGACATCTGATCACATTTTCACGCAATTTGGGTGCATAGATCCTGAGAAATCAGTAACCAGAACAACCACCTCTGGTCGTAATAAAGGCCTTGATACGCCTGGGCATTGAGTCAAACAGAGCTTGGATGGCGTGTACAGGTACAGCTGCCCATACAGATTCAAATGGTTCAAATGGCTCTGAGCACTATGGGACTTAACATCTATGGTCATCAGTCCCCTAGAACTTAGAACTACTTAAACCTAACTAACCTAAGGACAGCACACAACACCCAGCCATCACGAGGCAGAGAAAATCCCTGACCCCACCGGGAATCGAACCCGGGAACCCGGGCGTGGGAAGCGAGAACGCTACCGCACGACCACGAGATGCGGGCATACAGATTCAACACGATACCACAGTTCATCAAGAGTAGTGAGTGGCGTATTGTGACGAGCCAGTTGCTCGGCCACCATTGACCAGACGTTTCCAATTGGTGAGAGATCTGGAGAATGTACTGGGCCAGGGCAGCAGTCGAACATTTTCTGTATCCAGAAATGCCCGTACAGGACCTGCAACATGCGGTCGTGCATTATCCTGCTGAACTGTAGGGCTTCGCAGGGATCGAATGAAGGGTAGAGCCATGGGTCGTAACACATCTGAAATGTAACGTCCACTGTTCAAAGTGCCGTCAATGCGTACAAGAGGAGACCGAGACGTGTATCCAATGGCACCCCATACCATCACGCCAGGTGATACGCCAGTATGGCGATGACGAATACACGCTTCCAATGTGCGTTCACCGCGATGTCGCCAAACACGGATGCGACCATCATGATGCTGTAAACAGAACCGGAATTCATCCGAAAAAATGACGTTTTGCCATTCGTGCACCCAGGTTCGTCGTTGAGTACACCATCGCAGGCGCTCCTGTCTGTGATTCAACGTCAAGGGTAAGCGCATGCATGGTCTCCGAGCTCATAGTCCACGCTGCTGCAAACGTCGTCGAACTGTTCGTGCAGCTGGTTGTTGTTTTGCAAACGCCCCCATCTGTTGACTCATGGATCGAGACGTGGCTGCACGATCCGTTACAGCCATGCAGATAAGATGCCTGTCATCTCGAATGATAGTGATACGGCCGTTGGGATCCAGCTCGGCGTTCCGTATTACCCTCCTGAACCCACCGATTCCATATTCTGCTAACAGTCATTGGATCTCGACCAACGCGAGCAGCAATGTCGCGATACGATAAGCCGCAATCGCGATAGGCTACAATCCAACCTTTATCAAAGTCGGAAACGTGATGGTACGCTTTTCTCCTCCTTACATGAGGCATCACAACAACGTTTCACCAGGCAACGCCGGTCAACTGCGGTTTGTGTATGAGAAATCGGTTGGAAACTTTCCTCATGTCAGCACGTTGTAGGTGTTGCCACCGGCGCCAACCTTGTGTGAATGCTGTCAAATGCTAATCATTTGCATATCGCAGCATCTTCTTCCTGTCGGTTAAATTTCACGTGTGTAACACGTCATCTTCGAGGGGTAGCAATTTTAATGGGCAGTAGTGTACAATATCGGTAATGTGAAGACCATCCCCACTAAGTTTGGTAAGTATGGGTCTAGTGCTTCATGGGGCAACACTTTCCATTTCCGTCGGCGAAGGCGCACGCGAGCCCGGTATTTCGCGACTGCGGCAGCGTGATTACGGAGAGAGATTCGGGCTCCGTCGCAGCAGGCACGCAGTTTCGCCGGGCCTTGCGCCACCGGGGCGTGCGCCTTGCGCAGCTGCCCGCCATGGGACGCCGGCGAACTGCGCTGGGTCCACGACCCACTTCGCGCGTGGCCGCCTCGTCTCGCCTTGGATGAGATGTGCCTATACTTGCAGGCATCTGCCGCCGCACGCGTTACGAGACTTGGTACTGAATAACAACATACGGCATTCAGCTTCAGGGGGCAAATTTACACAATCACGCTATATCTCCATCTACATCTACGTCATTACTCTGTTACTCACAAAGTGCCTGGCAGGGGGTTCAATGAACCACCTTGAAGCTGTCTCTCTACCGTTCCACTCTCGAACGGCACGCGGGGAAAACGAGTACTTAAATTTTTCTGTGCGAGCTCTGATTTCTCTTATCTTATGGTGATGATCACTTCTCCCTATGTAGGTGGGTGGCAACAGAATGATTTCGCAATCGGAGGAGAAAACTGATGATTGAAATTTCATGAGAAGATCCCGTCGCAACGAAAAACGCCTTTGTGTCAATGATTGCCACTCCAATTCACGTATCATGTCTGTGTCACCATCTCCCCTATTTTGCGATAATACAAACGAGCTGCCCTTCTTTGTACTTTTTCGATGTCATCCGTCAGTCCCACCTGATGCGGATCCCACACCGCACAGCAATACTCCAGAAAACGGTGGACAAGCGTGGTGTAAGCAATCTCTTTAGTAGACCTGTTGCACCTTCTAAGTGTTCTGCCAATGAATCGCAGTCTTTGGTTTGCTCTACCCACAACATTATCTATGTGATCGTTCCAATTTAGGTTATTGGTAATTGGAATCCCTAAGTATTTAGCTGAATTTACAGCCTTCAGATTTGTGTGACTTATCGCGTAATCGAAATTTAGCTGATTTCTTTTAGTACTCGTGTGAATAACTTCACACTTTTCCTTATTCAGCGTCAATTGCCACTTATCACACCATACAGTTATCTTATGTGAATCATTTTCCAAGTCGTTTTGATCATCGGATGACTTTGCAAGACGGTAAATGATAGCATCATCTGCAAACAATCTAACACGGCTACTCAGATTGTCTCCTATGTCGTTAATATAGATCAGGAACAATAGAGGGCATATAACACTTCCTTGGAGAACGCCGGATATTACTTCTGTTTTACTCGATGACATTCCGTCTATTACTGCGAACTGTGACCTTTCTGACAGGAAATCACGAATCCAGCCGCACAACTGAGGCGATATTCCATAGGCACACAGTTTGGTTAGAAGACGCTTGTGAGGAACGGTGTCGAAAGCCTTCTGGAAACCTAAAAATAGGGAATCAATTTGACTTCCCCTGTCGATAGCACTCATTACTTCATGTGTATAAAGAGCTAGTTGTGTTTCGCAAGACCGGTATTTTCTGAATCCGTGCTGAATATGTGTCAGTAAATCGTTTTCTTCGAGGTACTTGGCAACGGCCTTGCCGCAGTGGAAACACTGGTTTCCGTTAGATCATCGAAGTTAAGCGCTGTCGGGCGTGGCCGGCACTTGGATGGGTGACCGTCCGGGCGGCCATGTACTGTTGCCATTTTTCGGGGTGCACTCAGCCTCGTAATGCCAATTGAGGAGCTACTCGACCGAATAGTAGCGGCTCCGGTCAAAGAAAACGATCATAACGACCGGGAGAGCGGTGTGCTGACCACAGACCCCTCCCATTCGCATCCTCAGCTGAGGATGACATGGCGGTCGGATGGTCCCGATGGGCCACTTGTGGCCTGAAGACGGAGTGCTTTTTTTTTTTTCGAGGTACTTCATAATGCTCAAATACAGTATATGTTCCGAAAACCTACTGCAAATCAACGTTAGTGATATGGGCCTGTAATTCAGCGGATTACTCTTACTTCCCTTTTTGGGTAGTCGTGTGACCTGAGCAATTTTCCAGTCTTTAGGTACGGATCTTTCTGTGAGCGAGTTGCTGAATATGGAGCTATTTCATCAGCGTATTCTGAGAGGAACCTGACTAGTATACAATCTGGACCGGAGGCCTTGCCTTTATTAAGTGATTTAAGCTGCTTTGTTACACCTAGGATATCTACTTCTATGTTTCCCGTCTTGGCTGTTGTTCTTGACTGGAATTCAGGAATATTTACTTCGCCTGTATGATCAAAAATATCCGGTACTCCTGTGTAATGCGGAATTGAGCACTACACGACACGAGAAGCGGATTCACCAGAATGCGATGAGGTGTGGCGTATATTGTCGTCAGTACAGAAGCAGTAACAGCAAGAATGAATCGGACAGCAGAGCTGGGTGACTTCGAATGTGAACTAATCATTGGATGTCGCCTGAGTAACAAATCCATCGGGGGCATTTCAACGCTTCTAAATCTTCCCAAGTCATGGTGGTATAACTGTGAGTGGAAACGCAAAGGATTACCGCAGCTAAACCAAGACCAAGCAGATCACATGCACTGGCGGATAGGGACCTTGAGCATTGATAAGGGTGGTTGTAAAAAAATCGTATGAAATCAGGGGACGGACTCACTCGTGAGTTTCAAAGTGCTACCAGCAGTCCACCTAGCACACTGTCTGTGTGTAGGGATGGAAGTGATGGAATATAATGATCGAACAGCCCCTCGTAAGCCACACATTCCTGTCGCCAATGATAAGCGACGCTTGTGGTGGTGAAATGGACAGGATAACTGGAAGCAAGTGATTTTGAGTGATGAATCACGCTATACCCTGTGGATTTGGTGAACGCCTGGAGATCGCTACCTGCAATCATGTGTAGTGCTAACAGTGAGTTATGGAAGGAAGTAAGGATGTCTGGCGTTTAACGTCCCTTCCGCATCTAGGTCATGTGGTGAACACACGCGCCACGTTTTAAGAACTTTAGGTCAAAAGAACTAAATCTCAAGTGAATTTTACCAAACAGTGAACAAAACACTTCCGCTACCATAGTGTAGGAAACCAAAAACGAACACAAAACGAAGTCCTAGAAAGAAAATAAAGAAACATGTAATAACCATCTGAAGATGGATTCTTCAGAAATCCGAAACAGGTCATGATTTGAGTCAACTAAGGCTTTTAAACCATAAGTGTAGCTTGTTTCAATTACAAATTCACTATTGGCGTAATTGCAACGAATCGATTCATTTGGGATAAAGTTTGCTTCGTCCGCCCGAGATAACGTTCCATGCTAAACAGAAATTTCTTCCGCTAGCCACATTTGAGACTGAAACGCGAAACATTGTTCTAGCTAAACTAAACAGCTTGGAAAAGAGACTTCGGTTACGCTTTCAGCTCTCAAGCGAACTTCGCCGTAACCACTATCCGTTCAGGATGTATACAAGTTAACCTCATCTATAGGATGAGAATGACGTGGCCCACAGTCTAGTCCAGTCATCGTCAAGTACTCGTATGGCCTGCTGTTCCACACCATGAAACCAACGCCTCCGAATTTTACTGTTGGCACTACACACGTTGGCATATGACATTCACCGGGTATTCGCCATACCCACACCCTGCCATCGGATCGAGACATTATCTACCGTAATTCGTCACTCCACACATCGTTTTTCCACTGTTCAGTCGTCCAATGTTTACGCTCCTTACACCAAGCGAGGCGTCGTTTGGCATTTTCAGTGGATCCTGATGCAGTTTGGAATTCCCGTGTGATGGTCTGGATAGAGGTCTGCCTATTACACATTAGGACCCTCTTCAACTGTCGGTGGTCTCAGTCAGTCAACAGACGAGGTCAGCCTGTACCTTTTGTGCTGAACGTGTCCACGTTTCTACTTCACTATCACAGTGGATGTTTACGAGTGTGGAAATATCGCGTACAGACATATGGCACAAGTGATACCCAATCACCTGACCACTTTCGGAGTCCGTCGGTTCCGCGGAGCGCCCCATTCTGCTCTCTCACGATGTCTAATGATTACTTGAAGCCGCTGATATGGAGTACCCGGCAGTAGGTGGCAATACAATGCGCCTACTATGAAAAACGTATGTTTTGGTGGGTGACCGGATACTTTTGATCACATAGTGTATAAGCGTATCAGCCAGCGACAAATAAAATGTTATTAGAATGACTTTTAGCAATTTGAATAATATTTCATCGATAGAGTTATTATTATTAAATTCCCCACATATTTTCTTTTCAGAAAAGTGAGTTGTTACCCATACAATATTTCGCAAGTGCGTAGTAACAGATGGGTAACACATGTTCCGATATGTATCCGTCCGTACATCCGCTGTACATCCAAATGCATTCACGTCTATGGCCTGGATAATGCTGGGCACCATACTCGCACGTATTCCATCGGCTTGTCTTTCAGTGTTTCGTGCTAATGCATAGGATGAGGCAAAATGTTCGAGAGGTGTACGTGTCCCAATTGAGAACCGAAGTTTACAAGCTCTTGACATAAAACGCGAAATCCTACACCTAATGTTAATGTAAATGGACGAAGATCTCTGGCGCACATTTCAACGCACCTTTTTAATTAGTGTACATTTCAATGAAACTGGTAGTGCTTCAGAACTTCCACTTTGTCGTGTTCTGCAGACATATTCCCTCAAATGAGTGATGGCGCATCTGTAACACAGGAGAACAGAGCACTTGCCACAGCACATGTTGTCAACATCCTTATCAGTCACTAACGAAAATCTCTCCCAAACATTGTTACGACCACTGTCTTTCGGACTCAGGGTGTATTCTGTTGAATCAAGTTCTGCTTTTGCACTCTCTTTCACCTTATGTTCACGCGTCATGATCCCACAGCTGGCGACTGAACGGTGCTCGGATAACTACAGTAGACGAACAAGAACTGAGACTTACATGCTTATCTTAGAACTTTGTACGCAGATAATTGTCACCTGGACTGCAAACACTGAGCTCTATTTTTTAGATTTCAGTAATTTCGAAAAAGCGTTCAGCTGTTAGATATATATCTTCCTCTATCAAAATGATTCGTTGTTTACTTTCTGGAAAACGAGTCATACGATCAGTAGTAAATAACAGCTATAGCGTGCAACCTTTCGAGAAGAAAGACAGTTCAAGCAATTTGGACAAATGACCGAAACGTTGTCTTTCGTTTCGCCCGCATCTCGTGGTCGTGCGGTAGCGTTCTCGCTTCCCACGCCCGGGTTCCCGGGTTCGATTCCCGGCGGGGTCAGGGATTTTCTCTGCCTCGTGGTGGCTGGGTGTTGTGTGCTGTCCTTAGGTTAGTTCTAAGTTCTAGGGGACTTATGACCACAGCAGTTGAGTCCCATAGTGCTCAGAGCCATTTTTTTGTCTTTCGTTTCACACCATGACATGAACAAATGTGCAGCTTATTCAGTTGCCGCACACATTTTCCCATTATAGTGCACATTATTGTGTTCCCACTACAAAAATGAAATCCTACGTTAAAGCAAACTGTCACAATATATGACCTCCCTCTGAGGCAATTGATAGTAGCGATTCGGCCATGGCGATATCTACCTAGGCTGAGCAGCTGATTCTAGCTCCTGTTCTCGGAGCAAGGTGATAAAACGTGGTGACGCGTCTCTTCTTGATTCGTTTTTAAAACAGACAACCCACTGGAGAAGAAAAATGGAGGGGAGAAATATCTGGATTTGTCTAGTTTATAAACATAAATATCGCTATTAGAGTAGCTTTCCTTCTCTTTGTTCTACATCCAAGCAACGTGATCTTTCGTGCATTGCGTCTTTCAGTCCCACCTAAAACATGTAACGCGTTGCGTCTGCAAATTTTCCCTCGGAAAAATATATGCATAATCACTGGAAGTCCCATCTGTAGACTGACTTTTAGTTCATTTGTCCTCGTGCTTAATAAATCGTCTTACTTCAGTTACATCACGGCGGTTAGATGTTCTAGAAAAAGCTCCTGGCGCAACAGTTCTGTCATGAAGGGTAAATTTAGTACTATCCAGTGTGCCTGAGAACAATGGAAAGAGAGGAAAGAAATAATCGTCAAGCCGAGCCGCCTCCTACAGTTTGCAGACATCACAACAAAGACCAACGTCACGCGCCGCGTAACCAATTCCCAGAACAGATCTTACGCTGACGAACTGAAGAAAACAATACCTCAGCGTTCTCACAGGTCATCTGAATCTCTAATTACATTGAAGGCTAGACGCATATCATTAAACGGTTAAAATGGCTACCTACCGGTCCGTGTGGAATGCTTCCGTAGCTGCAATGGTCGACATAAAACTGCGTGCGTTTCAGACTTAGAACGGTAAGTGCATTCCTTAATGTTCGCAACGACACAAAAACCACTGCGCGATACAATTCCGCCAGATTAATCTGTTATCTAATCCTTTCAAAGACTTATTATGTCATCAGTGAGCACTGTCCAATCATATTAATGTCACCATATGTCAAAATCCTGAATAACTAGCGTTTGCAGCGCGGGACGTGGGCGAAGAGATTAAATGACATTCTGGAACGTACCGACAGAAATGCGGAGCCATGGCGAATCCAGCGCTGTTACCATCTCCGCTAGATTTCTCGGTGGAGCACCCATGCCGCTAACAACTCGATCAAGGTGATCTCACAGATGGTCTCTCGACTGAGTTTTAATCCGGGGAGTTTGGTGGCCAGTGCAGTACGGTATACTCATTCTGGTACTCTTCGAACTACGCACGAAGACTGCGAGCTGTGTGACACGTTGCACTGTCCTGCTGGTAGATGCTATGGTGCCGAGAAAAAACAAACTGCATGAATTGGGTGTACATGACCCCCGAGGAAAGATGCATACTTGTGTTGCTCCACTGTGCCTTCTAGAATGACGAAATCACCCAGAGAATACCACGAAAACATTCCTCCGACTGTAATACTCTCTCCTAGTTGCAGAGTGTTTGCTTTCAGACGTTATCACGCCGAACATACCGACGCCCATCTGTCCGATGAAGCATAAAACGCGGTTCATCTGAAACGGCCACTTGTCCACACACAGTGGATCTCCAGCTGCGGTACTGGCGTGCTAATTCCACTCATCATCGCCAATGAACAGCATTCACCACGGGTCCATGAACTGAGCGCCTGCTGCAAAGACCGATACGCAGCAACGTTAGCTGCACAGTCGTTTAGGAGACAGTGTTGGTCTTTAGCTGTTCCGGAAATGCTTCTGCCCTTGGCCCGAAAGCCAATAATCAAGCCCTTTTTGGACGCAAGATAAATCGCTCCCTGACCCCCCCCCCCCCCCCCCCCCCCCACGAAACGACACGTTTTACATACCCTCCACTGCTGCCACCTGCCATCGGTGAATGGTTATTGAAGACTGGCGTGGAACAGAGGTAGTGGTCGCATTACTATTACTGGTCCGTGTATAATCAGCAAATGCTGCAAAAGACGAAGTCTGAAACAAAGCAACTAAAGAGGTTGCTGCTTCTCGCGCATTTACTACTGTCAAAACAAAACTTAAAAAAAAAAAGAAAAGAAAACATATCTGCAAACTCACCACCAACAACAACATAATCGGGGTACTACATTCTTTGCCCACTTATAACCGTCACTGACAGAATGTATTACATCACCCCTACCACGGCTGCAAAGTAAACATTCAGATTAGGAATAACTTGCTTCTGACTTCAAAAATGATTTTCAGTTTCTTTTTATTGAGTCACGATTGATTTCGTAGCTACCAGCCCAATACTCAGTTTGGCATGATTTATACAGAGTGTTAAATAATGACTTTTTAAAAATTGAAGGACTGAAGAGGATGAAATTTTGAGCGTTTCGATATAAGGAACCTACAGTCGGAAATGTGAAGAAGTTTCTACGGTCATCACTGGGATATCGAAAAACCTGTACGACAAGTTACCAGGCGAGATTTTCAGTCAGTATTTGGGCTGGAATTCTTGAAGATCTCCTCATTGGACCACACTTCTCAACAGATCGATTGATAGCGCATGGTATTTGAACTTTTTGTACAATGTCTTGTCTCATCTTCTGGAAGACGTTCCCCTTCTATTGCACACTAGTTTGTTGTAACGAAGCTGATTGTCGTCACAATGAATATTTACCCCACAGTAGTGAAGCCACAGATTCGACTTGCAATATTTATTTGTGCTCTACTGTCAGTAAAAGTTTTCCAAAACACGGTATTCTGGTGTTTAATTTAGTCTACAGAACGCGTAGAAAGTGCAAACGTTCAAAATATCATCCTATACAATGTCCTAAATTTTGAAATGTATTTCTGTAACATCCTGTATGCATCTAGTCAATGTGTCGTATGTTTTTCCAAGGTAGCGAAATTCCATCAACGATGGAAAATTTAAATCTCTCCTTCCGTTTAGTTTCGTGGTTTTACGAAGGACGTTCCTCAAATAAGTTTCGTCATTGTTTTTGAAACAGAAGATGATACACAGAAACAAACGCCATGTGAATCTATACTCATTGCTACCTCAGTGACGGAAGGGGCGACAGCGGAAGAGGAATGGCGCATACTCAGAGCGCCGAATAAGAGAGAGTGGTACCTGACAGGCGTGCCCGAGGTTTTGGAGTACACGTCACGATGGCAGACGGATTTGTACTGACAACATGTTTTCCAATGGAAGTGCCTACTGTTATCCGGTATAAATGGGCACGTGGGACTGCTGTATCCGTCATGCAGACCGTGTATGCCGAAGAGGTCATGTCTCGTCAAATGGTTGTTCGATGGTGTTGCATGTTCAGAAAAGGAATACAGAGTGTTTAGGATGAACCACTGCTAAGTTGGAAGAGGCTGTGCAACAACTCCTTGCATTGCAGGGCACCGAGCTTTAACAGAGTGTTTTTTTCAAACTCATTGTACGACATATGTATCAATTTCGGTGGCGATTATGCCGAAAAATAGTGCAACGTGTATAGTCCATGTTGCCCCGGTGTATTTCTTTCTGGCAGTAAAGTTTCTGTGTGCAAAACAATTACGAAACTTACTTTCGGAACGTTTTCGGAGCGTTTTCAAATGGTTCAAATGGCTCTGAGCACTATAGGACTCAACTGCTGAGGTCATTAGTCCCCTAGAACTTAGAACTAGTTAAACCTAACTAACCTAAGGACATCACAAACATCCATGCCCCAGGCAGGATTCGAACCTGCGACCGTAGCGGTCTTGCGGTTCCAGACTGCAGCGCCTTTAACCGCACGGCCACTTCGGCCGGCTCGGAGCGTTTTTCTCGCCAGGTATTTGTTCTATCGATTAGGGGCTCACTTAAAAATTTTATATCTTCTGCTGCCTCAGTTTCTGATGCCCTAAGACGAAAAATGGTGACGCAGATCAACTTTGTCTTATCCTGGTGGATGTTGAACTGAGCGGACGCAGAGAAGCGAACTCAAGCTTTTTTAGCACTTTTGCTTAAATAAATGGTGTGTTTAAAATTATTTATGGGTGGTCTACGTTAATTAATAACCTATTCAACAGAAAGGAACTAAAGGATTTATTTCGCTAGTCGCTCTTTGTTATACTGAAATTAGAGCATTACATATAATTATGAAATATAGGACACACAATACATCGAAACCGTGTCCATTAGTAAAGATTGGACAAGGAAGTGAGTCACATGGAATTACTGCTCTCAACTGCCTCACTCGTCGAGGCATTTCAGCGTGTCGAAGATAAGTGTCATAGGCTGCGTAAATACACCGTTCAAGTGCGTGCTTATCAGTAACTGGTTAAGTATTCTCTAGGCTTTATGCCCCGCTAGTTAAAGTGCTTAAGATGGTAGTAAGCCAAAAATTTCTTAAAGGAAGTCATTTTCCTGTGAAGACTGATCTTTTATTTTGAAATAAGCACGTTTTTATTTCGCAATTAGCTACGTTTCACCCGCCTGGGCAGCTTGTGGTCGCCTCTAATAACACTTCAGCACGACCATAATACAGGACGGCCAGAAAGTCTATTTGCATCGAACTAAATGCGTATATAAATATTTCGTCAACAAGGGACGACATTATGAGGGCTGTGACTGTTGATGAACACAAAACATTTTCTGCGTAAGTCAATTGTTTATTTTTCCACTACGCGTTTCGATGGTTCACACCATTATCTTCAGGTGGAGAATTGTTTATTTACTCTGGTGATCCACATCGTGATTGCAGCGTTAACTGCCACATGACTTCCTGGGGAGGAGAATGAAGTCTGTACGTTGGCCATTTCACTGTTCGCATTTCCGGGTTTGGTAAAGAACAATGGTAGATACCAGCTACTTCACTTAGAATAACGCTTAGAGACCAGTGTGTGGATCCATGAACGGTAACAAAACAACGAACAAATGATACAGGTAAACAACAGGTTTCGTGAACGATTTGCTAAGGATTCACCAAGTCGTGTGACTTTGATCACATAGGGGTTTTTTATTTCCCCGTCGCCCCCCCCCCCCCCCCCCTGGCCGTCCATAAACTCGAAGGGAAAGGTGCTGAAGTTAGTAACAGATCTTCTAATATTTTATCACTGGCGCACTATCTTCCAATCAAGTTACAAATCTTATAATATTGTATATTTCTGCAACAGTCAATAATCTTCATGGCACTAAATAAAATAAATTTTAAGGCACTGTCATCATCACTCTTCGAGTAGCACTTAAGATGGCTCAAAATGGTTCAAATGGCTCTGAGCACTATGCGACTTAACTTCGGAGGTCATCAGTCGCCTAGAACTTAGAACTAATTAAACCTAACTAATCTAAGGACATCACACACATTCATGCCCGAGGCAGGATTCGAACCTGCGACCGTATCGAGCACGTAAGAATTACACATCCTTTGTTATCTACATTTCTCTGTCATTTTGCAAAACAGGTTTGAACGCTGAAATTCAAACTTAACAGTAACTTACGTTTCCTCTGCCAAAATGCCATATCGTTTTAATACATAATTGTATCGCAGCGTCTTTGACACTAATGTACTTTGAAAACTCCGTATTTGTTTTCGTATGCTGTTAGTCAAAACATGTGGTGCGCGTTGGATTACGTTTTGGACCAAATGAAAGTGTTTAGTAATGAAAACAGACATATGTGACTGTGAAAATACATTACGAATATAATTCGCTGGAAGAAAACAGTAAAAGCAAATGCTACAGAAGGATATTTCATGTAAGTTGCATTCTACGACAAATTTGTAGCCCAACCATCTTTGTTACACGTTTGTAACTGTGAACTTTGGTTTATCCTAGGGAACTCGCCAGTAAACCAGAGCATCAAATACTGTGACGAAAGCATGAAAGCTGTCTGATGACGAAGTGTATAAGTTATGCACCGTTAACGGGACTTTCTGAATAAACTAACCTGAAATCAACCAGTGACTGGCAGATGTGCACCAAAAACTACTTTTCGAGTTTAGTATTAATGTTTTATCTGGTTTGCTCCCTTTATATTTACTTACTGTCCAACCTTTAACTTTTTAATTGTATTATCACTCCTGTGTCAAAGATGACTTTTACTGTTCGCGCCTCAATTGAGATAAGTAATATCTCATCTAATGTTGTTTAAAACTATCGTAACTTCTTTGGTGACGATAGTTCAAGTGTGATAATGGCCTTGTAAGCCGAAAGCCGATAACTCAAATAAATCCTGTAGAGAAAATACAATATTGTGTTTTTCATTTATAATTATGTTGTTCTTCCAAGAAGCGGCGGAGGAACCAGTTAACACGGTACGTATGTTAGGCAAAACGAGGAGAGAGAGAGAATAGGAAATGAAGATGATAGGGAGGAAACTGGTGTAGAAAGCTGAATGATACAGTTGAGATGAGTAGGTGAAAATGGTTTGGTCATGTAAAGAGGATGGAAGAATCCCTAAATGAATGACTGGAGTAAGTCTGACAGCGAGAGGCAGATCCAGAGCAATATGGACTAACTCGATCAAGACCGGTACAAAAAGAAGGAATCTAGAATAGAACAAAACAGTTATGAAGCAGAATGGTGGAAAGACAGTGTAAAACGTCCCAACCCGGGAAACGAAAACGACGAAGAGGAAGGAACATCCGTACAAGACACACAGAGAAAATAATGAGGAACTAGGATATTTATAACAGTTATGAGGAACATGAAATTGTGTAGCTTAATATCCACAGAGTACGTCTTAGTAGTTGTTTCCTCTCCAACCACTTGTCGTATTTACCTTCTGTTTATCAAAACCAATAAGGCGCAGCCCAGCTACTCTGAAAGCGACTAATAAATGCGTGAAGGAAGTTTTGGCCGAAAATACATCGATACCGATAACATGTTACAAACATTTTTATCTTATTAACAAAACACGCTCATTCTAAGATAAACGCAACCTCATAAGCAAAGCACTCTCACGACGGCAATATCAAAAGCTCTACTTCAGGGCCAATCGGACTAACAAGTTCGAAGAATACACAAACTTTCCATGTAAATAACGCCACTTTTGGAATCCTAGATTGGGTTAGTCTCTCTTATCTTTATCAAGCTCATCATTAATTGATAAATTTTCACATCCGAAAATATGGAAGAACAAGAGATTGAGTGATAAGATAATGTAATTGTTCCGTCATATTTTACTATCGATGTCAAGTGATCATTACTTTGCAGAAAGATAAAGGAATGTCACTCGTCTTCCAATTACTAGTCCAGTCAGAAGCATATGTTTAAGAGGTCGTACACAAGGGGCTAGGAAAGTTAAATACGAAATTGGTATCACCTGCCTAATATCGTGTAGGGCCCCCGCGAGCACGCAGGAGTGTCGCAACACGACGTGGCGTAGACCCGACTAACGAATGAAGAAGTTCTAAAGGGAATTGACACCATGAATTCTGCAGGGCTGTCCATAAATCATTAAGAGTTCAAGGGGGTGGAGATCTCGTCTGAACAGCAGGTTGCAAGGCATTCCAGATATACTCAATAATGTTCATGTCTGGAGTGTTTGGTGCCCAGCGGAAACGTTTAAACTCAGAGCGTTCCTAGAGCCACTATGTAGCAATTCTGGACGTGTTCGCTGTCGCATTGTCCTGATGGAATTACCCAAGTCCGTCGGAATGCACAATGGACATGAATGGATGCAGGTGATCAGACAGGATGCTTACATATGTGTCACCTGTCAGAGTGTAGGGAAGCAGCCTACTCACGCCTTATAAAATTCACATCAGTCTTTCCATTGTGTGCCAGCCAGTCCGCTGTAACTAGCTCTGACGTCATAAATGTTGCGCAATACTTTAAAAATCAACTAAATAACCAGAAACGTTTCTAGCATGTCAGGAGTAATACAAAATCAATATGTGTCGAATATCAGTTCAATAACTTTAACCATTATCGAAATTTGGATGTTTCTCTGTAAAAATCATTGGCGCAACAGAAAAGAGCTAGAAACTTAAAAATTTATATTTAGATTCCTTTTGCATAATAATTTAGTAGAAACAGTATTCTGGATCTCACAAATTAAAATTTTAGTTGAAATTCATGATTTTCTGGTTTTTGTCTTAGAAATTAAGGAAGCAAGATAGATTAAGTAAGCGAATAAATAAAGCTAGGATGTTTAAATTTAAGTAAAAGGGAGATCCGCTATAATCATAAAAATGTGAGAAGTTTCAACAGAATATCTATAAAACTATAGCTGTAGCGCATCTCCAAAGAGCAAGTTCAGAGCTCGTCTACTGCGTGTAGTGTAATTAAATTAATTCTCTCGCCCAAAATATTTGACTTAGCCACGTCAGACTTTTATTATGATTACTTACTTGTGTGCTGATTGCACAATTAAATTGAAAGCTTCATCGGCCATCAGCAAAGGAAGCAATGATTTATTCGATAACTTAAAGTGGTGCATTACTAGCCCAGCGGCTAGTCGGGAGAGCAGATTTGATCAGGCGTTCCCTTAGCCGTCCGCACCGCGGCTTTATATGTAAGAACGCTGCGCAAGAGAAAGGAAGGACCCAGTTCTCTCCAGACGCTGATTAGCGCGCCACCTGTGCCGGGAAGCGTCGCGTCGGTATCGTTGATACAAACAGCCTCGGATGCAGTAATAAGTTACTCGGGATACGCGTAACCATGAAATCGTTTTCGAGTGAAGTGTTAATTCTGGGATGACGTTAATGATCTATCTTTAGTTTGCGTATGTCGTATTTTCACGTGCCGCCACAGGACAGACATTCTACCATTATTAGCGTGGCGTTTGATGAACATCATCATCAAATTATGGCGAGCATTTAATTTGAACAGTTATAGTTGCATCAGCGCATTAGACTCTGAACTGCTCTGGTAGTTGGATTGTGTGGATTCTTTTTGGTCTGTGACTTTCAGAATATAGTGAACATTTTAGAGAGAATGGTTTTTGATTATGAATCCCAGACAATCTCCTAATTCCTCAGAGCTATAAGCTGTAGCTGTAAATGTATTTCTCAGATGAAGTGGGCACTAGGAATTCTAATTACAGGCTTCACGTTTTGCTAATCACTTTCTGGTTGCCAATATTGTAGTTAGAGAGCCAGTGTTGAGAACGGCAAACAACAGCATAAATACAAAACATTTATTCTATTATTCCACCCGCCGCCCCACAAGCGTAGTATCTAGGCATATCAGGGATCCCATGTCACTCCATCTGCACACGGATCACACTAGTACAGTGCCTCCAACACCTTGAACAGTCCCCTGCTGACGTTCAGAGTCCATGGATTCATGAGGTTGTCTCCATATCCGTACACGTCCATCCGCTCGACGCAATTTGAAACGAGACTCGTCCACACAGGCAACAAGTTTCCAGTCATCAATAGTCCAATGTCAGTGCTGACGGCCCCAGGCGAGGCCTAAAGCTCTATGTCGTGCAGTCATCAAGGATACACGAGTGGGCCTTCGGTTCCGAAAGCCCATATCGGTGATGTTTCGTTGAATGGTTCGCACGCTGACACTTGTTGATGGTCCAGTATTGAAATCTGGAGCAATTTGCAGAAGTGTTGCACTTCTGTCACGTTGAATGATTCTCTTCAATCGTCGTTAGTCCCGTTCTTGCAGGATCTTTCTCTGGCCGCGGCGATGTCGGGGATTAGATGTCTTACCTGATTCTTGATATTCGTGGTACATTCGTGAAATGATGGTATTGGAAAATCCCCACTTCATCGCTGCCTCGGAGATGCTGTATCCCATCGATCGAGCACCGACTGTAACACCACGTTCAAGCCCACTTAAGTCTTGATAAGCCGCCATTGTAGCAGCAGTAACCGACCTAACAACACTTGTCTGATGTAGGCATTGCCGACCGCAGCGCCGTATTCAGTCTGTATTTGAATACGCTTGCCTATACCAGTTTCTTTGGCGCTTCAGTGTATATCGGCACTGTCCACTCAAGATGTTGCGGCTCAACATAAGAAATCGGAAGCTACAAAGAACCGGATAGTGACGTTATAACAATGTCGAACTGGTTTTAGCCATTCACGGTCAGTTTCAAACCTCATGTGCTTTTTTAATTTTATTTCTGTTTGTTGGTTTTCGGCAGATGCCCATTCAACCATCTCAGTAATGGAAAGACGATGCGACAGTGTATTGCTGACTATTTTCTAGTACGTTACGACGAGACGAACATAAGCACAACCCAGACCCAACCCCCGTGCGGAGAAAATCTCCGACCCAGCCGGAAACGAACCCGGGTCCCTGAAGTTGGCAATCTGCCACACTGACACAGCAGCTACCGAGGAGGACGAAGCTCATGGTTCAGTATGTATGTTGTGAAAAATGGTATTGGTTTTTTTGAAAGTGGGACTATATTGATATGCACAACATTGTAAACACTGCCAACAGCGAGTTGAATGCCTCCTGGTGGCGCTGCAAGTGAGGAGGGTAGGGAAACTACGCAAACGGAGCAAAGATGAATGAAAAACCGTTTTAGCGACGATACTGGCCGAAAAAGGGGAAAACCACTGACTTCAGCGACATTACCAAAGCGCGCATTTTATGTGCCCCGGGGAGACAGCGAAACTGGTCGGCTGATCGTGTACTAGGCATTGGACGTCCATACCTCATCACTGAACGTGGAGGTCGAAGGCTTGTCAGTCTGTAAAACAGAGGCCCCTATCTGTGGCAGGTCTGATAACGGAGTACGACGCTGATGCAGTAACTTTCGGAACACACCATTCAGCGGACATTGTTGGACCTGGGGTTCAGCAGCAGACGACTCTCGCGTGTTTCCATGCTGTCCCAACGACATCGTTAATTATAACTGCAGTGGGCATGGGATCACCGAGACTGGACGGTGGACCAATGGAAACATATCAACTGATGCAATGAATCACGTTTCTTGTTATAACAATCTGATAGTCGTGTCAGGATACGTCATCATCCAGGTGAAGAGCTGTTGGTAACCGTGCCACTGACGTAAGCCGGTGGGGGCAGTATAGGGCCGGAGCGAGAGAGTGCAACATTTGTGACTGCGCGAGCGTCTGCCAACACGAGCGGTAAGCGAGGTCTGCGGTCGGAGCGGCTGGTGGAAGCGGTCATGCGTGCATGAGGTGTGATGGCTTGTGTGTGTGTGTGTGTGTGTGTGTTTTATTTGCTGATGAAGGCTTTGGCCGAAAATTGTAACGTGTAACAGTCTTTTCGTCGTGCCTCTCAACGACTCAACAGGTCTTCTTTACAATGAATAGCAATCTGTCCGTTTCATAATATTGTAGACCGAGATGTCAGCTATATTCCAGTGCTTGTTTTGGATATGGCGTCCGATACAACTGGGTGATATACGGGAAACGGACAATTCTCCAATGAACAGTAGTCTGTTGCAGAGAACTGGAAGACAGTATGCTGCTTATATTCTATTTCAGTATATAAGCTTATTTCAGCTTTATTTCCTTCATCAGTAGATGTCCTGACTTTGTAGATGGACATATGTCAACTTTGACTAAGCCATTATTGCTGTTGCAGTTGTTGGATGTAGCACTTTTTTCAGCAGTGTGTTAAAGTTGTTCGATATTTGCTGTTGCACCTATATTACAATACGTTTTTTTATCATCTGACAGTTGTAGAAATTGAAGTTTGACGACTAGTTGTTAACTCAAAGATACTCAAAAATATCTTTGTGCACAACTAGCTGTCAAATTTAAATCTCCACAACTGACTGATAATGGAGAACGTATCATTATATACGGCAACAGTCAATTATCGAACAACTTTAAAACGTTGCTTAGAAAAATATTACATCAAACAACAACAACAACAGCAGCAATAATGGCTTATTCAAAGTTGACATATGTCCATCTACAACGACAGGACATGTAGTGACGGAGGCTATAAAGCCGAAATAAGCTTATAAACAAAAATGAAATATCAAATAGCATACTGTCTACCAATTCTTCGCATAATATCTTATTTCGACATAATATATGCTGCAGGTTCAACAAAAAGGAAGAAAAGAAATAGTCCGTTGTTTACTAAAAATAAATGCATTGCTCTGTCGTTAACTGTTTCATTGTTAATGAAATGGTAGAGTGTCTCGAATTAAATGATATATGCACCGCCACATTCTCGCCAGTGGCAGCGGTGTACTAGACAATTAAAAAACGTCCGTTTCCCTTAGGTCACACTGTACATGTCTAATTCTTGTTGGCTTCCAGAATGTCAAGCGGCATGTTTTGACCAGCCGAAACTACTTTCGTCCGGGCATAACTGTGGGCTCTTTTATTTGCTCTGAGAAAAGGCTCGTCAAACTAGAACACATGAAACATTAGTTTCTCTTTGATACATAGACGAAAAAAGTATTTGACATATTTCTTTGCCACAGGAGTGCTGGATTTTTTGCAACTGTCATGGGCTGACAAACTATCGCTCGATGCACTAATTAAAACTACTCTCTTGAGGTACAAAGTTCAACATTAACAACAGTAAAAGTTCACCTGAAACTTTAAAGACGATGATGTGGCTGCTATAGCTGAGGCCTCAAACTGGTCTGAGCTCTTCTAAGCTCGGTTCTATACGGGCCTCCGCGCGAGGGCGGTGCTGCTGAGAGGGAAGCGTGGTCTTCTACAACGGCTTCCATACGTCATTGCGGACTGCAGCGATCCCTCGCTAATGCCTGTGGTATCGATTGCATTGCAGACTGTGATGTGGCACCACGTTCTCTGGACAATACTACATGGGACTCGTCGTATTTCAGGTCTTCCGCCATAAAGAAAGGCATGTACATACGTTCAAAACAATAACGATGTTTTTAAGTTTGGGAAATATTGAGAGATTAATTGTCTGGTAAGTGTTTAAGACAAACTATAGTTAATTAGTAACCTTATGTGGTAAAAGTCGAAGTAAGTTGCGTAAGTATGTTTATTGTAATTGTTTAACATGAGAATGTTATATGTATAACGTTAATAAGCTGCATGTGCAGTATGTAATACTCTTTTTTCAGACAGGCTGTGGCAGGAAGGTGATTCCAAGTGAATGTGAGTGTACCACGCCTGTCATTATGCTGCAAACAAATTGCTACATTGTGCTGCTTCGTTATTAGTTAAAGTGATTTTTCTAAAACAACAGGTTTGAAACAACGGTAGAATCGATGTCGTTCTCGTTGCAGCTTGTACTATAAAGGTGAAACGGTTGAAGAAATGTTTCACAGCAAAAAGCACACACAATCGATTAACAACTTCTTAATAAGTACGGGGTGCCGTATTTGAAAAGCAGAGTGCCTCTTATGACATAATACGAGAAAAACGTGAAAGTGGAGATTATATCCAACTCAATTCAAATGGTTCAAATGGCTCTGAGCACTATGGGACTTAACATCTATGGTCATCAGTCCCCTAGAACTTAGAACTACTTAAACCTAACTAACCTAAGGACAGCACACAACACCCAGCCATCACGAGGCAGAGAAAATCCCTTAACCCGCCGGGAATCGAACCCGGGAACCCGGGCGTGGGAAGCGAGGACGCTACCGCACGACCACGAGATGCGGGCTCCAACTCAATTCTCAAACGTTTAGAAATCGAACCTTTTATACAAAGTGAATATAAAATGTTCATTCGTTGCTGTGCTGCTATTGAAAGCCAGTGTACTTATGACATTATGTGACAGAACAATTAAAATTATCCTTCCCAGAGCCCGAAGCTCTAATTCAGTCATCTATACACTAGCACCTGCTTTATGCGTAACAATTTATTCCTTAAAGACTGTTGCAAGGCTATCCGCTAGAGTGTAGCACTTGCAGTTCGCACGTTCCCTATTATGGTATGGAGGCCATCGACCTGGGCTTCTATTGGGCCTGTGGCAGTAATCGAAGGCACCATGGAAGCTGTGGAAGATCAACATAGTGGACTACCTGCATTCCTTCATGTTTGATCGTTTCCTCGACGGCGACGGCATGTTACATCAGGATAACTATTCATGTCACAAGGCCAGAATGTGCTACAGTGTTGTTGTGCGATGTCCTTAGGTTAGTTAGGTTTAAGTAGTTCTAGGTTCTAGGGGACTGATGACCATAGATGTTAAGCCCCATTGTGCTCAGAGCCATTTGAACCATTTAGCCGGCAGGAGTGGCCGTGCGGTTCTAGGCGCTACAGTCTGGAGCCGAGCGACCGCTACGGTCGCAGGTTCGAATCCTGCCTCGGGCATGGGTGTGTGTGATGTCCTTAGGTTAGTTAGGTTTAATTAGTTCTAAGTTCTAGGCGACTGATGACCTCAGAAGTTGAGTCGCATAGCGCTCAGAGCCATTTTTTTTGTGCTACAGTGTTTTGAAAAGCATGACAGCGAACTCTAGACGACGTCTTGACCACCAAATTCGCCTGATCTGAACCCAATGAAAAACATCTGGGACATCTTTGGGCACCGTTTCGTGATCTTTGCTTAGACATCTAAAGCCACAACACTCCGGAAGCCTACAAAGGACTTGTCGAATCGTGCCACTCAGAATCGCTGCTGTACTGCGTTTCAAAGGTGGACTAACACGCTATTAATCACGTCGTCATAATTTTTTGGCTCATCAGTACAATACAATATGAATTACACGTAAGTATATGGCATTAAATAATGCGAATAATTCAGTCGAAGGCAAAGACGAGAACGTCGTGAAGATCCAAGTGACTGAGCGTATAAAAACTGAAAAAGTTGATTTACCACAGGGCCTTCCCACATACGCGATTCAGTATTATAAATTATATAATCGCAATATACTGACTGGGAGCATCACAAAACGCTCAAAAATGCTCACGTTATATCTGGATTAAAGAACAGGAATACGTCTCCGCTGTACATGATACTATGCATTTGTGTCTCACGTGAGAAACATAATAGAAAACTACTTCCCAAACGTGGGATCCATGCATTGTTAACGACAGGATGCAAACTGAATACGTGGCCACGGTTTAGTTTAAGAGGTATCTGTAATGCTACCCATGTCGACAGGTCGTGGAAACATCCAAAGTCTACACGAACGTTTGATGAAAGTTAGTTTACTCGACAACGAGACCACAATTAACTATGTAACATTGCCGTATGAAAAGACTTCGACACGCTAATCAAAATTCTAAGAACAGAAAACTGCCAAGTTCTCACGAATTTGCTGACGCAGCAGTAAGGAAAAATAATAAATCTGAAACAATTACATAGGCTCAGTATGTACACACATTTTCCGTAATTGATCAGCTAGAAGATTCAGATTCTTCGTTAAGAATGTAGTTAAAAGTGCACTGAAGAAATATTTATGCACCACAGATATGGATGGATGAAGATAATTGCATTTTGTTAAATGTTTAAAGCTGTGTACACACAATGTTATGGGATTTTCATTTTCTTGGATTCTTTAAAAACTCAGAGAGCAATTGCACTGTATGATAATATTTTTGGTACCGATAGTGCGGAAGATGTCGTGGATTCTCTTGTATTACTAAAAGTTCCTTGCTACTGAAATAAAGCCTCTCGATATCTCAGCATCGACGTGTTTCGCTAGAGTACAGCGGTAACTAATATTTAAAATACCATAATATGTCCCTAGATGTTAACTGAAATAAATTGTTGAGGTTTACCATGTTGTTAGCATAGAGCATCAGTGAGTGCACTAAATTTGATTGCACAGGTTATAAGTCAACGCTCACACATACTGTTTGTTGGCTAAATCTTTTTCGACAGTCAAATCATTGTCAATAGGCCTAAGAAACATGAAAGAATATACAAAATCTAGTTTTATCAACTTAATAAATTAAATAACTACAATACATAAATTAAAAGTGACAGCATAGCACTCTTGAGCCGGTGGCTGCGTCTGCTCTCGTCTACTACAACAGCAATGAGTGAAAATCTTTATAAGGCTAGACATGTCTGTATAAGTTAATTCAATTTGATGTGTAGGCGTGATTAAAATTAAGTTTCCGTAAAATAATAATAAGAGCGTTTTACAGTATTAATGAGCTGTCGAGAATTTAGTGAAAACTGTTTTAAAAATTATTAAATAGTTAAAAATCGTCACCACACGTACAGTTTTCTGCGACCATAGACAGGTAATCAGATGACGTGTCGGCATCTTAGACCCATCTCCGACCAGTATCTTTGATTCGTGGATCCGGTTCATCCACGCTCCGGAACGTCTACCGAACACTTTCGATATCGCATGGAATCCACGATGTGTTGCTTCGCCGTCATTATTACAACGAAAGGGATGTTGGCCGCTACCAGACAGTATTCTACAGCTTAATTATTCCTTAATTATTCATTGGTGTATATCACTATCGGGAACTAAACCTGTGTGAGGCGATATGAACATCTACACACATTCCAAACCACTGTGAAGTGAATGGTAGAGGGTACTCAGTAGGGCACGACTCGTTTAGGGTTTCTGAACATTTTTTCCTCTAGTAAATCACGGATTTTTTTAGTCTTCTGTCTATTGGGGAAACTGATGTAACTCTATGGAGCAGAGAGAGAGAGAGAGAGAGAGAGAGAGAGAGAGAGAGAGAGAAAAAGAAATCACTGTGCCTCTGAGTCTTTGTGCCTTTTTGCTAGAAAAGGAAAGACAAGCTTATCAATCAGTTTCTCAACGATCTTTGAACATACTACACCTCACATGACTCCCACTCTATGCTCTCTACATACTTCGTCTCTTTCTAAGAGCGCTATCTGGTTTACGCCCTATCATCGCTAATTTCATATGGTAATGAGTAACACAACAGTGGTCCATTTCATTAAAGAAGATGTATTGTAACACTAAAAATAAATAGAATAAGTTGTTCATTGAACATCAGCACGTACGTTAAGGAACGTATCCAAAATGTGCAGATCTGAGTTGAATCAGGCGTCAAAAGATAGATGACCACCATTAAGAGCTTGTACAAAGTATATATGAACGATAGCAAATATGTTTTGTTTGAACACAATGTGACTCCTTTATGAACTAAGTATATTTGCAGTGATTCAATAGCATTATTTTATGTGTATTCGACGCATATACTCATTCTGTTTTCCATTTCGTAAATGCACTTTCGACAGCCTTAAAAAAATTAAGGTTTTCAATACAGCGTGCAAGCTTACGTCTGTAATTTGACGCTTAAATGTCGTGAGTTTTATCAGTGTGTGGCTCAGACACAACAACTGCACATCGTAAGTTATACTTACTACTAAATCACCCAAAAATAATGTCATTCAAGTATGCTGCCACAAGACATTTAGGCTAGTAATCTTACATATTCAAATGTTCTTTTAATAATAAGCAAGGTTTCAGTTCTTTTTCTAAGACTACAAACTGGATGTTTATAACCTACTTTAGATATCTTCCGATCACAAGACTTAAAGTACTCTGCATAGTAATACGTTAGGGCGTCATCATCCTTTAGGTTCGCAAATTTACTTTTCTTAACAGCTTATGTCGTGTGAATAAACCTCTAGCAGTAAACACCAAAGTTGGACAGAGAATTCTCAGCATGTCTCATTTCGTGAAACACGCGTAATAAGCCAAAAGCAATTTGTGTTGCGAGTATAGTACCCACTTCAACCACCCCACCCCAACACCCTACCTCCATTTCCACATGCAATTTACATCACAAATGATACCTCCATCGCTATGACCATCCTCGTTTGCAATTTAGAGTTCAGTACATTCCTATACTTGTGCGACACAAATGTTTCGGAATATATTATTATGGCTAGATTTACATCCTATTAAAGAATATTGAGAAAAGAGTAAGGCAACTTCAGCAGCAAGCCGAAGGCGGTACAAGATTTCATTGGTTCACATAATATTGTGAAATCATCATGTAATAAATTTTATTACATAGGTAGAGGACATAAAGGGAAATCTGCATAAACACTTTCTATATTAATTGATAGGTAACGTATTTACAAGGCGACAGAAATTCAATGTAATTCCACAAAAGCGCTAGCTGCAACGTTCGTTAAAAGTGACCCATTATTTGAATGGAACGATAAATATGTCGTAACTGAGCTCCCTTAATAAGCTCGTGTCTTGAAAATATAAGCGGACTGTACCAATAGGTCAACGACCACTACACGTTCCTCGGTAGGTTGCAATGAACAGCACGTGGTGCAATCAAGGTCAATTAACGTCAAATACCGACTCAATTGACCTCGGAGCCGGCAAGACGCCAAGAAGCAGACCATGTATAATGAGAGCAATTCCTTTCACTGCGATTCTTTTTGTCCACAAGGGTCAAGAGGGGGTGACTAACAGCCTTAGCCAACCGTCAGAGGCCTTAATTTAATTTGTAGATCTAAGAAAACTGAACTATTATTCTCTCTCTCTCTGCTACAAGAGTTTTCTGCAAACTTCGTTAGTGAGTTGAGCAAACAGAAGTCTGTATGCGACGTGAATAGTGTTATCACCATTACTCTTCATGCTGTCTAATTTTGTTTTAGTGCTGACCTTTTGCTGAATGCAATATAAATTTATTATCTTCTTTACGAAACTAAAGTTCGCCAGTGAGAGGTTGGTCAAGTGGACCCATGATCATGGCCGATACGCCGAGTCCTGGTTACTGCAGAGGCATAAGTCTTTCACGTAAAGTATCTCGAAACTAGGTTGTGCTATAAACAGTATTATCATTTAGTAAATTGTTCAGAAGGGATGTTAAAATACGATTCATATTTGGGCCCTACTGGACCGCGCGATGTTCAACAAAGGGCCTTTTCAGATTTATTTTAGCTTTCCTTTGTGGTCCCATTACTTTCATTCACTCAGACTGGGTTCTTTCCGCTCATGAGACCAAATTATTTCGGTCTTCTTGGGATTTTCTTAAAGGCGAACAATCCAGTCGTGAATATCCTGCCAAAATTTTTTTCTGCCTGATACATCAAGTCGCGCTGCTTCGGTCTGTTTTTTTTCTGTTGCCCCGATCCATTTTATTGGTTCAGCTTTAGCTTTAGTAAAAAGGTGCTCGCAGACGTAAAGTTGTGAGGGCAAGTTATAAGACGTACTCTGCCACCACAGCATTGCCAACGAAAGGTAAGGTTCCGAGTTCGAGTCTCGGCCCGGCACAGTTTCATTCTGCCAGGAAGTTTCAGGGTTTGCGCGACTGACAGACTTCCCTCGTTCAGGTTAACCGACGAGTGACTACGGAAAAGGCATCCGGCCACAAAATTAAAGTAAAACAGATTTGCCAAATCACGAAAACAACGGACTCCGTACGACGTAATGAACACCAGAAAAGAGAAAATGAGTTTATAACTACGACATTTTTTAAAGGCAGCGAGTGACGCCATGAAACACAACTGGCTCTTTATTAACACTAAGTAATGACTGCTATCGAGAGGAGATCTCAAGTTCATTCCACATTTGTAGATTTACGGAGGGCTTTGACACCATTCCTCTTCCTCCTCCTAACCAATCTGCGTACCTGTGAAGTATCATCTCAGTTGTGCGGCTGTATTCGTGATACTCTGACAGAAAAGTCACAGTTGGTTTTAACTGACGGGAAGTCATTGACCGAAACCGAAGAGCTGTCTGGTGGTCCCCAAGGAACTGTTATATTCCCTCTGCTGTTCTTAAATTAAGTAAACAATTTATGAGACACTCTACATAGCCCTCTTGTATTGTTTTGAACATGATGCTGCCGTCCGTAGTCTAATTAACTCATTGCAAGATTAAAACGCATTCCAAAATAGACAAGAAATATGTCTGTTGCGAAAAGTGGCAATTGCTCCTAAACAATAAAAAGTATAAGGTCCTCCTTATAAGTACTAAAAAAAATCCGATAAACTTCGGTTACACGTTAAATCACACAAATTTTAAGTTCGTCCATTCAACTAAATATCTAAGGATTACGATAACGAACAACGTAAATTGGAACTATCACGTTGAAAATGTTGTGGGGAAAGCGAACCAAAGGCTACTTTTTATTGACAGAACACTTGGAAGAGGCAACAGGTCTATTAAAGAGATTGCCTACACTATGATTTTCCGTCCTCTTCTAGAGTACTGCTCCGCGGAATGCGATCTTTACCAGATATGACCGACGGAGGAACTAGAAAAAAGTTTAAAGAAGGGCATCTCATTCTCTGTTATCGTGGAACAGTGGAGAGACCGTCACGGATTGATAACCAATTTGGGGTGGGAATCATTAAAACAAAGACGTTCTTCGTTGTGGGATCACCAGCTTTCTCCTCCGGATACGAAAATATTTTGTTTGACTCGCATCTACATAGGAAGAAATGACTGTGGTAAAAAAGTAAGAGCAATCAGAGCTCATATGGAAAGAATTAGCTGTTCGTTTTTCCCACGTACGTTCGAGAGTGTACGGTCGAGAAATAGATTAAAAGAAAAGAACCCACCACTAAGCAGCCATGTAAATTAGTCACAAATTTATATTCGTATAGGTATCGAAGGAAAAATGCAAAATTGTTAACGTTGGCGGCCGATGGATGAATCTGTGACGCTGCAGCGCCATTTTACCAAGCAGCTGACAATGATCAGGAACTATGCCTCGCAGACAGGCTAATGTTCAATATATGCCGATGTCAGCAGTCGGAGACAGAATGTGTAATTGGGCTCAAAGAAGCCGGCTATCGGCGAATCGCATTAAGCATGAATTGGAGCGATGCAACTATTCGACGATGTTGGAAGGAAAGAGGGGAACCATGGTCGAACACAGCGTCAAGAAGTAAGTGGTCAACCTAGAGACACATAAGGACTGAGTAATCGTTAGAAAGGCACTCAGAGCCCGGACTCACCATTACCATCGTCATCGTCGTCATCATTATCATCATCATCATCATCATCATCATCATCATCATCATTATCATCACCACCACCCCCCCCACCACCACCACCACCACCACCACCACCACCATTATCACCATCACCATCACCGATCCGACGTGCAATTGGTGCTTCAGTGACCACAAGGACCATTAATAGGTAGCTCTCGGAAAGGGGCGCGGGTATCATTGACCTCTGTACACCAGCAAGTCGGCTTGCAGTGGTGTCGGGCACATTCCGCCTGAAATCTCATTGACTGGTGTGGAATTGTCTTCAGTGACGACTCCTGCTTAGAATTTAGCCACGATGACCAGCGAAAACGCGTCTGGAGACAGTCAGGAGGGACGGTCTGGGATGCCAAGCTATTTCTTTTCATAAGATGACCCCTTCGGTTTTCATCCATGGCACACTTATAAGAGGTGCGACAATAAAGTAATGAGACCGATTTTCTTTGCAAGATGTGGCAACCCTGCAGGCTTGCGCAGGCACAATATCTTTGACCTTGGTCTGTAAGCTGCTTCTAGTCCAAGTGGCACATCGATGCAACTGCTCATTCTTGAGTTGTGCTGTAATAAGTTAACACGTGTTTGTGTCTCTCGTCACGGAAATGGAACCACATAATATTGTGTAATGGTATGCCATTTCTTTTGTGTTAAATTGGATGAAAACGCGACAACTTACAGTGAGCTTCAAAAGGCTTTTGGAGAGGAGGTTATGTCAAGAGCTCAATTTTTTTTTGTTGGCATAAAATATTTAGTGAAGGCAGAACGAATGTTGAAGATGGAGACTGCAGAGGACGACCATCAACCTCATCAACGGATGCCAACTTGGTCAGGATGCGTGAACTCGTACTATCTGATAGAAGATTATCCGTGAAAATGATTGCAGAACAATGATTTTAGAAAGACTTTGTAAAAGAGTTCTTCGTGTCCGTGCCAACATTGCTGATAATTGGATTCCTGATCACAATAATGCGCCATCCCACGCTGCTCTGTCAGTACAGAAATTTTTAACCTCAAAACAAATTTCACTACTACCACAGCCATATTATTCACCAGATATCGCTCCGTGCGACTTTTTTCTATTTCCAAGAGTCAAAACGGCGGTCAAGGGACACCATTTTCAAACAACACAAGATGTCCAAAAAGCTGTGACGGGGGTCTTTGAGGATATTACAGAAGATGAGTTCCAGAAATGTTACCATCAATGGCAGAAGCGCTGGAAAAAGTGTGTGCAATCATAAGGCAACTACTATGAAGAAGACAACACTAAACTTGACTAAAACGGTAGGCAACATTTTTTTTCACATCAGTCTCACTACTTTATTGTCGCACCTCGTAGCACAGCAGTACATCGACGATAGTCTACGCTCAGTTCTGTTGCCCCTCATGGCAAACCACCATCCTGCACCACATTTCAGTAACGTAATGCCCGTCCGCACTTGATGAGAGTTTCTACTGTTTGCCTTCGTGCTTGCTAAACCCTGTGTTGGCCTGCAAGGTTGCTGAATCTCTTCCCAGTTGGGAAGGTTTGGAGCAGTAGGGCCCTCCAACCAGCACGGGGTTTTGGCAATCTGACGCACCAATCGGACAGAATTGGGCATGATATCCCTCGGAGGACATACAACAACTCTATCAATCAATACCAAGCCGAATAACTGCTTCCATAAGGGCCAGAGGTGCACCAACGTGTTACTGACATGCTCAGTTTGTGAGGCTCTTTCTCTTGTATAAATCTTCCTATTTTCCTGAAACTGTAACCATTTGTTTGTCTCCACATGTACGCCACAACAACTGATTCCCAACTCATATTCAGATAATTTCTTCGTGGTGCTTGATTTATTTTTGTCTTAAAGTATAGCCTGGAAGTGCAGTTCACTTAAGGTGTACACTAAAATAAATGAATCTCTCTGTACAAAGTTATATTCCGATAAAGAACGCCAGTGGCCACCGACAAAATGATCCTCATCGAATTTCAGATTAATGCATGTGCAACTGTGATGCACATAATGATGGCAGCAGGCTGTCGAAACGTATCGTGCTAATAAATATTAGTGAGCAGTGACTGGAGCATTAAGATTTTTCTCATAAGTCTGAAAGCGGTTCTTCGGATCCTCTGCCAAACAATTAAGTGTGAATTGGAGAATATAATGTAGATGAAGTATCCTGCGTAACGAAAATTTACTTGTGTTTATCTACGCGAAGGGGGAATTGTAGGAGTCAGGCACGTTTCGCGATGGCAGCACCTCACTGTCACCTAACAACACCCCGTGAACTTATGCTGCAAGCTGCAGATGCAAGCTTCCGCGTCGTTTGGACGAGGGCGCGGTCCAGAAGGACACGCCAGTTCCGGCTGCAGATATGGCCATGCACGCCCTGCTCATCGGCAATGCAAAGTGAGGGCGCGGCGTGGCGCACTGCTGCCACACGGCACAACACGAAGCGACGCGACACGCCGCGCGCTGATCCGATTACGCCTGATTGCGGCCTGACACCAGCGTTTCTCCCCCTGAGCCGTTATCTACGCCTTGACGGCTGAGCCGCTGTCGGCTCATTCATAACCAGAACATCTGATCGGCTTCTCCTTCGTTGTAATTTGCTTGTCGTGTAATATTCTGTATTGTCAGAGTCTAACCAGTCCATCGGAGAGAATGCGACAACGTAGGAGGAAGTTATACACAACTGGCCATTAAAATTGCTACACCATGAAGAAATGCAGATGATAAACGGGTATTAATTGGACAAATATATTATACTAGGACTGACATGTGATTACATTTCCACGCAATTTCGGTCCATAGATCCTGAGAAATCAGTAACCAGATCAACAACCTTTGGCCGTAATAACGGCCTTGATACGCCTGGGCATTGAGTCAAACAGAGCTGGGATGGGGTGTCCAGGTACAGCTGCCCATGCAGTTTCAATACGATACCACAGTTCATCAAGACTAGTGATTGGCGTATTGTGACGAGCCAGCAGACCAGACGTTTTCAACTGGTGAAAGATCTGGAGAATGTGCTGGCCAGGGCAGCAGTCGAACATTTTCTGTATCCAGAAAGGCCCGTACAGGGCCTGCAACATGCGGTCGTGCATTATCCTGCTAAAATGTAGGGTTTCGCAGGGATCGAATGAAGGGTAGAGCCACGGGTCGTAACACATCTGAAATGTAACGTCCACTGTTCAAAGTGCCGTCAATGCGAACAAGAGGTGACCGTGACGTTTAGTACTCGTTTGAATAATTTCACACTTTTCTTTATTCAGGGTCAATTGTCACTTTTCGCAACATACAGATATCTTATCTAAATCATTTTGCAAGTCGTTTTGGTCGTCTGATGACTTGACACGACGGTAAATGACAGCATCATCTGCAAACAATCTAAGACGGCTACCCAGATTGTCTCCTATGTCGTTAATATAGATCAGGAACAATAGAGGGCCTATAACACTTCCTTGGGGAACGCCGGATATTACTTCTGTTTTACTCGATGACTTTCCGTCTATTACTACGAACTGTGACCTTTTTGACAGGAAATCGCGAATCCAGTCGCACAACTGAGGCGATACTCCGTAGGCACGCAGTTTGGTTACAAGACGCTTGTGAGAAACGCTGTCGAAAGCCTTCTGGAAATCTAAAAATATGGAATCAATTTGACATCCCCTGTCGATAGCACTCATTACTTCATGAGTATAAAGAGCTAGTTGTGTTTCAAAAGAACGATATTTTCTGAATCCGTGCTGAGTATGTGTCAATACATGAGTACTAAAAGAAATCAGCTAAATTTCGATTACGCGATAAGTCATACAAATCTGAAGGCTGTAAATTCAACTAAATGCTTAGGGATTAAAATTACAAATAACCTAAATTGGAACGATCGCATAGATAATACTGTGGGTAGAGCAAACCAAAGACTGAGATTCATTGGCACAACACTTAGAAGGTGCAACAGGTCAGCTAAAGAGACTGCTTACACCACGATTGTCCGACCTATTCTGGAGTATTGCTGTGCGGTGTGGGATCCGCATCAGGTGGGATTGACGGATGACATCGAAAAAGTACAAAGAAGGGCAGCTGGTTTTGTATTATCGCGAAATAGGGGAGACAGTGTCACAGACATGATACGTGAATTGGAGTGGCAATCATTAAAACAAAGGCGTTTTTCGTTGTGACGGGATCTTCTCATAAAATTTCAATCACCAGTGTTCTCCTCCGATTGCGAAAACATTGTTGCCACCCACCTGCATAGGGAGAAATGATCATCACGACAAAATAAGAGAAATCAGGACTAGTACAGAAAAATTTCAGTGCTCGTTTTTCCCGCGTGCCGTTCGAGAGTGTAACGGTAGAGAGACAGCTTGAAGGTTGTTCATTGAACCCTTTGCCAGGTACTTTATTGTGAATAGCAGAGTAATCACGTAGATGTAGATGCAGAATCGTTTTCTCCGAAATACTTCATAATGTTCGAATACAGTACATGTTCCAAAACCCTACTGCAAATCGACGTTAGTAATATAGGCCTGTAATTCAGCGGATTACTCCTACTTCCCTTTTTGGGTATTGGTGTGATATGAGCAATTTTCCAGCCTTTAGGTACGGGTCTTTCTGTGAGCGAGTTCCTAAATATGGAGCTATTTTATCAGCATACTCTAGCCCGGCTTCCTCTCACGCCACAGCATGGACGCGCACGACGCAACTGGTGCCTTCAGAGGATCACTTAGAAGATGCAATTGCGCGTGGTCTTCAGCGATGAAAGCATATTTGCCTGCATGCGAGTGATATTCGTTTGTGCGTACGACGTAGGCTGGTGAGTGCCGTCTCGTAGAGTGCATTCGTCCAAGACACCCCGGCCCCACCCAGGGCCTTGTGGTATGGACTGCGATAACCACAACTCTCGTCAACCTTTGGTGTTTTAGCAGTGGGCGCTAACGAGAGCTTGGTACGTGCAGAGTGTTCTTACATCCGTTCTTTTGCCATTCTTGCAACAGGAAGGTAATGTGTTGTTCCAACATCATAATTCTCGCTCACAGACTGCCCGTGAAACTGAACGTGCTCTACAAGACGTCCAGCAACTTACCTGGTCAGCACGATATCCGGACTTGCCTCCAGTCGAGCAAGTGTGGTATATGGCAGGAGAAGTGACTCGTCCGACTCGTCAACCAACAACTCTTATATGACTACGTGAACATGTCGAGCAGGCGTGGTATAACGTATCCCAGGACAGTATTCGACATCTGAACAATCGACCAGATGGCAGAATCAGCACCTGCATTGCCGCCAGTGCAGTGTACACCACGTACTATATGGAAGTTTCAGCATGGGTCGATACCTGGCACCTCAGAACCACTTGTGCTATTGATCTATATATGAAGTCATGCCATTTACTCCATATTTACTGTTGCAATAATAAATCTTGAGTGAACTGGAAACCGCTAAAAGAGTGTACTAATGTTTTTCCATCAGTGTACGTAGATGTAGAAGGTCATCTGTTGTCCTCATAATCTGCCTCCAGTTACGATGCTTTTGGATTTTTTTTCTTCTTTGGGTTATCTTTCCAGCAGTATCGGCGAGGAGTGATCATTGACAAGAAGAAGGGGCAGGATGATAGGATATGTCTTAAGGCATCAAGGAGTAACTTATGGTACGTGATGGGGCTGTATGGGAAGACAGATTGGGCTGTATCCAAGAAATAATTAAGGACTTTGGGTGCAAGTGCAGCTCTGAAGTGGTTAGCACAAGAGAGGAATTCGTAACGAGCCACATCAAATCAATCAGAAGACTTATGAAAAGAAAAAAAGGTTATTTTCGGCCTACAGAAGTCGCAATTCTCTTAATCTACCCAACCATTGGATGTCTGTCCCGTACACCTCATTCTCTACCCTTTCCGAAATGACAGGCTGGCTCGAAAGCCATTATGTTCTAGCTATCGAATTCTCACTTTCCTTATCTCAGCAGCCTTTGGTTGCCACAGTTTTGGTTTCTTCCTTCCTCTCCCACCATCTATACCTCGCATTTGGCAAAAAACCTTCTCCGAAAACTGGCGCTAAAAATGAACCTGTCGTCATCTGTTATGGTGATACACATAATATTCGTGTATCTCAATGATAAAATCTTCTCGGGTTGATTGACGAGTCAATGCATTGTTCTCCAGCAACGTTTAAACAAGCTTCTTGCTTGTCATCTTCTTCGCCTGAAGATGGCAAGTAAGAAACTTGCTGAAACGTTGCTGGAGAACAACACAATGACTCTGCTGTCAACCCGAGAAGATATTATCATCGAGATTCGCCGAGAAAGCCTGCATTCTCATATACACGTTTATCTCAGTTTTGCTCGAGGCGAAGTCTAAGTTCAGGATACATAAATAATCCATTGTTTAATCTCCAGTTTTAAATCGTTGTTGAATCTGCTATCCACGTGCCCAAAAGTCCTCTACTTTAACTAGTCTCAAATCCGCAACGTCCAGTTGGGCATTCTGCTCTGTTCCTCTAGAAAGTTCCATCACTATAAAATTCTCAGCAAGCATTTTTAGACAGACATTGCTTGCACTGTGGGATAGCCCTCTCGATCATTCCCACATCTTAACTTCAGACAGTACTGTTTTTTTTTTTTCGGTAGCGGTTTCATCTGAATATATGCTTTCAGTTTACTACTCGGTCGAGTTTCTAGAGCACTATGTTAAGCAATAGCGGCGAAACAGCATCACCTTGTCGCAAAACTATGGGTACGCCAAATTCGCTTGATTCCTCTCCCAGATATTTAATAATTTCTTTTATACCTGTTATGAACGCGCTCACCAAGCCGCACGACCTTATTTGGTACCCAAGATTTCCTTAGGATTTCCCATTTTTAACGTAAAATCTTAGCTCTGATGTATATTGCACTAGCCTGTACTACAGTGGACGCCCTTTTCGTATCTATTTACATCCATCATCATCTAGACCTGTTTTGGCTATGCTAGTCTTTGTCTGCCGCTATAATTTTTCCTTCCACTGTTCCTGCAGACGTTAATTACGAAACCACATTTCTGGAAAACAACGCGATCGTCTGATTTTCAATAAGGAAACAATTTTTCAATATCCATAGATTGTTTCACATTTCAAACGTCTCTAGTTGATTCTTATCAGAATTCAGCAATGTCCCTGTTTTGTTTCGACACTATTTTGGGACCCATACTTACAGTTTCACGAATTTTTCCCCCTACTGTGAGTTACCACTTGTTGAAAATCTTTTTCCGTGCTTAATACACTAAACTGCATGTGGCGCCTACCTTGCTGCAGGCGTTGTGTGTAATTCAACCTATTGTATACGGACGCTATATCTTCTGAAACCTTGTGGAATTTTCTTTCATATGCGTCATTATTTCTTCGACAAACAACATTAACGATAAGCAACAACTCAACCTTACACCCTTTAACAATAGCTTGTCACTACTGTGGTTACACCTAAAACAATTAAAGAACTGCTTGGAAATTAGTTTCGCCTGATCGTCCACCAACAGTATGCCGAGCAATGGCTCAGTTGGACAAAAACAAAAATAAAAGCCCGTGGCCGGAATAGGTACTCATACCAGTAATCTCCTGTAGTGACTTTAGGGAAACAAAAGGAAGAACTCCTCGCTTTTGGCAAAAGGGAATTCGATTGACGTCTCATCTCGATACAAAATCAGAATGCTGACCACTGCACCACTCCCAGTTCGTATCAGGCAGTTTTGCCTAAGTAGCTTTGTACTCAACAAAGACCTAAGCGTTGTACAATGGCATAAAATGCAGTATTTTATACCTTTACACCTTAGAATCTGAAACAAATACAACGTAATCGCCTTGTTAACTGTTATTCTTGTAAATATGAGAGTGATACCTATGCCGCACTTAAAATGCAATAGTGAAGATACCATCCCAACGAAAACGTGGCATTAATTAAAATTTAAATCTCATCTAATATAATGATTCACTACATATGCGCACAAGAGATTCGGTTAGTAGGAGCTCGTAAGTTGGTCATATGCCAACACTATCTTTCGGGACAACGGCCTAGTTAAATAAGGGTCCTGACTGAAGGTCGTTCATGTGCCTTCATCATTTTACTGATTCGGCAGCGCTCAACACGAGGTGAGAAGAGACAAAGGGAGCTAATGATTCTCAGAAAAAAAAACAGAACAAAAATACCCTGTCAGTGGATAACCACAGAGACTGCATATGTAGATTGACAGCCAACGCCTACCACTTCGCCCAAACAGTCAGTTCCAATATCGTATCAGTATCTGGCACGAAATAAATACATAAACAATGTGGGAAGGAATGCAGCAACCCACGAAAAGAATTCCATGCGAGTCTTTCAGAGATACGTGAAGTGGTATGAGGTGAAGTAAACACCTCGTGCTTACACAGATACACATTTCAAACTTCTCAGCGTCAACTACAGTGCCGATAAGAGCGTGGCCCGCCTAACAAGAAGTGAAGTACTTTTGAGGGGCAGCTGACTGCGATAACGCACTAAACATCTTTTCAGTAAATTTTAAACTCATATAGCCTATTTAATATTGGTAACTACCAACCACACCGCGACGAAAGGCGGACAACAACGTCTCTGCCTACAGAATTATTCGTTAAGATCACAACCACAGGATAAAAATTGGAAATGAGCGTATGCCATCGATGGCCGGGAGGCCCCATTCGGGGAAGTTCGGCCGCCAAGTACAAGTATTTTTTCATTCGACTTGCGCACCGGTGATGAGGATGAAACGATGATGGGGACAACACGACACCCAGGCCACGAGCGGAGAAAATCTCCAACCCGGCCAGGAATCGAACCCGCGCCCGCTTGTATGGGAGGCAAGCACGTTACCACCCAGCTAATCCAGCGGATACCACAGGATAATTTATATATGATTAATGGTATTTGTTCGTTGCTTTGATTTGATTTGATAGTACGGGGAGAGAGAGAAGCTGCAGCACAGAAGAAACTTTATGACTGGAACAACACATTCCAAAATTTAGGACTAAAAATAAATAAAACAAAGACAGTAAAAATGACCATCAACAGGCAAGGAACAACCTCAAATATATTTCTAGAAGGAGTCAAAGTACAACCTGTTTCCCATTTCAAGTACCCAGGAAGCATGATCTCGAAAGACAACACCATTAAGCATGAATTGCTCAACAGGACACACAAAGCATCCAGTTTTTCACTCATATCAGAAATCTTCTCTGGGACGATAAAATTCCACGAAAAGCAAAGGCGGCCATGTACCACACCTATTTCGTACCAGTCCTTACATATGGTTTAGAGAAATGGCTCCGAGCACTATGCGACTTAACTTCTGACGTCATCAGTCGCCTAGAACTTAGAACTAATTAAACCTAACTAACCTAAGGACATCACACACATCCATGCCCGAGGCAGGATTCGAACCTGCGACCGTAGCGGTCGCTCGGTTCCAGACTGTAGCGCCTAGAACCGCATGGCCACTCCGGCCGGCTGGTTTAAAGACATGTACCCTATTAAACAAAGACCTCAGTAGAATTCGGGCAACAGGAATGAGATTCATTAGAACAACCAATCAAACAACTAGAAAGGACAAAATAAGGAGTGAGGTCAATTGAAAAGTAGCTGATATTGAGGTTCCTGTTACCAGTGTTATTAAGAAACTCAGGCTTCAGTGGTATGGGCACATAATGAGAATTGACAGCGAAAGATCTGCCAGAAAGTATTTCAACCTGAACATCGTAGGAATAAGAGCATGGAGAAGACCAAGAAAACGCTGAATAGAGACTGTAAGATCAGATTTGGAGGAAATAGGACGAAGAAGATGGCGAGCGCTTGTACACCCGGGAAACTGGAGTTGCAAAACGATGATGATGATGAAGACGGTGATGATTTGTTAGTTGCTGTTCAGATCTCATGTATTTCCAATGCATGATTTTCAATTTTTTTCAAGTGCCCCACTACAGCAACTCTGCAATGCTAATAATAATTTTCGCCCTCTGTATACGATCGACTTCGGCATTCCTTTAAGGCTATGCCCCACGTGTGTTTTTCCAGAGGGATCTGAGCTGGAAATAACGCGGCAGAACTAGAACTGCAGTGTCTAAGTGAGGGTGGCCACAGAGCGCTGGAATTCATGCTGCTGCAGTACAGGCGTTGTGCGTTTCGATGGTTGCGTGGAGAAAAATGCACCGCGGGCTATTTGTCCCCTGGAATTCCAGCTGCCTGAGTGGCCACACGAGCTGTTTTCCACGCCGCGTTGGCTATGTTGCGCGCTACTGACCAGAACGCTGTGTTTGTGATACATGGTTCAAAATGGTTCAAATGGCTCTGAGCACTATGGGACTTAACAGCTGAGGTCGTCAGTCCCGTAGAACTTAGAACTACTTAAACCTAACTAACCTAAGGACATCACACACATCCATGCCCGAGGCAGGATTCGAACCTGCGACCGTAGCAGTCGAGCGGTTCCGGACTGAAGCGCCTAGAACCGCTCGGCCACCACGGCCGGCGATACATCGTACCCACACTATAAAAAAACAGTATTTTAAAGATGGAGTAGCGGCGAGCAGTTATCATGGCACTTATTAAGTGAGAGTGAGAGAAAATGGAACCGGAGAAAATAACACAGTCGATAAGCACGCACACTGTACAAAAAGTTTTATTTATTACTTCATTTATTTTTCAAGCAAGTTCCTCTTAAAATCACAGTTAGTGACTCTGTGCACCTGTGCAGCTGTCTTGCTAAGGCACTGGTACACGAGTAGAGCAGAAGTAATCTGCAAACTGATCTCCGACAAATTTTCGGCTTGTGTTCCCTCTAGTACCGCAAGCAGATATACTTGTCAGTGCACATATCAGAGTGTCCTCTAAGTTGTAACCACCAGATAGCCTGACACAGCTGTGACGTACACAACGTGTTTTAACTACACTGTCAGCAAATTCAACGTTCACATATACTGGTCGTCGCAAAATACACCATTTATTTGCTAAAATGTCAAACACCCTTTCAACAGGAGACTTAGCTCTTGATAATTTATTGCTAAATTTTTTTTGAGGCGTCAACTCTTTTGTTGGATAAGGTATTAAGAATTTTTCACACAGTGCACAGGCCTCGTCAGCCTGAAATACGTATGTCTGTAGGACAGTTTCGAAGACGTTCCGACTGCGGTAAGTTTAATGCCTCTTCGCAGATTTTTTCCCCTACCTCAGCTGCTTGGAACAAATTTCAATCCACTTCATGCCCATAGCCTCCCACATCATTGTATCTAAAACAATAATTGGCTTCTGCCATAGCTTCTAAGACAATCGAACAGAACTTTCTATACTTGAAAAGTTCACTTGCCGATCCTCATGGTTTTGTAACAACGATGTGTTTCCCATAAATGGCACCTACACAATGAGGGAAATTGGCCTTAACCTCATACTTCTGACTGATTTCCATCCAATCTTCAGCTGTTGATTGTTTCATGAAATGTTTCCCGAGCGTCTCCCGTATAGCCACACTCATCATAACGAATAACGCGTGTAATCTAATACGGCCAAGTGAAGTGAAGTGAAGTGAACAGAATGAGCTTCCTGATTATTTAAAACTTTTAATCAGTTTATTATGATGTACATAAAATTTCGTTTTAGTTAAGGAGGTACAGAAACGTTGGAAAACAAAGGATAGTTACCTGAGAACCTTAAAATTCCAGGAAGGCCGAAGTGGAGATGCAGCAAAGAATAAGACGACTTTTCTGTATAACAAGCAAATGACCTTTTTTCTGTCATGTTTTAAATTAAGAGAGTGCGTTACAGAGTCATATTTAAATTAAATTGGATGTTCCATTACTTTTAACTATTCCAATACGGAAAAAATGTTTGCAGAAATCAGAAAGCAGTGAGGAATCAGTTCCAGTAGTTGAGGAAACTGCACCAATCCAGTTGTAGTTGGCCGTCTGACTGCCACTACCCGACAGTTTCTCCCGCTCTGTGTAGCCGCCACACTTTCTGGAATTACTGCCACGTTTTCTCCCGCTCAAATGCCGCTGGAAAAAACGCACGTGGCGCCGTAGCCTTACTGGGCATAAAGTTACATGACATGTACTTATTTGGATTTGTGCTTAGGAGGAGAGTTTACTGACAATACCTGTGTTTGATCGCTCAAACTTTCGTACAAGATGATGCCACGCATCCTCCTCCTTAGGCTCTGTGCAGAATTTCAGGCAGCAAATATCAAAAAGTGAAACGTTTCGCCCAGTATCTTCCTAATATCACCCAAAACTACGTCTGGGGCCAGAATTTGGAATGGTGTATTTACGCAACTTATTTTGGCCGTCAGTTACAGAGAAAACTAGCTCTTTATAATCAGGTTAATAGCGGTGCCAGTAAAGGGAAGGCAGCTACACTACTGGCCATTAAAATTGCTACACCACGAAGATGACGTGCTACAGACGCGAAATTTAACCGACAGGAACAAGATGCTGTGATATGCAAATGATTAGCTTTTCAGAGCATTCACACAAGATTGGCGCCTGCAACGTGCTGACACGAGGAAAGTTTCCAACCGATTTCTCATACACAAACAGCAGTTGACCGGTGTTGCCTGGTGACACGTTGTTGTGATGCCTCGTGTAAGGAGGAGAAATACATACCATCACTTTGATAAAGCTCGGAACGTAGCCTATCGCGATTGCAGTTTATCATATCGCGACATTGCTGCTCGCGTTGGTCGAGATCCAATGACTGTTAGCACAATATGGAATCGGTAGGTTCAGGAGGGTAATACGGAACGCCGTGCTGGATCCCAACGGCTTCGTATCACTAGCATTCGACATGACAGGCATCTTACTCGCATGGCTGCAACGGACCGTGCAGCCACGTCTCGATCCACGAGTCAACAGATGGGGACGTTTGCAAGACAACAACCATCTCTACGAACAGTTCGACGACGATTGCAGCAGCATGGACTATCAGCTCGGAGACCATGGCTGCGGATACCCTTGACGCTGCATCACAGACAGGAGCGCCTGCGATGGTGTACTCAACGACGAACCTGGGTTCACGAATGGAAACGCGTCTTTTTTTCGGATGAATCCAGGTTCTGTTTACAGCATCATGATGGTCGCACATTGGAAGCTTGTATTCGTCATCGCCATACTGGCGAATCACCCGGCGTGATGGTATGGGGTGCCATTGGTTACACGTCTCGGTCATCTCTTGTTCGCATTTACGGCACTTTCAACAGTGGACGTTACATTTCAGAAGTGTTACGTCCCGTGACTCTACCCTTCATTCGATCCCTGCGAAACCCTACATTTCAGCAGGATAATGCACGACCGCATGTTGCAGGTCGTGTACGGGTCTCTCTGGATACAGAAAATGTTCGACTGCTGCCCTGGCCAGCACATTCTCCAGATCTCTCACCAACTGAAAACGTCTGGTCAATGGTGGCCGAGCAACTGGCTTGTCACAATACGCCAGACACTACTCTTGATGAACTGTGGTATCGTGTTGAAGCTGTATGGGCAGCTGTACCTGTACATGCCATCCAAGCTCTGTTTGACTCAATGCCCAGGCGTATCAAGGCCGTTATTACGGCCAGAGGTGGTTGTTCTGGGTACTTATTTCTTAGGATCTATGCACCCAAATTGCATGAAAATGTAATTAAATGTCAGTTCTATTATAATATATTTGTCCAATGAATGCATTTATTCTTGGTGTAGCAATTTTAATGGCCAGTAGTGGACATGTCTATGAAGAGACTGTTATCTCGTTGACCGTCTTGCAGCGCGGGATGATCCTTGCAAGGCGCATGGGTCATAGCGTAACAGAAATTAGATAAGAACTCAGTTTCTGTGACCAATAGTATCTAGGGTAGATATTCAACATCGCAGAGACGATGTGTCCACAGGGCGCAGCACAGGACGAGCATAAATGTTGACAAACTGACGATACATCATCTCTGCAGAGCCATACGGGTCCTAGATGGTCTACTGTGACTCAGATTTCGCCGATTTGAATAGGGGGCGTGAAGAATACATTTCTATCCGAGCAATACGGTCAGCAGTGGATGAATGCCGTTACATCCAGTGCATGTGTGTGCGCAGAAATTTAACCAAGAAGGGGCAAGACTCCAAAAGTTCCATTTGTTATACAACTGGTTAACTGAGTTTGAGAAATTGTCTTGGCCCAGGAAATGAACTTCACAGAAAGCACACAAAGACCATTGTTTCTGAAACGTTTGATAGTTATTCATTCAATATTTTTTTTAATGTGGATTGCGACTTTACCTTAAAGCTAAGCGTATTTGATAAGAATATCCAATATTTTTATGTTTTAACGCTAGTAATATGAACGTGGATGTACGAAACCTTTGGAAACATCCATCAAATTGGATGGACAGGCTACGATGGAAGCAAAATGGTCTTCGTCTCCCCTATTTGGCACGTTATTGTGGCAACTGGACTACAGAACTCTTAACTCTATTGCTGGATGTCGCGCAGGGTTGAACCTCATATAGCTTAAGAACATGCAAACACCTTTTAGAAATCGGTATTTTACTGTCATCAAGAGCAGAATTTTTTCTGTATTTGGGCCTGCAGGCGAAATATAGGTGAATAGACCGACAGTATGGTATGATCGTGTTCTTCATACTCTGCTACAATCGCGCTTCAGAGTAAAACTCAATGGAGTCACAGCATACCTTGATGGGTAAAACGCAACTTACTGTTGAGGTTAAGATGTGTGCGAGCGAAGGGGCTCTTCTTGTAGTAACTAGGGACAAATATTGGGCAGGTATAATACAGCCAAATTTATAATGCGCTACGTTTTGGAACTGTCCCTTTCTGTACCTCATTAAGGTCTGTACAAGGAATCGACAAGGAGAAGAGCGGGTACTCTATTTCAGTAGTGTTCTATAACGATTCACGTCACCCAAGATTGCAAAACAACGTCGAAGTAGCAGCCACGACAAGGAAGGGTACAATTTCTCGGGAACAACCTTACAACCAAACAATGTAGTATTTAATGAAGCCACTGTGTTATCCCTGCATGCGGCTGAGTACTATCAGAGACTATAATTCGTAGAAATGTGAGATAATTTTGAAATTAGATACCAGGAGGGAGCCCCTCTTGCCAACTCCCCCCTTGCGGACACTTATGATCCAGTGCCTTCTCATGTCTTATGGCCGCTCTCCTAAGGGAGAAGGTGGGTGTAGGAGGGGATCTGGTGGTTGCTTATTATTATAAATTAACATGTGTGCAGACGACAGTACAGCCCACAGTTCTGTAAGGATTCGTATATGGCCAATTGTGGCAAATTATATATATATATATATATATATATATATATACACTCCTGGAAATGGAAAAAAGAACACATTGACACCGGTGTGTCAGACCCACCATACTTGCTCCGGACACTGCGAGAGGGCTGTACAAGCAATGATCACACGCACGGCACAGCGGACACACCAGGAACCGCGATGTTGGCCGTCGAATGGCGCTAGCTGCGCAGCATTTGTGCACCGCCGCCGTCAGTGTCAGCCAGTTTGCCGTGGCATACGGAGCTCCATCGCAGTCTTTAACACTGGTAGCATGCCGCGACAGCGTGGACGTGAACCGTATGTGCAGTTGACGGACTTTGAGCGAGGGCGTATAGTGGGCATGCGGGAGGCCGGGTGGACGTACCGCCGAATTGCTCAACACGTGGGGCGTGAGGTCTCCACAGTACATCGATGTTGTCGCCAGTGGTCGGCGGAAGGTGCACGTGCCCGTCGACCTGGGACCGGACCGCAGCGACGCACGGATGCACGCCAAGACCGTAGGATCCTACGCAGTGCCGTAGTGGACCGCACCGCCACTTCCCAGCTAATTAGGGACACTGTTGCTCCTGGGGTATCGGCGAGGACCATTCGCAACCGTCTCCATGAAGCTGGGCTACGGTCCCGCACACCGTTAGGCCGTCTTCCACTCACGCCCCAACATCGTGCAGCCCGCCTCCACTGGTGTCGCGACAGGCGTGAATGGAAGGACGAATGGAGACGTGTCGTCTTCAACGATGAGAGTCGCTTCTGCCTTGGTGCCAATGATGGTCGTATGCATGTTTGGCGCCGTGCAGGTGAGCGCCACAATCAGGACTGCATACGACCGAGGCACACATGGCCAACACCCGGCATCATGGTGTGGGGAGCGATCTCCTACACTGGCCGTACACCACTGGTGATCGTCGAGGGGACACTGAATAGTGCACGGTACATCCAAACCGTCATCGAACCCATCGTTCTACCATTCCTAGACCGGCAAGGGAACTTGCTGTTCCAACAGGACAATGCACGTCCGCATGTATCCCGTGCCACCCAACGTGCTCTAGAAGGTGTAAGTCAACTACCCTGGCCAGCAAGATCTCCGGATCTGTCCCCCATTGAGCATGTTTGGGACTGGATGAAGCGTCGTCTCACGCTGTCTGCACGTCCAGCACGAACGCTGGTCCAACTGAGGCGCCAGGTGGAAATGGCATGGCAAGCCGTTCCACAGGACTACATCCAGCATCTCTAAGATCGTCTCCATGGGAGAATAGCAGCCTGCATTGCTGCGAAAGGTGGATATACACTGTACTAGTGCCGACATTGTGCATGCTCTGTTGCCTGTGTCTATGTGCCTGTGGTTCTGTCAGTGTGATCATGTGATGTATCTGACCCCAGGAATGTGTCAATAAAGTTTCCCCTTCCTGGGACAATGAATTCATGGTGTTCTTATTTCAATTTCCAGGAGTATATATATATATATATATATATATATATATATATATACCTCAAAATCTTACTTTCATTGCAGACCAGGGTGGGTTTGCTGTGGGTTGGGGCATGGCTGGTGGTCTCAAAACCATTTCGATATTAACCCCGCCCAACCCCCCTCCTCATCCCAGATCAGACACGTTCTTGGCAGCACCATCAACACCAATTCAGCCCACTCCTTCCTATGTCAGTGTCATAGATAACAATCCCTCAACCCCACCCAGTTTCTATCAGGCCTTCCAAATCATTCAGCGCCACCCACTCCCTTTCACTTATCCCAACCGCTGATTCTCCCCTAATCGAATCCATTATCAACTCATCAAATTCATCTCCCTCCTCATCCACACTGAATATATCCGTGTTCTATACATTCTGCAAACTTGGCTCCAGCAACTCCCTATTTACCAATCTTGGCATGCAGTCGATTCTACAAACACACCCTATGACCCTACATCTACTAACCCTCCGTATCCTCTCCCAGCGCAACTCCCACAATTTAGTTCTCGCAGACAAAAATATTCCCCTGCACATTTATGAATCATGTTAGATATACTCGTAATTCTTTTTCTCATTTCTCGCATCAGGGCTCTCTCTCTTTCTTTCACTTCCTTTTCTTTCCATTCTATAACCATGGCCAGGCCTCTAGCCTAGCCACTTCTCCCAAATCTCTTCTGTTACCGATATCACACACTAAACATCCCCCACATACCAACTCCAGGTAGTTGATTCATCAAAATTACTAGCGATTACAATTAGAGAAGATTTGAGTTGGAACAATCACATAGAAAATGTTGTGAGGAAGGTGAATCAAAGACTGCGTTTTATTGCCAGAACATTTAGAAGATGGAACAAATTTGCTGATTAGACTGCCTATACTACGCTTGTCTGTTCTTTTCTGGAGTATTTGCTACCTGGTATGGGATTCCTACCAGATAGTATTGAGGGAGGACACTGAACAAGTTCAAAGAAGGGTAGTGCATTTTGTACTATCGCAAAGAAGGGGAGAGAGTGTCACAGATATGGTAAGTGAGTTGGGGTTGCAAAGAGACCTTTTCACGAAATTTTGAGCACCAGTTTCTTCACCGAAAGCGAGCTTTTTTTCCTCCACGTACACAGGGAAAAGAGAAATAACCATCATAATAAAATAAGAGAAATGAGAGCTCATACGGAAAGATTTAGGTGTTCATTTTTTCAGTGTGCTATTCGAGAATGGAACAGTCGAGAGATAGTCTGAAAGTGGTCTTATGCACCTTCTGTCAAGCACTTACGTGTTAATTGCAGATTAGTCATGTAGATGTAGGTTGCAAAACGTCTGATCATTTCGGATTGACCAATAGTGAAGTTTGTATTATGAAAAATATCTTTTCTTTGGCTTCTCAGCGGTGGACAGGCAAGGAGAACGAACACGTGCCTCAGTACGGCGAGTTTCACCAACAAAATCTGCTGTGGATGAAAGCAAGAAAGGGACAGAGAAGAAGGATTTTAAGTCCCGACGCGTCACTACAGACACACCCCAAGACTACGCTCAGAACAATGTAGGAAATTAACCTTACCCATTTTAAAGGTGCCACTCTAGCATTTCCTTTAAGCGACTGAGAAAGACTATCGCAAGCCAATTCCTGGGTGTCCAGACGAAGATCTGAGCCACATCCTCCCCAATGCGTGAGGAGTGATAGCCACACTGTATGTATTGGGGTCCCTTTGGAAAAAAAACCCAAGAGTCGGGAGGAGCGCAATACAATGCTTGTTTCTGCTAATTGCGGCTTACGAACTTCTAATATCGGTAGTATGTGGAAAGCTTTATGCCGAACGACCTATAGTGACATCGCAACTTGCCTTGATAACCGGCCGACCACGGAATCACTCCGCTGTGGTTGATGCCCTCGCAATTCAGGGTCACTACGTGTTACGTAAACCAGGCCCTTGTCAAAGATATGTAATATTTATATTTAAAAAGTCACTGACACACTGCTCATACTTGGAAACCGACATTTCTGTTGTGGACTCGTTAAATGTGTAAGTGCAGAGATCGATGTGCTTGGTTGAGCAGAACACAGTCCTTCGACAATACGCAAAATTATAGCACTCCTTACATACAAAAATTCAGCCTGCATATGTTTGTGCTCGGAAAACTCTAAAACTAGTCAGTCGATTGACTTGAAATTTTGACACAACGTTGCATTCACATACACTCCTGATATATATATAAATAAATATGTAATGTGTGAAGAGGAAACGTTATTAACGAAAATCTCGGAAAGTTCTTGACCGACTTCCTTCAAATTTTTAATTGTTACTCTAATGAAGGTGTGGACGAATATAGGCTATATATGTTTGTATATGAGAGTACATAATAAACAAATATGGGAAATGTTCCTAGCAAAAATCTCGGAAAGTCCTTGACTGATTTGCTTCAAATTTTACACAATACACTATTAAACATTTAGACTACAGTATCTGAATTTGCAATAAAAATAAACAAGGCTGAAGATCGAAGAGAGGGATGGACTGACGGGTGGGAGAAAATGGACAAATAAATCGGAAAAAAAGAGGCGGACTGAGAGAGGGGGCAGTAGGAGAAGAACATTAGAACGGATATCCAGTTCCCATTTATATCTAGCAATTTTCCATTTAACCAGGCACAGCCAGATGTGTGGTTCGTACAGTAATACGGTTCCTAAATGCAAAAAAAAGAACTCGAAATTTACAGGCAGACAACCGAAGTTTAATGAAACATGTCGAATGAAACTTCAGTGCAAAAATGGTACACCGTGTTCCCGCTGCAGAACTCAAATCAAGAACTGAGGAAAAAATTCAACAGGATATATGTTTCACTGTTGATGGACTGAGCTTAAACTATCAGTTCTTTATCAAATTTATGTAGTGGTGACTTGGGCTACAAAAAGATTATTCCAGGCGGTTTCCTCGACTTTTGGTAGAGGAACACAAGGAACAACGAATGGGAGTTGCACTGACTTCCCTCATTCGACACGATATGGATGAAGAGGACGTTTTGAACCAAACTGTTGCTAGTGACGAGGCTTGGATTTCGCATAAACCCCAGAAGTAAAGCAACAATCAGCGGAATGGCACCATTAACGACAACAACAACAAAAAAGCCAAACAAATTCTGAGCACCAAAAAAGTTATCGCTACAGTGTTCTCAGATCTAAAGAGCGTTCTACTCATCTTCGTTACGTCTACAGCACAGACCATAAATGCAGTGGCGTCCAGTCAGATCCTTCACCGACTACGACGCGCCTTTCTAAAGAAATTGAGTCGATTTCTGTCCAGGAAATGTACTTTTTCAAAACGACTTTTGCCTGGATTCTGCTGCGCTGAGAAAGGATTAGTGGGAGAAAGGATTAAGTGGGAAGGCCAAGTCCGCCTTATAGCCCGGACTTGGCCTCACGTGATTACCATTCGTTTGACCCAAACTGAAGATTTTTTTTTACTTGGAAAGCACAACGGAAATGACAGTGAACTGAAAGAGGATGTTATTGACTGGCTCAGCAATTTGATTGCAACTCAGTATGTAAACGTTTCAATCTGAACAGTGACCACGTAGAAAAATCTCTAAGATATCTAAATATGGTATTTGTGACATTTCTTGTCTGTGCCAGAAAAGCCGCTATGCTACCCCAAACGCTCCGTTATTTTTCTATTATTTTTGTAGAGCGTAAAATTCACTTCAGAAGTTGTATCACTACCGATAAACCTATCAGGTCACCACAGATGTAGACAATGAGCCATACTGTACTGAGGGCGGCAATGTTTCTTCTGCTGAGTGGATAGGGTTGCGTACTTTCCAGACACGTATCTGCGTACAGCGCTCAACCAGAGCAGGACGTGACGTCTGAAGGACACACGTGTTAATCCGTACAGGACTATCGGTATTCAATTCTCGGCAGCCAGCATGTGCTGAGTTACAACTGATAATGCAGTGCATACATGGGAAGTGCAGGATGTGTACACAGTTTTATCACGTTCCGGGAATCTACAAATGTCTCCACGCGATCGTCGTGACTTTTACGTATGACCACGACGAGCTGTTCCTCTTCTACTAGACGGGTGCTTTTTCTTATTCGCTGCAGAGCGTCACATTCACCTTCGGTCGAGGATTACGGCTTATTTTCACAGAAGAATAGAGGTCACTGGAAATTTACCATCTTTCACATCTGCCTGCCTCTAGAAAATAATCCACTACAGTCTTATCCAACTAAATTGCAGTCTGAAATATGTTTTATGAAACAGAAGTAAAAACACATTGATAATTATAGTTTTGTTTCTTATGACCGGTTTCGGCCAATTTAAATCGCAGTCATCGGATCTGTAAAGCATGTAGATCGCAAATTACAATGTCAGATGCAGTACGGTGAGGTACATATTTTCACAAAATTAGTATATACAACACGCCTTATGCAAATAAATCTCAACTCATCTCCATCATATCTACAATATATCGTGTCAAGTCGTGATACGTTATTCTAGGAACATGAAAAAAGTGATAAATCGTCTTGTTAGTAACAAATCAAGATTTACGTAAAATATCATGTATACTGACACAATAGATTAAAGGAGACTGAGGATCACAAGTCAAGGCAAAGATGTTGCGAATTACGAGCAGGTTCCGCTATAATGGTAAACATACAGAAATACGATCGTAAGACATAAAGCAGGGGTGTCAACACGCGGGGGGCGGACCGCATACGGCCCAAGAATTTAGCATACCTCAAACGGTCGGCAAAAAAAAAACGTTATACATATAATCCTAACATTGAATAAGAAAGGCGAATTAAGAGAACTAGAAAAAAGTGAGAGAAAAACATTAAGAAAAATTCTAGGTTCTGAGAAAAACAATGAAAATAGGTGGATTAAAAGGAGAAATGAAGACTTATACAAAAATACAGAAAAGATCACAGATACAATGAGGAAGAGACGGCTAAATTTTTATGGACATTTAAAAAGAATGGAAGAAACACGGATTACAAAGAACATTTTTATTACGTTAGTAAGGTGAAAAATACTGTAGGATGGATAGAAGCAGAAAGAAACGCGCCAACAAAATAGGTATTACAGAAGAAATAATACGTGACAGGAATCACTTCATGCTACTGATAGAAAATGCAAACTATGAAGAAGATGAGTCAAAATCTCGACCCAAGAGAGAGTGTACAGATGAGCAGAGACGAGCAGTTCGCGAGAAAATGAAGAAGTACTGGGAAGAACGGAAGAAAAAGAAACCATAAGTCTTAAGTTGTATGCGGTCCGTAGCTGGCCAAATTCATAAATAAAAAAGAAGAAAAATAATTCATAGAATTCTGTCTATGTAACGCTATGGTAGTAATGGAACCTCATACATAAAATGTCATATTAATTCTATCTTGCCATTTTACAATATAGAATCGTAAATTAATAAATTCTAAATTACTTAATTTAACTTTTTTTTGCTCGTTGACTAGTGTTAGTGTTAAGTACTTTATGCTTGGTGCATAAATACTCGTCTTCATGCAGCGCGACCCATGTAAGCTAAAAGTATGGACACTCGTAATATAAAGCGTAAGGAAGAAGTTAAATACAAGAACAAAGGGATGCAATACAAGCATTTTAACAAAATTCCGTTTCTTAATTAATAATTTTTTTAAACTAAAATTTTCTTAAGTTCACATTTCTTATAAATAATAAAAGAACGTATTGTATACAAAGTGTACTGCCTATTGCATTTAGTCGAATAAGGTGAAACGTCCCCTTTGAACAATTATACATGACTGTGCTTAAACTGACACACAATATTTTTTAGCGCAACGCAATCTGACTTTTAATAATCCCTACAAAAGAATGGCCCTGACTAACAATAACCTATACCTTTCACAAATCACTTACCTCACAAAAAACTTCGTCACTCGAACTACTGCAATACAGCGAGCGCCACTACTGCCAGCTAAGTAAAAGATTCAAACTGCTGAAGGCACTAACTACTGACAGGCATAGTTAGCAAATGAAAGATTTTAATAGAGAACAAACAATGTATTTACCTTAATAGTGTTCAAAAGTCATAATATATATATCAGTTCATGATATCCAGTCTTACAAATTTACTGTCTCTGTCCAGATCATCCGCTATCATAACTCCATCTCACTCCCCACATCAACCACTGCTGGCGGCTCACCTCCAACTGCGCAACGCTACGCGCTGTTAACATCCAGCTGCCCAACACTACAATGGCAGACAACAATGTAAACTAGCCACAGACTGCACACAGCACAGCCAGTGATTTTCATACAGAGCGCTACGTGGCGTTACCAATAAGAAAACCTAAACAGCCTACTTACAAAGGCAAGTACAATGCGGAAAATACATTGAGGTGACAAAAGTCATGGGATACCTCCTGGCCGCGCGGGATTAGCCGAGCGGTCTAAGGCCCTGCAGTCATGGACTGTGCGGCTGATCCCGGCGGGCATGGGTGTGTGTGTTTGTCCTTAGGATAATTTAGGTTAAATAGTGTTTAAGCTTAGGGACTAATGACCTTAGCGGTTAAGTCCCATAAGATATCACACACATTTTAACATTTTTTTTTTTTTTTTTTTGATTCCTTCAAAAATGGTTCAAATGGCTCTGAGCACTATGGGACTTAACTTCTGAGGTCATCAGTCCCCTAGAACTTAGAACTACTTAAACCTAACTAACCTAAGGACATCACACACATCCATGAGCGAAGCAGGATTCGAACCTTCGACCGTAGGAGTCGCGCGGTTCCGGACTGGAGCGCCTAGAACCGCTCGGCCACAGCAGCCGGCTTTGAATACCTCCTCATATCGTGGCGAACCTTCTTTTGCCCAGTGTTGTGCAGCAACTCGACGTGGCATGGTATCAACAAGTAGTTGGAAGTCCTCTGCAGAAATACTGAGCCATTCTGCCTCTGTACGCGTCGATAATTGTGAAATTGTTGGTGGTGGAGATATTGTGCACGAACTGACCTCCGATTATGTCCCATAAATGTTCGATATGTCCCATAAATGTTCGATGGGATTCACGTCGGGTGACCTGTGTGGCCAAATCTTTAGCTCGAACCGTCCAGAATGATCTCCAAATCGCGAATGATTGTGGCCCGGTGACATGGCGTATTGTCAACCCTAAAATTCCATCTTTGTTTTTAAGTTCCTGAATGGCACCAAATGGTCTCCAAGTAGCCGAAAATAACCATTTCCAGTCAATGATCGGCTCAGTTAGATCAGAGGGCCCAGTCCATTCCATGTAAACACAGCTGACACCATTATGGACCCACCATCACCTTGCACAGTGCATTGACGACGGCTCAGCTCCATGGCTTCCTGGGGTATGTGCCACACTCAAGCCCTGCTATCAGTTCTTATCAACTGGAATTGGGATTCATCTGACCAGGCCACGGTTTTCCAGTCGTGTAGGGTCCAATCGACACGGTCACGAAGCTAAGATAGGCGCTGCAGAGGATGTTGTGTTGTTAGCAAAGGCACTAGCGTCTGTCGTCGGCTGCCAAGCCCATTAACGCCAAATCTCGCCCCACTGTCCTAACGGACTCGTTCGTCGTACGTCGCACACTGATTTCTGCGGTTATTTCACGCAGTATTACTTGTCTGTTAACACTGGCAACTCTACGCAAACGACGCTGCTCTGTGTCGTTAAGAGGGGTAGGACGTCAAACGGGCCGACTTGGAGCAGGAGAGGCGCCACAGGACATTTTATTTTCTACTGTCTAAACTTTTACAAATAAATTCGTAAAACTTTGTCAGCATGACCAGGAAGGATTCGCGATTCACACTCATGGCAGTGTAAGTTCAAAAACATAACAAAATAAATTGTTTTACATGTGAAATTTCATCATTTTTTCGCTTACTATTGGCTGCATTTGTTGCTATAGGTACATTTCTCTTCACAAGTAACAGAGATTCCTTGATGAATTTTGTACAGCATACAAACCATACTCACAGGTGTACGAAGCTCTAGAATTTTCCAAATCTATTAAAAACTGTGGTAAAAATTGAGATAATTAACTACAAAATTTCATTTTTTTCTAAACATAAAGTTTAAAACGTAACAGCTCATTCATTTTTTCATAAATTAAATAGATTCTAAAGTTTCACACACACCTGTAAGTATGGTTTGTACGCTGTGCAAAATTCATCGAACAGTCTCTCTTACTTATGAAGAAAAGTGTACATATAGCAACAAATGCAGCCAATAGTAAGTGAAAAAATGATGAAATTTCACATGTAAAAAAAAATATTTTGTTATGTTTTTGAACGTCCGCTGGTACGAGTGTGAATCCTGAATCCTTCCTGGTCATGCTGACAAAGTTTTATGAATTTACTTGTAAAAGTATAGTGGAAATTACAATGTCCTGTGGTGCCTCTCCTGCTCCAAGTCGGCCCGTTTGACGTCCTACCCCCCCTTAAGTGGAGGCAGTTGGCCACTACGTTGCCCGTGGTGAAAGGTAATGCCTGATATTTGGCATTCTCGGCACACTATTGACACTGTGGATCTCAGAATATTGAATTCCCCAACGATTCCAGAAATGGAATGTCCCACGCGTCTAGCTCCACCCACTTCGGCACACCATTGACACTGTGGACGTAGGACTACTGAATTCCCTAACGATATCCGAAATGGAATGTCCCATGTGTCTAGCCCCAACAACAGTTCCGCGTTCAAAGTCCTTTAATTCCCATTGTGCGGCCACAATCACGTCGGAAATCTTTTCACGTGAATAACCTGAGTACATATGACAGCTCCCCCAATGCACCGCTCTTTTATACCTTGTGAACGAAATACCACAGTCAGCTGTACATGTGCATATCGCTTTGCCAAGACTTTAGATACCTCAGTATATATCACCATTGAATAATCTTACAGAATATTACTCGAAGTACATCATAATGTATGTAAGTAACAAAGAGACACAACTAAAATGCTATATTCTTAAAATATAATATGCAATCAAAGTATTATCGATTTTAATTTTAATAATCTTCAAGAAGGTTTGGCTATCCCGACTGAAACCTAGGTAAATTCTAGGCAAACGGTGCAACTGAGGCTGTTAATTATTAAAATTAAAATTAATATTTACACAGTTGCTGACAGGGCCGCGAAATGTTGAAGATATAAAAGTATTATCGACCAGTATCAGTACCCACAAGGTCTAAACAGTGATCTCAGCTGTTGAGGTTTTTACTTCTATTTCAAATTGTTCTAGACTGCCCTCATACTTGAATGATGTCAAGAATATATGAAATATGTTTTGCTGTGTTAAACTGAGCGTCTTGAGGAGAGACTTTTTGTTCTTTTGTTCTTGCGCTATCTACTGAGGGTTTGGGGACTGTAAGTGTTTTACATCGCTTGAAATTGATATTTTAGGGGACACGCGTGGTGATGAATACGTTCTGCGGTAAACAAGGATAGGAACGGCAGTGTAATTTTCCAAGTTACTTTTCATGTCGTCAATCAATGGCATATACGAAGGCAGTTCAATTAGTAATGCAACACATTTTTTTTTCTGAAACAGGGGTTGTTTCACTCAGCATTGAAATACACCAGGCTATTCCCCAATCTTTTAGCTACACAACACTATTTTTCAACGTAATCTCCATTCAATGCTACGGCCTTACGCCACCTTGAAATGAGGGCCTGTATGCCTGCACAGTACCATTCCACTGGTCGATGTCGGAGCGAACGTCGTACTGCATCAATAACTTCTTCATCATCCGCGTAGTGCCTCCCACGGATTGCGTCCTTCATTGGGCCAAACATATTGAAATCCGACGGTGCGAGATCGGGGCTGTAGGGTGCATGAGGAAGAACAGTCCACTGAAGTTTTGTGAGCTCCTCTCGGGTGCGAAGACTTGTGTGAGGTCTTGCGTTGTCATGAAGAAGGAGAAGTTCGTTCAGAGTTTTGTGCCTACGAACACGCTGAAGTCGTTTCTTCAATTTCTGAAGAGTAGCACAATACACTTCAGAGTTGATCGTTTGACCATGGGGAAGGACATCGAACAGAATAACCCCTTCAGCGTCCCAGAAGACTGTAACCATGACTTTACCGGCTGAGGGTATGGCTTTAAACTTTTTCTTGGTAGGGGAGTGGGTGTGGCGCCACTCCATTGATTGCCGTTTTGTTTCAGGTTTGAAGTGATGAACCCATGTTTCATCGCCTGTAACAATCTTTGACAAGAAATTGTCACCCTCAGCTACATGACGAGCAAGCAATTCTGCACAGATGGTTCTCCTTTGCTCTTTATGGTGTCCGGTTAGACAACGAGGGACCCAGCGGGAACAAACCTTTGAATATCCCAACTGGTGAACAATTGTGACAGCACTACCAACAGAGATGTCAAGTTGAGCACTGAGTTGGTTGATGGTGATCTGTCGATCATCTCGAACGAGTGTGTTCGCACGCTCCGCCATTGCAGTAGTCACAGCTGTGCACGGCCGGCCCGCACGCGGGAGATCAGACAGTCTTGCTTGACCTTGCGGCGATGATGACACACGCTTTGCCCAACGACTCACCGTGCTTTTGTCCACTGCCAGATCACCGTACACATTCTGCAAGCGCCTATGAATATCCGAGATGCCCTGGTTTTCCGCCAAAAGAAACTCAATCACTGCCCGTTGTTTGCAACGCACATCCGTTACAGACGCCATTTCAACAGCTCTGTACAGCGCTGCCACCTGTCGGAAGTCAATGAAACTATACGAGACGAAGCGGGAATATTTGAAAATATTCCACAAGAAATTTCTGGTTTTTTCAACCAAAATTGGCCGAGAAAAAAAAAGTGTTGCATTACTTATTGAACTGCCCTCGTACTTGCTAACGGAAGATTCAAGTGGCGTCTCACAGGCACTTCCGTTGGTGACTGACGAGTCTGGTGGAGAGCGCATTTGGCGCTCAACGATGGGGCACCTGTGTCTCAACCTGGAAGAGAATTTTGTCGTAAACGCGAGAATACACGCTCGTTTCACGGGTAAGTTGTTGAGTCAGTCACAGTCGTGGTACTTACTCCCGTCCTTTGACGCGTTTCCTCCATCTGCTGCGGTCTTCCAAGAGATAAGTGGGATTCTTAGCCACACATTTAATAGCTCTCTGAAGCAGGGTATTTTCCCAGATAGACTGAGTATGCCATTGTTAAACCACTGCATAAAAAAGGGGATACGTCTGATGTCAGCAACTACCACCCGATCTCTCTTATGACTGCCTTATCCAAAATTCTTGAAAAACTAATGTATTGTAAAGTAGCCTCACACCTTTGTATAAATAAAGTTTGAACAAAATGTCAATTTGGTTTCCAGAAAGGTTTTTCAACGGAAAATCCTATATATACTTTCACTAATGAGATATTAAGTGATCTGAGTAACCGGAAGTCACCCGTTGAGATTTTTTATGATCTCTCAAAGGCTTTTGATTGTGTAAATCATGGAATACTTCTACATAAGCTCAAGTACTGTGGTATGAATGGGACAGTGCTCAAATGGTTTAAATCATACCTAACTGGAAGAGTGCAGAAAGTCGAAATAAGCAGTTCACATAATATGCAAAAAACTGGTGATTTTTTAAACTGGGAAACAATCAAGAATGGGGTGCCGCAAGGTTCGGTCTTGGGCCCTCTGCTGTTCTTAATATATATTAATGACTTGCCATTCTCTACTGACGAAGATGCAAAGCTGGCACTTTTTGACGATGATACAAGTATAGCTATCACAGCCAACAGACAAGAATTAACTGATGAAATTGTAAACGATGAAGTGGTTCTCTGCAAATGGGCTCTCATTAAATTTTGACAAAACATGGTATATACAGTTCCACACAGTAAGTGGAATGATACCATTAATAAATATAGACTTCGATCAGAAAACGGTAGCTTAGGTAGAATATTCAAAATTTCTAGGTGTTTGCATTGATGGTGGATTGAATTGGAAAAAAACACACTGAAGATCTGCTGAAACGTTTGAGTTCAGCTAATTATGCTATTGGGGTCATTGCAAATTTTGGCGATATACATCTCAGTAAATTAGCTTACAACGCCTATTTTCATTCTCTGCTTTCGTATGGCATCATATTCTGGGGTAACTCATCATTGAGTAAGAGAGTGTTCATTGCACAAGAGTGTGTAATCAGAGTAATTGCTGGAGCTCATCCAAGATCATCTTGCAGACATTTATTTAAAGAGTTAAGGATCTTCACTGTAGCCTCACAATATATACATCCGCTTATGAAATTTGTTATTAACTATCCGAACGAATTCAAAAGTGATAGCAGTGTAAATGGCTACAACACTAGGAGAAAGGATGATCTTCACTACTCAAGGTTAAATCTAACTTTGGCTCAGAAGGGGGTAAATTAGGTTGCAACAAAAGTCTTTTGTCACTTACCTAATAGCATCAAAAGTCTGACAGCCGTATAGCATTTAAAAGGAAATTAAAAGAATCTCTGAATGGCAACGCCTTCTACTCATTAGACGAATTTTTGGATATAGTAAGTGGGCAATTTCCCCACCCCCCACCCAAAAAAATATTAAGTGTCATGTAATATTTTGTGTAATATAATATCTTGTATAGACACCTTTTATTAACCTGACACGTTCCACATCATTACGAAGTGTCGTATTCCTGATCTATGGAACAAGTACTAATCTAATCTAATCTTAGGCGAGCTGCTCCCATTTGCCGCAGTTGGTATTACATGTATTCATATCGCATTTGGCGCAATGTTTAAGGTCTTCTAGGTGGTCGCTTGGGAAGTGGTATTTCACTAACAAATGGTGTGCGTCGGGGAAGACGGGTGTGGTCAACACGAGATAAGTATCGTAGCCACCCCAGGCGACTCCCATGAGAGTGACGGTGATACTCGGTAGCTTCGCAGTATTCATGAGCTTGTCATTTGTCACGTGGTCCCTCCATGTTAAACAAGAATATTTCGCAAACATCGCAGATGAAAGGTGTTGAAAAAATGGTTCAAATGGCTCTGAGCACTATGGGACAACATCTGAGGTCATCAGTCCCCTAGAACTTAGAACTACTTAAACCTAACTAACCTAAGGACATCACACACATCCACGCCCGAGGCAGGATTCGAACCTGCGACCGTAGCGGCCGCTCGGTTCCGGATTGAAGCGCCTGGAACCGCTTGGGCACAACGGCCGGCGAAAGGTGTTGAGCTTCCATTCTTGTTTAGCATATAACGACCAGGTCTCAGCACAATACAGAAGGGTGCCCAGTACACGTACTTAATAGAATAGTATTTTTATGGTCATCGTTAAGTGTTTGTCATCCCATATTCTTGTACCAAGACTTCCAAAGTATTCACCGCGTTGCCCATTCTCGCGTTCATTTTGTCGTCCGGAGAGATCTTCTGACACTAATGAGCGGAGGTAGCAGAATTTTTCGACAACATTCAACAATGAGACATCCAATATTATGCAGGCACATCGGTGTAACCTTGTGCCATAATCAGTCTTCTTTACTTTCACAGACATAGAGAAAAGCTTGTATACAGCAGTAAATTTGTGCATAAGATACCGAAGGTCGCTGCATCGTCAGCGAATAGAAGGTTGTTTACAAACAAGTCCTCACGATAGTGCTTGGACCTGAGTAGCGAGATGTAAATTTTCCGTCGGCACTGGTACGTAGATGAATGCCCAGGTTTGTTTCTCTGAAACCAATTTTGCGAAGTAAGGAGAAGAATGTACCACACAAGGCAGGGGTGAGTACACAGCCTCTACGAACTTCTCTTTCTCAACGAACCAATCTAATATCGTAATCTGATCTGTTTCCTCCAAGTATCACAACAGCCGTGGAAAGCTCAGATCATCTTCAGGACACACTGTCTTCACTAGCAAAGTATCTCGAAGACGAAGTTAGTAAAACAAGGGAAAATTTGGATTATTTTGTTACGAAGAAATTTCAAGACTGCAGTGAATCATGGATAGTCAAATAGAAGAATACAAGAACTCTTGACTGTTTTGAACTGTTGCACTTCTAAGAATAGCAGAGAAAGGAAAAGTCATTGAAATGATAAAATATGGAACAGATCTGGGCTGAGACATGTTTAACGAAAAAGAAACAAAAGAAATTGCCTGCAATGAAGTGTCGTCGAAGTAAAGATTTCAGGGAGGTGATGGCGAGGAAGAAGTAGAAATACGCTTTTCTAATACCGGATGGCAGTAGAGACACGATGAAGTTACCACGTGGCTAAGGAAGTGGTCCATGGCAGACGAAACTGGAGGCCGAACAGTCGAGCTTGTCTAAGACAGATATGCCAAAGCAGAAGATAGCGTCCACTACCAAATTAATGGAAATAGTGCCAGAAAATGAAATAAGGATATAATTTTTGGGATATACATTTTAGTTGTAATTGAAGAATTGGACGACGATGGAGAAGAAAATTGTCCTTTTGAAACGAAGTCATTAGGCATTCGCCTTCAGTGATTTGGAAAAATCAAAGGCTTTGAGAAGTAAGGAAAAGGTGATTCAAAAGGTTGGTCACAAATTGAAGACGCTAATGGAGAAGGCGAAATGTAACAGCTCTGGAACCGGAACTTACGGTCTTGGAAGCAGTCCTGCGTCAGTGAAGGCTTTGGAATGACAGGAACAACGGGACAGTTAATGCACGCGCGCATAAAGTTCAGCAAAGGTAAAGTACTGTTGACTTAACAACGTTGTACATTAGGGCGTGTGGTCAAAATGGCGCTTACAGCGCACTGAATACAGAAATAACATCTTCGGTGCGGAGTCAAGTACACAAGACTTCATATGCCGCCCGGCGCCCCCTGTCCCCCAACGCAGACACACAAATACAGAACAATAAAAAGGGTTTTGATAAGAGGAGTGTGGTGGCCACGTAATTGGACGTCCCATTCCAACCAAACGCTGGTATATGTGGCATTGAGTACGTAACGCACTTGCATAGAAACGTCCACAGCTGCTCCGTCTAGTTAGATTCAACCGCACGCACAAAGAAACAGTACATTATCTTTGCTGAACTTAAGATAAGTATGAACTTAAGATAAGTATACACTGATTTTCATTGTTGTTCCTGACATTTGAAAGTTTCACGTGCTCAAGATTACTTCCAAGATAGTAAGTTCCTGCTCCAAAATTGCTGTGTTACGACTTCCCTATCAGCTTCTTCAATTTGTGCGCAACTTTGTGAATCATCATAAATAAGTCCAGTTTTTGAGCTCACAGTCATATCACTCCACTTGTATGGAGTTCTACTGGCGTACAACAGAGCTACTAGCTGAGAGCAAGCGGTGAATACCCTATTCTGTGTCAAACGAAGGTCCACTTAACAGTAATTACCGATATGCAGAAATTAATCGGGCCATGGAGAAATATAAATGCCATCTCCACTTTAATCGGACTGTATCTTCATTTTCACCATATAGTCAGAGTCGCACTTAAATTGATAATCTGCTTTTACATGATGAGTAATTTCATTTTTGACTTGGTCCGGGGAAGGAAGAAATGATCGACGAGGATACTGTGCAGACAAAAGAAACTGGAGAAGATCGTGTAGCGCTGAAGAAACGCTGCGAAAGGTTCGATGGAAATATATTTCGTAAACTTTGTTGAATCTGCACCTACGTCCAAATCAGTACTTTATGCATTGGAAATAGGCAGTAGCAGAAGATGATATATACTTGTAGATCGTTAGCTATCAAGCTCGCGCGGAAACCTGATGACACTGAAATACCGGAGCACTTGATTTGGAGGCCCACACAGCTGCTATTGCCTCTTCGATACGGTCTTGATCGCAGCACTTTGCTGTTCCGGTTTCACAGGTTCGGTGAAGGCCATTCGCACGCGAATTTTTATTGAATAACCGGGTTGACAGGCATATTAAATAATCCAGGAAAACTAAATGGATGACATAATAGTGTCCAGATTCAAAGCCTCAGAGGTCAGCCACAACCTAAATGTGATCTACCCTGACTCCTCGAATGTTTCTGCCATTACGTAAACAGGCACGTATCATGGGTGGGAGAGAGAGAGAGAGTGTGTGTGTGTGTGTGTGTGTGTGTGTGTGTGTGTGTGTGTGTGTGTGTGTGTGGGAGGGGGGGGGGACCGAAGACCATTTGATATCACGCCCTCTTTTACCATGTCACAGCTGCTAAGGATCTGTTAGCACATCACAGCTGCCAAGGATTTAATAACAACTTACGAGGGGACGTTACATATTGATATACCCTTTTTTTCATCGTTTATACATTTGACTCATCATTATACACTACTGGCCATTAAAATTGCTACACCATGAAGTTGACGTACTACAGACGCGAAATTTAACCGACAGGAAGAAGATGCTGTGATATGCAATTGATTAGCTTTTCAGAGCATTCCACAAGGTTGACGCCGGTGGTGACACTTACAACGTGCTGACATGAGGAAAGTTTCCACCCGATTTCTCATACACAAACAGTAGTTGACCGGCGTTGCCTGGTGAAACGTTGTTGTGATGCCTCGTGTAAGGAGGAGAAATGCATACCATCACGTTTCCGACTTTGATAAAGGTCGTATTGTAGCCTATCGCGATTGCGGTTTATGGTATCGCGACATTGCTGCTCGCCTTGGTCGAGATCCAATGACTGTTAGCAGAATATGGAATCGGTGGGTTCAGGAGGGTAATACGGAACGCCTTGCTGGATCCCAACGGCCTCGTATCACTATCATTCGAGATGAAAGGGATCTTATCCGCACGGCCGTAATGGATGGTACAGCCACGTCTCGATCCCTGAGTCAACAGATGGGGACGTTTGCTAGACAAAAATAACGACGTTTGCAGCAGCATGGACTATCAGCTCGGAGACCATGGCTGCGGTTACCCCTGTGGCTGCATCACAGACAGGAGCGCCTGCGATGGTGAACACAACGACGAACCTGGGTACACGAACGGCAAAAAGTCATTTTTATGGATGAATCCAGGTTCTGTTTACAGCATCATGGTGGTCGCCTTCGTGTTTTGTGACATCACGGTGAACGCACATTGGAAGCGTGTATTCGTCATCGCCATATTGGCGTATTACCCGGCGTGATGGTATGGAGTGCCATTGGTTGCACGTCTCGGTCACCTCTTGTTCGTATTGACGGCACTTTCAACAGTGGACGTTACATTTCATATGTGTTACGACCCGTCGGTCTACCCTTCATTCGTTCCCTGCGAAACCCTACATTTCAGCAGGATAATGCACGACCGCAGGTCCCGTACGGGCCTTTCTGGATACAGAAAATGTTCGACTGTTGCCCTGGCCAACACATTCTCCAGATCTGCTCGTCACAATACGTCAGTCACTACTCTTGATGTACTGTGGTATCATGTTGAAGCTGCATGGGCAACTCTACCTGTACACGCCATCCAAGCTCTGTTTGAGTCAATGCCCGGGCGTATCAAGGCCGTTATTACGGCCAGAGGTGGTTGTTCTGGGTACTGATTTCTCAGGATCTATGCACTCAAATTGCGTGAAAATATAATCACATGTCAGTTCTAGTATCATGTATTTGTCCAATGAATACCCGTTTATCATCTGCATTTCTTCTTGGTGTAGCAATTTTAATGGCCAGTATTGCACTTACGATTATGTAATACTTTGGTCTAACCGTAGGTGGCAGGACTGTCACTGGAAGCGTAATTCCTGCACAGTACAGCCGTATTCAGAGCTATTGTCATTATGTAAGCGGCCAACATAGAGCGTGTGATACTCCGCCCTCTCCCAGCGTACTTCGTGGCGAAATTGTTCACGATCGAACTGTTTCGCCGCGCGGGATTAGCCGAGCGATCTACGGCGTTGCAGTCATGGACTGTGCGGCTGGTCCCGGCGGAGGTTCGAGTCCTCCCTCGGGAATGGGTGTGTGTGTTTGTCCTTAGGATAATTTAGGTTAAGTAGTGTGTAAGCATAGGGACTGATGACCTTAGTATTTAAGTCCCATAAGATTTCACACACTTTTTTTTTTTGAACTGTTTCGTCAACACGCAGAGTGATCGTTAAGGACAGTGCTGGACGATGAGGCTTCTGTGGAAGGAGGGTGTAAACACTGCGGATATTAACGGGCGATCGGTGGAAAGGTGTGGTGAGCGTGTACCGGCACAAAGAGTGCTTTTGCAACACGACAACGCTCATCCCCATACTATTCGGAAGACCACGGCTGCCATCACTGAAATGGGGTTCCAGGAGCTGCGACACCGTATTCTCCTGACTTGACCCCTTCTGATAACCACCTATGGGGAAACTTCTGTGCGGGCATCATTTCGCAGACTTGCGGGAGCTGCGGGCAGTTGTCCTCCTATTGGTGCGACAGACACCAGGAAAGTGGTTCGAGGAGGGCCTGCAAAAGTTGAAGGGGCCAATTCAGAAGAATACGGCAGGTATGGCAGTACATGGAACACCATTCCAGCGATAGCAGTCGTGGTTTTCAGACTCGTATGGCAACGAACGTTGTCGTGTTCGAGAGCATTTCTCGTGATGATAAACAGTCTATACACACTGCCATCAATCACCCGTGAATAACAGCAGTGTTTTCACCCTGCTTCCACAGAAAACAAGGCGTCCAACGCTGTCCTTGCTGATCACATTCCATGTCGTCCGCTCACGTATTGTCAGCGGTTGGGACAACGTGCAGTATCGTGCAGTGATTACACTTCTACTGTTTGTCCTGCCACCTATGGTTAGACCAAAGTACTACAAACTTGCAACTGTAGCGATGATTCAAATGGTCCACCATGAATGATGGTTAGATGCTTAGTTCATCCTTTTAGCATAACTTAACAATAATAGTAAACTACAAGTTATAAAATACAAATGGGCACCTGCCGCAGTCTGTATGTCTCTTAGCACTGCGACTGTTCAAATTCAAATGGCTCTGAGCACTATGGGACTTAACATCTGAAGTCATCAGTCCCCTAGAACTTAGAACTACTTAAACCTAACTAACCTAAGGTCACCACACACATCCATGCCCGAGGCAGGATTCGAACCTGCGACCGTAGCGGTCACGTGGTTCCAGACTCAAGCGCCTAGAACCGCTCGGCCACAACGGCCGGCACTACGACTGTGAACATAGGTCTGCAGGCTACGAATATAAGCCCGTGTGAATGAAGGGAATGCAGCTTCTATCAGCCGTTTCTGCCTACAATCAGGAACGTCAATGTTTGTGTTAGTTTTTCCCTTCGTGGAGGGCGTCTTTCCTCTCCGTCTTGCCATATTTATCTTCCTACAGCTCGCCAATTCTACCTGTGGACCCTAGAACCGTTGAACAATCCTACAGAGGAAAAGAATAAACAAACACAAAATTATCGAACCAAGTGCTGTACGGAAAACAATGCAAGGCATAAGCGACCACTAATTAACAACACAAGTTTCTGATATCTGACGATGAACATACGTGGTTGGAACTGGGGCCGGATGTGCGTGATTCATTGACTAGGTTACGTGTCTGCCTCCGTAGCTGAGAGGTCAACGCGTCTGACTACAACGCAGGTGGCCAGGGTTCGACTGCCGGCCGGATCGGAGATTTTTATCCGCACGGGAAGTGGGTGCTGTGTTGTCCTCGTCATCATTTCATCATCATCGACGAGCAAGTCGCAAAATTAGTGTCAAAAAAAGTCTTGCACTAGACGGACGAATAACGCCAGAGACGATGTACCGGCCAAAAATACACACATCAAAAAAAGCTGTACATCACTCCGGCTGGGTGTTGTGTGCTGTCCTTAGGTTAGTTAGGTTTAAGTAGTTCTAAGTTCTAGGGGACTTATGACCACAGCAGTTGAGTCCCATAGTGCTCAGAGCCATTTTTTGTACATCACTCCGGTTCCCAGAACTCCTGAAGATAGTCGTTAACTGTGGATATTGTATCACAGACACAGTCCCTTTGGCCGGCCAAAGTGTCCGAGCGGTTCTAGGCGCTTCAGTCTGGAACCGCGCGACCGCTTCGGTCGCAGGTTCGAATCCTGCCTCGGGCATGGATGTGTGTAATGTCGTTAGGTTAGTTACGTTTAAGTAGTTCTAAGTTCTAGGGGACTGATGACCTCAGATGTTAGGTCCCATAGTGCTCAGAGCCATTTGAACCATTTGATTATGGATCAGAGGAACCCTGACAGCAACGAGATCATGTTGAATAATGCCTTTCGGTCAGTCACAGGACCTCGTGTTACGACTCAAACTGTGCGCAACTTCACTCTCGACGTCCATGGCAGGTCCATCTTTGGAACCACGACACCATGCAGCGCGGCACAGATGGGCCCAACAATAAGCCGAATGGACCGCTCAGGATTGGCATCACGTTGTCTTCACCGATGTGTGTCGCATATGCCTTCAACCAGACAATCGTTGGAGACGTGTTTGGAGGCAACCCGGTCCTCAGGCTGAACGCGTTAGACACACTGTCCAGCGAGTGCAGCAAGGTGGAGGTTCCCTGCTGTTTTTGGGGTGGCATTATGTGGGGCCGACGTACGCCGCTGGTGGTCATGGAAGGCACCGTAACGGCTGCACGACACGTGAATGCCATCCTCCAAACGATAGTGTAACCATATCGGCAGCATATTGCCGAGACATTCCTCTTCATGGACGTCAATTCGCGCCCCCATCGTGCACATCTTGAGAATGACTTCCTTCAAGATAACGACATTGTACGACTAGAGTGTCCAGACATGAACCCTATCGAAAATACCTGGGATAGATTGAAAAGAGCTGTTTATGGACGACGTGACCCACCAACCATTCTGAGGGATCTACGCCGAATCACCGTTGAGGAGTGGAACAATGTGGACCAAAAGTGCCTTGATGAACTTGTGGATAGTGTGCCACGACGAATACAGCCATGCATCAACGCAAGAGGACGTGCTTCTGGGTATTAGAGGTACTGGTGTGCACAGAAATCTGGACCATCACCTCAGAAGATCTCACTGTATGGTGGTACAACATATAATGTGTGGTTTTCATGAACAATAAAAAGGGCGGAAATGATGTTTATGTTCCTCTCTATTCCAATTTTCTGTACAGGTTCCGGAACTCTCGGAACCGAGGTGATGCCAAATTTTATTTGATGTGTTTACGACACGATCATTACGATACGAGAAACCTAAAGCTCAGGCGAATAGTTATTCATTTCTCAGGTTCCGTGGAAGCAAGCAGATCACAGAACTTCATCATGGAACGAGTCAGTACATAGACTACAGAATACCAACTCAAAGATTAAAACTACACAAAAAAATTTGAGGAAGTATATGAATAAATAGCACATTACAGAGAAACGTTCATATTCACTGCGAGGAACTTCTGTAAAGATTAGGAGCCTGTCACATGCGAAAAACTTCGATTTGAATTCTTGAGGTTTAATACTCCGTCTTTTTTCAGCCTGCTTGACGGCTTTTGAAAAAGAAACCAGCTGAATAGAGCAAATCTTTCTGTGCGATTCTTAAGGAAGTGTTATCCTAGTGTGTATCGTTTTCCCGTATTGTGGTCACTGAATGAATGTTGCAGTTTCTTCGGAATAAGTCAATACTGTCAACAACAAATCCCATGATTGAATATATGTACGGGTTGGCAGTGTTAGAATTTTTAGACACCTGGAAAATGCCTACACAAATTTCGCAAACTTGTAATTTCTCCTTTTCCATAGTAAAGTAATGAATGTTATTTGTTTAACTGGCTAGCAACAAGATAAATCAGAATTATTTTAATCACGGGAGCAGAGACGAGAATTAGAGTAATCAGTCATTGTTGATTCATTGCTAAGAGGGGGAAGCGACCAGACAGCGAGGTTATCGGTCTCATCGGATTAGGGAACGATGGGGAAGGAAGTCGGCCGTGCCCTTTCAAGAACTATCCCGGCATTTGCCTGAAACGATTTAGCGAAATCACGGAAAACCTAAATTAAGGCGACAGGACGCCGGTTTAAACCGTGGTCCTCCCGAACACGGATCCAGTGGAGGTTAAACAAGGTCACCTTATGATTTCCATGCAGACGGGAGAGGCTCTAGGAAGAAAAAGCTGAGCCAGTCTCAGCAACTGTTTTTAAAACAAATTCATAACGTGAATATTTCACAGATTTTACCTAGCTACAAATATTTACAGTATTATCTCAGAGCATGGGAAGCAGAGGATGCTCCTTTAAAATGTTCCATTATAAACTGACACCGCAGATTTTCCGGACCGTTCGTTTCTATTCTACGAATATTCTTGGTGTGAGCATGACAAGTGCCCCTAAATACGATACTTTAGGAGAAGACACAGTAAAAGCAAGCAATGAAAACAATCCTTCACCTGATGAACCAAGAATGGGTTATTAACAAATGAGTATTGTTGGAACAAAACGAACTTTTTGGCGTTCTCCTTAAATATAAAATTGTTCGACGTACGAAACAACACAAGAATCTCTTAATATACAGTTTCTTGTCATTCCACTTCTATTCCGACGTGTTCCATAGACAGACGTTTATAAACTTTAAGACATCTCCGCAGTCAAACTCTGCTGCTCATAATACAGAAGGGATGAGCTCTAACAGCCTCGTTTTGAAGAACCATTAGGTCCACCGAATGACGTAGGTGTAAGCTATATATTAAAAAAAGGTATGTGGCAAACAAGTTCATTTCTCCCGACCTCTGGCACTTCCAATTCAACACAATGGGAGCATACACGCAGCAAAACCATAAAACGATCTTCCAGCTGGTTTTTCCGTGGCTGTGTTGCTCTCTGGATCGTTAAGATGTCTACTAATAATAGAGTAAAATCGGAGGAACAAAGGAGCACAAACAAGTGATAACTTGACACCGCTGCGACCTCCTCATATGCAAACAATTACTACAGACAATAGGCCGTGTTCACAAGAGCACTGACGAGGCGAAGGACATTTTACGAGGCAGTCGCGATGTAACTTCTGCAGTGCATGCAGCAGCCGAGGACTTTTAACTCCTGCTACGTCAAAGAGGAGCTCATACAATAGCTCCATACTTAGCAATCAGATACAACCGCTCGTTCGTCGAAAGATCCGTACCTAAAGATTGGAATGTTGCAGAGGTCACATCAATACCAAACAAACGAATAGAAATTGGTAACGTCGATTTCCAGTAGGGTTTTGGAAAATGTACTGTGTCCGAACATGAGGTATGCTCCTATCGTAGCATAAAAAAGATAAATATATCCTGGGCAGAGTTACCGATGTAAAAGAAGCGAAGTAGTTTTTTGACTTAGATGGCAGTTTCAAAGACACTTAGACCAAACCATCATGACATATTCGCACTTTTTTACGTGTTAGTATTACTACCAATGTCATGTAATATCACATCGTGTCAAGTACAGTAACATGATACAAGATGTCATCCCCCCCACCCCACCCCCCAGGAATAAATTCACCCCCAGAAATTTTATCCTCCCAGAAACTATTAGCTATTAATGTTTGCTCTTTAGCCATATGATATTATATATCGCTTATTATGGCTGGTGAATCTCCTTCATTTTGATCACAGTGTTAGGGACCTTAGCCCATAAATTAAAGATGCTGGTGGGCCAACACCTAGCAGTTAAGAGAGCTCACTGCGCTGAGGAAGTAGGTTAACTCGTAAAAAAGCGCGAATATATCAAGATGTTTTGATTTAAATGTCTTTGGAACTGCCAGGTAAGTCGAAAAGCTAGTTCCCTACTTTTACGTCTCTAATCCCTAGCTCTCCCAAGGATATATTCGCCTTTTTTGTGGTATGATAGGAGCATTTCTCACTCCGGTTCCCAACTTATACTCAGCCAGAATTTTGACATTATACCGTCATAGCTTGGCAACTGATGTACTTTTCTGTTCACTCGTGTGACGACTGATTCGGCATAGGTTTTTCTTATTGTCTCTCAAACTATGTTGCTCATATCGTGGCAACGGATAAAACGTTCACAAACAAGTGGACGACCATTATTTACATGTATTTATCTACCTTCTTACAAAATTTGAACCGCTTCACACAAGTGTGAAACACAGAAGTGGTGCGTGTAAAAAAGAACAAAAAAGAACATGTTTTTTGGACATAAAATTAGGATTAAGTCAGATTTTTTAAAGCATGTTTTCAGTTTTGTCGTAATAATGCATCTTTTATTTATCTGAAACGTTGTAAACCGTTTCCGCGCATTCAATTCACGTAGAATGACTTTTACGTGATATGTTTACTTCGACTTTAAAACATCGTATCTCGACAATGAATAAAGATTATTGCTTTAAAAAAATCCGTTCTGACTTTATCCGTTCAACTACCTTCGTGAAAATTCGAACTGAATCGTGCAAGTTTAAAGTATAGAAGTGGCGCGCTTCAAAAACCTCCCAGAAAACGCGTTTTTTGCACATATTTGCACTTAAAATCCGAACGGTGCACATACAAGTGGTGCCATTGCGTGAGAATTCAGGCCAATTAACATATTTTGCAAAAGGAATTAATCGATTTGCACAATTTGCCTGCGCGCCAGCTCCTGTTCACCGTTCAAACCTCGCTTATTACACTGTAACATAGCTACAGTATGACAGATGTTCGGAATGGCTATACAAATGACCGCTGGTCTGCGCTAAACGAAAAACTTTCTCCCGCATGTTCCTCGCTCAAATAAGCACCACGAAATTACCCACCCATCCCCGCCTCCCTCCCTCCCCAAACTGCAATTCTGCGTGCGGCCTTCTCAAATATATTTGTTGCAGCGCTTTCGTACTGTAACGATTACCTCGAACAAAACGATTTATTGACAAATAGCCAACAGGGATTCAGAAAATATCGTGTTGCTGAAACACAATTAGCTCTTTATTCACACGAAGTGATGAGTGCTATCGACGGGGGATCTCAAACTGATTTCATATTTTTTGATTTCCAAAAAGCTTTCGAAGCTGTTCCTCACAAGCGACTTCTAATCAAATTGCGTGCCTATGGAATATCGCCTCAGTTGTGCGACAGGATTTGTGATTTCCCGTCAGGAAGTTCAAAGTTTCTAATAATTTTCGGAAAGTCATCGAGTCAAACAATAGTGATATCAGCTGTTCCCCAACGAAATGTTACAGGTTCTCCGATGTCCCTGATCCGCATGATCGATTTAGGGGACAATCAGATCAGACCTCTTAGATTGTTTGCAGATGATGCTGTGATTTATCGTCTTGTAATGTCTTTAGGTGATCAGACCCAATTGCAAAATGATTCAGACAAGATATCTGTACTGTGCGAAAAATAGCAATTGACTCAAGGTAATGAAAGTTGTGAAGTCACCCACATGAGTACTAACAGGAGTCCGCTAACTTTCAGTTACAACAGATCACACAAATCTAATGCCTGTAAATGGAACTAAATACTTAGGGATTACAGTAAAGCGTAACTTAAATTGGAGAGATCATATAGATAACGTTGCAGGGAAAACCAACCAAAGACTGCGTTTTATTGGCAGAACACTTGCAAGCTGCAACAGGTCAGCTAAAGAGATTGTCTACACTAAGCATGTCCGTCCTCTTCTGGAGTATTGTTGCGCGGTGTGGGATCAGCATCAGATAGATTTGACGGAGATCATCGAAGAAGTTTAAATCGAAGTAGTTTAAAGAAGAATACCTCGTTATATATTAAAGCGATACATGGACAGCGCCACGGTTATGATACGCGAAGTGGGGTGGCAATCACTAAAACAAAGGCGTTTTTCTTTGCGGCAGAATCTTCTCATGAAATTTCAATCACCAACTTCTTCCACCGAAAGCGAGACTATTTTGTTGCGTCATAGATTTAGATAATGGTAAATATTTCAGCTCGCCTTGAATCGTTCTTTCCTTAAATTATTGTTTTTTTTCTGTCGTCCTGCTATGTCTGATTGAAAGGAAACAGCTCAGTGACACCAATGAATTATAACTCCATTAGCTAATTTTCAATTGTATAGGTCTTAGGATCTGAGGAGGCCCAACGTTCCATCTCTGAATGCGATAGACGTTATTGTGACATTGTACTCCTTATTCATGTGCATCTTGTCAGGGGAGCATTCGATCTTGATTTCATTTTTATGGCTAACAATGCGCTATCGCACCGAACTGAGCAGCTGCAGGACATATTGGAACGAGAAGACTTTCGACGAATGGACTCGGCTGACATCCCCCAACTTAAATCCATCGAGCAGATGTGGGATGCGTTCGGAGAGACGTACTGCAGCCCGTCCACATCCGACAACGACAATCCAGCGGTCAACCGCACGGGTTGAGGAACGGAACGCCCTACCACAAGAATTCCTTACCAACCATGTGGCCAGCATGGAAACACTTTGCAGAGTGTGCATTGCCGTCTGTGGTAATCGCACGCATTATTAAGAACCATGTCACGCCTTTTGTAATGCCGAGGGGTCCATTATATGAGGTGCGACAATAAAGTAATGAGACTGATTTTCTTTGCAAGATGTGGTAACCCTGCAGGCTTGCGTAGGCACAGTATCTTTGACCTTGGTCTGTAAGCTGCTTCTAGTCCAAGAGGCACACCGATGCAATTACTCCGTCGTGAGTTGTGCTGTAATAAGTCACACGTGTTTGTGTCTCTCGTCACGGAAATGTTGCGCAACGGTATGCCATTTCTTTTGACGTTAAATAGGGCGAAAACGCGACGACAACTTACGGTAAGCTTCAGAAGGATTTTGGAGAGGAGGTTATGTCAAGAGCTCAAGATTTTCGTTGGCATGAAATGTTTAGTGAAGGCACAACGAATGTTGTAGGTGAAGACCGCAGTGGACGACCATCAACCTCACAGACGGATGTCAACTTGGCCAGGTTGCGTGAACTCGTACGATCTGATCGCAGATTATCCGTGAGAATGATTGCGGAAGAACTGAACATCAACCGAGAAACATTTCGTCTAATAATAACTGAAGATATTGGTATGAGAAAGATTTGTGCAAAAATGGGCCCCAAAAATTTCACACCACAACAGCGAGAAACACGGAAAAATGTGGCAGCCGATCTGTTAGAGCAAACGTTAATCAATCAAGAATTGTTGAGTTGTGTTATCACTGGTGATGAAAGTTGGTTTTTTTCGGTACGATCCAGAGACAAAACGCCAAAGTTGGCAATGGTGCTCAAAGGCATCACCCAAACCAAAAAAAGCTCGCATGTCAAAATCAAAAGTGAAATGCATGCTTGTGTGCTTCTTTGATTCCAAGGGAATTGTTCATAAAGAGTGGGTGCCTCCTGGACAAACAGTTAAGCAGGGTCAGCAGCAGCTGTCCGTTTCTCAACGTCAGAAGATTAACTTCTGCCGCCATTCATGACGCTCAAGTGTCTCGGAAGAAGATTAACTACGAGAGGTTCGCATAACGCGGTCTTGAATGTCAGTCTCCTGTCGTAAATGTCTCACAAAAGACGGCTACAGTGTCTGAAACGCATCGTAAACACTCCCGACGACGAAACGACGCAGGTTAACCGCAGACTAGCAGAGAATTACGGCATCGCCTGATAGTTTCGCTGCCTTCATGCAAAAAGACTGTTTCCGTGTACGGAACGGTTTATCCAAGCGAGGAAAGTACTTCGTGTTATCATGTGGAAAACCCTACTGGACTTCTGATAAGAGCCGGCCGATGTGGCCGAGCGGTTCTAGGCGCTACAGTCTGAAACCGCGCGACCGCTACGGTCGCAGGTTCGAATCCTGCCTCGGGCATGGATGTGTGTGATGTCCTTAGGTTAGTTAGATTTAAGTAGGTCTAAATTCTAGGGGACTGATGACCTCAGATGTTAAGTCCCATAGTGCTCAGAGTCATTTGAACCATTTTTTTTGTGATAAGAGATTACTAAATAAGACGTATTAGACCCTGCTACAACATGTGCGTGGATAAATAGTATCTGCATGCAAGATTACAGTTTTCAGATGGTATTTTAGTTTTGAGCCAGTAAGTTTGGCTAGACGTCTACAATCCATGGTTTGCAATTTAACAATTATCCGTTGCCGTTTGGTGAGCGAATTAACAATAAACGTAGGAAGTACCAGAGGTATTACACGTCACAATCAGCCAGTGAGTGTTCATGCATCCGTGAACACCAGAAGGCTGCAGGTGAAGATTCCAACAGAGTGTCGAAACGTAGAGATTATTGAAGTGTAAGAAGAAAATGATGCAGTCTAATCACTCAGAATATTTTACTTTCCTTTCTTTATTGTATTCCTATTATTTTTTTCGAGACAGCTGTACAAGCGAAGCATAAAAACTAACACACGACGGGCATTCAATAAGTTATGCACCACATTTTGTTTCTCCACCCGTTTCGGTTGGAAAAATGCAGAACTTGTTGAGGGACATCGTGCAATATTCCCGCTTTAGCCCCTATTGTCTCATGAAGTTCCGTAGGTGGTGGCGTTACATATATCCTTCAAAATGGCGTCTACAGCGGAGGTGCTTTCCAAGCACAGAGCCGTCGTTGAGTATCTTTTGGCGGAAAACCAAAGCATCACAAAAATTCGTAGACTCTTACAAAATGTCTATGGTGGCCTGGTAGTGAACAAAAGTACTGTGAGTCGTTAGACGAGGCGTCTATCAACATCGAAACAAGGTCGGAAAAACCTGTCCGATCTCCTGCGTGCAGGCTGGCAGCAAATGGCTATGACTCCCGCACACGGCTGCGACTCCTGCATTTGGGACGGGCGGGCACTCTCATTCGAGCTGATCGACAGATCACAATCAGTCACTTCGCTGCTCAATGGGCAACGCAAGCCCTCAATGAAGTCTGCGGAGCTCACCAAACTTCCTTGGACTGGTCTTCGTCATCCACCCTACAGCCCGGAACTCTCACCTTCCCTCTGTTTGGCTTAATGAAGGATGTACTACTGGATGGATGAGGTTATTGATGCACAAGACACCGAGCAGTAGAGTTGTACCATGTAGGCATACAGGCCATCCTAGTACGGTAGCGTCAGGCCGTCGCAGTGAACGGAGATTGTGTTGAAAAATAAGGTTCTGTAGCTAGAAGAGTGAGGACAGTACGGTGTTTTGTAATCCTGAATAAAATCAACCCGCTTTTAATAAGAAGTGTTACATTACTGATTGAACATCCCTCGTATATGGCAGTGCGCCAAACACATAGAAAACAACGTAACATTTGAAACAGGACAGAGGTACGAGCTGATTTCAAACGTGGATGTAGTACAGTGGATCATTTGCGAGCTATAGAGCGGAGGAATGAGTATAAATTACCATTTTGTCTAGGATTCAGCGATTTAAAAAAAGGCATTTGGTTCTGTATCAGCAAGATCTGAGCTAACGACCGTGCAGAAACAAGGCATTGGTTCAACCCATGTCAGCATACAGAGGAATGTACAGGGTGGTCCCTTGATCGTGAGCGGGCCAAATATCTCACGAGATAAGCGTCAAACGAAAAAACGACAAAGAACGAAACTCATCTAGCTTGAAGGGGAAAACCAGATGGCGCTATGGTTGGCCCGCTAGATGGCGCTGCCATAGGTCAAACGGATATCAACTTCGGTTTTCTTTTTTTTTTTGAATAGGAACCCCCATTTTCAATCACATATTTGTGTAGTACGTAAAGAAAGATGAATGTTTTAGTTGGACCACTTTCTTCCCTTTGTGATAGATGGCGCTGTAATAGTCACAAACATATGGCTCACAATTTTAGACGAACAGTTGGTAACAGATAGATTTTTTAAATTAAAATACAGAACTTAGGTGTGTTTGACCATTTTATTTCGGTTGTTCCAATGTGATACATGTACCTTTGTGAACTTTTCATTTCTGAGAACGCATGCTGTTACAGCGTGATTACCTGTAAATACCACAGTAATGCAATAAATGCTCAAAATGATGTCCGTCAACCTCAATGCATTTGGCAATACGTGTAACGACATTCCTCTCAACAGCGAGTAGTTCGCCTTCCGTAATGTTCACACATGCACAGACAATGCGCTGACGCATGTTGTCAGGCTTTGCCGGAAGTCCATCATGTTGGACGTACTTCGCCATTCTGTCATGCAGTGAAACATCTTGTAGTAACATCGGTAGAACATTACGTAGGAAATCAGCATACATTGCACCATTTAGATTGCCATCGATAAAATGGGGGCCAATTATCATTTCTCCTACAATGCCTCACCATACACTAACCCGCCAAGGTCGTTGATGTTCCACTTGTCGCAGCCATCGTGGATTTTCCGTTGTCCAATAGTGCATATTATGCCGGTTTACGTTACCGCTGTTGGTGAATGACACTTCGTCGCTAAATAGAACGCGTGCAAAAAATCTGTCATCGTCCCATTACAGCGCCATCTATCACAAAGCGAAAAAAATGGTCCAATTAAAACATTCATATTTCTTTACGTACTACACGAATATGTAATAAAAAATGGGGGTTCCTATTTTAAAAAACGCAGTTGATATCCGTTTGACCTATGGCAGCGCTATCTACCGGGCCAACCATAGCACCGTCTGGTTTCCCCCTTCAAGCTAGACGAGTTTCGTTCTTTGTAGTTTTTTCGTTTGGTGCTTATTTCGTGAGCTATTTGGCCCGGTCACCATCAATGGTCCACCCTATATACTCAGTGTTACAGCTGTCATCAGGATTCACCACTACCCAGCGAGAAATTCAGAACTGAAAGGTTAGTCAGGGAAGATTAATACGTCTCACCAAAACTATTCTTAGCAGTCCCAGAGGAAGTTTTCGGATCCTTACCCCGGGAAAATGAATAGAAAGACGTATTAATGGAACCTGTTTCGTCTTTATGACGACAATGAGTAATGTTCACCTCTGTTACAGGGAAATAACTAATGGAACAACTTAGTCGAAGAGTTAGAAAACTATGCTTATGAAATGAATTATAATCAGGCTAAAATAATTAACATAAAAGCACAAGTAACAATGAAGCATAGGGATATTGAAGACTATGACCGCATGGACAGGAAAGGAATAGGAAGAGTAAACTAGGCCTAGAGTGCATTTCGGGAACTAAAAAAGGTTTCGAAACTGAGCTTCCGATGTGTCCGGAAAGGAACGCTGGCAATTAGTGTGTATGCCACTACATAGTTTTTTAAAAAAATTCTTCAGTGCAACGTGGACTTTTAACGTTAAAACCGCTCCAAAACTGACGGTTGTAAAACAAACAATGCAGAGCTGCGTCTAGGGAAGTACTAAGAAAGGCAAGAAACAAACAAATTAACCACGGAAAAGACTCGAGCAGAAGACTTAATTTTGTTATTGTTGTTGTGCTGCTGCTTCTGTCTTCAGTCCGAACATTGCTCTGAGGCTTCTCTCTATGCTAGTCTATTCCGCGCAAGCCTCTTCATATACGCATAAATACTGCAACTTACACCAATCTGAACCTGATTACTGTATTCATCCCTTGGTCTCCCTCTACACTTTTTGCTCTTCGCCCTCCATTACTCAATTTAGGATTCCTTGGTACCTCTGGATGTGTCTTTATCAACTGAATCTTTCTTTTACGCAGATTGTGCCATAAATTTTGTTTTTCCCAGTTGATTCAGTACCTGCTCATTAGTTATTCATTCTATCCATACAGTCTCGGAATTCTTCTGTAGCACAATGAAAACTGGGGTGGACGGCACATATAGACAGATGCACATATTTTAGGCGGATGACGGGAGATCTATGCTGCATTCAGTGAGACAGGAACGGACCTAGATGACTTCACAGTGGAAGGTTGGTGGATGTCAGAGAGCATCAATGGGCAACACAGGCGTATAAGTGAAAATCGTAATGCAAGGAAAAGTCTGGAGGATACATCCATCGAGCAGTGAATGTGAATTGGCTGTTGCTGGTGATAACGATGACTCGGCAGTACGATCCACACCATAAATGTGGTCTAGATTAAACCTCTGAGTACCAGTGGTTTCTGCCTGAAACCACCATTTCCTTAATTTTGTTTTGAAGTACCTGTGCCTTCCTCATGAAATTATCGACGCTACTGCAAGACAGAGACATCTAGTGCTACATCGAGATACTTCCACGAACGTAGTGTATTGTAGCTGTCATTTATAGTGTTGAAAATAACAGTCGGCGTGGAGATTGTGCTACGTGATAGTTGGAATTTGTGACTTTCTTTTAGTGAACATATTGAGGAAATCAATGACAGCGAAAGTATATGATAAAGTTCTTAAAAATTTGAGTGGATACAAAATGAAAGCATTGGAGCAGTATGTACTTTTCATACACATTTATTAAATTTTAGGCACACTTCTCTTCGTTATTAAAGACTATGATTTGTTTCTGGCATTATGAATTGATGGGAGTTCCGAGATGTGGGGTTGTGTCTAGGCAGAAAAGTGAAATCACTTTCGAATGTATCGCTTGAAATGATGGGTGGTTGTAAAGTATATGACCCACAGTGGTTTCAAAGTGAAACCACCTCCTTAAAACAACTTATTCAATTTCTTCTTTTATTCGTTGCTTACGTAATAAGGTTAATTTCGTGAAAAATTTTGTAATTATATTTCAAAGTGAAATGGCTTCCTTAATTGCTGCTTGCTTTTTGCCAATTTCTTGTTTGCTTGCTTGCTATGATAATAAAGGTTAATTTTGTGAAAAAAATTCAATATTTTTCCATTTTGTTGGGACTCAATAGGTTAATCTCTGACGAAATGGGCGCCGGATCGGTATTCAAACTAAGGACTTAAACTGTAACTGACGTAAGTTTCCTTTAATTTATGTCTATGGTCATGTAAATTAAAGGAAACATTACATATACGGGTCACTGTTTTTTTCGCGTCGATGTCGCAGCTTGTGTAACTGGCATAGTTCTATCAAAATAGCCATCCGTATGTGCCTCGAAATATGACATCTATGTTTAAATCCGCCTCTCTCTCTCTCTCTCTCTCTCTCTCTCTCTCTCTCTCTCTCTCTCTCTCTCTCTCTCCCCTATTTTTTAAACTCTTTAAAAACTAAATTCCTCCTGAACAGGCCATGAAGGCCCCTATAGATGTTACGTTACATTAGGCTTCAGGAGGATGATGAAGGAAACTGTTCGTGGCTATTACAAAGTAACTATCTAGGCATTTACCAGACGATTTCCTGCAGTTTTACTGTAGATATTCCGGTGAACGACTTCTACACAGCCGAGATCTTCTGTGGCGTTTGCAGAGTAGAGGCTATCTCCCTCACGTTTGAAAAATGGGAGGAAGGAATGACGGCTTGGAAGATTCGCTCTTGGGTGTTCGCTTAGTTCTGACAGCAAAGTGTAGCCCGATATTGCCAAAGGGCCACACTCTGTTCCCTGTTCAGCACGCATTGTCGTCCAACAGAGGTTCATTCCAGCGCATACTCCGTCGCGGAAGTACAAATTTTCTTCTGTAATGGAAACACTGTCGTGACATACCTAACCACAGGCTCTGAGGTAAACAAATAAGTGGTAAGGAGCTCGTGCAATTCCTCGCCGCTTGAGCGGCTTCTATGATCCCTGGAAACAACTGGCGGTAGCCATAAAGCAATATCCCAAACGTCACAAAGCAAGCGGGAGGCTCCCCGGCCGGTGTCCGCTCATACTAAACTGGTTTGGGCAGGTGCTCTGCTGTTGCCGTCAAGGGAACTACAGCATTCCATGTGACCTGTTCGATTTCTGACAACACCACATACCTAATTATTTTTAAAACATGAATGTCATCGGCTTGCGGGTGTAAATATTTATCGTTGCAAGTTTTGAAGTGCATGTTTTTTTTCGAACATCGGAACACCGAAGCTACTTATACGTTTCTTTTTCTCCCTCTGAGACTGATGCTACTGCCCCAAATACAAAAAATATAGAGAGTGGTTATAATTAAACTTTTGCTGCTTGAGAGGGCACCTATGAAAAACGAATGATTGTAGGACAATGAAACTTTGTGCAAACATTTGGAAGGACATGAGGAAGAGAAATAACGAGTAAACGATTGATAGAAACACATTTCAATTTCCACAAGAGTGGGTAAAGCTTGTCAATAACTGCGTACCATGTTTACGTAACAGGTTAGAAGCGTTGCTCACAGAGACGATCACCTGGATCCACAACAGCCTGGAATCGCACTACTGTCGCCCGAAACGTCTCAGGTGGGATGTTGGCCACCTCCCTCGCTAAGCTCATTTCAGCCTCCAAAATGTGTTAGTGTCCCGCTGATAAACTCTGTCCTTCAGGTAACTCCACAGCCAGAAACCACACTGGTTCAAATCTGGTGACCTCTCCCAGGAGAAATTCCCAATTATAACTTCCGAATCACGTTCTTCGACCCCGGAGCGAATAGATGACCTCTTCGTATTCCTTTTGAGTCGGTCCTCGTGAAGAGGAGCAGCAGTAAGTAGTAGTTTTGATAAAACAGCTTTACGAGTAAAGACCTGCTCACCTCGTCCAGACCCATGTTGATTGACTGCAACTCTAATGCACAGTCATGCCCGTTATTCAACGCTACGTCACCGTACCTGAACCGGCGCCTAACGATATTTCATGACGGTAATACTACTAACAAAGCAAATGCTGCAGCGCACAGTCTGAATATCATTCCTATTAAATTGGGTACCAATACGGTAAATAGTTTTCCGTTAACGCTGGGCCAGGTAGCGAAAGTTTAACTGCAACCACTCTGTACCACATAGACTATTACGCTAAGCACAACTATAATGTACATGTTCTCCTTGATAATGAACAACATTTTTTCGCGTTTCCTGCTTAAAGCGATGAATTTAAACAGTTAATCCCGCATATTCTCCGGATAAAGATGTTAACGGCATTACAAATGATCTGAATGTGCGAAATAATGCCCCCTATTGGTGCAATGGATCAATAATAGGATTATTGACTTCGTAAGCGGCATTTAAGTTTAAACAGGAAAAAAAAAGAGGGAAGATTAGAGTTTAAGGTCACATCAATGACGAGGGCATAAAAGTGAGCGCACTCTCAGACTCAGATTGGATGTCAGCCTTGTCGTTTTGAAAGGAACCATCGTAGCATTTACCTTAAGCTATTTAGGTGAAACCACATAAATCTGAATGACCGGACGAGGAATGGAGGGGGCCCTCCCAATTGCGAGTCCCATGCCTTCCCTGGCACCACCTCCCCTGCTGTGTAGGTAGGACAGGCGTTGCTCCGCAAGAATTTCTGAAGAGATGTTTGACTGGAAAATGCTTTGTTTCGCGTTCCATCTAGTATCACCACGAAACTACACTGACCACTAAAATTGCAACAGCATGAAGTCGGCTTATAGCAAACATCAAACCACATAAATCTGAATGACCGGACGAGGAATGGAGGGGGCCCTCCCAATTGCGAGTCCCATGCCTTCCCTGGCATCACCTCCCCTGCTGTGTAGGTAGGACAGGCGTTGCTCCGCAAGAACTTCTGAAGAGATGTTTGACTGGAAAATGCTTTGTTTCGCGTTGCATCTGGTATCACCACGAAACTACACTGACCACTAAAATTGCAACAGCATCAAGTCGGCTTATAGCAAACATCAAACTGGTTCAATTGTTCAAATGTGTGTGAAATCTTATGGGACTTAACTGCTAAGGTCATCAGTCCCTAAGCTTACACAGTACTTAACCTAAATTATCCTAAGGACAAACACACATACCCATGCCCGAGGAAGGACTCGAACCTCCGCCGGGACCAGCCGCACAGTCCATGACTGCAGCGCCTTAGACCGCTCGGCATCAAGCTGGCATGCAAATGATTAGCATTTCAGCGTAAGTGCACGAGTAATCAGGAGTAACGTCATCTACATTCTGTATGTAGGGAAATATTACGCAGTGGGTTTCTCATCCATAAATCGCATTTCATTGTGGTGGTTTGTGAAAAGACCATAAATTCCGCCTCGTGTAAGAAGAAGAAACGTCTACCAATACGCATCGTAATTCGACGGAAGCCAGGTAGTGGCCAGCTCGCACCGTACTTTATAGACGGCCCAGTCTAATTAATATTCGATGCGAAAGTGCAACAACCACTCACGGAAGACAGGTGGCAGCACTGGCAATAGAAGGTATACAAAGCATGTCAAGGGGGTGCTGAAAACAGTGCAGTCGTTTCGTAATGTGGAAACGGAGCGATTTATGTGACGTCCAAAAGGACATGACCACTGGCTTTCGGGCTAAGGGTGAAACGATTTCCGAAACGACTAAGTCCGCAAACAATTCGAGTGCCCCCGTGGTTAGACTATACCGTGCATGGCACAATGGCACTATCCAAAACCGTCGCCGAGGCAACAGCCGAGCACCACGTGCTATAGATGACGCGGGTGAACGACAGCTGCGGAGATGTGTACGGGCGAACAGACATGCAAATTTATCAGTAAACTCTTCCGGGCTAAGTTGCCGTGGTCGATCTGTAGAACTTCTTCTCCCTGACGTTTCGTTCTCAACTACGGAGAACATCTTCCGAGGTGAGTCGACGACTGGCTGCTAGGAGCTGGGGCCGCCGCTTATATAGAGATCGTAGGGGGCGCCACCACACGTCACGTGGCGTCGATGTGCAGCTATCTCTGGCTATCGTCTGTTCTCTCGATTGCAGGCAACCGATTGTCACGTGATTGATGCAACGTCGACCGCCATATCTTATCCAATTTTAATCCTTTTTAAGGATGGAGATCACGACATAAAATTTGGTGAAACAAGCGTGCTAGCGAGGACGTCGCACTATTATACACGTATGTATAGAGAGGCAATTGAAATCCACAAACATCAATACAATTTTAATCGTAAAGAAGAAGGATTAAAATTGGATAAGATATGGCGGTCGACGTTGCATCAATCACGTGACAATCGATTGCCTGCAATCGAGAGAACAGACGATAGCCAGAGATAGCTGCACATCGACGCCACGTGACGTGTGGTGGCGCCCCCTACGATCTCTATATAAGCGGCGGCCCCAGCTCCTAGCAGCCAGTCGTCGACTCACCTCGGAAGATGTTCTCCGTAGTTGAGAACGAAACGTCAGGGAGAAGAAGTTCTACAGATCGACCACGGCAACTTAGCCCGGAAGAGTTTACTGATAAAGACGCCGGCGGTGAAAGCCTACATGGAAAGACATGCAAATGTTGAGCAACTGACCATCCAGATGAACCAAGAGGCAACCAACAGTGTCTCCTCAATGACCGTTCAGCTAACGTTGCTGCGTATGGGCCTCCACAGCAGGTGCCTGCTTCGTGCACCAATGCCGACTGCTGTTCATCGACGGCGAAGGCTGGAGTTTTCACGGCACTACCGCAATCAGACGTCCACTGAATGGCGACAGGTGGCCTTTTTCGACGAATCACGTTTTATGATCTATCGGACAGATGGATGTTGGCGTGTAGGGCGTGATAACGTCTGAAAGCAAACATACTAGAACAATCGTCGGAAGGTTCCAGGCCGGAGGAGGGAGCGTTATGGTCTGGGGAACGTTTCCTTGGCATTCCCTGAGAGATCTAGCGATTCTGTATGGAGCAATGGATTAACACAAGTATGCATATATCCCTACATGCAGTCGTTTTCTTCATCACAATAGAATAACCAGTAGGACAATGTAACGCTTTATACAGCTTGCAATGCACGTGCGTTGTTCGAAGAGCATCAGGATGAGTTTGCCGTAGTCCCGATTTAAACCCCATCGGGAATGTGAGGGACATCTCGATCGTGCTGTTCGCGCCATAGATACTCAACTGACAATCACTAGGTCGGCATTGCTATACTTACCTGACGGTGCATTCCAGAACCTCACTGACTCTCTTCCTGCACATCTTCTACATCTACATCTACGTGATTACTCTACTATTCACAATAAAGTGCCTGGCAGAGGGTTCAATGAACTCTTGCAGCGCTCCGCACCGGCAAAGGTTTTTGATGGGTAGTCACATTACTGTAGCTGGAGAGCGTAGTTCTGCGATACCGCTGCTCGCTTCGATCTGGATCCCATGATTGTTACGCGGATATGAAATCGATAGGTTCAGAAGAGCAATATTCAACGCCATGCAGGATGTGAGCGGCCCGCCGCGACTAGTGCCCGAGTGGGCTGACGTACGATGTTCGCTTGGCTGTTCAGGGTCGTACAGTCACAAGAACCTTGAGCCAGCAATATGGCTTGTTTCCAACAAGACAAGTACCCACACGGGCAGTACGATTACATCTGGAGCATAACAGACTGTCAGGCACCACGACCACTGTTGCGGCTTCGTTTGGCACGGCAGCAGAGTAACACGCGTCGACAGTGGTGCAACGAAGAGTAACGCTGGACACATCCTCTTTTCAGACAAGTCCCTGTTCTGCGAACAGTACCACGATTGTGTGGAGGCTCCAAGGAAAACGATGTTTGCCACACTGCACCAGTCACCGTCATACGAACCCAGCACCTACCTTGATGAAGTTGAGTGCCACTGGACACACAACACAGCCACCTCTGGATCGCATACATCAGACAGCAGGCGCTACGTTTCCGAAGTGTTTTGTGACCGAGCGGTTCTAGGCGCTTCAGCCCGGAACCGCGCTGCTACTACGGTCGCAGGTTCGAATCCTGCCTTGGACATGGATGTGCGTGATGTCCTTAGGTTAGCTCGGTTTAAGTAGTTTTAAGTCTAGGGGACTGATGACCTCAGATATTAAGTCCCATAGTGCTTAGAGCCATTTGAACCATTTTTCCGAAGTGTTTGGGCATGTTACTGTGCCCTGTCTTCGAAATATCAGTAACGTTAACTTCCAACAAAATAAGGCAAGACTGCACGTCACTTATACTGTCCTGACCTATGTTGATACAGCGGATGTTACACTTTTGTCATGTCCAGAATGTTCTCCAGACCTCTCACCCACTAAAAAGATCAAGCATGGGTAGCAGAGACACTGCTACGTCACCACTCTCAAGCATAGAGTTGAAGCAGTATGGAAAGACGTACCAGCATCTGTTATCGAAGCTCAGTTCGACTTTATGCCCAGCCAGGTTTCAGTGCTTATTGTTGCCAGAGGTGGCAGTTCTGTGCACTAAATACAGTACACTCTATACCCATAAGCCACCTACAAATTTAACAATGTATTCTTCCCATTGCAGCGTATAGGCACAATAAGTAAAATTTAGTTATTTTCTATCTTTCCTGGAGTTTCAATTTCAGTGGCAGCAATGCATATGCTTTGAATTAAAAGATAGTGGCGAAACCAATGTGGCCCGCCGCTTCCCCAGTGCTACCCTACTGCAGTAATGTATATTATTCTTGCGCTTCCAACTGACACATTGAGGTGACAAAAGTCATGGGATAGCGTTATGCCCACATATACAGATAGCAGTATTATTGGTAAACTTTGTATAAAAGGGCGGTGCATGGGCGGAGCTGTCATTTGCATTCGGGTGATTCATGTGAAATGATTTCCGACGTGATTATGGCCGCACTACGGGAATTAACAGCTTTTGAAAAGCGGGGTGTTACTTGGGGCTAGACGCATAGGACATTCCTCTCCCCACTTCGGAAATCTTTAGAGAATTCAGTATTCTGAGATACACAGTGTCAGGCGTGTGCCGAGAATACCTCTCATCATGGGCAACGTGGTGGCCGACGGTCTGTCACTTAACGACCGAGAGCAGCGGCGTTTACGTAGAGTTGTCAGTGCTAACACACAAGCAAACTACGTGAAATAACCGCAGAAATCAACGTCGGACGTACGAAGAACGTATTCGTTAGGACAGAGCGACAGAATTTGCCGTTGATGGACCATGGCAGCAGATGACCGACGCGAGTGCCTTTGGTAATAGCACATCGCCTGCAGCGCCTCTCTCGTGATCGTGACCAATCGGTTGCACCTTAGACGGCTGGACAGTCGTGGCCTGGTCAGGTGAGTTCCGACAACGCGCCGTGTCACTTGGTCACAGTTGTTTGAACATTCTGGACATTTCGAGCGAAAGATTTGGCCACCCATATCCCCCGACATGAATGCCACCGAAAATTTGTGGGAGATAACTGAGCGGCTAGTCCGTGCGCAAGCTCCTACACCGGCAACACTTTCGCAATTATGGACGGCTAAAGGGGCAACATGGCTCAATGTTTCTGCAGGAGACTTCCAACGACTTGTTAGGTCCATGCCACGTCGAGCTGCAGCAGTACGCCGGGCAAAAGGAGGTATTCCATGACTTCCGACACCTCAATGTGTAGCTTAGTCGGAAGAAGCTGATCCCTGACAGTTGCAGTGGATTGAGGCGTGGCAGCTTCGCGGGCCTACTTCAACCAATTACGCAACGCGATTTTGTAAACGTCTCTATGGCAACGTCTCAGTGTTGTCACAGTTATGTAGACGGATATAGTTTCGGCATTGGAAAGTTGGCAGCAGCACTGCGAGCTGTGAGGGATCATCTTACACCGTCTCAACTGGAGTTGGTTCAAATGGCTCTGAGCACTATGGGACTTAACATCTGTGGTCATCAGTCCCCTAGAACTTAGAACTACTTAAACCGAACTAACCTAAGGACATCACACATATCCATGCCCGAGGCAGGATTCGAACCTGCGACCGTAGCAGTCGCGCGGTTCCGGACTGAGCGCCTAGAACCGCGAGACCACCGCGGCCGGCTCAACTGGAGGGTTTGTTTCTGTGACTACAGCATCTTTCAGCTTTGAAACCAGCAAACGCGATAGAAAACGCCAGCCCGTGAACCGAATATGGTGAAAATATTAGGGAGTTTTCGATTATATTGATGGAAGAAGAGCGATCTCTAAGCATGTGACGACGTGATACAACTGATTCGTTCACGTAAATATTCGTTAAATGTGGTGGGAAGAGTAGGAGGGGCGGAGGGAGACATAAAGACTGTTGTTTTCAACAGGCTTCACAAGACTAAAATGGACGATGTGGTATGATTGGTCTGATAAACAGAAAATCTTTCTGATGAGAGCTATCAATTGAGGTAACTAATATGGATGGTAAATATGCATCCTAAACCTAAACATAATTTTGGTGAAAACCAATCATAATCCCAATTGCAACTGCTGTCTGGAGTTGCTCAATAAATAGTGTAGAAACAAACAGACGCAGACGCCTTCATCCTACAAGACACTGATTTAGACCTCTACGGACTTCAAAATTTCTGCGTCAGATATAATCTCTGCTAAATCTATATACACTTCTGGAAGACGATTCGTTATTACAACGCAAGCAATGTTACGTCAGTCGCTGCGTTATCGCTAGGAAGTGCACTGCTTACGAAGTTGCGCCTGTGTCAAGCCGGGTCCACGATAAGATACCCGCCTACTCACGCCCACATTTTCGGTTTATTCCCTTACTTTAATAGCACTCATCCAAAGTGTGATTTGTCAAATACCACTACTGAATATAATATTACGATCAAAAGGTTAAAAAAATGGGCAAACAGTCAGCAAACCACACAAGTCAATGGGGTCAGCTTATTCCTAATAGTTTATAGGAAGTCCGATGTGAGAAAATTACCCGTCCCCGAATCTTTTGCTCTGCATTTTTTCTGTAATTTATCAGCTTCCAAGCTGTTCCTCAAACGCGTATTTCTCCTGAAGACGCCACACGCTGAGTAAAATTCGAACGACTAACAGCGCCCTAGTGCAATATACCCTCTCAGTTCAGCAAGGCAAGTCCGCTAGTCATTTGGCAATGTCCTGTTCGATTCTTGTATTGGACTTGGACGAGACGTCAAATAGGGCAAGGATGTCGCCAGTAACTGCTTCATTTTTCCCGTTATCATTCTATTTCAAGGCGGTATCACGTCAGAGACGCGCGTGTTTCCATATCCTCCCGACATGCAAATAACCAATATGTTCGCCATTACAGATCTGATAGCGGCGAATTCCGCAGCCTGTATGTGTGTGTGTGTGTGTGTGTGTGTGTGTGTGTGTGAGAGAGAGAGAGTGCGCGCGCGCGTACCTCTTTTCTACTTCAAAGTGTATGCCTAATTGAATTCGTAATCCTTTGTCTTTAGTGGGCTTATAGTTCTTATGCAAGACGAGTAGAGATTCAGTAACTAATTCAACTGTGAAATTACCAGACAGAGACAACCAATTATGTTTACTTCCATTCCTCACTTCGTTAACAGTGTTTCTTCTCCTATCTTAAAATTACGGAAGATGTTGTTTTACATCAACTTATTTTTCTTAATGAAAAGCCCTTATATTTGTACGAGGCGAACCGGAGCTCCGAGCCGGCCTGTGTGGCCGAGTGATTCTAGGCGCTTCAGTTTGGAACCGCGCGACTGCTACGGTCGCAGGTTCGAGTCCAGCCTCGGGCATGGATGTCTGTGATGTCCTTAGGTTAGTTAGATGTAAGTAGTTCTAAGTTCTAGGGGACTGATGACCTCAGATGTTAAGTGCCATAGTGCTCAAAGCCGTTTGCACCATTTTTTGCATCGGAGCTCCGACGACAAAATTTCGGAGGTTGTTCAGGGACATTTCCCGAATATTTTGATATAACCGAACCTTGGACTCCGCCTCGTTATAGAGTAATAGTGTAATTATGGTTTATTCGGTTTGCTACCTCGGTTAACTTTGTTTCTCGGAAAATATGTTCGCAACAGAGAAAAAGCCCGTAATATACAATCACGTACACGTGAAGAATCTTGCGAGCAGGCTGGTTAATATCCGCATATTGCTATACGACATGGAAACTCGCGACATTAGTATTGCTGCTTTCAACCACTTGCTGTTATTGGCGGTAGCAGTATCTTACGCTGCTCAAGTTGGTTCGAGCGTTTAGTCTGTACTAAAAGGACAAAGTAAGTATATACTCCATATAATTGCTGTATTATTTTGCAGCGCAGTAAAGAAACTTAGCTGCGAACTATTCCCTCCCGTTAATATATTTTGTAAGACTACGCACTACAAGGTCTTTTTGAACATGTAGTAATACCGATAACACAAGTGAACTGTTGTGAGGTCGTAGCCCGTAAACAAGCAACGACCTCGACAATGCTGTGCTGATAACCACGTGCTTAGTTTGCGGCGAGGAAATGTGCCCAACAATTCTAGATGTAATCTTGACGAAGGACGACACTAAATTTGGAGGAAGCAGTGTTATGCGAAGACATACGTCAGTTACTTGTTGTTAAGTGACCACATTTCTAGTTGAAAAGGCGAACGATCTCTTTCTCTTTCCTGTTCTCCGTCGACTGTGTGGCAGAATTCTCTGTACGTAGCTCTTCGGATCGTAACATTTTTCAGCGGTTTCTTCCCTTGTCACAGATCAGTCCCAGAATTAGTCATTGTTAAAGTTTGAAGCTCTTCCTACATGGGTGTGATTAATTACAATATGCACAGGCTAGTAAAATTATCACACCTAAGTGGGTGGAAGAGAACCACTGCATAACGATCTCTAGTCATGGTTAAAGTACTGACTTAAGGAAATCATGCTATCACGCATCTTCCGTCGTCCATGAAACTCCATAAAACTGTATTTAAATTACGATAACACTTATATTTAACAGTACAGATGTCTCCTTGAACTTACAGGAATTGAGTTGCTGTCTCAGCGACATCTGCATCCTTACTCACAGCTCACACTTTTCTTTTCTTTTGTTAAAACGACGCGCGAAAGCGGCGAAACGAGACGAAAACTCCGTAACAGTGATCACAATACGATGGTACAGAGAAATCTATATTAGATTTCTCTGTGACTTTTATCAGTACAGGACAGGTATGTCTAAGATTAGCAGTGAGAAGTGGTAGCATCACTTGAACACACATCAGCAGTGCGAAAGCGCCGGCCCAACTGAAGAATGCAAGGACGTGCGTTGTGTATGTAGTTATCTGGTGCAGTGGCTGATAAAACTGATTATACTAATTTCCAGGCCTCATGATTTGCGTTTAATGCTGCATAACTGATTCATCCTCAGTGACTGACCTCTTCAGCCATTCTCCTAGGTATTCGTGAAAAATACTGAAACAATAATGTCTGTTTAAAATAAATCATATTCGCCACTGACTGTAGACAGCATTTATTTTCACAACTGTAATTTTGGCCTTGAGGACACTATCAAGTGCTGTACTGCAGACAACAGCGTTTTAGCACGTGTCAGGCTTTAAAAATCTTCCTAGATATACAAAATGTTATCGCCGTCTCTCAGCCTTTCAACGAGGTTAATATCATTAACACAAATCACACGACATGACATGACATGACATGACATTTGTACATATCGAAGGATTTTTAAAGCTAGAAATGTGCTGAGGCACAGTGGTTTTAGCGTATGACTTGATAATGGCCCTAAAACCGAAACTGCAATCGTGAATATAAATAATTTATATAGCCAGTGGCGGATATGATGCCTTTTGAAAAGTTCTACATGGCTGTGAACCCTAACCATGAGAAGCGAACCACTGACCCGTCCCTCTTCTCTCCTCGGGGGGAGGGCGTCAAAGAGTAACATAGTGGCCACAGGTAGACTACTACTACTACTACTACTACTACAGATGACGTACGAATTATCAAGTGATCTGGATTATTACTCGCGAGTAGCACCAAAGGGACTGCCGTATTTAATGTCCCTGTCCGACGGATGGATCATCAGTAGCAGAGTTACATACGCGTGAAACACTACTGATATGTCTAGACTTTAATTCGATACACTATAATACATTTTGCTGATCAGAAATACTGGTTAAGGAAATTACTTCACAACAACAGGATTCGATATGGCTAAAAGGAGATATGAAACAGCGGTTAAACACGAGAAAATGAGTTGTTTACGACTTCTAGTTTGTGGTTGTACAAAAAATTAGTCACAAACGACTGAAAAATCTTAGCATTCTTTACCTGAAATATTTCCTGAATTTCATAAGCAATATCAAATAGCTTATTTATTAACAACTGATTACTGCAATGAATCAGAATCTGTACAACAAGTCAGTGAGAAGAAAGGACTAATTCTCTACCGAATCCTGAGAATTGCGTGTATTAAAATTGTTTTTCTTGATGCAATGATTTACCAACAGCCGTATTATTTGTAGAAGTTTATTTTATTTTATGAGCTTCTATGTGCTGCTACCAGTTTCGGCATTACATTGATGCCATCTTCAGGCCCCACTCGTCATAGTCGTAAAATCGCTATACACGAAAGAAGCCACATAACTGGATCCGTGAATCAATCGATGTTTGCAAACCGCCTCAGTCTGTGTCGCCTGGCCACCAAGAGCTGTTGCAAGACGATTGATTCACGGATCCAGTTATATGGCCCCTTCCGTGTATAGCGATTTTACGACTATGACGAGTGGGGCCTGAAGATGGCACCAATGTAATGCCGAAACTGGTAGCAGCACACAGAAGTTCATAAAATAAAATAAACTTCTACAAATCATGCAGCTGTTGGTAAATCATTGCATCAAGAAGTTCATGCCAGCCGTCGCCCCACGATCCATAATGGATCAACGAAGATTATTAAAATTGTGTCAATATGTGAGCATAACACTCAGAGAAGACAGATATAAATGATCAAGTCACATTACTGTGAGAACCTCTCAAAGGCCTGAATTACCAACTTTTGCAACGTGGACTTGCAAGAAGAGAGTCAGTGAGGTTCTGGAAGGTATCGATAGGGGTATGGAGCCGCGCCGAATCCAATGCCGTGGCCAGCTGCGGCAGGTTTCTCGGCTGAGTATCCATGGCGCGAGCACCCCGTTCAAGGTGGTCACACAAATTCTCGAATGGTTTTAAGTCATGGCAGTTTATTAGCCGAGGGAGTACGGTAAACTCAACCTGGCGCTCTTAAAACCACGCACGTACCATGCGAGTTGCGCGACACTTTGCATTCTCCTGCTTGTACATGCCACGTGCTGAGGGGACAACAAACTGATTGTTGCGGTGGACATGGTCCCCAAGTATAAATGCATACTTGGTTAATCCACTGTGCATCCAGAATAAGGAGATCACCCAGGGAATGCCATGAAAACATTTCCCAGACCATAACGTTCCCTTCCCCAGCCTGGACTCTTCCGACGACTGCTGCAGTGTTTCGTTTTCACAACGTTTGGCACCGTACAACGCCAATAGCTACCAGTACGATGGAGCATAAACCGAGATTCATCTGAAATGGCCAACTGTCCCCAATCAGTGGACGTCTAGTTGCGGTACTGGTGTGGAAATTGCAGCCTTCGTCGCAGATGAATAGCAGTCAGCATGAGTACATGAACCAGGGGCCTGTTGCAGAGGCTGTAACGTTCACTGAACGGTCTTTGAAGACACTGTTGGTAGCTCCTTGGTTCATCGGGGCTGTCAGCTGCTCAACAGTTGCACGCCCGTTCGCCCGTACACACCTCCGCAGCCATCGTTCACCCCTGTCATCCATAGCCCGTGGTGCATCACAGTTGCGTCGTCGCCGGTTTTGGATTGCGCCATTGTGCATGCACGGTTTACGCGAACCATGGAGGCACGCGAACAGTATACAGACTTAGCCGTTTCGGAAATGATTCCATCCTTGGCCCGAAAGCCATTTCAAATGGTTCGAATGGCGCTAAGCACTATGGGACTTAACATCGGAGGTCATCAGTCCCCTAGACTTAGACCTACTTAAACCTAACTAAGGACATCACACACATCCATGCCCGAGGCAGGATTCGAACCTGCGACCGTAGCAGCAGCGAAAGCCAGTGGTCACACTCATTTGGACATCAGATAAATCGCTCCGTTTCCGCATTACGACAATGACTGCACTATTTGCTGCGTCCTCCGGCACGCTTTATATACCCAGTGCTGCTATTTGCCATCTGTGAGTGGTTATTGGGCGTGACTGTCAAACATAGGCGATCGTCACGTTAGTTTTACTGGACCATGTAACTACGCCATTAAATACTTCCGACACATCCTGTTACTTCACAAAATAACAATATTAAATTTATCACTTGCGGAAATATTATTAGCAACGCTTTTTTGTTAAAAATTTCAGACCTGAAGTGTTCTTGTTTCTTCGACAGTCTTCTGACTGCTCTGATGCTGCCCAATACGTTTTGCTATCCTGTGGTAATTTTCTCAATTCAGAGTAGCACCTACATCCGCATTTCTCAATTATTTGCTGTACGTATTTCTAACATCGTTATCATCCAAATGTTTTGCCGCGAAAGCTCCCTCTAGAATCATTTCATAGCATCCCGTAGCTCTTTCTAATTACTGTTTCTCCGCGGAGCACCACCTCATTCCTTATCTTATCTGCCCTCCTATTTTTCAACATTCTTTTGTAGCACCACATCTTAAACGATTCTCTTCTTTTCCAGTTTTCCCACAATCCATGATTCGCTTCCACGCCGTACTCTGTTGCAGACGTACCACTCAACTCCGTCTACAGGCCACAAGTGGCTCACCGGGACCATTCGACCGCCGTGTCATACTCATGGGAGGATGCGGATAGGAGGTGCGTGGGGCCAGCACACCGCTCTCCCGGTCGTTATGATGGTATTCTTGACCGAAGCCGCCACTATTCGGCCGAGTAGCTCCTCAATTGGCATCACGAGGCTGAGTGCACCCCGTAAAATGGCAACAGCGCATGGCGGCCTGGATGGTCACCCACCCAAGAGCCGACCGCGCCCGACAGCGCTTCGGTGATCGCACGGGAACCGGTGATTCCAGACAGACAGTCACACAAATGTCTTTTTCAAATGTTTCTTACCAGTATTCTTATTTTACCGAACTATGGCCTCCTTGCCTATGCTAGTCTGTTTCTTGCGTCCCCTTTCTTCGTACGTGTACTTTGTTTCCAATCTGGAGGAACTTAGGTGTTTGACTGTGATCCGTCGATCACCTCGAATTAGTCCAAACACTGCATGTGTCACGCATCTGTATGGGGCTGATCGGCAAGTGGGAGATCGGACAGGTTTGCACAACCTTGCTGCGATGATGATAGACGCCTCGCCCAACGAATCGCCGTGCTTTTGTTCACTGTTAGGTTTCCGTAGACGTCCTGCAAGAGCCTATGAATATCTGCGATGCTCTGGTTTTCCGCCGAAGGAAACTCAATTTTAGCTCTCTGCTTGGAACGCACCTCCCTTAAGCAATTTTGAAGGCTACATACTGCGCCAACACCTGTCGGAACTTCAAGAAGCTGTAGGAACTGAAGTGAGAATATTCCACGATGCCCCAAAACAAACTCCGCATTTTTTCAGCCAAAAGTGTCTGAGAAAAAAAAAAGTTTTACGTTACTTATTGAATGCTCCTCGTATACAGGAACATGGGAGGGTCAGGCGAAATGTTGTTAAGGAAGCATTCGGATATCCCTCCTTGGTACACAAAAGGGACAGAACACTGTTGCAGAAACAATAAGAAAAAAAAAGGCACAAAAACACACCAAGTTTAAACGGACGCAAAATCTTCTACAGAAGCTCAAAATTTAGCACGGACTTCAATGAGAGATGCTTACAATAGTATCCACAACGAAGCTCCATCTCGAAACCTGGCAGAAAATCCAAGGAGATTCTAGTTGTATGTGAAGTATGCTAGCGGCAAGACACAATCAATGCCTTCTCTGCGCGACAGTAATGGAAATGCTATAGACGACAGTGCTGCCGAAGCAGAGTTACTAAACACTGACTCTCAAAATTTCTTCACCAAAGAAAACGAAATAAATACTCCACAATTCGAACCAAGAACAACTGCCAAGTTACGTAGTATTCCGGTGTAACGGCAAGCGTCGGCACGACGATGAAGCACGGAAGACCAGAGGGGGCTGTGAGACGACATCAGTCAATAGTACGCTGACTAGGAAAGTAGAAGACAAGCCGACACACAAACGCTACAGCAGTGACTTATGAACTGTTTTGTTTTGCTTGCATTGAAATTGTATATACTGAATGACATTGATTATTAGCTTGTCGCCATTTGCTTGCGACACATTTTCGTGAATACGCAAAGTTAAGTATGGTCAATTTAACTCGCTCTAATAAACTCCATTAATATGATTTGCTTGAATTATTGTCTAGCGATCCGGGAAAACAGCTTCCTTGGCGCCCTATATTAGAGGGATGGGCAGGATACTACACGTAGAAGTAGATATCTTTGGAGTAGTCAAGCAACATCACTTAACAAAAGCAAGTATTCCGATCCAGACTGTATACCATTAGGTTCCTTTCGGAATACGCTGATACAGTAGCCCCATACTTATCAATCATATACAACCGTTCGTACTCAAAGACTTGAAAGTTGCACAAGTCACACCAATATTCAAGAAAGGTGGTAGGAGTAATCCAGAAAAATACAGTCCCATATAATTAACGTCGGTATGCAGCAGGGTTCTGGAACATATATTGTGATCGAACATTATGAACTACCCCGAAGAGAACGGTCTGCCGCGCGGGGTAGCCATGCAGTTCAAGGCGCCTTGTGACGGTTCGCACGGCTTCCCCCGTCGGAGGTTCGAGTCCTCCCTTGGACATGGATGTGTCTCTTGTCGCCTAGGGACCGATGACCTCCACAGTTTCGTCCCACATTACCACAAATTTCCAAAAGTTTTGCAGAACGGTCTAGTGACACACGGTCAACACGGATTTAGAAAACATCGCTCTTGTAAAACAACTAGCTCTTTATTCGCATGAATCGTTGAGTGCTATTGACAAGGGCTTTCAGATCGGCTCCGTATTTCTGGATCTCCGGAAGGCTTTTCACACTGTACCACACAAGCGGCTTGTAGTGAAATTGCATGCATATGGAATATCATCTTAGTTATGTGGCTGGATTTGTGATTTCCTGTCAGAGAAGTCACAGTTCGTAGTAATCGACGGAAAGTCATCGAGTAAAACAGAAGTGATTTGTGACGTTCCTCAATGTACTGTTATAGGTCCTTTGCTAGTCTTAAAGGAGACATCTGAGCAGGCGTCATAGGTTGTTTTTAGATGATGCTGTCGTTTATCGACTAATAAAGTCATCAGAAGATCAAAACAAATTGCAAAACAAATTACAAAAGATACCTGTACGGTGCGAAAATTGGCAATTGATCCTAAGTAATGGAAAGTATCAGGTCATCCACATGAGTGCTAAAAGGAATCCGTTAAACTTCGGTTACCGATAAATCAGTGAAATCTAAAGGCCGTGTTGTTGTTGTTGTTGTTGTTGTGGTCTTCAGTCCTGAGACTGGTTTGATGCAGCTCTCCATGCTCCATGCATCCATAAAGGCCGTAAGTTCAACTAAATGCCTAGTAATTACAATTACGAAGGACTTAAATGGGAAGAAATACATAGAAATGTTGTGGGGAAGGATAACCAAAGACTGCGTTTTATTGGCAGGACACTGAGAAAATGTAACAGATCTACTAAGAAGACTGCCTACACTACGCTTGTCCGTCCTCTTTTAGAATACTGCTGCTCGGTGTGGGATCCTTACCAGGTAGGATTGACGAAGTACACCGAGAAAGTTCAAACAAGGGCAGCACGTTTTGTATTATCGCGAAATATGGGAGAGAGTGTCACAGAAATGATACAGGATTTGGGGGGTGGACACCATTAAAATAAAGGTTTCTTCGTTGCTGCAGAATTTTCGCACGAAACTTCAATCACCAATTTTCCTCCTCCAAATGCGAAAATACGTTGTTGACCCCGACCTACGTAGGGAGAACCGATCTTCATAATAGAATAAGGCAAATCAGAGCTCGCACGGAAAGATATAGGTATTCGTTTCTTCCTCGCGCTGTACATTAGAATAATAGAGAATTATTGTGAAGGTGGTTCGATGAACCCTCAGGCAGGCACATGTGATTTGCAGCGTATCCACGTAGATGTAGGGACAGGGGAGAGGTCAGGCGTAGCATTCGGATATTCGCTTGAACTAACTGACCGCAATCATAACAAGCTTAAAAAATGATTTCCATGTCAGACTCCAACCACTGACCTTTCGAATACCTGTCCATTGTTGTAGCTACTACGCCATTTTCCTGTGGAGACACACGACCTTCACTATACTGTCGACCGTAGAGAATCGCCGCCAAGAACGCCGAGAGCAAAGGAGGGCGTCTATTGAACAGCGGAGAACAGTCTCCCGTCACTGTGAGAGCAGTAACGGGCGAGCAAGGTCAGGCCGCCCTATCATCTCGCGTCACAGCCGAATGAATGAAAACAAGACTCAGCGCCCTCGGAGCTGGGCTCAACAACACTTCCCGAGCCGCTGGTCCACTACGCCAGCGCAGCTACGAGTGAAGACACCCGTTCGTGCCGAACTCGTCGCCTTTCAACGCTTCACTAAACTTAACGCAATCATTATTGTAGAGTTCTCCTCAGTTCGTACAATACGTATTTTTAAAGATCTTCGGAACGTCAGTGAATGGTAACACAGTGATAGACGAGCAGTAGAAATGTGACATCATTATTTATATTGCAGTCTTTCATTCTGATGTCGAAAATGAAACCAGTTTTGCTTTATTACGTTAGATTGTGAGCTTATCGACAGTTTTTCACGGAACAATGTCCAATGATTAACTTCTCATGGTCGGGGTTCACATTCACGTATAATTTTTTGAAGGACATCATTTTCGCCGTGCACTGTAAAAATTATTTATTTCACTTTAGCAATTTCGGCCTGTGGACCATTTTCAAGTGGTACTGCTAAAGACTTTGTTTCAGCAAATGTCAGACTTTAAAATCCTCCGACATGTATACATGTCATCGTCAAAAACAGGCATTTTTACTGTAGAAATAAAGTAACATCAGACGAGTTGCTCTTGAGAACATCGATTTCTAATGATTTACGTGAATTATGTTAACATTGGTAACATTTTACATAATTTACATAAATTCACGACATACAAAGCTTCGCACTCGTCTGGTATTAATGTATTTCTAAAGTGAAAATGCCTATTTTTGACGATGACATGTATACATGCTAGAGCATTTTAAAGTCTGACAGAATAGAAGCTTTCGAAATGTGGTGCTACAGAAGAATGCTGAAGATTATATGGGTAGATCACATAACTAATGAGGAGGTGTTGAATAGAATTGAGGAGAAGAGGAGTTTGTGGCACAACTTGACTATATCGGTTTGTAGGACATGTTCTGAGGCATGAAGGGATCACAAATTTGGTTCTGGAGGGCAGCGTGGAGCATAAAAATCGTAGAGGGAGACCAAGAGATGAATACACTAAGCAGATTCAGAAGGATGTAGGCTGCAGTAGGTACTGGGAGATGAAGAAGCTTGCACAGCATAGAGTAGCATGGAGAGCTGCATCAAACCAGTCTCAGGACTGAAGACCACAACAACAACATGTGCTGAAGCAAAGTCTTTTGCAGTACAACTTCAGAATGGCGCAAAGATCGAAACTGCAATAGTGAAGTAAATAATTCCTATAGTCAACGGCGAGAACGACGCTCTTTCAGAAAATTGGCGAACGAATTTTTTTTTCACAATTTTTCAGCAACTTCAATTTATTTCGTAGTTTGCTAAAACAGTTTTAGTGAATGGAAAAATATTCTGAAAAGAAATCCAAAGAAACAGTTCTTGAACACGTCATACTATTTACGAGCTTTTACTTTTTCATTCAGAAACGGCAGTTTTGTGGTGCCCAAAGGTGACTGAAATCCATCGTATCTATTTTGCTTCATATGCAGCTGCATAACACACAAATCGCATCGGAAAGCTATTTCATCGTTTCTGAATAACGAGAATGAACTCAGCTTTGATTCGAAGGTGGAGAGTGTAAGGTCGTGGGCACTCCAGTTCACGTGGTTAACGTATTAGACCCAACTTGAACAGTTGGGTGGGAAGGCATAAAACTAACGTAATCTGACATTAAAGAGTTTATATGACTTACTCTTATCTGGGAAACGCCGCAGGACTTTGCTACAAAACTTGTGCACCTGTAAAGTATCTGAACATTCCCTCTGTTTCTAAACCAGTTCCACATCGTTTCGTCACTTGTCCTAGAGAAACAGGGCCTGCAGAATACGCTGCTGACGGAGAAACGGAAAAAGAAAGTGTTGTTTCATCCCTTTACGGCTCACACTATCAACTCGTAGAAGATATTTATTTGGTAAAAGGTGATGAACTTTGCGACTCGTTTGTAAACTGGCACTAAAAAATGGCGAAGCAGAAACGCTCAGTCCACGCCTTAAAAAATGCATTTGCTTTCACCGTTTACAGCTAATTCACACTTTCGGCAAGCACACACTGAATCGCACTTCTTTGTAATAGTGCCGCTATTTGCTACTGTACGGGCGTTCAAGGTCCCACGTTAAGCCAGTGAAGCAAGGCGTCTGAAGGTCAATTCATTCAAATGTAAGAGAAGTTCAAAGGGTGTAACATTACTCAGTCGGAATATGTGTGTTTGTGTGCATCTGGATACTCTCTCTAGCAGAAATACAAGAATGAAAGCAAGTCGCTTCTTCTTGAAACACACCTTCAACTAGCTATTGCTGTATGGTATATGTATCACGTGACGCTTTTCAGCTGAAGCCATGTTCATTTTTTTTTATATATATCTCATTTTGTTCGCTTTTGTTCGTTGTATCTGCTCGGGGCGGACGTCGTAAGACATCTGTTTTAAGTTCGTTGTTGATCGGTTAACTCAGTTTTTTTTATTGCAGAGGGCAGCTAACCCTCTGACCGAACACGCTGAGCTACCGTGCCGGCTTTTTTTTTTTTTTTTTACGTTCATTGCATATGCTCGGAGCGGACGTCGTAAGACATCCATTTAAATTTGTCATTGATCCATTAACTCAGTTTTTTTTATTACAGAGGGCTGTTAACCCTCTGACTGAACACGCTGAGCTACCGTGCCGGCAAAAATCTCATTTTGCTCTATATTGGTCGATGAATTTGTTCGTGGTGGACGTCCGATGATAGACGTTCACTCAGTTATTTTATTAGTGAGGGCGAGCAGCCCTCTGTCCGAACACGCTGATCTACCGTGCCGGCTGTTCATTACAGCAGCCAGTTGCTTTCAGTTTATACGTATTTCGAAGTATCATCAGCCCCGAGAAAACGGTCTTAAATTATGTGCAACTGTGACTTTAACTACCGTCTAGGGTGTAAATATTGTAAAATGTATAGGGTGGGACACGTAAGACGGCAACATGAAATACGCCACGGGCCTCCGAAAATATCGAAACATCATTTGGAGATGTCGTAATGCGCAGGTATGGCTGACGTTTGCAACGCAATTTACTGAAATTACGATGAAGCAATGACTGTGGTTTCAATGAGAGTACGTAGCTTTCATAAAACGGCTGAAGATCTCTTGAAAAGATGAATATAAACGATTGTTAGCATCACCATTCGAACATTTCGCGGCGAAGAGCTGGAAATGAGCTAAACATGAGACCAAAGGCTGCAGGCAGACAGCAGTTCTCGGGTAACTGCGCTGTGTCAGACGTCTTCGTCATATTTTGCACATTTGCTACCTTTCACTGGAAGCTTAAACCACTTATCAAGTACACGCTTAAATGGCTCTGGAATCTTGCTAGCGAAATTTCATTTCTCCGCACTTCGTTTCTATTATTTGCATAAAAACGTTATCTTGAACAATCTACGAAGCTCCGTAAGTTAAAGCACCATCACAGTCTGCTGGAGTACATTTGCGTTTATTTGCAGGGGTAAACTGAGCCTACCGATACCGAATTTCCGCTGCGTCACGTAACGTAATGACCACGTGTGTTGTGAAGCCATACATACGATCGTAACCAAAGAGGGAATGAACACAGATAATATTTTATATTAGTTTTCAGAAGGCAGATTTCGGTGACAGACTAACCTGCAGCGCAGCCCAAGGTCTACGTTACATTAAAAGGTGACAAATTTGGTTGAGAGTTAAAGTCAGCGAAGCTGTATACGGAAACCTTAACCGTGGTGTCATGCTGATCTTTAGCTTACCCTGGTTCTCGATTAATGAAAAGATGATACTTTGGTTGTGAGATATCGCAACAGTATAAAATTGTGATTAAATCTATTTTTTTTATACTTCTAGCGAAATGGCAATGGAGGAAAGATAAACTCTTTTTACAAAAAATATTATATTACACAAATTATGTTTTAACGCAATTGTCAAACTTGGATTTGGAGTGAAACTGTTCCTCGTTTGTCTGAGTTAAACGCTATTTTCAAGCGCTTTGCTTAAAAGCTCTTTAGATGTAACTGGAAGTATAAGCACTCAGAAGAGAAGAATATTATAACTTTAGCTAACGTCCAGATGAATACAAGGCTCCCTCGTGGTAAGGGCTGAAAGGAAGTCGTGGATAAACTGCTGAACCAGCCCCTGGAAGGAATCTTCCCTCGTCTCGCCCGGAGTGATTAAGGGAAAACATCTAATGCTTATAGCTTGGTTGCCAGAGGCCGACAGGAAACAAAAAAGGGTTCAAATGTCTCTGAGCACTGTGGGACTCAACTAGTGTGGTCATAAGTCCCCTAGAACTTAGAACTACTTAAACCTAACTAACCTAAGGACATCACACACATCCATGCCCGAGGCAGGATTCGAACATGAGACCTCAGCGGTCGCGTGGTTCCAGGAATCCCACACTTATTGCAAAAAGGACTCTAGCGCATCATGTTATTCACCACCTCGGTACGTGAGTAGGTCCGTCGATAGCGCAAAAGTTCCGTTCCAACCATTATCAAACCAGTGTACCGCCGTCCAGAGAAGCACGAAATTGGAAACTGTACAACACAATCATTGTGTCGTTGAGACTTGATTTTGGAAATCTTAATTACTTCTTCTCGCCAGCGCAATTACAATCGTATATCTCCGGAATATGATGCCTTCGGCCACTGAAAGAACACTAACATTTTAATTTTAGCTTTTAGAATCGTCTGTCCCCGTCGTTCGTCTGAAGTGATTAAAGGAACCACATAAAGTGCGAATCGGTTTGTTGGAAGAGGTAGAAACTCCATTTATCTCACAATCATTGCCCCATTTAGTGTAGTTCGGCTACAAAGGTAAATCCAAACAGTTGACACGGAAACGTGCATCACGTACAGAAAAAGTCTGTAAGCAGAAAACCGGGGAACCTGAGATACACAACAGCGCCTAACTATTCGAAGATGGCGAAATTCTCCAAACTTTAAACGAAATAAAAGGACCGTCTCCATGGATACATGCACAGTTCAAGAAAGTAGATGGATTGACTGTAATTAGATTTTCTTCAAACATTTTATTCTGTATCTCATACACATGTTTTGAATCTAGGGAAAGATGCTTGTAAGTCTGTCGTATCAGGTAACTTTCGTCAGCATTAATGATATCAAGGACTTATTTCAGATAATGTTAACTAATACTTCTGTATATGTGCAAATAGACTGAAGACATTCTTTTCATCGAAAGCAATTTCGTTACTAAAGAATACATCACTTTAACACCTTCTTGGTTATTGACAGTGTCGTTCTTCATTGAAAAACCAATGTAAAGACACACTGCATCTACGTAAAAACTGGTCCTCCGCACACCATCTTATGTTCCGTCGCGGAGGGTACTTTTGGTCCATGATCTTCCCCTCCTCTTCCTCCCCATGCTCCCACCCGTTCCTTGTTCCATTTGCGAATGGAGTATGGGAAAAATGACTGTCAATGTAGCTGCGTCTTAGCTCAAATTTCTTGGATTTTCTCTTTGTAGCCATTTCGCAAGACGTGTGTGGAAGGAAGTAATATTTGTCCTGCTCTTCCCGGAATGTATTCTCTCGGAAATTCAATAGTAAATTTCTCCGTCGTGCAGAGCATCTCTCCTGTAGCGTCTGCAGCTGGAGTTTTTTCAGTCTCCCTGAAACGCTCTTGCACCGAGTAAACGATCCCGTGAAGAAATACGTCGCCCTTCATTAGATAATCTCTCTCTTTTCAGTTAATCCAATCTGGAAAGCTGTACTCAAGACTGATTGAGCAATACTCGACATTCAGTCAGACAAGCGTTTTGTAAGCCAGTTCTTTCGGGGACGAAGTACATTTCCTTGAGATTCTTTCCATGAAACTCAGCCTGACATTTCTGTTTCCAACATCTGTTTTATGTGGTCGCTCCACTTTAAGTCGCTCCAGATAGTCCGATTGTTGCATCTCGAGCTTAAAAGACTAAGCTGCGATGAGGACGTTGGCTTTCGAAGTGTGCTGAAGAAAGGCAAATTTAGAGGACCACCACCGTAGAGTGTCTGCAATGTTGTAGGTGTTTCCCATAATAGGTTCTTTTGCAAAATGCGATGAACTTTTTGGCACATTAAAACTGTGCGCCGGATTGGGTATCGAACCTGGGACCTTTGATTTCACGGGTAAGGCCCCTGCCCAGCACACTGTAGTAACTTGCCAGTAAATTTCAAATCGGCGCACACTCCGGTGCAGTGTGAAAATTCATTCTGGAAACAGTCCCCCAGGTTGCGGCTGAACCTTGTCTCTGCAATATCCTTTCTCCCACGAGTTATAGTCCCACATAGTATGTACGAAAACTTTTGTGAAATCTGGGTGGTAAGAGATAGGTACTGGTGCAAGTAGGGCAGTGAGGACGAGTAGTGAGTGGTATAGCTGGATAGCTCAGTCGGTAGAGAAATTGCCAGCGAAAGGCGAAGGTTCCGGTATCGATTCCTGGTTTGGCACAGTATTTTGCGTACACCCTGCGTTCAGGGTGTCCTACAGCTGTTGAAAACTTTGAATATCCAGATTCCAGTCGCAGACTCCACCGCCTTCAGTTAGACGCGTATGAAGTACGAAGTAAGATCCTGAGAATGTTACGTCGTATTATCTTATTTAAACCCCGCGTTATTTTCCGCCGAACACGTAGTCTTTTCGCACGCTTAGAAAGTTGGGGTCCTAATCGGAAACTTCCCTTGGTAAATAGAGACCCAACAAGCGAGGAGAAAGCAAAATGTAATAATCTCATCCTTGGTATTTCTGGTTTGAATAGTAGGTCTTTACACTATTCTTAATTGAAGGACGTCCCATTAGGCAGCAAAAGCCTGCAGCAAATGATCTATTTCTTTGTTACTGAGACTAGGTTCGATCCAAAGATTTTCTGGCAGCCTATACATACAGGCAATGTGAGTTTACATTATGTCGAAAGACATACAAGTAGGTTCTAGATGTTAAAAGAAATGGGTAAGTTATAGTTACGGTAAAGAATTACGAAACAGTTTGCTTGCAGTCAAAAATCACGAAACGCTGTTTGAACATAAAACCTTGTAATGTTTGTTCCCATGGATCTGCGCGGTGGTGATGCAAGTTGCAAGCAACATCACAACAACGGATCTGTTAAATGTATACTTTCGCGTGTGTGACTCTTGTGCCGAGATGAAATGTGTTGCCATTTCTGCGGAGGCCAAGACACTTCAGGTAGTTTTTTGATTCTACATTCGCTGGCTTGGCCAACTCACAACCAAACTGTCACATTCCAATCGAACTCAGACCTTGTGCTAAGGGACAGATCACAGTCTATCGTCACAACCAGGCTTTTTGCTTTCGTATTCGACAGTTTCCCAGCAACAACCCTAGGCTTCGCAGAACTCTCTCCGCAGCAGCGTCAATCCGGCACGAGTGTTCCCACCCCGCACTGACGCAGATCACTCACTGTACCGACAAATTTAGTAATTTTTGATATCGCTAACTTATTTGTACAACCGTTAACTCATGCTTCTATGTATGTATAGGTCGAATGAAGTACTTCTGTTGTTTCAAACCGGTCTTGACAGCGAAGAGTAAGGCAAATACCTTCATATCAATTTTTTGATGAAATACGTCCGGGCAAGAGCAGCGGATAACTTCAGGTATCCTACCATATCAATTTACCGCATATCTAAAATCACGAATAGTTATCTGAAAACTTTTTTTTCCAGTTCTGAATGGTATGCTCCAGTGTCTGTCATGGTTTCGAACGTGTTGCAAAACAAAAAGTCTTCACAAAATTGCTTAACCAGTTAAGCAGTATGGCAAGGACACAGGTGGATATCGGCTGCCACTGCATGGACGTATTTCACAGAATCGGTATAGATATGACTGGTTTTTCTGATACATCTCATGATGGAATGTGTATTTTGAAATCGATCACGTATGTTGTATTGATAAGCAACAACGATCTAGTGCAGCCCGAGGAAGTCTGTATCTTTCGCATATCATATTACAAAGAAAGGTCAAGTTTGTTGACATTGTCAACCATGAGACACACGACCTGTTGTAAATTTTTTATTTATGTTAGGGATCAAAAATTCATAAAGTTAAGATCGCACATGAAATCTTCTTTATTTGGATGAATTACTTGTTTCGGCTAACAATCTAGCCATCTTCCGATTTTAAAACATTCTTGATTAGTATTGCCGTCACTACGGTTTCACACATTATTAAAAATCATTTTTAAAATGAAAACATCCATAGATGACATAACGCCATTCTTTCCTGACCATCGTTTAATAATATGCTGGTCACCAACGACAAAAAGCTGTTTTTAATTATGTCATGCATGGATGTCGCCATTTTATGAAAGATTTTAACGAAGTGCGAGAAGATGTAATGTCACCAAAATCCGTCAACAATATTTTATGATCAGAAGATGGCTGGGTTATTAGCTGAAACTAGTAATCGATCCAAATAAAGAATATTTCATGTCTGATCTTGATTTCATGGGTTTTCAATCCTTGTTGTTGTTGTTGTTGTTGTTGTTGTTGCTGTTGTGTTCAGTCCGAAGATTGCTTTGATACAGCTCTCCATGCTACTCTATCCTGTGTGAGTCTCTTCGTCTCCGAATAACTACTGCAACCTACATCGTTCCGAATGAGCTTAGTGTATTCATTTCTTGGTCTCCCTCTACGATTTTTAACCCTCACACTTCCCTCCAGTACAAAATGGGTGATCGCTTGGTGTCTCAGGGTGTGTGCTATCAACTGATCCCTTCTTGTGGTCAAGTTGTGCCACAAATTTCTCGTCTCCCCAATTCTATTCAGTACCTCCACATTAATTACGTGATCTGCCAATCTAACTTTCAACATCCTTCTGCACAACATTTCGAAAACTTCTACTCTCTTTTTGTCGGAATTCTTTATCGTCCATGTTTCACTACCATGCGCGGACTCTAGGCAAATACTTTCAGAAAAAGACTTCCCAACTATCAAATCAATATTCGATGTTAACAAATTTCTCTTCTTCAGAAGCTCTTTTTTCCCCACTGCCAGTCTTCATTTTATATCTTCTGTACTTTAGCCATCATCAGTTATTTTGCTGCCCAAACAGCAAAACTCGTCAGTGTCTCGTTTCCTAATCTGAATCCCTCTGCGTTACCTGATTTATTTCGACTAAATTCCGTTCTCCTTGTTTTGTTTTTGTTGATGTTCATCTTATATCCTCCTTTCAAGGCACTGTTCATTCCATTTAACTGCTCTCCCAAGTCCTTTGCTGTCTCTGACAGAATTACAATGCCATCGGCAAACCTCAGAGTTTTTCTTTCTTCTCCCTGAACTGTAGTTCCTGCTCCAAATTTTTCTTTGTTTTCCTTTACTGCTTGTTCGATGTACAGATTGAATAACATCGGGGATAGTCTACAAACCTGTCTCGGTACCTTCTCAACCACAGCTTTCCTTTCATTCCCCTCGACCCTTATTACTGCCTTCTGGTTTCTGTGCAAGCTGTAAATAGGCTTTCGGTCCCTGTATTTTACTCCTGCCGTCTTTACAATTTGAAAGAGAGCATTCCAATCAACATTAGCGATAGTTTTCTCTAAGTCTATTAACGCTATAAATTTAGGTTTCGCTTTCCTTAATCGCTCTTCTAAGATAGGTGGTAGGATTAGTACTGCCTCGCGTATTCCTAAATTTCTCCGGAAGGAAAACTGATTTCCCCGATGTCGGCTTCCACCAGTTTTTCCATTCTTTCCTAAAATGGAAATGAGCGCTTGGCGTCATTGCCAGCCACATTGGGCGACCTGCGCGTCAGATGGGGATGAAATGATGACGAAGACAACACAACACTCAGTCCCTGAGCGGAGAAAATCCCCGACCCAGCCGGGAATGGAACCCGGGCCCCTTAGGACGGAAGTCTGTCACGCTGACCATTCAGAACTTTCGCAAAGATACGTAGCAACAATTATGCCTCCCGAAAATAGAGTTCTCTTTCAGTAACATTTTCTTTTTTTTTTCTTTTTCAGGAATTTTAAATTAGTTACGCACGAATTAAACGCACAGAGATCATCTCGTTCTGATTTCTACGAGGGCTGTTTGAAAAGTAAGGTCCGATCAGTCGCGAAATGCAGTCCACAGTGAAAATAAAAAATATCTTATTTGCTTGCAACTGTTGGCTACACCTTCCCGCAACTTCTGTGCATAGTCGCCGCTCCGACTGAGCAGCATTGTCGGGAATCGAACCCGGACCCCTTAGGACGGCAGTCCGTCACGCCGACCATACAGCCGTCGGGGCGGACCCTTTGGTACAGGATGACTTGGACAGAATTTCTATTTGGTGTGATAAGCGTCAGCGTGCTCTAAATGGTCGACTTCGATTTACACTGAGAATTCTAAGAAAGTATAGCTCATCTGCAAAGAAGACCGCGTACAGAATATTTGTGCAACCAATTCTTGAGTGTCTGGGATCACCACCAATTCGGTTTAAAGGGAGACATCGGAGTGTGCTACTCGATTTGTTACCGGTAGGTTCGATCAGCACTCAGATGGGAATTCGAGGACGAAGGAAGGCGTTCTTTTCGCGTAACGCTGTGGACCGTAGGACGACAATCCGTCACGCTGACCACTCAGCTATCGGGGCGGACATTATCCCCTAAAGAATTCGTGTTAGTATTTTGCATATATGAGCCATTAAACAGATAGTTCGATAATTTTCACACCTGTCAGCACCTGCTTTCTTTGGAAATGAAATTGTTACATTTTTCTCGAAGTCTGCGGATATTTCGCCAGTCTCATACACCTTGCCTGCCAGATGGAAGAGTTTTGTCACGGTTGGCTTTCCCAAGGCTATCAGCAGGTGTGACAGAATATCGTCTACTCCCGGGGTCTCGCCTCGACTTACAACTTTCAATCCCTGACATAAACAAGAAACGAAGTAAGTTATTGGGGTACTCACGTGGTATCGGCTGCTGCACGGACCAGACATAGGTGCTGTACCGCACGTCGGTGAACTGCACGGAGACCGGTGGGCCGGCGGTGGCGAAGCGCGGCGTCGAGTCGCCGCAGTCGGCCTCGGCGAGGCGGTGCAGGTAGTAATTGTTGTTCTGCAGCGGCTCCGCCACCGACACGGAGCTCGTGGTGGACGAGGAGAGCGAGGCGGCACCGGGCGCCGGCGCGCCCCTGGGCAGCAGGCAGCACGACGCCGACACCGACGCCGTCGAAGTCGACGACGACGCTCCGTCGCCGGCGGAGGGCGACGCCACCGTCATGGCTGGCGTGCTACGCGGCAGAGACTGGGCCGCCGCGGCGAGGGGCTGGCTGATAAGCTGCGCGCCCACTATCCGCTCTGCGCACGCGCAGATTATGCCCGCTCCGGGAAGCGCTTATGTCAGCGAAAGCTCCGGCGTGCACCACCTGCAGCAGAGCGACAACGAGACGCTCGCTTCACTGCCGACCCTCGCGAGAGAAATTATTTACACGCCATTCGAGGGAGAAACTGTTCACAATCACTACAAATGATCTCGCTGGCAGCATTCGGAATAGCACCTTACCGTGCGAGTCACCTACTCGTCGTCAGCCACTACTGTCACCAGCTCGGGTGCTGCAGTCCTCTCCCACCGAGCCCCCCTCGGAAATCGAAACGACAAATATCCACGAACAAACTATTCTGGTCATGCATTACTCTCCTACGACAGTCACTGTACGTGTGTCCGACAAGAGGTCTGAGCACAGTTTCCCTGGAACTCTCCCGTTTGGCTGCTAACTCAAATTCTTGGAGTGACTAGATACTGGTGTGGGCACAGCTGTCGTGGAAGCATCCACGAACGGCAAGTGTGCTCCCAGCCACATATGCGCCGGGAGTCGGCGGCAGCGGCTGCGGCTTCCGAAGAGCGACTGAGCGGCGCGCCTGTGGGACGCCTCGCCTAAAGCCGGGCTGCGGGCGGCGGCTGGTGGTGGGGAGGCCGATGCGGGACCCGGGAGCCGCGCGCGCCGTCGCAGCTGCCGCCCCGTAGGCGGCGGGGGGAGCCCTGGCAACCACGCGCGAGGGCTTCCGCCACGTCCGGGATTCCCTCTTTCTAATCGCCGCACACCCCTCGAAAACAGCCGTCCAGTATTTTTCCAGCTCTTCCGCCGAAAATTACTCTGCAGGAAGGACCACCCGGAGAGACCGAATATCTATACAGGGTGGTCCATTGATAGTGACCGGGCCAAATATCTCACGAAATAAGCATCAAACGAAAAAACTACAAAGAACGAAACTCGTCTAGCTTGAAGGGGGAAACCAGACGGCGCTTGGGTTGGCCCGCTAGATAGCGCTGCCATAGGTCAAACGGGTATCAACTGCGTTTTGTAAAATAGGAACCCCCATTTCTATTACATATTCGTGTAGTTCGTAAAGAAATATGAATGTTTCAGTTGGACCACTTTTTTCGCTTTGTGATAGATGGCGCTGTAATAGTCACAAACGTGTAAGTACGTGGTATCACGTAACACTCCGCCACTGCGGACGGTATTTGCTTCGTGATAGACCGTTTACCAATTGCGGAAAAGGTCGATATCGTGTTGCTGTATGGCTATTGTGATCAAAATGCCCAACTGGCGTGTGCTATGTATGCTGCTCGGTATCCTGGACGACATCATCCAAGTGTCCGGACCGTTCGCCGGATAGTTACGTTATTTAAGGAAACAGGAAGTGTTCAGCCACATGTGAAACGCCAACCACGACCTGCAACAAACGATGATGCCCAAGTAGGTGTTTTAGCTGCTGTCGCGGCTAATCCGCACATCAGTAGCAGAAAAATTGCGCGAGAATCGGGAATCCCAAAAACGTCGGTGTTGATAATGCTACATCAACATCGATTGCACCCGTACCATATTTCTACGCACCAGGAATTGCATGGCGACGACTTTGAACGTCGTGTACAGTTCTGCCACTGTGCACAAGAGAAATTACGGGACGATGACAGATTTTTTGCACTCGCTCTGTTTAGCGACGAAGCGTCATTCACCAACAGCGGTAACGTAAACCGGGATAATATGCACTATTGGACAACGGAAAATTCACGTAGATGCGACAAGTGGAACATCAGCGACCTTGGCGGGTTAATGTATGGTGCAACATTATGGGAGGAAGGATAATTGGCCCCCATTTTATCGATGGCCATCTAAATGGTGCAATGTATGCTGATTTCCTACGTTATGTTCTACTGATGTTCTTACAATATGTTTCACTGCATGACAGAATGGCGATGTACTTCCAACATGATGAATGTACGGCACATAGCTCGCGTGCGGTTGAAGCGGTATTGAATAGCATATTTCATGACAGGTGGATTGGTCGTCGAAGCACCATACCACAGCCCGCACGTTCACCGGATCTGACGTCCCCGGATTTCTTTCTGTGGAGAAAGTTGAAGGGTATTTGCCATCGTGATCCACCGACAACGCCTGACAACATGCGTCAGTGCATTGTCAATGCATGTGCGAACATTACGGAAGGCGGACTACTCGCTGTTGAGAGGAATGTCGTTACACGTATTGCCAAATGCACTGAGGTTGACGGACATCATTTTGAGCATTTATTGCATTAATGTGGTATTTACAGGTAATCGCGCTGTAAAAGCATGCGTTCTCAGAAGTCATAAGTTCACAAAGGTAAATGTATCACATTGGAACAACCGAAATAAAATGTTCAAACGTACCTTCGTTCTGTATTTTAATTTAAAAAACCTACCATTGTTACCAACTGTTCGTCTAAAATTGTGTGCCATATGTTTGTGACTATTAGAGCGCCATCTATCACAAAGCGAAAAAAGTGGTCCAACTAAAACATTCATATTTCTTTACGTACTACACGAATATGTAATAAAAATGGGGGCCCCTATTTAAAAAAACGCAGCTGATATCCGCTTGACCTATGGCAGCGCCATCTAGCGGCCCAACCATGGCGTCATCTGGTTTCCCCCTCCAAACTAGACAAGTTTCGTTTTTTGTAGTTTTATTCGTTTGACGCTTATTTCGTGAGATATTTGGCCCGGTCACTATCAATGGACCACCCTGTATATTCGATGGGCGATCTAAAAGTATCGGGAATACTGTAATTTCGCATACTGTATTCAGGCGACCAACATTTGATCACAGTCTTAAGGAAGATGACCAGCATCTGACCTAGATTTCGAGGGAGGTTTATGAGACATTTAGCCGCAATAAATTTCAACTTCACTTCTGCATCTCATTTTCCTGGAACTGGCGACAACAATTCTTGGACCCAAAATCTTTCTCACAATTGCTTCTACCTTATTTCGTCCACATGACATCATCTTAGTCAAATGTGGGTCATGGAAAATATCCTTCAATAATTTATTTCCACAATCCATACTTCTGTAGCTGCTATTATATCTGACAGCTTGAACAACTATTGCTAGCTGACGCTGAAGTCACGCTTAGTAGCACAATAACTCCAGTTAACATTGGGGGCTCTGGCGTTAACTAAGAAGGCTGCTCCACTTCCTCAAATAGACTCATAAGAATTTAACTTCTTACTTCGTGAAGTTATTACATCTTCATTTTCACTGTGAGAGCACGTGATGCAAAACTGGTACAAATTAGAAGCAAATGAATATACACGTGAACGCTGAACAATATAATAGGTACGATTACAGAAAGAAAACTACACAAATCGAAACATTTCGTGTTGACTGTCCTCTGTTTTCGATCCCGAAAACTTAAGCGACCTAGCGGTACTGGTTCTTACGAAGCGTTGCGAAACGTTGTGTTCTGCAAGTCAATTGAGAGATAAATAATTTAACGATTTTGTTTAAACATGTACGTCTCTATAAATCGGTTTCGCAAGTCCTTGTTAATTCTGTGAGTTATTTATAACACAGCTGCTGATCGGCACGAAGTGAGCACATGCATGGATTGTCAATACTAACGGAGAAGGAAGTAAACATTTCCCTTCTCACGACCTTTCTAGACGCGTATCCAATGCCACTTTTTCTCCCCTGCTCACATTCCCTTGAGCTAAGCCGTCTTTTTCCGTACAAGCATGAACAGAAAAAAGACTATATCGACAATAGTATCGATTATTGTATAAAAGCTTTCCAAGACATGTCGATCGGGGAACTTGACCTATCGATAGTACTTCGCAGGATCAGTACTCATAACAGTGATCACTTATGAAACACAGGGGAGAAACAGGCGATAATACGAAGCCGTGTGGGTTTAAAAAAAGCAATAATACGGAAGATTCCAGGAAATACAGGAGAGTTGGTCAACCTAGTTGTATTAGTGCGATTCGCTAAATTTTTCGTTGTTGTCGCGGTAAACACGCCTGAAACGTGTCTGTAAACTGGCAGCCACATTGGATCTATAGTCTGTCGTCAGTTGTCCAGAAGGTTACATGTGCTGCATTTGTTTTAAAGACGTATCACACAATTTGCATTAAACATTGCTATAAAACGACAAAAATGTAACACCGTTTTAGAAAGGTTGGTAACTGCTTTTGCTGAGTCTGCTATGAGTAAAACAAGGGTTTACGAGTGTTTGAGCGTTTTCAAAATGGCCGTGAAGAAGTTGAAGATGACGAGCCTTCTGAACGCCACAGCACAACAACAGATGAAAACGTGGAAAAAGTCAAAGAAATTATTATGAACGATCGCCGAATCACAGTCAGAGAAGTTGCTGATGATGTTGGCATATCAACTGGCTCATGCTATACGTTTCAAGTGTTTTGGGTATGAAACGTGTGGAGCAAAATTTGGGCCAAAGGTGTTGACTTCGGGCAAAAACAGCAACAAGTGGAAGTTGTTCAGGAGTCGTTAAATGAAGCCAATAACAATGAAAAACTACTGAAAGTGTGATAACAGGTGACGAAACATGGGTGTACGGATATGACGTCGAAACTGAGGTTCAATAGTCCCAGTGGAGGCATTCTAGATCGCCAAGACCGAAAAAAGCTCGGCAACTGGAGTCGAATGTGAAGGTTTTGCTCACTGTTTCCTTCGATTTCACCGACAAAGTGCATCAGGAGTTGTTGCCAAGAGGTCAGACGATCAGTAAGGAATACTGCCTTGAACTGAACGGATACAACTGAATGGATATAACGGATGTGTGCGTTCAGTGATGGTGAGAAAAGGGATTTAGCCTACTCTTCTCGAACAGCACCAAGTGGGCCACCGAGCTTAACGTCCCCGTCCGACGAAGGGGTTACCATGAACAGAGTCACATGCCTTCATTCCATGAAACACTGCAGAGGGGTTTGGGGAATTTATTTCTGGACAATGGAGCAAAGTTTGGTGATCAGCAACGTTACGCCCACCCCACCAGACCACAGGGCGTGGCGTTCCTGGGCGGTTACCCATCGAAGTAACGGCCACGAACGACGTTGCCTAACTTTGGTGATTTGACAGGAACTGGTTTATCCACAACTAGGCAAGGCCGTTGACACCGATTCCAGCTTTGACTAATTGATACTGTAGTTAATAGGATTCTACGTTTTTTTCGTTTCGTGAAATGCACAATTTTACATTTCTGAACATTGGAAGCAAGTAGCCGATCTTTCCACCACTTTGAGATTTAGCAACGGTTCAAATGGCTCTGAGCACTATGGGATTTAACATCTATGGTCATCAGTCTCCTAGAACTAAGAACTACTTAAACCTAACTAACCTAAGGACAGCACACAACACCCAGTCATCACGAGGCAGAGAAAATCCCTGACCCCGCCGGGAATCGAACCCGGGAACCCGGGCGTGGGAAGCGAGGACGCTACCGCACGACCACGAGATTTAGCAACATCTGACTAAATATTTGTGCAGGTTTTTTTCAAGCAATACGTGATTATACTCAGACAGACAGAACAGCGAGGACATTGAAGCAAACCGCAAAAGCTTAGCCATGTTTTACATCGTCCAAATTCTTGGGTGTGGTATACGATACAGGCATCCGCAAGACATATTGTTAATCTCCTAGGTGAACCATCATTCTACCATTTACATCTACACTACTGGCCATTAAAATTGCTACACCACCAAGATGACGTGCTAGAGACGCGAAATTTAACCAACAGGAAGAAGATGCTGTGATATGCAAATGATTAGCTTCTCAGACATTCACACACGGTTGGCGCCGGTGGCGACACCTGCAACCTGCTGACATGAGGAAAGTTTCCAGCCGATTTCTCATACACAAACAGCAGTTGATCGGCGTTGCCTGGTGAAACGTTGTTGTGATGCCTCGTGTAAGAAGGAGAAATGCGTACCATCACGTTTCCGACTTTGATAAAGGTCGGATTGTAGCCTATCGCGATTGTGGTTTGCCGTGTCGCGTCATTGCTGCTCGCGTTGGTCGAGATCCAATGACTGTTAGCAGAATATGGAGTCGGTGGGTTCAGGAGGGTAATACGGAACGCCAAGCTGTATCCCAACGGCCTCGTATCACTAGCAGTCGAGATGACAAGCATCTTATCCGCATGCCTGTAACGGATCGTGCAGCCATGTCTCGATCCCTGAGTCAACATATGGGGACATTTGCAAGACAACAACCATCTGCACGAACAGTTCGACGACGTTTGCAGCAGCATGGACTATCAGCTCGGAGACCATGGCTGCGGTTACCCTTGACGCTGCATCACAGACAGGAGCGCCTGCGATGGCGTACTCAGCGACGAACCTGGGTGCACGAATGGAAAAACGTCATTTTTTCGGATGAATCCAGGTTCTGTTTACAGCATCTTAATAGTCGCATCCGTGTTTGGCGACATCGCGGTGAACGCACATTGGAAGCGTGTATTCGTCACGCCATACTGGCGTATCACCCGGCGTGATGGTATGAGGTGCCATTGGTTACACGTCTCGGTCACCTCTTGTTCTCATTGACGGCACTTTGAACAGTGAACGTTACATTACAGATGTGTTACGACCTGTGGCTCCACCCGTCATTCGATCCCTGCGAAACCATACATTTCAGCAGGATAATGCACGACCGCATGTTGCAGGTCCTGTGCGGACCTTTCTGGATACGGTAAATGTTTTCTACTGCTGCCCTGACAAGCACATTCTCCAGAACACTCACTAACTGAAAACGTCTGGTCAATGGTGGCCGAGCAACTGGCTCGTCACAATACGCCAGTCACTACCCTTGATGAACTGTAGTATCGTGTTGAAGCTGCATGGGCATGTACCCGCCATCCAAGCTCTGTTTGACTCAATGCCCAGGCGTATCAAGGCCGTTTTTACGGCCAGAGATGGTTTTTCTGGGTACTGATTTCTCAGGAGCTATGCACCCAAATTGCGTGAAAATGTATTCAGATGTCAGTTCTAGTATAATATATCTGTCCAATGAATACCCGTTTATCATCTGCAATTCTTCTTGGTGTAGCAATTTTAATGGCCAGAAGTGTGTAAACATGATACATGGATACTCCACAAGCAACGGTACAGTGGATGACGAAGGTTACACTATATCATTAATAGTCAATGCCCTTCCTGGTCCACTTGCAAATGGAACCAAAGAAAAACGACTGTCTACAAGCTTCCGTGCAAGTCCCGATTTTTCTTAACTTGTCTTCGCACTGCTTACGCGATATGTATCTTCGTGGCAGTATGATAGGTCTGTGGTCTGGCGCCATCTCTCTAAACTTTGTCCATAGCGTTTCGCGAAAAGAACGCCTTCCATTGCCCACGGATTCCCATCTGAGTGCTGATCGAATCTACCGGTAACAAATAGAGCAGCACGCTCCGATGTCTCTCTTTAAACCGAATTGTTGATGATACCAGACACTTAAGCAGTACTCAAGAATGGTTGCACCAATATTCTGTACGCGGTCTTCTCTGCAGATGAGCTACACTTTCTTAGAATTCTCAGCGTAAATCGAAGTCGACCATTTAGAGCAAGTTGACGCTTATCACACCAAATAGAAATTCTGTCCAAGTCATCCTGTACCAAAGGGAATCCTGACAGTCTCCCTGAGAAGGCTTCCACTTCGTCCCACCAATTCATTGATCAATGAGCCACTCAATTTCCCTATGCTTCAGAAAAAGATTCATCTTCACACTTAACAGACAATTTAGCATACAAAAACTACACACAACATTGCCACAAACTTTCATTTAGGTGTGATGCTTGAAGTTTTCCCGGCGGATCGAGTATTGCATCATTTTTCGGGAGTGCATCCAGGACGTCATTAACTCTTGTACTGATATATCGGCTAAGAACCTTTAAGCCAATCTCAAAGTGAGTCGCTTGCAAGATTTTCAAAAGCACGTTACACATGCGAAATAAACGAACATGCGTCAAAGGTAACATTGTTGGTAACAAGAGCGTCAGTCTTAGATAAAACAAAGTGTAGAGTCAGCGAATCCATATTGTTTGCAAAGTATCTGATTCATTATTACGGATGGCACATGCTGAAATGTCAGGAATTGAAGACCTTTGACGTATGCGCGATTACTCCACATTGTAAAGTGTTTTAAAATCTTGCAAGCGACTGACGTCGAGGATATCTGAATGGAATGTCAGCCGAAATATCGGTATAAGAGTTAATAATATCCCGGATGCACTCCCGAAAAATTATGGAATATTATTTGAATCTTCAAAAACTGCGATATTAAAAATTCGTTATGACGTGATATGTTTCGTTGCACGCCTACAGTCCGCATAGCTGTTATGTATAAATTGTTATTTGATTTCTCCGATTTAATCTTACTTGAGTCTGAGTGTGTTTTCAGCTCACGCGTTTAGTTTTTATTTACAAAGCATTTTCATTTGTCGTTGATGTTTACTCCCCTTCCTTACGTGTCTTGAAGTTCTGGCAGTTTTTCTCTCGTTGTTCGCCGAGGTTGAAGCCGAACTCTCATCCTTCGCAATATTTCAGCTTTTACCAACACGTTTTTTGTTTTGCTGCATTTGTGTTTTTCTCACTTCACTTTTGTAAAACCTCACATAAGTTGTCTTCATAGAAATATTACGATGCGGTTCATAAAGAACAAACATAGTAGTCTCTTTGATTAACGCAGCAAGCCGACGATATGGGTGGTTTTTCAGAAGAATTATGACAAACCGAAGAGCGATCTTTAATATGCATGCAAACAAGGGTGAGAGTTTTAACAGCCATTATGAAGACCTTGTTAAAATCGCATTTTTATTTCACAAGAAACTGCGAGTGGTAGCTATGAAGAGATAAATGCAATATTTATACCCACTACTGATCCAGAAAAGAAAATAGACTTTGGTGTTTACGACGAGCACATTGACGAAAGCGAAATGGATGCGCCGGCCAGAGTGGCCGAGCGGTTCTTGGCGCTTCAGTCTGGAACCGCGCGACCGCTACGGTCGCAGGTTCGAATCCTGCCTGGAGCATGGATGTGTGTGATGTCCTTAGGTTAGTTAGGTTTAAGTAGTTCTAAGTTCTAGGGGACTGATGACCTCAGATGTTAAGTCCCATAGTGCTCAGAGCCATTTGAACCATTTTTTGAAATGGATGCCAATATACACTGAAGCGCCAAAGATATTGCTACAGGTGTGCGTATTCAAATACAGAGATATGTAAACTGGCAGAATACAGCGTTGCGGTGGGCAACGCCTATATAAGACAAGTGTCTGGACGCAGTTGTTAGATCAGTTTCTGCTGCCACAATGGCAGGTTCTCAAGTTTTAAGTGAGTTTGAAGATGATATTATAGTTAGCGGACGAGCGATGGGACACAGAATCTGCGAGATAGCGATGAGGTGGGGATTTTCCCGTACGGCCATTTCACGAGTGTACCTGGAATGTCAGGAATTCGGTAAAACATCAAATCTCGGACATCGCTGCGGTTGGAAAAAGATCTTGCAAGAACGGGACCAACGACGATTGAAAAAAATCGTACACCGTGACAGAATTGCAACCTTTCCTCCAGTTGATGCAGATTTCAGTGCTGAGCCATCAACAAGTGTCAAAGTGTGAACCATTCAACGAAACATCATCGATACGGAATTTCGGAGCCGAAGTCCCACTCGTGTAACCTTGATGACTGCAGGACACAAAGCTTTACGCCACGCCTGGGCCCTTGAACTCCGACGTTGGACTGTTGACGACTGGAAACATGTTGCCTGGTCGGAAGAGACTTGCTTCAAATTGTATCGAGCACCTTTGATACGTCTAGACTCGACTCTGATAGGTGACACGTACGTAAGCATCCTGTCTGATCACCTGCATCCATTCATGTCCAATTTGCATCCCGATGGACTTGGGGAATTCCAGCAGGACAATGCGACAGCCCACACGTCCAGAATTGCTACAGAGTGGCTCCAGGAACACTCTACTGATTTTAAACACTTCCGCTGGCCACTAGACTCTCCAGATATTAACATTATTGAGCGTTATCTGGGCTGCCTTGTAACCTGCTGTTCAGAAGAGATCTCCAACCACCCCCTTGTACTCTTACGGATTTATGGACGGCCCTGAAGGATTCATGGTTTCAGTTCCCTCCAGCACTACTTCTGACTGTAGTCGAGTCCACGGCACGTCGTGCTGCGGCACTTCTGCGTGCTCGCGGGGGCCCTACACGATATTAGGCAGGTATACCAGTTTTTTTGCTCTTCAGTGTTAAGAAGGTCTGCATTCTAGCTCTTGTTCTAAAGAAACACTGAACAGTCCGGTCGTCACGATGCAGTAATAGTGAATGTATCAGTAAGGAAATTAGTTATGCTATATTTGTTGTCTGTCTGTGTATTTGTTGGGATGAATTGACCTATGCCGCTCTTATTACATTTAACGATGGAAATAGTAGTAGACAGACAGTACTTGAGAATCTAGGAGTGAGTTTGGGGAAGCATACAGTAAAGACAGCAATGATGAAAAAGGTGGAGGTTTCAGCAAAAAAAAATGTAAACAAAGAGGCTAGAAGGAGCTGCAGCTACTTCAGTGGTGATGAAGATGAGCCACAATACAGAGCAGAGTGTTTTTAATTAACATCAGGTAACAGTAAAGATAAGAAATTTTATACGAATATTTTAAATATGCTTTTCTCAGTTTGAGTATTTTTCCCTATAAATGCCAAATTTTCTCAGAAACTATTGAATCCAATGAAAATTTCTGATAAATTAAAACACTCTGCCGGACTGAGACTCGTGACTTCCGTGGTGGAAGATGATATACTGGCGGAAGTAAAGCTGTGAGGGGGGTCGTGAGTCTCTCTGGGGTAGATCAGTTGGCATCAATCTGTCTTCGGCATTGGTGACGCTGGCACACCTTTTTTTGCGTCTCGCCTGTTGTGCTGCTTGCGGCCGAGCGCGTGTTTGTTCCCACGTAGCGGCCTGTCTTCGTGTCCGAATACATCGACCATCATGACGTTTTGCTATCGTCAAGCCACGACTAAATTTCCGCCCGTACGGCTGTCGTCATGGGCGACAGCCAGCCGCGCAGTTGTTCAGGCTGTGGCCATGAGCGCCGTGACCGTTCTGAATGCCTCCGATGTAGACTGGTTCCGAGGCCGATCGGAGACGTCGCTCTCCCTGCGGCACCCACTGTGTTACCTGTACATTACGCGTCCGCAGACGGGCTGCCTGCTGCCCCCAGTATGCTCCGGCATCGACTGCTGTCGACGACGCGATGGACGTTTTTCTTGTCTCTCCTATACTGCCGCTTGCCGCTGTACCAACTGACAATGGCCGTCAGCAGCCGCAAGACTCCACGGTTGTTGATCTTGGAGCTGTACCGATCTCCGCTTTCCTGCCGTCTGGCCCCATATTGCACGTCAACCGTCTGCCATCGGACAGGGAACAAGTTAGGATGCAACGGCCGCCGAGGAAACGGAGGAGAAAGCGCCTTACCACTTATCACGACTGCCTCCATCAGATCTGTGCACGGTATGACGACCCTTCTACTGATGATGCACTGCTCTCCGATGCCCTGCCACCGAATGACGCGAAGTCTCTCCCCGCCTTCGTCTCCGATCAGCATCCATCTACGGGTACTCCCCCTTTCTGTGTCTGACGCTGCCTATGAGCGCGCCTCTACAGTGTTCCAATGAACCAGCCCCGTGAGACGTCTTTCTCGGGGACCAAACGGGAACTCTACGTGCTTCCTCCGTGTTTATATCACGCGCCCTATTGGTGAAGGCAGCTTTTCAAACTTATGGCATAGCCACAGTAACGTCAACACATTCGCGCGCGCGCCATAAACTGGCATTGCTCCATGAAATTCTGTATGCTGCGGACATTGCCATCCTTCAGGAGGTGCAAGTTACAAGCTTTTGTGCTCCCCACGGCTTCCTCTACTGGTAATATGGCGGCAATCGTGACGGTATCCTTGGTGATGCAGTTGCCTATCTCCCTGATGCCAGAAGTGTTGCTCTCACGTTTGGTGGTATCAGGAACATGGACGTTTATGCGTCACCTGGTTCAGGTGGTCGACGTGAACATTCCACTTTCTTCTCCGAGGCGACCACGCCTCTCTCCTTGGGTCAGCAGGATGCCTTACACATGGGAGGCGACTTCATCTCTAACCAAGCGCCCAAAGACTCAACTGCCGCGTCGTACTCCATGCTTGGCGCTAGCCGAAATTGTCGATCACCTCCACTTTGTACACTCTCGTGATCATGTTTATGGTGACCGTCCAGGGTTTAAGCATTTCACTAGGCATTCTTCCAGTCACATCGATCGTGTTCATATTTCCCGCGATATCGTCAGTGGAGTGCAGGCTGCTGAACTCTGACCCATTGCACTCTCTAACTATGCCGTTACCTCTGCCGCCAAAGGGTGTGGCACAGCCAGGGACAATGGAGATTGAACACGATCCATCTTACTTCACCCGACTACTGGCAGCTCATTCCTTACCATGGCGATGAGCCTAGGATTTCTACTTCACCATTCTCTGGGTATGTACTGTAAGTTGGCATGGTCTCCTGATCTTCATTTCTTACATATTCCGACCTCACCACCGTATTCTGCGTATCAAGACGTTTCATTCGAGACCAAACTCGATAGGGTAGAGTCAATTTTACATATTTCCATTTAATCGATATGCAAATTTAATAAATAAATCGCAAGTGTGCACCGAGATTAAAAGGTCGAGGCTGGTGTACACAAACATTAAAGACATGACGGCCACAGGAGTTTTTGTTCGGTGGAGGCAACCATCCCGCTGGAAAGTCCATAGGAGGGTGGGTTAGCATGCAGCTGCGCTGGCCAGCTGACCGCCCACGGACCAAAACAGTTTTTGCCAGATAAAATGGATAATGGCCTGCGTGTTCACCTTATAAGCAAAATCTGCTCTATTGTTTCGGAGAGCCCCAGCTTACGCATTTTTCGACAGACCTAGTGCACAGTTTCAGAGTCCTCACTAGTGGATAGTAAATGCCTAACACAGATGCTATATATTTCCGGATTGGTCGGCTTAGCCATTCTCCCGTTTGTAAGAATAACACTGATTGGAGGACTATTTTTGACGCAGTAAGCCGGAGGAGTGAAAGAAAGACAGCGGATGATATATCCTATCGCTTTTTACGTGGAGGGAGGTCGTTCCGGTGACGCTCTTGTAGCAGGATCACGTAGCGGGAGCGAGTGCGCTTGTACGTGTACGCAGAGAGCAAGGAATAAAGTCTCTACTCAGTACTGCACTGAGAGAGCACCTCTGTCGCTAGCGAATCGGAGTAATAATCTATATTGAGTCGCTCGCGACACTTAATGTGTGATGTGAACACAGACAGAGTATTAGTTAGCGCCTGTAAGCGAACATTGAGTGGCATCACGGTGGACTGGTTATCCGACCGGTGTACCACGCCAATAGTTAGACTAGGGGCAGATAGGAATCCTTGACTTCATCAAGGCTTAGTGAGAGTTCGATTGGCGAAGGTCAATCCAGATAGAAAGAGATAGTGTTGTTATTTCTCAGCGGCGAACGGCGCAGGCAGCAGTCGTCGCAGCTCACGATATTGTGCGCTACAGCGTAGTCGAGCCCCATCTTTCCTCCATTAAAAATAACATCATTCACGTCACTCCACTACATTTCTCACGCGACAGCCTCGACCGTACTTAGAAAAATTCGATCGGATAATTACTGAAGTTGAGTAGGTGCGGCTCTCAGCCGTTCTGCCCAGTACATAACATTCTTAAAGAAAAGGGATAAAAGAGATTTCCCACACTTTGTATATAAATGCCATTAACTTGATTGCTATCCATAAGAGGTAATCTCCTATTCCGAAAAGAACCCAGAAATGTGTGTATCAGTTTATAAATAAAAGTTTCATTTGATTTTTCTTAGATTTTGCAACAAATAATATTTTCCGTTCGGTTAATGTTTTTCTTATACTAACTAGCAATACTTCAGTACCCAAGTATACCACTAGTTACGCAAGAAAATAAATATTTTTGTGTCTTTTCCTTACAGCGGAAGACTTCAGAAGATATTTATTGCTGATAGTTTTTCAGGCATTTCTTTTTGGTACGTTAGGAGTGTCTGTCTGACTTCCGTAGTAGTGTAGGGTGAAAACTGCTTCTTGCAGGAGCCAAAGGGTACTTGTCAGATCATTCTGTTGCGCAACTCGTCAACGTAACACCCACACACTGACAGACCTATGATACCGTATTCGCCATACCGTCAGTCGATGGTGAATCGTGCCAGGGTATAGCTCACTGCCCTCTCTCGACGTCACCTTGAAGGAACTATGGTCAGGGCGTGCAGACACGATGGGTTAACCAGGGAGCGTCCACCTATGAACCACGTGACAGTATAATGGTGCCACCGTCTGAAGTCTTCGATTAATTTACTTACGATTGATTATAGGGCGAGCTTAGAAGCCCGCCACGATATGGGGTCTGCGCACCATCCACTTTATGTTATGCTGTACTCTGCACAACGTCACGACCCTGTCAACGTTACGGTGGTCTCCCATCTCTCTTTCGGCTCGGTTCCTGGAGATGTAACGATGGATCTGCTTGCCGACGTCAGAGAGGACAAGGTCCACGATGCTATCCAGGCGGGTTCCATGAACGAGTCCCCCGGTCCTGACGGCTTCTCACTACAGTTTTATCGGACATTTCGTCCCCTACTGGCGCCCGTCGGGACTCATGTCGCCTATGATGCAGATCCCAAATGACTTCCACGATTGTTTTCTCATTCCCTCCACAAGCCTTGGGGTACATCATGGATACGCGATTCCCCTTGACGTTTTTCAACAGCGACATGTAGATCTTTACCTGGCTGTTGGCTATGTCCGTACTGCGCAATTTTCAATGCGCTTGATGTCTAGAAAGGCAATCTATGGCTTTCTTCAGCAGAATAGGTGTGGTTGAGAGGAAGCATTCCCACGCCGACTGGCGTGCCGTCTGGCGATGAGTGTGCACTCCTTATCTTACCACTAACGTCCAGTCTGCATGGTACCTTACAGTCAATGGGTAGCAACTATGCCGGTCACGCCTTCACGGGATTCACGTTGCAGACGTCCCGTTGTGTGCCGCTTGTGATGTTCTGTATACGGACGAGCATCGCCTGGCGTGTAGATAGGCGACAGATGTCTGGCTCTTGGAGCGACAGGTGCTGGCCGTAATTAGCCATACGACTTTTCTTCAGGTAGCTCCTCATATGTTCCTCTTTTTGGACTCGGGACACTTCCAACAAACGAATTCCGTTAACTGGATCTGTGAACACGCAATTCACTACTTTTCTGCTGATAGCGAGAAAAATGTCCTTGATTTTTGGCACTTCCTGAATGAACGACATTGTGCTGCTGTTCGTAATCACAAATTGAGAAAATTTTTCTCTAGTTCTCTTTGTAGCGTCTTTCTTAAACCACGCCGGAGTTGGGGTGTTACTACAATGAAGAGATTATCCACGCCTTTTCCACTCTTAGTAATGGTTATTCTCTGGCCACACAAATGCTGCTCTCGAAAAACCATGCGTCGACAGTTTATATATTGTTTCAGAAGTGACGGTCAATAATTCACTCATGGAAAGTACAGAGCAAAAGTAACTAAAAAGCTAAAATAACCATGGATCCGCAAATCAACCCTCGCCGAAGTATCGAATTAATCAGAATTGGGGACCAACTGTAAAGGTCCCTGGATACTGTGGTATTTGCGTTGGTATCTCAGAAGTTTTTGGATCGACTGTATGATTGTTTACACATGCGCGACTACTTCCCTTTCCCCCTCCGTGCACTGTGGTGTACCGGCCTCACAATCAGTTACGAATGTGAAGGCGCCTTGGATAGAGTCTGCAGCTCATGGTCAAGTGGCGAGCGTTGCTGCCTCTGGGTCACGGGGCCCCAGGTTCGATTCCCGGCCGGGTTGGGGATCTTCTCTGCCCGGGGACTGGTTGTTTGCGTTGTTCTCATCATTTCATCATCACCATCATCATCATCATCATCATCATCATCATTCGTGACAGTGGCTATATTGGACTGGGTAAAAAAAACTGGACAGTGTAAAAATTGGGACTTTGTAGGGGCGCTGATGACCGCGCAGTTGAGCGCCCCCCAAACCAAACATCATCATCATCACGATGTACAGAGGCTACACCAATGAAGAGTACGCTGACATGTACTTCATGTGTGGCAAGGCGAATGGCAGTGCCCTTGAGATTGCAATATGTACGAAGAAGCTTTTTCTCTCAGCAGGCAGCCCGACAGGCACACATTTAGCCGGTTACAACGGCGCCTCAGAGAAACCGGGAGTTACGCACACTGTGTACGAGAAGGTCGACCCAGATCCATAATACTCGATGTCGAGGAAAGGGTGTTACGCTTGTACACGGACGTCCGAGTACTTGGACAAGGAGGCTTGCTATCCAAGAGCGTTTCCTGAGTAACATCAATGTGTGGCGGATTTTACATCGGCAAGTACTCTACCCACATCATGTCCAGCGATTGCAAGTCCTCAACAATGAAGAATTTCTGCTAATGGGTGCAACAACAGTGTACCCGGAATCTTCTGTTTCTAAGCAGTATTCTATTCACGGACGAGACTGGACTTACCCGAAACGATATGCTTAACTGCCGTAACTGTCACGTTTGGGCCGATATCAATCCTAATGCAACACACGTATCACGACATCTGGGCAGGACTGCTCGGAGGCCGCACAACTGGACCACACTTCCTACCACAGAAACTAAACGGACGGCAGTACACGTGGTTTCCGTGGACTGTATTTCCAGATGTCCCACTGAATCAACGCCTGAACATGTGGTTCATGCATGGCGGTGCTCCAGCACATTTTCATTTAAGAGTGCGCCGATTTCTAAGTTGGACGTATGGTCACATTAGATAGATAGAGGAGGCCCTGTGCCATGGCCTCCAAAGTCTCCGCATTTTAATCGCGTGGGTTTCTGTGTGTGGGGTCATGTCAAAAGCCTGGTCTATGCTACCGAGGTCAACTTTCTTGAGCAATTACGCTTGCGGATTGAAGCAGCCTTCCAGCATTTACAGAAATCCCCAGGATTTCCTGAGTGGATTCGCAACTCATTTCAGAGATGAGTTCAATGTTGCATTCAGATGTATGGACAACATTTCGAAAACCTACTTTATCGTTTAGAGATGTCATGTGTTCCTAGACACTGATGATTTGCAACAGACAATGTGTTGTATCTGGACAACGGTTGATTTGCGGACGCATGTTTACTGCAGCTTTTAGCTACTTTTTGACCGTACTTTCCATGTGTGAATTATTGGCCATCACTTCTTAAACACCCTGTACAATACATATACAGGGCTATTACAAATGATTGAAGCGATTTCATAAATTCACTGTAGCTCCATTCATTGACATATGGTCACGACACACTACAGATACGTAGAAAAACTCAAAGTTTTGTTCGGCTTAAGCCGCACTTCAGGTTTCTGCCGCCAGAGCGCTCGAGAGAGCAGTGAGACAAAATGGTGACAGGAGCCGAGAAAGCGTATGCCGTGCTTGAAATGCACTCACATCAGTCAGTCATAACAGTGCAACGACACTTCAGGACGAAGTTCAACAAAGATCCACCAACTGCTAACTCCATTCGGCGATGGTATGCGCAGTTTAAACCTTCTGGATGCCTCTGTAAGGGGAAATCAACGGGTCTGCCTGCAGTGAGCGAAGAAACGGTTGAACGCGTGCGGTCAAGTTTCACGCGTAGCCGCGGAAGTCGACGAATAAAGCAAGCAGGGAGCTAAACGTACCACAGCCGACGGTTTGGAAAATCTTACGGAAAAGGCTAAAGCAGAAGCATTTCTTAAACAGGAGATTGGAAAACCGATGGATCGGTCGTGGTGGAGATCATGATCAACAATTCATGTTATGGCCTCCACGCTCTCCCGACTTAACCCCATGCCATTTCTTTCTGTGGGGTTATGTGAAAGATTCAATGGTTAAACCTCCTCTACCAAGAAACGTGCCAGAACTGCGAGCTCGCATCAACGATGCTTTCGAACTCATTGATGGGGACATGCCGCGCCGGCTGTGGGAGGAACTTGATTATCGGCTTGATGTCTGCCGAATCACTAAAGGGGCACATATCGAACATTTGTGAATGCCTAAAAAAACTTTTTGAGTTTTTCTATGTGTGTGCAAAGCATTGTGAAAATGTCTCAAATAATAAAGTTATTGTAGAGCTGTGAAATCGCTTCAATCATTTCTAATAACCCTGTATATTGTCTCACTGATGTGTTGGGGGGAGGGGGGGGGGGGAGGGGGAGGACATGTTGGCCATGCCTCGGGCTGCGACCTCCTACCACTTTGCTCCCATCGCTCAGTTTGGGGGCCAGGAAGTTCCATTGGAAAAAAAAGGTTAAGTTTCCTTCCTCCACCCCTCCATCTTCAATTTACATAATAAAATATAAAAAAATAAGTTGGCAGAACACTTGCCTGCGAAACGCAAAGTTCCCGAGTTCGAGCCCCGGTCCGGCACACAGTTTTCATCTGCCAGGAAGCTTCGTATCAGTGGACATTCCGCTGCAGAGTGAAATTTCGTACTTGAAACATCATCTTCTAGACGGTGGCTACGCCAAGTCTCCGCAGTATCCTTTCTTCCAAGTGTGCTAGTCCCCCGAGCTTTACAGGGGAACTTCTGTGAAGTTTGGAACTAGGAGATGAGATACTGCAGGAAATAAAGCCGTGAGGACGGGTCGTGAGTGGTGCTAGAGTAGTTCAGTAGGCAGACCACACGCCCGCGAAAGGCGAAGGTCGCGAGTTTTAATCTGTCACGAAGTTTCATATCAGTGCACACTCCGCTACAAGGTGCAAATTCATCCTATTGCATCTGTTACTTTGAAACAATTTTAGACTGTTCCTCAATCATACGCAAAACCATGCCTCAATACTCATGAATATACATTCAGCTGTGGTTGTTGATGTACATTCACAATAGCAAAATTGCAACGATAATTTAATCATTATGTAGAAACGTTATAAAATCTTTCGTACTAACGCGTATTAACTCTGTAGAATGACACTGTAGTAAGGATATGGTAAAAATCTCAAATCCCTATATTAAACAGTCTCTAAAATAATGGGTAATAACAATAGAAATTGAATATATTCAACATTTCGCGGCCCTTTCAGCAACTGTGCAAATATTAATTTTAATTTTAATAATTAAATTCTAGGCAAACTGTGCAACTGAGGCTGTTAATTATTAAAATTAAAATACAATAGAAATTGAACATCGGCAAAATGGGATTGTTTCTATTCAATAAGTCCGAAACTGGCAATTTGCTATGGCTTGACATTCTCGTCAAATGCTACACTCACGACAGAACCGTGGTTTCACCCATTTAATAAGAGAGAAAGAGAGAGAGAAAGAAATACTAACGACAATAACGCCCAGCTATAAACACCACAATGCTGGAGATAGTTTTCTGACATATTTTACGCTGAAGCCTTTCTTTTGCCCTCGTACTAAACGCATTAGCATGCACTTTGAGTGTCATTACATCTGCTGTTATAGTGATCTATCGTCATGTTGGACCTTACATAGATAGTAAGTGTGCATAGATTTACCGAACCGATTAGTTAGTACGTCTGCGACAACAGTCACCAATTTACTAGTGGTACCTCCAGTTACTGTTCTAGTGTCATAACACACTCGTAGTCGAATAAAAACTTACACACAGAGAGACAGTGTCATTAGAGGGGACTGGTATCCTTAATGACACAGCTATTAAAAAAGTATAAATATTGTGCTTAACAGAACACAGATTCGACCAACACGAGGCCCTGTGGAAGTGCGTCCGTGAAATATTGTTAGCAGAGCTACAACTGTTCAAACTCTTTCACCTCCTCATCTATACGCAGCATGGCGAACGGTGAGAGATCCCAGCTTTTGGACTTCAAGGCCATAGTGACCACTTTATGTTTATAGCATTTATGGTATGAAAAATTGATCGTTTAAGTGAATTATTTACTAAATGAGGTAATCTGCATTAAAAATTTGGCTTGTACCTGTATTACTTTCATCGGCTGAGATAAAAATATGTAAATGTCGTGTGACTAGGTCTTCCCGTCGGGTAGACCATTCGCCGGTTGCAAGTCTTTCGATTTGACGCCACTTCGGCGACTTGCACCTCGATAGGGATGAAATGATGATGATTAGAACAACACAATACCCAGTCCCTGAGCGGAGAAAATCTCCGACCCACACTTTTTTTTTCTTTCTGAGAGGCCAACCAGCTCTCTGACCGAAGACAAGACGCTGAGCTACCGGCAATCACTCAGCTACCGGGGGCGGACGTCGGCTGAGAAGAAAGAATGCGAGAAACCTCCGTAAGACATTACAGCAACCAAATCATGAGCAGTGAATCAGAAAAATTGCAGTCTAGCTAGTCCCAGTGGAATTAATGGTTGAGAGAAAACAGCGAGATAAAATATATCGTAATCCCGAAATTAATATCTGGTTACTAATAATGCCAAACATCTGTGTAATTGTTTTAATTGTTCAGGAAGGAGTTACCGTGCTGCTCTGAAGTAATGTGACAGCATTGAGGTACATCATATTATGAAACTTTCTGGCAGATTAAAACTGTGTGTGGTACCGAGACTCGAACTCGGGACCTCTGCCCTTCGCGGGCAAGTGCTCTACCATCTGAGCTACCCTAGCACGACTCACGGCACGTCCTCACAGCTTTACTTCCGCCAGTACCTCGTCTCCTACCTTCCAAACTTCACAGAAACTCTCCTGCGAAAGGCAAAGAACCAGAGTTCGAGTCTCGGTGTGGCATACAGTTTTAATCTGCCAGGAAGTTTCATATCAGCGTACACTCCGCTGCAGAGTGAAAATTTCATTCATCCATGCCTCCGCAATATCTTTTCTTCTAGGAGTGCTAGTTCTGCAAGGTTCGCAGGAGAGCTTCTGTGAAGTTTGGAAGGTAGGAGACGAGGTACTGGCGGAAGTAAAGCTGTGTGGACGGGTCGTGAGTCGTGCTTGGGTAGCTCAGATGGTAGAGCACTTTCCCGCGCAAGGCACAGGTCCCGAGTTCGAGCCTCGGTCCGGCACACAGTTTTAACCTGCTACCGGCACGGTAGCTCAGCGTGTTCGGTCAGAGGGCTGCGTGCTCTCTGTAATAAAAAAAACTGAGTCAAGGAATCAACGATCAACTTGAACGGATGTCTTGTGACGTCCGCCCAGACCAAACGCAACGAAGTATATCGAACAAAAAAAACCTGCCAGGAAGTTTCATATCAGCGCACACTTTGCTGCAGAGTGAAAATTTCATTCTGGAAACATTAGATTATGCTTTAAAGGCGATATCCTCTTTATGTGGGCTGTGTTCTTTGAGTCGTATTTTTCTTTAGAATTTGTAGTGGAGTTTTATTCAAGGCTATGCTCGAGGAGATTTTAAGCCTTTATTTTTGTTGTGTAGAACGTTTTGGTTAATGACTCATTGCCAGAGTTACAAATAGCTCTAGAGTAAATTACTTAATGTCAGAGTTTTTTTTTTTTTTTTTACATATTGTAGGTAAATTACTCAGTTTAAAATTTGGATAACTATTATTATTTTGTATGAGCGATTTTTTAGCATTCACGCCATTACGTCTCAATGGTAATAGAATTACAATTTATATTGTTCCCGTCAGTATATTTTAACCTCAACATGCTGTTTCGGAAGTGAAGCTACGAGTATTTTGATCAATAGTATACTCCACCGCACACTTAGTCACTGATGCATTCATCATATACATGTAAAAGTAAAACCGTAACAACATATTCTAAAAAATAAGTAACACCAAGAAAAGAAAATCGTAAAATACCTTGTCATCAATTTTACAATTATATTACTCTCCCTTTTCTTTTTTAAAAAAAGCTAAGCCAAATAAGACAATAATTTTTCAAGGTAGCTTAAAGCCTTTGTTACAGTATACACATTGACAAGCGACAGCATTACGACCACATACCTAACAAACGGTATCCCCACCTTTGGCAATGATAACAATGGCCCCACGTCGTGATATGAAAGCAATGAGGCTTTGGTAGGTCTCTAGAGGAAGCTGGCACCCAATCTGCACACCCAGGTCACGTAATTCCCGTAAATTCCGAGGAGGGAGTCGGTGAGCTCTGACGCCACGTTAAATCACATCCCAGATGCGTGGCAACGTCCAGTGCCGATGGTCACGTGCCCACTGTAGTCGTAATTGCCGGTGTCATGGTGTTCACATTGGCACAGGCATGGGTCGTCGGCTGCGGAAGCCCATCGTTAGGAGTGTTCAGACACACTTGCACTCTGCCCAACATTAAAGTCTGAAGTTAGTTCCTCCACAGTTCGCAGCCTGCCTGTTTCACCAGTCTGGCCAGTCTATGACGTCCGACATCCGTAAAGACTGGTGGCCGCCCAATCGCATGACGTCTGGACGTGATTTCACCTTGGTATCGCCACATGTTGAAAACACTCACCACAGCACTTCTCGAACACCCAATAAGTCATGCAGTTTCCGAAATGCTCTTTCCAAGCCTCCGGGCCATCACAATTTGCTCTCGGTCAAACTCGGATAGATCGCACGCCTTCCACATCATACAAACGGACAGGACGCTCACATATACTACACGCACAGTGAGTGTGTCTATATGTATGTATTGAACTGGGGACCCAGAAACGACGGAAAGGCTTCGTCCCCGCCGCAGCCCTCGGTGGGACATAACCCCACAACAGGGTACAACAGTCCACTCACCCCACCGCCGCCCCACACCGAACCCCAGGGTTATTGTGCGGTTCGGCCCCCTAGTGCAACCCCCGGGAACGTCTCATTCCAGACTAGTGTAACCCCAATGTTTGCGTGGTAGAGTAATTATGGTGTAGGGGGAACCAGCCCGCATTCGCCGAGGCAGATGGAAAACCGCCTTAGAAACCATCCACAGGCTGGCCGTCACACCGGACCTCGACACTAATCCGCCGGGCGGATTCGTGCCGAGGACCGGCACGCCTTCCCGCTCGGGAGCAGAGCGTTAGACAGCACGGCTAGCCGGGCGGGGTGTATATCTGACTAGCAGTCATTCCTCGCCACGTGACGCTGCTATCGCCTGGGCGGGTTTATGTCGACAGCAGGTCGGTGATCAGTGTAGTATAAACTGGTATTACTGAATAAACTATCATTATTCTCTCGTATGTCGCAGGTGTTTCAGAAAAATGCGAAAACCAATGAGAATGCATCGCAGCAAGCAATTCTCTAAATGGGAACTCATTAGAAACAGGAAGCATAAAAAAGTTTTCTATTATTCACATCGTTGCATCGGTATTCGTTTGAGACATTAACAAACGCAACTCATGTACTCTCGAGTTCCCCTTGGACATATCAGATCTCGATTAAATATAATCGCCGGGACATTGTCAATATAAAATATGTAATAGCGGTATGAAGGGCTGTCTCCACCAATCACGTACTCTTTACTAGACTTGGGCTTATAAAGGGGGATCCGATAAGGGTATTGTATTTTATGTTAACCGGGGACCTAGAAACGACAGAGAGGCTCCGTCCCTGCCGCAGCCGCAGTGGTCCACAACCCCACGACTACTACCGCAGTCCACTTCACCCCTGCCGGCCGCGGTGGCCGCGCGGATCTGGCGCTGCAGTCCGGAACCGCGGGACTGCTACGGTCGCAGGTTCGAATCCTGCCTCGGGCATGGGTGTATGTGATGTCCTTACGTTAGTTAGGTTTAAGTAGTTCTAAGTTATAGGGGACTTACGACCTAAGATGTTGAGTCCCATAGTGCTCAGAGCCATTTTGAACTTCACCCCTCCGCCGCCACACACCGAACCCAGGGTTATTGTGCGGTTCGGCCACCGGTGGACCCCCCAGGGAACGTCTCACACCAGACGAGTGTAACCCCTATGTTTTCATGGTAGAGTAATGGTGGTGTACGCGTACGTGGAGAACTTGTTTGCGCAGCAATCGCCGACACAGTGTAGCTGATGCGGAATAAGGGGAACCAGCCCGAATTCGCCGAAGCAGATGGAAAACCACCTAAAAACCATCCACAGACTGGCCGGCTCATCGGACCTTGACACAAGTCCTCCGGGAGGATTCGTGCCAGGGACCAGGCGCTCCTTCCCACTCCGGAAAGCCGTGTGTTAGATCGTTTGGCTAACCGGGCGGGCAACCGATAAGGGTACTTCACACCAAAATTAGCCATTCTCTGCCCCATTCCCATGGAGCGAGGGAAAATAAATGTCGGTAAGCATAACCCTAATCTCTCTTATCTTATTGTCAGTGTCCATAAGTCAGATATACAATGGACGTCGCAGTACTGTTGCACAGTGTTCTTTGAGTTCTAAAATTACTGAACAGAATTTTGCGTTAACAAAATCGTTTATGTTCCAAAGTTACCCAAGTTCCCTGCATATCTCTGTGACTCTTTAGTGCCGGCCGGAATGGCCGAGCGGTTCTAGGCGCTACAGTCTACGGTCGCAGGTTCGAATCCTGCCTCGGGCATGGATGTGTGTGATGTCCTTAGGTTAGTTAGGTTTAAGTAGTTCTAGGCTCTAGGGGACTGATGACCTCAGAAGTTAAGTCCCATAGTGCTCAGAACCATTTGACTCTTTAGTATGAACTATACCTACCCCTTACATTGCTAGCAGCGCTTCTCTCGGTTCCTCAGACTCCTTGTTTTAGAACTACTTGATACAACTGCTGACGTCAAAGATGAGTCTTCAGTGATACAAAGAAAACAAACGTACGAATGAAAATAATGTCCACTGATTCTGAGTCCCTTATCACACTTTTCCTACTACGCAATGTATTTACGCAAGGAGAATACCGGAGAGAGTGAACAACCCATACAGTCTTCTTGCAACATCTGGATGTTCTGTAATGAATTGGTTGTCATATTGTGGTTTCCAGTGAGCCTTAAGGTCATAATGTTACGAACATTAGTCGGTGAAGACTATGGCAGAAGGTGTGGTAACGGCGTTTACTATTATTAACGGGCGTTCACGTCTCTCGAGGAAATGGCCCCTGTCAAGTGGCTGGGAATACCCGACTGAGGATGAAATGTCTTTCCTAGCCTGTCCAATCATCGCCACTATTATCTGCTTTAGAACGTCACCCGCCCATTGCATGACTCAAGGCATTAAAAAACATTTCCTGGAATGATATGAAACACCTTTCACCGAAAGTCAAGATGTGTAAGCATCAATCGCTGCAACAATTTAGGTTAGTCAATAGGCCGAAGGTAACACGTGTACCGCGTTAAGTGGCTGTTCATAATTTTTCTCCCACCCCGATACACTCGTACGGGATGGTAAACTGGATCTGTAATTTCAGTACCTTTTGAGACTGGACGTAGTACTTTTTAAGGGAAAATGGGTACCAGATCGAACATCAGCTTTAAATGCAGAAAGTGTCACAGAGCCACTTTTTCTAGCTATATTCCAAGGACTAGGAACACCTTTCAACCACAGCAGCCACTCACAACTCGTAGAACTCGCTACTTTCGTTAAAGTTTAACTTTCGAGGCATAACACTGTTATGTGTTCATTATTACTTAGTACTGGAGCATCTACTTTGGCAGGAACAAAGACAGCAGGTTTTTTTATTGGCAAATTCCATTGCAATATTCGTTCGACATGACGAAGGCAGTTTAAAAATTGCTTAATAACACGTCAGAAAAAATATTAAACTCATAAGAAATACACTATACACTCTGCAAACTGACAGCACATATGAACTGCAAAGCACAAAACATCAGGAATCTAAAGTCCATTAATGAGGTAAGAGATAGCACACTGAAAATTACTTAGTAAGCGGAGGGCTTCTCGAGAGACATCGTGAACGTCGTTAATTCCTCCTTGTTTGAAACGACGAATAATGCAATGTAAAATACGGTCCTTAGTTTGAAGTGCACCGCAATCACAGAGAGGATCACTTTCAACATCCTATTTTGAAATGAAGTGATAAGAAGTAAATCTTTTCATAAACCAATTCGACAATCACTTTTCACGGTGTCCATAGTAGACACGACTTTTCCTATTTTTCTCATTATCTTCTAAACACTTTCAAAATATGACGGCACGGAACAAGTGGTCCCACACAACAGGTGGAGACGCTCACTCGGCGTCTGGTCCTGAAGTGATGGGTTCAAGCCGTTCTCCCATCTGCACGTATCGTAATAGGTCGAACGATATTTTTCATCCGTACCGAAGGTTGTGGATTCATTGCCCATCGAAGCTCATCAGCTATATGAATGCGTGGTGTCTGTTCTTTCGGACGTGTATTCACAAACTTCGGTAGATAACCTTCCGTGCGGAACCACAATATCGTTCGACGTCCTGCGGAAATCTAAAATTAGGAGCATCGAACACATGGACAGGGAGTGCGGATAAGTGGCGCTAGATGGGAATGTGAGTTGGCTGGGGAGCATGTCGAGATAGTCCGCGCATTTCCGATAAAACTGTGTCTGGATGGCACATTGGTTAATTCAACTGCCTAGCAAGCACAAGATCCCGGGTTCGAGTCCCGGCCCTGCACAAAATTTCACTAGTCACCGCCCATTCTGCATTAAGTCCCGATGCAGCTGTTATCATCAGTTCCTTTTCAATTCTCTCCTTCCATCGCCTCTAGCTTCAATTCACACATTACGAACCCATTTACGTTTGCCGCTTCTTAGATAACATTCTGTTTAAATCTGATGTCATTGAGAGCAGCGATTGTTTTTTTTAACAGCGTTTTGAAACTGGAACATTTATTATAACTCTACGCAAGCTCGAACATATCCATGGATAGTTCCTCAGATCATTCTGACGAAATTCGGGAGCGATGAGATGACACAGAGACAAGATGATCAGAAGAAAGGAAAGGAGAACATGGTGAGAAGATGAAAGCGTTCTGAAAAAATAGAAAACAACGGAAAAAGGAGGGTAACCGAAACTGTTTCGTGACTCTAATTGGTCAACACGACGACAAAAATTTAATAATACTATTAATAACTTCGACTTGGAAGACCAAGAATGAATTGCACCGGTTCAATAGAGTGTAAGACAGGAATGTAATCTTTCGCCCCTGCTGTTGAATGTATATGTCGAAGAAGCAATGACGGAAATAAAAGAAAGTTCAAGGTGAAAGGATATTAATGTTAAGACTCGCTGATGACCTATCCTGAGTGAAAGGACGTCTTCAGTGTAATGAACAGTCTAAGAATATATAATATGGATTGAGAATAACTCGAAGAAAGACGAAAGTAATAAGAAGTAGCAGAAATAGGAACTGAGGGAAACTTAACATGATTATTGGTGATGACAGAGTAGGTGAAGTTAAGGAATTGTGCTACCTAGACAGCAAAATAATTCATTATGGGCGGACAAAGCAGGACGTAAAAAGCAGACTAGGACTGACAAAAAGGGAATTCATACCGAGAAATCTACTAGTATCAAACATTAGTATTAATTTGGAGAAAAAATATGTGAGAACGTACGTTTGGAGCACAGCATTGTATGGCAGTGAGACGTGGACTGTGGGAAAACCGGAACAGAAGAGAAACTAAGCATTTGATATGTGCTGCTATAGAAAAATGTTGAAAATTAGGTGGACTGATAAGGTAAGGAAGTTCTCCGCACAATCGGAGAGGAAAGGAATATATGGAAAACACACCTCACAAGAAGAAGGGACGTGATGATAGGACATCTGTTAAGACATCAGGGAATAACTTCCATGGTACTAGAGAGTGCTGTAAAGGAAACAAACTGCAGAGGAAGACAGAGATTGCAATACAGCCAACAAGTAATTGAGGACGTAGGTTGCAAGTGCTACTCTCAGATGAAAAGGTTGGGACAGGAGAAGAGTTCGTGGCAGGCCCCTTCAAACCAGTCAGAAGATAAATAAAATAAAATAAAAAATAAAGAAAGCGCGCGCACGCACACACACACACACACACACACACACACACACACACCCTGGAGGAGTCGCTCAGATTCTTTCTTTCGCTATTCCTTACATGTTTCGATATTCCTTACACTGAATAAGGGATTGTATCCGCAGCCCTCAACCAGATGCTGAAGGTCACAAAACGAAAATCAGCCACAACATACATTAGTCTTGCGAAAATGATGCTATTATAAATATGCTCGAAGTCACTCGCCTTCAATTGCTACTTACTGTTCACTATACCGACTTAAGTGATAGTATCTTCTGATCGTAAATGTGATATTAGGATGTATCGTCACCGACTACTGACACCCGCTAATGTAGTTCAGTGCTCTGACATTCACGGAATTACAGGGATTCCATAACAAACGCTAGTGGAAAAACAGCTAAATAAGCGAGTCATTGTGCAACGGGCTGTCTAAAACTGCCCTGAACACGGATACCACCGGGGACAGCGATTTACCCAAAGCGTACTTGATTCCAGGAAGGACAGCCGATCAAACCCACGTTCTGGTACGAGTATTTACAGTCTTCGTCCACGCGCAGAGGGGTGTTGTCCTCGAGTGTTTCGAGTTTCCTGCAGAATAGCAGACAAACGACGCCGATTTGGAAATCCGCGAACCTGCCGACTTTGGCCTTCGTTACACATTCTTCGCAAGCGGCTGTCATTGGAGTCCTTTGTGATGTAACTTTCTCGTCCGTTAAGACTTTTGATGTATTGCCGCCTTTTTCTGTCTATCGCCGCAAGTAACATACGCTGCAAGCATAATACCGCACTTTCCGAGGCGTATCTCTCTTATTGCGAATGTAGCGGAGAGCGGACAAGAACAGAACATCTGTTACAGATATTAGAAATACTCGAGTACTATTTTCTATTCAACTTCTGCTGCTGTAGGGTAACTCCTGTTGTCTATGAAATTCGATTATCCAAACCAATAGGTTGCTGCTCTGAGGATGCAGCAGATCAACTGAATAAGAAACACGTAATCTTAACATGGCTTGGAAAATGAGAAAAATCGGTTTCTGTCCTTGTCAAGCCATCAAGTCCACAACTTGTAAAGACACGATTTGTAATCTAACAGCGGCACGTTACGAACTGGCCTCCTTCGACGAAAGAAGGTCAGTGCCCAGACATCAATTTCCCAATGCAGCAGGAGGCAAATCTCAAATAAAAAAAATCGGAAAAATAGATTTTTAAAGGTAATATTTCCTAGCGCTGTTAAGTATAAATAACTTTTGGCTTATAAACGCATTCGCTGGTGGGTAAATGTGCAGCGTGATAGGGTTGTAACTATGAAGTCGCTAGTTCGAATCACGTTAACAGCACGTATGTTTTTTTTCTTCTATTAAAGTTCAATAATTACTAACAAATGGAAAAATTACTTAACAAATATTGAATCATAATTTTTAACCTTTTATTTGGCGTTCTTTTAAAAATTCTAGTGTTTCGTGTAAGTGAGGTTTCCCAGAATGTAATTAATATATATAAGTATATATAAACAGAATGGATGTTGCTCGTATTTAATTAAGTCGTTCTAGTGCGTAACATACAACTCTATTTTCATGAAACTAAATTTAAACAAACTCGTATATGTTTTATAAATGTGACCTGACAACGCCTGCATGAATGTCAGGCCTTACTCAAAGGAGCGGGAGAAAAGGAAGGACGAGAGAAAGAATGTGACGTACAGGATGAGCAGCAATCTGCGGCCGTCTTTTGATGAACTGTGGTGTGCGTGAAGGTATCGCGTTGAACGACTGTATAAGGACTCCAGATGACTTCTACAACATTTCTAGGTGGTGTGACAAACGCCAGCTTGCTCTCAATGCAGATCAGTAGGCAATGGTAGGAAAACAGGTCCCGTAATGTTCGGATACAACATTAGCAGTGTGCTGCTTGACACAATCGTGTCGACGATTAAATATCTGTGTGTATCGTTCCAAAACAATATAAAATGGAATGACCACGTAAGGATTGTAGTAGAGAAGGCAAAAGTTTGACTTCGGTTTATTAGGAGAATTTTAAGAAAGTGTGGTTCACCTGTAGAAGAGATCGCGTATAGAACCCTAGTGCGACCCATTCTTCAGTACAGCTTGAGTGTTTGGGATCCCCATCAAGTCGTATTAAACGAAGACATCGAAGCAATTCAGAAGCGGGCTACTAGATTTGTTACAGGTAGGTTTAGTCAACACGCTCCGTGAACGCCAATGGGTATCCCTGGAGGGAAGACGACGTTCATTCTGCGAAACACTATTTAGAAAATTTAGGGAATTTGCACATGAAGTTGACTGCAGAAAGATTCTACTGCCGGTAACATAAATTTCGCCTAAGGACCACGAAGATAAGGTACGAGAAATTAGGGCTTGTAACGAGGGATATAGACAGTCGTTTTTTCCCAGCTCTGTTTGCGAGTGGAACAGGAAAGAAAATGACTAGCTGTGATAAAAGGTACCCTGTGCCTTGCACCATATGGTGGCTTTCGGAGTATATACTATGTAACGTATATGAAAGAAAGTAAGTATGTGCTGTTTGGCTGTTCGCATTTCTTATGCAGCACACTGTATTTGTACCACATGATGACTAAATGTCACGCTACAAAGACAGGTGCTACCAACGGTGCGTAAATAATAGCCGACTGATAAAAACTGTACAAGTTAAAATGTGTTAAGGTTCTTAATTATTATACAATGGCTATCGGAAATCAATGTTTATTATTCGGATGAAAATACGAGTATTCGGTACAAAAATGCGAAAGATGAAATAGAAAATAAAACATTGTTTTATTTATAAGTACTGAACAGTATTTTTCATGTATACCGGGTGGTCCATTGTTCGTGACCGGGCTAAATATCTCACGTAATAAGAGTCAAACGAAAAAACTACAAAGAACGAAACTTGTCTAGCTTGAAGGGGGAAACCAGATGGCGCTATGGTTGGCCCGCTAGCTGGCGCTGCCATAGGTGAAACGGATATCAACTGCGTTTTTTTAAATAGGAACCGCCATTTTTATTATATACTCATGTAGTACGTAAAGAAATATGAATGTTTCAGTTGGACCACTTTTTTCGCTTTGTGATAGATGGCGCTGTAATATTCACAGACATAGGTAACAGGTAGGTTTTTTAAATTAAAATATAGAACGTAGGTACGTTTGAACATTTTATTTCGGTTGTTCCAATGTGATACATGTACCTTTGTGAACTTATCATTTCTGAGAACGCATGCTGTTACAGCGTGATTACCTGTAAATACCACATTAATGCAATAACGCTCAAAATGATGTCCGTCAATCTCAATGCATTTGGCAATACGTGTAACGACAATCCTCTCAACAGCGAGTAGTTCGCCTTCCGTAATGTTCGCACATGCACTGACAATGCTCTGACGCATGTTGTCAGGCGTTGCCGGACATAAATCACGTCCGACGTACATCGCCATTCTGTCATGCAGTGAAACATCTTGTAGTAACATCGGTAGAACATTATGTAGGAAATCAGCATACATTGCACCATTTAGATGGCCATCGATAAAATGGGGGTCAAATATCCTTCCTCCCATAATGCCGCACCCTACATTAACCCGCCAAGGTCGCTGATGTTCCACTTGTCGCAGCCATCGTCGATTTTCCGTTGCCCAATAGTGCATATTATGCCGGTTTAAGTTACTGCTGTTTGTGAATGACGCTTCGTCGCTGTGCAAAAAAACTGTCATCGTCCCGTAATTTCTCTTGTGCCCAGTGGCAGAACTGTACACGACGTTCAAAGTCGTCGCCATGCAATTCCTGGTGCATAGAAATATGGTACGGGTGCAATCGATGTTGATGTAGCATTCTCAACACCGAAGTTTTTGAGATTCCCAATTCTCACCCAATCTGTCTGCTACTGATATGCAGATTAGTCGCGACAGCAGCTAAAACACCTACCATCATTTGTTGCAGGTCGTGGTTGACGTTTCACATGTCGCTAAACACTTCTTGTTCCCTTAAATAACGTAACTATCCGGCGAACGGTCCGGACACTTGCATGATTTCGTCCAGGATACCGAACAGCATACATAGCACACGCCCGTTGGGGGTCCATTTTAACACGGGTAATGTATCACGAAGCAAATACCGTCCGCACTGGCGGAATATTACGTGATACCACGTACTTATACGTTTGTGTCTATTACAGCGCCATCTATCACAAAGCGAAAAACTAAAAGATTCATATGTCTTTACGTACTACACGAATATGTAATAAAAATGGGGGTTCATATTTAAAAAAAAAACGCAGTTGATATCCGTTTGACCTATGGCAGCGCCATCTAGCGGGCCAACCATAGCGCCATCTGGTTTCGTTCTTTGTAGTTTTTTCGTTTGATGCTTATTTCGTGAGAGATTTGGCCCGGTCACTATCAATGGACCACCCTGTACAATATTTCTGATTCAACAAAAATGGATTCACCATGTTTGCATTAAATTTTAATTTATTTTCATACGAGCACTAGTTAAACATACCAAAATGTTATTTTATTAACACTGTGATTCAGTATTTGTTAATTAACAGTTCCATATGTCATTCGTTATGAGTGTGGTTCTAACCAGCAACATTATGGTTAAAAATCTATTATGCTACGCATTCGACTACCGATGAATTCGTTGCAAGCTCCAGAAGTTGGACAGAAACACGCTAACACCAAAAGCACACACGTTGCCATCCTTAATTAGGTGTATGAAAACCTTTGGCATCCAAAACAGCTTCTAGTCGTCTCGGAATGGATAAATAAAGGTCATCTGTCGTTTTCAAGGATGTCTTATAACGTTCTTCCTCCAAAATCGTGAGACCGAGCGAGGTGGTTAGACACTGGACTCGCATTCGGGAGGACGACGGTTCAATCCCGTGTCCGGCCATCCTGATTTAGGTTTTCCGTGATTTCCCTAAATCGCTTCAGGTAAATGCCGGGATGGTTCCTTTCAAAGGGCACGGCCGACTCCCTTCCCCATCCTTCCCTAATCCGATGAGACCAATGACCTCGCTGTCTGGTCTCCTTCCCCACAACAACCAACCAACCAAAATCGTGGTTAAGTTTAGGTAACGATGATGGAAGTCGATAGCGATCATGCATCCACCTCAGAAAAGTAGATCACAAAGGCTCAGTAATACTGAGATCTGATGACTGGTAGCCAGGAGAGATGCGACACTTCATCCCCGTGTTCTCACAAAACCGGTCCTGGACGATGGGAGCTGTGTGACCAGGGACGTTGTCGTTTTGGAACACACCATCACCTTTACGGAACATTGCACCATGGGATGGACCTGATCAGCCGAAATAGTTACATAATCCTTGGCAGTAAAGCTATCTTGAAGAGTAACCATGGAGCTCATAGGATACGACGATGTAGCTTCCCAACTCATCACCGAAACACAGTCACGTTTCGCTCTTGGGACGTAAGCTCGGCCCAGTTGGAATCCGTGTGAAACAAGACTCCGACAGGATGATTCTTCCATTGCTCCACAGTCCAAGTTTTATGGCTTCGGCACTATGTTTTCCAGTTACGGACATTTGCATAGCTAATAAGTGTTTTTGTAAGTCCAACTCGTCCTGTAATTCAGTGCTTCTAGAGCTCCCTTCGTCTCGTTTTGGTACTGACAGTGTTCACGAGCGCGATATTTAGTTCTGCAGTAACTATGGCAGCTGTCGTCTTCGTATTTGTCGTCACAGTCTTCTTCAATGACCGTCCGTCACGATCACTCAACTCACATTTTCGTCCGCTGTGTGACTTAGTGGGTGATGTTCCTTCTTCGATACTGTGCCTCTTGAAACATCAAACACTTTCGATTCCTTGATTACGGAAGCACCTAGCATACGAGCACCACTAAGTTGCTCATGTTTGAATTCACTTAGCTCTAACATAAGGCACTCACAATTACACACAACACTGTTCTGACAACGACTGATGTTCCAGCGTAAAGTCAAGCGCCGGCGCGTCGGTCAAGAACGTCAGAGCAGAGAGGGCTGTGAGACGACGTCAGCCAATAGTAAGATGGCCGACCCCACTCTAGGACGACAATGCGGTGGTAGCACCATCTACATGAAGAGGACATAAGCACCGCGCTGCCTGGCCGCGGGCCGGTTGAAGTCTAGCCGTCTACGAACTTTACAGCAGTGTCTTAGAATACTGTATTATTTCACTTGCATTACGAATTTTATATACTGAAGAGCTTGCATCTGCTTGTCTGTCGCCATTTGCTCGCGACACGTCCGTATCTCACAAAGTTATGTACGTATTATAATCATTTCCTTTTGTAATAAAATGTATTAACAGGATTTGCTTGAACTGATGTCTAGCGATCCGAGAAAGCAGGTTTCCTAGGTACCTTTTATTAGATAAGTGGGCAGGGTACAACAGCTGACATTGGTATCGTATGGGGAACACTACACAGATGCCATTCGTGGTCAAATACAGCAGCGGAAAGTGCAGGCTAGGCCAGCACCTCCATTCATGTTCAAGGGCGTATGTCTTGCGGTGGTTCCGAATTTTTGTTCAGAAGCTGTAAATATGAAGATAATCGAAGGGGGCCACAGTGTAAAGTGCACTTGTAAGTACAGACTTTTTCAGATGTACACAGTGCGTCGCCTAACACCTAACTCCGTATTTTAAAGCGCTAGCCTGCACGGGTGGCATGGCGCTTGACCTAGGGATAATCTATTCGACGCTTGGTTGTGGTAAAAATTTTACGTCACACGTATTTGGTTTCCAAGGTGAGGAGAGGTGATGACTTACGATTCCTGATCATAATAATCAGGATTATGACCTAAACTTTTCTACAGTGTCTCAGTTTTTATTTATTTCGTATGCCATCAAAGATACATCACTTCGACTGAACAACAATTGTGTTAGTGGTAATACAATATACATAAAGTACACATAAAATAAACTACCTTCACTCCAGATTACGGAAGTCTTAGATTAATTCGATAAGACAGTATTATCCTTGGGACCAGAATAAATTTTTAAAACACTTGGATAGATTAGACATAAAAGAAAAGAAGGTAATTGTTATAAACAGAAAACATCTTCTAAGTTTAAGATTGTAATACGTAGGAATTGTCTTTAAATATTTGCAGGCAACTGGTTTTAGGTACATATCTAACGTTTCCATTCAGGACAGTGCATTCTCAGGGACATCATGTATCTGGACGGAGTTCCAGCACGTTTCCGTAGAGGACATTCTTTGACTATGTGGTGAATTGTTTGTCACTGGTGTCCACAGTCACATTCGGCACTTTCAGCGATTCCCGACCTGTGCTTCAAGTCTTGGCATCTTTTGTGCATGGTGCTCATCTGATTTAGGGTAGTCCGCAACCTCATAGGTAGGTGGAATATAGAAGGAGATAGTTCAGGATCGACAATTAGACCTTCAGGGTTTGCTACCCTTAAATTGTTGGCTCTGAATCGTATCACTGTCCTGATGTAGTGGCAGCTCAAGATTTTTGGAACATTTCTCCCATTTCGTTTTCAGTGCAGGTTGACGTCGTTTCTTCTGCGGTTCTATATTAGACAGAACATATAACCATTCTGTGGGTGTGGATTTTATTGTGTCAGGTATACTTCTAATGGCCATATTCAGGCGTGTATTAGCCATGTCTATATGAGCTTTATTGCTGCGGGGGATTAGCCGAGCGGTCTCAGGCGCTACAGTCGTGGACTGTGCGGCTGGTCCCGGCGGAGGTTCGAGTCCTCCCTCGGGCATGGGTGTGTGTGTTTGTTCTTTGGATAATTTAGGTTAAGTAGTGTGTAAGCTTAGGAACTGATGACCTTAGCAGTTAAGTCCTATAAGATCTCACACACATTTGAACTTTTTTTTTTTTTTTTTTTTTTTGGGGGACTATTCAACCATATTTGGCAGCAATGCTCACCGACAGAATAAACAAGTGAAATGGGAGTGAAATGAGCTTTCTCAGTATCAGTAAGTAATAACGGGAAGTTTTGGAGGTAGATTAGAAAATTAGATAAAATGAACTGGTTATTAGTGACCGAGCTGCGCCGCTGCAGAAATGGAAACGGTGATGGCGATACATGGGTATTGCCCGTGCTACTCTAATAGCTGATTGGAATGTGAGTCTTGTAGGTGACTGGATGAAAACAGCCTGCCAACCACCAATGAGAATTGCCTGCAAATCACTTACGAAAGTGGCACAGGTAACAGTCTACCGACAGGCTGCAGCTAGTAGCCATGGGATTGCGTTTTCGTGCAGCGGAATGTTAAGGCCGCGCGGCAGTTGTCTAGTGCCCGCTGTTTATGCTTCTAAACGCGGGTCAAGTGGTGCTGTTGGCTGGCGAACATACGCGGTCCGCCGATCTGGAATAGCTGGTAGCCAGGCCGTAGGTAAATTACAGCCACCCTCTCTGTTCATACTGTTAAGGAATTTGATTATTTCAATAGCCCCTCTTATTTTTCGCTGCTGAATCCACGGCTGTCGAGGAATCACGCGAGATTCTAGAAAATTTACAGAACGGCCACATCCTTGTGGTGTTCAGCTGTAGCTGACTTGCTGTTCTGTCTCAGTAGTATGTTACGTTCATGCAACAACAATCGAGTGCTAATCGATCTCCAGATTTCATCAACATAGACTTCATCGCGTTCACGTTGGAGTTCGTAGACGACTGCAATGTGGAGAGCATCCACAGCATCTTTAGTGTGCCTCAAAAAGTGTTTGTTTATATGCAACTGTTTAGGAGGTTGCCGTGTAAATCTGAAAACAGTTTTCCAGGTCGTCTGTTACATTTACCTCGTTTTACTTTGTTACTTCACTGTTAACTCCTGAGAAAATGGTTCAAATGGCTCTGAGCACCATGGGACTCAACTTCTGAGGTCATTAGTCCCCTAGAACTTAGAACTAGTTAAACCTAACTAACCTAAGGACATCACACACATCCATGCCCGAGGCAGGATTCGAACCTGCGACCGTAGTGGCCTCGCGCTTCCAGACTCCAGCGCCTAGAACCGCACGGCCACTTCGGCCGGCTAACTCCTGAGAAATATTATGGTTGGCCATATTGGTTTTTAAGAAATTTTGTTCCATTCACCTGCAAAACGATAAAAAACAGTGCAGTTTTCATTTTTAATCGGAATCCCCTCGTTATTACTGAACCTGATGAGCAGAGCGCAATTTCTGACCGTTTTGCGCTTAACTTCTGCCCGTACAGACCGACAAATGGTTCAAATGGCTCTGAGCTCTATGGGACTTAAGTTCTGAGGTCATCAGTCCCCTAGAACTACTTAAACCTAGCTAACCTAAGGACATCACACACATCCATGCCCGAGGCAGGATTCGAACCTGCCACCGAAGCGGTCGCGCGTTTCCAGATTGTTGCGCCTAGAACCGCTCGGCCACTTTGGCCGGCGTACAGACCGACACCTAAAGGTTTTTAGACAACAGCATGTCGCTTCACCTTTGGAACGCAACACAGCAGCGATGCTGCGCGGTATGGACTCGTCAGGACCTTAGAAGGTTTTCGGAGCTGTGTGGCACCCGATGCCTGCACGCGATCCATGTACATTTCGGGCTGGTAGTCTGTGGGCGCACAGCGCCTCCCGACAGTGTCCCACATGTGTTCCATCGGGTTCAGTTAGCCGAATTTGGTGACAATGACATTATCCTAAGTTCACTATCTTGCTCCCCCAACCACCATAGCTCGGTAGTATTACTGTCACAAAGACAATTACCTTGCTGGAAGATGCCATGCCATCGATACATTAAGTATGGAAGGATGCATGTTGTCGGCAATAATGACAACGTAGGCCGCAGCTGTCGTGATGCCTTCGACTACTACCACAAGTCCCACGGAAGTCCACGTGAGTGTCTCCTACTGCACAATCCTGCCCCTACCAGACTGCGTCCGCCTTGATCTGCCGTTCGCCTGAATGACGCCGTATTCGGACACTATCATCGCCTCGGGTAACGAGAAACGCTATTTACCCCACTAGGCGACACGTTTTCATTTACCCAAAGTCCAATCTAGATGTCCATGTGCCCACTGCAGTAACAAGATCCAGTCACATGAATATCACCGCAGCCTACATTCGATGTCAATCCACAATAAGCTCTCACAGGCGGCAGGTGGCAGCAATAGCAAAGGAGGGTATATGAGGCTTGTCGGGGGGATGCGGAAAACAGTGCAGTCGTCGTCGTAATCAGGAAACGACGCGATTTATCTGACGCCCAAAGGGGCATGATCACTGGCTTTCGGGCCAACAAAGGAAACATTTTCGTAATGGCTAAGCTTGTAAACTGTTTTATGCCAGAGTGGTTGAACTATACCGCATGGCACAATGGCGCTAGATGACACGGGTGAACGACGGCTGCGGAGGTGTGTACGGACGAATAGACGTGCAACTGTTGAGCAACCGACCGCCCAGATGAACCACGGGGCTACCAACAGCGTCTCCTCAGCGACCGTTCAGTGGAAATTGTTGCATTTGGGTCTCCACACCAAGCGCCTAGTTCGTGCACCCATGCTGACTGCTGTTCATTGGGGACGAAGGCAGACATTTCCACGGCAATACAGTAACCGGACGTTCGCTGAGAAGTGACGATGAATCGTGTTTTATGCTCCATGGACAATCGTCGGAAGGGTCCAGGCCGGAGGAGGGAGCATTATGGTCTGGGGAATGTTTTTCTGGCATTCCCTGGTTGATATCGTCGTTCTGCATGGCACAATGGACCAACAGAAGTCCGTATCTATACCTGGAGACCATGGCCACCCCTATATGAAGTCTGTTTTTTCCTCGGCACGATGGCGTCTACCAGCAGGTCAGTAAAACGTGTCACACACCTCCCAGTGCATATCTGTAGTTCGAAGAACACCAAGATGAGTTAACGGTACTTCGCTTGAAACTTCTTTATTTAAATGAGTGTGTCTGTACTTAAATTGCTAAATGATTGAGAAGATGAAACTTCTATGTTATTTGATTCTGAAACAGCTGAGTAAAACTGAACGTACTGAGCCTACTTTCTCTTTACTTTTTCTTATCATGTCAACACTGTTCCACAGTATTCTAGCGCAACGCAATCTGACTGCTCAAAAAAATTGCAACCTGACTTCAAATAATTAATTCAAAAGAATGTCCCTGACTAAAAATAAATCTTAACAATAGCCTATACATTTCATTAAGCACTTACAAAAATCTTCATTACGCGAACTACCGCAATACAGCGAGCGTCACTACTGCCAGCTAAATAAAAGATTCTAACTACTAAAGCCGCGAACTACTAATAGGCATGTGGTTAGCAAAGGAAAAATTTTGTTGCAAACCAAATAATGTATTTTTTTACCTTAATAATGTGAAATCCAGTTCAAACACGAATATAAATCGTCACTGACATCCAGTACAAAGATATATAATCATGAATAATTTTCGATCTCCAAGTCTGATACTTCCAGGTCGTTAGTCTTCGCTAACACTTCAGACCTCTACCCTCTATCAATGCTAACTTCTCACATCTAATATCCATCACTGCTGGCTGTTCACCTCCAACTGCCCAACAGTACTTCTATCACTGCTGGCGACTAACTTCCGACTGCCCAGCAGTACTTCCATCACTGCTAGCGACTAAGTTTCAACGAGCCCAACCAGCCACAGAGTCTCTTACAAAGAAAGCGCAGTCAGAGATCCAATGCAAAGCGCTACACAGCGCTGTCAACACAGAAGCAGCCCACTTAGAGCCTGACCACCAAACTTCCTGGATGTAAACCAAATGGAGAAGCTATAGGATCACGGCGATCGTGCTGTTAGCGCCATGGATCCTCAGCCGAGGAATCTATCTCAAATGGTCACGGCACTGGACACAACATGGCTCCAGAGTTCTATCGGTACCTTCCAGGAATTCACTGAAGCTCTTCCTGCACGTCTCGCAGCCGTCCGCGCTACAGAAGGTTGTTATTCCAGCTTGTGACAGGTGGTTACATTAATGTGACTAGAGCTGTATCACAAGGTCGTCTACTGCGGAGCCCCATCTTCGAGAATGTATGCTGATCGCTGTGCTCCGAAACATTTGTGCCTGCAACATCACTGTACTCTGTCGTCAGATTTGGCACAGGTCGCCTCCAATGCTGTTTTACGAAGCAGGCAAGCTTCCGATCTGCACGTACTGTCATGAGGCGGGACGTCCAACACCTTATTTGTGGTCTCACTGTCTTTCAACCACTTTTCAGAGATATACATGACAGCAGAATGCGAACAGCCGACCAGATTCGCCGTTTCTACTATGCTCTTTCCGTGGTGTTGGGCCATAACATTCTGCCCTTTGTCAAAGTCACTTACTTCGGTGGATTTCCCCATTTACGGCCTATATCGTCGGTGGAGTTATTACACATTCATCTCTATTTATATTCGTTGCTTGCAGCGCCAGGTGCTCGCAGCGCCAAAAGACGGCATTCAGTAGCGTGTGGCAGGAGATCATAATATTTTGGACCATCAGTGTATTTACTACATCGATATCCTTATTTCGAATCGAATGCATACTGTGTCAGTGTTAACCCCCGCCCCAACCCCACCCCGCTCCCTCCTCCTCCCTATTCTATTTGTGTACTGTATGCCGGAAGAAAGAATATCAATACCTTTTTTATTACCTCTAATTTCTCTAATTACAGCGTTACAGGTATAATGCAGGGAAGTAATATTCTTGTCCCATTTTGCAATGTGGGCTCTTGAAATTTCGTGAATACGTCTCTATGCAGTGCCCAGAGAGTTCCTTCTAACGTCTCCCACTGCAATTCTTCCAGTATTTTTATGACAATCTCACATAAAACTAATTTTATACTGTTTTACTGCCTTAGACACCGGTAGCTGTGGAGATATATTAATTTCAGCTGTTACCATTTTGATAGAGGTTTAAGTAGAACATATACAAAATAATCAAGAATGGAAAAAAGCTACTAATGTGGAAGTTGTGAATTTAAGAAACAACAGAGACCACATAGGATACACTGAAAATCAAAAGAAATGAAAACGAAAACACCAATATGCTAGGTTTCAACGGATTAGAAGTTCGAGACCGTGCTGAAAAATAATGCTCTGAATTTTTGATGTGAAAGCTGTTAAGGCTTTTAAAATAAAACAAACGTTATCAACATTCTACATCTTTATTCTCCCTGTCTACGTGATTGCAGCCCTCTGCCGCTACAGAAGGCTGAACTGTAGCGTGTAACGTGGCGGTGTGTAATGCAACCATGTCGGTGCGTGAGAAACAGCGTGTTGTAATCGAGTTTCGGATCCGGAGAGTTCATTCACGCATGAAGCACCCTCTCCTTCAGTACGATAGCGCCACACCACACACGAGCGTTGCGACTTCTGCAACAATCCGACACCTTGGGTTTTCTGTCATCGATCATCCTTCGTACGTTTCCAAAACTTAAAGAACACTGTCGAGGATTTCGGTTGAGTAGCGATGAAGCGTTGCAAGCAGAGGTGCGGTTGTGGCACCGTCAACAGAGTCAGACTTTCTACAATGACGGTATCAACAAACTAGTCTTTCGTTGGGAGAAACGTATTCGTCGCGAGGGTCACTATGTTGATAAGTAAATATGTAGACATGAAGAATACAGGTGTAGAATGGCAATAAAGTTGGTTTTATTTTAGAAAGTATTAACAGTTTTTACATAAAAAAACTGAGGCATTTCTTTTCAGCAAGCCGTAGTACACTGAAGAGCCAAAGAAATTGATGTAATTGCCTAATATCGTGTAGGGCTCTCGAGAGCACGCGTAAGTGCCGCATCACGACGTAGCATGGACTCGACTAATGTTTGAAGTAGTGTTGGAGAGAACTGACACCATTAATACTGCAGAGGTGTCCATAAATCCGTAAGAGTACCAGGAGGTGGAGGTCTCTTCTGAATAGCACGTTGCAAGGCATCCCAGATATGCTCATAAATGTTCATCTCTGGGGAGTTTGGAGGCCAGCGGAAGTGTTTAAACTCAGAAGTGTGTTCCTGGAGTCCCTCTGTAGGAATTATGGACATGTGGGTGTCGCACTGTCCTGCTGGAATTGCCCAAGTCCATCGGAATGCACAATGGACATGAATGGAGGCAAGTGATCAGACAGGATGCTCGCGTACGTATCACCAGTCAGAGTCGTATCTAGACGTGTCAGGGGTTCAATATCACTCCAACTGCACACGCCCCACACCATTACAGAGCCTCCACCAGCTTGAAAGGTCCACTGTTGACATGCAGGGCCCATGGATTCATTAGGTTGTCTCCATACCTGTACACATCTATCCACTCTATACAACTTGAAACGAGACACGTCCGAACAGGCAACATATTTCCAGTCATCAACAGCCCAACGTCGGCCCAGGCGAGGCGTAAAACTTTGTGTCGTGCAGACATCAAGGGTACATTTGTGGGCTTTTTCAAGCGTCGTTGGTCTCGCTCTTGCAGTATCTTCTTCCAACTGCAGCGGTGTCTGAGATTTGATGCTTTACCGAATTTTTTATGTTCGAGGTACTCTTGTGAAATGGTCGTGCGGGAAAATTCTCACCTCATCGCTACCTCGGAAATGCCGTGTCCCATCGCTCGAGCGCCGACTATAACATCATGTTCAAAGTCACTTAAATCTTGATAACCTGCCATTGTGGCAATAGTAACCGATCTAACAACTGCGCCTGACACTTGTCTTATACAGGCGTTGCCGACCGCAGCGCAGTATTCTGCGTGTTTACATATCTCTGTATCTGAATACATATACCTACACCAGTTTCTTTGTCGCTTCAGTGCATATCTCGCCCAATTTTGATGATACTCTAAAACTTTTCAGTTACGTACTTAATTTAAACAATACTGCTGCGTTATTAACTAGTTTTCTACGAAATGCGTAATTCGCAGCTGTATTCGTTCCAATCACACTCCGTCCGAGCGCGGTTCACACTCGACATTTTTATGTACACTATCGTTCCTTACTACTACTACTAAGTAGGCTGTTTAGGTTTTTATGTTGGTAACGCCACGTAGCGCACTATATGAAAATCACTGGCTGTGCTGTGTGAAATCTGTGGCTGGTTTGCATTGTTGGAATATTTGCTATTGTAGTGTTGGGCAGTTGGATGTGAACAGCGCGTAGCGTTGCGCAGTTGGAGGTGAGCCACCAGCAGTGGTGGATGTGGGGGGAGAGATGGCAGTATTTTGAGAGCGGACGATCTGGACATGTGTCCACCAGAAAGAGTAAATTTGTAACAGTGGATATATATATATATATATATATATATATATATATATATATATATATATATATATATATATATAGGGTGTTACAAAAAGGTACGGCCAAACTTTCAGGAAACATTCCTCATACACAAAGAAAGAAAATATATTATGTGGACATGTGCCCAGAAACGCTTACTTTCCATATTAGAGCTCATTTTATTACTTCTCTTCAAATCACATTAATCATGGAATGGAAACACAAAGCAACAGCACGTACCAGCATGACTTCAAACACTTTGTTACAGGAAATGTCCAAAATGTCCTCCGTTAGCGAGGATACATGCATCCACCCTCCGTCGCATGGAATCACTGATGCGCTGATGCAGCCCTGGAGAATGGCGTATTGTATCACAGCCGTCCACAATACGAGCACGAAGAGTCTCTACATTTGGTACCGGGGTTGCGTAGACAAGAGCTTTCAAATGCCCCCACAAATGAAAGTCAAGAGGGTTGAGGTCAGGAGAGCGTGGAGGCCATGGAATTGGTCCGCTTCTACCAATCCATCGGTCACCGAATCTGTTGTTGAGAAGCGTACGAACACTTCGACTGAAATGTGCAGGAGCTCCATCGTGCATGATCCACATGTTGTGTCGTACTTGTAAAGGCACATGTTCTAGCAGCAACGGTAGAGTATGAAATCATGCTAACGTGCTACATTGATCGTAGGTGGAAGAACATGGGGCCCAATCAAGACATCACCAACAATGCCTGCCCAAACGTTCACAGAAAATCTGTGTTGATGACGTGATTGCACAATTGCGTGCGGATTCTCGACTGCCCGCACATGTTGATTGTGAAAATTTACAATTTGATCACGTTGGAATGAAGCCTCATCCGTAAAGAGAACATTTGCACTGAAATGAGGATTGACACATTGTTGGATGAACCATTCGCAGAAGTGTACCCGTGGAGGCCGATCAGCTGCTGATAGTGCCTGCACACGCTGTACATGGTACGGAAACAACTGGTTCTCCCGTAGCACTCTCCATACAGTGACGTGGTCAACGTTACCTTGTACAGCAGCAACTTCTGTGACGCTAACATTAGGGTTATCGTCAACTGCACGAAGAACTGCCTCGTCCATTGTAGGTGTCCTCGTCGTCCTTGGTCTTCCCCAGTCGCGAGTCATAGGCTGGAATGTTCCGTGCTCCCTAAGACGCCGATCAATTGCTTCGAACGTCTTTCTGTCGGGACACCTTCGGTCTGGAAATCTGTCTCGATACAAACGTACCGCGCCACGGCTATTGCCCCGTGCTAATCCATACATCAAATGGGCATCTGCCAACTCCGCATTTGTAAACATTGCACTGACTGCAAAACCACGTTCGTGATGAACACTAACCTGTTGATGCTACGTACTGATGTGCTTGATGCTAGTACTGTAGAGCAATGAATCGCATGTCAACACAAGCACCGAAGTCAACATTACCTTCCTTCAATTGGGCCAACTGGCGGTGAATCGAGAAAGTACAGTACATACTGACGAAACTAAAATGAGTTCTAACATGGAAATTAAGCGTTTCCGGACACATGTCCACATAACATCTTTTCTTTATTTGTGTGTGAGGAATGTTTCTTGAATGTTTGGCCGTACCTTTTGTAACACCCTATATATATATATATATATATATATATATATATATATATATATATATATATATATAACTTTTGAACATTATTAAGGTATTAAGGCAAATACATTGTTTTTTCTCTATCAAAATCTTTCATTTGCTAACTATGCCTATCAGTAGTTAGTACCTTCAGTAGTTAGAATCTTTTATTTAGCTGGCAGTATTGGCGCTCGCTGTATTGCAGTAGTTCGAGTAACGAAGATTTTTGTGAGGTAAGTGATTGATGAAAGATGTAGGTTATTGTTAGTCAGGGCCATTCTTTTGTAGGGATTATTGAGAGTCAGTTTGCGTTACGCTAAAAATATTGTGTGTCAGTTTAGTGATGATCAGAATAAGTAAAGAGAAAACTGTTTGAGTACGTTGAGTTTTGCTCAGCTGTTTGTAGATCAAATAACGTAAGAGGTTTATCAGTACAGTAATTCATTAATTTTTCTGAGGGGACGATTCATATGGCGACCCTTAGCCGAGGATACCTCACTGGAATCTTCTGATTTTTTCTTGTAGTTTGAGTAATTAGTGTAATTATTGTTTATTGCTAGCGCGTAATTGTAGAGAGAATTTTCTTTGTAGTTGTAGTTTTTCATTGTTGTAGTGTAAAAAAGTTGTGGCATGCATGTAGATTTGCACCAAGTATTTCGCAGCTGCGCTTCCAATTAATTGGATATTATTTTCAGTGCTATTTTAATGTTTTTTCTCTTTTTGCTCTTCAAATTGTGCTTGTCTGTGTTATCGTGTGAAATATTGTGACAATTATGGCGTGTGAAAAACTAGGCTGCAAAGTAAGTTGAGAAATGACAGTGAAGACGAGAGTAGTGTGTTAGCGCCACCATGTAATGCATTAACAAATATTCAGAATAGTAATTTGGTAACTGTGCATAGGGAAATGGACCAGGCAATAAATAATGGTGTAAACAGTGAAACAATTAGTGAACAGGGAAGCATTGTCGATCGATCGGTCGGCAACAGCTCACCTCAGGAATCCGAAATGACAGGACAAAATTTTGCAAATACCGTAGATTCAGGTTTTGCGTCCTCACCTATTTCGCAATTAAGTCACGACATATTTTTTGCTTTTCAAAATACGGATGCTGCCGGTGCAAATGCACTGCCGATAGGCACAAAGGAACATGTTACAGACACTAATACATTATTATTGCAATTATTGCAACAAATGGAACAAAATCAAAAACAATCACAGCAATAAATGGAACAAAATCAGAAACAAATTAAAGAATCACTTCAACAAACACGTGTAGGTTTAACTGCTGATTTAGTCAAAATCGAATCGAAATGTCAAAAAGTCTGTAATGACGTAAACACACAAATTTGTGAGCATTTCCAACCTATTTTTTCGCGGCGTAAAAATGCATTACAGAGTCACGACGCAGCCATAAAAGAACTGCAAACTATTGTTCATGAAAATCACGAGACCTTGCAGGCTAAAACTGACTCATTGCATTTACCAATTCGGTTACGCAACTTGCAAAAACTTAGGAAAACTTAAAGGACACGGTAGATACTCTGAAAATTGGTTCAGAGAGACACATGGAGGAAAGTAGTTCATTATCAGAGGAAATGTCGAACTTTCGGATCAGCTAAATAATTTACCTACGAAGGTAGATGATAATCTGAATGACACAAGACCGGTAGTCTTTACTGACACAGAAGAGTACGAACAAATTAGGAAATTCAAACAAAACCAGAATCAAATTAATACACAGTACAAAAGAGAAATCCGGGAAGTACAAGATCAGTTGGCACAAGTAATACAAGAATTACATATTTCAGAGGAGACTCGCGCTCCAACACGGGAAGAGGGACTTAGAAATACGGAAAGGCCACAAAATAATAACACAGGGCATTTCGGAAATTATGAAAGAAATTGGCAAGGTGCACCGAATTTTAAGATGGAAACGCCGACACGACGTAACAATGACCGATATGCGACTCGCCGTCACGATGACTTTGACTATAAGCTGTTCATTGCTACACGTAAATTCAAAACATTTAAGAACTCTGGCAACGACTTCATCCACAAGCGTGGCTTCGTAAATTCTCTCATTGTTTTCCTCCCAACTGCTCATTGGAGCACAGATAAGAATTTATGTGTGGCTACTTAGAGAATGAACCAGCTGTAAGAATGCGATCGGTCGTTAAAGATTGTCACAGTCAAGGAGAATTTTATCATGCTTTCCTCTCAGCATATTGGTCTCAAGCTACTCAAGATCGCGTAAAACATAGCATCATGATGATGAAACACTTTGAACAATCTGATTTTTCCAGTCTTGTAAAATATTTTGAAGACATGTTGCACAAGAATCAGTACATGTCAAACCCATACAGCCCCTCAGAACTCATCCACGTTCGCTTAATCAAATTGCCTGAACATTTACGACATATTTTTTTGGCAGGACGTTGCAAAGACGACATTGAAGCTTTTCAGGGACTGTTACAAGAATTGGAAATTGACACTGACAATCGAATTGGAAACTGACACTGACAATCGCGGGACGCGAAAACAGGAAAACAATCATTACAGGTCACATCAGTCACAATTCCGTGACGACAGAAACAATAACTGGACACGACATGGCTATTCTTACAACGCAAATCGTGACCAAACAGTGGTGGATGTGGGGGGAGAGATGGCAGAATTTTGAGAGCGGACGATCTGGACGTGTGTCCATCAGAAAGGGTAAATTTGTAATATTGGATATCATGAACTAATATATAATGACTTTTGAACATTATTAAGGTAAATACATTGTTTGTTCTCTATCAAAATCTTTCATTTGCTAAATATGCCTATCAGTAGTTAGTGCCTTCAGTAGTTAGAATCTTTTATTTAGCTGGCAGTATTGGCGCTCGCTGTATTGCAGTAGTTCGAGTAACGAAGATTTTTGTGAGGTAAGTGATTCATGGAAGGTACAGGTTATTGTTAGTCAGGGCCATTCTTTTGTAGGGATTGTTGAAAGTCATACTGCGTTGCGCTAAAAATATTGTGTGTCAGTTTAGTGTTGATTAGAATAAGTAAAGAGAGAAAGGTCTGAGTACATTCAGTTCTGCTCAGCTGTTTGAAAATCAAATAACGTAAGAGGTTTATCAGCACAGTAATTCATTAATTTTTCTAAAGGGACGTTTCATTACTTCTACTACTACTACTACTACTACTACTAATAATAATAATAATAATAATAATAATAATAATAACTTCTCCACCTACGTTTTTTATTTAGTTGCATAGACGGACCACATCTCCAAGAAAATATCAATAATAATAATAAAGAGTAATTTACGCTGTTCATCAATTAGTTTTAACCATGGTATTCCGCAAATAAAAACGAATACATGCCCTATTATGCACTGAACTGAGATAATAGTACTATACATCTCCGAACTGACCACTTTTTCGCAAAATTAAAACGAATACCTGCCCTCTTGTGAACTGAACTGAAGTAATAGTACTATACAACTCCGAAATGACAAATTTCAGCACTGTTACACAACTTGTCTCAATGTTTGGCTTGACTAGATTAATAAAAATAAGTAAAGCTTTATGAAGTAATAGCAACTGGCGTCCTTCTTTGCTGAATCCGTCATGATCTGTTAAGCAAATCGGCGGCAGTCTACGAGGACTCTGTACTACTCTGAAGTGACCGCTGGCTCCCACAACAACATGAAAGAAATACTTTATGAGCAAGTAAGAGACGTCACATTTGTAACAGACATTAAAAAAGTAGTAGTCGTTAAGTGTTGCTACTGGCGTTACGACAACCTAACAGAACAGTTGTAATTGAGGAGCGCATGAAGCAACTGTTTCGTAACAAGAACTGGAACTGCTCCTTACAGACTCATGCCAGACAAAGCACTGAACTCAGAAAAACAAGCAATTTATTTCTGAAAAAGAAGTGCGAGCCCATCTTCAAACAGGTTTATCGATATTCTTTCTTTGTTAGTATACTATCAAGTGAAACACGCTGTGGGCAATTGATTCAGTCTGTCATGTTGCTTACCAACCCTAATTCGTGACATGAATTCGGACGCGGTAAACTCCCCTCACTCGTCAGAAGAAATGTAACACTGTCGTGGAAGGCGAACTGTTATGACGAATTTACCTATCAAAAATCCCAGTCGCCTTCAGTCATCTCGATGGTAAGTTGCGGGAAGAACGCGCAAGCATTCCTGTTGCGTCAAGCTGTGTTGCTCGTTAGCGGTATCTCCTGCATTCAGCTTTGTCTTTCGTCACGCCAGACATCTCATCTCAGAAGCACGTGAGAAGGAAGTCCGGGAAGTATGTTTCCTGTGCGCGCGCGCGGGTGTTTGTGTGTGTGTGTGTGTGTGTGTGTGTGTGTGTGTGTGTGTGTGTGCGCGCGCTTTTGTCTATATTTAGAACACTTGACAGCAGTATTATTAGTGGCCTTAATAGTCTAAAACAATTTGTGGTTAAAACAGTGAAAGCCAAAAATATATAAACCACGAAGGCACTAAAATTACAATCACACTTTCCAAGCCGGCCGCTGTGGTCGAGCGGTTCTAGGCGCTTCAATCCGGAATCACGCGGCTGCTACGGTCGCAGGTTCGAATCCTGCCTCGGGCATGGATGTGTGTGACGTCCTTAGGTTAGTTAGGTTTAAGTAATTCTAAGTCTAGGGGATTGATGACCTCAGATGTTAAGTCCCATAGTGCTTCGAGCCATTTGAACACTTTCCAATTTCTACTCGCATTCTCATATTCATCACACACGCAATGAAGCAAAAGAAAATTGAGAGCTCGGTCAGTTTTAAAACGCTCTATTAAAATCCGACCCAAAGAAGAGCATGAAGGCTTAAAAAACTAGGCCAGAGAAATGAGGCTCTCTGATGAATCACAAAAAAATTAAAAATACCAGGATGAACACGTCACCTAGTATACATATCGGAGTCTTCTCCTTAATGGTTTAAGGAGCAAATCACACATTTCACAAAATCTTAATAGTCTCACCGAATTCGTCTGCTAAAGTGGGGTACAGATTACAATTACAATCTATCCTCTTTTCTACATTTAAATACAGTATATTCACTTAAAATTTACGTACTGAAATTTGTACGCCATGAACAATACACAGTGCAGTGCCGCCTCCCCCCCCCCCCCCCCCCACTCCTCTGAGCAGAAAGCCATGCGTCGTCGCCTATTCGAAAGCTAGTGAGAAGCTTTTGGTAAACGAATCCTGAGGACACGATCACGGGAAAACTGAATAACCGAGACAGTCCCCTTGCTTACACCCGTCTGTCAATACAGCTACATAGTTGTGGTGCAATTTAAAAATTAGTTAAAATCAAAATAAAAACGTACGCAGGAATACAGTCCCTAAATCTTCTGTAGACCTTTTCTGTAACTGAGGCTGCAGATGGCTCCTATCTTGGGTTGTATTGTTATTTGTGTCACACCAAATGCCGACAGTTCGTGCTTTGTACGGATTCTAAATGATCACCTTGTTCACGGAAAATTGCTTCCATGGGAAGTCGAGCAACGGTATGGTATTACGACGGATCTAGAACAGCAGGGAAGCCTGACGCATCTTGGCGAGCTGCACCCGGATGGCAAATGATGGTTACCAACCTCAGCGCAGATGCTAGGTATTGGGCTGGCCCCATTAGTGTCCCATAAGCGCCTCTCGTAGGGGATAGCATGGAGAGTGTTTTAAGTATGTAGACTATGCTGATCTGGAAAGAGGGGATCTACAATGCAACTGGGATAGTACAAAGGCTTTATAAAAGTGGAACAGACGCGCCTTGTCTGCTCCCCAAGCCCTGTGACGAAGGCGCTTCAAGATGTTTAGTGCCTTGACGGGTCTGGCATTCTGACACCTTAGCTGTGGTAGCCACAGCATCCTTAAATCAAACATGAGAACAATAAACCTTATCCAGTCCTTCATTTTTAGGGCAGGTAAATTAAAATTCCAACGAGAATGGATAAAATCAAAACACACACACACACACACACACACACACACACACACACACACACACTTACAGAAAATAAACTGAGTTAGGGCATCCCACTCTTTCAACCTGATTATAATGTGCAGGAGTTGCTATTGCAGACTGGGAGAGGAACAAAAAAACTGCAAGTAGTCCAGAAATAGGGAGCGGTGCACTCGGTTCTTTACCTTGGATGTTATGCAGTTAATGACAATGGCAAATGGGAATTAGGACTACACGCCATAGCCACTCTCTCTGCACTAGACCCACACAACGAAATCCTGGATTAAAGGACCGTCGTCATATTTTTCTCTTTTTGATATCGAAAGATGTCATCTCCTGCATTAATCTGCCATCAGAAATGACCGTGGATTACTTCCGTGCGGCTATAATTTGCTCCTATAAGACGTCATACCTTTAAAACTGTGGTAAATCTGTCTCATTATAGCGAAAAATTTGCTCTGCTCATCGTGTAAAATATTTGCCCAACAAAAATAATCAACACTAAAACACTACGTGTTATAAAACTAAATAAAATTCATAATTTTATTGTTAGGAAGTGCAACAAACTTTAGAATTACTCATGTTAGAAGCTTCACTTACGCAGTATAATCTGGGGTTGATAAAAACAAATGCTGGATTCCAGTCACCAGTAGTCATGACTGAAGCGTAGAAGCGTACTGTAGTTTTTCGAATTAATTTCAGTCGAAATCTGAAACTGTTTCTTCTGCAGGACTTTGGCCAACCTTTTCTCAGGACTGATTCAACTGGTGTACTGCTGATTAGGCAAGTTTCCATCCATGTACACTTCGTTCTTAGTGATGAAAATTTAAAGATTACGATACGGACGAGAAGAAAAGTTTCATGTCCACACTTCGGAGTGTCCGCAGCTCGTGGTCTAGTGGATAGCGTGTTACCTCTGGATCACGGGGTCCCGCGTTCGATTTCCGGCCGGGTTGGGGACTCGTCTGCCCAGGGATTGGGTATTTGTATTGTCATCATCACATCATCATCATCGTCGTCGTCATCGTCGTCGTCGTCGTCGTCGTCGTCATCATCATCATCATTCGTGACAGTGGCTCGATTGGGCTGTGTAAAAATTTTTACTTTGTACCGGCGCTGACAGCCGTATTTATCATAATTTCGGAGTTTTCAAATGGTTCGAATGGCTCGGAGCACTATGGGACTTAACATCTGAAGTCATCAGTCCCCTAGAACTTAGAACTACTTAAACCTAACTAACCTAAGGACATCACACACATCCATGCCCGAGGCAGGATTCGAACCTGCGACCGTCGCGGTCACGCGGTTCCAGACTGTAGCCTAGAACCGCTCGGCCACTCCGGCCGGCTCGGAATTTTCATTTTCGTAAGCATTACAAATAGTAGATTAAAACTGTGTGCCGGACCGAGACTCGAACTCGTGACCTTTGCCTTTCGCGGGCAAGCTACCCAAGCACGACTCGCGCCGCGTCCTCACAGCTTTAATTCCGCCAGTACCTCGTCTCCTACCTCCCAAACTTCACAGAAGCTCTCCTGCGAACCTTGCAGAACTAGCACTCCTAGAAGAAAGGATATTGCGGAGACATGGCTTATCCACAGCCTGGGGGATGTTTCTAGAATGAAATTTTCACTATACAGCGGAGCGTACGCTGATATGAAACTTCCTGGCAGAGCACTTGCCCGCGTAATGGAAAGGTCCCGAGTTCGAGTCTCGGTCCGGCACACAGTTTTAATCTACCAGGAAGTTTCATATCAGCGCACACTCCGCTGTAGAGAGAAAATTTCATTCCATTACAAATAGTAAATTTTAAAAACGTTTCCAAAATAAATGTAACCGATTAACTCACACAAAAAAACCAGTGAACAGAACACCTCCGACTGATAAATTAGTTCTTAACGTGAGTTTTATACTCTCTCAGCAAAAATACATTACCGAAACTTGACTGTCGTTTTGAGCTAGAACCAGTCACGAAATTCTAATATCGGGTTGGTCCTGAAAAACACAAAAAAGGTGGTTCCATGTAGGTGCACATCCCGAGCTTGCGTCCAGCCTCTAAAGACCTCGTCGTCGACGGGACGTCAAACCCTAATCTTCCTGCCTTCCTTCATTGGAGTAAGAGAGGGATGCTTATGGACTCCCTACGGATCTCGGAGAGTGAAAATGTGGTGTCACCGCCAGACACCACACTTGCTAGGTGGTAGCCTTTAAATCGGCCGCGGTCCGTTAATATACGTCGGACCCGCGTGTCGCCACTGTCAGTGATTGCAGACCGAGCGCCACCACACAGCAGGTCTAGAGAGACTTACTAGCACTCGCCCCAGTTGTACAGCCGACTTATCCAGAGATAGATCACTGACAACTACGCTCTCATTTGCCGAGACGATAGTTAGCATAGCCTTCAGCTACGTCATTTGCTACGACCTAGCAAGGCGCCATAGCCTTTGATATTGAGATTATAACATGTACCCTCAAGAGCGATGTACACCAATTGTGGATTAAAGTTAAGTATTATATCAACTACGTACTTTATTTGCTGCTGTTAATTCCCTTAACTGTTCCAGACCTCACGCCAGTCAGCGTGTAATTAAACGCGTGCATTTCGGCCTCCTCTAGCAACACAGTGTTGACTCTTCTGCCAACACTTCAGAAAATGTAACTAATGAAACAGGCTTCGCCAAAATGAAGAAAAAAATACCTATAAGGCCAACATATTGAGGATAAAGAGAAAAACTTCGGGCATACGATAAGAATTGTAGAATGTACGGAAACTATTGCTGGAACTTCGCAACAACCTGGAATACTATGCATATCGTAACTAGAGTGTAAGACCACCAGATGTCACGAGAGGTGGTCGCGTTAGTTTAAAAGGAAACGGGAAGAACTGTGTTGTCAATAGAGAATCAATTAACAGGAAAATAGTTCAGTGACTTCTAACGTTGGCTACTCACAGGACGTCACCTGAATAATAAATCTATCAGGGACATTTCAACCCTACTAAAGATGGCCAAGCTGACTGTTAGTGATGGGATCGTGAATTGGAAATGCGAAGGAAAAACCAAAGCTAAACCAAGACCAGGTAGACATCACGTACTGACCAACAGCAACCGTAGGGCGAGATGATACAGATATACTATGTGATCAAAAGTATCCGGATACCTGGCTGACTTACAAGTTCGTGGCACCTTCCATCAGTAAATCAGTAATGCTGGAATTCAATAAGGTGTTGGCCCACCCTTAGCCTTGATGACAGCTTCCACTCTCGCAGGCTGCTGGAAGATTTCTTGGGGAATGGCAGCCCATTCGTCTGTACTGATGAGAGGTATTGTTGTCGGTCGGTGAGGCCTGGCACGAAGTCGGCGTTCCAAAACACCCTAAAGGTGTTCTATAGGATTCAGGTTAGGACTCTGTGCAGGCCAGTCTGTCACAGGAATGTTAATTTCGTGTAACCACTCCGCCATAGGCCATGCATTATGAATAGGTGCTCGATCGTGTTGAAAGATGCAGTCGGCATCCGCGAAATGCTCTTCAACAGTGGGAAGCAAGAAGGTGCTTAAAACATCAATGTAGGCCTGTGCTGTGGTAGTGCCACGCAAAACAACAATTGGTGCAAGCCCCCTCCATGAGAAACACAACCACACCATGACTCCAATGCCTCCGAATTTTACTGTTGGCACCACACACGCTGGCAGATGACATTCACCGGGTATTCGCCATACCCACACCCTGCCAACGGATCGCGACATGATCTACCGTAATTCGTCACTCCACACATCGTTTTTCCACTGTTCATTCGTCCAATGTTTACGCTCCTTACACCAAGCGAGGCGTCGTTTCGCATTTACCGGCGTGATGTGTGGCTTATGAACAGCCGCTCGACCATGAAATGCAAGTTTTCGCAACTCCCGCCGTTCTGTCATAGTACTTGCAATGGATCCCGATGCAGTTTGGAATTCCTGTGTGATGGTCTGAATAGTTGTCTGCCTATTACACATGACGACTCCATTCAACTGTCGGTGGTCTCTGTCAGTCAACAGACGAGGTCGACCTGTACGCTTTTGTGCTGTACTTGTCCCTTAATGTTTCCACTTCACTATCACATCGGAAACAATTGACCTAGGGATGAATAGGAGTGTGTAAATCTCGCGTACAGACGTACGACACAAGTGACACCCAATCATCTGACCATGTTCGCAGTCTGTGAGTTCTGCAGAGCGCCCCATTCTGCTCTCTCACGATACCTACTGACTACTGAGGTCGCTGATATGGAGTACCTGGCAGTAGGTGGCAGCACAATGCACCTAATATGAAAAACGCATTTTGGGGATTTCCGAATACTTTTGATCACATAGTGTACATATCGGTGCCGTACTGCCGTCGTCCCAGAGTGAACCAGTGAAGTCGCTTCCGTTATGTTTCGGTGCGCTCCGCCGATGTGGGTCGCTTCAGATCCAAGTGTGGGTATCGAGTGCGTCGCTACGCTGCAGCATTTTGCTACAAAAAACATTAAAAAACTAGGCAGTAATAACCTCACTTCACTGTGCTGACAATGTCGCAACAGTTTCTATACAGACTTCATTCGAGTAAAAACCTAAATTTTATCGGGCTGACAACGTCTGTTACGGAGTAACATGTAAACACTAAGCTGAAAATTGATTTCCGAAGTTGCGTGGAAAGCGGTGTGTGTGTGTGTGTGTGTGTGTGTGTGTGTGTGTGTGTCCACGAGCTTCGATCGCCAAGGTCGCTCCTGGCTTTGTGGTGTAGCTACATTTGACACTAGGTATGGACGACGTAGACGCTTACGGCAGCGCCTAGCTGGCGTTATAAAACGTTATAAGCAGTGAGCGTGGTAAGATCCATATCAGGTCCGCTCCGGTGTGAAAATACGGCAGTTACGACATCTCTGTTTACGACCGAATTTAGACCATCGACTCTGGGGCAGGACAGCTCTCATTGACCGTTAGAGGTAAATGTCAGCGGTCGGCAGCACTGGGATGGTCATTAAAACACTTTGAGGCGCTAAGGGCACAGTGAGTACTCAGACGCGGGCAGATGCACGGCTGGGAGCAGTTACCTCAGCTGTTTGGTTCCGCTCTGGCCAGCCCGCCTGGCCTCCAGAAGTTCCCCCTTAACGACACGTACGCGCACAGTTACTCTTATATAAAACCAGGCCGGAAAGTGTCTCACCGACCATCATTGCTAGAAGATACTTTCGGAGAACCTATTACAACGACCAAAGTAATTACAAGGGTCATCTTTTACGTTTTTATAAAAGGCCACTGGAGGCTGTTATTCAGCTGCGACATTACTATTGTTTTGAAAGTTTTTTTTGTTAATGTTAAACCAATGCCAACTCAGCTATTGACGGAGAATATTTAAAACGAGAGCTTAAAGATACAGTGTCGACAGGTTTCATTTTGCCATATTGTATGAAATTATTTGATGTCAGTGAATGTGTCATAAGTTTACGAAGTAATTCTTACCGCTAAATCATTTTTATTAATAGCTCGAAATAATAAAGAGCTTTAGATGTTTTACCCAACTGTTGGTGGTGTACGTCTGCAATTAATATTTAAACTCGAGAAATTCGTTTGCATGTGTTGTTGCATATATTTTTTTCAAATAAAAATTATTTAAAAGTTAACAGTCGATGAAATTATTCTCCTGCACATGTCTCGGCAAACCTGTTAGGTATTTCCTCAGCCTACCGTCACTAATACAGTCAATCACTGTTTTACGCATTTTCATTATCGAGAACAATGCACTGAAGTGACAAAAGTCATGAGAGACCTCCTAATACCGTATTTGACCTCCTTCTGCCCGGCATAGTGCAGCAAGTGGACATTACATGTAGTCAAGTCGTTGGATGTCCCCTACAGAAATTTGAAAATTTATGGAAATTTGTGGTAAGTTCCTATGGGACCAAACTGCTGAGGTCTTCAGTCCCTAGGCTTACACACTACTTAATCTAATTTAAACCAATTTACGCTAAGGACGACACACACACCCTTGCCCGATGGAGGACTCGGACTTCCGACGGGGGCATCCGCACGAGCCGTGGCAAAGCGCCCGAGACCACGCGACTACCCCGTGCGGCCATGCAGAAATATTGAGAATACTGTCTCTACACTATCGCTTCAGCCTTGTCCCGCAGTTACGCAGGGTCAGCCATCGTTAATCGGATTTGGCATGTTAATGTTTAAAGGGTGGCCGGATGCCCTTCTTGCCACCACCCCGTACCCCCCGGGACGGAAGTAGTGTTCCCCAACTGTCTGCGTTGAGTGTAATCCATGGAATAGTGCGAATGTGTTTAGATGTCTGCGAGCCGTGTAACTGGGGCGTAACATGGGGACCAGCCCGGTATTCACCTAGCGGGATGTGGAAAACTGAGCATGCTGCCTCTATAGTAGTCCATAATTGCGAAAGTTTTGCCGGTGCAGGATTTTGTGCACGAACTGACTCCTCGATTACATTCCATTAATGTTAGAAGGAATTCATGTCAGGCGATCTGGGTGGCTACATCATTTACTCGAATTTTCCAGAATGTTCTTCAAATTATAGTCTAATCCACGAAAGACAGCGGTTAGCTCATTTCGAGGCCCGGACGGGGATTGAATTGACGATTCCAAACGACAGTTGTGATACGCGCTGAAGAAAGCGATATTCTGCAAAATATGTCTCTTGATTGCGTATACAGAATTTATCACTTGCCACCACTATCAGCAATGACAACTCGCAACAAATGGAATCGAAATTCACGAAACAACTTGCTACGATCACATTTAATGCTCGTATTAGCTATGGCATTCACCGCAGAGCCGTCAGAACACTACTGAACGCTCTTTCGCAGCCGGCGTCGGTGGCCGAGCGGTTCTAGGCGCTTCAGTCTGGAACCGCGCGACTGGTACGGTCGCAGGTTCGAATCTTGCCTCGGGAATGGATGTGTGTGATGTCCTTAGGTTAGTTAGGTTTAATTAGTTCTAAGTTCTAGGCGACTGATGACATTAGAAGTTAAGTCACATAATGCTTAGAGCAATTTGAATTTGAATTTGGGAATGGCAGTAAATGGTCTACAAGTAGCCGAATGTAACCCAGGACCCGGTCCTTTCCATGTAAACACGGCTCACCCCTTTGCGGAGCCACCATCAGCCTGCATAGTCCCTTGATGGCCACATGGGCCCATGGATTCGTGGGGTCTGCGCCATACCCTAACCCTACTATCAACTCTTACCGACTGAAATCGGGACTCATCTGACCAAGGCCACGGTTTGCCAGTCATCTGATGTCAAACCGATGGTCATGAGCTGAGGGGGAGGCGCTGGATGCGATGGCGTGCTGTTAGCAAAGACACTCGCGTCTATTGTCTGCTGTCATAGCCCATAACGCCAGATTTCGCCGCACTGTCCTAACGGAAATGTTCGTCGTACGTCCCACATTGATTTCTGCAGTTATTTTAAGCAGTGTTGGTTGTCTGTTAGCACTGACAACTCCACGCAAACGCCGCTGTTCTCGGTCATTAAGTGAAGGCCATCGGCCACTGATTTGTCCGTGGTGAGAGGTAATCCCTGAAACTTAGTGTTATCGGTGCATTCTTGACGCTATGGATCTTGGAATATTGAATTCTCTAACGACTTCCGAAACTGAATGTCCCACGTGTCTAGTTCCAACTATCATTCTGCGTTCAAAGTCTGTTAATTCCCGTCGTGTGGCCATATTCCGCCGGCCTCTGTGGCCGAGCGGTTCTAGGCGCTTCAGTCTGGAACCGCGCTGCTGCTACGGTCGCAGGTTCGAATCCTGCCTCGGGCATGGATGTGTGTGATGTCCTTAGGTTAGTTAAGTTTAAGTAGTTCTAAGTTCTAGGGGACTGATGACCTCAGATGTTAAGTCCCATAGTGCTCAGAGCCATTTGAACCATTTTTTCTCCGCTACCCATTCTCTATCATTCGATTTTGTGGAAAGTATTCGATAAAAAAATTATTTTCCCGCATCCTACAGCCATACATCACAGTATAACAGCGAACTGGTTTTCTTTTCCTTATTTCCCTTGGTTATTGCGATTCTTCAAAGTAAAGTGCAGCACGGCGCTTATTTTGAAAAGTTTGCAGTGAAAAATGTCGCTGGCCAGTTTACGTTTGGTGCATTTTAAGGCAAATATTTCTGCGTAAGAAATGTAGCGAACCCGTCCGAATTGTTTTTAACGCTAGAAGGAAAGGCGTACCTCTTTCCTGCTCCGAGTAAATACATGATACATGTTGGCGTTTGATCGCGACGAGCCGCACTCGAAGCTATGAGGAGTTGCCTCTTGTTGCTGCCGATACAAGCTGAAGCATTCACTCGCATGTGTGCTTTCAAGCTGGAAAGAAGTCTTGACCTGTGCATTTCCTTCTGTGCTGCGCATACTCAGCATGTCATTCACACAAGAGGACTGTCCGAAGATGATACCTTTCGTCCAGCTTGTTGACAAAAGCCCTTGTCTGTGGGGTTATACTACGACATCGTATTCGAGGACAGATGTGGCGAATTTGGCGCGGAGGATGATAGCAACGGAAATGAAAAAAAAAAAAAAAAAGAAAGAAAGAAACCATGTAAGAATTTGCTGTGAAATCTGTACCATAGTTTTAAACTCATTACCTTTTATGGATATGTACTTCGCTGCGCCAAGTATCACACTATATGGTCTCATTAAAGATAAATTTTTCACGAAGGCATTTTAACGTAGTTCAAACACTTTGCCAACTTATATAGAAATAGCAAGTCGAATATTTATATCTCGCTTTATTGAAGCAGCTAATACTAGTTTCTCCAAAAGAGAAAGTCAATGAAGTGTTTTGTATCTAGGTAAACTCTTTGACTGCGGTATTTTTTTTCTCTTTTTAAATATTATCTCGAGTCTTTTCTGAGATGCTTTAAAGCTGTAAGGAACAAGTTGGCAAGTTAAGTGAAGAACGTCAACAGGTTAAGTTTCCAGTCCAGTGCTCGCATCAGCAGCGTTTGTGAGAGCAATCAGATAGCAACAGCACTCCAGTCAACAGTGCAAGAGTAACCGGCTCTAAGAAAAGACGGCGATATGTACAAAAAAAAGTAGACACATGATGACGAAGGTGGGTAAAAGTACGAAAGAATTTAATTCTCTTGTCCAGAGCGGGCAAGAGCGTCGAAAATCTCTATAACCAAATCTCACATAAAGACATAATCAAAGTACAAAAAGCTTAAAAACGAACGAAAGGTATGGTACTGTATTTTCTGATCCAAATCTCATGTATTCCCTCAGTTCCTCTGCAGTTGTCAGTACTGCATATTACAATCCTGCTACAGATACCGTATTAGTTTTGTGAGCTCAGGACACGACGGCGCTGAAGGCTTCTATCCTAGATGAATCCGTCTCAAGGTTTTTTACAATAATTATCTTTTTTGTGAGATTATTTTGGTATTTTAAAGTTTTAGATGGTAGGCCTCGGAGGAGATGAGTCCAGAATTGGCACGCCGGCCTGTAGAATTTGCAGGAGAGTAAGGCCAATGTGGTTGCCATGCTAACCTTGGGTTACCTTTCCCTGAAGGACAAAGAGGCGAACCTGTCTTTCTGGTCTGGCCTGTGCAGCCCCTATCTCCGTTTTGTAAATCGCTGCTCGTCTTTTCTGACCAGCGGATTCAGGTAACGCCAGGCTGTTACTTGTCAAGTTAGCAATGTTATCGCTAAATTCTGCTTTACGAAGTCAGCTGCTTTGTCGATCATCTAGCACAGCGTTTTGGCGGATTGATGCTACTTTTGCTGAGTGTGTGAGCGTTGACTGGTAAGTAATGTCTCGGCGGGTATTATGTATAAAATGTTACTAGTACCGATGCGAAGCAAGTTGTAATACAGTGTGCGAAGTCTCGACCACAAATCAATTCGCAGAAAGCGACTACAGCAAACTTTTTTAATGCCGCGGAATGTGAAGCAGCATCTCTGGGAAGACGGTCTCCGTTGGAGATTTACAGGCGAATTTATGATACGTCTTTCTGCAAGAAAAAAATTGTTCAACTGGTTCAGCTGAACCGCTACATAATCCATGGACAATAAAGACGTTTCAACGTGTCCATGTGAACGACTGAAGATGTAGCCTACGGTAGGACTAACGCCATATTTGCCGACATGTTTCTCCACTTCCATTCACCAGACCATGCTGAAAGTCCCTGAGGTGCACAGACCGGCTCATCTTTTTTGCCTTTTTGCATTTTGGGCTCCATCTGTAAGAAACGTTGGCTAAGCTAAGCTGTGCTACATACTAGCCATTTATAAATGACCCATGTTTGAGACAATAGAGGGTCTGAATGACTGTAGCCTAACATTGTGATAATTGTCAGCAGATAACTTATTTATTATGCCAAATATATTTTCCTCTCAGCACCGTTATTTATTCCGATGTTCAGACCATAGTGACAACGACAGTCAAGACACAGACATACTTATACAGATAAATTCCCTCATCTTCTTCAGCGATCAACTCGCAGGGCACATTGCACAGGTCTGAATGACTGTAGCCTAACATTGTGATAATTGTCAGCAGATAACTTATTTATTATGCCAAATATATTTTCCTCTCAGCACCGTTATTTATTCCGATGTTCAGACCATAGTGACAACGACAGTCAAGACACAGACATACTTATACAGATAAATTCCCTCATCTTCTTCAGCGATCAACTCGCAGGGCACATTGCATTTACCCTCCCCTCTTATCCTATTGTCGCCGGCCGTTGTGACCGAGCGGTTCTAGGCGCTACAGTCTGGAACCGCGCGACCGCTGCCGTCGCAGGTTCGAATCCTGCCTCGGGCATGGATGTGTGTGATGTCCTCAGGTTAGTTAGGTTGAAGTAGTTCTAAGTCTAGGGGACTGATGACCTCAGATGTTAAGTCCCATAGTGCTTAGAGCCATGTGAACCATTTTATCCTATCGTCAGATACTTCCTCCACTTCATTGTAACTACTGCAACCGTAATCAGTTATGTAGTGTTTTATAGCATACGTTTGCCCTTTGCTGTTCGTTCCTTTACCAGCGCATTTCTTAGTATAGGCCCAATTCAAATGTTTATCCTTGTCGTCAAAGTGTTCCATATGTCTCATTTGACATCCCCCCACCGCCGTGACAATGCTTGTTCGATGACAACTGTGTAAATACGAGAAATACGAGAAGTTAGTTAGTCAAGGGTAATGATGACAGCTGCATGACTAAGTTACAAAATAATATTTACTTGTAAAGTATATTGAATACTTTAGGCTGGCTACTCGATCTCCTCTTACCAGTCCAAAACTTCGAGTGAGCCACAGGCAAGTGTTAAACGTATAACTGCTTTTATTAGTTTTATTCATATAATGATCGATGATATTCGACATGCAAGACAGGTGCACTTTTGTCGGGAGCATGGATTTTACCAATCTGTGGCTGATAAGCTGATATAGTCACCTCTGTTTATGGACACAGCATTTTTAGATTAGAGGAGATAACGAAGAATTAGATTATTAACTGTGCCTTACAAACTAATTTATCCGTCATCTATGCTTCCCAACAGTAGCCGAAACGTCGGCTACGTTTGATAATGTGACGCCGTTCAGAATGCAGTGCACTGAAACGGACCACGAAAGCCCATGGTGATACAAAACAGATCAAAAACGTTTTGCACCACCTGCACATCTCAGAATATGTGTGAGGCTCGATTCAAGGGAGCAACGAATGAAAAAGCCACATGGAACTAAAAAATACCTTTACTGCGAGATAAAAACAAATAATAATGAAAATAAAGGTGTAGCTGTCACCCCTCGAGGTTAGATAGGTGAGGCGCTGACATTGCAAGTGTCGGAGGCCGAGCTCTGAGGGCTGGTGAGTTAGTCTTATGCTCGAAGATGTCGGTGGAGCAAACGTAATTCCTACAACGAATACAGCCTTGTCTGGCGTAAAGGAAACGGCTGCTTACTCAAGCGTCGACGAGGGATTCTAGACACAGCAATTTGGCCGCATAGATCCTGATAAATCAGTACCCAGAACAACCACCTCTCGCCGTAATAACGGCCTTGATACAACTGGGCATTGAGTCGAACAGATATTGGATGGGCTCTACAGGTACAGCTGCCCATGCAGCTTCAACACGACACCACAGTTCGTCAACAGTAATGACTGGCGTATTGTGACGAGCCAGTTGCTCGGCCACCATTGACCAGACGTTTTCAATTGGTGAGAGATCTGGAGAATGTGCTGGCCAGGGCAGCAGTCGAACATTTTCTGTATCCAGACAGGCCCGTACAGGGTCTGCAACATGCGGTCGTGCATTATCCTGCTGAAATGTACGGTTTCGCAGGGATCGAATGAAGGGTGGAGCCACGAGTCGTAACACATCTGAAATGTAACGTCCACTGTTCAACGTGCCGTCAATGCGAACAAGAGGTGACCGAGACATGTAACCAATGGCACCCCATACCATCACGCCGGGTGATAGCCAGTATGGCGATGACGAATACACGCTTCCAGTGTGCGTTCACCGCGATGTCGACAAACATGGATGCGACCATCATGATGCTGTAAACAGAACCTGGATTCATCCGAAAAAATGACGTTTTGCCATTCGTGCACCCAGGTTCGTCGTTGAGTACACCATCGCAGGTGCTCCTGTCTGTGATGCAGCGTCGAGGGTAACCACAGCCATGGTCTCCGAGCTGATAGTCCATGCTGCTGCAAACGTTGTCGAACTGCTCGTGCAGATGGTTGTTGTCTTGCAAACGTCCCGATCTGTTGACTCAGGGATCGAGACGTGGCTGCACGATCCGTTACAGCCATGCGGATAAGATGCCTGTCATCTCGACTGCTAGTGATACGAGGCCATTGGGCTCCAGCACGGCGTTCCGTATTACCCTCCTGAACCCACCGATTCCACATTCTGCTAACAGTCATTGGATCTCCACCAACGCAAGCAGCAATGTCGCGATACGATAAACCGCAATCGCGATAGTCTACAATCCGACCTTCATCAAAGTCGGAAACGTGATGGTAAGCATTTCTCCTCCTTACACGAGGCATCACAACAACGTTTCACCAGGCAACGCCGGTCAACTGCTGTTTGTGTATGAGAAATCGGTTGGAAACTTTCCTCATGTCAGCACGTTGTAGGTGTCGCCACCGGCGTCAACCTTGCGCGAATGCTCTGAAAAGCTAATCATTTGCGTATGACAGCATCTTCTTCCTATCGGTTAAATTTCGCGTCTGTAGCATATCATCTTCGTGGTGTAGCAATTTTAATGGCCAGTAGTGTATTAGCCACAGCTGTGATTTATTTATCGTGTCAAAAGTATTGAAATATATAAGTGTTGACATGATTTTACACAAAAGAAGACCAAAAATAGGACACTTAAATTGCATTTGGTGTAGCTCTAATAAGGTCTTGTATGGGTCAGGTGGTTGGCGATGAGGAACACTGAAGGAAACGGCGTTAGTCTGCTCAACGCCACACTAGCAAAGAACTGAGTCCACTGAGAAATCCTTAGTCCGCAGACTGGTCTTGCATCTCGTTGTGTTTGACCGTAATCTATTGAGAGACCTCCATATTGACCGCTTCTCCGAATGTCCAGGGTCCATTGGAGCCATCCATTCTCCCAAATACCGACATTTCTCCCGCCATCGCGAGATCCTTGCCGAATGTGGATTCTCTATGAGAGTCTCAGTTGTTGTCAAGAAGCTCTCTTGATTTCAGCCTAGGATGTGCGGACTGACGACCATATAGTGAATGGGCTTCCTTCGTTGTGGCTGTGATGAAGTCTAACTACAGCCACCAGGCTGCAGTTTCATAACTGAAGTCTTCAAACAGTCAGAGAGCAGCACATCACGGTTCGCCAGTGGAGTTAACCTGTAACTAGCGAGACTGTCACTTCTTCGGGGTCGGTGATGCAGACGGAATGACCAGGTACTGAGGACGAGCTGTCGGAAACACGGGTATTGAAAGCGAGACATCACATCATTCTAGCTGGTTATGCGGCCATTTGCCCTCGTTTAACTTGAGGTATCAGCGGGCCTGTCCACACCGTGGTGTCTCAGTTACGTACGGTTCACCCTGCCTCTGCATTTCTCATCAGTACTTGAACGCCCTGGAGCAGCAGGGCCCGGATGTTGCATGCTGTTATTCTGTATTGTACAGTTTTCAGAACAGCGTTATGTGTGCTGTCGCACTGCACTGTTTGCGCTCTTTGCCCTGCCTCTGGTCTCTGTGTGGCAATGAGTTACGAGCACTGCCCTGTTTTTGCAATATTGCCGTTCCCTGTGTGTTCTAGATTATGATGTTGACAATTTGTCTGAGTCGGACTTGGTTCTTTTACCGTCTGTATCGAGGAATAGTTTCGAAAATTTGTTAGTTCACTCTGGAACAGGGTTGCTGTGCAACAAAGGCATCCTGATAGAACATGCACATCTTGAAATGAAAATCTACTCTGAGTAACAATCAATACTGTTGGATCGTCCTTGCTATGCAGTGCACATGATGGAGGAGAGATCCAATCGTCTACGGCTGCCTCCCTGACGTCATGCGATGTGTAAGGTTCCTGTGACGACCCACTGCCAGTTTCAACTGGCTTCAAGCATGTCGAATCGGGTTCGTATCAGCAGATACCGGAGGCCATGCTATTCTTTTGATTGCTGCCCCCTGAAAGAACGTGTTTACGAGATTGCTGAAGACAGCTCGTGTGTTATCTATATGACCGGCCACATGACCATCTTCTGTGCGGATGCACAAACATTGCACGAACTCTTACGGGAATCAGTAAAGCGGCGAGTAATGAGTGTAATGGGCAGGGGCACTACGAATATAGTGTGGACAATAAGTTGGGAACGTGGGTCTCACGGGAGGCGTGCCAGAGATACGTCCCTGCAGTCGCACTATCCTCTGCGTCCTCGGTGGCTCAGATGGATAGAGCGTCTCCCATGTAAGCAGGAAGCCGGCCGGAGTGGCCGGGCGGTTCTAGGCGCTACAGTCTGGAACCGCGAGACCGCTACGGTCGCAGGTTCGAATCCTGCCTCGGGCATGGATGTGTGTGATGTCCTTAGGTTAGTTAGGTTTAAGTAGTTCTAAGTTCTAGGGGACTGATGACCTCAGAAGTTAAGTCCCATAGTGCTCAGAGCCATTTGAACCATTTGTAAGCAGGAGATCGCGGGTTCGAGTCCCGGTCGGAGCACACATTTTCAACTGTCCCGTTGACGTCATCATTGCCTGTATTCAGCTAAGGGTATTCATTTCATTGTATTGATTTAATTGTAATTTCGTGTATTATCGTCATGAGAAACGAAACCATCGCCGAAATACTGTCTGCAGGGCTTGGAAAATAGCTGCATGTTTGCTATCGTAGTATCCTTAACTGATATGTAAGCTAGGGGGCAGAACCACGATCTTATACAAATTACATCCATGTGGGTTTATACTGAATCGGCACGAGGTGTGTATCTCTAAATGGCTCCACTTCACTCTCGGTACCTTCCAGAGCCTCATTTACACTCTTCCCGCACGTTGCAAAAGGTGGTTACTCAAGCTTTTGAAAGATATTAACATTACTGGACATTGTATTTATTCCTCCCACATGCATCTCGTGCTATGATCTCCATGAAAAAATCAGATCAAAGTTCACATGGGACATTATCGACAGTCGTTATCCACAATCACCATTCGTGAATGAAACAGGGAAGGGTGGGTATGATAACGGTATCGGACGTACTTTCCTTCACACACGATAAGGTGGTTTCAGAAATACAGACATGATGGGACGATTCACTTTATAATATTTTCTCGTCTGCTCCACAAATCAATGTCGGTGAAGTATTCAACTGACGATCTTTCTACCTTGGCTGGATGCATGGGGCCGTCAAGATAAAAAGAGGTCCCATGAACGTTATAATTGAAGTTATCTGACTGGTGTTACATCCTAAAGCTAGGATGGCGCCCGACCGGGGTCACATGATGTCGAGCGGTGATTTAGTGATCATTGTGCTTCGTTGTCAGTAATCAGTTTGAAGCTTGTTGCGAATACAGTTCTGCATAATGCCTTTTTCAACGAACAGAGTTTCTTGTTGAAACTTTTTTGGATGTAAATCGTTTAAAATGTGAAATGAAAGATTCAGGATAAAATATCCAGAGACAGATGCTCCTGCAAATTGTGTTGTGCAAAAATTGATCACCAAATTTAGAGCAACATGCTCAGTCGCTAACGACAAATGCAACAATGTAAAGAAAGTCTGTCCACCAGAAAATATTGAACGTGTTCATGAGACTACGGTAAGAAGTCCACGGAAATCAGCGAGACGTCTATCATCCCAACTATACATCAAACATACGTCATGCCACAATACATTGAAGTTGTTACATATGCGGGCATACAAAGTGAAGTTATGCAAGCACTAAAACCTACGGATTACGCACAACAACAGTATTGCGAATGATTATTCACGCATGTCGCTGATGGTTATCTGGACCAAAATCTTTACTTCAACTCAGACAAAGCATGGTTTCACTTTACGTGAACTCTCAAGACACACGCTGTTGCTCAACAGACAATCCCTGGGAATGCTTTGAGCTGCTTCTGCATGATCTGAAACGCTTCTCGTGCAGTTTAAGGCCAACGGATTGTAGGCTACATTTTTTTAACAACATCGTGAACTCTGAGGTGAGTGTAACGGAACTGTTGTAATCATTCATAGCGCAGCTAACGGAGGAAGAACGAGAGCATGTGTTTTTCCAACAAGATGGCGCTAAGGAACATATTTCACGGTTTTCAATGTAATACGTCCATGAAGCTTTCGGAGAAGAACGTACTGTTTCCGCAGGTTTATGGCTTCCCAGATCGTCCCATCTGTCTAGCTGTGATTTTTATTTGTGGGGTAACTTAAGGGTAAAGTCTACAGTAACAGCCCACAAACAACTGAAGAGTTGAAAATAAACATTCCAATGCGATTGCGGAAATCAGCCCAAATGAATTGGCAAAAGTTTCCAGAGAAATGTTGAGACGTGCTGAGTGTCTCAGAGTTTACGGTGAACATTTGCAGCACCTCCAGTGAACTACTGAAAATTGTTTTTCATAATAACTGTTTCCTACTCTATACAAATAACTTACAGGAATGTAACCGGGTGGCGGCGTCGACAACCGCTGATATTTCGTCATGAGCGCGCTCTGTCATTTCCAAGGCAAAACCGCAGCAGGTAAGCACTGTGCAAAAGAATTTAAAATCTCAGTTTTCAGAGAAACTCCGAAAAAATCTCTCTCTCTCTCTCACACACACACACACACACACACACATACATACACACACACACACACACACACACACACACACACACACACACACACACACACTGTAAACACTAGCGCCATCACAAGTCAAAGATGACCGACGACAGAAGTTATCGATGAAAATTAATAATCAGTGGATAAGATAGCATAAACTCTGTCCCTCACTTTTTTGACATGGACGGTTTCTTTGCTAATTTGCTGTCAACACTTTCCTTAATAACACTAACCCAACAGCTGGAAGTGCATGCCAGAATCTCTGTGTTATTACTTCCCATAGGATGACCGGTCCCTAGATAATGTTCTGCAATGGCAAATTTGCTCGGCTGTATAAGGCAAAAGTGCTTTGTTGCCACATCGGTAAATACCATGACTCACCCAGTGCACAGTTTCTCAGGAAGCATTTCGAACAGAACTGATCGTATTTCGCGGAAATATGATGTGCTTTTTCGATCATCATCTAATATCTGGGCCCTTTTAGGTTCCGTAGAGGACGATCTCGGTTTGCGTAAGGCGGGTGTCCACCATATCCCTTCCAGTTGTGGCAGTTGGTCAGACTATCAGGACTTTGGATGACCGGTGTACTGAGCATAAGCAGCACACACGCTTACAACAGCCGAGCAAATCCGCCATTACAGAACAGTGTCTTGGTACCGGTTGTCCAATGGAATGGATACGGAGAATCTGGCATGCACTTTCATCTATACATCAAACATACGTCATGCCACAATACATTGGTGTTATTAAGAAAGCTGTTGAAATTAAATTAGCAAGTAACTGTATAAATAGAGATGATGGTTTTTGTTTAAATTCTGCATGGAATCCTGCTCTCTTCCTTCTAAAAAAAACTGACGGTTATAGTTCTATCTCATCTATTGATTGTTAATTTTCATTATCGATACCTTCTGACATCGCTCATCTTGTGTTTACAGTGTGTGTGTGTGTGTGTGTGTGTGTGTGTGTGTGTGTGTGTGTGTGTGTTGACTTTCCGGAGTTTATCTGAAAACAGCCGTATTAAATTCTCTTGCACAGTGCTTACTTGCTGCAGGTTTGCCTTGTAAATGACAGGGTGTGCTTCTCTCGAAATATCGGCCGCTGTGACCACTTCAGTCGTCTGCATTCCCGTTAGTTATTTGATCATTGTATACTCTGGGAGAAACTCAGGTCTTATACCACTGTGCATTCTGTACTTACAGTAAAGGAGTGAATTGTCTGTATGTTGGTTCAAATGGCTCTGAGCACTATGGGACTTAACTTCTGAGGTCATCAGTCCCCTAGAACTTAGAGCTACTTAAACCTAACTAACCTAAGGACATCACACACATCCATGCCCGAGACAGGATTCGAACCTGCGACCGTAGTGGTCACGCGGTTCCAAACTGAAGCGCTTAGAACCGCACGGCCACACTGGCCGGCTGTATGTTGTTTATAAGACATGAGACCTCTTTTATTTTGGCCATTCTGTAGAACCACAGCAGTCTTAGCGTGCCGCCTGTACTTGTGACTTCTATATTGTAGTTAGGCACTACAACCAAACAAAACAGTTTCGGTTTTGCGCCACATTAATGTGTTACACTGGATGATCCAAATTTTAAAACTAGTGTGATCTGTCCCTTGAAAGCTTACCTGAATATTGATTCTACTTTATTTACAAGCGTGCTTTACTCATTCGTTATACTGTCCTGTAGAAAAGGGGGGGAGGGAGAGAGAGAGAGAGAGAGAGAGAGAGAGAGAGAGAGAGAGAGAGAGAGAGAGAAACGCACACGTGTCCAGACCATTGTGAAGAACTGGTAAATTCGTAGCGTGACTCTGGCAACGGAGGCACGACATCGACAGAGAGATGTACACGAGAATTGAAATCACCCTCGGTATGGCAATAGGAGTTTAGTCATGACTTAAAATTAAATTCTACGTTGTGTCCCCGGCATGTTTACTAAGGGGCTCATCTGAAACAGATGGTGTCAGTTGACTCCAAAGACGGTTCATGTGTTCTATGAACGTTTGAAACAGAAAAAACTCATCTTATTTTCGTAAAGATGATCGCACGAAAGCCGAAAACACTAGAGCATCCCGCAGACGACAAGGTCATTACAGACGCAACACAAGAGAGGGTGGGTCAAGGATGTGGAAGGAAATGAAGAAGTAGAGGCTCCAGAGGCAGGAGACTTTACAGCGGCCGGAAGAACGATGTGCTTATCCCACGCCCCTCCTACCGCATCCAGATGATGCCATGTGTCACTAGGATGACAAGACAGCCGCCCGACATAGCATGCTCCTCTGCGACTGATCACGAAGTTTGTTTGTTCAAGCAGAGCGTCGAAATGAGTTCTCGTCTCTCCCCATTTCCTAGATCAACCAATGAAACTCAGAGTCTGAAAGAGGAACTTGAGTGCGGTTCTAGGTTACGCTAGTAGTGTGCATTGGCTGCTCATTTGACTGACGGAACTAAGACAGAACTGGAAGAAAAATCGTACGAAATCCACCGGAAAGAAGATCCGGAGCGGAATGCAAAAACTAGTGAGAAAAAAAGATCGCAGCTGCCTGAAAGGTCAAAGGGTGTCGACTGCTGTATTGAACATATCTATTAAGGCAATTTCATGATCTTGGCAAACAGTAAATGCGCGGAGACTACATAAAGTGTTAGAACATATAAGGGAAGCCGAGGTTAAACACATAATAATATAAAATTTAATAACGTGACGTAGTTGACATATTTGTTGACGGTTTGCTTCTACAAGTATAGTAACTCAAAATGTTTTCTGTTTTTGCTTGGGGGTTAGCACGTACGCATGCGCATTACTGTTTTGTTCACGTAAACACGTATCAGGAGCTGTGAGGATTCCACAGCAGAAAGTGTTCTATGTGCTTTCTCTTGCGGAGGTTAAGTCTGTTGCACTGGTACAATGTCGTTTTCGGCGTGAGTATGGACTGCGACCAACTAACGATGTTCCGACTTACGTAACAAGAAATGGGGCAAGCGGCTTCTGGAAACTGGGAGCTTGCTTTCAATGTCGGGCCACCACACCAAGCACGCAGTTCCAGAGGCTACTGCTGAATTAATCCTGAAGTCCTTCTAGCGGAGCTCTCGTCAGTCGACAAGCAAGTTGGCATTTACGTTTACTTCGTTCGACAGTACATGATATCGTCCATAAAAGGTTGCGCCTACGGGCATACAAACTGCAGTTTCATCACAAAATCAATCCTGAGGAGTGGTCGCGACGTACGGCAATTTGCGGAGACAATTTTGGCAAAAAATGGATGAAAACGAGGCATTCCACGATTTTGTCTGTTTCTCAGGCGAGGCCACATTTTACACTTCAGGCACGGTAAACAATCACAGTTGCCCCGAAAGGGGAACTGAGCATTCCCCCCACCTCCCCTGCCTTCGTGATAAGAGTGGGAACGTGATTCTCCAAATGTGTGGTTTTTAAGGACGGGATTATAGAGTCATTCTTCTTCGTCGAGCCTATAATTAATGTAACAATATGCATACACGTTTTGTAGCTCTATTGTGCCACAATTTCCCCGTACCATGTTCTCTGAACAAGATTGCTCACCATGTCATTCTGCTAACGTTGTGAGGGAACATGAGTTCTCAAATCGACGGATTGGGAGAGGTAGTCCATCGACTGGTTGGCCCCCTGCAAGTCTAGACATTACCTCGCTTGATTTTTTTTTTCGTGGGTGTACCTCAAAATCAAGTATACCACACACCAGTTCATGAGCTACCAGATCTGCACCATCGCATACGTGCAGCTATCGCAAATGTTACACCTGCAATGGTGCAAAACACTTAGAGACAAGTGGAAAACAGAGCAGAAGTCTGTTGCGGCGCTGAAGGTGCGCATATCGATGTGCGTTACGTGTGTAAAAAAAGTTTTGAGTTACCATAGTTGTAGATACACATCGTCAATGAATACCTCAGTTATTCTCAAGTTATTACATGTTATATTATTACACACTAGCTTATAGCGCCCGCTGATTGCTCGCGTAGACTGGCCTGCAGAAATTTTTTGTTTTTATTTAATGACATCTTTATGTTGTCCACAAATTTCAACATCTTCTGAGTTTTCCACGCTAATTAAGGCCATGATCCTTTCCGAATGTGCTTCTGACCAAAAAGCGATTCTGGTAGCTGGAGTCCAAAGTTTTCGTTAATCATGTCTTTTGCGTTCTTGCGGAGAATTTTCCACAGCAACTTTCATCCCCTAAGAAGTATTTCTTTATATCTACTCGAGAAGTGAAATACCAATTTTCATACACTTAGCTTTAGAATCTTGCTGCTGCTGTTGTTGTTGTTGTTGTTGTGGTGGTGGTGGTCTTCAGTCCACAGACTGGTTTGATGCTTCTCTCCATGTTACTCTATCCTGTGCAAGCCTCATCATCTCCGAATAACTACTGCAACCTACAGCCTTCTGAATCTGTTTAGTGTTTTCACCTCTTGGTCTCCCTCTACGATTTTTACCCTCCACGCTTTCCCCTGATACTAAATTGGTGATCCCTTGATGCCTCAGAACGTGTCCTACCAACCGATCACTTCTTCTAGTATAGTAGTGCCACAAATACCTCTTCTTCTCAATTAATGTAACGAAATATTTTCTCAAAAATTTTCATCCTCTATTGGACCTCCTTAGATGAATACTTCATATTTTTTTTATTTCTCACCGGGAAGTGAAATACCAACTGTCATAGACATAGCCTTAAAAATCCTTTAACAGTTCTGTAGTAATTATTTTTTTTTTTAAACTTGCACCCACTATTTTACCCCTTTAGTGGTTGAATTTTCAAAAATACTGAAACACGTATTTTTTATTTTTCTGACTGAGAAAGGAAACACCAGTGTTCGTAGTTCTAGCTTCAAAATTCCCTTAATAGCAACATACTTTAAAAAGCCTTTCATCCCCCATATCACCCCCCTTGGAGTGGAATTTCAGTCAGTCCCTTCTTAAACGATGCCTACGTTACAAAATCCACACCCTCTCCAAGCTGTTTAGTTTTGGCGATGATGTGTCAGTGAATCAATCTGACCTTATTTCACCCCTTAGGAGTCGAATTTCCAAAAACAGTGAAACACGTATTTTTCCACCTCTAGCCGAGAAGCCAAACCAATTTTCAAGAATTTAGCTTTAAAAACGCTTTCGCAATGTAATATTTTCATAAAACGTTTCATCCCCTATTTCACCCTCTTAGGTGTCGAATTTCCAAAAACAGTAACAAACGTATGTCTTATTTCTAACAAAGAAGCCAAATACAAATTTTCATAGATTAACCTTAAAAAATTGTTGCATAATGAAATATTTCAATAAATACTTGCATCTCTCCTTTAACCCCTATAGAGGTTGAATTTCCAAAACCAGTGAAACACCAATTTTTTAAATTTCTGAGGAACCAAATTTCAATATTCATAGATGTAGCTTTAAAAATGCTTTGATAATAAAATATTTTGTTTAAAAAATCTCCCTTAGGGATTCAATTTTCAAAAACACTGAATGACATATTTTTAAAAATTTATAACCGAAAAGTGTTCATAGATGTAGCTTCCAAAATACTTCAGCAGTTCTTAAACAGTGAAAAATTTCCAAAAAAAGCTTTCACCCACTATTTTACTCTCACATGGTTAGATCTCGAAGAATGCTGAAATACGTGTGTCTTTATTTTCGACCGAGAAACCAAATACCAATTTTCGTAGGTGTAGCTTCAAAATTGCATTAATAACGACATTAAAATATTTCATTCCCTATTTGACCCCCTTATGGCAGGAATTTCGAAAAATCTGTTCTTTAACTACGTCTTCAGTATAAGATCCACACCATCTCCAAGTTTCAAGTTTCAATCCTTAGCGGTTTGGGCTGGGCGATGATGAGTCAATCAGTCAGTCGGGAGATTGCCTTTTATATTAAAAGATTTGACCCAGACATCATGTATATAATTAGGAAACCATTAGCAGCTGACGAAATCGGCCTGTAATGAATGAAACGTAGTTTCGAAGCACTTAGAGCAACTATCGTCTAGCCATATACGTCGCCTAAGCAGTTTACGACTTTGGGACCCGCTAATAGATAAGCCGTCTCGAAACTCAGCATTGCCTTTCTCTTTCCTTTGTGTTACAGAGTCGTGCCTAAGATGTGCTAACTCGGTAGCAGTTGAGAGTGATACTCGTTCCTTTATCCGCTGTATCCATTCCGTCACATCTTGACGCAACCCTGGCGCGCGGGCGGCAGACATTCCTCTCGACGCCTCATACGGCCCACTTGGGCACGGGCGATAAAGAGGAGAAATCTGCTCCCACGGCGGCGTTTTTATGTAACATCCTCAGTCTTGCGCAAACGCCGGAGCTGAAGTGACTGGCCGGAGGCTGGACGGTTCCGCCGTACTTGGTAACTGTGTCTCCCTTCCAGGAGAGGGCCGACTGCGCCGTGCGACGCAACGGGCACCAGCCGCAAAGCTCACCCGTTCTTCTAGCTGCAGTCTGTCCAAGCAGAACCTCGACCGTCTTGCTCCATTACACACACACACACACACACACACACACACACACACACAGGCGGGTATCCAACGAGGATGGAGATCACTGGAATGAGCCTACACTTGTGTAATTCCTGTGCTATAATGGATAGCGATACTGCTGCGTTATTTCTTGGCTGTTGCAAATCATTTTTTCTCTGTATGAGTTTACGGATCTGCGAGGGGCGTTTGAAAAGTCCGTGCAAAAATAAAAACTACTAACGTGTTCGGGGTAAACCACTTTTTATTTTTCGATATAGTCTCCTTTTAGACTTATACACTTCGTCCAACGCTGTTCTAATTTGTTGATCCCTTCCAAATAATAGGAATTGTCCAAGTCTGCAAAATAGCTATTAGTTGCTGCAAACACCTCCTCATTTGAATAAAATCTTTGTCCCGCCAGCCGTTTCTTCAAGTTGGGGAACAAATAGTAATGCGAAGGAGCCAAGTCTGGAGAATAGGGGGGTTTCCATTAATTTTGCGACGACAACTGCTGATGTGTGTGCTGGTGCATTGTCGTGAGGAAAAGGACTTTTTTGCGGTCCAATCGACGGCGTTTTCCTTGGAGCTCGGCTTTAAAACGGTCCAACAACGATGAATAATATGCACCTGTAATAGTTTTACCCTTTCCAGATAGTCGATTAGGATTATCCTTTGCGAATTCCAAAAAATAATTGCCATACATAACCTTCTGGCCGAAGGAATGTCTTCGCCTTTTTTGGTGCAGATTATCCCTTGGTAACCCATTGTTTAGATTGTTCTTTGGTCTCAGGAGTACTGTAATGTTGAAACATCCCCTTTGGAAAATTATGAATTACTGTGCTGGTAAATCTCTTAAGTTATTTGTTTTTCAAACAGCTGAGCAAAACTGAACGTACTCAGAAATTTCTCCTTTTACTTATTCTGATCATCACTAAACTGACACACAATATTTTTAGCGCAACGCAATCTGACTTTCAATAATCTCCACAAAAGAATGGCCCAAACTAACAATAACCTATACCTTTCATGAATCACTTGCCTCACAAAAATCTTCGTCATTCGAATTACTGCAATACAGCGAGCGCCAATACTGCCAGCTAAATAAAAGATTCTAACTACTGATAGGCATAGTTAGCAACTGAAAGATTTTGATAGAGAACAAACAATGTATTTACCTGAATAGTGTTCAAAAGTCATCATACATATATCTATCAGTTTATTACATCCATTTTTACAAAAGTCCTTTTTCTGGCGGACACACATCCAGATCGTCCGCTTATAGCCACCTCTCGAAACTCTTGCATCTCACTCTCTCCACATCCACCACTGCTGGCGACTCACCTCCAACTGCCCAACGCAACAGGCTGTTCACATCCAACTGCCCAACACTACACTAGTGAATATTCCAACAATGCCAACCAGCCACAGACTGCACACAGAACAGTCAGTGATTTTCATACAGAGCACTACGTGACGTTACCAACATAAAAACCTAAACAGCCTACTTACAATGCATCCATGTATCATCCGGAGTGACGCAACGACGCTTAAAGTCCTGCGGAAACTTCCTGAACAGCTGCAAATCATCCTTGCAACGCTTCACATGATTCCGTTTTTGGTCAAGCGTGAGCAATCGCGGAACCCATTTTGCGGATAGCTTTCTCATGTCCAAATGTTTATGAAAAATATTATGTAACCGTTCACTCGAGATGCCCACAGCACTAGCAATATCACGCACCTTAACTCTTCTGTCATCCATCACCATATCATGGATTTTATCAATGATTTCTGGAGTCGTAACCTCCACAGGGCGTCCAGAACGTTCAGCATCACTTGTACCCGTATGGCCACTCCGAAAATTTTGAAACCACTTATAAACTGTTCTAATCCAAGGTTCAGAGTCACCGTAATGTTTATCAAGCTTCTCTTTAGTCTACTGAGGCGTTTTGCCTTTCATAAAGTAATGTTTAATCACCACACGAATTTCTTTTTCGTCCATTTTCTGACAATCACTCGACTCCCTTGATTCACACGAATGCCAAAACACACAGAAATAGACCATTATGGCTGTAACTTGGCGTGCGTTCTTTCCAGAGATGCTACTAACTAAACATGACTTCGATACGCGCCGGTTGTGCCATCTCTCTGACTTTGCATGGACTTTTCAAACGTCCCTCGTATTTAGATGTTTGGGAGCCTATACTGGATATTTCGTTTATTACGGGGGGCTTAAAAATAAGAAATGTAACAATTTTTTTCTGAAAGCAAGTAGGTTTTATTCAGGATTCCAATACACCATATTACTCCCCTCTTCTTTAGCTACAAAACTCTGTTTTTCAACACAGTCTCCGTTCAATGCGACGACCTTACGCCATCTTTCTGGGACGGCCTGTATGCCCGCATGGTACCACTGGTCGACGTCGGAGCCAACATCTTGCTGCATGAATAACATCCCCAATCAACGTTCTGCTTCCCGCAGAGTGCGTCCCTCATTGAGCCAAACTGACGCAAGTTGGAAGGTCCGAGTAGGAAAGATAAGTTACGAAATGGGGCAGTGTCGTGTGAAACTGGGATGAATTTTAATGGAAGTGGGAAAGCTGAAAGTGATGTGATTATAACGTTGTGACGATTCCTTGTGTTGTATTCCATGTTGCAGTGTGGTGTATGTCATGTAATTTAAGTATGTGTGGTTTGCATGGGAGAGTAGCAAGGTAGTTTCAGAGATAGTGGGTTATGCATGTTCCTTTTGTACCGCTCGGTCTGGAGGAAAGTTTCGTGATGATGGTTGTGAGAGTCGAAGTGTGAGATATAGCAAAAGATCCACCATCCTATCCATAAAGTGCACTGTAGCATTAAATAATTACGAGACCATAAGACAGAGAATCACCAATGTAAAGCCATGCCCACTGGGCGGAATTTCTCATGTGTTATTGCTGTAGATTATAGAATTTGTGTGTTTAGGTTATAGAATTTATCGGAATAAATAAGATAGTGAAAAGAAACAGATTGGTGGCCTTTTCCTTCGAATTGTATGTTGTCATGATATCCAGAATTTATAATGTGTGCGCCATTCATATTCAGTGCGATGACCACGTGTTGATAAAAGCCGTTAAATAAAAAGAAAAGAAAATGTGGTATTGCCAGTGCGTAGTGAACAGTCAGAGTAGTGTAAATTACCAATAGTCAGATGCGCGTTTCCGTTGCGTAATATTCATACAGGAGAATAATTTGTAACTTAATTGTGAGTACTAGAGTTCATGTTACTCGACAAATAAGAATGAATCCACTCGCTTGGCAGACCACTCATCTTGCAGGCCTGACTGCTTGATGCCACAGTATGAGCAAGGCATGTGGGTGCCTCTCAACAGACGCTCTCATTTGCAGAGACGACAGTTTAGCATAGCCTTCAGCTACGTCATTTTCTACGACCTAGCAAGGCGCCATATTCAGTTACTATTGATATTGATATTGTGAATCATGTATCTTCAAGAGCGACGTTCATCATTAATGGATTAAAGTTAAGTATCAAACCTGCTACGTCCGCTTTCTAAATTCTAATTCCTTGTCATGTTCCAGACCTCACGTCACTATAGTTCTTCCCTCCTCACGCCAGCTGTGTGAGCTAAAACGCGTGCATTTCGGCCTCCTCTAGTAACACGGTGTTGGCTCTTCTGCCAACACTACAGATTCTAACGGGGTTTTCACCTGGCGTGAACCAGGAACCAGATACCAACCCCTTAATGTCCTTGGAAGGGACCTGTATGGAGGTCGTGGTTTTATGGTGTCGGGTGGAATTATGATTGGTGCACGTACACCTCTGCATGTCTTTGACAGAGGAATGCAACAGATCAGGTGTATTGGGACGTCATTTTGCACCAGTGTGTCCGCCATTTCAGGGTTGCAGTGGGTTCCACCTTCCTCCTGATAGATGATAACGCACGGCCCCACCGAGCTGCCATCGTGGAGGAGTACCTTGAAACAGAAGACATCAGGCGAATGGAATGGCCTGCCTGTTCTCCAGACCTAAACCCCATCGAGCACGTCTGTAATGCTCTCGGTCGACGTATCGCTGCACGTCTTCAAACCCCTAGGACACTTCAGGAGCTCCGACAGGCACTGGTGCAAGAATGGGAGGCTATACTGCAGCAGCTGCTCGACCATCTGATCCGGAGTATGCCAACCCGTTGTGCGGCCTGTGTACGTGTGCATGGTGGTCATATCCCATATTGATGTCGAGGTACATGCGCAGGAAACAGTGGCGTTTTGTAGCGCATGTGTTTCGGGACGGTATTCTCAGCTTATCACTAATACCATGGACGTACATATCTGTGTCGTGTGTGCTCCCTTTGTGATTATGCTCTTAGCACCAGTTTTGTGTAGCGCCACGTTGTGTGGCACCACATTCTGCAATTATCCTTAATTTATGAGCATGAGTGTAGTTGTGCAGGAGGTGTTTGACTGTGATCCGTTGATCGCCGTGAATAAGGCAGTGCGTACGTTCCAACATGGGTGGAGTCACAGCTGTGTGTGGCCGACCGACACGCGGGAGATCAAATGGTTCAAATGGCTCTAAGCACTGAGGTCATCAGTCCCCTAGACTTAGAACTACTTAAACCTAACTAACCAAAGGACATCACACACAACCATGCCCGAGGCAGGATTCGAACCTGCAACCGTTGCAGCAGCGCGGGTCCCGACTGAAGCGCCTAGAACCGCTCGGCCACAACGGCCAGCGCGGGAGATCGGAACAGGTTTGTGCGACCTTGTTGCGATGAAAACAGATGCCTCGCCGAAAGTGTCAACGTGCTTTTGCTTACTGCCAGGTCTCCGAAGACGTTCTGCAAGCGCCTATGAATATCAGTGGTGCTCTGGTTTTCCGTCAAACGAAACTCGATGACCGCTCTTGGCTTGGAACGCACCTCCGTTACGGTGAAGCGAGAATATTTCACAGTGTCCCACAGCAAATTCTGCATTTTTTTCAATCGAAATTGACAGAGAAAAAAATGTACTGCATTACTTATTGAACGCCCTTTGTATATTATTCTGACGTCATTTGAGAGCAAGAATAAAGAAGCAATAGCTTCGTAAACATTAGTTTGCGTGGAAAACCGTGCAAAATTTTCCGATTCCTTACAGCACTATCTGTGCGTCTTTTGATCTTCGATGCACAATGAAAAGTCATTCCCTGTATAGGAAAGCTACAACGCTGGGAAACTGTAGAAATTCTGGAAGCCGCGCCGAATTGATGGGTGATGCAGGGACTTGTAGCACAGCAAATATAAATAAAATATGACACGGCCAAAAATCCCAGAGGATTTTAACTTTAGTGACAATGGCTACGATGCCTGCAGACTTAGTACATAGCACTATTATTCTCCGATAACACGACTGGTGGTGTATTACAGTAAACAGTTGCGACCCTAAAAGTATGGAAGTATTCGTGTGGAGCGATCTAATGCGAGCAAAGCAGAAGCCAGAGATTTAAAAAAAACGCCTCTGAGCACTATGGGACAACTTCTGAGACACCAGTCCCCTAGAACTTAGAACTACTTAAACATAACTAACCTAAGGACATCACACACATCCATGCCCGAGACAGGATTCGAACCTGCGACCGTAGCGGTCTCGCAGTTCCAGACTGTAGCGCCTAGAACCGCTCGGCCACTTCGGCTGGCCGCCAGAGATTCGCTTGAAAAAATCCGAAGCTTGTGAAATTCATCCACGGGAGAAGCAGTTTAGAGAAAAAGTAGTTCGGCCGATTCGTTAGTACACACTACCTACCTACCCTGGCTCCACACGGGTATTGCTAAGTGCGTACCATCGGACGATTTGTCTATCGTACCTGTCCGTGGATCATGTGCACCATTAATCGTAACGACGTGGAACATCATTTTACATTCACATTACACATTCAGGTGCAAATATGACTTCATGTTGATCATCTTAACTTATTCTTCCTACAGAATAGATGGAATGGTCAAGGATACACTTTTTCAAACCTAAACTCAGTGTCTTACCTTTGGGTAAGTGATTAAAAACTTCAGTGGCAGTATTGTGCACCTCTTTTTGTGTTAAAGACAACCTTAATGTGCTGTAATAAATGTCAGTTTTTTCATCTGGTATTTTAATTATGTACATCATTGTTCCTACTGAGCTGCAGTGAATTATTTACAACAAACTTCATAAGGGAATCAATACAGTGTAAAAGTCTAGTCATAATGCCCAACTCCTTAAACAGATAGCTATAAGATGATCGCATATCAGCACCACAGATTATTCTTACAGCACGGTTTTGAGCAATGAACACTTCCTGTCTTGAAGTTGAGTTACCTCAGCATATTATTCCATATGGCAATGTTCATTGAAAATAGAATATTTCAGCTTACTGATTTGTCTCTCCCCAATGATTCGAAATGAAGTTTTTCTAGTTTCAATTCTCATCAATACGGACACCTATAAATTTTGACGTTTCCACCCTAGTTGTTGTTTCCTCGCCATGTATTACATTTATCGTAGGTCTAGTACCTCTTGATGTGCAGAAATGAATATGTTGTGTCTTTTTTAGATTCAGGGTGAGACCATTCGTTGAAATCCACTCAATACTTTTAAGAAGATTATTTACCATTTCTTCTGTTGCCGTACATATGTTTATACTGATTCCAATATTAGTGTCATCCGCAAAAAGAACTAATTCTGCTTGTTGCATGTTGAACGTAAAAAACAACAGTGGTCCTAAAATTGAGCCTTGTGGACTCTCGTAAGTGATGTCATTTGGTTATTTATGCATGACATTGTCCATTGGCTTGGTATATAATTAATTCCATGAAACCTCTGTTCATCCAGAAGAATATTGCGATTCACAGATTTAAATGCCTTAGGCAGGCCAGGTGCTATTTGCTATTTAGAGCGTGTAAAATTTGGTGAGTGCAGGTGTAAATGGCGTTCTCAGTTAAGTAACTCTTCTTAAATTCAAACTAGGATTTACTGAGGATATTATTGTTACTCAGTGGGATACGTTCTAGAACACTTGACCTTCCCAAAAATTTTTGAATGTCACTAGTGCAACGGGTAGGTAGTTACTGACATATCTCCTATCACCTTCATTAAGAGTGGTTTAACAGTGGCATATTTCAATTTCTATGGAAAAACGGCCGGAGTTTGTGACGCATATTTCAGAAAAGACAGTGTTTACTATATGAGAAGTAGTTTTTAGTACTCTGCTGGAAACTCTATCCAATCCAGATGAGCTTTAATTTTAGAGATAACGTTTAATTTTGTTTATTTCAGAAGGAGAAGTGGGTGAGACATCCCCATACGATTGAACTTTATGTACGTTGCTTGTTCAACAAACTCTTGATAATTCTCATTATCTGTTTTTCCCAGTGCTACTACTAAATTTAAGAAATTATTATCAAAGGTATTTGCTATCTGTGACCGTAACAGATTACACAGAGAAAAGTTCCTTGTAAATAACTTTATCCATGAGTGAAAACCGTATCAAAATCCTTACAATAGTTCCTGAGATTAACCTTCAAATGTGGATAGAATAAAGCGGTGGGGGACTTCTAGTGTATAGGTTATGGCCACACTGAGTGCCTTACCAGATAGGATTAGTAGAGAGGAAGATAAAAGGCGAGCGGAGGCACATTCAACTCCAGTGACACACATTGCAAAAGAAGTGCTATTAAGTCATGGAGAAGTTTTGTGTTAAATTTGGAGGGCGTACTTTAGAGGGGTCGAACAACGTAGCATCTCCTGTATCTCACGAAATGAGTTACACGAAAACTATAATAATTATTATTATTTTATAGAAATTCGAGTTCACACGGGGTCCTGTTCGTTCTTCCCAAGCACCTTTTAAAACTATAAACAAGTGACATAGTGCTAGCTGAAGTACGATAGATTGCGAGTTTATATATAGGTCATCAAAAAGCCTTGACCGAAGAACCTAGATTTCATAACGATATGGAATACCCAAATAAAGAGAAGCTTCATGAGACGTAAAACTGAAGTTTATTCAGAACCCCCACGCCGACAGAACTTTTTTTGTAACAAAGCCCGCCCTCACACCGTTCCAAGTCTCACAGTTGTGAACCAGGGAACAATGACGCGAAATGACATGTTTCGGAATTTAGTAACTACACTGCTGTGCAAAACTTGCAGACGAGATAGATAAAGTAACGTAACATATTAACTATTCGGTGGAAATGAATGAAACTGCGGCACCATGTTGGCAGACGTCAACCGGTCGACTACAGAAAGCTAGATGTCACATGGAGTGACGTCAGCGTGACCCAAACGCCAAATGGAGCTGGCCCCGCAACATGATATGGTTGAAGAAACGAGGAAAGACAGTTTTGTGTCAATCAGCGAGCAGTTAGTGTACTGTTGCAGTGTTCGTCATTACAACATGGCCAATAGATAATATTTGGAAACTGGAAGACATAGGAAGTGTGACCCCTGTATCCCTGGAGTTCGGCGTTGCTCACAGCATTGTTTCATGTGGCTGGGGAGCTCTCCGAACCACAGGCACTGCTGCGCGGAGAAGAGGAGGTGGTCACCACGGTCATCTACAGAAGCAGATGACAGCTATTCTGTGTAACACGCAGGAAGGTACCAACGCCAAACAGCTTGTGCGATTTCAACCACATTTAACAAAACTGCAAGGCACGCAACCGCACCCTCCACAGTGGCACAGCGACTGTGTCAGCGTGATGTCTCTGCCCGACGACCAGTACCCTGTGTCCCATTGATACCTAAGCATCGACGACACCGTTGGCGATGCTATCAAGAGCATAGTTACTGGCCCAACGAGGAGTGGCGTCGCGTGCTCTACTCGCGTGAGAGCAGATTCAGTCTGAGTACGGATTTTGGAAGTATTCTCATATGACGAGAGGTGCGAACAAGTAATGCACCCAGAAACATTGTCAAACACGGTCGTTTTGGTGTTCCAAGTATTATGCTGTGTGGAGGCATAATGTTGCAAGGCTGTAACGACCTCCAAATCTTTGAACATGGTGCACTCACTGTTTAACGTTACTGAGACACTGTGCTCCTTCCCCACGCGCGTCTTTTGACACGTGCATTCGGTCCTGACTCCGTTTCCATGGATGACATTGCGTGACCGCATAGAACAGCACAAGAAGCAGGAGATCTTGGTACAAAAAGAACTGCCCTACCCATTCCTCCCGGTTTAAATTCCACAACGCACTTGTGTGACCAGGCGGAGAGACGTATTGCAGCAAATCCGCATGCACAACGACCATCCAGCAATCGTCAACCCTTGGTGAAGGAATGGAACGCCGTACCTCAAGAATTCTCTACCAACCTTGCGGGGCCAGCATTGGAGTGGCCGTGCGGTTTAAGGCGTCCTGTCACGGACTGCACGGCCCCTCCCGCCGGAGGTTCGAGTCCTCCCTCGGGCATGGGTGTGTGTGTGTGTGTGTGTGTGTGTGTGTGTGTGTGTGTGTGTGTGTGTGTGTGTGTGTGTGGTGTTATTAGCATCTACATCTACATCTATACTCCGCGAGTCACCTTACGGTGTGTGGCGGAGGGTACTTATTGTACCACTATCTGATCCCCCCTTCCCTGTTCCATTCACGAATTGTGCGTGGGAAGAACGACTGCTTGTAAGTCTCCGTATTTGCTCTAATTTCTCGGATCTTTTCGTTGTGATCATTACGCGAGATATATGTGGGCGGTAGTAATATGTTGCCCATCTCTTCCCGGAATGTGCTCTCTCGTAATTTCGATAATAAACCTCTCCGTATTGCGTAACGCCTTTCTTGAAGTGTCCGCCACTGGAGCTTGTTCAGCATCTCCGTAACGCTCTCGCGCTGACTAAATGTCCCCATGACGAATCGCTCTGCTTTTCGCTGGATCATGTCTATCTTTTCTATTAATCCAACCTGGTAAGGGTCCCATACTGATGAGCAATACTCAAGAATCGGACGAACAAGCGTTTTGTAAGCTACTTCTTTCGTCGATGAGTCACATTTTCTTAGAATTCTTCCTATGAATCTCAACCTGGCGCCTGCTTTTCCCACTATTTGTTTTATGTGATCATTCCACTTCAGATCGCTCCGGATAGTAACTCCTAAGTATTTTACGGTCGTTACCGCTTCCAATGATTTACCACCTATGGCATAATCGTACTGGAATGGATTTCTGCCCCTATGTATGCGCATTATATTACATTTATCTACGTTTAGGGAAAGCTGCCAGCTGTCGCACCATGCATTAATCCTCTGCAGGTCCTCCTGGAGTACGTACGAGTCTTCTGATGTTGCTACTTTCTTGTAGACAACCGTGTCATCTGCAAATAGCCTCACGGAGCTACCGATGTTGTCAACTAAGTCATTTATGTATATTGTAAACAATAAAGGTCCTATCACGCTTCCCTGCGGTACTCCCGAAATTACCTCTACATCTGCAGATTTTGAACCGTTAAGAATGACATGTTGTGTTCTTTCTTCTAGGAAATCCTGAATCCAATCACAAACCTGGTCCGATATTCCGTAAGCTCGTATTTTTTTCACTAAACGTAAGTGCGGAACCGTATCAAATGCCTTCCTGAAGTCCAGGAATACGGCATAAGCTAGTTTACGTTAGTTTAAATAGTGTGTATGTCTAGGGACCGATGATGTCAGCAGTTTGGTCCCTTAGGAATTCTCTCTCTCTCTTTCTCTCTCTCTCTCAGACACACACACACACACACACACACACACACACACACACACACATACATACACAAACACCACTGGAGAGCGTCGCAGAGTATCAAAAGTCGTCCGTGGTGATCATAAACCCTATTACGAAGCATGTCCCACCGTTTGTAATTTCCGAAGGACCATCATAAATTGCAGTAACCTAAGTGCAGCTATTGTCTTTGAATGCAAGTGTTCGTCTCATTGCGTATTTATTTCATTTTCTGTACTATACTGTAGCAATTCTTTCTACGTATGGTTCAAGTTGCATCGAGGCTTGTTACTTGACAGTAACACATCAACCGAAAGCTACTTTCGTCCTTAAGTTTCGAACATCAGTGTATAGGCACATACCAGAAACCAACCAAGCCGTTATCTTCGACTGCCTTGGAGAAGTTAGCCTTGGTCTCGCAGTGCCCAGACCTGTTGCTCATCGAACCTACACTTACGGGACTAACATTCCGAGACAGTTTCAGTGAAACGTTTGACACGCGGAATGTGGTTCGCGAGATGCAGTACGTAAGAGTCGGCTGACCTTGACAGTACACCACCTGCCTTCATAAAATCGCATCAATCACAACAGCGTATTGCTGAAGTATAATAATGATGGAAGGAAGGTTTGATTTTTGGCTCACGACACCGGACTATAGTGTGCCGTGTCTTTCATCTTCGGAAGGTGTTGGAAGCTTTCGCACGTTTATCCAAGAAAATACAAGCTTACCGTGTATCGGAACAAATTACTGACTTACGAACTTCCTAGCAGATAGAACTTCTTGACGAAAACAACAGACGCAAAGATAATTTCGGAAGTATCTCACGACAGTATTATACAGGGATTATTGTTTACAGTGTATACCAGTGGTAAAGTGAATAACGTCGGAACACCATGAGGATGTTCAGTGACGACGTAGTTGTTGCAATCTTAGGAGGCCATGCAGGAAAACCTGCAGAGGACGATTGATGCAGGGAGTGGCAGTTGGATGTAAATAAATGTAACATACTATGTATAAATAGGCGAAGAGTTCGGTTAGTGTTCGATTAGGATGCGGGTGATAAGAAACATTAACAATAACAAATAGCTTGGAACAACAGTCTGGAGCCATCTAAAGCACAACGAGAATATAAAACCCTGTTTGTAGGAAAAGTCGATGTCAGGCCAAGATTCATTGAGAAATTTTAAGGAAACGTTATATATTACTAAAAAAAGTAGCTTACAAAATACTCATCCGGCAGATTGTTCAGTAGTAATTGAGTATTATTCAGCCTAGGAACCTTGAAATGTTGGATTAAAAAAAGATCTAGGGAATATCTATCTCACAAGGGGACTGCATCTACTCGTAATCATTCATTTCATCCAAATTTGGGTATATTCAGGCCTTCGCCAGAAATAAGATTGATAGAAGTGAGAGCTCAAGATGGCCAAGCATTTAGAAACAAAATATCAGTTTTGGTGCGCGTCACGTGAGGCACTAGCCCTTTGTGTTAGAGAAGTTCTCAGACAGCGGCTGGTGAAGAGTACAGAACGGTAATCGAAGAGCCATGTATCAGCTTCTTACACAGAAACATTTTTTTCCAGTATTTACATTACTTACACTTCATATAAACCGAAATATTGCTCAGTATACTGTGTTTATTAATATTCGCATAAAAGGCTCATAATAAAGGAAAAGGGAAAATTTAGTGCACGAGAAGGTGCCAAAACACAGGAATGTTGTCAGTACTTCATCAAAATCCGATAAACTAATAACAGCCTTAAACAATAATCTTTTGACTGAGGTCATGAAGCCCTATGTGCCGGAGAACAAATTTCTTTTGCTAACTGACGCGTGAGGAGGACAAACAAATCCACAATTGTACGACGAGATTTTTGCAGCCGACGGAGGACTGCCATCATGCAGTATTAAACTGATCTCCCCCTCTCCCTCCTCCCCCCCCAACTGCCCACACCCAAATGTACTCGCTGGTGCAACTGTGATGTCTATTCTTATCGTTACGTAAACAATTTGATCAAAAAAATTCAAAACTTCTCTTATCTCATAGATAGAGAAAAAGAAATCAAATTCCGAGAAGACTGTTTCAAAATACATTTCATAGCCAGCCTTTGGTGCATTGTCCATTTGGTGAAATCATATGTCACGCGTGGTTTGATGCCAAACTGTGCGATGAGAGAAAACTTTAATGTAAACCAAGTTTGTTTTGCTATTAAGACTTTAAAGCCATAATGCAACTGTACAAATGTACCGTCTATAAAGTGCGCAAGATGACAATAAAATTACCTCTGCCCCTCATTTTACGATGGAAAGCACCGGTAGATGCAAATCATCAACTGTAAAAAAAATAAAAGTATCAAATTTTATGCGGGTGACCAGAAACAGTCTGAGGAACTTGTAAGGATTTTTCAGGGTAGGTTGTGCTGAGAAATAACTGTAATGTAAACTTTCACGGCCGGAATTGTCACAATAAATAAAATAATCTGGGCTATTATGCCGTGGTCGAAGGGATATTTTATTAACTGTGAGAAATAATTGTTAGGAAGAACGTTCGATACTTGCTCCGTTTCCCCGTTACTTAGCGTTGGGGTCAGTCTATCAGGCCGATGCGCTCCCAGATTCAGACGGCCCGCCTGATACAATTAGTGTCAGTTGCTCTCGTAGATTGACGGTGGCGCACGAGACTGCTCAGTCCTTGACTCTTACTACAGCCTCATGTCTAATTTCTGTATCGCTCTATTTGTTCGTATTTAGGAAACCAAGAGAAGAACACCCTTGGTGAGACTGTCTCTCGCGGGTCGCTTGGATTTGGGAGCGCAAAGGCCTGACCAGCTAACTTCAGTGCTAATAAAATCGAAAATGACACAACGTATCAAATTTTTTTCTTAATCCTGCAACACCCTTAGAAGCTTTTCAAACTGTTTCTGACCACACTGTATAAGAAGTTCTCATGCGCGCCTTACCATCCCTTCCTGGAAATTTATTTGCAATTCCAAGCGTTCGTTGACTTTCCTTTTCTTGACTTTTTATAAAACTGTTAGACATACAATATGTTGAACATTATTGTACTGTAAGTAACACGAAAACTGACAATTAAAAAAATAAAAAAGTTCCCAGGTAGAAACTTGACCCCACGCCCCTCGGATTACCATTCTGCACTATTTCCTCTGCGTCAAAAACTACCTGGAAACTACGCTAACATAAATGCCTCATGCCTCGCCCACCCATTGCGAAAAATGTTGTTCTTTTTCAAAGGGATTGGACATCTGGAGCTTCCAATTCTATCACTTTTATCGCTGACAAGCCTCTCATAAATAAATTGGAATCAAATCGGTGATGATGATTAAGCGTGGCCCTCTGCAATCGGTGGTGATTGATGAGGCGTGGGCCCTTGCAATTCAGTACATAGCAAGGAGCGTCAACTAACATGTAGCTTAGCTATCCCCTCCTTCCCCCCTCCCCCCCCCCCCACCCGAGAAGAAAAACACTCTCATAAGGAACTGGCCACTCCTCTGTAAATTAATCATACGTCCAGTCAGTTTACCCCTGCGGAAGATGAAGAGGTGAAGGGAGGGGGGGGGGGGGGGCAACAATGCTCGTCATATTCGTACTGCTGCCTTGAAGGCCTAACGGTACCCACCGGCCGCCGTGTCATCCTCAGCCGATAGGCGCCACTGGATGAGGATATGGAGGTGCATGTGGTCAGCACACCGCCCTCCCTGCCGTTGTCAGTTTTAATGACCGGTGCCGCTACTTTTCGATCAAGTGGCTCCTCAATTGGCTTCACAAGGGCTAAGCGGACCCCTCTTGCCGACAACGCTCGGCAGACCGGACGGTCACCCATCCAAGTGCTAGCCAAGCCCGCCAGCTCTTAACTTCGCTGATCTGACAGGATCTGGTGTTACCACGGCGGCAAGGCCGTTCTCGTCATACTCGAACGTCGAGGTTTAAACTCAAGATGGCTGGTCTGGAAGTCGTAAGGTGCTGGGCTCAAATTTGCCTCAGACGTTCTTGATATAAAATACCTGTATTTTACTCACTAAAGAGTTCTAAGTGAATGCTGGCAGTGGTAATAGTAATAGCAGTAGTGGCGAAAGCCATAATGTTACGTATGTTTTACTCGAAAACTTTCCGTCAGTTACCACGAATTGTGACCTTTCTGACAGGAAATCACGAATCTAGTCGCACAACTGAGACGATACTCCGTAGGCACGCAGTTGATTAGTATCGCTTGTGAGGAAAGACGTCAAGAGCCTTCTGTAAATCTAAAAATATGGAACCAGTTTGACGTCTCCCGTCGTTAGCACTCATTACTTCGTGAGAATAAAGACCTAGTTGAATTTTTCATCAACCATATATTCTGAATCCATGTTAGCTATTCGTCAATAAATCGTTCTCTCCGAGGTGACCCATAACGTTCGAACAGGGTATATGTTACAAAGTCCTACGGCAAATCGACGTTAGCGATGTGGGACAGTAATTCAGCAGGATACTCCTATTTCCTTCGGTATTGGTAGAGCTTGCGCAACTTTCTAGTCTTTAGGCACTGATGCTTCAGCTAGCGAGGGGTTGTATATGACTGCTAAGTACGGGGTTACTGTATCAGCATACTCTGAAAGGAACCTGACTGGTAAACAATCTGAACCGGAGGCCTTGCTTGTATTAAGTGATTCAGGCTAATTCGCTATACTAGGGTATCTACTTCTGAGTTACTCTCGTTGACAGTTCTTGATCCGAATACAGGAATATCTACTTCATCTTCTTCATCTGAAGGTATTTCGGATAACTGTATTTAGTAACTGTGCTTTAGTGGGACTGTCATCCATAACATCATCATCGTTACTGTGGGATACTAACTGTGTGTTTCCGCTGGTGTACTTTACATACGACCAGTCTCTCTTTGGATTTTCTGCCATACTTCGAGAAAGATTTCGTTAAGGACACTATTAAAAGCATCTCGCATTGAATTTCACGCTAAGTTTCGAGCTTCTTGAAAACTATGCCAATCTTGGGGATTTTGCGTTCCTTGACATGTGGCATGTGTCTTTCGTTGCTTCTGCTACATCGTCGTGATACCTTTGGTTTGCCACAATGTATCAGCACGATCTCTTCTTAGTTTATTTGGTACATATCTCTCAGTTGCTGGGTTTTGAAGTTACGGTATTTAGTCACGCTGGAGCCTTGTGATCACTAATTCCTGTATGTGTTCATGATGCTAAAAGAAAAAAAGGTTCAAATGGCTCTGAGCACTATGAGACTCAACATCTGTGGTCGTCAGTCCCCTAGAACTGAGAACTACTTAAACCTAACTAACCTATGGACATCACACACATCCATGCCCGAGGCAGGATTCGAACCTGCGACCGTAGCGGTCACGCGGTTCCAAACTGACGCGCCTAGAACCGCATGGCCACACCGGCCGGCTCATGATGCTCCTTATTTGCTCAGGATTATTTGTTGCAAACAGGTCAAGTATGTTTTAGCAATCATTTATACTTCGAGTGGGCTTCTTAACTAACTGTTCAAAAGAATTTTCTGAGAAAGCATTCAGAACGATTTCGGACGAGTTTTACGCCTATCATTGACCTTAAACAAGGATATTCGCCTACATATAGAGGGTAGATTGAAGTCACCACGAACTATAATTGTATGAGTGGGGTACCTGCTTGAAATGAGACTCAAGTTTTCTTTAAACTATTTAGCAACTGTATTATCTGAGTCAGGGGGTCGGTAAAAGGACCAAATTATCAATTTATTCTGGTTATCAAGTATAACCTCTACACACACTAACTCACAGGAACTATCAACTTCAATTCCACGACACGGTAAACTACTGCTGATAGCAACAAACACTCCACCATCAACCGTATTTAACCTATCCTTTCTGAACGCGAGATGGTACTTTGTAAAAATTTCGGCTGAACTTATTTCCGGCATTAGCCAGCTTTCCATGCCTGCAACTATTTAATTTATACAGGGTTATTACAAATGATTGAAGCGATTTCACAGCTCTACAATAACTTTATTATTTGAGATATTTTCACAATGCTTTGCACACACATAGAAAAACTCAAAATGTTTTTTTAGGCATTCACAAATGTTCGATATGTGCCCCTTTAGTGATTCGGCAGACATCAAGCCGATAATCAAGTTCCTCCCACACTCGGCGCAGCATGTCCCCATCAATGAGTTCGAAAGCATCGTCGATGCGAGCTCACTGCTCTGCCACGTTTCTTGGTAGAGGTGGTTTAAACACTGAATCTTTCACATAACCCCACAGAAATAAATCGCATGGGGTTAAGTCGGGAGAGCGTGGAGGCCATGACATGAATTGCCGATCATGATCTCCACCACGACCGATCCATCGGTTTTCCAATCTCCTGTTTAAGAAATGCCGAACATCATGATGGAAGTGCGGTGGAGCACCATCCTGTTGAAAGATGAAGTCGGCGCTGTCGGTCTCCAGTTGTGGCATGAGCCAATTTTCCAGCATGTCCAGATACACGTGTCCTGTAACGTTTTTTTTGCAGAAGAAAAAGGGGCCGTAAACTTTAAACCGTGAGATTGCACAAAACACGTTAACTTTTGGTGAATTGCGAATTTGCTGTACGAATGGGTGAGGATTCTCTTCCGCCCAGATTCGCACATTGTGTCTGTTCACCATTAAGAAAAAATGTTGCTTCATCACTGAAAACAAGTTTCGCACTGAACGCATCCTGTTCCATGAGCTGTTGCAACCGCGCCGAAAATTCAAAGCGTTTGACTTCGTCATCGGGTGTCAGGGCTTGTAGCAATTGTAAACGGTAAGACTTCTGCTTTAACCTTTTCCGTAAGATTTTCCAAACCGTCGGCTGTGGTACGTTTAGCTCCCTGCTTGCTTCATTCGTCGACTTCCGCGGGCTACGCGTGTAACTTGCCCGCACGCGTTCAACCGTTTCTTCGCTCACTGCAGGCCGACCCGTTGATTTCCCCTTACAGAGGCACCCAGAAGCTTTAAACTGCGTATACCATCGCCGAATGGAGTTAGCAGTTGGTGGATCTTTGTTGAACTTCGTCCTGAAGTTTCGTTGCACTGTTATGACTGACTGATGTGAGTGCATTTCAAGCACGACATACGCTTTCTCGGCTCATGTCGCCATTTTGTCTCACTGCGCTCTCGAGCGCTCTGGCGGCAGAAACCTGAAGTGCGGCTTCAGCCGAACAAAACTTTATGAGTTTTTCTACGTATCTGTAGTGTGTCGTGACCATATGTCAATGAATGGAGCTACAGTGAATTTATGAAATCGCTTCAATCATTTGTAATAGCCCTGTAGTGCTTTCTATTAGCTCTAGGAGCTCTGGTTGTTTTGCAACACAGCTACGACAGTTTACGACTACAATACCGATTGTTTCTAAGTCCACCTTCCTGTGTTTGTCCTGCACCCTTTTAGCCTACCGATCTTTCTGTAGTTTGTCGAAATCTTTTAACCTAAAAAACCACCCACTCCGCCCCCTCCCCTCTCCCCCCCCCCCCCCCCCCCCCGCAACCAAACACAGCTCCTGCTACCCGTGAAGCCAATTCCTGTGTGTAATGGGCCCCTCATCTATTAAGCGGAACCCGGAAATCCATCACCCCATGGTTTCATAATGTAACACTATGAGCTGACGTCAGGACCTCGGCGACGATGATTGGTTTCCATTTAATGTATCGCAAATTACCATCCCTGAAAGCGAAGAGGTGATCTACTGATAAGAAAAACTATTTCCAAATCCGACACACCTGTGTAAATTGTAACATACTGGGGTTGTACGTACTGAGTAACGTTAAAACGGAACATCAGTCGACCTTGAGAGAAAGATGATATGCCGCAAATGTTCCCAAAACGGAATTAAGACTGAAAAGGGCCATTTGTATCGGGTTCCGCGCCTGGAAAGGCTCGGCCTTGAAACGAAAAAAAATGAACTCCTCTGACTGGCTACCCTCAATGTGCAATATGACACGTGCGAAATGACCTTTCTTCATATGGCAAAAATTAAAAAAGAGAGAGAGACAAGAGGGCACGTCTCTGACACCTGATACAAAGCGCTAATGATCAAGCGACGTGCGACTGACGCAAGCAATTGACGTCAAGAAATTCATTTTGCTTTGCTAGCCCCAAGGATAGTCTCTCGGCCTTCCAGTCATGTACAGAGCCTAATTAGTTCATCTGAGACAAACAAGGCTCATGCAGCCAAAGACAGGCAATTATAAACGCATCATTTATGTAATGGACACTCGCACACGTGGAGTCGCGAAATTTGCGCGACACGTGCTGTCACGAATGTGCACAGGTGAGCAGTGCTTAGAGCTGTTGTGTTCTAAGCATTGGCGACATGTATATCGAAATACGTGTATTTCCATTATCAGCCGACGAACATTATTGATGAGCCCCGTTTTGGATTTTTCGAAAGACCTGGGTCAATGGCTGGAGGTAATTGAGGAAAAATGTTATATCGAAGCACGCTCATCTTATTTCCATCGGCGTTTGTCATTTTGTAGAATAAGGAGAATTATACAGCTTCATTACTGTACACCATACAAATAGTAAATCTGAGACACAAACTGTGACATATCTTTGAAGGAATAAAAACAATAATTCTGTATAACGCAGATATGTCGTGTATGCTACTCTTTTTCCACTAATCAGCTCTAACCATATACGTCAATTCCGCCTCACTACAATTTTGGAAGTCGAATGGCAAGTTAATTCGGTACGATAACAGTGTGAAAGCGCCGTTCGCTTGCTCAGGGGCGCGCTTTCTACAGGGTGTGTGACAAGTCACTCCCTATTTTCAAACAGTTCTCATTTTTTTATTTATTAACCAATCTTCTTAGAACTACTTTTGTTAGAAACAGCACTTCCTGAGGTTGTCTTTAACATCGTTTTTTCTTTTGTTTCAGTTGGGAAACGCCGTCTGTGTTGACTATGGGGGAACGGGCCAAAATAGCAGCTCGTTAGAGGTCTGGAGATCTGTGGTGTGAGTACAAAGTTGGTGGAGTGATAAACGAGGGATCCATGTAACAATGGATACAAAAACAGTTTAAAATTGCCATTCCAACCTACTAACAACAGGAAGTGTCGCCGATGCAAGAAGATCAGAAAGACATCAGTTTCGAGGACACCTGAGAATGTTGACAGAACTCGTGAAATGCTCACGAGGAGCCCTAAGAAATCACTGAGTCAGTGACCTTTCACTTCACGCAGTTGAAACGATTCTTAAGACAGATCTCACTTTTACGCAGTGGAAGCCACATTATATGCAGCAGTTGTTTCCTGATGACTGTGACAGAAGACTGGAGTTTGAAGAAATTTTCTTGCGTTGGAATGGTGATTGGCCTGAACTTTTTGAGAATATTCTGTGGATTGATGAGGCAGTTTTTCATATTGGCGGATTTGTAAGCAGGCATAACTGCCATTACTGGGCAGCCGAAAACCCACACGAATGTGTTGAAAAAGCAAAGGGGCGTCTGAAAGTGACAGTATGGTATAGTATCTCGTCATCCGAAGGTGCTGGTCCTTTCTTTCTGCGAAACACAGAGAATGGCGAAAGATATATGAAAATGCTTCATGAGTGTGTATGTCCAGTAATTTCACAATGGAACAACCCACAGCTTCACTTCATGCAGGACGGAACACCAGCACATTTTGCAAATGACGTCCGCGAATGGCTGCATGATCATTTCTCAGGTCGTTGGATTGGCAGACGTGGTGCCTGCCCACAGCCCTGTTGTAACGCCTTGCGATTTTTTTCTCTGGGGATGGAGTAAGGAGGTTTACAAAAGAAAAAGTAATATCTGATGGGTTAGCCAATCTTTCACCTAACATGTTGGGGGCAGCAATATGGCACGTACAAGTTCGTTTAAAAAGGCGTAGAGAATTCTGGAGCTTATGTGGAAGCCCCAAATGATGTTAGAAAGTTGGTTCACAAATAAAGAAATTATGACTGTTTAAAAATAGGGAGTGACTTCTCAGACACCCTGTCCTATAGACTACTGCTACGAGGGCGGTTCAGAAAGTAACCTCCGATTGGTCACAGTGCGGGTTGTGGGGGGTGTAGCGACGCCATCTGTGCGTTTGAAATGTGTGTTGCAATAGAAAACCCCGCCAAATGTGAAGTGCGTGCTATCACAAGGTTTTTTACAGCCAAAGGATATTCTGCAGCAGCTATTCATCGTGAGCTTTGTGCCGTGTACGGACCAAGAATAATGAGTGAAGGAGTTGTCCGTGAATGGGTACGTTTATTTAAAAGTGGACGAGAAAACGTTCATGATGAAGAGAGGAGTGGTAGACCATCATTGGTGACTGACGAACTCGTTCAAACAGTTGATGCAAAAGTTCGTCAAAATCGACGTTTCTCAATGTCGGAGTTGTCTACTGGTTTTCCACAGATTTCTAAGACTCTCTTGTACGGGATAGTGACAGCAAGATTGGGTTACCATAAGTTCTGTGCACGATGGGTGCCCAAAATTCTTACCGACCACCACAAAACTCAAAGAATGGCCTCTGCATTAGACTTTCTGTCACGTTATGAGGACAAAGGAGAACCATTGTTAAACAGAATCGTGACCGGTGACGAAACCTGGATTAAGTACGTGAACCCTGAGACAAAAGAACAATCAAAGATGTGGGCACATTCAAATTCGCCTACCAAACCAAGAAAAGCCTCGCAAGATTTTTCTGCCAGAAAACTGATGGCAACGGTGTTTTGGGATGCCAAAGGGGTGTTGTTGGTTGAATTCATGGAACGTGGTACGACCATTAATCAAGACATGTACTGTGAAACAATAAAAAAGTTACGACGGGCTATACAGAACAAACGCCGTGGTATGCTGACTTCCGGTATCGTTTTTTTGCACGATAACGCTTGTCCTCACTCTGCTCGCAGAACAACGGCCCTTCTTGAGTCCTTCGAGTGGGACGTTATCAACCATCCACCTTACAGCCCAGACCTGGCGCCAAGTGATTATCACCTCTTCATGCATTTGAAGAAATGGCTCGGGTCACAGCGGTTTGATGACGACGAAGAGCTCAAAGATGCGGTCAAAGGCTGGCTCCAGACACAAGCGGGTGATTTTTATGCAGAAGGAATTTCAAAGCTTGTGAAGAGATACGATAAGTGCCTCAATCGCTATGGAGACTATGTAGAAAAATAGTGCAAAGCTGTAGTTGTAAGATGTATATATTAAAATATTTTTATTTAACTTGGTGTATTTTTTTAAATCAACCGGAGGTTACTTTCTGAACGACCCTCGTAAATATTTTTGAGTCGTCATGTACGCCTGGCAGAAGATGTCAAAGATAACTGGGAAATTAGCAGACAGCTTCGTAACAGGATGGTACGCCTAACACGAAAGTGTAACAGAGATGCTAAAATAACTTTAAATGGGAATCTTTGCTGCACAAGCGACCTTGTTTGCGCACGCGAAACTCTGTTTGTAAATGTGGGTAAGCGTCAGTCTGCGTAGCCTGTGCATTAATTATGTTGTTTACAGCGTATACCTCGCACAGGAGTAATAAGAGTTAGAAATAATGATAATATTAATACAAAGTAGCCCACCTCCTCCACCCATGCACTCTACAGTGGCTTGTTGTGTGAATACACACAAGTAGACTACAAGTTATTTGCATATGTATTACTTTCCTTGCAGTATAACTTCCGAGAAAGTTCACGTGCTTGGATTTCACACTGTGCGAAGTTATTCATTGTATACAGACTGTAAGGCTTCAGAGGATGGAAAATGGCATAGGTCCAAAACGCGAAAAATTTACTGACTAGTATTGTTTTAGTCAACAGTTTTGCAGCTACACTGTTCTAACTTTCATCTGTCTCTGCACACCGAAAATGTCTTCTCAGTCTTGCCGCCACTTTCCCAACTTTAAGATTTACTAGTTCTAGATATCTTTGCACATCTTCTATAATAATGCCTGCTTCTGGCGAGAGTTTTCGATACCCATATTTATCTTTGCATTCTTTTTTATACTCTGTCCACGTGCTGTCCAATTCAGTTTTAATGCAGCTAGTAGCATTATTTTTCCAGTATTCCCACTTCATGTCTTTCCAGTTACATAGACGGCAGAGTGGTTTAAATTCAGTTGATTATTCGATGCTGCTTCATGTATGTTTGGCTTACATTAAACTGGTGCCACCGACAGTGTTATGTCGCCTGGTAAACGTGCACATAATCCATATGCCAAACTGTCAGTATTGGTTTTTCCGCCACTGTATGACCCGGTCCGGTCACAGTAATGTGATTGCCACCTATGTCCGACGTCGCCGGCCGGAGTGGCCGTGCGGTTCTAGGCGCTACAGTCTGGAACCGAGCGACCGCTACGGTCGCAGGTTAGAATCCTGCCTCGGGCATGGATGGGTGTGATGTCCTTAGGCTAGTTAGGTTTAATTAGTTCTTAGTTCTAGGCTACTGATGACCTCAGAAGTCGCATAATGCTCAGAGCCATTTGAGCCATTTGTCCAACGTCAACATGCAACTACCACTCTTCAGACGGCAGGTAACAACACTAGCAGTAGAGGGTATAGAAAAGGTATCGGTAGGTGGGGGTCGGGGGTGTGGGTTGGAATAACGCGGAAAACAGTGTAGGCGTTGTCATAATGAGAGAAAGAAGCAATTTATCTGACGTCCAGATGCGCGTGATCATTTGATTTCGGGCCAAGGGTGGAAGCATGTCCGAAACGGCTAAGTTTGTTAACTGTTCACGTGCCATGCATGGCGAAATGGCGCTATCCAAAAGGGGCACCGACGAACTGTGGTACACCACGGGTCATGGATGACAGGACTGAACGGCGACTGCGGAGATGTGTACGGGCGAATACACGTGCAACTTTAGAGCAACTGACCGTCCAGAGCAACAAGTGGGCTACCATCAGTACCTCCTCAACGACTGTTCAGCGAACATTGCTGTGTATGGGTCTCTGCAGCAGGCATCTGGTTCGTGCACCCATGCTGACTACCGTTCACTGGCGATGAAGACTGGAATTTGCACGCCAGTACCAATGAGTGGCGACAGGCGGACTTTTCAGATGAATCTGTCCTCCATCGGACAGATGGCTGTTTGCGTGTATGGCGTGCAACCTCTGAAAGCAAAGGGTCCATGCCTGAGGAGGGAGCGTTATAATCTGGTGAAAGTTTCCGTGGTATTATCTGGGTGATCTCATCATTAGGGATGGCACAATGGATCAACCCAAGTACGCATCTATCCTTTAGGACCATGTCCATCCCTACATGTAGTTTGTTTCACCTCGCCAAGATGGCCTGTACCAGCAGGTCATTAGGGAGTGAGCAATGGATCAGCCCAAGTATGCATCTATCCTTTGGGACCATGTCCACCCCTACATGTAGTTTGCTTTGCCTCGCCAAGATGGCCTGTAACAGCAGCTCATTAAGGAGTGAGCAGTGGATCAACCCAAGTATGCATCTATCCTTTGGGACCATGTCCACCCCTACGTGTAGTTTGCTTTGCCTCGCCAAGATGGCCTATACCAGCAGGCCATTAGGGAGTGAGCATGGATCAATCCAAGTATGCATCTATCCTATGGGGCCATGTCCACCCCTACATGTAGTTAGTTTTGCCTCGCCAAGATGGGAACGTATCACACAGCTCACAGTGTATGTGCGTGGTTGGAATAGCACCAGGACGAGTTTACCGTACTCCCCTAGCCGCCAAAAACCCCATATTTAAACCCAATCGAAAATCTGTGGGGCCACCTCGATCGGGCTGTTCGCGCCATCGATCCTCAAACGAGAAACCTAGCGCAGCTGAGTATGGCATCACATCCCTGTCGGTAAGTTCCAGAACCTTACTGACTCTCTTCCAGCACATCTCGCATCAGTTCGCACTGTGAAGGATGGTTATTCAGGCTTTTTACAGATGGTGACATTAATGTGCTTGTAATGTGTATAATGAAGGTTGCTCGGTGGTTTGGTCGCCAGGTGCCAGAATACGTGTCCACAGGTCTGTAGTTCTAGCTCCAGTGAGTCCTGATATGTATCTGTCACGTATCACTTCGATCTCCAGTGAGTGCTGATACTTTTATCTGTCTCGTGTCACTTCTATCACCTCTGGCAATGCTCTGTTAATGTGAAAAATGTTATGTTGCACTGTGGTTGGTAGTCCACATTAAGCTTAAGATCTCTCTATAATTAACTGGGTAAGCCAGAAGCGAGGTAGGAATAAGGCAACGGCATACCACCACCACTAAGACAGTGCCTCGTAAGACAGTACGGTGTTCAAACCAACATAAGGGTTGATGACAGCATTAACATGAACATCGAAGCCAATCAAAATCTTTATCGATTATTCATTTTAGAACTTTGCGACTCTTTCCAGCCACTGGTGCTTTCCTTCAGACATCGGGGGACGCAAACAATAATAATATTTACGTTACTAAGACTATTAATTCCTCCCCCCATGAACCATGGATCTTGCCGTTGGTGGGGAGGCTTGCGTGCCTCAGCGATACAGATGGCCGTACCGTAGGTGCAACCACAACGGAGGGGTATCTGTTGAGAGGCCAGACAAACATGTGGTTCCTGAAGAGGGGCAGCAGCCTTTTCAGTAGTTGCAGGGGCAACAGTCTGGATGATTGACTGATCTGGCCTTGTAACATTAACCAAAACGGCCTTGCTGTGCTGGTACTGCGAACGGCTGAAAGCAAGGGGAAACTACAGGCAGGCGTAATTTTTCCCGAGGACATGCAGTTTTACTGTATGATTAAATGATGATGGCGCCCTCTTGGGTAAAATATTCCGGAGGTAAAATAGTCCCCCATTCGGATCTCCGGGCGGGGACTACTCAAGAGGACGTCGTTATCAGGAGAAAGAAAACTGGCGTTCTACGGATCGGAGCGTGGAATGTCAGATCCCTTAATCGGGCAGGTAGGTTAGAAAATTTAAAAAGGAAAATGGATAGGTTAAAGTTAGATATAGTGCGAATTAGTGAAGTTCGGTGGCAGGAGGAACAAGACTTCTGGTCAGGTGACTACAGGGTTATAATCACAAAATCAAATAGGGGTAATGCAGGAGTAGGTTTAATAATGAATAAAAAAATAGGAGTGCGGGTAAGCTACTACAAACAGCATAGTGAACGCATTATTGTGGCCAAGATAGACACAAAGCCCATGCCTACTACAGTAGTACAAGTTTATATGCCAACTAGCTCTGCAGATGATGAAGAAATTGATGAAATGTATGACGAGATAAAAGAAATTATTCAGGTAGTGAAGGGAGACGAAAATTTAATAGTCATGGGTGACTGGAATTCGTCAGTAGGAAAAGGGAGAGAAGGAAACATAGTAGGTGAATATCGATTGGGGGTAAGAAACGAAAGAGGAAGCCGCCTTGTAGAATTTTGCACAGAGCATAACTTAATCATAGCTAACACTTGGTTCAAGAATCATGAAAGAAGGTTGTATACCTGGAAGAATCCTGGAGATACTAAAAGGTATCAGATAGATTATATAATGGTAAGACAGAGATTTAGCAACCAGGTTTTAAATTGTAAGACATTTACAGGGGCAGATATGGATTCTGACCACAATCTCTTGGTTATGAACTGCAGATTGAAACTGAAGAAACTGCAAAAAGGTGGGAATTTAAGGAGATGGGACCTGGATAAACTGAAAGAACGAAAGGTTGTAGAGAGTTTCAGGGAGAGCATAAGGGAACAATTGACAGGAATGGGGGAAAGAAATACAGTAGAAGAAGAATGGGTAGCTCTGAGGGATGAAGTAGTGAAAGCAGCAGACGATCAAGTAGGTAAAAAGACGAGGGCTAATAGAAATCCTTGGGTAACAGAAGAAATATTGAATTTAATTGATGAAAGGAGAAAATATAAAAATGCAGTAAATGAAGCAGGCAAAAAGGAATACAAACGTCTCAAAAATGAGATCGACAGGAAGTGCAAAATGGCTAAGCAGGGATGGCTAGAGGACAAATGTAAGGATGTAGAGGCTTGTCTCACTAGGGGTAAGATAGATATTGCCTACAGGAAAATTAAAGAGACCTTTGGAGAAAAGAGAACCACTTGCATGAATATCGAGAGCTCAGATGGCAACCCAGTTCTAAGCAAAGAAGGGAAGGCAGAAAGGTGGAAGGAGTATATAGAGGGTTTATACAAGGGCGATGTACTTGAGGACAATATTATGGAAATGGAAGAGGATGTAGATGAAGATGAAATGGGAGATACGATACTGCGTGAAGAGTTTGACAGAGCACTGAAAGACCGGAGTCGAAACAAGGCCCCGGGAGTAGACAACATTCCATCAGAACTACTGACGGCCTTGGGAGAGCCAGTCCTGACAAAACTCTACCATCTGGTGAGCAAGATGTATGAGACAGGTGAAATACCCTCAGACTTCAAGAAGAATATAATAATTCCAATCCCAAAGAAAGCAGGTGTTGACAGATGTGAAAATTACCGAACTATCAGTTTAATAAGTCACAGCTGCAAAATACTAACGCGAATTCTTTACAGGCGATTGGAAAAACTGGTAGAAGCGGACCTCGGGGAAGATCAGTTTGGACTCCGTAGAAATGTTGGAACACGTGAGGCAATACTAACCTTACGACTTATCTTAGAAGAAAGATTAAGAAAAGTCAAACCTACGTTTCTAGCATTTGTAGACCTAGAGAAAGCTTTTGACAATGTTGACTGGAATACTCTCTTTCACATTCTAAAGGTGGCAGGGGTAAAATACAGGGAGTGAAAGGCTATTTACAATTTGTACAGAAATCAGATGGCAGTTGTAAGAGTCGGGGGCATGAAAGGGAAGCAGTGGTTGGGAAAGGAGTGAGACAGGGTTGTAGCCTCTCCCCGATGTTATTCAATCTGTATATTGAGCAAGCAGTAAAGGAAACAAAAGAAAAATTCGGAGTAGGTATTAATATCCAGGGAGAAGAAATAAAAACTTTGAGGTTCGCCGATGACATTGTAATTCTGTCAGAGACAGCAAAGGACTTGGAAGAGCAGTTGAACGGAATGGACAGTGTCTTGAAAGGAGGATATAAGATGAACATCAACAAAAGCAAAACGAGGATAATGGAATGTAGTCAAATTAAATCGGGTGATGCTGAGGGAATTAGATTAGGAAACGAGGCACTTAAAATAGTAAAGGAGTTTTGCTATTTGGGGAGCAAAATAACTGATGATGGTCGAAGTAGAGAAGATATAAAATGTAGACTGGCAATGGCAAGGAAAGCGTTTCTGAAGAAGAAAAATTTGTTAACATCGAGTATAGATTTAAATATCAGGAAGTCGTTTCTGAAAGTATTTGTATGGAGTGTGGCCATGTATTGAAGTGAAACGTGGACGATAAATAGCTTAGACAAGAAGAGAATATAAGCTTTCGAAATGTGGTGCTACAGAAGAATGCTGAAGATTAGATGGGTTGATCACATAACTAATGAGGAGGTATTGAGTAGGATTGGGGAGAAGAGAAGTTTGTGGCACAACTTGACTAGAAGAAGGGATCGGTTGGTAGGACATGTTTTGAGGCATCAAGGGATCACAAATTTAGCATTGGAGGGCAGCGTGGAGGGTAAAAACCGTAGAGGGAGACCAAGAGATGAATACAGTAAGCAGATTCAGAAGGATGTAGGTTGCAGTAGGTACTGGGAGATGAAGAAGCTTGCACAGGATAGAGTAGCATGGAGAGCTGCATCAAACCTGTCTCAGGACTGAAGACCACAACAACAACAACAAGACTATTAATTAGATTGTCATATGTTTTTGTTGAGTTGTGACGGTCTTCCTTATAGCTGGCTGCTGCCGTGATCGAACATCTGCTCCTCGTTTTTTAACATGTTTGTTGGACGCATGCTTGACTATTACTGCAGACAGAGGCAACACTCAAACGCTCTGTATTACCCCAGATAACTTAAGAAATTACGTGATTTGGGATATTACGAAACGACTGTCCCGGAACCCAATAACAGTTGCAGGTTGCCTATTTCACAGCTTCCAGGGGCCACAAAAATTAATGACCGCGATCAAAAAGTTTAAAAAATTTAATACAATAATAAAACAATTACAGTTAATAACTGTGTTATCTTAAGGCAGCGTTACTGACGAATCGCGAAAATACTCGGAATTTGTTCATTTAGTATTTGCGAATGACACCAACTAGAGGCTCCCAAAACAAACACGACCAATAGCTTAAAATGTTTAAGAAACCTTTTCTCCCTAACACTCTCCACAAAATGATGAAAGAAAAAAAAATTATCACTTACTACCTTTTCGATTTTCATGGAGCAAAACTTCAGCATCAGACACAACGTTTTACTTTATTAATTCTTTACTACCGACTCTATTCGTAACGCAGTTTCCAGACGATATCCACATATACCACTAAGCGTACACTTGTCACAAAGCTCAGGGGGTGTGGCATCATAGATAATGAATGTGTGGAAGAGTAGTTCATGCTTAAACTAGAGCGCAGATTAGCCAGACTATATTAATTTAGTGTTTGATAATGGATACACTTAATGACTTCCAACGTACTTTGAACATAGTTTCATATTTTTTCTACACTTTTTTTCGATTACATGTTGTTGTTGTGGTCTTCAGTCCTGAGACTGGTTTGATGCAGTTCTCCATGCTAACCTATCCTGTGCAAGCTTCTTCATCTCCCAGTACTTACTGCAGCCTACATCCTTCTGAATCTGCTTAGTGTATTCATCTCTTGGTATCCCTCTACGATTTTTACTTTCCACGCTGCCCTCAAATGCTAAATTTGTGATCCCTTGATGCCTCACAACATGTCCTACTAACCGGTCCCTTCTTTTTGTCAAATTGTACCACGAACTCCTCTTCTCCCCAATTCTATTCAATACTTCATCATTAGTTATGTGATCTACCCATCTAATCTTCAGCATTCGTCTGTAGCACCACATTTCGAAAGTTTCTATTCTCTTCTTGTCCAAACTATTTATCGCCCATGTTTCACTTCCATGGCTACACTCCATACAAATACTTTCAGAAACGAATTCCTGACACTTAAATCTATACTCAATGTTAACAAATTCCTCTTCTTCAGAAACGCTTTCCATGCCAGAGTCTGTCAACATTTTATATCTTCTCTACTTCGACCATCATCAGTTATTTTGCTCCCCAAATAGCAAAACTCCTTTAATACTTTAAGTGTCTCATTTCCTAATCTAATTCCCTCAGCATCACCCGACTTAATTCGAATACATTCCATGACCCTCGTTTTGCTTTTGTTGATGTTCATCTTATATCCTCCTTTCAAGACACTGTGCATTTCGTTCAACTGCTCTTCCAAGTCCTTTGCTGTCTCTGACAGAATTACAATGTCATCGGCGAACCTCAAAGTTTTTATTTCTTCTCCCTGGATTTTAATACCTACTCCGAATTTTCTTTTGTTTCCCTTACTGCTTGCTCAATTACAGATTGAATAAAATCGGGGACAGGCTACAACCCTGTCTCACTCCCTTCCCAACCACTGCTTCCCTTTCATGCCCCTCGGCTCTTATGACTGCCATTTGGTTTCTGTACAAATTGTAAATAGCATTTCGCTCCTTGTATTGTAGCCCTGCCACCTTTAGAATTTGAAAGAGAGTATTCCAATCAACATTGTCAAAAGCTTTCTCTAAGTCTACGAATGCTAGAAACATAGGTTCGCCTTTCGTTAATCTTTCTTCTAAGATAAGTCATAAGATCACTATTGCCTCACGTGTTCCAATATTTCTACGGAATCCAAACTGATCTTCCCTGAGGTCGGCTTCTACCAGTTTTTCCATTCGTCTGTAAAGAATTCGTGTTAGTATTTTGCAGCTGTGACTTATGAAATGTTGTCTACTCCCGGGGCCTTGCTTCGACTCAGGTCTTTCAGTGCTCTGTCAAACTCTTCACGCAGTATCGTATCTCCCATTTCATTTTCATCTACATCCTCTTCCGTTTCCATAATACTGTCCTCAAGTACATCGCCTTTGTATAGACCCTCTATATACTCCCCCACCTTACAGCTTTCCCTTCTTTGCTTAGAACTGGGTTTCCATCTGAGCTCTTGATATTCATACAAGTGGTTCTCTTTTCTCCAAAGGTCTCTTTGGATTACATTAACGTGAAATATTTAACAGAATAGCTCATTGGTAAAGCAATCAGACGTTTCTTCTTCTTTTGCTTGTGTCTTTTTGCAGCAGCGGCACTTGATAGGCATGGTTATCAATGAATTTGGCATTGTTAATTTAAGAGGTGGCTACATCCGCTTTTGTCGCCACCCCGTTACCCCTAGGGACGGAATATCTGTACCTCAGCTACCTGCATGTGGTATTATTGATGTTAAAGTGAGCGAAAGTTTGCTAAATGTTTCGAATCTTAAGGCTGAGCCGATGATTTGGGTACCAGCACGGCACTCGCCTAGTGGGACGTGGGAAACTGCATGAAAGCCAGATCGAGCCTGGCCCTCACACCGACCCCCGCCGTTAATCCGCCGGGTGGATTCGATCCGGGCTCGGCGCATCTCCCCGTCCAGGAAGCGGCGTTTTAACGCGCACGGCTATGCTGGCGGTTAATCGGACGTATGAAGCTATCAATAAACGGGGTTTAATTCTTTAGCGAGTCGGGTGTACTGGTGTGGAAATAGTGAAGACTGTGGCAACCGGACAAACTACTACGGAGAGTTTTGTTAGTAGTCCTAGTAACGTAAACATTATCTGAAGGTTTTACTTTTCCGACATGCCAAAGGTTAAAAGAATAAAAAAATAAACCAGTTCGAAGCGCTTCGCAATGTTGTAAAAATAATAATACAAGAAGACTGACTAGTTACGATGTGCAAAAATCCGAGTAGGGGCAAGCAGGTCCCGCACACCGAGTGTTCCGCACAGAGTTGTGTATATAGACAGTTCATCCACCCCGTGAATCGAGAATTACGACTTTTTCTGCCTCTTAGAGATCAATACTGGAAAGATATCAAAATGTTTCAGACTAATAGCAGTTTCTTTTGATTGCATTGACATAGAAGCTTGAATTGTTTACATCCCCAAGGAACGCCATCTTAGTATGTGACATAAATTTCAACTTGATGCGTCCAACCGTTCCTGGAAAAAAATGGTTCTTAACAGTCGGACAAACAGCGAGACGGACAACAAAGCGATCCTACACTGAAGAGCAAAAGGTACACCTGCCTAATATCGTGTAGGGCTCCCGCGAGGATGCAGAAGTGCCGCAACACGACGTGGCATGGACTCGACTAATGTCTGATACAGTGCTCGAGGGAACTGACACCAAGAATCCTGTAGGGCTATCATAAATCCGTAAGAGTACGAGGGGGTGGAAATCTCTTCTGAACAGCACGTCACAAGGTATTCCAGATATGCTCAATAATGTTTAAGTCTGGGGAGTTTGGTGGCCTGCGGAAGTGTTTAAACTCAGAAGAGTGTTCCTGGAGCCAATCTTTAGCGATTCTTGACGTGTGAGGTGTCGCATTGTCCTGCTGGAATTGCCCAAGTCCGTTGGAATGCACAATGGACGTGAATGGATACAGGTGATCAGACAGGGTGCTTAAATACGTGTCACCTGTCAGCCATATCTAGACGTATCAGTGATCCTATATCACTCCAACTGCACACGCCCCATACCATTACAGAGCGTCCACCAGCTTGAAGAGTCCCCTGCTGACATGCAGGGTCCATGGGTTCATGAGGTTGTCTCCATAGCCGCACATGTCCATCCGCTCGATACAATCTGAATTGAGACTCGTCCGACCAGGCAACATGTCTCCAGTCACCAACTGTCCAATGTCGGTGTTGACAGGCCCAGGCGAGGAGTAAAGCTTCGTGTCGTGCAGTCATCAAGGTTACACGAGTGGGCATTCGGCTAGGAAAGCCCATAATCGATGATTTTTCGTTGAATGGTTCGCACGCCGACACTTGTTGATGGCCGAGCATTGAAATGTGCAGCAATTTGAAGAAGGGTTCCACTTCTGTCACGTTGAACGATTCTCTTCAGTCGTCGTTGGTCCCGTTCATGCAGGATCATTTACCGGCCGCAGCGCTGTCGGAGAGCTGATGCTGTACCGGATTCCTAATATTTACGGTACACTCGTGAAATGGTCGTACGGGAAAACTCCGACTTCATTGCTATCTCGGAGGTGATGTGTCCCATCGTTCGTGCGCCGACTATAACACCATGTCCAAAGTCACTTAAATCTTGATAACCTGCCATTTTAGCAGTAGTAATTGATCTAACAACTGCGTCAGTCACTTGTCTTATATAGGCGTTGCCGGCCGCAGCGCCGTATTCTGCCTACTTATATATCTCTGTACTTGAATACGCATGCCTATGCCAGTTTCTTTGGCGCTTCAGGGTTTCATTTTTACCGATTAAGATATGGAATCCTAGGAATAACGTAAGTACAGATTGTCATGGGTGGCACAACGAAATTGAGTAGACGGTAACTGCTTACTGGGAAGGAAGGGTGCACCGTGGCCCGTTTCTCTCACTTAGAATTATCACACGAGAATATAGTAACACAGATACGTCAAAATGGTTCTATCACAGTGAACTCTGCTACAGATATAGTGAAGAGGAAAATGCAAATCGGGCCCCTTTCAAAACAACGCCAACAAAAGGTACTCGCAAGGTTACTAGCGAAAGAGTTGTCTGAGGTGTTTCTTGGAACTGGGACGCTGTCACGTGAAGAGACCCCGTGCAAACAGCATGGCACTGCGCAAAGGACACACGTGACGCACTGCAGCGCAGACCGCGTCATTTGTCGCTGCGGTGCGTGCGTAAAAGGCCCTGAGCCACCATCGTCCCCCGAACCTAGTTGCTCAACGTAGAGCTCACTGCCGCAGTCTGTACGAAAAGTAACTGTCAAAATAATTTACAGGCATTATCTTTTATACGCAAAACAGACAAAAATATCGCCAGTCCCGGATACAACCGGCTAATACCTTTTAACTCCGCTTCTACCTTTGATAACGGGTTCAATTCGGAGAGGAAAAGGGTTATATGGTATTTGTTATATTGTACTAAACTTCAGTACTAGCAGTACACATTAAAGTTTCACTAGAAATTGTCCTAATGAAAAAAGAAGTCAAAAGGAAATGGTAGTATTACGCGATCTGACTATCCTCAAGAATAATCCGTCACAGACACTCATATGTATTGCAATGGATTTTCTACATTAGTACTGATTATGTGACATCACAATGCAACGTTTTTACAGAGCATAATAACGAGACGACAAAACAACTGTTGCCCTGGAACTCTAGACGCAAATTTACCTTCCGTAGTCTGAAAATAATTTTCTGATGTTCACACATACTTAATTTTGAATATACACTACTGGCCATTAAAATTGTTACACCACGAAGATGACGTGCTACAGGCGCGAAATGTAACCGACAGGAAGAAGATGCTGTCATATGCAAATGATTAGCTTTTCAGAGCATTCACACAAGGTTGGCGCCGGTGGCGACACCTAGAACCTACAACGTGCTGACATGAGGAAAGTTTCCAACCGATTTCTCATACACAAACAGCAGTTAACCGGCGTTGCCTGGTGAAACGTTGTTGTGATGCCTCGTGCAAGGAGAAGAAATTCGTACCATCACGTTTCCGACTTCGATAAAGGTCGGATTGTAACCTATCACGATTGCGGTTATCGTATCGCGACATTGCTGCTCGCGTTGGTCGAGGTCCAATGACTGTTAGCAGAATATGGAATCGGTGGGTTCAGGAGGGTAATAGGGAACGCCGTGCTGGATCCCAACGGCCTCGTCTCACTAGCAGTCAAGATGACAGGCATCTTATCCGCATGGCTGTAACGGATCGTGCAGCCACGTCTCGATCCATGAGTCAACAGATGGGGACGTTTGCAAGACAACAACCATCTGCACGAACAGTTCGACGACGTTTGCAGCATGGACTGTCAGCTCAGAGACCATGGCTGCGGTTACCCTTGACGCTGCATCACAGACAGGAGCGCCTGCGATGGTGTACTAAACGACGAACCTGGGTGCACGAATGGCAAAACGTGATTTTTTCGGATGAATCCAGGTTCTGCTTACAGCATCACGATGGTCGCATCCGATGTTTGGCGACATCGGGGCGAACGCACATTGGAAGCTTGTATTCGTCATCGCCATACTGGCGTATCACCCAGCGTGATGGTATGGGGTGCCATTAGTTACTCATCTCGGTCACCTCTTGTTCGCATTGACGGCACTTTGAACAGTGGACGTTACATTTCAGATGTGTTACGACCCGTGGCTCTATCGTTCATTCGATCCCTGCGAAACCCTAAATCTCAGCAAGATAATGCACGACCGAATGTTGCAGGTCCTGTACGGGCCTTTCTGGATACAGAAAATGTTCGACTGCTGCCCTGGCCAGCACATTCTCCAGATCTCTCACCAATTGAAAACGTCTGGTCAATGGTGGCCGAGCAACTGGCTCGTCACAATACGCCAGTCACTACTCTTGATGACCTGTAGTATCGTGTTGAAGTAGCATGGGCAGCTGTACCTGTACACGCCATCCAAGCTCTGTTTGAGTCAATGCCCAAACGTATCGGGGCCGTTTTTACGGCCACAGGTGGTTGTTCTGGGTACTGATTTCTCAGGATGTATGCACCCAAATTGCGTGAAAATGTAATCACATGTCAGTTCTAGTATAATATATTTGTCCAATGAATACCCGTTTATCATCTGCATTTCTTCTTGGTGTAGCAATTTTAATTTCCAGTAGTGTAGTAATAAAGGCATGAAGTTTTCTTTTTACTTGACGGTTATTATTTGATCTCTAAAAGCACAAGGATTCTACACAGAACAATCAGAATAATGTTATATGATTTATGTAGTGCCTTCAGCACAGTGGTGAATGAGATATCGGCTTGCTAATTCCAATTACGAATCAGAAACAAAACGGGATCTGCCCCACACTGACCGTAACGACAAGTTCCCGTCTGCTGCTCATTCAGTAACACTGCCGAAGCGACCACACTGTTCCAGTATAGCTTGGCAAGTAGTAAAATAATAAACACATTGCCTTGTGTCCTCGAATATACTATAGAGAGGATTTGTATGTGCTTGTTATAATCGCTTCCTCAATACAAGCCCATTGCTGCTTCCATACATTGCTCCCTCCCTCTCAATATATACAGAATTATTCTAAAAGATGAACCCAATCTCAGAAACTTTTTCATGAAATATAGACAGACATGAATAATCTATTAGGTTGGTGCATAGATTCGTAGCGTTATTATTTTGCATCTTGGTATTCCTACGCTAGGAGTTTATTCATCGACCGTCATTTTATATTTGTAGTTGACGGCTGCTATTTGAGTTTCCATAGTATCGTTTTGTCATTTGGAGATAGTGACTGAAGCTCTGGACGCTACAAAATGCAGTGCCAAACGGAGAAATCGGGACATTTCCGACAGAATAAACTTCAAAAAAGGGTTGACAGCAGCAGACGCGGCAAGAAACATTTGCGCCGTGTACAAGGATAACGCCATTGGACAGAGTATGGAAAGAAAACGGTTTTCTAGTTTTAGCGAGTATCGCCTTGACATCAGTGATCTTCGTTAGTGTACTCGAGAACTGGCAAGGGTGACGAACTGTGATCATTCCACCATCGTGCGACATTTGCATGCAATGGGGGAGGGTCAAAAATCGGCTCTATCGGTATCGCTTGCTCTGAGACAAAAATCAACGTGTGTCTTTATCCTCATACAAAAAAAGAAAGAAAGGAATGGTTGAGCCCAATCAAAGCAGCAACTCCCCGTACAAAGAACTGCGTGCAATCACAAAATATAGTATTTTGCATCTGGCGGAACATTGACGGTGTGGTGCACTGCGAATTGCTTCCCCGAGGTGTCTTGCAGACGCAGTCCAATAACACCGACCAGTAGGACTGTGTGAAGTGATGGAAACGTCCGCCCCACACTCTGCTAGACTGACAAAAAACACAATACAGGAGTTGGTTTCGGAAGACATTCCGCACCCACCTTATTCTACTGCCGGCTGAAGTGGCCGTGCGGTTAAAGGCGTTGCAGTCTGGAACCGCAAGACCGCTACGGTCGCAGGTTCGAATCCTGCCTCGGGCATTGATGTTTGTGATGTCCTTAGGTTGGTTAGGTTTAACTAGTTCTAAGCTCTAGGGGACTAATGACCTCAGCAGTTGAGTCCCATAGTGCTCAGAGCCATTTGAACAAGCCTTATTCTACTGATCTTGCACCCTCACATTTTCAGCCTTTTCCGCTCTATATTGAGCAACTTCCGGATGAAAATGCGCTCCGAACATACGAGCTCGACAGGTTCATCGCCTCAAAACCACGTGATTCCTACAGTTGCGGAATTGAAAAGTTACCCCAGCGTTGGTAGACTGTTTTAAATAGTGAAGGAGAATATATTATTCACGACTAAAGTCTACGTCGTGTGTACCTGTTGTGTTTATTAAATTTTACTGAAAAACGCAATGTACATTGACAAGTTGGAGCTGTGCCACAAACTAATGTGGGTAGGCGTGTTTCTGCATTCATGCCCATAGGGATAATGCTGATACATGATGAAACAACGCTCTGGTGGGCGGTTTGTGGGTTTAAATGACCTCGGGGTATGACCATGCGGTGCATTTGACCTGCGGTCGTCGCACGGCGGCGCTGGCAGCAGTCCACATATGCAGAGGTGTGTTGGTGCATGTCAGAGTACGGTGCAGCGAGTAAGTGTGCAGACGTTTTCAGACGTGCTAATGGTGGCTGTGTGTTGAAAATGGCTCAAAGAACACATATTGATGACGTTATGAGGGTTAGAATACTAGGGCGACTGGAGGCTGGTCAAACACAGCAGGCCGTAGCACGAGCCCTCCGTGTGCCACAAAGTGTGATCGCAAGATTATGGCAACGATTCCAGGAGACAGGAAACGTGTCCAGGCGATACAGTACGGGACGTCCACAGTGTACAGCACCACAAGAAGACCGATTTCTCACCATCAGTGCCCGCATACGGCCACGGAGTACTGCAGGTAGTCTTGCTCGGGATCTTACCGCAGCCACTGGAACAGCTGTCTCCAGACACACAGTCTACAGACGACTGAACAGACACGGTTTATTCGCCGGGAGACCTGCAAGGTGCATTCCACTGACTCCTGGTCACAGGAGGGCCCGTAAAGCCTGGTGTCAAGAACACCGTACATGGTCATTGGAACAGTGGTCCCAGGTTATGGTCACAGACGAGTCCAGCTATAGTCTGAACAGTGGTTCTCGCCGGGTTTTCAGCTGGCGTCAACCAGGAACCAGATACCAACCCCTTAATGTCGTTGAAAGGGATCTGTATGGAGGTCGTGGTTTGATGGTGTGGGGTGGGACTATGATTGGTGCACGTACACCCCTGCATGTTTTTGACAGAGGAACTGTAACAGGTCAGGTGTATCGGGACGTCATTTTGCACCAGTATGTCCGCCTTTTCAGGGGTGCAGTGGGTCCCATCTTCCTCCAGATGGATGATAACTCACAACCCCACCGAGCTGCCATCGTGAAGGAGTACCTTGAAACAGAAGATACCAGGCGAATGGAGTCACCTGCCTTATCTCCAGACCTAAACCCCACCGAGCACGTCTGGGATGCTCTCGGTCGACTTATCGCTGCACGTCTTCAAACCCCTAGGACACTTCAGGAGCTCCGACAGGCACTGGCGCAAGAATGGGAGGCTATACCCCAGCAGCTGCTCGACCACCTGATCCAGAGTATGCCAACCCGTTGTGCGGCCTGTGTACGTGTGCATGGTGATCATACCTCATATTGATGTCGGGGTACATGCTCGGGAAACAGTGGCGTTTTGTACTACATGTGTTTCGGGATGGTTTTCTCAACTTATCAACAATACCGTGGACTTACATATCTGTGTCGTGTGTGTTCCCTATGTTCCACGTTGTGTGACACCACATTCTGCAGTTATCCTTAATTTATGAGCATGAGTGTAGATCTGAAAGATGAGGTCTATACAAACTTCGCGCCCATCGCGTAAGAGTGGTGCTGCTAGCGCCACTGTGAGGGTGCAAATCAGGTTTGCTTGAAATACACACTGTAACGGCCGTGAGCTTTAGTTAGCTTTGAGACTGGACGTGGTGAGCTGATGTAAGTGAAGAACGCTTTTAAGGTGAACCGCCCTTATCAACACCTAAGTTTGAACAAGTGATGTAATAGATCTACGAGAAGTTGGATGTTCCTTCCTCGATAGTGGCAGCAATGTAGCCTCTTTATATGATTGCTGGTACCGCTGGTCACGAGAATGTGCGGTCGCAAGGAGTTCAGGCTTCGTACATCTGCGAGGCCATACCAAGAGGGAAGGATCTCGTGTTCGGCGTATGGCTCTGGTGCATCGTACTGCATCTGCATCAGCAATTTGAGAAGCAGTTGGCACCACAGTGACACAACGAACTGTTACAAATCGGTTACTTCAAAGACAGCTCCGAGCCAGACCCTCTGTAGCGTGCATTGCACTGAACCCCAAAACATCACCATTTTCGACTTGAGTTGTGCCAAGCGAGAGCTCATTGGGGGCAGAGTGAAGGTCTGTTGTGTTTTGTCACGAAAGTTGCTTCTGCTTCGGCGCCAATGATGGCCGTGTGTTGGTTAGAAAAAGGCCAGTTGAGATTTTGTGACCAACCTATCTGTGTGCTAGGCACACTGGATCTATACCTACACCTGGGGCTATGGTCTGGAGTGCGATTTTGTATGACAGCAGTGGCACTCTCGTGGTTATTCCACACACCTTGACTGCAAATTTGTACGTCAGTCTGGTGGTTCGACCTGTTGGGCTGCCATTCGTTTTCCAACAGGATAAAGCTCGCCCACATATCGCTGTTGCAACCCAACATGCTCTACAGAGTGTCTATATGTTGCCTTGGCCTGCTTGATCACCAGATCTGTCTCCAATGGAGCACATATGGGACATCATAGGGCGACAACTCTAGCATCATCCCCAAGGAGTATTAACCGTCCCTGTATTGATCGACCAAGCGCAACTGGCAAGGAACTCCATCCCACAGACTGTCATCCGTCACCTATAAAACATAATAATGCATGCACGTTTGCATGCTTGTATTCAACATCCTGGTAGTTACATCTGTTATTAGTGTTTCAACATTTCACATTTGCAATGGCGTATCTCACGCTTACATTAACCTTTGATCTTACAATGTTAATCTTTCGGTGTTGTGATTTTTCTCCGACAGTGTATGTACGAGGAAACAGAAAGGTATTACGGTTACAAACACACGCTATAAATGTCCAATGTGTCCCCTTCTTTTTGCACGTCAGACATCTAAGCGGTACAAGAACGCGCCGTTACGGTCGGCAGGTACTTTATCCTTCGCAGTGATCGAAATTCTTGAAATCAATGTTCTGTACATTTCCTAGTTGTTGGTTCAATACAAAACAGAAGACGTAATGTCGTCTGCACTGAAATTGCGGACTAAGTAACGCAGAATACTTGGTGCTGTATGGTAGCTATCCTAAAAGTGACGTGCATTGGATTTCTGTTGGCGGGAGCACTCTAGCGGTCGTTTATACAACCGTCATTAGTGCGATAGCAGCGGTAATTGAAACTTTATATCCCTTTACTCTCAACGCAGTGTAAATAATTTATTTCTAATTTAAATTTGAAGAAATAAAAATTAATTAAATTGGGTCCGTATTTTTGAATATCTCTGTATGTTAATACAGCCACGCTCGATAGTACACCCCATCAGACAACAGCAAAATGCACCTGCACTCCAGAGCAGCCCGTACAGAATGTGCATGGGGGCTTAATTATTATTATATTTGAAAATAATTTTTATTTTTGGTGGCTATAAGTCCGATTACGCTGTTTCGTAAACGGTTGGCCCTGACTAGTATTATTACGCAATCTGACTGCATAGAACAACAACAAAGAATGAAAGAAAATTTTCGTTAACACAATTAATTAATTAAGTCCCCAGCAACTATAAAACCAACGCAACAACAAGCACAAGAGTAACTGTTCTGTGTGTGGAAGTGTGATTCAACGTACACATCTGGCACGGTTCTTCTTCAATAAGACAAGAAATTTTAAATATCATTTATACTGAAGTGATAAACAAAATAGAAATACTATAATTGCTCAAGAAAACCAGAATTACACTCTAATACAAGAACACAAGCCAGATGCTTTGTTGACTGAACCTGTAATGACGCATTATTCAGGACACTGAAATAATGAGAGAGAAAAGAAAATTTTTTTTTTACCTTCGTTTATATTGATGAAAAGCACTCTAAACATTACAATCTCTCCACACCGAGTCGCTACTACCACATCTCAACCAGAACTCTCCAATATCACATCTCAGCAAGCACTGCCTACTAGCACATCTCAACAAACACTGACTACTACGAGCTCTGTCCAAGCACTGACTACTACGAGACCTCGACAGGCACTGCCTACTACGAGCTCTCCCCAAGCACTGTGGAGGCGGCTGAATAATACTCTTTTGCGCAATTTCTGGCGCAGTGGCTCAGTGTAGCCACCTTTCAAATGACACGAAACAGAACGCCTTGTTTTCCTTCCCAACTGGCAAGCCATGTGTGGCTTGACAATGTTTGAAGCCACTCTCGCCTTAATGACCTCAGGCAGATACATTTGTGTAGCCGCAACAGCCGTGAATATACGGAAGTCCACCAATGCGCCATAGATATAACAGCAAAGATTGGTTCAAAGACGGAGCTAGAAAAAGAATGTGGAAGATGGCACATTGAAATGGACACCTTTCTGTATCTACAAGTTTCTTCAAGTATGCGATGAACCGTGCTGACACCACTCATGGATGATATCAACCTGTAGGGGCTATCAAACTGCGAAGATGTTAACTGTTGTGTTTCAAGCGCCGTTTCAAATACAGGGCCAGTCACATTAGACATACCTATGTTTCGCTTCAATGTGCAATAACCACTCACAGACAGCAGCTGCCAACACTACCAATGGAGGGTATATAAAACGTGTCGGGAGAGGGGGGGGGGGGGGGGGGGGGAGGGAGTGTAATTGTTGTCATAACGCGAAAACGAAGCGATTTATCCTACGTACAAAAGGGCAAGATCATTGTTTAAAGTTCTTATTTTTATTCTCTCTATTATTTAATGAGCGTTTTATTAATGTGATTCCGTATTAATATTGATTTTTATTAATGGTTTGGTCTAGCGATTCCTTTTACTGTTTGCTCCTTTTATTTGAGTACTTTTCATAATGTTTGCGGTGGTTATGAAGTCTATATTGCTTACTGTTTTCCGTAAGTTAAAGAATACGGTAATACCATATGCGTTTCGCAGCAACAGATATCGTTGAGTCTCCGTGCTGGAACTTCTCCACCTCAAATCGCTTTAGATAATTTATCGCTCTACGGAAATCGATCTGTACAGCCAAGAGCTATGCCGTGTCATGTGTATGGGATGTGGTGTCCAACTTTAGTTCGTGAAATTATTTAGGTCTTCGGTGAAATATTCTCGACGAATCCCAAAACCGTGTAAAACTGCAGGTTCTCACCATCAAACCACTCAACACTTCCGAACGACTTTCGCCTTTATAATCACTGAATATTTCTTTCGACAAGGCAAATGGGGTGCATCACGGGCCATAGATAACAGATGTGAACTATACGATGGCTATAGACGTGTAACCTCTCCCCGATGCTATTCAATCTGCATATTGAGCAAGCAGTAAAGGAAACAAAAGAATGGTTCGGAGTAGGTATTAAAATCCATGGAGAAAAAATAAAAACTTTGAGGTTCGCCGATGACATTGTAATTCTGTCAGAGACAGCAAAGGACTTGGAAGAGCAGTTGAACGGAATGCACAGTGTCTTGAAAGGAGGGTATAAGATGAACATCAACAAAAGCAAAACGAGGATAATGGAATATAGTCGAATTAAGTCGGGTGCTGCTGAGGGAATTAGATTAGGAAATGAGACACCTAAAGTAGTAAAGGAGAGCCGGCCGCGGTGGTCTAGTGGTTCTAGGCGCGCAGTCCAGAACCGCGGGACTGCTACGGTCGCAGGTTCGAATCCTGCCTCGGGCATGCATGTGTGTGATGTCCTTAGGTTAGTTAGGTTTAAGTAGTGGTTCTAGGCGCGCAGTCCGGAACCGCGGGACTGCTACGGTCGCAGGTTCGAATCCTGCCTCGGGCATGGATGTGTGTGATGTCTTTAGGTTAGTTAGGTTTAAGTAGTTCTAAGTTCTAGGGGACTGATGAGCACAGAAGTTAAGTCCCATAGTGCTCAGAGCCATTTCAACCATTTTTTAGTAAAGGAGTTTTGCTATTTGGGGAGCAAAATAACTGATGATGGTCGAAGTAGAGAGGATATAAAATGTAGACTGTCAATGGCAAGGAAAGCGTTTCTGAAGAAGAGAAATTTGTTAACATCGAGTATTGACTTAAGTGTCAGGAAGCCGTTTCTGAAAGTATTTGTATGGAGTGTAGCCATGTATGGAAGTGAAACATGGACGATAAATAGTTTAGACAAGAAGAGAACAGAAGCTTTCGAAATGTGGTGCTACAGGAGAATGCTGAAGATTAGATGGGTAGATCACATAACTAATGAGGAGGTATTGAATAGAAATGGGGAGAAGAGGAGTTTGTGGCACAACTTGACTAGAAGAAGGGATCGGTTGGTAGGACATGTACTGAGGCATCAAGGGATCACTAATTTAGTACTGGAGGGCAGCGTGGAGGGTAAAAACCGTAGAGGGAGACCAAGAGATGAATACACTAAGCAGATTCAGAAGGATGTATTGGGAGATGAAGAGGCTTGCACAGGATAGAGTAGCATGGAGAGCTGCATCAAACCAGTCTCAGGACTCAGACCACAACAACAACAACAATGTGCGAATACACGGTTAACTGTTGATCAACTCATCGACCAGATAAACCAAGGGGCTACAAACAGTACCTCCTCACCTATCGCTCAGCGAACATGGGCCTCCGCAGCAGGTGCCTGTTTCATGTTAACTGCTGTTCATAGCCGGCTGTTGTGGCCGAGCGGTTCTAGGCACGCCAGTCCGGAATCGCGCTGCTGCTACGGTTGCAGATTCGAATCCTGCCTCGGGCATGGATGTGTGTACTGTCCTTAGGTTAGTTAGGTTTAAGTAGTTCATAGTCTAGGGGACTGATGACCTCAGATGTTCCCATAGTGCTCAGAGCCAACTGAACCAATTGCTGTTCATAGGCGACAAAGGCTAGAATTTGCACGCCAGAACCGTAACTGGACGCGCATTTAGCGGCGAAAGGGGGCCTTTTCAGTTAAATCACTTTTTGTGCTCCATCCCACAGATAGTCGTTGGCGTGTACGGCGTCAAAGGTGCGAAAGCGAACACCCTGCAACAACCGTCGGAAGGGACCACGCCGGAGGAGGGTGCGTTATGACCTGCGGAAAGTTTTCATGGCATTCCTTGGGTTGGTCATCCTGGAAGGGATAACGGATTAACACAATTGTGCATCTGTCCTCGGGGACCATGTCTCCCCTACATGCATTTTGTTTTTCCTCGGCACGATGGCTTCTACCAGCAGGCTTCTAACAGCCGTGTACCGCAAGTCTCTAGAGGAACGGAGGGTTCCAAATGATTGGAAAAGAGAACAGATAGTCCCAGTCTTCAAGAAGGGTCGTCGAGCAGATGCGCAAAACTATAGACCTATATCTCTTCCGTTGATCTCTTGTAGAATTTTAGAACATGTTTTTTGCTCGCGTATCATGTCATTTCTGGAAACCCAGAATCTACTATGTAGGAATCAACATGGATTCCGGAAACAGCGATCGTGTGAGACCCAACTCGCCTTATTTGTTCATGAGACCCAGAAAATATTAGATACAGGCTCCCAGGTAGATGCTATTTTTCTTGACTTCCGGAAGGCGTTCGATATAGTTCCGCACTGTCGCCTGATAAACAAAGTAAGAGCCTACGGAATATCAGACCAGCTGTGTGGCTGGATTGAAGAGTTTTTAGCAAACAGAACACAGCATGTTGTTATCAATGGAGAGACGTCTACAGACGTTAAAGTAACCTCTGGCGTGCCACAGGGGAGTGTTATGGGACCATTGCTTTTCACAATATATATAAATGACTTAGCAGATAGTGTTCTAAGTTCCATGCGGCTTTTCGCGGATGATGCTGTAGTATACAGAGAAGTTGCAGCATTAGAAAATTGTAGCGAAATGCAGGAAGATCTGCAGCGGATAAGCACTTGGTGCAGGGAGTGGCAACTGACCCGTAACATAGACAAATGTAATGTATTGCGAATACATAGAAAGAAGGATCCTTTATTGTATGATTATATGATAGCGGAACAAACACTGGTAGCAGTTACTTCTGTAAAATATCTGGGAGTATGCGTGCGGAACGATTTGAAGTGGAATGATCATATAAAAGTAAGGCGGGTACCAGGTTGAGATTCATTGGGAGAGTGCTTAGAAAATGTAGTCCATCAACAAAGGAAGTGGCTTACAAAACACTCGTTCGACCTATACTTGAGTATTGCTCATCAGTGTGGGATCCGTACCAGATCGGTCTGACGGAGGAGATAGAGAAGATCCAAAGAAGAGCGGCGCGTTTCGTCACAGGGTTATTTGGTAACCTTGATAGCGTTACGGAGATGTTTAATAAACTCAAGTGGCAGACTCTGCAAGAGAGGCGCTCTGCATCGCGGTGTAGCTTGCTCGCCAGGTTTCGAGAGGGTGCGTTTCTGGATGAGGTATCGAATATATTGCTTCCCCCTACTTATACCTCCCGAGGAGATCACGAACGTAAAATTAGAGAGATTAGAGCGCGCACGGAGGCTTTCAGACAGTCGTTCTTCCCGCGAACCATACGCGACTGGAACAGGAAAGGGAGGTAATGACAGTGGCACGTAAAGTGCCCTCCGCCACACACCGTTGGGTGGCTCGCGGAGTATCAATGTAGATGTAGATGTAGATGTAGGACAATGCAACGTGTTACACAGCTCGCACTGTACATGCGTGGTTCAAACTCTATCGTACTTCCCTGGCTACCAAACTCTCCGTATTTAACCAAATCGATAATCTGTGAGATCACCTCTACCGGGCTGTTCGCGCTATGGATCCTTAACTGATAAACGTATCGCAGCTGGCCACAGCACTTAAGTCGGCATTGCTCTACATCCCAGTCGGTAACTTTAGAACCCCACTGACTTCCTGTTCGTCTCTCAGCGGTCAGTGCCGGAAAATGTGGTTATTCAGGCTTTTGACAGGGGTGACGTTAATGCCACTGGACAGTATAGTACTACAGATTTTCTGTAGGATTAACATCGGGTGACTTAGCGGGTCATTCGAGGTGAGACAACATATTTGAGAGTTCGTCACGTCAGATTAGGAACATACGCGTGTAGTAATGTGAAAACGCTATTTTCGCCTTTTGAAGAAAGTGGTGTCCACAACTTACTCATCATGGAGATGCAGAAGAAAAGGCAACATACGGGCGCTGAGAATGTTGAAGTAACATCGTGGTTAATGTTTACTGTAACCTGAATTACTCGGCTCACCTCCCAATGGCCCGCTGATTCACCCGATGTTAATCCTATAGAAAATTTGTAGTGCTGCACTGTCCAGTGGCATTAACACCGAAGAACACCCCATAATATCACTGTACCACCTCCTGCCTTCACACACTATGGGCAAAACGCCTTCGTCGGGCCGTCGGCGCCCCAGACGCCTCGCAAAATAAGACTCGTCCGACCTCACTACACGCCCCCAGTCAGGTGCTCTCCAGTTTCTTTATTCTTTTCCAACTGAAGATATGCAGCTCTGTGTGACTGCGAGCACCAGTCTTTGCGAGGTACCGTACTCCAGATGTCCACTGCATACAATTCTCTTGTCAATGTGCCCTCGGAATCTGATTGACATGGGTCTGTATTCACTCACAGCAACAACTCGCACCGGTTTTGAAACCGACAGTAATTGACAATGCATGACACTCGTCTCTGTTGGTTACAATCCTTTTGCGATCACTGTTCTTTAAATACGTTTACGTGGGCTATAAAAATTGCATATTGCGGACAATATTTCCTGACAGTGTTGTCCGGCAACACGAATTGCAGCCATATGTACTACATTACCGGCCATTATTTCCTAGAAATGTTTGTGGCAATACATTTCCGGGACAGAAGTTTTCCCAAAGAGACAAACTATTTCCAGAAAATGTACGAATGCAAGCTAATGGATGTGAGCGAAGCTCTCCTGCTTTTACGAGTACATCACGCAAGGCATCAGAGAAATCGAGGTTTGTGGATGCGTTTATTTTTCAAGCAAGCGGAATGGGCCAGAAAATTTAACTAGTGAACTACTGCTGGTACATACCTGTTCCAGAATTTGATCAGAATGTCCAAACACGATATCGAGCATCTCGTACATGCAGTCTGTCCCAGAATTGTTAAAACTGAGAAACCGTATACCAGTTAAAACCAGTTTAGTGACCATCCTTCGGTTTCTCGCTACTGGTAATTCGTGTACAAGTTTAATGAACCTGTTTGAAGTTCACTATTCATAAATGAGCTTCACGGTACCAAGAGGTATCCAATGCTTTGTTAGAAGGACTGAAAGATTTCATTAAGGGAAGTCTGATATAAGAACACAAATTTTATACTATCAATTCCTGCCTCATGTAAGAGTACATCTCGAGACAGTATGAAACTCATAACATCAATTGCAAACCAAACTGATGAAGAGCCACCTGCGCTTACACTCATCTTAAGCAACTTCTTTGTCTTGCTTTGGCGTAGACTGTAAGACTTAGGAATTTTGTGTGCGTTTTATCAAGCGTGATTCCGAGCTCATGGGAAACACTTTGCCAATTTTTTTTTTCAGATTGCACTCTTTGTAAATATTAATTTAGACGTCCCATAACTCTGGTTGTAGATGAATGGCATTTATAAAATTGTTCTATCTTTTGTCCACTTTTCCATTCCTCTGCACAACAAACTCACGACAACAAACAACTACAGCAAGTGTCTATTACGAAATGGATTCGTATTTTGCGAATATCTATTGACGTCAGCTGTTTGTGACACGCGACAATTTATGCCGGACCGGGACTCGAACCCGAATTTCCCGCTTATCCCGAGCGCTCCCTTAACCACTTCCGTTATCCTTGCAACGCCTCCAGGACCGACCCAAACCTCCATATGTCTCGTTGTCCAGAACCCTTACGCTCGCTCATTTCGCTAGATCTGCACAGGTAGAGACAAATATCTTACTATCGTCATTTTACCCCGTCGATACCGTTTATAGCGGTGTCACTTTTAATGACGTGTTGGCTATAACTACGAAATCTAACGGTCCTGTCTAAATCCTATGTGACGCTGTATTTAAAAGATTTCCCCTAATACGACATTGCTTATTACGAGGTAATGTATAAAACGACGTAATTTTTATTACATTTTCGGAGAAACGTATCGGCTACAACGTCCAAAGTTCATTTTTATTTGTTACGCATTTGGGGATTACTAACAACAACATAACATTTATTTTCAAACTCTTTTTATCGGCAGACTGTTGGTTTCAAATCATGCGTTAAAACAAAAGCACGTCAAATGCAAAATGCTTACGCACACCTTAAATGCAGAAATAAAACAAAGATAACTGAGTACCTTATGTAAAATAGCATACTGTAGTATGCTATAGCGTATTGTATTTTAAAGTTAAAGCAACAAATCGAAAAACTTAACAATACTGTCTTTGCTGTGACTGTAGGACACTAGAAAATTAAATTCCAATAAATGTTATTTTATCAAAGTATGGAAGTCGAATAATAGTTTATTTTTCACTGATGATTTGTGGTTATGTGTGTTAGATATTTTCAATGAGTTAGGTATAGTACATCAGAATTGTACGACATTTTACAGAAATGAAATGAAATGATCGTATGGCATTGTTGGCCGGGAGACCCCATTCGGGGTTGAGAGGCCGCCGTATTGCAAGTCCTTTTTTGGTGACTCCACATCGGCGACTTGCGAGTCAATGATGATGGAGGACACACAACACCCAGTCCTCTGCCGGGAATCGAACCCGGGCCCCCTACATGGTAGGCGGTAACGCTACCGCTACGCTATGGAGGCGGACTACAGAGAAACGTAGTACAAAATACAGCCCTTCCCTCACGTAATTTATGAAGCGTACGGAATACTGTTTATTTGCTACCACTGATTAATTTTTGTACCTCTGTAACTGGAACGAAGTGGTGTCATTCATGACTACTACACTTACAGCACGTTTTAAACATTCTCAACGTTTTATCTCATTCATTATCGAACAATGTGTTCGACATTACTGAACAGTTCAAATTGACGCTACTTCTTTCTTCACTTATTACAGGTTTTATACATTTTGCTGTCATTTTATTGATGTCCGTACCGTATGAACATAAAGAAAAATTCCTCTTCAGTCACTCTCCATCAATACTATACTCTGAATACTCTAGATGTACTGGATTTCTGCTACTTTTTGAAGTATTAACTCTATGACAGTCGTAAAGTTACGGATAGGAAATTTTTATCAAAAAACAAAGCGGGATTAGCCGAGCGGTCTTGGGCGTTACATTCATGCACTGTGCGGCTGGTCCCGGCGGAGGTTCGAGACCTCCCTCGGGCATGGGAGTGTGCGTTTGTCCTTAGGATAATTTAGGTTAAGTAGTGTGTCAGCTTAGGGTTCAAAAAATGGCTCTGAGCACTATGGGACTTAACTTCTGATGTCATCAGTCCCCTAGAACTTAGAACTACTTAAACCTAACTAACCTAAGGACATCACACACATCCATGCCCGAGGCAGGATTCGAACCTGCGACTGTAGCGGTCGCGCGGTTCCAGGCTGTAGCGCCTGGAACCGCTCGGCCACCTCGGCCGGCTCAGCTTAGGGACTGATGACCTTAGCAGTTAAGTCCCCTAAGATTCCACACACATTTGAACACTTTTTTGCTATCAGGAGAAAGACAACTGGCGTTCTATGGGTCGGAGAGTGGAATGTAAGGTCCCGTAATCGGGCAGGTAGGTTAGAAAATTTAAAAAGGGAAATGGATAGGTTAAAGTTAGATATAGTGGGAATTAGTGAAGTACGGTGGCAGGAGGAACAAGACTTCTGTCAGGTGAACACAGCGTTATAAATACAAAATCAAATAGGGGTAATGCAGGAGTAGGTTTAATAATGAATAAAAAATAGGAATGCGGGTAAGCTACTATAAACAGCATAGCGTACGCATCATTGTGGCCAAAATAGATACGAAACCCACGCCTACCACAGTAGTACAAGTTTATATGCCGACTAGCTCCGCAGATGATGAAGAGATTGATGAAATGTATGATGAGATAAAAGAAATTATTCAGGTAGTGAAGGGAGATGAAAATTTAATAGTCGTGCGTGACTGGAATTCGAGAGTAGGAAAAGGAAGAGAAGGAATCACATTAGGTGAATATGGAAAGGGGGTGAGGAATGAAATAGGAAGCCGCCTGGTAGAATTTTACTCAGAGCATAACTTAATCATTTTGGTTCAAGAATCAAAAAAGAAGGTTGTATACACGAAAGAAGCCTGGAGATACTGAAAGGTTTCAGATGGATTATATAATGGTAAGACAGAGATTTAGCAACCAGGTTTTAAAATGTAAGACATATCCAGGGGCAGATGTGGACTCTGACCATAATCTATTGGTTATGAACTGGAGATTAAAACTAAAGAAACTGCAAAAAGGTGGGACCTGGATAAACTGATAAACTGACAGAACCAAAGGTCGCAGAGAGTTTCAGGGAGAGCATTAGGGAACGATTGACAAGAATGGGTGAAAGAAATACAGTAGAAGAAGAATGGGTAGCTTTGAGAGATGAAATAGTAAAGGCAGCAGAAGATCAAGTAGGTAAAAAGACGAGCGCTAATAGAAATCCTTGGGTAACAGAAGAGATACTGAATTTAATTGATGAAAGGAGAAAATACAAAAATGCAGTAAATGAAGCAGGCAAAAAGCAATACAAACGTCTCAAAAATGAGATAGACAGGAAGTGCAAATTGGCTAAGCAGGCATGGCTAGAGGACAAATGTAAGGGTGTAGAGGCGTATATCACTCGGGGTGATACTGCCTACAGGAAAATTAAAGATACCTTTGAAGAAAAGAGAACCACTTGCATGAATATGAAGAGCTGAGATGGAAACCCAGTTCTAAGCAAAGAAGGGAAAGCAGAAAGGTGAAAGGAGTATGTAGAGGGTCTATACAAGGGCGATGTTCTTGAGGACAATATTATGGAAGTGGAAGAGGATGTAGACGAAGATGAAATGGGATATATGATACTGCGTGAAGAGTTTGAAAGAGCACTGGAAGACCTAAGTCCAAACAAGGCTCCGGGAGTAGATAGCATTCCATTAGAACTATTGATAGCCTTGGGACAGCCAGCCCTGACAAAATTCTACCATCTGCAGAGCAAGATGTGTGAGACAGCCGAAATGCCTTCAGACTTCATGAAGAATATAATATTCCAAACCCAAAGAAACAAGGTGTTGACAGATGTGAAAATTACCGAACTATCAGTTTAATAAGCCACAGCTGCAAAATACTAACACGGATTATTTATAGACGAATGGAAAAACTGGTAGAAGCCGACATCCGGGAAGATCACTTTGGTTTCCGTAGAAATGTTGGAACACGTGAGGCAATACTGACCCTACGACTTATCTTATAAAATAGATTAAGGAAAGGTAAACCTACGTTTCTAGCATTTGTAGACTTAGAGAAAGCTTTTGACAATGTTGACTGGAATACTCTGTTTCAAATTCTGAAGGTGGCAGGGGTAAAATACAGGGAGCGAAAGGCTATTTGAAATTTGTACAGACACCAGATGGCAGTTATAGGAGTCGAGGGGCATGAAAGGGAAGCAGTGGTTGGGAAGGAAGTGAGACAGGGTTGTAGCCTGTCCCCGATGTTATTCAATCTGTATATTGCGCAAGCAGTAAAGGAAACAAAAGAAAAATTCAGAGTAAGAATTAAAATCCGTGGAGAAGAAATAAAAACTTTGAGGTTTGCCGATGACATTGTAATTCTGTCAGAGACAGCAAAGGACCTGTAAGAGCAGCTGAACGGAATGGACACTGTCTTGAAAGGAGGATATAAGATGAACATCAACAAAAGCAAAAGCAAAACGAGGATAATGGAATGTAGTCAATTTCAGTCGGGTGACGCTGAGGGAATTAGATTAGGAAAAGAGACACTTAAAGTAGTAAAGGAGTTTTGCTATTTGTGGAGCAAAATAACTGATGATGGTCGAAGTAGAGAGGATATAAAATGTAGACTGGCGATGGCAAGGAAAGCGTTTCTGAAGAAGAGAAATTTGTTAACATCGAGTACTGATTTAAGAGTCAGGAAGTCGTTTCTGAAAGTATTTGTATGGAGTGTAGCCATGCATGGAAGTGAAACGTGGAAGATAAATAGTTTAGACAAAATGAGAATATAAGCTTTCGAAATGTGGTGCTACAGAAGAATGCTGAAGGGTAGATCACATAACAAATGAGGAGGTATTGAATAGAAATGGGGAGAAGAGGAGTTTGTGGCACAACTTGACTAGAAGAAGGGATCGGTTGGTAGGACATATTCTGAGGCATCGAGGGATCACCAATTTAGTATTGGAGGGCAGCGCGGAGGGTAAAATCGTAGAGGGAGACCAAGAGATGAATACACTAAACAGATTCAGAAGAATTTAGGTTGCAACAGGTACTGGAAGATGACGAAGCTTGCACAGGATAGAGTAGCATGGAGAGCTGCATCAAACCAGCCTCTGGACTGAAGACCACAACAAACACAAAGTCACAAAAGCCTCCAGGCCCGCACTTCGCTACTAGATATGAGGCTCACTCATAAAGCACAAATGAAAAATAATGTCATCTAATATTCCTATTTCGAAACCAAGAATATGGATTTTCTATCCATGTTTTACCGTATTAGAAGTTCACTGCCACGCCACGAAGAACGCTACTGTCGTTCTTTGCTTCCGTTCTGTAACACGGCCAGTGCACTCCTTAGATTTTGGTATGCTGTAGGAAACGTTCAAAGACGGCTGACTAAAAATCAGAAGTGCGTCTGGTATTAGGCAAACATCTGAAGGAGTCACGCGATGTACCTCGTTCGTTGTTTCTGGGGCGCCACATTAGGTTCCGGTTCATCATATTTCGGTTATTTTCGTATTATAACTTGCGTGTTATGACAGTTTGCCGTTTTAAGGCAAAGGCGCAATGAAAATTTATCATTCTAGGTGCGATTGGTTGCAATTAAATGACAGTTAATGACACATCGTCTGCAAAAGTCGTAAGAAAATTTACAATGAACTGTTTTCCAAGAACCACTATGTGTATGAGCGTTAGCCGGTCGTGCGGAGTTATAGCAAGTTTGTTCGAAGCTACATATACGCTGATTGTTTTTTCATCTTTGCGTTTGTAACACATTCTGAAAATTCATTATTCATTTAAAAGTAGCATGTTCTGCAATATTCGATGTTATATATGTAAAACAGTGTTGCTGTCTCACTAACGAGTTTCCTCCATTTTGAGACTTCAGTCCGATTAATAAACAAAAGATAGGATTGCTGCCAGTGACACAACCAACAAAATATTTATTTTCTTTGTCACAAATATCTGATAGTTTTTTCATAATCAGTTTTCTCCGAATAAGTTGGCATTTCCGAGGTTGGTTAGGCAGGAACCTAAGAATAGTACAGGTTAAACTTGCGACTTTCGGAGGTGTGTTAACCAGGAACCTAAGAGCACAACTTAAACTGCTGCAAATGAATCGAGCAGCATTCATACCTATAGACCTGCTTGTAACAAAGCTACGATCGAATCCTTAACAACGATTTCGAAAATTTTCGGTTAAGACAAAGATTGCACCACACGAGCGACGGAGATGTCACGTGACCGCTAGGCCCCTTGATTGCACTGCTTGCACCAGACCCAACACATGAAATGGTCCTTCCGAATGACAATTTTTACGAATTTCATACATTCTGGCTCTCTAAAGCGAATTACTTTGGCACTCAACGTTGACTTTAATTTTATTAATAATGATTCTGTTTAAAATCAATGGAGAAAATCTCTACAGGGCGTGGAACATATGCTTGCAATGCCTAGGAGCGGTAGAAATAAGTAACACCCAAACTAATATCTGTAAGATCTTCAGAGTCTCTAGGATGCTGTCTGCTAGGTGTTAACGATATTGTAACTTTATTTTCTGTAAACCAGTATCTTGTAGATGTGAAATGACAAACAACTTAAAGAGAGTTCTCAAATTTTTATCATCTTTTTTTTAAAAGAATAATGACTATACTGTTAAATTTAATACTTTCTGGAACAGAGTGATATTTATGAAAGAATGAGTTAACTTCATTTTTATGTTAAGAATTAAATCAGGACAACAATGACCATTACTCTCAAGTCACACAGCTAACAGGCCTCTTCAGTCTAGATAAAGCAGATTATTTACAGGAGTGTAATATATGGGAGGCTTTTTTAAAATTTTCTTTCAAACTTATTGGGAGTCCTCAGTTTCTTGTTTTATTTCTGATTTAAACATGTAGAAGACTTGCACCTAAGAACACATAATTTTATTCCGAAGCGTGGACAAAAAGGAGAGATTTAAATGAGAACTATTTTTGTCTTTTTGTGATGGTGCAATCATACATCATTTGTAGTTCATTCTTGTTGTTAGCAACACGTACTACTACAGAATAAATACATTCCAACACTTTTGTAGAGGCCCCTACAAAAGTTTGGTAATCTACTTCGCACAACATTCACACTCCCCATTTCATCTGAATATATTAAGTTTTTTTATTGAGTACAGATCGGTAGTAAAGTACCTGACAAAAAATTCGAAGGTCTTGGGTTAGATCTTCGGTCATTCCTAGGATTTTTGTCGCTGATCACTATTTTCAGCATTGAAAACGTTTGTTAATGTGAATAATGCTTCCATATAATGTGGTTCCGTATACACTTAAAACTACTAACTGGATTCAGTGATCGGATCAAGGCACGGCATATCACCACCTATGACACAATGGGTAGTATATCACAGTGTGGTTTCAAACCAATCTTCATGTTGATGACAGCTTTACCTTTTTTACCTACTTCATTACTCAGTTGCATTTCCGCATGTGATAATTCCACAAGATAACAAGGACTAAAATTTGCTAAATAATCCAGCACCTGGATCTTCAGAGCGGCGTAATGACGATACTTCTAGTTGGGAAAAAATGCTGAACTGAGTTTCTTGTTTAATTTATATATTTCACCTTGTTATTCAGGTGGAACCCAGCGAATCTAGCACACAGTCTGTACATTTAGTGTAAGAGTGGTGTTAAGAGTGCACTAATTGCAAGTCAGTACCTTATGGCTGGCAAACGGGTCCGTGCAGTAATTGAGACACTATAGCTATGGTTGGAAAGATCGTGGTTCAGATCCCAGGCCAACACGATTTCAAGAAATATTTTGGCTCCGTTCGAGTAGTTCTTCGCTGACAGCACTAAAGTGACAAGAAATCCAAAGCAAGTACACCAGTTTTTCCAGAATTTGTATGCTTTAATTTCATTATATTTAGAGACATAATGTTCATAATTAAAATATGAATAAGGCAACTCACCAGAAATTTGTGTACAGCCTCGGAAGATATTAATTGATCTCACTCATGATGATGCGCAAACCTCCGTCTCCTGCAAACAAGAGAGTTGCACAATTACGCAATGCCAATTATTACGGAGGCAACTGGACACTAACTGAGCATTAACAAGCTATAACAACGCTTTCTACACAGTGAAACACGTCATTAACGCATGCACTGCAAAAAGTAAGTAACAGATAACCATCGAAACCTATTTTCGATTACAAAAATTGATACAATGCGCGTCAGCAAGAATGATGAAACAGATTCAATTTAAAAACGAATATTTTCTTTTAATTTAAATTTTTACTTCTGCAATCTGTATTTATTTATATTCAATATGTGTTTCGCCTTTTATGTTAACGCTGCTTCAGTGCATTGAATCAGGAATAATATAGTTTCACAGAGTTCACGTAAGAATTTTTAAATTAACAAATTAATACTCGAAGTTATTCGTTGTTCCGGTGGAAATCTACATTTCCTCTTATCTGGTTATGTGGTCATAGGTTAGAAACGCAATATCGACAACTTTTTTGTTTGTTTTACAGTTCTCATATTTTGTAAAGTAACTACTATGGAACATGGAACATCACTTCTCAACAGTCAAGAATTGCAGATTTTTTTTACCGAGAACTGTGAGCGATTACTGTTATGTTAGTTCACATGGTCACTCTTTCCTCATTTGTTTAAGTGAGTGTGGCCAACCAAACGACTGTTCTTTCCTGCTCTCTCTCTCTCTCTCTCTCTCTCTCTCTCTCTCTCTCTCTCTCTCTCTGTGTGTGTGTGTGTGTGTGTGTGTGTGTGTGTGTGTGTGTGTGTGTGTGAGAGAGAGAGAGAGAGAGAGAGAGAGAGAGAGAGAGAGAGAGAGAGAGAGAGAGTGGGGGGGGGGGGGGCGGGGGAGAGAGAGAGAGAACTTGCGTTTGTGGCTAGGACGGCAGATAGGTAGTTGAATGTGGTTATAAAACCTGAAACACATATTTCGGCCCAACAGACGAATAAGTGTCAGTGTAAGTAATAATTCATTAAAGCAAGGATTATGCTGAAGACAGGTTTTTAATTTACAAGTATTGCACCTAAAAACAAAATTCTATTACTTGAGATTAAATCCACCGAAGAAGCCTTAATCTAGAAAGGCAAAACGCATGTGGAACATTAATAAATGTAGAATGCTGTAGGGAAAAAATGGCGTTTCAATTTAAAAATGGAATATTTATATGCTTGCTGGGGGGAAATGGTCACACCAGCAAAAGTGTTAATTTAAAAATCATTGCAGACGACTATCTGCTGATAAAACAAAACAAAAACGCATGTACCATTAAAGTAGAAAACCAAGTACAAAATCTGGAACAAAGACATAAAAGAACACATAGATGACGGCACAACGGTATATAGTCACTTACTCATTGGAGCCAACATTGAGTTGAATTCGTGTAGATGAACCGTAAACATGCCTGACGCACAATCACGGCCGGTGTATTTGTGGTTTTGAGTGTTAATAACATTGCTCCACTGTTTCTGCGGTATTTCGATGAACTCTGCTAGAAAGTAAATACGACAACAACGAACGAACAAAAAAGCAAACTCGGTTTCGAAATGGCAAAGACAGAAAACAAACGACGTTGACGCCAATGTGGTCGGTGTATCGATATTGGCCCAACGTCCTTCGATGTTTGGTCGAAATACCGACAGGCAACGGTGTCGTACCAACACTGGAGCCAACGTTGGTTCCAGCGCTATTTCACCGATCGACACATTGGACGAGCCAGTCTAAGTGAAAGTAACAATGAAGAAACGCCTGTATTTTAAAAAGTATTTTATTACTAAACATATTTGACCAGTAGCCGCAGACAATCCAAGAAAATTAACAGTTTCAACTCTGCAAGGTAACTCTACAACTTTCATCAGCCTATTGGGCAGAATAAAGTCTGTCCTGCACAATTTGAACACCTCAATCCCTAGATTATGCCAGAATGCTTTTTTCTGTCCCTTAGCTTAATCCATCACGTCGCCTCGAGGAAATAGTTTGACCAACGACGCATCGTCAGAGTCTTACAAGGAAAGAGGAAAGATGGAAGCACAGGAAAACCCATCTACACTGAAATGTGAGTTTTATGGCCCACGTTGTCGAGCCAACACTAGAGTGATACGAAAGAAGAGACACTACAATCTGGAAGCAATAGCATCATTCGTACAATTTCTAACATTTAATAGGAACAAAAATGACTTCTACTACTCATGAACATACCTTGACTACAGCAGAGAATAATGACAATTGTGATGTCATAAAAACATTCGACCATATCTCTTATGATTTCGAGGTACTGGACAAACAAATCAGAGCAATTTTAAAAACAAACTGAATTTTTCACACACACACACACACACACACACACACACGAGTATTGCCCTGCTTCTTAGTCACAATAACACTTATCATGACCGCGGTATCCATGGGTTATCTACTGCTTAATTCGACGCAATTCCTTAAAAGTTAATCGACGAAATAAATGTCACTAAAATACAAAAAAGCAAGGGACAAGGTCGTCTTAGTACATGAAACAGTTCGGAAAACACCATTTCTAAGCTCTAGTACTAGTAACATCAAGGCCCGGCATCACTTAAATTACCGACCCGGACAAAGGCTTCGCGAACACACGACATCTGGACGAAATCGGATTATTTTCTCCGATCCAAACAGTGTATCGAACATAATAATATCACATCTGCGTCTCGGACATGTGGAGTGAACGTACGGCTGCACGATAGGCGACTCAGTTCTCGACACTTCATGCACTATCAATAACGGCAGGAACGGCTCTCGACTTTTATTCATGGTAGAGCGTTCGACGTGAGGACATTGGGAGTCGCCATATTGGATTCATTAGTTGATAGTTTTCGTATCATAACTTTCGTGTTATGAAAGTATGCCTTTCAAGGCAACGGTACATGTAAAATTTTTAAAAATACGTCGTTGCTGCCATGATTTGTTATAATTGAGCGTCACATAATGACATATGCCCGGTTAAAGTTTTCAAGAAATCTAAGTTACAGCATGAAGTCTGAGGTTTCGACACAGTAAAGAAAAAACGTGACCTCCAGTTCTAATTGAAATGAAGTTCATTGTTTTGAACGACTTGTTAATCACCTCTTGGGAACCTAACGATAACGAAAGTCGGTAGACAGCTCTTTTTGTCTTAGATACAGCGTATGACGCCAGAATGACGTCACGTATAGTTTTTTAATATACACACATCAAAAAAAGTTTTGCATCACCTCGGTTCCGAGAGTTCTGGAACTTGTACAGAACACTGGAATAGAGATCAACATAAACATCATTTCCACCCTTTTTATTGCTCATGAAAACCACACATTGCATGTTGTACCACCATACAGTGAGACCTTGAGAGGTGGTGGTCCAGATTGCTGTACACACCGGTACCTCTAATACCCAGTAGCACGCCCTCTTGCATTGGTGCATGCCTGTATTCATCATGTATTCGCAAGTTCATCAAGGCACTGTTGGTCCTGATTGTCCCATTCCTCAACGGCGATTTGACATAGAACCCTCAGAATGGTTAGAGGGTCATGTCGTCCATAAACAGACCTTTTCAATCTATCCCAGGCATGTTCGGTAGGGTTCATGTCTGGAGAACATGCTGGCCACTTTAGTCGAGCGATGTCGTTATCCTGAAGGAAGTCATTCACAAGATGTGCAGGATTGGGGCTCGAATTGTCGTCCATGAATACGAATGCCTCAACAATATGCTGCCGATATTGTTGCACTATCGGTCGGAGGATGGCGTTCATGTATCGTATAGCCGTTACGGCGCCTTCCATGACTACCAGCGGTGTATGTCGGCCCCACATAATGCCACCCCAAAACTGCAGGGTACCTCCACCTTGCTGCATTCGCTGGACAGTGTGTCTAAGGTGTTCAGCCTGACCGGGTTGCCTCCAAACACGTCTTCGACGATTGTCTGGTCAGGGGCATATGCGACACTCACCGGTGAAGAGAACGTGATTCCAGGCCTGAACGGTCCATTCGGCATGTTGGGCCCATCTGTACCACGCTGCATGGTGTCGTGGTTGCAAAGATGGACCTCGCCTTGGACGTCGGGAGTGAAGTTACGCATCTTGCAGCCTATTGCTCACAGTTTGAGTGTTTGAGTCGTAACACAACGTCCTGTGGCTGCACGAAAAGCATTATTCAACATGGCGTTGCTGTCAGGGATCCTCCGAGCCATAATCCGTAGGTAGCGGTCATCCACTGCGGTAGCAACCCTTGAGCGGCCTGAGCGAGGCATATAAGCGACAGTTCCTGTCTCTCTGTATCTCCTCCATGTCCGAACAACATTGCTTTGATTTACTCCGGGACGCCTGGACACATCCATCGCTGAGAGCCCTTCCTGGCACAAGGTAAAAATGCGGACGCGATAGAACCGCGGTATTTACCGTCTGGGCATGGATGAACTACAGACAACACGAGCCGTGTAACTCCTTTCTGGTGGAATGACTGGAACTGATCGGCTGTCGGACCCCCTCCGTGTAACAGGCGCTGCTCATGCATGGTTGTTTACATCTTTGGGCGGATTTAGTGACATCTCTGAACAGTCAAAGGGACTGTGCCTGTGGTACAATATCCACAGTCAACGTCTATCTTCAGGAGTTCTTCGAACTGGGGTGATGCAAAACTTTTTTGATGGGTGTAAAACGTACGAAACAACATACGCGCCAGTCCGTATTAAGTCACAATTAACGAAGATTTATTATAATCTACTGATTTCCAATCAATGTGATTTCTTCAGACACACAAGAGATCGTCGTTTACCCGGGACACTTTATACCCCCCCCCCCTACACACACACACACACACACACACACACACACACACACACACACACACCGGGACGCCCACGGACGCCCTCAAAACCAGGACAAATCCGGGGACACGTACCAGCCCTATGACGGCACCTGTCGCGCCACTGCAGTAAAAAATGAAATGATCGTGTGGCATTTTTGGCCGGGAGGTCCCCGCCGGGTGTAAGTCTTATTTCAGATGAAGCTACATTGGGCGACTTGCGCGTCGGTAAATGATGAGAGAATGATGAGGACAACACAACGTCCAGTCCCCGAGCGGAGAAAATCTCCAATCCGGCCGGTAATCGAACCCACAACCGCTGCACGCTAGGCAAGCCCGTAACCACTTAGCTAAGAAGGCGGATGCCATCACAGTTTTAACTATGGGGGAACAAAATCACTCACGCAAGTTTTGCATCAGAACAACAGTGTGGTTCGGAGTGGTAACAAGTAACTCTAGGTAGTGTTTTTCGGTGTACGAATTAGCTTTGCAGTGTTGTATTTTGTTTGCAAGTAATATTTCTTCTAATTGCATCTTTAGTTGTTTTTGTACATATTGTAGGGTACAACAATGTGTATCACGCGTAATAACAATGGGAGCGTTCAACTACCACAGTGTTACGTTGGAGTGACACCGAACATAGCAGTTTAGGGTTGTAGCGGACAAAATAGATAGTATAAAAACTAATTTTTTATGTTCTCTTTTTTCTTTATCCGTCCCGACAGCTGAGAGGTCAGCGTGACGGATTGCCGTCCTACGGGCCCGGGTTCGAGTTCAGGCTGGGTCAGAAATTTTCTCCGCTCAGGGACTGGGTGTTGTTTTGTCTTCATCATCATGCCATCCCCAACCGGCGCGCAGGTCGCCCAGTGTGGAGTCGAATCTAGTAAGACCTGCACCAAGGCGGCCGGACCTACCCCGCAAGCGGCCTCCCCGCCAATGACGACAAACGCTCATTTCATTTTTTCTTTAACGGACAAAGATCGAGAAGACACGACGTAAATGGGATGAAATTAACAAGAAGGATGCCGTAGAAAAGTCAGATTTCTTGTAATGACAATCAGGCGAGAGAGAGAGGACTGTTCGGTTCCGAGGAGTACATTAGGCAATAGACAAAACAAAGAGGTGGCCATGAAATCTTTTTAAGGAATAGAAAATTTTCTCCCGAGAACATCAGTGATAAAAGGAAACGAAATGTTACAAACTTTTTGAAAGTTTAGATGTCAGCTTATGCCTTTTGAATAGAATGAATTCTTAAATGCAGTGTGCAAATATGCAGAGCAACTGGAAATGAAGCATCGGTTCAATAACATTGAAATGAAGGAGAGTAAAGACTTTTACTATGATTTTATGAAAAGACATGAAGATTTAAAGCGGAGGGCTGCTGAGTCCACGAATTTTCAGCGAGCCGCAGGTTTCAGCAAGGAATAAGCTGACTGATTTTTTGACAGCCATTTATGATCTACATAAAGTATTTGTAACAAAAATGGTTCTTTTTCCATACTATTATTTCATATCCTACACACTCTTCAAAAATTTAAATGACCAGGATTCAAAGAGTGTAAAATACAAAAAAGAAGAACTTATTCGAATTTCTTAATTCTACTTGATAACCCTGCAACGCTTCACAATTGCTAAATTTTCGTGGGAATGGGAATACGTCCTGGTCTGGGGGAATTGCGTCAGGACATAAACTTCGGCTTCTCGTTCTGACTTCATCTACTCTGGAAGTATGGAACACAAAATTATAATAAATCCTGTAGAATGTGAATGAAAAAGATCTCGAAAATTTTTTGACTCATTTAATTCATTGTTTCGCATGATACTCTAATAAATATTTGGAGAGACATGACTATATATTATTTGTAAACAACAGTGTACAGGTTTATGTTAAAATTGACTGCGAGGAAGAAAACGCTGTGCTGTACAACTGTGCGGTTTAGTTTTCTTTTCACAGTCGATTTTAACTACGATAGCAGGGCATTCAAACTGCAACACAGATTACTTCTCCCATTGTACACTCCTGGAAATGGAAAAAAGAACACATTGACACCAGTGTGTCAGACCCACCATACTTGCTCCGGACACTGCGAGAGGGCTGTACAAGCAATGATCACACGCACGGCACAGCGGACACACCAGGAACCGCGGTGTTGGCCGCCGAATGGCGCTAGCTGCGCAGCATTTGTGCACCGCCGCCGTCAGTGTCAGCCAGTTTGCCGTGGCATACGGAGCTCCATCGCAGTCTTTAACACTGGTAGCATGCCGCGACAGCGTGGACGTGAACCGTATGTGCAGTTGACGGACTTTGAGCGAGGGCGTATAGTGGGCATGCGGGAGGCCGGGTGGACGTACCGCCGAATTGCTCAACACGTGGGGCGTGAGGTCTCCACAGTACATCGATGTTGTCGCCAGTGGTCGGCGGAAGGTGCACGTGCCCGTCGACCTGGGACCGGACCGCAGCGACGCACGGATGCACGCCAAGACCGTAGGATCCTACGCAGTGCCGTAGGGGACCGCACCGCCACTTCCCAGCAAATTAGGGACACTGTTGCTCCTGGGGTATCGGCGAGGACCATTCGCAACCGTCTCCATGAAGCTGGGCTACGGTCCCGCACACCGTTAGGCCGTCTTCCGCTCACGCCCCAACATCGTGCAGCCCGCCTCCAGTGGTGTCGCGACAGGCGTGAATGGAGGGACGAATGGAGATGTGTCGTCTTCAGCGATGAGAGTCACTTCTGCCTTGGTGCCAATGATGGTCGTATGCGTGTTTGGCGCCGTGCAGGTGAGCGCCACAATCAGGACTGCATACGACCGAGGCACACAGGGCCAACACCCGGCATCACGGTGTGGGGAGCGATCTCCTACACTGGCCGTACACCACTGGTGATCGTCGAGGGGACACTGAATAGTGCACGGTACATCCAAACCGTCATCGAACCCATCGTTCTACCATTCCTAGACCGGCAAGGGAACTTGCTGTTCCAACAGGACAATGCACGTCCGCATGTATCCCGTGCCACCCAACGTGCTCTAGAAGGTGTAAGTCAACTACCCTGGCCAGCAAGATCTCCGGATCTGTCCCCATTGAGCATGTTTGGGACTGGATGAAGCGTCGTCTCACGCGGTCTGCACGTCCAGCACGAACGCTGGTCCAACTGAGGCGCCAGGTGGAAATGGCATGGCAAGCCGTTCCACAGGACTACATCCAGCATCTCTACGATCGTCTCCATGGGAGAATAGCAGCCTGCATTGCTGCGAAAGGTGGATATACACTGTACTAGTGCCGACATTGTGCATGCTCTGTTGCCTGTGTCTATGTGCCTGTGGTTCTGTCAGTGTGATCATGTGATGTATCTGACCCCAGGAATGTGTCAATAAAGTTTCCCCTTCCTGGGACAATGAATTCACGGTGTTCTTATTTCTATTTCCAGGAGTGTATACTGTTTCCCTGCATACGCTTCCCACGCCCGGGTTCCCGGGTTCGATTCCCGGCGGGGTCAGGGATTTTCTCTGCCTCGTGATGGCTGGGTGTTGTGTGCTGTCCTTAGGTTAGTTAGGTTTAAGTAGTTCTAAGTTCTAGGGGACTTATGACCACAGCAGTTGAGTCCCATAGTGCTCAGAGCCATTTGAACCATTTTTCCGTGCATACATAATTTAAAAATAAAAATTGTACACTCAACAATGTGCTGTCTTATTTTCTCCATCGCTGTCGGTTTTAACAGAAAATCTGTATATTCGCAAAGTTATATTTATGGTGTGTCGACTTATGACTAGAAAACTACTAAGCGATTTGAAGCGGCCGAAACTTTGTAACACTACCTGTTCGCAGATTAAAGTAGACTCCGTGCAAACAGGCCTCGGAGGGCATAACAGCATCGACCGACCGCCATGCCATCCTCAACAATAGGCTTTACTGGTTGTGGATATGGAGGGGCATGTGGTCTCCCGGCCGTTGTCAGTTTTCGTGACCGGTGTCGCTACTTCTCAATCAAGCAGCTTCTCAATTGGTCTCAGATGGGCTGCGCGTGCATTCCGCTTGCCAACAACACTCGGGAGACCCCGAAGGCCACCCATCCAAGTGCTAGCCAGGCCAGAAAGCAGTTAACTTCGGTGATCTGGCGGGAACCGGTGTTACCACTGCGACAAGGACGCTGGTTGCAGATTAAAATTACGGGAAATAATGCGACTGAAGCTACTCTCCTCACAGATGTATCTGTTGGAGATGTGGGTCTCATTCCCTGTATACCAGAGGCGTAAAAACATGCTTGTACCATGTGCCGCAAACCTCACCCCGTGACTATGTAAAGTAGGTGAGGAAAAAAATTTAAAAAATAAATAAACCATATACATATTTACTTCACATCATTTGTTTCACAGATATTCATTTCATTTAACAAATGTAATTGCAACAAAGTATTTTTGCAGAAACATTATTTATACAAGTTAATTTGAAACATGACACTCCGAAAACCAGTACTCGAAGTGAATAACCTGGGACTGAACTTTATAAAAGACTTATTCAACTCTGATGGCATCTGCACCACTTAGTTTGCATACAAAACTTCAAACCCGACCACGTTTTTCTTCTTTTTCTTGAGGTTTTGTCCCGCATCGGTGCAGGGTCGTTATTGTTATGAACGGATTCGATATGGTTACTTTAAGGGTTCATCAGATACCCTTTCCTGTCTGACGGGAGGCGTGCTAAGGTAGTCTGTGCTGTTGCGGTTACCACTGAGTCCGGATGGCCTAATGGTAAGCGAATCTGCCTACTAAGTAGAAGACCTGTGTTCAAATCTCAGTCCAGCACAAATTTTCAGCTTACCCCATTGATATCAATGCCCATTGGCAGTTAATCTTTAATTCCTTTGTGACTTGATTTATAGTGGCTGCAGGATGATGGCCATTACTTCCGATATGTTCTCTATATTTTCCAACCATCTGCAGTTCTTATTGCACCCATTATTTCTCTAATAATCCTCCTTTCCAGTACCTGTGTGTTCATCTTTAGGCATTCAGATCCATATAAACATTCTGCTCATACCACTGTGGTGTAGTGTTTTAGTTTTGGTTTTTTCTCTAGATATACATTTCTTGTTGTAAATATTTTTGGTCAAACCTTATGCTCTTTCCATTTTGTTAATATTTACATCTATTGTAGATTTTTCTAGTCCATTCTGTTGTACAGTTTCTCCAAGATATTTACATTTATTTACCTGCTCTATTTTACCCATTTGTGTCTATGAATTCTGGCGCATTATTTAATATTTGTCATGAATTTTTCAGCTGAAAGTTTGAGACAAAGTCCTGTTTGCTATTTTTTCCAGAAGGTTTATTTGAATAACTGCTTCTGCCCGGTTTTCTGAAAATATTGTAAAATCATCCGCAAAAGCCAAGCAGTTTACCTTAATTCCATTTGATTTCCTTCCGAGAGTCATTGCTTCAATTTTGTGATTTTTTAGCTCCGAATTCCAGATCCATACTTTTTTCTAGAACATAATTAAACAGTATAGGTAATAAACCACCACCTTGTCTAACACCAGTTTTTTTTTCTTCAATGGCTGAGATACTTCTCCCATGAATTTGACTTTAGATATTGTACCTGTAAGTGTTTCACGAATGACATTTGCTAATTTTGATTTAATACAAAATTCTCTAATGACCTTATCTGTTGTTTCTGTGTCTATACAATCAAATGCTTCCTTGAAATCAATAAATTGCACTATTATTGGTTTGCAGGTAACATTTTATGGCGAATTATTGACATCATTATTATTATTATTCTTGGCGGCAGTGATCAGACATAAATCATTGGCAGTCTGAATCTTTCCAGGAAGAGGTAATGAGTCCAGCAATCAAATGATTTGCCGGCCGCGGTGGCCAAGCGGTTCTAGGCGCGTCAGTCCGGAACCGCGCGACTGCTACGGTCGCAGGTTCGAATCCTGCCTTGGGCATGGCTGTGTGTGATGTCCCTAGGTTAGTTAGGTTTAAGTAGTTCTAAGTTCTAGGGGACTGATGACCTCAGATGTTAAGTCCCATAGTGCTCAGAGCCATTTGAACCAATCAAATGACTTACAAACAATAAGACAGTATTGTACACACGTTTTAATTAGGTTGATTTTAAATGTGGATGCAAGATGTGGGTGAATCAAGTATCGCTAGGGAGAGAATCGGTGCTGAAGTAGCGTGTTTTGTAGCTTGTGTGGAGAGTTAGATTTCTTTCCTGAGGAGCTGTGGGTACCACCCGCGATGCACTGAGGATTGCTCCATTATTCTATAAATAACGATTGTTAGAAATAAGCAGTAACAATTGTTTAATTGATTCCTTAGTTCGTGATTTAATAAAGCAGCTAAAAAACCTAAAATTTACCTTTCATCATTTTAAAAACTTAAACGTTCAAAGAAAATCATTCACTCTAAAGTTTAGTTAGGTGGTAAAGTTGGTAAAGGGAGGGTGGGTGGGGGGCACGGCTGGGTGGAACTAGCTAATATCTGAATCCACCTTGGGGTACTGGTCTGAGAAAGTTTAGGGACCACTGTCTTATATGAAGAACGTGGGAAATCTCCCAAAATCACCCTCAAATTGACTTTCGTAGTGATGAATCTCTGAAATCATCGTCGCAAGTTCTTACTGGCATTCTGGACGTGTCCGTATACCCGCCTCAACAGTGGAATGTCAATTACGAACATTACGGCAACATAACACCCAATCCTCGAGAGGAGGAAACCATCGACCCGGTCGCACGCAACGGGTTTTGAGAAGGTCTCGATTCAAGGAGAGAAGAAAAAGGTTCTGTAACTTACACAGTTTTGTAGAGTAGTAAACTATCATTACTAGAAATTCAGAAAAAATACCGTAATAGATTCCTGAAGAGAGCATGTGGCCCCTCTTTGTCCCCTCTCCCTGGCGAACGCTTATGCGAAAGACTGTTGATGCTATACTTCGTCCATCATGATAATTACCCTGTCGTAAATAAACGCGGCAATCGGTCTGCTGCCGTAGTACTCGCACTGGTGATGCGCTCTTTGAAGTAGATCCTTCTTACTACATCTTAGGGATCTTATTACCACGTCACTATACATGAAATTCAGAAATTCTGATGTAGTAACAGCCATCAACGTTCTTCTTAATCATACGTTAGCTATGCAGTTTTTTATTTGAAAATCAGTGTACAGTCGCAGGCTCCGCATTGTTGAGGTCTGATTGTCGCAGTGTGAAAATGGTTGACGCTGTTTCCTGCTCCATTGTGGAACAAGCGCTTCGAACACCGTTAAAAATGGAGAGAAACAGCTTGTTCTTAAAATGTTGTTCACAAGTTTACAGAGAAAATCGACTTTGAAGTTTTCCGAGGAACCTTATTTACTTACGACATTTTGTAAACGAGACGCGCGGCTCAACAGGTAGCGTTGGAGAGTCGTAATCGTATGTTCCAAGGGTCGCGGTTCGAATTTCGTTTTCGTCTGTTTATCTATTTTTTTTTTGTTTTTGTTCAGTTTCAAACCTACATCATTTAAATATGAAATTCACCAAATTTATCCTGATAAGCAAATATCTTATATTTTTTCTTCCAGTTTCTGATTATAGTTGCAGATTTCATTGCAAAAATATATTCTACTATCGATATATAAAAGATTGTAAAATAAAGGGGAAAAAGTGAAAAATCGAACACTTTGTTTTGGACTGGATTATGCGCACAGCTTTATACCACAGATGTAGTCTCACAAGAGCCAGAGTGATAAGCATCATCGAAACATGGTAAACAATTTTCACGACATCGAGCACACCGCATAAATGCTGCATTTTTACAGTTTCTATCATGCAACTACAATCTGAAGGCAATAAAATTGATCTGGAGCCAAATTAAGGGATTTGTCACGAGAAATAACACGGCATTTAAGCTACCAGACGTACTGGAAACTAATGCACAAAGCTTTGCCACCCGTCACTGCCAAACGCCGGCGGGATGCAGGACAGTGCATTAAAAAAAATTATAATAATAAAAAAGTGGCGCTTGGGCTTCGTGGATTCCGTTGTTGATCAGCTCTTTATGAATGTAGCATGACTGTTCCACTACTGAAATGAATTTCTCGGATTCGAATGCGGAAGGAATTCAGAAACTACCAGACGACTGACTGTAGGTAATTCCTTCAGTGGCTTCAATATTTAACTATACGGTGAGCTCACTGCAATAAGCTTCTGCGTCACACATAGCTCACGCAGAAAAATTACGCCATGTTTAAGTTAGGAATTTTCTCCGCTCTGGTTCTTAATTACAATACTATGTTAGCTAAGTCCGACAGCACATTATGTTTTCCGTCTGCTCCCCGAAGAAGCGCATTGCCAAATTTCCAGAGTTTTGGCGAATATAATTTCATTCTGTTTAAAAATTAAATGACGTTCGAGGCTGTAGTGTTTCTCTGCTTGTCTCTTTCTACGTCGCAACTGCAACTGTTAACAAGTTACTGCAGGTTAGTTGCACCAGCTGGCTGGCCAGTGCTCTCCAAGTCGAAAGCGCCGGTAAAATTCTTATCCTGTATTATCGCTCAGTCAATGTGCCCGTAACGCACAGCATAACGTATCCTTATCATCGTACTTCGTACTCGAGACTACTTGGCTATCGCTCCACCTCCACGTGAAACGAAACCCAATGATATTCCAGCAAACGCGAACGGCGAACGAATACATTGTGCAACGTTTACATCAAGATTATTTTTAAGATGAACGCAGTATATCATGACGTCGTTTGATTGGTTAAACTGAAAATAAGATAAGTCGTTACACATGTTCCACGGACATCGCAACGCAACAGTAAAGAGGCGGCAGAAGCGCGGTGTGGGCTTGGTTGTGACAGCGCGGCTGCCAGACTGGCAAAGCGTTAGTCCCGTGGGCGGCGGGGGGGGGGGGGGGGGGGGGGGGCGGAGCGAGCGCATGGCGGTCAAGGTCACAGCAGGCCTGGCGAGACGTGGAGGGAGCGCAGGGGCAAGCAGAAAGCTGTTCCTGCCGAGTTATTAAGTAACGCGGCCTGTAGGTGCTGCATGCTGTACGATCTGGCGCGTTCGTATTTGTGACACAGAAAAGGCGCCAACGTAACGTAATAGCTCAGTATACGCAATATACAGAAAGGAAACCTGAGGACCGCTCCTTCGATTTGTATGAAGTCAAGCGTTGCGCCAGACGCCTTTCAGAAGCCGAGTAAACGAGAAAAGATAGCTACTTACTACTGCGCCTGAAAATGGGCATTCATACGAAAAGGAAGTAATACACTGACGAAAAAAAAACTGCCCCACCAAGAAGGATTTGTGCCCCGTAAACGAAAGTTCTTAGGCGTGTGTCTACATCTGAGATGCTTTCTATTCAAATTTCGCTATAGTCCTTCGACCATAGATACTATTAGACTGGCCTTGCTGTGCAGAAGGTATAGGGCTGGTGTGGCTCCAACACAAACCACATGACTGTTGGAAAAACGTGGCGAGATTTCAAATCAGCGGTCTGCCATCCTATGTTTGTATCATATTTTACCCACATTTCTCAATTGACTGCCAAACGCTTCCAACAAAAATTACTTTTTTATTTGCGAAAAATTATGTCAGAACTACGTTTGACCTGGATTTGTTCACAGTACCATTTATAAAATCTAACAAATACATGGAACGCCCCTCTGGTGGGCAGCGGGACGAAATTACTATAAACTATCAATTAAAGTAAAATGTCGTTAAAATTCTTTTAAACAGTAAGAGTGGGCTCGTATCAAAGCTTTAAATATTGGATCCGTCGCGTTTTGAGCTCTAGTCACTTATGAAAGAAAATGGGATATAGGAATTATGTCAACTATAGGTGCCAAAATTGCCGACTTTAGGAGCAGGTCCATTTTAGATATCAATTTTAGGTGCACTTCAAAGGTTCAGTTCCTGCTATTTTTAAAAAAGTTTAAACTATCAGTTTAGAAAAGTGATGTTTTAGATGAAAGGTGAGACTTTGAAGTTTCAGAAAAAATTTAGGAGCCTACATTTATTTAATAGTATTAGCAGGTGGAAAAAAATTCTCTTCATGTGTCGACTATAGGTGCTCTTACCTTATTATAATCTCACTTGTATATACAAAAAGGCGCGTATGTGCAGATGGCTTAAAGTTTTTCCGTTTCAGGGCCTGTATCCAAAGCTACCTTCGGTTTTCATCCTTCGGGAACCTATGAATAGGAACGAGAAACAGTTATACTTACTTCTGTAACCGAATTATCACTTTCCAAAATGTAATATGAGTCTGACTTTACAGGCATCACTTTCAACTCTTTAATTTACGTGATACTCTATTTCAAGGGTAAAAAACATAAAAGCCACTTCAGTAGATTTCAATAAACGCATCTGCACTATCATAGAAACACACGTGAAATGTAATGCCATTTCCCCCGACAAAACGCTGAGTACAGCCATAAGTGCAACACGAAACAACCATGTTTTGCCAACATTCACGTGACTTTAGCCCAGAGATGTTGGAGCCACGAAAATGACGTCTGGGCCAGTCTATTATATTTATGGTCGAAGCTCCAGTCACATAAGAGTGGCGCTAGTGGAGCCACTATGAGGATGCAAAACAGGCCTGATTTAAGTACACGCTGTAACCATAGTGAGGGCTGGTTACCTTTGATATTACACGCGGTGAGTTGGCTTCAGTCAAGAACACCTTTAAGGCGACAAAGACGCCGTTATCTGTACCTCAATGAGTTCGAATGAGGTCGTGTAATAGGGCTACGAGAAGCTGATTGTTCCTTCTGAGACACTGTAGAAAGGCTTGGCAGGAATGCAGCCACTGTACATGATTGCTGGCAGCGGTGGCCATGAGAATGTACAGCCGAAAGAACACCTGGCTCCGGACGGCCACGTGGCACTGCCGAAAGAGAAGACCATCGTGTCCGGCGTTTCGGCGTTGGCTCCGGCGCATCGTACAGCATCGGCAATTTGAGCAGCAGCTGGCACCACAGTGACACAACGAACTGTCACAAACCGGTTACTTCAAGGACAGCTCCGAGCCACACGTCCTGTAGCAGTCATTGGGCATTCCATTGACCCCAAACCACCACCATTTGCGACTTCAGTGGTGTCGTACGAGAGCTCGTTGGAGGGCAGGGTGGAGGTCTGTTGTGTTTTCTGATGAAATCCGGTTCTGCTTCGCTGTCAGTAATGGCCATGTATTGGTTAGGAGGAAGCCAGTTGAGAGCCTGCAACCAACAAGTCTTCGTGTTAGACACACTGGAGCTACACCTGGAGTTATGGTCTGTGTGCGATTTAGTACAACAGGGACACTCTGATGGTTAACCTGCACACCCTGAGCGCAGATTTGTATGTCCATCTGGTGATTCCATGTAATGTGCTACCGTCCATGAACAGCATTCCAGGGTTTTTCTCCAACAGCATAACGCTCACCTGCATACCGTTGTTGTAACCTAACATGCTCTACAGAGTCGACATGTCTTGGCCTACTCGGTCACCAGGTCTGTCTCCCATCGAGTACATATGGGATATCATCGTACGTCAGATTCATCAACAAACAGCATTAACCGTCCCTGTATCGACCAATTAAGTGCAACAGTAATGGAACTTCATCCCACAAACTGACATCCAGCATGTGTACAACACAATGCACAAGACGTGCTTCCATTCAACATACTGGCGGTTACACAAGTTAATAATGTACAGTGTTTCACATTTGCAATTGCTTATATCGCGCTTACATTAACCTGTTGTATTCCAGTGTTACTTAAATATGTTAACAAGACAAATGTTTTCCTGAAATTTCATTAATGTACATTAATTATTTGTTACACGAATTCTTTACAGACGAATGGAAAAACTGGTAGAAGCCGACCTCGGGGATTCCGTAGAAATATTGGAACACGTGAGGCAATACTGACCCTACGACTTATCTTATAAAATAGATTAAGGAAAGTCAAACCTACGTTTCTAGCAATTGTAGACTTAGAGAAAGCTTTTGACAACGTTGACTGGAATACTTTCTTTCAAATTCTAAAGGTGGCAGGGGTAAAATACAGGGAGCGAAAGGCTATTTACAATTTGTACAGAAACCAGACGGCAGTTATAAGAGTCGAGTGGCATGAAAGGAAAGCAGTGGCTGGGAAGGGAGTGAGACAGGGTTGTAGCCTCTCCCCGATGTTATTCAATCTGTACATTGAGCAAGCAGCAAAGGTAACAAAAGAAAAATTCGGAGTAGGTATTAATATCCAGGGAGAAGAAATAAAAAATTTGAGGTTCGCCGATGACATTGTAGTTCTGTTTGAGACAGCAAAGGAATTGGAACAGCAGTTGAACGGAATGGACAGTGTCTTGAAAGGAGGATACAAGATGAACATCAACAAAAGCAAAACGTGGATAATGGAACGTAGTCGAATTAAGTCGGCTGATGCTCAGGGAATTAGATTAGGAAATGAGACACTTAAAGTAGTAAAGGAGTTTTGCTATTTGGGGAGCAAAATAACTAATTCAAAATGGTTCAAATGGCTCTGAGCACTATGCGACTTAACTTCTGAGCTCATCAGTCGCCTAGAACTTAGAACTAATTAAACCTAACTAACCTAAGGACATCACACGCATCCATGCCCGAGGCAGGATTCGAACCTGCAACCGTAGCGGTCACGCGGTTCCAGACTGAAGCGCCTAGAACCGCAAGGCCACACCGGCCGGCAAAATAACTAATGATGGTCGAAGTAGAGAAGATATCAAATGTAGAGTGGCAATGGCAAGGAAAGCGTTTCTGAAGAAGAGAAACTTGTTAACATCGAGTATAGATTTAAGTGTTAAGAAGTTTCCGAAAGCATTTGTATGGAGTGTAGCCATGTAGGGAAGTGAAACATGGACGATAAACAGTTTGGACAAGAAGAGAATAGAAGCTTTAGAAATGTGGTGCTACAGAAGAATGCTGAAGATTAGATGGGTAGATCACATAACTAATGATGATGTATTGAATAGAATTGGGGAGAGGAGGAGTTTGTGGCACAAGTTGACAAAAAGAAGGGACCGGTTGGTAGGACATGTTCTAAGGCATCAAGGGATCACAAATTTGGCATTGGAGGGCAGCGTGGAGGGTAAAAATCGTAGAGGGAGACCAAGAGATGAACACACTAAGCAGATTCAGAGGGATGTAGGTTGCAGTAAGTACTGGGAGATAAAGAAGCTTGCACAGGATAGGGTAGCATGGAGAGCTGCATCAAACCAGTCTCAGAACTGAAGACCACAACAACAACAAATATTTGTTGGTGTTGCGATATTTTCCGTCAGTCTATAACCAGGTAAACGAAAACTTTTATGAAAGGAAATGCTAATGAAACAAGTTTTGATAAATCTTTAGTTAAAAGCTTATTACGCAACCTTTTAAATTCACTACTGTTCACATGTGCAAGCCGTGAACTGCCACTGCTTTTAGCTTCAGGCGAAAATAAAGCCTCATTGTTTTGCAAATTTCAGTTTTTTTCCTTGCAGCAATTTTATTGTACTACTTTTTTTTTCTTCTGAGACTGTGAGCTAATAAATCAACTTTTCCTTCCAACAGGAACAACCGTTAGGGGTATACTGCACGAGTGTCATCTTTTGCATCAGTGCTGGAATTTTCATTCATATCTTCAACCTGAAAGTAACACATAGGTATTATTTACTAGCACACCTGGATGAAAAGTCATTAATGACGATTGGCAGCCGTCCGAAACTAATTAGAAATAAATTAAAGTGCACGGCCGGACAGCCTAAGTGGTTAACACGACCGATCGCTATACGCGGTAAATTCACATTGAAATCTCCGTTCGGCACAGTTTTTCGTATGCCACCAATAGATATTATGTCTATTCCTAACATAGCTAATGCCAATATATTCGCAGTCAGCGAATTTACTTAGAATTAACAGAGGTGTTACTTTAAATGAAGACATCCCACTGGATTAAAATTGAAATTATACAAATGTTTTGAATTAGGCTCGGACCAGTATGTCTTACGTAATATGAGTCATATTCTTTTGATAGATGATTAATAAGGGTCCCAACGGATTTTTTTTTTACCTTTGTCTTGAATATGAGACGTGTTTGAGCTTCTTCTTCTTCGCCATTTTCTTCCACCACTAAGTACAACAGTCAATCGCGATAACTGAGGAACGAGCGTCTACTTCCACGAACTGCTCTGAGCTGCAGGCTACTTGGGTTGGGATTGGGTTGTTTGGGGGAAAGAGACCAAACTGCGAGGTCATCGGTCTCATCGGATTAGGGAAGGACGAGGAAGGAAGTCAGCCGTGCCCTTTCAAAGGAACGATCCCGGAATTTGCCTCGAGCGATTTAGGGAAATCACAGACAACCTAAATCAGGATGGCCGGACGCGGAACTGAACCGTCGTCCTCCCCAATGACAGGCCATTGTGCTAACCACTGCGCCACCTCGCTCGGTGCAGGCTACTTGCACGTGGCGCTGCGCTCAAATAAGAAACCTTAAACTTCAATTTTCTCCATACTGTAGTGAGCTGTGGCTTTCCTTCCAACTATAAAAACACTTTCGATATGTTAGTTACATTTAGTAAACAGCAAAGTGTCACCTAAAATTAACCAAACATAACATGTAAACAGTACATTTTGTTGTTATTATTTTATTTCATTCAATACATTTTAAACATGTCAAACATGGGCAAAATAATAAGGTTGTCTAATCCTAAGCAGATTCAGAAGGATGTAGGTTGCAGTAGGTACTGGGAGATGAAAAAGCTTGCACAGGATAGAGTAGCATGGAGAGCTGCATCAAACCAGTCTCAGGACTGAAGACCACAACAACAACAATCTTGGCCTCATAGCAGTGTAGCTGCCCTGTGCAAACGGCTGTTACTTTATTTGTGCCTTTAATCTAGCATGAAGATACATAGCAGCCGTACGTTACTATTAATTGTATTTCATGTATCTCTTACTTTCCTAAAATGTTTGTCTGCAAATTGTTAACATAACAGAACCTGTTAAGAGATTCACAGAAATGTTAGTTTTTTTCATTATGTTTGTAGCTAGTTTAGTCCTTGGAATGAGGAACAAAGCAATGGTTTAGCAGTAATGACGTGTACGTAACTTTCTTTGTTAGGCATAGAGCATAAGGGCTTACCATCAAATGAATTATCGGCAATATGGCGAAATAACTCTATGAAAAACATTCTCCTGTCAATGCTATGCTCATTTTGTGTCGTCATATGGTTCCGTCATTAAGGAAATTAAACGCGAAAAGTGAAAGCAATAAATCTTTTATATAACGGTTATATTTTTGAAAAGTATAATATAGGACTATCTTCAGCGGCGATTCGAAAATTATAAATGTAAGCACTGAAGAATAATTGAAAAGTTTAATTTCATTCACGATAACTGATGTTTTTAGAAAGCCTGCAACTGTGTCATTCATAGCGCAAGTAAAAACTCTGCACGAGTTACTTTTTTCATGCATAGTATGACGCATATCCAGAACTTATTCTCAATATCAGTTGCTAATTTGGTGTTTTATGTGATATTCGTCGTTTATGTTGTTCTGATTCTATTGCCCTGCAGTAGTCATTTTGTGGTTTCATAACAATCGGATAGTCAGAAAAATAAATCTTGCGAACTTTTAGATGCTAATGATAAAAAATAGTATTTGTCGTCTGTCTACTTACAAGTACTGTGCGTCTTTCATTGTGCAGAAATCCACATAAATCATAACTTACGATGTTTGTTTATGTGAAATTGAAATATGGCACAATGATGTTACAACGGTGTGGCTTCCCAAAGAGTTTGGATGTAGTCAGAGATGTTCCGTGCACGATAAATTGAACATTTCTGACCGCATCCAAACTCTTTGCGAAGCCGTGCTGTCTTAACATATTTGTAACACATACTGGTTTATCAACAGTGTGATTTGGAGTTTGCGTTTATGTGTATTTCTCCACGATGAATGAGGTACAGTACCTGTAAGCAGACAGGCAAAGAAAATATCATTTTACAATATTAGCTTTACTATATTAGGACTTAAAAAACCACAAAATTTATTTTTAAGACTTTGCGATTGTAGTAGAATCACAAAAAGACGATTGCGGGGCGATAGAGGAACAACACACAGGAAGAACAGCACATAAAACATCAATGTAAATAGTTCGACTTGAACGTGAGTATAAATTCTCGAAACGCATAAAGTTACGCACCAAAAAACGAGAACTTATAAAAACGTGAGATATTGCAGATCGCTTCCCACGCCCGGGTTCCCGGGTTCGATTCCCGGCGGGATCAGGGATTTTCTCTGCCTCGTGATGACTGGGCGTTGTGTGCTGTCCTTAGGTTAGTTAGGTTTAAGTAGTTCTAAGTTCTAGGGGACTGATGACCATAGATGTTAAGTCCCATAGTGCTCAGAGCTATTTGAACCATTTTTTTTTTTATATTGCAGAGTTTCATTGTTTATATCATGAATCGCGAAATTGATTTTGCAGGGAAGGATTTGTAGATACAGATGAATACTAGCAGTGAACTACAAACTAAACCCAGATAGAGTCACATGGTACGCACAATTACAATTGTATTTCTTCTGAAATTTCACAGATTGTCCCGCCCTCGGTGGTGGCTGTACCGTAACGTGTTAAGGCTTTGCTTCGTGTAGTCTCTCCAGTGTAGTAGTGAGCTCACTGATCTAGCCTAACTCAGCTTCCCTAGACTCACGAACATGTCGGATTTATTGTTGGCAGCAGGTACGGTCTACCTGTGAGCCGGTGCCTTTAGCTGGCTGGTATATTTTCTGTAAGTGGTCTGTTGTGGACTGGCAAGACAGCCAATCCACAGCGACGGGTAGCCGAAAGGCACGCGTTTAAGCTCACGCAGGCTGGCGTGAGGTCTGGAACAGGACACGGAAATGAACTAGCAAAAACAGGACGTAGCTGTGGAATACTTAACTTTAACCCATAATTGGTGAACATCGGTCTGACGGTACATGCATCACAAGATAAATAGCAAATGATAATGGCGCATTGCTAGGTCGTAGCAAATGACGTAGCTGAAGGCTATGCTAACTATCGTCTCGGCAAATGAGAGCGTAATTTGTCAGTGAACTATCGCTAGCAAAGTCGGCTGTACAACTGGGGCGAGTGCTAGGACGTCTCTCTAGACCTGCCGTGTGGCGGCGCTCGGTCTGCGATCACTGACAGTGGCGACACGCGGGTCCAACGTATACTAGCGGACCGCGGCCGATTTAAAGGCTACCACCTAGCAAGTGTGGTGTCTGGCGGTGACACCACATGGCCAGGACGCAAGCCTGTGTATCCAGGCACGCCAGTAAAATGTGGAATTCCTTGCCATTACTGAAGCCCTAACTTTTTATGCTGCAGTATTCTCCAGACGTTGGTTAAGAAGTCTTGAAATTGAAGGAAGATTAGGGTTTAACGTCCTATCTTTTGAAACTGATATTGGTAAAGGTACAAATGGCGCTCTTGCTACAAAAGTGACAACGCAAAATGTCAAGCTTTTCATATAGCAGGGAAAACCATATTCGGCATAATGAAATATCACAAAGACAAAATTATCAGCACTGAGGAGAACGGATATAACATCAGGATCAAGTAGTGTTTTAGTCATTTATAATATAACCCCCCGCCCCCCAAAGAAGTGCCCTTTGTTTTCTTTCTGTCACTTTTAGTGTATTGATCTGACATACAGCAGTAGATTATCTGGAGTTCTGACTTTTTCTACGATAAAACATATACATATGTCACTTTTGATGTTCAATTTATGCTTACTTATAATGTTTTATTTCTAAACATCTTGTTTAAACGCTGGTCAACAGCATGTACGAGTTTTACAAAATTGGTAAGACTGTGCTGTCTTTGATAATAACATTTATCCCTTTACCAGGATCGGTCTTAAACCATCTTCAACGACAGGTGTACAACATACCGAAGTAGACAATTACACATTGCGAAACGATATAAAATCAAAACAGAAAAAAACAGTTGAATCAATGGAAATACTCACAAAAATTATCGCAGATTTATCACATGTCATACATGCTTTGACATATGTTATTAAGGAAAACCGCAATTGCCAATAAAAATGAAAAATTGTAGCAAAATTACAACACGATGGCACACTGACAAAAGGACAACACGTGATGTATAGCAATACAAGTCAAAGAACTTCAAAGTCACAGAAGACAGTCTTGATAATACAAAAGAAGTTGCCCTTGAACACTTCTGTGGTAAACAGATTACAAAATTGAAATATGCTACACTGATTGATATTTTATAAAATAATAAATTACATAAAAAGTAAAAGAGTAACAGGATTGATGAATGTAATAATATACAATATTTTACAATCCAGTAAAAAATGTAAGCATGTAAAACACAAGCTACAGAGCAGTCCACGAAATTACAAGCAGTGAAGTCATATCTGACAAAATACATATTAAAATAAATTAATGTTAAGGATATACAGTTTTTAGGACTGAAGGAAAACAAAAGGACTGTAGAATACGTGCATTTATAACATCGAAAATTTATGCTTATGCTACAATCTAACCTTTTTTCGTTTTTTCCTTTTTTTGGTGAAGAAACATGGTTTACAAATTCGATTAGATTAAATTCAGTTTTTGTTGTGTAGACTCAAAAAATGACATGATTCTCTTGGGTGTGGAACATATCAGAATGTGTAACATAAAAACCTAAAACTTTTGAATATAATACTTATTACCCTGATCATGTGTCAGGAGATTGTCGAAATAGGTGAATACAATGCAGTAAACTGGAACAGCTAATATTTACAGAATTAGCTCACAGTCAGAATGAAACATTAATTAATAAATTTACCATACACAAAATACCTAACCTTGACTGTTGTGACCAAGTGCTGTCAAAACTGAAATCAAACATTTTTATTTAAGCTGGCTTAACAGTCTGTTAAGATATTCGGCTTTAGAGTAGAAGGAGTTGCCTATCAAAAAGTCTTTCAAACTCTGTTCAAACCGCACTTTATCTGAAACAAAGTTTTTAATGGTTGCTGACAGTTTATTGAAAGTATGTGTTCCTGAATATTGGACCCCTTTTTGGACCAAGGTAGGTGATTTTAGGTCTTCATGTAGATTTTTCTTGTTCCTAGTATTGATACTATGTATCGAGCTATTGGTAGGAAATGGAGATGTATTACTTGCAACAAATTTCATTAAGGACTAAATATACTGAGAAGCAGTGGTTAGAATACGAAGTTCCTTGAACAGGTTTCTACATGATTCTTATCACATGCTTTTGCACAATAAAAACTTTTGCTCAGTTTGATGACTTGCCCCAGAATATGATCCCATATGACATAGTAGAATGAAAGTAACCAAAGTATGCAAGTTTTGTTATATTTATATATCATACATCTGATACCATTCTCACTGCAAATACAGACTTGTTTAAGTGCTGAAGCAATTATGTGGTATGCCCTTCCCAACTGAATTTATTATCAAGTTATAATACCAGAAATTTAACACTGTCAACCTATTTGATCTGCATGTCTTCATATGTCATACATGTGCTGGAAGGAAATCTCTTACAGGCTCTGAACTCCATACAGCGGGTCTTCTCAAAGTTTAATGACAGTGAATTAGCTTTAAACCAATTACTAATATCAGTGAACATTTGATTCGCAGCTATTCCTAAATCTGTATTTGGCTTGCTACCTATTTGCAATGTTTGTACCATGTGTAAATAAAATAAAACAAAAACAAAAAAACCATGTAGCATCTGGCAATGTAAAAGACGAGAGGTCATTAATGTACACAAGAAAGAGCAAGAGGTCACCTTGAGGAAGACCACATGCAATTAATTCCTAGCCAGATGAAGACTGACTGCTTACTGCACAGGAATTTCCTGTTAGATAGATAAGACTCAAACCATTTTGCAGCATTGCCAGTGACACCATAATATTCTAATTTACTTAAGAGAATGCTGTGGTTCACACAGTCAAAGGTTTTTGACAGGTCATAGATAATGCCAGTAGCCTGTAATTTATTATCTAATGAATTAATTACATTCTCACTGTAAGTGTAAATAGATTATTCTATATCAGAACCCTTAAGAAATACAAACTGTGACTTGGACAATATATTGTTTGCAGTCAGATACTTAAACCAATTACTAATATCAGTGAACATTTGATTCGCAGCTATTCCTAAAACTGTATTTAGCTTGCTACCTATTTGCAATGGTTGTACCATGTGTAAATAAAATAAAACAAAAACAAAAAAAAACAAAAAACACGTAGCATCTGGCAATGTAAAAGACGAGAGGTCATTAATGTACACAAGAAAGAGCAAGATGTCACCTTGAGGAAGACCACATGCAATTAATTCCTAGCCAGATGAAGACTGACTGCTTACTGCTTACTTAAGGAGACGCTTGAACTCAACATTTTCAAGTATTTTTGAGAAAGCCAGCAAAAGTGAAATTGGTCGATAGTTTGATGGTATCTCTTTACCCCCATTCTTGTTAAGAGGCTTAACTTCAGCATATTTTAGCCAATCTGGAAATGTTCCTCTGACAACGAGACTGATTACACAAATAACTCAAGATAGAACTCAACTCGCATGAGCACTCTTTGATTAACTTTGTTGATATGTTATCATACCCACTGGAATACTTAGATTTTAAGGATTTTATTATGGATGCTACTTCTTTGGAAGACGTGAGCGTCATTTCCATTTCACTGATGTTATTTTTATTGACTGGCCTCAGATACTCCATTGCACTGTTCACCGATCCTGATAACCCCAAGCTGTCAGTAACAGAAATGAAGTACTTGTTTAAGAGGTTTGCAACACTACATGCACTTATTACCAAAGTCTCATTTATTTTTAGAGCTATTTGTTCCTCTTCCTTTGTGACCTCTCCTGTCCCTGTCTTCACTATATCCCATACAGATTTTATTTTGTTGCTTGATGATATTATCTTTTTCTCATAATAAAGCTGCTTCGATTCCTGGTTTACTAGCTTCAATATTTTGCTGTATTCTTTGTCATGCATTACAATTCTAACATCAGAGCTGTTCCTAGACAGTAGATACAGTGTCCTTTTTGTCCAACATGGTATCGTTATTCCTTGCGTAATCGACTGTTTATTTTTTGACTTCTGTGTGATTTGAGTTATCTTTAGGGGAAACCCACTTTCAAAAGCGGAGCTAACTTTATTAATGAATGTTTTGTATTTTCCATTTGAGTCAGAAGTATTGTAAACATCTATCCAGATCATGTCTTTGAGCAGATTCCTGAATTTCTCAATTTCTGATTTATTTATTACCCTTCTGTACTCAGATTGAATAGATTTTTAATACTGACAAGTTTCAACATTTAACACAAGATATTGCATGTCATGGTCAGACAGCCCATTTACTATTGGTTTTGTGATATGTCTTTGTTCCCTAGATTTGTCTACAAAGATATTATCAATAGCAGTCTCGGAGCATTTACATATCCTTTGTAGCAAAGTTCATAGTAGGAACTAAATTGAATGATAGTGTTACTGACTGCAGTAATTGTTCACTGACAGAACTTTCAATAAATCCACATTAAAATCACCAGAAACCACTATTTCCTTATTTTTACCGTGAAATGGGACAGCAGAGCTTCAAGATTTTTTATGAAGAGGTTAAAATTTCCTGATGGTGATCTGTTATACCTACTATTATAAAGGACATATTATGAAATATTACTTCTGTTGCACAAGCTTCTAAGTGTTGCTCTGAGCAAAATTTATTAATATAAATATTCTTGAAATCAAAGCAGATTCTGACAAATGAGGCAGCTCCTTCCTTCTCTATATTTTCTCTACAGAAGTAAGAAGCTAACTTGAATCCTGTAACATTTAACATATCTATACCAGTGTTCACATGTTATTCAGAGAGGCAGATTATATTAACTGGCTTGCTCAGCTTTAATTCTTCAACACAAATAAGTAACTCATTATGCTTAACCCATAGTCCTTGGATACTCTGATGCAATAACGATAACTGATTTTGTGCACTGGCTGAATTACAACTGGATGAACCTAATTTTCCTACCAATTTTTGAGTATCTCTAGTTTCAATCAGAGGCTGCCTGCTTGAATTATGTACATTAAAATTTGCTTTCTGGCTGCCTATTCTATCAATGAGAATGTCATTTTCAGCCTGTCTCTGAACATCTTTTGTTTCTGCCCTCCCTACCCTAAATAAACTGCTGATCTGTCACTTGTAACCACTGGTGCTTTACCACTTGTGATGGTGCCCATCTTAAATTATTTGCTATTAGCCCAGACAGTTTCCCCTTTTCTTTCTAGTTGAAGTGAAGGACATGCTTAGTATAGTCCCAACGAAACTGTTACACGTGAGTTATAAGACTATGTCATCCAATGTCTACACAATCACAAAATGTAACTGAAATTTAATTTATCAGACAGCTAAAAATTAATAAAGACAAATTGTATGATAAAAAGTCAAAGAAAAATGTCATCCAAAGTCTATGCAATCACAAAATGTAATTGAAATTCCATTTATAATAGAGATATAAATTCAAAAGTCAAACTAATACATATGTGTAAAATACATCAACAATGTTACACACATCAGTTAGAAGAATATGTCATCCAATCTCTACACATGTTATACTGTAACTGAAATTCCATTTATCATGTGGATAGAACTTAATAAAGAGGTATGGTACGATAAAAAGGCAAAGGGAAATTTGTAAAAAAGGCCCTATTGGTTAAAAAAAACTTCGGTTACACGATAGATCAAACCAATTTTAATGGCCATAAATTCAGCTAAATATCTACAAATTACAATTACGAACACCTTAAATTGGATAGAACACACAGGAAATGTTGTGGGGAAGGCGAACCAAAGAGTGCATTTTATTGCCAGAAAATTTAGAAGATGCAACAGATCTAATAAAGAGGCAGCCTACACTACGCTTGTCCTTCCGTTTTTCGAGTACTGCTGCATGGTATGGGATCCTTACCAGATGGGATTAACGGATTACACCGAGAAAGTTCAAAGAATGTGATCATGTTTTGTATTAACAAGAAACAGGGGTGAGGGTGTCACTGACATGATGCAGAATTTGGGGTGTAAATCATTAAAACAAAGGCATGTTTTGTTGCGGCGGGAATTTCTCACGAAATTTCAATCACCAATTTTCTTCTCCGAATGCGTAAATATTTTGTTGACGCCTTTTGCATATGGGACAACGATCACCATAATAAAATAAGGGCAATCAGAGCTCTCACGGAGAGATATAGGTACTATTTTCTTTTTTTCCGCATGTTGTTGAGAGTGCAATATTAGAGAATTAGTGTGAAGGTGGTTCGATGAACCCTCTGCGATGCACTTAGTTGTGATTTGTAGAGTAGCCATGTTGCTGCAGATATTCTTAGAAAATGACAATTCAAAATATCCTAATCCACTTCTTCAAAACCGACAAAAGTAAGTGAGATTGAAAGTAATTCTTCAAAGTAAAGCTACTCAAAATATCAACAATACATCATCGCAAATAAGAAAACTCGCATTATAATCAAAAGTATCTTGTTTATTTGGAGAGCTAACAATGGGTAAATCAGACAATTAGGAACTTTTTATGGCCAAAGCACAGAAATGGGATATTTCAGTTATTCATTAAAACTGACGTGACTCGATATTCCATGTCAGTATTCTTCAAATTTGGCACACGCCATATTATTTAACCGTTCTACGCTTTCCTTCATCAGCTAAAGAGACACAAAGTTATCTCGCTGCTTTTTTGTGGCTACAATCCAACAGAACAACACAACTCAGCGAACTTCTTAACAACGATCTGTTCGCTATGGAATTCACTGTTCAACTAATGCTGCAACGCTCTTGTTGTTATGAGTACGTTCCCACTCCAGACAGTGAAAGTGACATAGCTGCCCTCTAACGGTCAAATAATGAAATTATAGAAACACACTTCTGATGAGGGTCAAATCGTTTCTTCAACTCTGTCACACTAAAACTCAAAAACGAAGAATTCTGTTGTGTCAGTTTTGTATGATGGGTGCAAAATGGTTTTAGTACATTGTTCTTTGGCCCCCATGATCCTCCTTGGATCTCCGTATGGACCCCCCCACCCCCCCCCCCCCCAATCTCCCCCCTGTTGGGTCAGCGTTTAGACCTTCACACACCTCCCCAGCCCACAATCTCAATTTATATCGGCTCCTGCACAAAACATTCAGAAAACATTCTCAAACGTTTTTGTTGTGGCTTCCGATGAAGAAAAACATTCTGAGGGAGTTTCGAAATGAAGCGGCCAAGGGTACTGGCTTGCAGAGTTAAAAACCGATTTGTAATGGCGCGGCAAAAAGCGCTCCCACTCGCGACGGCACTCAGCTGCACGTGGAGAGCCGGCTGTACGTGACGCGCGGTGCGAGATGGAAGACGCCGGTGTCTGGGAGTGGCTGGCTCCACGTGGCCAGGAACCGGGCCTGCCGACGACCGGGCCGCGCTGCGTTGCGGAAATAACAGCCGGTCCGCGGGACGGGGAAGGGCGCCGCCGATGGTGGTCAAGGTGGCAGCCAAGGGCACGCGCCTAGCGGCCGTCTCCCCGGCTTTCCTCCTCGCGGGGGTTTCCCGAAGCAGGAGGTGATGCAAAGGGGTCATGACCAAGCGGGGATCCAAGGGAGTGGGGTGGGGGGCTGGGGTGGCGTTGCCATGGGGGTCATTAACCCTTATCCTCTCCTCGCCAAAAACATGAGTGCTTCTCTGGTCATACACCACAGGTCCAAATGGTGGTCAGTTCGTTCTATGTCCTGAAACGTGTCTGTTCATTATTATCATTAAGTACGAAAGTAGAGAGGAGGTTAAACATTAGTTACTTCAGTTTGGAGAGAGCTACTTTCCTTTCATATTTAGCTACAGCCCCACTAACAGTTTGTATCCGATAATCATTTACACTGAAGCGCCAAAGAAACTGGTATAGGCATGTGCATTCACATACAGATGTATGTAAATAGGCAGAATATGACGCTGCGGTCGGCAATGCCTTTATAAGACAACAAGTGTCTGGCGCATTTGTTAGCTCGGTTACTGCCGCAACAATGGCAGTTTATCAAGATTTCAGTTTGAACGTGGTGTTACAGTACACGCACTAGCGATGGGACACAGCATCTCCGAGGTAGCGATGAATTGAGGATTTTCCCGTACGACCGTTTCACGTGTGTGCCTGAATATCAGGAATCTGGTAAAACATCAAATATCCGACATCGCTGCGGCTGGAAGATCCAGCAAGAACGGGACCAACGACGACTGAAGAGAATCGTTCAACGTGACACAAGTGCAACCCATCCTCAAGTTACTGAAGATTTCAATGCTGGACGATCAACAAGGGTCGGCGTGCGAACCATTCAACGAAACATCATCGACATGGGCTATCGGAGCCGTAGGCCCGCTCGTGTACTCTTTCACGACACAAAGCTTTACGCATCGCCTGGGCCCGTCAACACCGACATTGAGCTGTTGATGACTGGAAACATGTTGCCTGGTCGGAGAAGTCACGTTTCAAATTGTATCGAGCAGATGGACGTGTACGGGTAAGGAGACGATCCATGGACCCTGCACGTCAGCAGGGAACTGTTCAAGCTGGTGGAGGCTCTATAATGGTGTGGGGCGTGTGCAGTTAGGGTGATGTGAGACCCCTGATGCGTCTAGATACGATTCTGACAGGTGACACGTACATAAGCATCCTGTCTGGTCACCTACCTTCCATTCGTGTCCATTGTGCATTCCGACGGACTTAGGCAATTCTAGCAGGACAATGCGACACCCCACACGTCCAGAATTGCTACAGAGTGGTTTCAGTAACACTCTCCTGAGTTTAAACACTTTCGCTGGCCACCAAACTCCCCAGACATGAACATTGTTGAGCGTATCTGGGATGCCTTGAAACGTGCTGTTCAGAATAGATCTTCACCCCATCGTACTCTTTATGGGCAGCCCTGCAGGATTCTTCGTCAGTTCCCACCAGCACTGCTTCGGACAATAGTCGAGTCCATACCAAGTCGTGTTGCGGCACTTCTGCGTGTTCACGGGGGCCCTGCGCGATATTAGGCATGTGTACCAGTTTCTTTGGCTCTTCAGTGTAAAAGGAATGCGCAACCGATAGCTGTCTTTTACATTCAGCACATTAACCAAGGAGACAGAATAGGATGCTAATTATTAATGAGGTTTTCAACTCACTCTTTCTTAAATACACTAGGAAAAGGGACGGGGTTGCAATATATAACTCGAGAATTACTTTTCAACATACGGTCCTAATGGTTTGTTACACAATTTGATTGGACGTGGAAGAAGTATAGGCAAAACAACACACGTACAAAAATAGCAGTTGGTATTGTCCTCTCCTCTAAACCAATTAGGGAAGCGAATCTACCACTCTTACACTCCCTCACGCCACAACACACAGAAATGAATACTGCATTATTACTACCAAAACTACCGCGAAACTCAACGGCTACCAGCTGAGAGTATCTTGGCTAGAGACGAGACCCAGACTGATCAACACGTGGTCGCACATGGCACAGTACATACAGAGAAAATCCCGGTTATAGCTTCGACAAAATTTACAGAAATATAATAAAGCGTGCAAACGATGCTCGAACGCTGAAGGCGTGAACGTTTGTTGGAAAATTACTGAAAGGACGAACTAAATATTATACTCTGAACCTATCAATTCTTGAACCAAAAAATAATTTGGCTAAAAAAATACATAGCCCAAGCTACAGACTGAGGTCATTTTACCGACCGATTGTAAAAAAACGCGATTGAGAAATCTAGATTCCCACAGTGAAGAGAGGTTCGATGTACAACAGAAAAATTCAGTAGGAATTTGAAATGCATTTCATACAAAACTCACGTACTGAAAGTGCACGTTTTAACAAAGAATGGGCTTTCACTCTCTACCACTGGCCACGTAGCAGAGTGGCCACGCAAAGCCACCGGCTTTCAGGTTCTAAGTACTCAAGAATATTTAACATTCATCTCCCGCCTCTCGTAATTTCGCCCTATACACTGTGAATAAATCCATTATACTATCGGTCTAGGAAGACCAAGTCTTTTTCGTCTACCCTACACGTCGATCCCCCCCCCATGAACCATGGACCTTGCCGTTGGTGGGGAGGCTTGCGTGCCTCAGCGATACAGATAGCCGTACCGTAGGTGCAACCACAACGGAGGGGTATCTGTTGAGAGGCCAGACAAACGTGTGGTTCCTGAAGAGGGGCAGCAGCCTTTTCAGTAGTTGCAAGGGCAACAGTCTGGATGATTGACTGATCTGGCCTTGTAACAATAACCAAAACGGCCTTGCTGTGCTGGTACTGCGAACGGCTGAAAGCAAGGGGGAAACTACAGCCGTAATTTTTCCCGAGGGCATGCAGCTTTACTGTATGATTACATGATGATGGCGTCCTCTTGGGTAAAATATTCCGGAGGTAAAATAGTCCCCCATTCGGATCTCCGGGCGGGGACTACTCAAGAGGATGTCGTTATCAGGAGAAAGAAAACTGGCGTTCCATGAGGTTCGCCGATGACATTGTAATTCTGTCAGAGACAGCGAAGGACTTGCAAGAGCAGTTGAATGGAATGGACAGTGTCTTGAAAGGAGGATATAAGATGAACATCAACAAAAGCAAAACAAGGATAATGGAATGTAGTCTAATTAAGTCGGGTGATGCTGAGAGAATTAGATTAGGAAATGAGGCACTTAAAGTAGTAAAAGAGTTTTGCTACTTGGGGAGCAAAATAACTGATGATGGTCGAAGTAGAGAGGATATAAAATGTAGGCTGGCAATGGCAAGGAAAGCGTTTCTGAAGAAGAGAAATTTGTTAACATCCAGTATTGATTTAAGTGTCAGAAAGTCATTTCTGAAAGTATTCGTATGGAAGTGAAACATGGACGATAAATAGTTTGGACAAGAAGAGAATAGAAGCTTTCGAAATGTGGTGCTACAGAAGAATGCTGAAGATTAGATGGGTAGATCACATAACTAATGATGAAGTATTGAATAGGATTGGGGAGAAGAGAAGTTTGTGGCACAACTTGACCAGAAGAAGGGATCGGTTGGTAGGACATGTTCTGAGGCATCAAGGGATCACCAATTTAGTATTGGAGGGCAGCGTGGAGGGTAAAAATCGTAGAGGGAGACCAAGAGATGAATACGCTAAGCAGATTCAGAAGGATGTAGGTTGCAGTAGGTACTGGGAGATGAAAAAGCTTGCACAGGATAGAGTAGCATGGAGAGCTGCATCAAACCAGTCTCAGGACTGAAGACCACAACAACAACAACACGTCGATCCTTGGTCTCTCATACCCGAAGTGTTCTTACTAAAAGAACCTCGAGAATGATAAAAACCTTCACTCGAAATTATTCCTACGGTAATTAGCGTGATCATATCTATTTACGAAAAGGACTGAAACGAAAAATGATTGAAATTCACACTAAATAATTCAAATACCTCCACCCGTGTGGTGGTCTAGCGGTTCTAGGCGCTCAGTCCGGAGCCGCGCGACTGCTACGGTCGCAGGTTCGAATCCTGCCTCGGGCATGGATGTGTGTGATGTCCTTAGGTTAGTTGGGTTTAAATAGTTCTAAGTTCTAGGGGACTGATGACCATAGATGTTAAGTTCCATAGTGCTCAGAGCCATTTGAACCATCCACCCGTGTGCTGCCCACAGACGAGCCCATACTCACCAAGCTCCAGCAGAATAGAAACCCTTTCCGCACATAGTCTAACCACTTCCGCTCCTGTCTGGTGGGGCAAGACACAAAAAATGCGAACGTCGTTACCTCCCACCTTCACTCTTTTTACCTGCTACTGGATCAGCTCTGATGATGCAACTAGATCTCTCTGCCTTTCTGCTTCCATACAAGTAGTGGTAAAACTAAAGTAGCAAACGAAACTGCAGCAGCAGATAGACAGCTACTGGCTACTCTCAGGAAAACTCACATTCACTAGCTTCAGTCACGCACAACAGGTTAAATGATGGAACAATGATATGGGAATGATTAAGGTGCCCAATTACTGATAACATAAAGAAGAAAAGAAACAAAACTTCCTTGCGAGAGAATACTGGCACAGAAAAGCAACGGATAAAAGAAATACGAGCAGAAAGATACCTTATATGAGAATGATCTGATGAGTCTCTTTCTCTCTGCGTTATGTAGCAACATCCTACCAATGGTAATCACAACAGCACTGACACCTTCTCTGAGATGTTCCAGTGTTCTTCGCAGTGGGGCTACGTAAATGCGGTCCTTAGTGTACCCCAAAGAAAAAGCGTTACATCAGGCTACCTGAGGAGGGGGAGGGGGCGCAGAGCCACATCATTTTCATCACTACACAAAATCCAGCGGAAATTCGTTGTTTATGTAGCGACGAACATCGATCCTCCAATGAAAGGATCCTCTGAGTGCGAAAATATTTTATTGTCGCCAACTTATATAGGAAGAAATGACCATCTTAAGAAGAGAAGAGAACTTAAGAGCCCCTACAGAACGATACAAGTATTCATTTTCTCCATGCAATGTTAAGAGAGTGGAAAGGCAGCCAGGAATTGAAGTGTGAAGTGCAGAGTAGTTATGTAGATGTAGATGAATATAGACCGCCTCAGTTACTACTGGTTCCCCTACAGCTTTTTCTCCATGTATGGTTCCCTCTAGTACCACCCAAGTGTTTTAACAAATGCCCTTCTTCTAGTTAGCGTTTTCGACAAACCTCTTGCCTTGTCGATTCTATGGCAAGCCTGTGCATTTCTTGTCTCACGAATCTCTCTAATTTTCAGCATCTCAAACATCATATGTGATACGATTTTATTCCCTTTTTTCCCAGTTTTCTCACAGTCCATGATTAATTTCTGTACGGTACTGTGCACTGCATGTAAATTATCGGAAATTTCTAAGTTAAGGTCTCCGTTTACCACCAATACAGAACTGAGGATCTTTAGACGATAATCAGTTTGGCTATCGCAAACGTAGGGTCACCAGAGAGGCAGTTCTGACACTGTGGTTGATAAGGGAGGAAAAACTTAAAGAAAGTCAAGACATGTTCATAGGTATCGTCGACCTGAAATTAAGTTTGACAATGTGCAGAGGTGCAATATGGGAACAATAAGAATGGAAGACTAAGAACGATATGCTCGGTTTAAAAAGCTCGGTTTACATCGAAGAAACAATGACGCAAAGAAAAAAAGAAAGGTTCAACAGTAGGAGTAAAATTCTGGGTGAAAAGATATTAAAGATAATTTTCACTGATTACATTGCTGTCATAAGTGAAAAAGAAGAATTACAGCAGCTGTTGAATGGAATGAACAGTCTAATGAGTACAAAATAGGGTGCTGATAAACTCGCCGTTGAGCACCCATAAGCTCCAAACACATCACAGTACAGAATACGGTCTGAGAGTAAATCCAATAAAGACAGAGTAATGAAGAGTAACAGAAATGACAACAGCGAGAAACTTAACATCAGGACTGGGGATTACAAACTAGGTGAATTAAGGAGTTTTGCTACTTAGGCAACAAAATAACCCACGACAAGTGGAACAAGGACATAAATAGGATAGTAGCTCTGACAAAATTGAAATTCCTGGCCAAGAGATGTCTGCTGGTTTCAAACATAAGCATTAATTTGAGGAAGAAATTTCCGAGAATGTATGTAGCGTTGTATGGTAGTTAAACATGGACTGTGGGAAAACCGGAACAGAAGTGAATAGAAGCATTTGAGACGTGGTGCTACAGAAGAATTTGGTAAATTAGAGGGATTGATAGGGAATGAGGAGGTTCTCCGCAGAAACGGAGAGGAAAAGAATATATGGACAACTCTGACGAGCAGAAAGGCCAAGATGATCCAGTAAATAACTGAGGTCGTAGGTTGCAAGTGCTACTCTGAGATGAAAAACTTGGCACAAGTGAGGAATTAGTGGCGGGCCAGCAAGTACTCAGAAGACTGACGACTTAATCTTTTTTTTGTGGAGGAATGCCACTTTTACATCATTCGTATTTTCTTCTCGCTTTAGTATCTTTTTTTTCCAAAGTAACAGAATTCCTGAACTTCGTCTCTACATCTACATGGATATTCTGCAAACCACATTTAAGTGCGTGGAACAGGGTTCATCGAACCACCTTCACAATAATTCTCTATTATTCCAATAACGAAGAGCGCGCGGAAACAACTAACACCTCTATCTTTCCGTGAGAGCTCTCACTTCCCTTATTTTATTATGATGATCGTTACTCCCCATGTAGATCAGCGTCAACAACATATTTTCGCATTCGGAGGGGAAAGTTGATGACTGAAATTTCGTGAGAAGATTCCGTCGCAACGAAAAACGCCTTCCTTTTAATGATGTCCATTCCAAATTCTGTATCATTTGAGTGACACTCTCTCCCCTATTTCGCGATAATGCAAAACGTGCTGCCTTTCCTTGAACTTTTTCGATGTACTCCGTCAATCCTATCTGCTAAGGATCTCACACCGCGCAGCAGTAATCTAAAAGAGGACGGCCTAGCGTAGTGTAGGGAGTCTCTTTAGTAGATCTGTTACATTTTCTGTGTCTTGCCAATAACACACAGTCTTTGGTAAGCCTTCCCCACAACACTCTCTGTGTGTCCCTTCCAATTTATGTTGTTCGCAATTGTAATTTCTAGGTGTTTAGTTGAATTTACGGCCTTTAGACTTGACTGATTTATCGTGGAATCGAAGTTTAATGGTTCCTTTTAGCACTCATACTTTTCGTTATTTAGGATCAATTGCCAATTTTTGCACCATACAGATATCTTTTCTAACTCGTTTTGCAATTTGTTTTGATCTTCTGATGACTTTACTAGTCGATAAATGACAGCATCATCTGCAAACAACTTAAGACGGCTGCTCAGATTGCCTCCTAAATCGTTTATACATATAAGGAACAGCAAAGGGCCTATAAGATTACCTTTAGGAACGCCAGAAATCACTTCTCTTTTACTCGATGACTTTCCGTCTGTTACTACGAACTGTGACCTCTCTGACAGGAAATCACGAATCCAGTCACGTAACTGAGACGATATTCCATAAGCACCCAGTTTCACTACAATCCGCTTGTGTGGTTTACCTTCTGGAAATCTAGAAATACGGGATGAATGTGGAATCTCTTGTCAATAGGGCTCAACACTCCGTGTGAGTAAAGAGCTAGTTGTGTTCACAAGAACGATGTTTTCTAAATCCATGTTGACTTGTGTGTCAATAGACCGTTCTCTTCGAGGTACCAGTTGTGATTCTTCCTCACTTTCACAGAGGATTCTGCCATTGATGTACTTTTTAACTTCACTTTTGAACCCTTCTTTTACCCGAATGTTATTTAAAAAATATTCTGAGTACACCTCTTCCGCCAGTTTTGCAAATCCAGGAAAAGAATCGTCCTCCAGAAAAACTATAAAGTTGATTAAAGGTCCCACAATTGGTTACCAACACGGGAAAATCACAATATAAATACTTAGAACAATGCTTTTAAATTATTTTACAATTTTCTCTTACAAGGGGAGACTATGAAGTTCGGATCACGGATTTGCTTCAAACTTTGTACACTTTTAGTGGTCCGCTACAACAACACAATGGGAAAGTTGGACACCTAACTACTTACGCATCATATTGTGCTACATGACTACTAAATGTATATAATGTTTGAAGTCAATCCGTGATCTGAACGTCCTGGCGTCCTCTTGTTAGATTCAATACTTATAAATAAGGAATTTTGACACATCAACAACAGAGAAAATAGCTTATAAAAAAACCAACAGAGTTTGGAACGCATATATCTGGAGACTAGAGTGATAAAATACTGCAATCCTTGAATAGTCGATGGGGAATGGTGTTCTCCCAATCCCGCTTTATCACACAGGAAAATAGTGTGAATGCGAAAACGTTTTGTTTTGTTTTACAACACATACGGAACCCAAACTGGCCGTGGAATGTACCAACCAAAACTGAGATTCATAATATTCATAACGAAGAGAAAGAACGAAATTACAGTATTAGAAGTGGAAGATCTAGATTTGTTGAGAAAGTCCTGGGAATAATCGGTGCAACTGCAAAGATAACTGCATACAATTCCTTACTCTGGCCAGTTCTAGACTAGCGCTCCAGTGTTTGTAATTCTAGTGAAGTAGGCAAGACGTCAGTCACTGAACGAATTCAGCCAGGCGCGGCTACAATTATAAAAGACCAGTACAGACCATACGTAAGTCTAATTACCGATACCAGGGAACTTAAGTAAGAAGTCTTTGAAATTATTCTTTCACGATGGAGTGATCAGCGCTTGTTGGCTGTAACATAATAATTTTACTTTTAATTTCAATCACAAAGAACCATTCCAGCTATATAAATTTTGACGTTAAGTCACCTTAAGATAGAAAATGCTATTGTGGCTCTTCATCCGTTTGGGGATGTCGTTTACAGAAATCTTCCTCAACTGAACTTGTGGCTGCTCGTTGACCAAAACTTATGGAAAGGAACTTCCGACTCACTTTATACGCGAAAGCAACAGCACAGAACATCGATAATACCGGCAAGAAGTGCCCTGTGCCATTCAGTGTATACTGGGTAGCGGACTGTGTCTGTACAGATTGTCCTCTTGACTTTGTACCATTGGTAAATAAATAGTTGCAGCAGTTTACATGAATATTAAACTGAGCGCTTTATAGTAGGTTCTGAGACTTTTTTATAGTTTAGTAAAAGTATATTCTATAATAATCGACAAATAATGATAAATGTAAGTGCGTAAACAAGATAGCTTGCACTATTTACAGCCGGCCGAAGTGGCCGTGCGGTTAAAGGCGCTGCAGTCTGGAAACGCGAGACCGCTACGGTCGCAGGTTCGAATCCTGCCTCGGGCATGGATGTTTGTGATGTCCTTAGGTTAGTTAGGTTTAACTAGTTCTAAGTTCTAGGGGACTAATGACCTCAGCAGTTGAGTCCCATAGTGCTCAGAGCCATTTGAACTATTTACAGTAAGATATTTTGAACTTTCTTGTTTTATGTTTTCTATTTCACATTTTGTAAAGATTTTGTTGCTGAATATGGACAGTGATCAAGTAAGAATTAAAGTGAAAGTGATTAAGTAATTATCTTATGTGAAGAATTACTGTAAATTGTATCGCAGTATTTGTAACGGAACTTTTATAAGGCGATGTCCTTATTGACTGGACATGGTACTTTCCTAGGATACTGGAGTCTTTATTTATATATACTACAAGCAGAACAACATGGGTAGCATATGAACGAGGAAGCAAATGAACGTTTTAATAGAGCTAACGTACGAATTTACTCCCGTCTATTTCGTAAACAGAGTGATGTGCGAGTCAGATACGAGGCCTGTTCAAAAACTTCCGGAACATTCGTAATTTCGCGCCAATGGTGCGTCGGAGCGAAATGCGGTTGACATCGTTGCACTCGCCTGTGTTTAATGTGTAACTGCCGGAAGTTTCCAAGGCAACTAGAAACAATCAGGTAGGCCATTGCGGGGGGTCGCGCTGCTATTGGCTAACGCGTATGATGTTAACGGGTATACTGTTCCGGTCTCCCGCTCGTGGACATTGGAATACTGCCTCCCGCGGTCCGCTAGAGTTTTTTTTTTTTTTTTTTTTTTTGGTAGGGTTTAAGGGCGCTCAACTGCTGAGGTCATTAGCGCCCAGTCACTGGTGTTAGAGCACAAGGAACCTGCTAAAACAAGGGGATGGGGGGACATCAAAAGGAACTGACAAAGATGCAGATGAAATAAGTAAAAAGGTTAAATGTCTTTGGTCAAGCCAGTTAAAGTTATAAAACGCAGAAGACGAGCAGCTGCTCGAGCGTCATCAGCTAAAACATCCGGTAAGGTAGATGGCAGGGACAGGACAACACGAAATTGACTAAAACGGGGACACGACAATAAAACATGGCGCACCGTTAATGCCTGACCACAAGGGCACTGCGGGGCTGGGTCACCAGAGAGCAGGTAGCGGTGGCTAAACCGGCAATGCCCAATCCGCAACCTGGTCAGAAGGACCTCCTCGCGCCGAGATGGTCGGGAGGAAGTTGTCCAAGCAGTTGGGAGCGGTTTTACTGCCTGGAGTTTGTTTCCTTGGAGGGATGACCAAGCATCCCACCACAAGGACACAAGCCTCTTACATACATCCCCACAAACGTCAGATGACGGGACACAATGGGAGGCTGGCCGAGGCTGGAGGACTGCAGCCTTGGCTGCAGCATCCGCAGCCTCATTCCCAGGCACTCCTACATGTCCGGGGACCCACAGAAAGCTGACAGAACCGCCATTATCAGCGAAACAATGGAGGGACTGCTGTATTCGTTGAATCAAGGGATGGACCGGATAGGGAGCCCCAAGGCTCTGAAGAGCACTGAGTGAGTCAGTGCAGAGGACATACGATGAATGGCGGTGGCGGCGGGCATACTGAATGGCCTGATGGAGAGCAAAAAGCTCGGCCGTAAAGCTGGAACATTGGTCAAGGAGCCGGTATTTAAAGGTGGCGGTCCCGACGACAAAGGCACAGCCGACACCATCGTCAGTTTTGGAGCCATCGGTGTAAATAAAGGTGTGACCAGCAAGTCGAGCACGAAGTTCGACAAACCGTGAGCAATACACTGCAGCCGGAGTACCCTCCTTCGGGAGTGAGCTGAGGTCGAGATAAATACGAACCGGAGCCTGGAGCCAAGGTGGTGTCGGGCTCTCACCCTCTCTGAAGGTGGTAGGGAGGGCAAAATCCAATTGTCGAAGCAGGCGACGGAAGCGGACTCCGGGGGGCAGCAGGGCAGACACATATAACCCGTACTGACGGTCGAGAGAATCGGCGAAGAAGGACTTGTAAGAGGGGTGTTCGGGCATAGACAACAGCCGGCAGGCATACCGACACAGCAGTATGTCGCGCCGGTAGGTCAACGGTAACTCGGCAGCTTCAGCGTAAAGACTCTCGACAGGACTAGTGTAGAAGGCTCCGGTCGCAAGACGTATCCCCCGATGGTGGATGGAGTTGAGCCGGCATAAGAGGGATGGCCGAGCAGACGAGTAGACGAAGCTCCCATAATCCAGCTTCGATCGGACTATGGACCGATACAAGCGAAGCAGGACAGTGCGATCCGCTCCCCAAGATGAACCGCTAAGAACTCTGAGGACATTAAGGGAACGTGTACAACGGGCCGCCAAATAAGAGACATGTGGAGACCAACAGAGTTTCCGGTCCAACGTGAGCCCTAGAAACTTAGTTGTGTCCACGAATGGGAGAACAACGGGACCGAGATGTAAGGATGGCGGAAGGAATGCTTTATATCGCCAAAAGTTGATACAAACCGTCTTCTCTTCAGAGAACCGGAAGCCATTTGCCACGCTCCATGAGTAGAGGCTGTCTAGACAACGCTGGAGGCAGCGCTCCAGGAGGCATGTTCTCTGGGCACTGCAGTAGATCGCGAAGTCATCGACAAAGAGAGAGCCTGAGACATTAGGTGGAATGCAATCCATAATTGGATTGATCGCGATGGCAAAAAGGGCTACGCTCAAGACGGAGCCCTGAGGCACTCCGTTCTCCTGGAGGAAGACGTCGGACAATACGGAACCCACACGTACCCTAAACTTTCGATCCGTTAAAAAGGAATCAATAAAAAGGGGCAGACGACCGCGTAGGCCCCACTTGTGCATAGTGCGGAGGATACCTCCTCTCCAACAGGTATCATAAGCCTTCTCCAAGTCGAAGAACACGGCTACCGTTTGGCGCCTTCGCAAAAAGTTGTTCATGATGAATGTCGACAAGGTCACAAGGTGGTCAACAGCGGAGCGGCGGCGACGAAAGCCGCATTGGACATTAGTAAGTAGTCGTCGAGATTCAAGAATCCAAACTAACCGAGCATTAACCATGCGCTCCATCACCTTACAGACACAGCTTGTAAGAGAAATGGGGCGGTAACTAGAAGGAAGGTGTCTATCCTTCCCGGGTTTGGGTATAGGAACAACAACGGCGTCACGCCAACGCATGGGGACCTGACCTTCGGTCCAGACGCGATTGTAGGTACGAAGAAGGAAGCTTTTGCCCGCCGGAGAAAGGTGTGCCAGCATCTGAACGTGAATGGCATCTGGCCCCGGAGCAGAGGACCGGGACAGTGCAAGCGCACGTTCGAGTTCCCGCATAGTAAAGGGGGCATTGTAAGTCTCCAGATTCAGCGAGTGGAAGGAAGGTCGCCGAGCCTCGTCTGCCTCTTTCCTGGGAAGGAAGGCAGGATGGTAATGGGCGGAGCTTGAAACCTCCGCGAAAAAGCGGCCAAAGGCGTTGGAGACAGCCACAGGATCAACAAGGACCTCATTACCTGAGGTCAGGCCAGGTACTGAGGAGTGGGCCTTAATGCCCGACAGCCGGCGCAGGCTACCCCAAACAACGGAAGAGGGAGTAAAACTGGTAAAGGAGCTCGTGAAAGAGGCCCAGCAAGCTTTTTTGCTGTCTTTGATGACTCTACGGCATTGCGCTCGGAGTCGTTTGTATTCAATACAATGCGCCAACGTAGGATGGCGGCGAAAGGTGCGTAAAGCACGTCGTCGAGCACGGATAGCGTCCCTACAAGCCTAGTTCCACCAGGGGACGGAAACGCGACGTGAAGAAGAAGTAGTACGAGGTATGGAACGTTCGGCAGCATTGATGATAACAGCCGTGAGGTATTCGACCTGACTGTCACAACTGGAAAAATCGCGGTCCGGAAAGGTCGCCAGGGAGGAGTAAAGTCCCCAGTCAGCTTTCAGTATGTTCCAGCGCGAAGGACGTGGGGATGGGGTGTGGTGCAGGAGACGAACGACACAGGGGAAGTGGTCGCTCGAATAGGTGTCAGAAAGGACATACCACTCGAACCGACGGGCAAGAGTGGTAGAACAGATCGAGAGGTCCAAGTGGGAGTAGGTATGAGTAGAGTCCGAGAGGAAAGTCGGGGCGCCGGTATTGAGGCAGACAAGATTGAGATGGTTGAAGACATCCGCCAAGAGTGAGCCTCTTTGACAGGATGCAGGAGAGCCCCAAAGGGGATGATGGGCATTGAAGTCGCCAAACAATAAGAACGGCGGGGGAAGCTGATCGATCAGGTGCATCATGTCAGCCCGACTAACAGCAGATGACGGTGGAGTGTAGACGGTACAAACTGAAAAAGTAAAAGCAGAAAGAGTAATGCGGATAGCTATTGCTTGGAGTGGGGTGGTCAATGGGATGGGATGGTAATAGACATCGTCCCGAACGAGCAACATGACCCCACCATGAGCTGGGATACCGTCCACAGGGGCGAGGTCATACCGCTCCGAGGTATAGTGGGAAAAGGCAATACGGTCAGTCGGGCGCAACTTGGTTTCCTGGAGACCAAGGACGAGCGGACAGTGCAGGCGGAGGAGCAGTTGTAATTCCTCCCGATTAGATCGAATACCTCTTATGTTCCAATGAAACAACGCCATTGCTAGTCAAAAAGTCGGGGGAACGAGACGGGGAAGAGCTGTTCACCTCGATGGCCGCGGAGGGCCAGGTTGCGAGGCAACAACGCTACAACTGACGGCAGGCGGATCCGGTTCCATCGACTCGTCGCCAGCTGCGGCCGCTGTCCCTGATTGTGTAGGAGGGGCCGCATCATTTGCCGACAAAAGGCCGGCGGAACGCCTGGCAGCAGAGCGTCCCGGCGAAACTGAGGACGGCCGGGAGCAGCGACTCACGGATGAAGCGTCAGATGAAACGCGCCGGGGTGGAGAGGGGGATAGAGATTTCTTCTTGGAGGCCTTCTTGGAAGGCCGAGGAGGCACAGGGATGGTGGGCTGGACCCGAAGAAGGTCCTCACGCGCGGGGTCCGTTTTGGAACGCCGGACCTCGGAAGCTGGGGTCCGGAACGTTTCCCCGATGGACGCCTGAGAAGAGGATCGCTTCTCAGGTGGCGTGGGGGGAGGAGGAGGAGGAGGAAGGGTGGCCCCTGGGGCAGGGGGGGTGGGGGCCGCGGGGGAGGAGGAGTTGGAAGGGAGGGATTTGGGAGGCGGAGGCAGAGCCCCCTGACGGGCAGAGGAGGCGGAGGGGGGACAGGATAGAGGTGAGGATACAGCGGAAGGAGTGGACACAACTGAGGCAAACGAAGTGGCCAGTGACACGGGATGAAGGCGGTCATACTTCTTCCTGGCCTCAGAATAAGAGAGCCGATCCAAAGTTTTGATTTCTTGTATCTTTTTCTCCTTCTGATAGGCGGGGCAGTCTGGGGACCTAGGCGAGTGGACGCCAGGACAATTAGGGCACCGAGGTGGTGGGGTGCAAGTATGTTCCTCACGAAGAGGACGTCCACAGTCGCCACAAAGGGGCTCAGCCTCACACCGGGACGACATGTGCCCAAAGCGCAAACACCTAAAACAGCGCATAGGAGGCGGGACGTAAGGTCGCACGTCGCACCGGTAGCACATCACCTTTACCTTCTCCGGGAGAACGTCCCCCTCGAAGGCGAGGATAAAGGCCCCGGTGTCGATGCGACGGTCTTTGGGGCCGCGCTGGACTCGCCGGACGAAATGCACGCCGCGGCGCTCCAGGTTGGCCCTGAGCTCCTCATCAGATTGTAGCAGGAGGTCACGATGAAAAATAACCCCCTGCGTCCTATTTAGTGCCAGATGTGGGACAATGGAGACTGGGATGTCCCCTAGGCGGTCGCACGCCTGGAGTGCCGCCGATTGTGTGGCAGAGGTGGTCTTGATAAGAACGGACCCTGATCGCATCTTGCTGAGAGCCTCGATTTCCCCGAAGACGTCCTCAATGTGTTGAACAAGAACATGGGCTTGGAGGTGGCGAACGTCCCCCCATCTGTTCGAGAACAGACCAAATAGCGGGGGAAGTACTTCGCCCCAAGCCGGCGGGCCTGTCCCTCCTCCCATGGAGTGGCCAAGGGGGAAAGGGCAGGAGAACCAGAACTAGAAACGGTACCTTTTCTTTTGGAAGACTCGGCCGCAGAGCGACCTGATACGTGTTGACGTTTCATGTGCGAAACGTCCGCCCCGATACCACCCAATCCGACCAGGGGCTCTCCCCACGGGCGCCACCCAGCTGCAGCAAGGGCCACCTGGCAGGATGACCATTGCCGGGAGTCCTGATGCCCCCAAGGAGACGGGCATCTACTCCTTGGCCAACGTGGGGAGGGTGCAGCTCAGGTATCGGCAGTACGATCCCTGTGTTGTCAGGGGGCTACAACCTAGAGGGTACATGACGACCCCACCACAACGGGCTGGCTACCGTGCTGGATTTCTGGTGCCATGGAAAGTCCATCATGATCGCTGGTGCAGATGGAGACGCACTATGGGCGTAACTTGGACAACCCATCAGGCGTTTAGGCCCAATTTGAGGAATAATGGGTATGGTGACAACGCCGGTGCAATGCTGAGTGCCAAGGTCTTAGTGCACTTAGGACCAGTGGTACACCATGTAAGGTGTCCTTCCCCAAAAGGCTCGTACTTCTGTAGAATTTTGAAAAATGGAGGTCAAACCCCAAGGGGGACCATCACATTAAGGCCAAAACATTTGAGACTCCTTTTAGTCGCCTCTTACGACAGGCAGGAATACCGCGGGCCTATTCTTGCCCCCGAACCCGCAGGGGGACCGCTAGAGTTCTAACGCCAGCCAGTTGTAAAGTGCTGATGCAGATTATTAAGCATCGCTTAAACCAAAATTACTACATGAACACTAGTATTTTATAGTAACAATCACCTTCAAAAACTTAATGCAGTATTAAGAACTAGAACATCTTACTTCGTTCGTAAATACTGATTGTAGCTCGACGATCACTAAGCAACTCATTAGAGATTTTTCTTTACGGCAAGTTTTTATGTTTCCTGTTTTAGCTTGTATGTTCAGATGCGCTATTCTAATGAAGGTTCTTGGCTTGACGTAGGAAGAAACCACTTTGTGATGCATTTCAGGAAACATTAACGTTATTATGGAAAACATCTTTTGCACCACTCCGTCACACTTAGCAACAAGTCGCCCTGAAAACTGCAAAATGTCACATCAAACTCGTTTATTTCATTGAACATGTCAACTGAAGGACAAGTGAACTCACCTCTGAAGATTACGAAGGTCCAGTCATTAATGGTAATATAACTGAATCCAGAAGAAGTTTCTCTGAGACTGAATCCAAAGACCTGTCGTTGTAAGATAGAATCTCACATGGTGTGAAAAACTGATTTGTTGTTTTACTGCAGAAGAAAACTGGCAACTGACATGTGAAGTCATCCACAAGAGTACTTAAAGGAATCCGCTAAATTTCGGTTACACGATAAATGTCACAAATTTAAAGCCTGCAAATCCAACTAAATACTTACGAATTACAGTTACGAATAACTTCAGTTGCAACGATCACATAATTAAGATGCTGGGAAAACAAACCATAGACTGCGAATTATTTGCAGAACACTTATAAAATGCAATAGGTCTTGTGAAGAGAGTGCTTGCAACATGCTTTTCCGCCCTCTTCTGGATTATTGTTGTGTTGTGTGGTATCCGCGTTAGATAGGATTGACGGAGGATATCAAAAAAATTCAAAGAAGGGCAGCCTGTATTGTATTATCGCGAAATAGGGGAGAGTGTGCCACGAATGTGATAACGCGAATTAGGATGGCAATCCTTAAAAGAAAGACGTTTTCCCTGCGGTGTGATATTGTCATGAAATCTCAATCACCATCTTTCTCCTTCGAATGCGAAAATATTTATTTTTTGGCGCCCACCTACATAGGGAGAAATGATTATCGTAACAAAATAAGAGAAATCAGATCTCGCACGGAAAGAGTTAAATGTTCGTTATTCCCGCGCGCTTTTTGAGTGGTAGAGAAACAGCTTCGAGGTGGTTCGGTGAACCCTCTGCCGGGCAATTAATTGCAGTGTAGTCGTGTGGATGCACAAGAGCTACCTTTGTTTTGTTCCACATAGCGTGCAGGATCCTGTTACTTTTTTTCACAGCGCAGTTTCCTCTCCTTAGCAGTTTTATCTTAGTTTTTAATTTAGTTCGTGTTTAGCAGTAACATCGAGATCAAGGTACTACCCCTATGTTGATCGACTGATCTAATTTCATTTTCTTCGGAGATAAAGCTTCCAAAAGCAGACAGCGTACTCTTTTCACAAAAAAAGAAAGAAAATGCGTGAATAGTTCCAATGCCAATAACACATCGAAACGTTTTTCTAAAGAGAATGAGTATCTGGCAATTATTATGTACGTTGTCCTCGCTATTGTTGCCGACAACCTTGGATGCATCACCGTGCCAATACAGAGTTTTTCGTAATCGTAAACAGTCAGCTTTTAATTACCTTTTGAAAGAAAACCCTAAAAGCATATTTTTTAAGTCCCGTTACCGATCTTCGAGAAGGAAATGATTTCAAGAAAACCCCTCATTATTCACATTAACAGGATCACTTTTTTACAGCGTGACACCCGTTTGCTCTGTAGTTCTCTTACCTTTCTGAAATCGATGGCAAACGACATCCGTATTTTTATAAGAAGCAATTTTGCATTCAGCAGTAGCACAATTATTCCTTATTTTTCTCCTGTACCACAAATCGGCCAGCAAGAAAAATATCTAATAAACAACTGCGTTGTATTTATTTCAACGCAGAGATTTGGGAATTTGATTGCATTAATAATGAACGCGTAGTGTTCTCGCCTCGCGCTTCTCGCTTCCAGCCTTCCTAATGACATCACGGCGTTTCGCCAACAGTCTGCGCGGGAATTCAATACGGCATGCCCTGGGAAGTTTCACTATTGTATGTCTGTTAGTTATTGTTCAGTGCTGTTGTACTGTTTCTCCTGGGTGGACATGTGAAGTGTATAGATTACATGTTTTTACGGTAAGTATTGTATGAGTAACTTGCGAGTTTTACCAAGGAACAATATATTGTGCTACAATATATGCCTATTCCATGAAATTGAGATTCTGTGTTTGAACTCTGACCTCTTTTGTCATTATTATTACTATTCTTCTTTTTGGCTTATGATCTGGACGCGAACCGTAACGAACGTTTAACGAAGGTTCATCTTGCTGTATCAGCCAATGTAGGTCATTAACAAAACTAAAAATAGAGTTGTTTGTGACTTAAAAATTGTGTCCAAGTTGAAATCGTTTGTAATCCTAAACCTTGCTTGTCTAGAGTAAACATGGGCCTTAACAGAAATTCTTCATTGTTAGGCGCCATCTTAAAAATTAATTTAGAACTTTCTTTTACCTCATCGTCGAGACGTGCCGCCGGTTAGGGAACTAAACCTTTCTTTCAGATTCTATGAGCCTGGAAGCCGCTGCAAATAATTTAATAAGATTCACTTTCAGATTTTCTCAAAGTTGCGAGATAAAACATCCCAGGCAGGAAGGCCTAGTCACAGAATTCTAGTTCTGGTATAAGATTTCATTTGCAAAAGCTACGCTTGTTATCTCATATTGGGAATCAAGACGAAACCACGATTTTGAGTTACGGAATTTATTGTTGTACAGTGAACAGACTGGTGAAACATTCTCTGGTGTTATAAGCACACGACTTTTAACTTGACGTCGACTAGGCATATATTGAGGAATATCTATGGTGTTTTAATAGTTAAATAAACGAGTATTTACAATTCCGTAAACCCCTTAGAACTGAGCTAGTTCACTGAGTGCTCATACGCGTCGGGCTAAATTAAACAACATATTACACCGTTAATAATATTCCTACATTGATTATTTCTCCTTTATTCAGAGCCATTGCATTAATGTGTGTTTCTTTTTTATATAAGTCACGGCTCATATTCATTCTATTACATTACACTGATAGTAAAGAAAAAGAGTCACAACTATTTTTATTTTATTACATTACTCTGTACTGAGTAGAAAGTTGTGTCGTACGAATTTTTAGACGGCAGACTTAGAGGAGCAACGCGTCTTCATTAAATTTTGCGGAAAATCAAGAAAACCTTCACAGAGGCACATCAAATTATGCAGCAAGCTTATCGTGATGAGTGCTTAGGCCGCACTCGGTGTTACGAATGGTTCACACTGTTTAAAAATGGCCGGACGGAAGTTAAAGATGACTCTCGTCCAGGACGCCCTTCGACGTCTACCGACGATGCTCATGTAAGGAACGTCAACGAAATTGTGCGTGCCAATTGAAAACTGTGTGTCCCGAGAAAATGCAGAAGAATGTAACATTTCAGTTGAATCATGTCATGAAATCCTGACACAACATCTTGGAATGCATAGTACTGCCGCCAATTTTGTCCCACAGCTCATGAGTCAAGACCAGAAAGACCTTCGCCTTGTGGTCTATGAAGAGCTTTTAGATCGCGCAAATGACAACGAGATGTTTCTTAAGAAAATCATAACTGGTGATGAGACGCAGGTCTACGGTTATGATGTTGAGACGAAGGCTAAATCTTCACAGTGGGTCGGGAAAGATTCTCCAAGACCAAAAAAAAAAAAAAAGCTTGTCAGTTTTCTGCCAGATTCTTTGACTTTGAGGGATTAGTTCATCATGAATTCGTGCCACAGCGACAAACTGTTAGTCGATGCTACCATCGGGATGTTTTGCGACGGCTGCGAGAATGTGTGTGAAGGAAACGGCTTCAAATGTGGCGAGACAATTCATGGCTCTTGCATCACGATAACGCACCCGCACACTCATCTATGTTAGTGCCTGACTGTTGCACAAAAAACGAAATGACTGTGCTGTCTCGTCATCCGTACTCTCCAGACCTTATAATGGATTATACTGTAAATGATGAAAGTATGTGAATGCAGCTTGCCGCTAACTTGGTGTAATGTCTCTCACACATAAACCTGTACAGTAAAGTAAGGGCCTCCTGTTTCATCTTTAGGCTGATCCGTGATAAGACAGGCAAACAATTATACTACTGGAGGATTCTGCGTATTTTCTCTAATTTCATTCGCGCGCTCTCTCTCTCTCTCTCTCTCTCTCTCTCTCTCTCTCTCTCTCTCTGTCCTTTATCTATATACAGTTTTAAATATAATATTTGATTACGTGAACTCAGCCCAATAGAATCTCTGGTGGAGCCCTTCGTCTTAATATTCAGCGGCTGGCTTGCTGTAAAAGATCTTTATATCTATTATTATTGTTAAGCGCTGCATTCAGTTGGGAAAATCGATCGTTTGAACAATTCGTTCCTTTTACGACAGATTTTGAATTTCAGATGTGTCCGAAGCCTTTTTGGACGATTTTATAAAGACCTGTCGATTGCAGGCTCTCTTCGTCACAACTGAAACTTCCCCACTAATTACAGGGCCAAGACAATCATCAATGATTCAGACAGAGAACTCATTCGTCATTCACTCTAGAATAAAAGGGTCACAAACCTTATTTCTGAGGAAAATTGTATATTGAATCCATTTTCGTACATGTTCCGTTTTCTGTTGATTCCAAGTCTTACTTAATTTGCGTTTACAGTTTTTCTCTCTCTTCAAATAACCCGCTAGTGGCACAAACGTTAATAGCTCGCTTTAGCGAGAAGAAGAGCAAATATGTCCCTTTCAGCAACCCGACAATCTTCCAACAGATACTTCCGAAGCTGTCCTAGTTATCCGTCTATAATAACCATGGAGAATAGATATATGTCTCTCTGTTATTCCAAAGAATTAACGTACTAGAAAAATACCTTGGCGTCGACGAGCTATCGGCGCATATATTACTAGAAAATCCGATCAGATACTTTTCAAAAGTTAATAAATGTGGATGATTTGATTGACCATTATTAATTATTGCGTGGTAGAGGGTAATTTTGCCGGCCGAAGTGGCCGTGCGGTTAAAGGCGCTGCAGTCTGGAACCGCGAGACCCCTGCGGTCGCAGGTTCGAATCCTGCCTCGGGCATGGATGTTTGTGATGTCCTTAGGTTAGTTAGGTTTAACTAGTTCTAAGTTCTAGGGGACTAATGACCTCAGCAGTTGAGTCCCATAGTGCTCAGAGCCATTTTTAGAGGGTAATTTTCCGTGGGGAGATTACAACCTGACCCCAAAGTACTTTTTTTTTATTTCCGACACTGAAGACACTGTTGAAAGGACGAAGATTTGCAACGATAGACGAGATGAAAGAAAAATCGCACACGGCGCCTTGCGCGATCCAGCAAGGCTGCTTCGGAAAGAGGAAACGGCGTTGGGAGCTGTGTATCAATTGTAGAGTATTTCGAAGGAGACCATACACAATAATTAAAAGGTAAGCGTAGAAAAATTTTGTACACAAGGTTCCGGGACTTCATGAAAAGACCTCGTACAGCCGACAACTGCCGGCGGAGCGCGACGCAGTCGCGTATACATACACTACTGGCCACTAAAATTGCTACACCACGAAGATGACGTGTTACAGACGCGAAATTTAACCGTCAGGAAGAAGGTGCTGTGTAATGCAAATGATTAGCTTTTCAGAGCATTCCCACAAGGTTGGCGCCGGTGGCGACACCTACAACGTGCTGACATGAAGTTTCCAACGGATTTCTCATACAAAAACAGCAGCTGACCGGCGTTGCGGCTGAAACGTTGTTGTGATCCCTCGTGTAAGGAGGAGAAATGCGTACCATCACGTTTCCGACTTTGGTAAAGGTCAGATTGTAGCCTATCGCGATTGCGGTTTATCGTATCGCGACATTGCTACTCGCGTTGGTCGAGATACAATTACTGTTAGCAGAATGTGGAATCGGTGGGTTGAGGAGGGTAATACGGAACGCCGTGCTAGATCCCAAAGGCCTCGTATCACTAGCAGTCGAGATGACAGGCATCTTATCCGCGTGGCTGTAATGGATGCTGCAGCCACACCTCGATCCCTGAGTCAACAGATGGGGACGTTTGCAAGACAACAACCATCTGCACGAACAGTTCGACGACGTTTGCAGCAGTAGGGAATATCAGCTCCGAGACCATGGCTGCGGTTACCCTTGACGCTGCATCACAGACAGAAGCGAATGCGATGGTGCACTCAACGACGAACCTTGGTGCACGAATGGCAAAACTCCATTTTTTTCGGATAAATCCAGGTCTGTTTACAGAATCATGATGGTCGCATCTGTGTTTGGCGACATCGCGGTGAACGCACATTGGAAGCGTGTATTCGTCATCGCCATACTGGCGTATCACCTGGCGTGATGGTATGAGGTGCCATTGGTTACACGTCTCGGGCACCTCTTGTTCGCATTGACCGCACTGTGAACAGTGGACATTACATTTCAGATGTGTTACGACCCGTGGCTCTACCCTTCATTCCATCCCTGCGAAACCCTACATTTCAGCAGGATAATGCACGATCGCATGTTGCAGGTCTTGTACAGGCCCTTCTGGATACAGAAAATGTTCGACTGCTGCCCTGGCCAGCACATTCAGCAGATCTCCCACCAACTGAAAACGTCTGGTCAATGGTGGCCGAGCAACTGGCTCGTCACAATACGCCAGTCACTATTCTTGATGAACTGTGGTATCGTGTTGAAGCTGCGTGGGCAGCTGTACCTGTACACGCCATCAATGCCCAGGCGTATCGAGGCCGTTATTACGGCGAGAGGTGGTTGTTCTGTGTACTGATTTCTCAGGATCTATGCACCCAAATTGCGTGAAAATGTAATCACATGTCATTTCTAGTATAATATATTTGTCCAATGAATACCCATTTATCATCTGCATTTCTTCTTGGTGTAGCAATTTTAATGGCCAGTAGTGTAATTCAGAATGTACGTAATACAGAACAGGTACCATACGTACAAGTCGCGTCGCTTTGAGCGTTCAGCAGCACGTTGAACTCGGCACGCTCTACGTTGACGTTCGACAGCACGGTTCGTGTGAAGACGACTTTAGCATCACTGGCTAGCGTGTTGCGGGCTGCCAGTTCAAACCCGATCGCCAACAGTTTTTGGTTATTTAGTATTTAGTATATATGGAACGTCCTCGAAATGTGTATATTCTGGAACACTTGATGCTTGTATAAACGCCAGCCAGCGGCATGTTCGGTGCGACGAGCGCGTGCCCGTGTGTAGGCGGGTGGGTGACTCCACGAACGTGCCCAGACCGGGAAAACAATGACAGAGATAATGAATTCGTTTAGAGATAGCTGAGGCAAGGCCTCGAATCGTAAGGAAACTCTGCTTGTTTGGAAGAAATGTGCTTTTGTTTCAGGCAAGCCAAGTGAACTTCCAGTAACACGGTCAACAAGGCGCGACCATATTAAAACATACGAGAAAGACTTACGGCACTATTGTAATATAATTACTTTTGAATACATTATGGGAGTGACAGTGATCAATATGTTACAAATATTTACTATTAAAAACAGCCTTGATCACAATTTATGTAGTACGGTGACCGGTTTCGACCACTACTGTAGTCATCTTCAAACATCCAAGTCGTATATAAAGCTTTAATTAGAGGGCTACATACATTAAAGAAAATACATAAAGTTATAAAGCTATAAAACGATGAATTACCAATGAATAAGAACCTCCTTATGCTAGAGAATCACTACTGGAGAAACCAGTGCACGTCTTACTATATATAATGGAGGCTTCGCCCACTTCTGACGGTATGGTTCCAAATGACGGTATGGTTCCAAACTAACAGGCCTTGAGAGGGCGACTCAAGTTCTGTGAAAACGAAGTTCATTTATCCTACATGTTTAAATATTTTTAACGCTTCTTAATCGACAATAGCTGTTAAATAAGCTAAGTTTAGTGTGTGTTTATTTTCTTTCTTGACAATGTTTTTTTAACTAAGAAATTTTACTTCGTTATTCGACCTATAACCTGTTGGTTAGTAATGACATCATTCCGTCAGAAGTGGCGGAGCCTCCATTATATATAATAAGACGTGCACTGGTTTCTCCAGTAGTGATTCTGTAGCAAAACGAGGTTCTTATTCCAGAATGAGATTTTCACTCTGAAGCGGAGTGTGCGCTGATATGAAACTTCCTGGCAGATTAAAACTGTGTGCCCGACCGAGACTCGAACTCGGGACCCTTGCCTTTCGCGGGCAAGTGCTCTACCAACTGAGCTACCGAAGCACGACTCACGCCCGGTACTCACAGCTTTACTTCTGCCAGTACCTCGTCAGGAAGTTTCATATCGGCGCACACTCCGCTGCAGAGTGAAAATCTCATTCTGGAAACATCCCCCAGGCTGTGGCTAAGCCATGACTCCGCAATATCCTTTCTTTCAGGAGTGCTAGTTCTGCAAGGTTCGCAGGAGAGCTTCTGTAAAGTTTGGAAGGTAGGAGACGAGGTACTGGCAGAAGTAAAGCTGTGAGTACCGGGCGTGAGCCGAGGTTCTTATTCATTGGTAATTCATCGTTTTATTGCTTTCTAATTTTATGTATTTTCTTTAATGTATGTAGCCCTCTAATTAAAGCTTTGTATACGACTTGTAGGTCTGAAGACAACTACAGTAGTGGTCGAAACCGGTCACCGTACTAAATAAACTGTGATTAAGACTGTTTTTAATAGTAAAAACTAGTGTAATAATATAAAACAATTATTATTTTAGAAACTGGTTTTCGACTATTACGCCATTTTTAGATACAAAGACAAATATGTGTGGCTGTGAAATTTTTGGGGTCAAAGACAATAAATATTGTAAAACTAGCGACCCAGCCAGGCTTCACACGGGTTGCATAAAGTATTTACGATTACACGACTTCTTTTGCGTAGCGTATTTTGTTTCCGGGTCACAACATAAAGTTACCAACAAATTTCGGAGGATAACGGTAAGTAAGTGAATATCATCACTTTCATCTACTCGTAACTTAAGCGATGTAAGCTGTGGACAAAGGAAAGGTGTCTGGAGGCATGAATGTTATGTACTCTATATTGAATTAGTGTTTGGTGGAACATCTCATGCCAATGATGGGAGCACATCGTGATATAGGTAGGATGTTTACAACTGATGTAAATATTGTATGTAAATAGTGTGTGTAAATACAAGAAAAAATAGAAAACACCACTCATGATTTCATGTTTAGGGCTTATTGCCGCAATACTCTGTTGTGGACTCCTTATGGCAGGCTTCTTTGCCGTGCCACGCAACGAATGAAGAGGTGTTACCTTTTCGTTATTTGGTCATATTTATTACTATACTTCAAATCTGAGTAACTTACTACGCCTTTTTGTTTTCAAAGAATTTGCTATGAGTTAAGAGTGTGAATTGTGACTGCTAATCTGAGGAAGCAGAAATTGGCAGTCTGAAATTGTCGTCATACCTCGAAATGCGTATTTCCACTTCATTGAGAGGTGAATGCTAGATTAAAACGCAGAGTGAAATGAAGTGATCCGCCGGGAATAGATCTCACACCCTTTCAGTTTCCTAGCACACAGCACACGCGCTATCGCTACACCGCCACATCACATGCAAATTAGATCCCACTAGCTGCGTTCTGGAGGCACTGCGACTCTCTCAAGTTGCGGTGACTGTTCACTAGGTGGCGATGGCATCGTTTTCACAGCTTAACTTGACTTCGTCATAATTCAAATAATTTGCACGAAACATTTGTAAATTATACACAAAAATCTTCCTCGTGAATCATTGTATCTATTAGACAAAACCAACTAATACTTTCTACAACAGTCTGTGAAATTTGCCGGTGTATACGGATGGACGCGTGCAAATGATTTCAGTTTATATGAGATAGAGATGTTACAGCAGTATCTTGTGTTACTTCATTCATGAGGGTGATACGAGGCGTGTTTTTTAAGAAAGTACCGTTTTGAAGTTGAAAAAAGACGTGCAAAGATATCTCAATAATTTTATTTTTACACGTAAGCCTGTACTTTAATCTACCCACTGACCCCATTATAGTCTGATTCTTCCTTGTTTACGTTGTGTACAGAGTGTTTAAGATGCCTCCGATAATCTTGAGTTCCGCCGACTGTGAAGTACGGGCTGTTATAAAATTTCTTAGTGCTGAAGGCCTAAAAGCGATCAATATTCATCGTGAGATCTGCTCAGTTTACAGAGAAAACATTATGAGTGGGTGACAGCACTTAAAGATGGCCGCACAAATGTGCATGATGAACAACGGAGTGGGCGTCCTTCGGTCGTTAATGAAAGTTTGGTGCAGGAAGTGGACAATAACGTGAGAGAAAACAGACGCTTTACGATTTCTTCCTTGCGGGATGACTTTCCTAATGTTTCTCGTAGTGTTTTGTATGGCATTGTGACCGAGCTCTTGAACTACCGAAAATTGTGCGCACGTTGGGTACCGAAAAAGTTGACGGATGTGCACAAAACCAAACGTTTAGACAGTGCATTGACTTTCCTTGTACGGTACCACAACGACGGTGATGAGTTCTTAAGCCAAATTGTTACGGGCGATGAAACTTGGGTGGCCTACGTCACACCAGACTCAAAGCAGCAGTCCATGGAAGTTGAGCAAGAGCATCGTTTTGCTGCAAGACTACGCATGTGGCGAATCAGACCAAAGATCTCATCACATATTTTCGATGGGAAACTCGCTCCCCTTCTAACAGCCGTGTACCGCAAGTCTCTAGAGACACGGAAGGTCCCAAATGATTTGAAAAGAGCGCAGGTAGTCCCAGTCTTCAAGAAGGGTCGTCGAGCAGATGCGCAAAACTATAGACCTATATCTCTGACGTCGATCTGTTGTAGAATATTGGAACATGTTTTTTGCTCGCGTATCATGTCGTTTCTGGAAACCCAGAACCTACTCTGTAGGAATCAACATGGATTCCGGAAACAGCGATCGTGAGAGACCCAGCTCGCTTTATTTGTTCATGAGATCCAGAAAATATTAGATACAGGCTCCCAGGTAGATGCTATTTTCCTTGACTTTCGGAAGGCGTTCGATACAGTTCCGCACTGTCGCCTGATAAACAAAGTAAGAGCCTACGGAATATCAGACTAGCTGTGTGACTGGATTGAAGAGTTTTTAGCAAACAGAGCACGGCACGTTGTTCTCAATGGAGAGACGTCTACAGACGTTAAAGTAACCTCTGGCGCGGCACAGGGGAGTGTTATGGGACCATTGCTTTTTACAATATATATAAATGACCTAGTAGACAGTGTCGGAAGTTCCATGCTGCTTTTCGCGGATGATGCTGTAGTATACAGAGAAGTTGCAGCATTAGGAAATTGTAGCGAAATGCAGGAAGATCTGCAGCGGATAGGCACTTGGTGCAGGGTGTGGCAACTGACCCTTAACATAGACAAATGTAATGTATTGCGAATACATAGAAAGAAGGATCCTTTATTGTATGATTATATGATAGCGGAACAAACACTGGTAGCAGTTACTTCTGTAAAATATCTGGGAGTATGCGTACGGAACGATTCGAAGTGGAATGATCATATAAAATTAATTGTAGGTAAGGCGGGTACCAGGTCGAGATTCATTGGGAGAGTCCTTAGAAAATGTAGTCCATCAACAAAGGAGGTGGCTTATAAAACACTCGTTCGACCTATACTTGAGTATTGCTCATCAGTGTGGGATCCGTACCAGATCGGGTTGACGGAGGAGATATAGAAGATCCAAAGAAGAGCGGCACGTTTCGTCACGGGGTTATTTGGTAACCGTGATAGCGTTACGGAGATGTTTAGCAAACTCAATGGCAGACTCTGCAAGAGAGGCACTCTGCATCGCGGTGTAGCTTGCTGTCCAGGTTTCGAGAGGGTGCGTTTCTGGATGAAGTATCGAATAAATTGCTTCCCCTACTTATACCTCCCGAGGAGATCACGAATCTAAAATTAGAGAGATTCGAGCGCGCACGGAGGCTTTCCGGCAGTTGTTCTTCCCGCGAACCATACGCGACTGGAATAGAAAAGGGAGGTAATGACAGTGGCACGTAAAGTGCCCTCCGCCATACACCGTTGGGTGGCTTGCGGAGTATAAATGTAGATGTAGATGTAGATCATCCTCCATACAGCCTCTATCTTGCACCCAGTGACTACCATCTGTTCCTGCACTTGGAGAAACACACAGGCGGTCAGCGTCTTCAAGACGATGAGGAAGTCAAAATAGTGGTGATGCAGCGGTTAACAAGTCAGGCGGCAGACTTCTATGAGGAGGGTATTCAAAAACTGTTACAACGATATGGCAAGTGCCTCAATATTGACGGAAATTATGTAGAAAAGTAATTAAGGTACAGGCTTTCATGAAAAAATAAAATTGAGGTATCTCAGCACGTCTTTTTTAAATTTCAAAACGGTACTTAAAAAACACACCTCGTACGAGCGTAATGCATTGTGCGTTAGTATTCAAAACGATCTTGCTCACCTAAAAATATGGATGTACCGCGTAAGAGTCAGTTCTTCTCGCGTGACACTCTCACCTTTTAGCGAAACGGTTCTGCGGCAGCTGTTAGCGCAGCGTACCATGGGCCACTGGACGTTGGATAGCGTGGCTCAGTAGTGAAGCAATACAGAGCAGGAAAGGGCAGGGACGCGGAACCGCCGGCCAGCTGCCTCTGTGGGGGATTTCCTGTCGCAGAATGCTGCCCGTTGCGCCAGCCGGCACAACAGCACTCGTGTAAGCAACCTGCCACTGCAGGCTGTGTGAGAACCGCCGGCTTGTTCTACGTGCTCCAGTAAGCGCTGATTTCTCCCGTGAGATATGCCGCGTACCGGCGGAACACACAAACACACAGGCGCGAGGATTTCGTCAACGCCTGCTGTTGAGAAAGTATTGCTGAAGCCTAAGCAGCAACAGGAAGTGAGAGAGAGAGAGAGAGAGAGAGAGAGAGAGGTCTGTTTGTTTCGTGAGAAATATCTGACTAACAATTTGCGTGACATCCTGCAGGTAAATGCACAGAGCTAGGCTACAATCACGAACTATTCTCCCTTCTGAGCGGTGTCATTCTTCTTTTTAATGGATGCGAGAATTTCAGCTTGTTTATCCAGCAGTCGCTGAATAACAGTTATTGTTCGATGTCTGAGATGTGCCCAAATTACGTAATAACTGCAGTGGAGTGCACGTGTTAGTAGACGGGCAGAATTATTTGCATGCAAAAGCAAAAAAGACAAAAGCCATTCAGAAAAAAACGATACAGTAACTGAGCGCATAAGGAACAACGTAACACAAAACCATCTAAATACTCGCGCACGTCCCCCCCCCCCCCCTCATACACACACACGTACACACACAAAAGACGCCTCTGAAGTTCACATGAACTTAACTGCAGTTTGTCCTCCCGAAACATGATCTGAGTCAAACCACTGAGTCTCCTAGCCCTGTAAAACCATGCACGAAGTACACTACCTACAGAACAAGTAAGCACCCAGGTGACGGGATCGGATGTTAGTGAAACTTCTTACATCGACGGGGATATAAATGGTTAGAGCTGCAGTTCTCTGTGACAGGTACACCGGCCGCCAGAATGCTTTAGCGTTCTTCGTGTTTAGCGTTGTAATCAGGCTTAATGAGGTAAAATAAGGAGCGTAAACAGTATCACATGTTGAGTGATCACTTTCAAGGACATTGAGATGCCGTGTACTCGTATAAGACAGCATTCTCAGCACGTGACAAATGGTTCAAATGGCTCTGAGCACTATGGGACTTAACTTTTAAGGTCATCAGTCTCTGAGAACTTAGAACTACTTAAACCTAACTAACCTAAGGACATCACACACATCCATTCCCGAGGCAGGATTCGAACCTGCGACCGTAGCGGTCCCGCGGGTCCAGACTGTAGCGCCTAGAACCGCTCGGCCACCCCGGCCGGCCTCAGCACGTGACAAAGCTTGAAAGAGGCCTCACTGTTGGCCTCCATTTGGACGGCTGGTCGAATCGTTAATTTCCATACTTGCGGGGCATTCGGATGGGACAGTGGGCCGATGTTGGACCACATGGGAGCATGGGAGCAGGTATACTTTGTAAGGGTGCAATACTTGTGGTTTACTTATTCTAGGATTGAAGACAACTGTGTAAGTTGAAATGACATGTTTAATGTCGCAACATTAGCACAAAAATACACGCTTTAACACAGTTTTCAGTGTGACAACAAAAAACATTTGTCAGGGTAACGCATCTCATCAACATCAAAAAGTGAAATAATCCTAAACACAACAATATTAAACATTAATTCTCAGAAGGTTAAATTATCCTAAACACGAAACTATTAATGTTTAACTAGAAGTTTCTTTACAAAATTGTTCCTACACTTACATTATGTTGTTGGTCAATACTACGAAAATCGTCTGATTCCGGTTCAAAGTTCGGTACTATTTTTAGGATGACAATCAAGTCTGCAGTGGATGGTTAGTTATGTGACAAATTGAGCATAAGATTACCCAAGGTCGCTCGAGTTTACAGTGGATGCAAGCTGGTGAACCAACAAGTTTACACCGCTGCATGCGGTATTTACCTTAAGCTGCGATGAGCTGTCGTCTGCTAGGCCGCTCTCTTCCGCTGAAATTCCTATAAAACTAATTACACCTTTGCTGAATTTTCCAGCTGAAACTTTCCCTATATTTCTCGTTACATCACCAGTTACAGTTACATTCTCAGTAAGTATACCAAGTCCTTTCATCTATACACGTATTTTTTCATCATTGCCAACTTTATACACGCACATGGTTGGAGCAGTGTGCATATTATAATGCCCTCTCAGTTCTCGCAGGAACTGTTACCTAAATGGCCGGTTCGTTTCTCCACAGTTGAAGCTAACCGATGCTACAGCTAATTTCTAGCTGGATATCAGCCGTTGTGAACGCAGAGTTCACACAAATTACTCCTCTGCGTCGTACTGAGCGTTATGTGCTCCATTCTGCACTTGACGCCAGTTCAGAGAAGAGTCCCCGAAAATTTCCGCCTTGTCTTACTCATAGCCGAACTGTTCTCCACCTGGGTTCTTTCGTTCTTCACGTCACGGACTTTTTCGACCAATAGGGGCATTCCTCTTATTTTGCGGAAACTCACTCTATCAATGGCAAGGACCCTACCATTAAACTGCGTCGAAACTTTGGCTCTTTTCTCCTTCCTAGCGCGTTTCCGCCAATGGGACGTTTTGTGCCCGTTCCAGACGCCTAAATGCGTACATTGACTCTCTCATGTGTGTACCACTTGCTGGACACGTGATCAAATATGCATGACTGGTCTTGTTTCGTATCCATTTGGAATTCCGAAAGGCAGTTTTCTAAAAGCTTTCTTTCCTGTCCTCCCTCAGATGGGCCGTTATACTCAATCTCCATGTCTGAGTCACCTGATCGGTCGTTGACTTTCCGCCTGGGACACCCCTTTATGTGGTTTCTGTGGTACCCCCTGTAGCGTTGCCTTGTCTCTGTGTCGTCCCTCTGAATTCCAAACTAAAATGCCTCTCGCTGTTTCTTTCACCTTCCGCTCAAACATGCATTATAGGAACGGTGTGTTAATTACCAACTATTGAATGACATCTCTTTTTGCATTACATGCTGCTAGGCAAATTTGCCCATTACCGCCGAATTAAGTTAGGTGCCATATTCACCTTCCTCTTGAGATGTATAAAGCTCTCCTGTAAGGTGCGAATCTGACCTTCATTTATTCTGCCACCTTACCACTCCTTATCAAGATTCCGATCGACCGCATCCGATCAGCACGAGAGAGGACTGCCATAGAGCCGGCCGGAGTGGCCGAGCAGTTCTAGGCGCTACAGTCCGGAACCGCGAGACCGCTACGGTCGCAAGTTCGAATCATGCCTCGGGCATGGATGTGTGTGATGTCCTCAGGTTAGTTTTAGTTAGGTTTAAGTAGTTCAAAGTTCTAAGGGACTGATGACCACAGCAGTTAAGTCCCATAGTGCTCAGAGCCATTTTTTGAGGACTGCCGTAGTGTGCACCAAGTACGTCGTAGCCCCTTCACATCAGGGAACAAATAATGGGCCCCGTGCAACATTCTATGCCAACTCACACCATTAGTCGGAGACTAGCAGCAGCTGGGCTAGCGTCTTAACGTTCCATGCGTAGGCTGCCGTTAACAGCACAACACGAGCCACTGCGTCTGGAGTGGGGCCATGACAAGGAAGCATGGACTGCTCATGAATGGAGTCACACAGTGTTCAGCAGTCAATCGCAGTTCTGAACTACCACAGATGACCATCGTCGGTGAGAAGGTAGAGACATAGAGAGACCTCCCACACTTCCAGTGTCTCGGAAAGTCACAGCAGTGTTACTCCTGGCATCATTGTGTGCGCAGTCATCGAGTTTGACCACGTCACTGCTGGTAGTGTTTGAGGAGAACTTTGACTGCACAACAGTACAAAAAAATCAAATGGCTCTGAGCACTATGGGGCTTAACTTCTGAGGTCATCAGTCCCCTAGAACTTAGAACTACTTAAACCTAACTAACGTAAGGACATCACACGCATCCATGCCCGAGGCAGGATTCGAACCTGCTACCGTAGCGGTCGCGCGGTTCCAGACTGTAGCACCTAGAACCGCTCGGCCACTCAGGCCGGTGCACAACAGTGCATCACGGAGATCCTATCGTCATGCGTTACCTTCCACGCGGTAGCTGTGGTGTCATTTTTCAACGAGATACTGTTCGATCACACTTGGCACGTATCTTTGAGTTATGTACGTGATGTAGACCCGGAGGCCAGCAAGATTCTCAGATCTGTCCCAACTAGAACATGTGTGGGACCAGTTTGGATGTCAACACCATTCCAGTACATATCGAGGGTGAGTTACAATTTGTAGGGCAGCGTGCCTCAGTGCACGTATCCAGGCCAAAAGCAATGTATCATACAGATGAGTGGCCCCGTATGTTGTCATCACTGAAATAACATCAAATACCCTCCCCTTCTTGTGCGTTTCACATTTTGGTCAGGCAGTATAACTGTCTCACAAAGTACGCATTGTTAACGTCACTGATTTTAGGAAAGTAAGACGTAAGATGATAACTGTCGCACAGTTCTAAGTGCAACTAAATGATGTCTAGGAATTTAAAGCAACGGATACGTTTATCCTTACTGGTGTGTAAGAAAATAATCAATGGCCAATAATTAGGTCCCTACCTGTTGAGTCTTGCCCACTAGAGTGTCTCAGGGATGCTGCGTTCCGGGATGCTATACAATAATTCAAGCAAATAACATTAGTAGTTTTATTTCTACAAAGCAGACAGACAATACTTAACTTTAATGTACAAAGGTATCGCAAGCGATGGGCGACATGCAACATAAATCCGAGTACTTGCTATAAACAAGTTTCGAACAAGCAGGACTATCAGACAGTTTGTGAATCACAACTAACTGTTCTTGTACCACATTCTGCTAGGCCGTGCTGTGCTCCTCGAATATGTTCCACTAATGTCCGTATATAGAGCCGATGTGATCTGCCGAGGCTGGCAGGGGCGGCGCTTATATTCACTTCTGCTTGAGGGCGCTTCCGTCGTGGTGCGGTCCTATTCCGCGCACCTTTGGCCGTCATCGTTTCACTATCTTCTCTTGTCTTGCGTTCTTCGTCTTCATTCTAACACTTCTGGTCACGCCAGAACACAATCATCATCCGTCAATGATGACCGAATTCTTCTGTTTATAATTTTTCCTACTGTGCCATTACAGTTGATGCACATCTGTACAAGGAAACTGTTAGGGATGCCATACACTTCAGTTGCTTTCTCTTGCTGTGAATATTGATGCTGCGCCTCTTCACCTAATATCATTGTTCTCGTCTTTCGCCCTTAGTTCCTCTACATGACGTGGGAGAGGAACTAGGCGGCTGCAGTTCAACATTTGCATTAGCTCGATAATGCAGTAACTAAATGGAGTTGCAAAACACCGGGGAACTCAGTTGTGCTTGTTAGTGTTAATGTGAAACTGAAGCTTCAGGAACTTTATTTTGTACACTTTCATTATAAGCACTCCGGTCAGCCGCGCGGGATTAGCCGAGCGGTCCAGGGCGCTGCAGTCATAGACTGTGCGGCAGGTCCCGCGGAGGTTCGAGTACTCCCTCGGGCATGGGTGTGTGTGTTTGTCCTTAGGATAATTTAGGTTAAGGAGTGTGACCTTAGCAGTTAAGTCCCATAAGATTTCACACACACACACACACACACACACACACACACACACACACACACACACACTCCAGTCAAAACATCTGTATGGCTTTGGGTATTCTACGGATGTTTATGTAGTTGACCAAAGTTTGCTTTCAACAACATGAAGTGGCAGAAGTCAAGTTGTGAGGATGGGTCGTGCGTCGTGCTTGGGTAGCTCAGAGGGTAAAGCACTTGCCCCTGAAAGGGAAAGGTACCGAGTTCGAGTCTTGGTCCGACACGTTTTAATCTGCCAGAAAGTTTCGTCTTCAAATCGTTCGTGTGACATACGATACATACAGTGTGTCTTTTGAAAAGTGGCAAGCTGTTCAGCGGGACTCTGTTCATTTATTTACGATTAGTAATACGACTACAGGGGAGTTGAGTTAGTTTAGATGGAGCAATGAGGTTACAGTAATCGCATGCGTTTATTTCGTTTCCTTTTTTTAACTTTCTTTAACCTAACATAGTGCTGGTTAACTTATTTCTGGGGAAACTTTGGAAATGAGGAGGGCTGCGGATACGAGGCAGGTGACGTGAAGAGAGGGTAAGCGAAACGACCACCGGTGAGCCGAGGGAACACAGCCCTTCGCAGAGCGGAGGGCAGGGGACCAGTAGGTACAGCCTGCTCTTGCGTGGTCCTGCTTCGTCTCTGGGCTTAGCACTGAACACATCGGTATTCCACACGCTGGCCGGCCGCAGTGGCCAAGCGATTCTAGGCGCTTCAGTCTGGAACCGCGCAACCGCTACGGTCTCAGGTTCGAATCCTGCCTCGGGCATGGATGTGTGTGATGTCCTTAGGTTAGTTAGGTTTATGTAGTTGTAACTTCTAGGGGATTGATGACCTCAGAAGTTAAGTTCCATAGTGCTCAGAGCCATTTGAACCCATTTTTGCACGTTCGACTGCAGAGCGCTCGAAAGCCGTCTCGAAATTTGGACCCTACCCGAAAATGCCACCAACCTATAAGCTGCTTATCGTGGGGGTAACACAAATACCACTACGCAGATTTAACATGGGTGTGGGTAAGGCAGAGCTACTTATGAGAGCAGTGAACTTGGAAAACACCTCGATTATACAGCCGTCATTAGTCAATGGTTTTATTCTTTCAGACTGACAAGATGAGTTATCTTTTACGCAATTTGTCACAGATGACAGATTTTAAGTCTATTAATTATGAGTTACCTGTGTTTAATCCCTTTGCTTTTTGGGCTTGACCAATGGTATATTAGTTTGTTATTCTGTAGATTTATTCTACGACAAAACCTTCAGAAGATGCAGTCATCACTGTAAACATTAGAAGTGAAAGAATTACAGGTCGCTGTCATATCTTCCTGATAACCGTAATAGCATCGAGATTGATTGCCTCGCATTTTACACAGTGTAGCTTATTTATATATTTATCGGTATAAACAGGCGACCATTAGTCTATCTCGGATCGCAGTGGATATCAACAGAGCTTTACGTTTTCTCTTTCCGTTTAACGTTTCATGATAATTATACAGAATTGTGTAATTTCCCATTTTATTTACTCGTTCTTTTTGAAATGTAGCTTTCGTTGTGACTTGGATCCTGCTCTGTGTGAAACCAACTATATATCCAAAATCTTTTTTCAAATGTTAGCGTAACGGTTCTTTAAGCTGAAATTTATTCTACAATATAAGTATGGAGGCTTTTATAATTCTTCGCGAAGTTTTTGTTCTGCATGCCTAACAGCAGATGACGTACATTGACCAATACTAGTTGCAGAAATGAAATTATCCTCTCAGTTTACAACTTATTTTGGTTTTTAAATGTGTGATCTTGCGCAGTAAATAAAATAGTCACCTTGCTCTCACGTTACACACAAATCTACAAGGGGATTCACAGGACCTTAGGAGTCGCATCCTTCCACCGGAAATTACTTCCAGCGGAAATTAATCTCACACAATCAAGTGATACCCTATAAGATGAAACTGTATAAGGCTTCAGGAATCTGATAGCCGCCATGCTAGCGGCGCACTAGCTGTTGTTGTTGTTGTCTTCACTCCAAATACTGGTTTGACGCAGCTCTCCACGCTTCACTATCCTGTGCAAGTCTCTTCATTACCAAATAACTACTGCAACCTACATTCTGTTGAATCTGCTTACTGCATTATTCTCTCGATTATCCTCTACAATTTGTACGCCCTACACTTCCCTCCAACACTAAATAGGATGATCCCTTCATGTCTCAGAATGTTTCCTATCAAACGATCGTTTCTTGTGGACAAGTTACGCCAGAAACGCCTTTTCTGCCCAGTTCTGTTCAGTACCTCCTCATTAGTTACATGATTTAACCATCTAATCTTCAGCATTCTCCTACAGCACCAGATTTCAAAAACTTCTATTCTCTTCTTGTCTGAACTGTTTACTGCCTACGTCTCACTTCCATACAAGGCCATGCTCCAGACAAATACTTTCAGAAAAGACTTTCTCTGACACTATCTATAATCGAATTTAAGAAATTTCTCTTCTTTACAAATGCTTTTCTTGCCGTTGCCGGTCTACATTTTGTATCCCCTCTACTTCGCCCATCATCAGTTATTTTGCTGTGCAAATAGCAGAACTCATCTGCTACGTTTGGTATCTCGTTTTCTAATCTAATCTTAATTCGACTACATTTCATTAGCCTTGATTTGCTTTTGATAACGTTCATCTTATATCCAACTTTCAAGCCACTGTCCATTCTGTTACCCTGTTCTACCAAGTCCCTTGTGGCCTAAGAAGCCAAATCCAGTTCGTGATCGAATAAATATAACTTTCCAGAACATCACGAAGTGTTTCATATATACTGTTATTTTCTTTTCGTATTTGGAATCGCTTTAGACTGAGCATATATCAACGGTCAAGGACATTTTGACTACTTTACACCAAAGTCATAGTAATAAACAACCGAACCATTCCAGAGTTAGATGTTTGTTTACATTTGGTGCAGCAGGGCAGTGCTTAGTGGAATCTCTCTTCCTGACCATGGGACAACATCTGAGCGCTATTATCTTTTTATTATTTGATAAAGTTCTACGCAAGCAATGCTGAAGTACTTTTGGAAGATCTTCACAGTGCTACAGCAAAAAGCAAACAGTTCCATAAAAAAAAGCGGCGTCGTATATCGGAAGCTGTAAACGTTGTGTACGTCAGAAATTTCGCCACTTGTCCCGCTATATCTTACCGAAAACTTCAACTCTATACATAAATTGCGTCTGAATAGAGCTGCATTAACGATTATATAAGTTCAGTAAGCTGATCGTAAGTGTATTGTTATGTATTTACCTGAGGTACAGAGCTCATTTCAGCAACATACATCCTTGGTTTTTGCAATTCTGAATAACGTTAGCGTATTTATAACAAATCTAGCACATTAAAATACCGTATCGGAACTCGAACGTGGGAGTTTTGCCTTTTGCGGACGTGTTTTCTACCCAATGAGTTACACAAGTACGATTCAAGACCCGCCCTTATAGCTTCACTTCCACCAGTACCTCGTATATTACCTTCCAAACTTCACAGAAGTTCTCTCGCATACCATCCGTGACTATTGTTCTTGAAAGAAACGATATAGTTGAGAAATGGGTTAGTCACAGCCCTGGGGATTGTTTCGAGGAACTGAAACTTACTGTCCGCAGCTCGTGGTCGTGCGGTAGCGTTCTCGCTTCCCAGCGCCTGGGTTCCCGGGTTCGATTCCCGGCGGGGTCAGGGATTTTCTCTGCCTCGTGATGACTGGGTGTTGTGTACTGTCCTTAGGTTAGTTAGGTTTAATTAGTTCTAAGTTCTAGGTGACTGATGACCATAGCTGTTAAGTCCCATAGTGCTCAGAGCCATTTGAACCATTTTTTTTTTTTTTTGAAACTTACTGGCAGATTAAAGGGGCAACGGCCATGCCGCAGTGGCTACACCGGTTCTCGTGAGATCACCGAAGTTAAGCGCTGTCGGGCGTGGTCGGCTCTTGGATGGGTGACCATCCAGGCCGCCGTGTGCTGTTGCCATTTTTCGGGGTGCACTCAGCCTCTGTAATATTATTGGGATTTCGGTAGTATGAAAGCTGTGAGTACCCTTGGAAAGGCATTCACCTATCTTTATATTAAATGATAAACTTATGAAATGAGACCTATTCTTTGAAAGACATTTGTTTTATATAATTTACGAACTGTAAAGATGCGCATCTAGCGCGGACGCTAATACATCGATTGCGCAGCCAAAGAAACATTTTAACAGAAGCTGAACTTACGTTCCGTTTCGATCTAAATAAAAGTTGACAGTAAAAAAAACTTTGGTAGATCTTCAGATTTTAATGTACTTCTGCTTGTGGTGTGAAAGCGTGAAGAAGGTCGACTTTAAGCTAAAAAAGTGAGCGGTCTTGCCAGCGTGCAGACAACATTATTAATTAATAACATTCAAGTAATTTATGTTCGAAACTGTAACTCGGCAAGCTATTGTTATCGGAGGTGTTGAACAGTGCAAGAATTGTCTTTAACGAAGGAGAAAAGTGACTGCAATTTGCGACAAAAACGCGAACATAGGAGCTAGTAAAGGACAGGCTGAAATGTGATCGCACCATAGAGTTAGATAATTACTTATGTAAGTTATGTTGTCTATAAAGTAGCTCTAATTGCTTGTGAGAATTATTAGAATATATTTAGTGTTTACCAGATTTCTTATTCTATTCTTTTCCTTTATACTTTTTTTAACCTCTATGCCATATTATTTTTAGAAATGTCAAACAGCCTTTACTACAGCAGAAAATACTGCGGCATCCTGGTCGTGTACAGAAGGCCGCCCCTTGTCTTCTATACAACTCACAGCAGCCCCATTTATTAATGATTTCATTTGCAAATGCATTTTTTTACTGTACATTGTTAAAGGTCCCTTAGGTAATTATAAAATTCATACTGATTACGTAAAGAAATCCGGGTTGTTCTTTTCCAAGTAATAGAAGTTTTTGCGTAATCAAAAACTAGCCTCCTCCTGACAACGATCAGGAGCCGACCAGAAGACGGACGTCTTCGACCGCTTTCGTGTCTCCTGTGGCAAAGCTGTGCCAAACTGGGAACACGACATTCTAGTATGAAACACGGATTTAAATTGATAGAATTGAAATATATTTAACATAATAATAATAATAATAATAAATTTTTTATCATACTAGACCTCGTGATGCCAATTGAGGAGCTACTCGACCAAATACTAGCGGCTTCGGTCAAAAATACCATCATAACGACCGGGAGAGCGGTGTACTGACCCCACGCCCCCTCCTATCCGCATCCACCACTAAGGATGACACGGCGGTCGGATGGTACCGCTAGGCCACTCGTGGCCTGACGACGGAGTGCTTTTACTGGGAGATTAAAACTGTGTCCTGGACACTCGATTTGGGATCTTTGTCTTTCGCGACCAAGTGTTCTTAGGCCTTGGAGCACTTGCCCCCGAAAGAACAAAAGTTCCAGTTTCCAATCCGGTACAGAGTTTTAACCTGACATGATCAGCGTACACACTCCACTGCAGAGTGAAAATTCATTTCGGAAATCTGACTGGTCGACGTGAACATCAAAGGGTGCCCTAAGCAGTTATCACAATATGGTTCTCGTAACTTAATAGAAGTGAGAACATCTCCCAGACGCATTGACACATCTGTGAGGTGAACTTCATGCAGTAATGAATGAGCGAACGTAACAGACGGCACTACGACGAAGAACGTGAAAAGTGATAATGGCCACGAAAAGTTTTCTGGCGTCGAGAGACCGTAGTCAGAATCCAGGACAACAATTTACTAGAAGTAAGTTGCAAAAATTTCCGTCCCAGGTTTCGGATAGCGTGAGCTGACTGGTAACGGACAACAAGATGCGCAATGAGCGACCGTAGGATGAAGTATTAGGAATTCCCTGGGGCTCACCGTGTTTACCGTCGCCTCGGCGCAAGACAATACGAAATTAGTAGTCGGCCGGCCGCCAAACAGCGGAAAAGTTGGACCAGTAGCTCCCGGACCTACAGCAGTACCCTTCTAATGTATTTTTCTTCGTCTTTTGCTGTCTTATCACCCTGACAATATTTTTGTGACCGCGCTGCGGAATGACAGAGGCCATCAGAGGCATGAAAATGGCCGGACACGACGATGTGGTGCCGGAGTCGCGGTCGCACTGACAGCTTAATGAGAACTAATATGCACATCAGCAGTCGGTCCATTATATGAAATGGCATTCCTTCGTTGCCGTAGACAACACTGGCCATCTTCAGCACCGTCATTAAGTTCGTGAAAAGATGAGTGCCCAGGAAGGTCGAGGCATCGATACAGCGGACAACTATGAATTCTCATTTGCACTTCAAGGTGTGATGCTAGAAGTTATACTAACAACTTTGTTTCTACACCGGGGGTCTAACGACAGGAATATCACCCAACAATGTCAAACTTCACCGAATCAAACAGTAATCGCCAAACAAAAGTATATAAAAATCGTCTCTCCAGACGAAGTTGCAAACAAAAGCTGTTGCAGTAGATCCCGATTTCGAGGTAATCGTTTTCTTCCTACCCTACAAATACTGTATTGCTGAAGTGTTTGTGAAAACCAACAACGTGTTACAGAAGACACGACCTTGAAAGACATGCACGACGTGGTGTGATAATGGCAAACCAGCTTCACTAGGACCTAGACCCGGACATGGCTACATACACTACTGGCTCTGAGCACTATGGGACTTAACAGACTTAACAGCTGAGGTCATCAGTCCCCTAGAACTTAGAACTACTTAAACCTAACTAACCTAAGGACACCACACATCCAGGCCCGAGGCAGGATTCGAACCTGCGACCGCAGCGGTCGCGCAGCTCCAGACTGAAGCGCCGAGAACTGCTCGGCCACCCCGACCGCCACACTACTGGCCACTAGAATTGCTACAACAAGAAGAAATGCGGATGATAAACGGGTATTCATTGGACAAATATATTATAATAGAACTGACTTGTGTCATATTTTCACGCAAATTTGGGTGCATAAATCCTGAGAAATCAGTACCCAGAACAACCACCTCTGGCCGTAATAACGGCCTTGATACGCCTGGGCATTGAGTCAAACAGAGCTTGGGTGGCGTGTACAGGTACAGCTGCCCATGCAGCTTCAACACGATACCACAGTTCATCAAGAGTAGTGACTGGTGTATTGTGACGAGCCTGTTGCTCGGCCACCATTGACCAGACATTTTCAATTGGTGAGAGATCTGGAGAATGTGCTGGCCAGGGCAGCAGCCGAACATTTTCTGTATCCATAAAGGCCCGTACAGGACCTGCAACATGGGGTCGTACATTTCCTGCTGAAATGTCGGGTTACGCAGGGATCGAATGAAGGGTAGAGACACGGGTCGTAACACATCCGAAATGTAACGTCCACTGTTCAAAGTGCCGTCAATGCGAACAAGAGGTGACCGAGACGTGTAACCAATGGCAGCACATACCATCGCGCCGGGTGATACACCAGTATGGCGATGACGAATACACGCTTCCAATGTGCGTTCACCGCGATGTCGCCAAACACGGATGCGACCATCATGATGCTGTAAACAGAACCTGGATTCATCCGAGAAAAAGACGTTTTTCCATTCGTGCACCCGTCGTTGAGTACACCATCGCAGGCGCTCCTGTCTGTGATGCAGCGTCAAGGGTAACCGCAGCCATGGACTCCGAGCTGATAGTCCATGCTGCTGCAAACGTCGTCGAACTGTTCGTGCAGATGGTTGTTGTCTTGCAAACGTCCCCATCTGTTGACTCAGGGATCGAGACGTGGCTGCACGATCCGTTACAGCCATGCGGATAAGATGCCTGTCGTCTCGACTGCTAGTGATACGAGGCCGTTGGGATCCAGCACGGCGTTCCGTATTACCCTCCTGAACCCACTGATTCCATATTCAGCTAACAGTCATTGGATCTCGACCAACGCGAGCAGCAATGTCGCGATACGATAAACCGCAGTCGCGATAGGCTACAATCCGACTTTTATCAAAATCGGAAACGTGATGGTACGCATTTCTCCTCCTTACACGAGGCATCACAACAACGTTTCACCTGGCAACGCCGGTCACCTGCTGTTTGTGTATGAGAAATCGGTTGAAAACTTTCCTCATGTCACCACGCTGCAGGTGTCCCCACCTGTGCCAACCTCGTGTGAATGCTCTGAAAAGCTAATCATTTGCATATCACAGCATCTTCTTCCTGTCGGTTAAATTTCGCGTCTGTAGCACGTCATCTTCGTGGTGTAGCAATTTTAATGGCCAGTAGTTTATATTGTCGCTCGCTCTCCTTCTGAGTATCTGACCACAGCAGTAACGGTTAACGCAATCCTACCACATGGACCTATTTAACAGCGCTAAACACGACCGTGAACAAACAAAACACACAATTTAATAAAGCCCGAAATAATATCACAGACGATATTTTTTGTTGTGACTTGGCAAGACTCGGCCGAAGTGGCCGTGCGGTTAAAGGCGCTGCAGTCTGGAACCGCAGGACCGCTACAGTCGCAGGTTCGAATCCTGCCTCGGGCATGGATGTTTGTGATGTCCTTAGGTTTAACTAGTTCTAAGTTCTAGGGGACTAATGACCTCAGTAGTTGAGTCCCATAGTGCTCAGAGCCATTTGAACTTGGCAAGACAGCCAAGCCACTAGGAGGTAGCCGAAAGGCACGCGTTTAAGCTCACGCAGGCTGGCGTGAGGTCTGGAACAGTTAAAGTAATTGAGACTAGAAAATAAAGTACCTAGCTGCTGGAATACTTAACTTTAATTCATAATTGGTGAACATCGGTCTGACGGTACATGCATCACAAGATAAATAGCAATTGATAATGGCGCCTTGCTAGGTCGTAGCAAATTACGTAGCTGAAGGCTATGCTAACTATCGTCTCGGCAAATGAGAGCGTAATTTGTCAGTGAACCATCGCTAGCAAAGTCGGCTGTACAACTGGGGCGAGTGCTTGGACGTCTCTCTAGACCTGCCGTGTGGCGGCGCTCGGTCTGCAATCACTGATAGTGGCGACACACGGGTCCGACGTATACTACCGGACCGCGGCCGATTTAAAGGCTACCATCTAGCAAGTGTGGTGTCTGGCGGTGACACCACATTTTTTACCATCTGGCATTGTTTAAAATCTGAGTGATGCAGCTACCTAACAGTATGGCTTCCATAGGTTCCATGACAGGATGTGCTGTTGTCTTTGCCGAATATGCCATGACTCATGGGTATATTAATTAAGGCGCGGCTAGTGTTTTTCCACGAAACTGACACATATTTTCCGCTTGTTTGTCAGTTGAAAATGAGGTGATTTTCGATATCGGTTGATTACAAAGAAATCTGAACCATCCAAGCAGCTCTACCCTGTTGGACTTTAACATTGCGAAGATGTCGTTAAAAATTCAGATACATAAGGTAAAAAGAAGTAACAACATAGGGCCAGGTGGAACCCTTAAAGATATTTTGATATCATTACGCCGCACTAGAAAAGTATCTTATTTGTGACTCTTTACGATATACAACTAGTGGTCTACAGACTCTGACTTCCTAGTAACGGGGTACATTTCGTCTCTATTTTCATTCTGTGACTGATGCTCACGTGCTTTCCCTGTTTGCTTCTAAATATGTAATTACGGAAATGCGATTATATTTTCAGCAATTATAATTTCGTTCTTCAACTCTCGGTGTGTTACACAAGAAAACTGCGTTTGCTCAAGGTAGTATCCTATTTCCGTAATTAGGCATCCCCCTGTTTAGTACGGAGATGCACACTCAACACTGCCCACACGGTCACAAAGTAAGCACAAGTTTTATCGGTTCAAAAAAAAAATCGATTGACATGTAGAACAACACACATAATTAGGCGGTTCTTAAAATAAACTGGCCCAGATGCAACGGATACGGATTCAAGGGGAAAGGAGGGGGTTATATGGTCACCGCCCCCCCCCCCCCCCCCCCCCACACACACACACACACACACACACACACACACACACAGAGAGAGAGAGAGAGAGAGAGAGAGAGAGAGAGAGAGAGAGAGAGAGAGTTTACGGAGAATACAGTAGCATGAAATTCAAGATTCTAGAAATTATAAGCTATGTTTAACGCAGCGAACTTTACAGTTGCTTACAAGAGGCCTTGCTCACGTGGATGTGCTTGTGGTAATGTTTCAGACAGGTAAAGGCGCACACTCATACGCTGGCTGCACCTGCTGTCAGTAACAAATCCAATACTATTCGTTGGTCCATAGGTGGAGCCGACAAACCACAGGATGTCGAGTAAGGCACGACAGGGAAAAGAAGTGAAAGAGCCCCCTCCGCCACACTAAAATAAGTCATCTGACTCACCAAACATAAGTGGTAACGGCTGAGAAGTACAGAATTCCCACGTTTACATAGCCATAGCTTTAGTCTGCAGTGATTGTGTTGCGTTGAGAGGTTCCATGCCCTCTTTTGCATATCGCCTCTCATTTTCATTAATTTTATTAATTTTCTATGTCATTGCACGGTGGTAACAGACCGAATAAGGTTATTGTAATGAGAGTATTTGTACTGAGAGCTCAAACTTACTTTTCACTTGATTCCTCTGCATGTTGGGTTACTTCCCTGTGTGGCCTGTGCGAGGTGAGCATCGGAGGACGTGGCACACTGCATTTCCGGTTTGGGACTGCACCTCCCCGAATTCTGAGGGTTCGCATAATGGACTTGCGCGCCTGGCGGAACGACTGACGTCGGTCGAGTTTCGCCTACTGTATGGAGTGTCGCCGCAGTTAATGTGTCTACCGTTCCGGCGCGTCTGGAACGATGTCTCCTGGCACCGACTGACTGCATTGTCCTCTTGATTCTGATTCTGAGAATACCTGTGGACCGTGCCCTGCTGGGTATGACTGTCTGGTGCTGGATGGCCGGTGGTCTAGGCAGGTTGTTTTCGTAGCCGGTCAAACGGCAAGTTCGGTGCACTCCGCTGAATAACAGAGGCATGATTGGTCAATTTAAACTGAGACTAGCTGACATCATAAAGCCCTGCTCGAAATTGGAGGGAACAGTCGCTATTGGCGTGAACGATGTTCTGAGACAGTGTGGGGGAATTTTGGAATCAGAACTGAATGCTGATTCGCGGTTTTTCGAGGAGAGTAGGGAGTAGAGCAATGTTGGCTTCACTCTTGCGTTGCATAGGTAGGAGATTCAGGATCTGATCTTCGTCAGAGTCACACGGGCTTGCGACTTGGTCGCTTGTTTTCGGAAGAACTTAGAATTCTCGGACAGCCTTCGTGGCCAGGGGTTGACACAGAGTTGCTGTCGGCTGAAGTCGGCGCCTACGTCAACAGGACGCTGCCTACCGACGACGTGCTGCAGATTTAAGTACTGGTACAGTACTTTGCGGCTCTGGCATTATAGGACCTTATCAATTTTATACTGAATCCCTCAGCAGAACGCGCGCTCGCTTTGCTACAAGTCCACCTTGCTTGTTTCTCCATGTGAGCTCTCACTACTAATCGCGATACTGCAATATAGTCGAGAGAGTAATATTTGATTAATTAGGACGTCCAGTCATTATCGTCAAGCTATTGCGTCACAGAGGGTAGGAGCCCTTGTTCTCGAGCCAACTTTTATTCGCATAATAGTTCAGAATATCCTATCCTCTAACCTACTGTTTGTGTCGATAATCATGTGCTTTTATGTTCTGTTGTATAATAAATCTCATTGTAATATTTAATCCGCATATCATTTCGTAGATATATGCAAATCGCATTTCCTGTTTTTTATTATGATGAAGTTCTCTTTTTTTCTGAGTAGATTACGATTTTTATTAAATTATTGTGAGTGTGCAATCCTTCCTTCCGTTACCATTGTGCACATAATTAATTAGGTAGTGGATAAGGAGGGCATCGAGTGCATGTCTAGTCCTCATGCAAAATTCATCTGAATTAAAAAGGTACAAACTATTCTCCACCCCGGCACCTTGCAACAGCGTAAAGTCAAGCGCCGGCATTCCGGTCGGGAGTGATAGAGAATGGACGGCTGCGAGAAGGCGTCAGCCTATTGCACGCTGATCGACCACACTCCAGGACGACAACGCAACAGCAGCGGCCCCTATGTGTAAAGGACATAAGCGCCGCGCCCGACTGATCGCCGTCCACATGAATAGTAGCTTCGAGATTAGCGAGTTCTATAATAGTATCGACACTACTTGCTTTGCTAGTACAATCTATATAACCCGGCCTTGGAATTGTTAGACTGAAGAAACATGATTATGTCGTATGTCGCTCTTTGCTAGCGACAGATCTGTGTAACAGAAAATTAAGTATTGTAATTGCTCATCTTATAATAAAAACCATTTCTTTTGTCATCAGTCTACCGGCTGGTTTGATGCGGCCCGCCACGAATTCCTTTCCTGCGCTAACCTCTTCATCTCAGAGTAGCACCTGCAACCTACGTCCTCAATTATTTGTTTGACGTACTCCAATCTCTGTCTTCCTCTACAGTTTCTGCCCTCTACAGCTCCCTCTAGTACCATGGAAGTCACTCCTTCATGTCTTAGCAGATGTCCCATCATCCTGTCCCTTCTCCTTATCAGTGTTTTCCACATATTCCTTTCCTCTCCGATTCTGCGTAGAACCTCCTCATTCCTTACCGTATCAGTCCACCTAATTTTCAACATTCGTCTATAGCACCACATCTCAAATGCTTCGATTCTCTTCTGTTCCAGTTTTCCCACAGTCCATGTTTCACTACCATACAATGCTGTACTCCAGACGTACATCCTCAGAAATTTCTTCCCCAAATTAAGGCCGGTATTTGATATTAGTAGACTTCTCTTGGCCAGAAATGCCTTTTTTGACGTAGCGAGTCTGCTTTTGATGTCCTCCTTGCTCCGTCCTTCGATGGTTATTTTACTGCCTAGGTAGCAGAATTCCTTAACTTCATTGACTTCGTGACCATGAATCCAGATGTTAAGTTTCTCGCTGTTCTCATTTCTACTACTTCTCATTACCTTCGTCTTTCTCCGATTTACTCTCAAACCATACTGTGTACTCATTAGACTGTTCATTCCGTTCAGCAGATCACTTAATTCTTCTTCACTTTCACTCAGGATAGCAATGCCATCAGCGAATCGTATCATTAATATCCTTTCACCTTGTATTTTAATTCCACTCCTGAACCTTTCTTTTATTTCCATCATTGCTTGCTCGATGTACAGATTGAAGAGTAGGGGCGAAAGGCTACAGCCTTGTCTTACACCCTTCTTAATACGAGCACTTCGTTCTTGATCGTCCACTCTTATTATTCCCTCTTGGTTGTTGTACATATTGTATATGACCCGTCTCTCCCTAAAGCTTACCCCTGCTTTTTTCAGAATCTCGAACAGCTTGTACCATTTTATATTGTCGAACGCTTTTTCCAGGTCGACAAATCCTATGAAAGTGTCTTGATTTTTCTTTAGCCTTGCTTCCATTATTAGCCGTAACGTCAGAATTACCTCTCTCGTCCCTTTACTTTTCCTAAAGCCAAACTGATCGTCACCTAGGGCATTCTCAATTTTCTTTTCCATTCTTCTGTATATTATTCTTGTAAGCAGCTTCGATGCATGAGCTGTTAAGCAGATTGTGCGATAATTCTCGCACTTGTCAACTCTTGCCGTCTTCGGAATTGTGTGGATGATGCTTTTCCGAAAGTCAGATGGTATGTCGCCAGACTCACATATTCTACACACCAACGTGAATAGTCGTTTTGTTGCCACTTCCCCCAATGATTTTAGAAATTCTGATGGAATGTTATCCATCCCTTCTGCCTTATTTGACCGTAAGTCCTCCAAAGCTCTTTTAAATTCCGATTCTAATACTGGATCCCCTATCTCTTCTAAATCGACTCCTGTTTCTTCTTCTATCACATCAGACAAATCTTCACCCTCATAGAGGCTTTCAACGTATTCTTTCCACCTACCTGCTCTCTCTCCTCTGCATTTAACAGTGGAATTCCCGTTGCACTCTTAATGTTACCACCGTTGCTTTTAATGTCACCAAAGGTTGTTTCGACTTTCCTGTATGCTGAGTCTGTCCTTCCAACAATCATATCTTTTCGATGTCTTCACATTTTTCCTGCAGCCATTTCGTCTTAGCTCCCCTGCACTTCCTATTTATTTCATTCCTCAGCGACTTGTATTTCTGTATTCCTGATTTTCCGGGAACATGTTTGTACTTCCTCCTTTCATCAATCAAGTGAAGTATTTCTTCTGTTACCCATTAATACGATTTGTTTGAATGTTATCCAGTGATTCGAGAAAGCAAGTTTCCTAGACATCCCATGTTTGACGACTAGGCAGGGTTTAACAGATTGGTTACGGTCCTAGTGCTCAGGAAAATACTGATAGATCCTAATGCTGAGTGACCACTTCGATTTTATATCGTACTAGCGAACTTGGAAATGCTTCGTAATAGCTAAATATGTAGATATGTATGGGAACTGGATATACGTCCGAATCTACTTGCACCTCTCTCTCTCTCTCTCTCTCTCTCTCTCTTTCCAGCTTCTCTTCCTCTCCACCCCCACCCCCCCTCTGACCTTGAGCCCTGTTTCTAGTTAAATATATGCCACATTATCAGAGTAGGGTAAACGATTGTAAGCAGATAATCAAATGAAAATTGTAAAATTTTTAAAACCTTTCAAAATTTTAAATATATTGTCTCAATCGCATTTAAAATTATATAGAAAATATTGAACGTTTTAAGAAGTTTTATAGAAAATTTTTAAAATTTTATGATTTTACATCTAGTTGCTTGTTTATTGTTACTGTAAATTTAGATTTTTGCAAACGTCCTGTTTTCTCTGAGAACAAATCATCAGGAAGAAAATAAAACAGCGCGTTGTATATACAACGTTTGTTACACAGTGTGTGTGTGTGTGTGTGTGTGTGTTTGTGTGTGCGAGCGCGCGCGCGCGCGCGTACAGGGTGCGTCACTAACTATTGCCACCAAGAGTAACTCCGAAAGTATGGTAGTAGCTGAAAAGTTTGTGGGACAAGTGTTGCATGGGTCAACGATGGCCGTAATATGACGTTGGTAATTTTTTTTTTTTTTTTTTTTTTTTTTTTTTTTTTTTTTTTTTTTTTTTTGGCTAGGTGCGTTCTCGTCAGAGATCTGAAGGTCAACTTTGTTTTTCTTAAATGGAATGCTATAATTTGGTACTTATTTTCTGATAGCGGCTATAGGGGCGATTACAATAACCTGTAACAGTAAGGTCTTTGAAGGCCAACGAAGGTACAAAAGGTGGCATGAACGTCCATTTACAGAAGGTGTTCGAAGTCATGACCATTGGTATCAATGCAGTGCTGCAGTCTTCTTACCATGAATTGAGTGGTATTCATTATCACTTCGGCACTTATCCACTTATCAAAGCACATGCTCTGACAATTCTGTCGTATATCGTGCGAATAATAAATATTCGCCGAATAGGGCGTATCCATCTAAAGTGCCATTGACATCTAAACACCATTCGATGGTTTCGCAATATAACACTAATAGGAACGGTAAGACTATTCGAATCGAGCGAATGTGAATGATGTATTCCTTCGAAGAGCATGTCGATATGCTTCGCATTTACGGAGAATGCCAACGAAATTCAGTGAGAGCTAGAGACTTATACGCTGAAAGATATCCTCTATGTACACGCCCTGCACGTAGTACATTTAAATATGTGTATAATAAATTGAGAACAACTGTATCTTTAACATGTCGGAACATATCCGGCAAAGGAAAGTCACGAACGAGGAAACGGAAATTGGTACTCTTGCCACTGTGGTTCGAGATCCTAGTGTTAGGTCGCGTCAAATCGCAAGGGAATCTGACATGAGCCAGGGTAGTGTTGTTGGTGTTCTGCATCGCCATAAATATCATCCTTACCATAAATATCATCCTTACCATATCAGTCTGCACCAATAATTAACTGGTACGGATTGTATGCGTCGCACTGAATTCTGCCGAATCAACTTCAGATGCAGAGCGATGACATATTTATTAATTTGATTTTATTTACTAATGAGGCTACATTCACAAACCATAGAAATCTTAATTTGCATACCGTGGATTATTGGGCAACTGAGAATCCATGTTGGATGCGGCAAGTTACATACTAAAAACCGTGGTCGGTGAAGGAATGACGTGGGATTCTGGAGGGTATCCGTCACATTTTTTACTGATGGCTAGGAATGAGTTGCAGAGACAATTCCCAAATCATTGGATTGGACGCGGAGGAGATGTGTCGTGGCCGGCTCGTTCGCCAGACTTGACGCCTCTGGATTTTTCTTGTGGGGATTTGTAAAAGACATTGTTTATGAAGACGTTCCAACTTCCCATGAAGATATACGAGAGAGAATTGTCAGAGCATGTGCTTCGATAAGTACCGATGTCGTAAGGAATACCACTCAATCCATGATAAGAAGATTGCAGCACTGCATTGATAACTATGGTCATCACTTCGAACACCTTCTGTAAACGGACGTTCATGCCACTTTTGTGACCTCCGTTGACTTTCAAAGACCTTAACTGTTACACATCATTCGATTCGTCTCGATAGCCGCTATCAGAAAATGAGTACCAAACTGTAGCATCCCACTAAAAAAAAATCCTAAAACAAAGTTGACTTTCACATCTCTGCAGCGACACCACCTAGCAAAAAAAACCAGCGTCATATTATGTCCCCCGTTGTCCCATGCAACATTTGTCCCACAACCTTTTCACCTACTATCATACTTCCGGAGTTATTGTTGGTGGCAATAGTTAGTGACTCTCTGTCTCTCTCTCATGGTCTGCTAACACTAATGTCAGAGATCACCACGTCTCTGTGCTGCTTTTCACAACACGTGCTCGATGTGACTGTCATCCATTGCAATGCAGCCTTCCACTATACGTCTGACAGAATCACGAATTGGTTGGAACACCCCAGGTTGTTGTCGGATTGCGTCGCAGGCACTTCTACCTCCACCTGCTTGCCTGTAGCAGATGACAGTATCTGGTCTCTCCTGTGTTTAACTGGGAGCTGTACGTGCAGTGACGGACACGAAAACAAATTATAATAATGTACTGCTGTGTCACAACAAACAGTGCGCCATATGAACACTATTGGTTCACCAGATGAAATTAACATACCTGATAGATACATTATGCCAACAACGTTTCCATTTTGTATATATTTAAAAATATACAGCCTATGTCTACCCAAAAGCTTATTAGGGTAAAGTACAAAAAATTGAAGTAAATCAGTCAAGAAGTTTTCGATACTTCCAGTAACAACGTTTCACCTTTATGTATTAGCTATATCTTCTTCTTCTTCTTCTTCTTCTTCTTCGCGGATAGATCACTTAGGACCACGCGTAATCAACATTTGTTGGCCTTCCTTTTCGCCCAGTATTCCTTCATAAACAACGAATGGGCTAGCTTTCGTTGCGTAGACCACGTATGTCGGTTAGTTTTTCTCACTTCTTCCTCAAAACCCCGTGTGTTTGTCATTTTTCTGATTTAGTTTTTATCATGTAGATTTGGAGACCCTAATTCTCTCAGGTCTTTTTCCGTCTGTTTGTACCAGTTCGGTCTTGTAGTTTTGTTCTTTAAAAATGTATGGATTTTGTGTGTTAACCTGTTTGAGTCCATTCTTTCTAAATGCCCCATGAATTGGATTCTTCTCATACGCATTGTGTCTTCTCATTCGCATTGTGTCTGTTATTTTGGAGATATTTTATTAGCTATATATTTATATATTATGTATAATAAAAATACATAGCCTGTGTCTGTCTAAATATTCATCAAAGCATCGAGTAAAAATTTGAAGCACATTTTTAAGTAACGTTTCGTCATTTCTGGTAACATTTATCCTTTATATATTGCATATATACTTTTAGATTACACATATTTAAAACATGTGGCCTATGCCACTCCGTGCGTTCCTTAGAGTATCATGTAATAATCTGAAGTAAACTGGTCAACAACTTTTCGAGATTTTTGGTAACAACGCTAAAAAAATGACTTACCTTTATACAGTAGTATAGTAGACAAATTATGAAGCTGTCGAATTTGTGAGAATTTATTGCTATCATAGTGGTTAAGTTAATTGCATGAAACACACATTGATCAAATTATCAAACTGTATATTTCGCTGAAATGCACTTTTCTTGATTGTTATGCTAAAGCGGGGTACGAAGCACCAATGGAAATCAATAATAATAACAATAATATTACTTTTTAATTAATAAATAATAATAATAGTTATTATTATTAATGTGAGTAGTAGTGGAAGTAGACGAAAATGAGAGCATTTTATATATTTCATTATTGTAATTATAATTAGAATCATAAGGAACTGTGGCATCTTAAAAGTTGGGATCACAGCAAGTTGCACTGGGATAGGGGGAGGGGGGAGGGAGGAGGGAGGAATGGGTAAGAGACCATAAGAAAGTACCACAGCCCAGATCTCTCAGAAGCAAACGCCTGATCCACGCCTGTCGTAGTATGAATGCAGTGTAGCAGCTGTAGCGCGGATATCGATCAAAGGGTAGTAATTTACTACTTGGGAACTGCCAACAGGTACTCGGTAGAAAGCGCTTGTACTTTACTAACCACTATATGCAGCTTTGTCTGCAGAACTGCGGTAACTTACAAGACTCTGTTTGCTTGCTGTTCATTTGAACGGTGAGCTGCAGTATGTTGGCTGCCCTTCATGTACCATCATAGATGAGCGCCGGCATATCAAAAGCAAGAGAGCCTTCGCCGTTCTCACGATGGTTATCGACAATGATAACATCGGACCATCACGAAACACTTTAGAAACAGAGATACCTAAACAGATAAAAAACACTGTTATTTAAGAAATTATGCCCAACTAAGCCAGAAAGCGGAATGAAACTCCTTTTTGCAACTCATTTACAAATGACAATGAGCTAAATGCACAGAGTCAGTTTTCCATTCGTGTTACACACCCCTCCTTAGGGAGTTACACCTTCAACTTTCTTGATACATTACTAAAAGGTTCCTGCTGATTATTTCGGAGTAGTTTCCGTAATTTCGTCCGGTCATTTGGTCCCCTTTCTCAATATTTTGTCTCTAAAGCCTCGAGTGTATCACCAAATATGGCTTTTTCACAGTGGTTCAGAACGCCGAACCATCTACTGTAAATCAGTTCAGTACAACTCCGGTTAAAATTTCATTCAGTGTTAAGAATTTCGGCTATGACCGTGACAAGTGCCGTTCTCAAGACTTGACGAACGCTATTTGAGAAACGAATATGCTGAGTCAAGCTGCGTCAGGCCCCGTAATTTGTCTGCAGAATTAGGATACGGACAAATATGCTGGAGAGTGATTATGCCAACACATAATCCATTCACGTTGGGAGTCCTTCATCCCACGCGTCGTTAAGGCTCCGCAACGCCAGTACAAGTTCTGCAATTTAAAATGCATTAAAGAGTCTTGAGCGTTCCCCGGAAGTTACGTCTCCTTTAATGTCCTCCTAACAGTTTGATGTCTTCCTCCAACGTTTCATCTCTGCATAACTAATATTCAGTAATCTGTTCTATACATTTTAACATTTCGTCCGGCCACATAATTATTCCATTTCAGTCAGTGCTATGCTAACCTGTATGGATGGAGACGTCTCACGCTATAACTAGACCCGAATAACAAAATAATATACAGTTAACACACTGAAAGCAGCAATGTTGTCGGTATAGCGTGGCCCCACATTTCAAATGCTTCATTGACATTGGCGTGCAAAATTTAAAAGGATGATAGTAGCTTACACACAATGTAATGCTGCCAAGTAACATACCTCAACGAAACTTGGACCATGCTTACAAATTATTGCTACACTAAAATACACAAGCCAACTGAAAGAAATACGCAACAGGACGAACAGAAATTACAACGATGTCATCGTGATGTATAATGAACGCCTCGTCATTAGTAAAAGGTGGGACATGGTTCATAATAGGCTGTGTGACCACCATAGGGGACGATGAATGCTCTGCAAAGTGTTTCAAGCCGGCCGCGGTGGTCTCGCGGTTCTAGGCGCGCAGTCCGGAACCGTGCGACTGCTACGGTCGCAGGTTCGAATCCTGCCTCGGGCTTGGATGTGTGTGGTGTCCTTAGGTTAGTTAGGTTTAAGTAGTTCTAAGTTCTAGGGGACTGATGACCACAGCAGTTGAGTCCCATAGTGCTCAGAGCCATTTGAACCATTTGAAAGTGTTTCAACGCTGGCGTGGAAACGGGCAGGGGAGTCCAATCCCTAAATATCCTCTCGTTCCAAGAGTTCATTTGCCTGCGCAGTTCGATGTGCTGGCGCATTGTCATACATAAAAATCAAGTCAGGACCAAACGCATCGCTGAAAAGACGTGCTTCCACCTCTCGCCATATGAGGGTATTAATGCACCGAGGAAAATTGCTGAGCATGATCAGTTTTAATTGTTTTCGTGGTCCAGGTGTTACGGTGTGGGGAGGCATAACTTTGCAAGGGCTTGCTGACCTCCAAACCTTTTAACACATTGCACTCTTCGGTCAGCGTTACGGTGACACTGCACTTCTTCCTCATGTTCGTATTTTCATTTTTCTGGATGGCAATGCGCACTGTAGGGTTCGCTGTGTTATTCAGTGGTTTGGTATTTAACTAATTTGTAAATGAAAATGATAATCTTATTACAGTGAGTAATTACTAAATAATTTTTCTCCCGGCTAAAGGTTTGGTCAAGTCACTAAAGAACGCAAAGTTACTGTTGTGTTAAAGTGTTGTCCGTAAGTTGTTTAAGTGTCACTAAATCACAGTTCATACAACAGATTCTAAACGCAACTCGTGCGTAATTAATTTCTGCTCGATACATCAGCTAGAAAAGTTTGTTGTATGGATCGTGCTATGAGCACTGTTTTTAAAGAACCAATCTGATTCGAATTATTTTCATTAAAATGAGTTCGGGACCACCGGTGCACATTTATTTTTACACATTTTTATTACCTTCGGCATTTATGTCTGCAGAGCTGCGTAATTTGAATTTGCCGCTGAGATAATTGTTAAGATGGCGGCAGACAACTGATAGAGAATTTCTATTGTTAGACCAACTTTCCTTTTAACAGGATAAGTATTTGAAATGCTTATTAAACTTTACTTTCATATTGTGCACTATTTAGACTAATTTTCATCAAGCAAACCTTTGATTTTTTCCTAAGAAACACAGATAAAAACGCGATACAAATCGCTACCATCAATGGCTGCGCTCCTTGCAGCGGAAAGAAATAATTAACACAGATAATGCTTATTGAGAGAGGAATTAAAGTTACAAATAATTATTTACTCATATTTATAATAATAATGAACTCTATTCTCAAGTAATAATTAACAAATAATTACAATTTCTTAACAGTCCTCAGTTTGATATGCGTCTTGCGTCCACAACCTACAAAAGCCAACCAACAAAAGGAAAAAACAAAGGAAGACAAACGCAGATCATAAAAGGAATTTACAATTATCATTGTCTTTGTATGATACACATCGATATTACAATTTTGAACATGGCCGATGATGCAGCAACCGTAGGCGAAATTTATAATATTACTTGAAAAGCCGGCCGAAGTGGCCGTGGGTTAAAGGCGCTGCAGTCTGGAAACGCAAGACCGCTACGGTCGCAGGTTCGAATCCTGCCTCGGGCATGGATGTTTGTGATGTCCTTCGGTTAGTTAGGTTTAACTAGTTCTAAGTTCTAGGGGACTAATGACCTCAGCAGTTGAGTCCCATAGTGCTCAGAGCCATTTTTTTTTTTTACTTGAAAATATAGCTCTTCGGTTGCACAGGTAAAAATTTTTTCAACTTTACCTAGGTTTCAACTGCTCTAAGGCAGCCTTCATCAGAAGTAAAAAAAAAAAATTACATTACCTATAACAGAGTTTTGGAATAATATAAAAATTATTAAATATATGTAATAAAATTACATCATAGCTAACTGCTACGTAACAGTAGACAAAGAGAGTAAATAGTTATGAAATGGTTCAGACAACATTGCTCACGTTAAAGATAAAAATATGTTTTTCATATGTCGGATAGATAATGTTTATAACTGTTAGAGTTTCCTCTCGTCGCACTGTAGCTAAAATTTATCTCGTGGATGTTACAGCGCCTGCATCGGTTTGCGCCGGTGTAGGGAGTCTTGGAACTAGATGATATTCGATGAACGGAATGGCTCGCCCGTTCGCCTCACCCGTCGAGCACGTGTGGGAAGCGTTGGACAGGCGCACTGGAGCACTTCCGGATGCACCAATGACCAGCTAGCACTTGTGAACCGGTATGGTGGAGGAATGGATCGCACTACCACAAGAACTCCTTATCAAACTTGTGGTCAGCTTTGGAGCACGTTGCAGAGCACGAATTGTCATCCGTGGTGACCATAAACCCTACTACTAACGATGTCTCACCCTTTGTAATTCAGCCGTGGTGGCTGGCGTTGGGAGGTTCCATTTGCATCGCTGAATCGATATTCGTCTGTCCTGCTGTCTTTGACTGCTCCCCCGGCGGTTTTCCGGGTGCACGTGTGACGAGTGAGTCACCAGTCGGCGTTCAACGAGCCAACTTGTGTTGAAAACAAGCCCGCGTCTCTAACCGTGATGCATGGGCCTCGCCGTGCTCGCCGCCCTTGTCTTTTGGCGCGCGCAGGATGTACGGCGCCGGTCACTGAGCGCCTTGACGTGCAAAATTGCGGTGGGTTCGTCATCGCACGCTGAACAGCTTCAAGCTCATAATTTGCAAGCTCCAAGTTACGTATGACCTTTATTCTGTGTTCAACTAAGAAGCATGTTGAAATTTATGGTGGCATGGGTTGCTGTCGGAGACTGTTCTGAACTTGATTCCACAGTTTATTTTTAAAGAGACTTATGTCCCACATTCCGTTTCTGTTTATCCGTGGAGTGTGTGTTTTAAGTGGTTTTCATGCCAATTTTAACTTGTTTTAGTGCATATTGCCAGCTTTGGGACTGACTGTGGTTGTGTACGTGCTCGGCAGCCATAGAGTTGATGGTTTAATCATGTGTCACGGCAGCATTTGGTATGTTTATTTAATGTTGAAAGTGCCTTAAGGCAACTGGAAGTGATCTCTAAAGTTTCCCGCTAATTTACTGGGAGACTGGTAATGTTAGAGTATTGCTCTGTAAGAATTTGGGGGTGTCATTATTTATTCCAGTGTGGCTGTGATTTGACATTGTTTTCATTGCAAACTATTTGTGCTGCAGCCCATTTGTTAAGACTGCTCGTTCCCTGGCGTCGGCGCGGTTATGGATTGTCGGGACCGCTCATTGTGGTGCCGGTCGGATCATATATAGATATATACCGCCTGCTATGTGATCGTGTGCACAAGCCGTGGGCAGTGAACGCTTGTATTATTGTATTGTGTGCCGGCAGTAGCGTTATTGCTTCCAAACACTGCTATGGGCCTTGACGCTGTTCTCTAAAGTTATGTGCAATTTGGGAATCATGTCCGTTAGTTAAGTGAGGCCACCCTGTTATAATATCAGTCAGCGTTTCTGTAAGCTACACTCCTGGAAATGGAAAAAAGAACACATTGACACCGGTGTATCAGACTCACCATACTTGCTCCGGACACTGCGAGAGGGCTGTACAAGCAATGATCACACGCACGGCACGGCGGACACACCAGGAACCGCGGTGTTGGCCGTCGAATGGCGCTAGCTGCGCAGCATTTGTGCACCGCCGCCGTCAGTGTCAGCCAGTTTGCCGTGGCATACGGAGCTCCATCGCAGTCTTTAACACTGGTAGCATGCCGCGACAGCGTGGACGTGAACCGTATGTGCAGTTGACGGACTTTGAGCGAGGGCGTATAGTGGGCATGCGGGAGGCCGGGTGGACGTACCGCCGAATTGCTCAACACGTGGGGCGTGAGGTCTCCACAGTACATCGATGTTGTCGCCAGTGGTCGGCGGAAGGTGCACGTGCCCGTCGACCTGGGACCGGACGGCAGCGACGCACGGATGCACGCCAAGACCGTAGGATCCTACACAGTGCCGTAGGGGACCGCACCGCCACTTCCCAGCAAATTAGGGACACTGTTGCTCCTGGGGTATCGGCGAGGACCATTCGCAACCGTCTCCATGAAGCTGGGCTACGGTCCCGCACACCGTTAGGCCGTCTTCCGCTCACGCCCCAACATCGTGCAGCCCGCCTCCAGTGGTGTCGCGACAGGCGTGAATGGATGGACGAATGGAGACGTGTCGTCTTCAGCGATGAGAGTCGCTTCTGCCTTGGTGCCAATGATGGTCGTATGCGTGTTTGGCGCCGTGCAGGTGAGCGCCACAATCAGGACTGCATACGACCGAGGCACACAGGGCCAACACCCGGCATCATGGTGTGGGGAGCGATCTCCTACACTGGCCGTACACCACTGGTGATCGTCGAGGGGACACTGAATAGTGCACGGTACATCCAAACCGTCATCGAACCCATCGTTCTACCATTCCTAGACCGGCAAGGGAACTTGCTGTTCCAACAGGACAATGCACGTCCGCATGTATCCCGTGCCACCCAACGTGCTCTAGAAGGTGTAAGTCAACTACCCTGGCCAGCAAGATCTCCGGATCTGTCCCCCATTGAGCATGTTTGGGACTGGATGAAGCGTCGTCTCACGCGGTCTGCACGTCCAGCACGAACGCTGGTCCAACTGAGGCGCCAGGTGGAAATGGCATGGCAAGCCGTTCCACAGGACTACATCCAGCATCTCTACGATCGTCTCCATGGGAGAATAGCAGCCTGCATTGCTGCGAAAGGTGGATATACACTGTACTAGTGCCGACATTGTGCATGCTCTGTTGCCTGTGTCTATGTGGCTGTGGTTCTGTCAGTGTGATCATGTGATGTATCTGACCCCAGGAATGTGTCAATAAAGTTTCCCCTTCCTGGGACAATGAATTCACGGTGTTCTTATTTTAATTTCCAGGAGTGTATTTTCTGGTTGAGTTATTAGTAGCCATTCTTATTTAACACCTATTTTTAATCATTTGTGTATCTTCAATAAACATGCAACTTATTATTTCTGTGTGCAAGTTTTGCGACCCTGGTTGGCCCGCCTTGTATATTTAGTAGTAGCATGTTTCACTGTGGGCCTTTATGTTTTATTAAGCTTTAAGACCTCTTATTGTTTATGAAGTTGTGGTATGGTGTGGCTGTGTAAGTTTGGTTGGAAGTGAATAATGCTATTAGTCTTTTGAGATATGGTTAAACAAGAACGATTGTTTTTGATTGATTATTCACCGTACCTACTATCAATGATTTTGGTTGCGGTCGCAAAAATATGATTCTTACTCGTGTTTATGTAATTCAATTAAAGTGAAGATTTGTATATTGTAACGGTAAGAGGGCAAATGTTCGAACTGAAGTTTATAGTAAAATTTGTTTTGAGTCAAATTAAATTTGTAAAACAATCACAAGCTTGTCCATCACCAGTGATTCCAGGCTTCCTATTTCCTTTTAATAACTGTGGCGAGATTGTAATTTTGATTTTCTAAAGAACTGAGTAGTACTACGGTTCAGTAATGTCCAGGGGGCCATCATAAATAGCGGGGACTTCAGGCTTGTTATTGTCTACATAAAAGTGTCATTTCTGCTCTTCTCATTGCGTATTTCTTTCAACTACGTTCAGTACTATACTATACCAGTCCTTTCTACGTATGGTCCAAGTTTCAACGAGCTATGTTACTTTGCAGCTACACACCATGCGAAAATTACTTCCGTCCTTAGGTTCGCACCCAGTGTTTCTCGTTCTTTTTCGTATTCTTCCTCAACTTTTCCATGATTAACTCCCATGGAATCTTGTACCTCAGAATACAGATTTATAAACATAGCCTTTATGTTATCATTGTATGTTACCATTAGATCCTAATTCTTGATAGTTTCCTCAGGGCGCGCGTTGCTGTGCTTTAGACATCTTCCTTAATCCGCTGTATAGCGTCCTTTTGTATTCTTGCCAATACAATTTTCTCATTTATTCTACCGTTTAGCTCATAATTTTGATGTTTACTATGGTCACGCTGCACCGCACCGCTCAAGGCAACTGCTCCCTTTGAATGTACGCCGCTGACTTCTCCCCCACATTCTTCATTCCGACCTTGAACTACACCTCTAACAAAGCAACGGTAATAAGATCCAAATTTACTTCTATTTTTTCACCCTCTATTCTCATTCTGTGCTGAGTATCCTATCTGTTCCACTCAGTAACTCCTTCGAAGTTTTATCTACCATCGGCCAGCGAGTATATTTAAACTGACAACTTTAGGACTGAGTTTTGTCCATTGCAATTTTATTTCTGTTCTGCAATACTTTTAGACACTATTGGCTGATTCTTCTGCATAAAATTAAACAACAACAACAATGACAACAACTACCATCACGATGATGACACATTGCAAATGTGAGTCTTCTTTCCATATTAAGTTTTCCATTCCTGTTGTTTGTTGTTTTCGTCTCTTACCGCTAAATGCATCTCTTACATATTTGAGACATCATATTTTAACTATTGTACCAAAGAGTCGCAAAAATATACTGGATTGTAAGGCGTACCCAGGAGCAGATATAGACTCAGATCACAATATAGTAGTGATGAAGAGTAGGCTGAAGTTCAAGACATTAGTCAGGAAGCATCAATACGCAAAGAAGTGGGATACGGAAGTACTAAGGAATGACGAGATACGTTTGAAGTTCTCTAACGCTATAGATACAGTAATAAGGAATAGCGCAGTAGGCAGTACAGTTGAAGAGGAATGGACATCTCTAAAAAGGGCCATCACAGAAGTTGGGAAGGAAAACATAGGTACAAAGAAGGTAGCTGCGAAGAAACCATGGGTAACAGAAGAAATACTTCAGTTAATTGATGAAAGGAAGAAGTACAAACATGTTCCGGGAAAATCAGTAATACAGAAATACAAGTCGCTGAGGAATGAAATAAACAGGAAGTGCAGGAAAAATGTGGAGACATCGAAAAAGATAGGAATGTCGGAAGGACAGACTCAGCATACAGGAAATTCAAAACAACCTTTGGTGACATTAAAAGCAACGGTGATAACATAATGAGTGCAACAGGAATTCCACTGTTAAATGCAGAGGAGAGAGCAGATACGTGGAAAGAATACATTGAAAGCCTCTATGAGGGTGAAGATTTGTCTGATGTGATACAAGAAGAAACAGGAGTCGATTTAGAAGAGATAGGGGATCTAGTATTAGAATCGGAATTTAAAAGAGCTTTGGAGGACTTACGGTCAAATAAGGGAGAAGGGATAGATAACATTCCATCAAAATTTCTAAAATCATTGGGGGAAGTGGCAACAAAACGACTATTCACGTTGGTGTGTAGAATATATGAGTCTGGCGACATACCATCTGACTTTCGGAAAAGCATCATCCACACAATTCCGAAGACGGCAAGAGCTGACAAGTGCGAGAATTTCGCACAATCAGCTTAACAGCTCATGCATCGAAGCTGCTTACAAGAATAATATGCATGGTGCGACAGCTGGCAGCTTTCCCTAAACGTAGATAAATGTAATATAATGCGCATACATAGGGGCAGAAATCCATTCCAGTACGATTATGCCATAGGTGGTAAATCATTGGAAGCGGTAACGACCGTAAAATACTTAGGAGTTACTATCCGGAGCGATCTGAAGTGGAATGATCACATAAAACAAATAGTGGGAAAAGCAGGCGCCAGGTTGAGATTCATAGGAAGAATTCTAAGAAAATGTGACTCATCGACGAAAGAAGTAGCTTACAAAACGCTTGTTCGTCCGATTCTTGAGTATTGCTCATCAGTATGGGACCCTTACCAGGTTGGATTAATAGAAGAGATAGACATGATCCAGCGAAAAGCAGCGCGATTCGTCATGGGGACATTTAGTCAGCGCGAGAGCGTTACGGAGATGCTGAACAAGCTCCAGTGGCGGACACTTCAAGAAAGGCGTTACGCAATACGGAGAGGTTTATTATCGAAATTACGAGAGAGCACATTCCGGGAAGAGATGGGCAACATATTACTACCGCCCACATATATCTCGCGTAATGATCACAACGAAAAGATCCGAGAAATTAGAGCAAATACGGAGACTTACAAGCAGTCGTTCTTCCCACGCACAATTCGTGAATGGAACAGGGAAGGGGGGATCAGATAGTGGTACAATAAGTACCCTCCGCCACACACCGTAAGGTGGCTCGCGGAGTATAGATGTAGATGTAGAATGGAAAAGAAAATTGAGAATGCGCTAGGTGTCGATCAGTTTGGCTTTAGGAAAAGTAAAGCGACGAGAGAGGCAATTCTGACGTTACAGCTAATAATTGAAGCAAGGCACTTTCAAATAGGATTTGTCGACCTGGAAAAAGCGTTCGACAATGTAAAATGGTGCAAGCTGTTCGAGATTCTGAAAAAAGTACGGGTAAGCTATAGGGAGAGACGGGTCATTTACAATATGTACATCAACCGAGAGGGAATAATAAGAGTGGACGATCAAGAACGAAGTGCTCGTATTAAGAAGGGTGTAAGACAAGGCTGTAGCCTTTCGCCCCTACTCTTCAATCTGTACATCGAGGAAGCAATGATGGAAATAAAAGAAAGGTTCAGGAGTGGAATTAAAATACAAGGTGAAAGGATATCAATGATACGATTCGCTGATGACATTGCTATCCTGAGTGAAAGTGAAGAAGAATTAAATGATCTGCTGAACGGAATGAACAGTCAAATAAATGCACAGTATGGTTTGAGAGTAAATCGGAGAAAGACGAAGGTAATGAGAAGTAGTAGAAATGAGAACAGCGAGAATCTTAACATCAGGATTGATGGTCACGAAGTCAATGAAGTTAAGGAATTCTGCTACCTAGGCAGTAAAATAATCAATGACGGACGGAGCAAGGAGGACATCAAAAGCACACTCGCTATGGCAAAAAAGGCATTTCTGGCCAAGAGAAGTCTACTAATATCAAATACCGGCCTTAATTTGAGGAAGAAATTTCTGAGGATGTACGTCTGGAGTACAGCATTGTATGGTAGTGAAACATGGACTGTGGGAAAACCGGAACAGAAGAGAATCGAAGCATTTGAGATGTGGCGCTATAGACGAATGTTGAAAATTAGGTGGACTGATAAGGTAAGGAATGAGGAGGTTCTACGCAGAATCGGAGAGGAAAGGAATATGTGGAAAACACTGATAAGGAGAAGGGACAGGACGATAGGACATGTGCTAAGACATGAGGGAATGACTTCCATGGTACTAGAGGGAGCTGTAGAGGGCAAAAACTGTAGAGGAAGACAGAGATTGGAATACGTCAAGCAAATAATTGAGGACGTATGTTGCAAGTGCTACTCTGAGATGAAGAGGTTAGCACAGGAAAGGAATTCGTGGCGGGCCGCATCGACACGGCCATTTCTACTGCTTGTCTTCGTGCTTGCCAAACACTATGTTGACCAGCAAAATTGCAGGATCTCTCCCTAGTTGTGAACATCTGAAACATTGAAAGGGCCCTCCAACCAGTTCGGAATTTTGACTATCCAAAGCGCCAATTGGACAGGAATTGGCACATACCCCTCAGGATGTCAATCAATGTCAATCTGAATAACTACTTCCATAAGGGCTAGAGGTACCACCGAGTTACCAACTTGGTCAATTCGTGAAGCTCTTTCTCTTGAATAAATCAGCCAGTTTTTGTAAAATTGCTATCTTTTGTTTGCATGTACACGTACATCACATCTACCTATTTCCGTCCCATTCGGGTCATTCTTTCGTGGTGAGCTTACTTTGTCTTAGGGTGTATTTACAATACACTGGGATAGCGATGTGCACATGTAGGATAGCGATATGCACATATATAGATGGTGGTAGTACGCGTACAGAAAGTATAAAAGGGCAATGCACTGACAAAGCTGTCGTTTGTACCGTTCATGTGAAGAGGTTTCCGATGTGATTATGTCCGCACGACGGGAATAAACAGACAGAACGCGGAATGGATGTTGGAGCTGCGCGCATGGGACATTCCATTTTTGAAATCGTCAGGGAATTCAATATTCCGAGATTCACAGTGTTAAGAGTGTGCCGAGAATACCAAATCTGAGGCATTACCTCTCACCACGGACAATGCAGTGGCCGACGATCTTCACTTAACGACCGAGAGCAGCGGCGTTTGCGTAGAGTTGCCAGTGTTAACAGACAAGCAACACTGCGTCAAATAACAGCAGAAATCAATGTAGCACGTACGACGAACGTATCCTTACAACAGTGCGGCAAAATTTGGCATTAATGGGCTATGGAGCAGAAGACAGACGTGAGTGCCTTCGCTAACAGCATGATATTGCCTGCCTCTCCTAAGCTCGTGATAACCTGGTCAGATGAGTCCCGATTTCAGTTGGCAAGAGCTGATGATAAGGCTCCAGTGTGTCGCAACGCCTTGAAGCCATTGATCCAGGTTGCCAACAAGGCACTGCGTAAGCAGTGGTGGCTCCATAGTGATGTGGGCTGTGCTTACATGGAATGGACTGGGTCCTCTCGTCCAACTGAACCTATTGCTGACTGGAAATGGTTATGTTCGGCTACTCGGAAACCATTTGCAGCCATTCATGGGCTTCATGTTCCCAGATAACGATTGAATTTTTGTGGATGACAATGCGCCATGTCACTGGGAACCAACAGATGGTTTGAAGAACATTCTGAAGAATTCAAGGAGGAGGAGGAGGAGGAGGAGGAGGAGGAGGAGGAGGAAGAGGAAGAAGAAGAAGAGATTTGTGTTCAACGCCCCGTCGACAAAGAAGTCATTAAAGACGGAGTATAAGTTCGGATTAGGGAAGGATAGAGAAGAAAATCGGCCGTGGCTTTCAAAGGAACCATCCCGCCGTTCGCCTTAAACGATTTAGAGAAATTACGGAAAGCCTAACTCTGGATGGCCGAACGCGGGTTTGATCCGTCGTTCTCCCTAATGCGCGCAGTGTGCAAACCACTGCGGTACGTCGCTTGCACTGGACAATTCGAGCGACTGATTTGGCCAGCCAGTCGGACATAACCGAGAGGCAACACTTTCGCAATTATGAACCGCTATAGAGGCAGCATGGCTCACTATTTCTGCAGGGGAATTCCAACGACTTGTGGAGTCCATGCTGCACTTCGCCGAGCAAAAGGAGGTCCTACAAGATATTAGGAGGTATCCCATGATTTTTGTCACCTTAGAGTAAGACTGATTCGCGATTGCCCCTCTTACTGTAATTACGATTTGTTATTTGCTACAGAACCAGTTTCGCACTATTTTGTCAGCAAGTTTTGAGTTGCAGTCTTTGCTGGAGGTTTTGCCAATACGTTCCAGTCTTAAACTCTTGTGCAAACGGTTTCGCACACGCTTTTCACCAATTGTGCTTTGCATAAAGCTCGGCAATAACATGTGCTGCTTTATCGCGAGCGCCATTTTGTGTTGTACTCAACTTGTTACTAAACCCGTCTGCTGCTCTCACTCTCTCAGACTTAACGGCACAATGAAAAAAATGGTTCAAATGGCTCTGAGCACTATGGGACTTAACATCTGTGGTCATCAGTCCCCTAGAACTTAGAACTACTTAAACCTAACTAACCTAAGGACATCACACACATCCATGTCCGAGGCAGGATTCGAACCTGCGACCATAGCAGTCGCGCGGTTCCGGACTGCGCGCCTAGAACCGCGAGACCACCGCGGCCGGCGGCACAATGAAGTACTCGGTACAAGTGAGATGAGCATTAGCAGACATGAGACATCAACCGACTGGTACATTTAAATAAGTTTCTACAATTTTCTGTGATGGGTAGTTCTCTCGTTTCTTGTGGGTTTCAGTTCCGAGTCAGTCTTATAAATATTTTCCGAGTCAGTTACATTTAGCCCTCCCTGTCATGCGTGCCTCTAAGGTCATCCCGATAGCAGCAGTATCGGTAGCAGGTTAAGAGAACGATTCGTTCTGCATTCAGCGTAACACTCGTGGCTCCAAACCTGTTTACAAACAGCGCATGCTATTAGTGCTGTGTGTGGTGATGGCCTGCCGACACGTGATGGCAGAAGCTTTTCTACACTCTGCATCTGCCGCGCAGTCACGCAACAGAGTGGCAATGGAACTTGATATACGGATACTTACAACTGCATCAATGACGCTTCTCTTCTGTTATATGTCACTGCAAAGTGAGGTGTCACTGTACACGACAATTGGAATTTATGGACAAGGTCCAGAGGAACAGTGTAGGGAGGAATTTCAGACGAAGACTTTATGGCATGCCAAAACATTAAAAACAACACTGCAGCATCCACAGGCGCAACAGCAAGACTTGTTTTAAAAACGAAGAGAAGATATTGCATGAGAATCACTCAAGTATATATGAAGATGGTATTATGTTCTTTCGGACATGTCCGAAAGAACAGATACCATCGGTGACCATGCAGCTCGTTGGAATGAAATGAATACCCTTAGCTGCATACAGGCGTTGATATGTGTCAACGGGGACAGTTGAAAAAGTGTGCGCCGACCAGGACTCGAACCCGGGATCTCCAGCAGACATGGCAGACGCTCTATCCATCTTTCATTTACCTTCATTTTGTTCCTTATAGTTCGTTGCGTTTGGTCTGGGCAGACGTCACAAGACATCCGTTCAAGTTGGTCACTGATTCCTTGACTCAGTTTTTTTATTGCAGAGAGCACGCAGCCCTCTGACCGAACACGCTGAGTTACCATGCCAGTTAAAAAAGAAAAAAACCACTTTAATCCATCTGAGCCACCGAGGACACAGAGGATAGTGTGACTGCAAGGACTTATCTCTGGCACGCCTCCCGTGAGACCCACATTCGCAACTTATTGTCCCGCACTATATTCATAGTGCCCCTGCCCATTCTACTCATTACTCGCTGCGTTATTGCCGATTCCCGTAAGAGTTCGGCCACTGTTTGTGCATTCGCACTATCATCTGTGTCCTCGGTGGCTCAGAAGGATAGAGCGTCTGCCATGTAAGCAGGAGATCCTGGGTTCGAGTCCCGGTCGAGGCACACATTTTCAACTGTCCCCGTTGACTTGTATCAACGCCAGTATGCAGCTAAGAGTATTCATTTCATTGTAATCACTCAAGTCTAGACAGCAGTGTTCTCGCATTCTCATGAGGTGATAAACCTCAACTAAATGTTACAGGAAGTGCTGAACGAAAACGATTCTTCATTCTCGGTTTAATGCCTGAAATCACACGTAAGTCATACGTTACCAGACTTTCACAATAACAACATATATGTCCACAACACGTTCTGAGAGAATAAACCAAATGGAACATGAACATGGAAGGACCAAATTCCACTAAAAGTGAAATTGAGTCTATTGACTGAAGATGAAGGAGTAATTATTAACCAGAACAGAGCACAGATAAAAATTTTCATGTATATAATTATGTCGATCAAATACTAAGTATGTGAGAAGAAGAGTGACAAGCCAGTTAATACTTTAGTGCATACTTACAGATTTTGTCTGACGAATTATCCAGGTTATTTCAGCACATAAATGCCAAAATAATATCAGTCAATAGAACATGATCATGGAAGGACCAAATTCCACTTAAAGTGAAATTGAGCGCGTACATAAATCAGCAAACAAACTGTACAGGATGTGGCTGTTAATGGACTTCAGAATCGCATGTCGTCATAGTTTCGCAAGGTGCCTTGTTACTTGTTCACCAATACAATACCTGAAACACAAATTATAAGAACTTGTTGTTAAATAAGTAGCTACAGCAGACACAAAAACCAACGAGTTCAGCGTCTCAGGCAATGAAGATTACAGTGATATAAGGGAAAGGAGCAATTACAAGTATTATCTTACACACAGTGGATTTGCCATCCCTTTTTAAATATGAAGGAGAACCTACCTGCAGAAATAACTGGAAGATGCAGCACTTTTTGACCACAAGCCAGATGGATTTCAGTTGTATAAAAAAATGGGAACTATTTCATCAAAGGAGCTGTACCCTTGAAAATAAGCAACATCTGAAATGTACTTTAATAACAACAATACATAGCATATTCTATTTTTTCCGTTAAAGTCCTAGCAATTTTTACACATTTCCTCCAAATGTTACTTTTCCAAAATTGCTACTGTTACTCTCATTTTCCGAATCCAGAAATACACGGTCTACGTCAATAATTAACAGGTCCCGGTTAACCTCACTTTCGCCACAGGAAGAACAAAACTCAAACGCGCACAAGTAACATGTGACTGAACAGTCTTGAAAGTACTCGTGTTTGCGGCTGTTCCGTACGTGTCGCTTTTAGAAACTGGCGGTAACTTTGCTCCAGTTATGTTAGGGGGCTGATATTATTTTGGCATTTATGTGCTGAAATAACCTGGCTAATTCGTCAGACAAAATCTGTAAGTATGCACTAAAGTATTTAACTGGCTTGTCACTCTTCTTCTCAAATACTTAGTATCTGATCGACATAATTATATACATGAACATTTTCATCTGTGCTCTGTTCTGGTTAATAATTACTCCTTTATCTTGAGTCAAATTTAGCCTGCTGATTCTGCTTTTTATACCAGTTTCCTCGTCTAGAGATTTACGTAAGTTAACTGAGTTTGGTTGCAAAAATTACGGACTTCCTTATAGCTGCGCAGACGAGTTGAGATAACCTTCATTAAATATAAAGCAACTGGGGACATTATGGCCACACAAACGAAGAAGACTTTTTGGGACTTTATTATGCGTAGACAATCAACGTGTGGAACTTTATGGCTGGCTCTGAGCACTATGGGACTTAACATCTTAGGTCATCAGCCCCCTAGAACTTAAGAGCTACTTAAACCTAACTAACCTAAGGACATCACACACATCCATGCCCGAGGCAGGACTCGAACCTGCGACCGGGAACTTTATGCAACCTCGGCACTACTGTGAATGCGATTTAAAATTATATTATGACACTATCAGTCCAGAATAACTCTTAGTGGTTTCCAATGTTGGCAAACGCCTCGGAAGATCTACGGTTTTTACTAGAGACAAAAACCACGAAAACTTCTCGATGAGCAATTAACGTTCAGTATATGGTTTTAAAGAATCAATGCATTCTTAAAAACGTAAAGACTTTACTATACATTGTTTTCGACTACCTCTGAATTGACTCAGTAACGCCATAGGGGCCTACTTTAACGTGGAGATGGCGCAACTAGGTATTTCTCACATTAATAATCACTGCCAGAGGTGAAATAAATACTGAATGAAACATAAAAGTCCTATGATTGACTGGGGATCGAACCAGCGACCTTTTCAACCGTAGTCTGGTTCTTTACAACTTGCCCGTCAGTGACAAAAAAAAAAAAAACTGTTTTGTGTTAGCAAATTGTCGTAGGAGATAAAGACAATGTCATGTAAATTCTAGTCCAGTGTGTAAATTCAGATCATTAGAACCCATACAAAATTACTTATTAATTTGAAGCAGCATACAAACCATTTTCCTTGAGATGAAAACACAATTTCTAAAGCAAAATAAATCAAATTCATGACAATCAACAGATCTGCGAGATCTCCTCCCACTCAGCCACTTCGCAAGGATGGTAACCGTTTTTTGCTTCTGCTATTCAAGCGTAGTGAACGAGTCAAACAATGTTTAGCGTAATGATTCTAATAGCGCTAAAAATATTCGTTATAGAGTTAATCCAATGCCTACTAATAAAACTTATTTGGTTGATCGGTGAATATAACTGAAAATACGATTGGCGCGATGTGTTAGAAAAAAATGGTTCAAATGGCTCTGAGCACTATGGGACTTGACATCGTAGGTCATCAGTCCCCTAGAACTTAGAACTACTTAAACCTAACTAACCTAAGGACATCACACACATCCATGCCCGAGGCAGGATTCGAACCTGCGACCGTAGCGGTCGCGCGGTTCCGGACTGCTGCGCCCAACACTGCTCGGCCACCGCGGCCGGCGATGTGTTAGAGGCAGACTGTCAGATGAGCAATGTTTTCCAATACATCTGAGGGTAGTTTTTACAATCAATGACACACAGAGTAATGCTGTTGCTTAGACAAAATGTGATGCTTTCCTTGCCTTCATAGACTGGCCATTTGCTGTCCTCTACGAACGGATCTGGCGACAATAGGGAGCAGATAACTTTTATCGTGGGAGGAACAAGTATTGCAGTTATCTTGTTCAAACAAGAGAGTCAAGGCCGCTGACACACGACCAAAAGGTAGGAAGCGGTGCCGCAGCAGGATATGCGAGACGTGACCAGTGTAATTGTTCGGCGTAAAGCAGGACAAGCTTCCTCTTTATATCTTTATAGAACAGGGTAGCTCACTTAAACGGTGCCGCTGTTGCAAACCTCAAGATGTAAGCGTGAACCATATGTTGCTCATAATCACGATGTGATGGACGTACGTAATCTCACTTTCACTGTTGTCACGAGGGCCGAATATTATAAGATGGTTTTGTTGTCACAAAGATTGGCATGTGGGGATCACGCTCGCATCTCGGGGTGTGCAACAGCTGAGCGTTTCGTTTATTTCAAGCGTCAACTTCGCTCTGCAATTTCTGAGGTGTAATTGACGTGTTGCGATGCAACCAACGCCATTCTGTGATTTTTTCATGTTACTGACTGTGTAAGAAAAGCAGGAGAGTCCTTTAAAAAAAATTAAGTTTGTGTTGAAACTTATATTTGTTTACGTTTTAAAGTGTATTTATTTTCATGAGCCCCGTCTTACATGCATTCCAGCGAAGATCGTTTTTAAGTATATTTTTGTTCCAGAGATATTCGCTCCGAAACATTTAAGTGTGGCACCGTGTGTAATTGTTACATAAATAATAGACGTCCACAAAGCTACATTTATTGGGTGTTTAGGTAAGTTGAAAATCTTGTGGGGCAACATAACGGATTGCTTGAAGGAACATAAGAGTGAGGGGTGTCTGTTATACACTGTCCGGTTAAAAAAAAAAAAAAATTGGCTCTGAGCACTATGGGACTTAGAACTTAGAACTACTTAAACCTAACTAACCTAAGGACATCACACACATCCATGCCCGAGGCAGGATTCGAACCTGCGGTCGTAGCGGTCGCGCGGTTCCAGACTGAGGCGCCTAGAACCGCTCGGCCGCCCTGGCCGGCTGTCCCGTCACACTGATGTAACCACCTGTCACATGAGTCCGGAGTTTGAAGTTGACAAGTTCCCGTATGTGTACTTCCCAGTAGATCTGTTCGCAACTGCGAATCTCTTTGTTAAACAAGTTACCAAATTTATGCCGAGAGATTCACCAAGAAAGTAGCATAGGGCACACTTTTGAGTTTCTTCTGGCTGTATTACTGAATCTCTATGATAGTAGGACTGGTATGCTGGACTCTCGTTACTGTAATGGTGTAGCACCAAATGATGTATCTCTAGACATTTTCACGGAAAATTACCTGTTATTCCACAGCTCGTGGTCTCGCTGTAGCGTTCTCGCTTCCCGAGCACGGGGTCCCGGGTTCGATTCTCGGCGGGGTCAGGAATTTTCACCTGCCTCGAGATGACTGGGTGTTGCTGTGTCATCCTCATCATCATCATCATCATCATTCATCCCCATTACGGTCGGAGAAAGGCAATGGCAAAACGCCTCCGTTAGGACCTTGACTAGTACGGCAGTGCGGGTCTCCCGCTTCGGTCCCTACGCTCTGTCAAGGAGTATGGGACCTTACCATCATCACCTGTTGTCAGACATATCTGAATGCCAAGTCAGGCTACAGGAGACGTGTGAAAGGCGAAAGGGACGTCACAATACCATCAGCCTGAACTTCAGTTACAGAAGCAGCGCTGAAGACTTGGCATCAGAGAAAACACCCGGTCCAGATGAGTTGCCAGTTGATGAACTTTCCAAGAGTCTCTTCCAGATGATCTAGTGGAAAGTGAGACAATGCTCACTCATAAAAAATGAAAAGGAAGGAAAACGACACTTTTTAGACACGTACGTATTTACATAAAGTAAGATTTTAAGAAATATAATAGAAGAAAAATTTTGAAAAATAAAACTAAGAGGAAAGAGAAAATAGTTTATGGTCTGTTCGAGGTAGCAAAGCGTATAAGCATCAAGAACTGAATGAAGCAACATAAAATACACAAGAGTGGTTGCAGCGAGGAAGCATTCTCTCCAGAAGATGACGATGTGTGGCTATACGACTGCACTCCACGTTGTAACTACGCGTTGCTATAGACATTCTTAATAGGTCCTGGGACACACTGCATCTTTCTTCCTGCACAGTTACATATGTAAAATGTCCACTCTCGCCATCAGGGGATGGTACCTTCGGACGCCTGCGTGTGCACTATGGCTATTCATTCTGTGAAATCTGTAGGCAAAAGAAATGTAGTCTTAACCACGAAGAGAACTACGATGCGCTGTAGGGTCTAGCGCATGATAGTTTCCATAATGACACTGGACAGAGCACACTGTTCATCCATACATTCATCGATTCGCTAACGTTTGTATCTTTCAGCCTGCAGACTCACTGCACGACGATGTTCGTCACCTCTGGGCAATGATAATATACTCAGTGTTCCTTTCGTCTCATTGGTCGAAGAAGAACTCTAACAGCCACGTGATCTAGTGGATTTGTGTCTGCTACGCGACTTAATTAGCCAGCAGTCGACAAGGAAAATATTTCAGAAGCTGATCCAGACCTACCTCCTTCACTCTCATGTTCTAAACTGTTTTATTCACGGTCCCCACTCTCGTTCTGATAAACTCTCGAGACCATGTTAGTACTAGCCTTTTTGCTACCTAATTACTCGCAAAGGGGACATCTTTGAAGTCGAACGCTGCGGAACGATGCTTAGAATATTACTCGGTCATGAAAAAAACAATGCTCTGTGTCATTTCCACGCAAAACGTTCCATTCCACCACAAGTGACATTTTAATAGAGAGGAAGAAAGTGACAAAAAAATTAGTATCATAGGAGCGAAATTATACGTAATTCAGTCAACAGTGCACCAAAAACCCTCTGCTTAAAACAATTATAATAGCGCAAAACACACATATCCTACACATCTGATAGTGCCTATATTAGTCCTCATACTGCAGAAGCGGGATGTCGATTAAATGGTTAAAGCAAAGTAGTAGAGGACACTGTGCACACCTCACTAAAGCCATGTTTCTACATTAAAAATCACTTTCCCATTCAAGCTGCCCAATATTAAAAGCCACAGTAATTACATTTTCAAATGATGATATGGGTACGTCAATGTCATAAGCTGTCTTCCGCCAAGCCTACTGCAACATAGGCTTATACTTCAGTGAAGAAAATTGATTATAAATCACAGAGTGGAGTTTGAAAATGAAATAACGATCGTATATCTTGACTTGTAGTTTGGCACACTGTAGTCTTACAATCAGCAGTCCTTCTAATATAGAGCTTTTACTGTCGAAAGAAGTAAACATCGAGGAGTTGGTAATATTTTGTTGTTTTCTGTGACAGTACCTTCAGCATAACGTCTTTGTTTGGAAAAACTTGCATCTAGAAGGGTACCATCTGTATGACCTGACCAGAAATTACACGGCAATAGGCTCTTTTCGCTTGTTACATATTCGCCAAGGACTGAAGTTAGACTACGTTTCATGTGTTCTTTAGTAATTTTTTCCATTTTTGCTTACATCTACATGAATTTTTCGTCAGCAAGTTTTTTCAAGTTTCTTTGAAATGTTTGGTCCGAAAGTGCCTTGTGACTCTCGAAAACAGATATACAACTTGTTTGCTAGTCGGCCTGTCGCTGATAAAGCCGCTTTAATTGTGTAACTGTGGGTAATGCTATGGACTGACTGCAACACGCTAGCTGTAGTTTTCTATCTTCAGTGAGACAGTGTTCACGATGAAGACATTTCATACCGGAATTGACCTTGGTCACTGTTCCAAGCATTTCCTTTCTCCGCATCCCGTTCTGTAAGAAACGTGTACATTTCTTCCACAAACTGTTGTCACTTCTGATTATACTATTATTGTCTTCTGTGTCCTTACGTGTGACAAACGTAGTAGCAGCATGCCTGGATGAAACGCCATATTCAGCCTTAAAACTGCCGATCAAAGAAATCTAAGCTCTGAAATTGTCCAAGCCAACCATTTTAGACGCTTATAGTGCCCACATTTGTCGATGCCAATAGTGAACTGTAAACCCATACGGCCTTGCTCTATCATATTGCGATATTACATGCTCTTTTATAGTTTGTTATTGCGACCGTTTGTTTCCTTTGAAACGAGCTCCTGCTCGCCTTTTGCTAGACACGTAATTCAGAATTAATCTGCAATTTTACTTCCTTTTAATGCATTTAAAGCACCTCATTCGTTAGCTTCACAAATATCTTCTATTACTGTTGGCATCGACTGCTTGGGTGGAAATAGTTCGGACTCACTTTGACCGGATTGTTCCAGTGACTGGAGAAGAACGTCGTGTACTGCCCGAACAGCCAGCTTCAGCTTCAGGTTCAGGTTGTTACTGTGCTTCAAAATCAGTAGATAGAGCCAGCCTAATCTCAAGTATTTCTGTGTCATCCCCATTATAGTTTTGAATTATTGTGTTATCTAATATATCCGTGAACTCTCTGTCCTCGATCACGATTTCATTTCCACATTCAGCACGTCGCAAGTTTTTCCCTAATATTTGGGCCACATTAGTAAGTTTAACTCTCTTCAAGATATCAATGTACAAGGTTTACACAGTAACCAGCATGAGAACACTCCAAGATATACACTGTATCAAATGTACGATTCACGCAACCCAAGCACTTATTAGTGTCACATGCCAGGTCAGATGGCGCTAGCAAACAAGTGCGGAGTTTTGCATGGAAATAACGAACGTCGCAGCTGTTCTTATGATCGAGTACTAGTGTAAGTATGGTATCATGAGTCTGGTGAAGTTGGCACCCGATTTCTGATAAATATGCATTTTTTCAGACTCCTTGGTACATATGCTATAGCCGTAGATTTCTTTGTAAAAAATTTGACAGTTCTGTAGAATTTCACGAAAAAAATTATGATCGCAATTATAAATAGCTGTGAAATTGGCAACCACTTCTCCAGAATTATACTTTTTTTCAAAGTTCTTTATAGATGTGCTGTAGTTCTAGAATTCTCTGTACAAGTTTTGAATAATTTTGTAGGATTTCGCGAAAAAATTGATCACGTTTCTGAATAGCTGACTGTCAATTTTGCACCCGACTTTCGAGTAATATTCATGGTTTCAGAGTTCTTGATATGTATGGTATAGTTCTAACTTTCTCTGTACTAAATTTGAGTAGTTTTGCAGAATTTCGGGGAGAAAACACTAGTAACCTGGAAAATTTTAATGTCGTAAAAAATTATTTGCCAATTTGCGAAAATAAAATTGTGATTACAATTCTGAATAGGCCTCCAAGAGCTCTACAGATAACCATAATGACAATTTTTTTGCGGGTAACAGAGTATGAGATAACCGCAATACTGAGCGACCTATTTTCACAACAGAAAATACATGAAATCGCACTAGAGTTCTGATGACAGTCCCGATCACAGTTCTGGATAACAACCCAAGACTTTTATCGATAAACCTATTTTAATTTCTTGTGAAGGTAATCGTTTATAATTAAAATAATGTGTGACCCACTTCACTAACATACAGCTTTTCGTTCGGAGGCTGAGTTTCGCTGCCCTAGTTGTGATCGGTGCATGTAGGTACAATTCGGCTATGTATCTGACTGCTGAAATCCCAGAAATATAACGGTAGTTGCCACTTTTTCGTCTACTTGATGCGTTGTATTAGAACAACTTTCACTTAATTTGATATTCTTTGCTACAATTAAGCACCGGCTTTGAAGAAAGCTCTCTCTATAATATGCTTTTACGAATTCCTGTTCAGTGTTTGATACATACCAGGATTTTCCAACATTTAGCAAGACACAGAAAAGGTCTGATGCGTTATGCAATTCAAGCACCTTTCGTACCTACATACGTTCATTCTCAGGATTGGAAAACAGGGATAGGGGTAGGATCTTGTTCGCTTAGAGGAGGTAGAAGAACAACCGAGTCATGCGGTACCATCAACTGATTTATGTTAGCTCAAAAGACACACTCTTATTGGAGCACCAGTCATCAGTAGTCGGAAGTCCTGTGGTTTGGTGAAGATAACTCTAGGCCATATTTCTGGATGCGGAGAGAGAGAGGGACAGGGGGAGGGGGAGTTGTTTGTTGTCTCTGCTCACTAGAAGGTGTCCCTGCCGATGCTTAACAGCCTAAAATAAAGGTTGTTTGCTGACTTAATAACATTCTTAATTGACTTAATGTATTTAAACAACATCTGTACCGGCTCAGGAACCTTGCATACCATTAATTTGATTCTTTTGTCTGTGACTTTGTTTTGCCTTCAATAAATATTATTGATGAAAAGCCTCAGAGAGACATAGGTCTTAGCTCTAGGAAATATTCAATGTGTAATGAGTGCCAGAAATTAATTGTAGAAGAATAATTTCAATACGAAAAAAGCTTATGAGATTTCATTTTTAACAATGAAATTGCTTTTAAATTAATCAGCTCTATTTCTGTGTCACTAGAAGTCAGCGTTATATTTTGTTCACTAACTAAAAATGCGTTTGATGTTTATGAAAACGACCTTCAAATGACCCTTGCGACATTTACGTTTTTCAATATATTTGGTCAAGTAGTTATCCGCAGCATATTCACTCAGTGCTTTCAGGTATGGAAGTTGCTGTTAGATTGGGCGTTGTCAGCAGCCGGATGCATAACGACAATCGATACGATTTGTGCCGACTTGTACCTACAAGCGCCGATCACAAGTATGTCAGCGCTCCTCAGCCTCCAAACAAAAAGCTGTTAGTGAAGTGGGTCCCACATTATTACAATTATAAACGATTACCTTCACAAGAAATTACAATGGGTTTTTCGATAAAAGTCTTGGGGTGTTATCCAGAACTGTAATCGGAATTGTCATCAGAGCTCTAGTGCGATTTCGTGCATTTTCTGTAGTGAAAATAGATCGCTCATTGTTGCAGTTATCTCATACACTATTACCTGTACAAAAAATATCATTATGATTTTCTGTAGAGTTCTTGGGGAGCTATTCAGAATTGTGATCACAATTTTATTTCCGCAAATTGGTAAATAATTATTTACAACATTAAATTTTTTCTGATTACTTGCGTTTTCTTCGCGAAATTCTGCGCACGGAGGCTTTCCGGCAGTCGTTCTTCCCGCGAACGATACGTGACTGGAACAGAAAAGTGAGGTAATGACAGTGGCACGTAAAGTGCCCTCCGCCACACACCGTTGGGTGGCTTGCGGAGTATAAATGTAGATGTAGATGTAGAACTATTCAAATTTAGTATAGAAAACTCTAGAACTGTAGCATATCCACCAAGAACTCTGAAGAAAACGTTTATTTCTCGCAATTCGGGCATCACCTTTAGAGTTAGACAACTATCCAAAAACGTGATTTTTTTCACGAAATCCTATAAAACTATTCAGAATTTGTACAGAGAACTCTAGAACTATAGCATATCTATAAAGAACTCTGAAAAAAGTATAATTCTGGAAAACTGCTTGGCTGCTTCACAGCTATGTCAAAGGCGTCCCTTGTCAGTAAACTGCCTTCCAACCACAGAATTCACTCTTCGCTTAACCATCTTCTGGTTTCTTTAAACATGCTTGACTCTATGGAGATTTAAGCTCCAGGACACTCCTTAATATGCGAGAGTTCACTGCACACCAAAGTAAACACGTTAGGTTCTACACAAAGAATATAGGTTATAGCTACTTTAATCGAAAGACATCTAATTCGGAAGGTAGATCGAATCTGGCTCACGTTAACTATCATTCATGAAACCTAAAATAGAACAGCCAGTAGAAAGTACCACACTAGATATAAGTACGGTCAGAGCTTTCCAACGGCCCTTTCCAAATTAACCATTTACAAAAGAAATCCATTACCTACTAAATCCCTGCTCGCTCTACTCACTTGTATTGTAAATCCACCGGTCAGCACCTTTACCCTTGTTGAAAAGCCATCGCTGCTGTTCCGAGTTCTGTATAATGCTAAATCTTCCCACAGTATTTCTGCGAAACTCTTGCGTCACAATTTCTTGAAACCTCGTCTCGTAAACAAGTCCGGAAAATTGCTCAACATTCAATCTTCGCCTACTAGCACTGCGTTTACTAAGTGACTGGCTTTTGCTCACATTTAGCAAAGATTCCACTAATGTCATGATAAACAGGACGGTAACGTCCGTACAATAATTGTGCTATCGCTCATGCCCTCTAGAGAGCCTATTTTTCTCAGCTTAGGGAAAGCCTCAAAAGTGAGAATCCCTGCTTGCGAGCAGATTAGACGCATCTTGCGCAAACTGACCTCCGTACACCGGCCATGGTCTCAACGACATGAAAGTGTATCCATGCTACGCACTTCTTAATCACCAGACTTGAAATTACTCCACGGATTAAGTTCTGCATCACGCGACTCAGACTATGGAACCTCACGAGGGGACCTTCTGGGAGGTGCATCGCGTTATGAGCTCCCACTTCGCCTTCGCCTCCTTATAGTGTGGGTAGGCACCTATCACACTCTAAAATTGTAGGTGCCAATGCCGCCTAGTTTTTAAAATACTGCCTTTTAAAGTTTCGGCAGCTCGTTATATACACAAAAGTTTCACTATTCTGGCAAGTGAGCGAGTAGCTGAGTGACAAGGGAGCGAGACTCCCGTCCAGGCGACCCTGGTTCGAGACCCGTCTATGCTACTTTTGTTTCCTTTTTTTCCAAATGCCTTTTGTAATTTATAATTAATCATCAAAATTCCGCAAGGAATTAATTAAAAAGAATTACAAGCCTCTACAAATCAAAATTACACATTGAATGTCAAATTTTGTCAAAATTTGTTAACTCCCGCCGTTCTTCATTGTTAGGTGGAGCCCACAAAAGACTTCCTTGGTCTTCCACCAAATGTTCAATATTGTAAAAATTGCAATGACTGAAAACTCGTGAACAACTTTCACTTTTTGCTCCATTTTAAAGGATAAACGTCTGCACGCTTCAAAGCCAAGCTTTCAACTGACGAGAAACGTTTATTCGGCAGTTGTAACCGTCGCTACTCACGTACTCAGACAGTAGAGTCTCTTTATTCGTGGAACGGCAGGTACAAATAGGAGAACGCCAACGGTCACAGACCGTAAACAGGTCTGATCTGAAAAACATAAAATTTTCTAGGGCCCTGTCCCAACATTTGTATGACGGGTTTATGACTTTTTTTGAAGAAATGTTTTAACAACTTCTCTCAATTTTCAGGTAATTAGGCAAATTTATGTATGCCAACGTTTTGATTACGGTTAATTTCCTGATAAAATAAAAATAAACGCAAAAGATTGAAACAAAATGTGGCATCCAATTCGTCATTTTGATTTATAGAGGCTTGTAATTCTTTTTAATCAATTCCTTGCAACATTTTCATAAGTAATTGTAAATTAAAACAAGCATCTGAAAAAACAAAAGTAGCTTAGATGGGTCTCGCTCGCTTGCCACTCGACTACTCGCTCACTTCCCACAATAATGAAACTTTTCTGTATATAACGAGCTGCCGAAACTTTAACAGGCAATATTTCGAAAACGAGGTCGCATTGAAACCTACAATTTTAGGGTGTGAAATATGCCTACCCACACTATAAGCAGGCGACCTGGGAGCTCATAACTCGATGCACCTCTCAGAAGGCCCCCTCGTCAGTGAAACAAGCATGAACATCACAATATAGTTTTTAACCATTGTGATTTACTCATCTCAAATGTTACGTACAATTATCACTATTGCAAATGAATTCTTTTACTACATTCGCATGAGAAATGCAACTTGTCTGTGATGATGGCACTACAATTGTTGGAATTTCTTCAGTGGTGTGATGTGCGATCTGGATTCAGCTGAGGGCTCCCAGGTGAGATTTTTTTGTGAAACCGAGACTATCCCTGCCTCCAGTTACTGCTGTTTTGTTTTGATACCTAATATCCCAAGTCATACGATGAGCCTGATACACACAGTCCGCCTCGGTAGCTGTGCAGTGAGGGCGGCGCATTGCTAACTGAAGAAGCCCGGGTTCGATTACCGGCCTGGCCGAAGATTTTATCGGCTTTTGGGACTGTGTTTTGTGTTATCCTTACGTTCGTATCGTCAGAAATGACATTTCAATGTTAAGATGGCTGTATGTGGCAGTCCCGAAGGCGAACTTAAAAAATTTGATACACTATTGAGTAGTCTTAATAGAGAAGTACTACCATGCATAGAATCAGGTAGTGTGTATCCTCATTCAAACTTAAAGCATCTCAGAGCTTTCCTATGATTAAACGCTTAATGCATCGAATATACAAAAAAACTTATTTGCTGTTTCCTTTTGTCCACAGTTGTGCAATGTTTTAGGAACGACAACACGTTCCGGATGGACTACTACTAAATTTCTTTATTTCATTTGCGATCGTGATTTCACCCCCTGTGCCATCCTCGGGTAATCGCTCACTATGAAGTGTGTCAATGATTATTCTTTCCAGTCAAGAGGACGACTTCGAATGCCACATATAATTAACGCACAATGATAAATAAGAGACAGTATTTTCGTCTGATTATTTCTCAAAAACAGCTGTTCTACAAGCAATTTGTAATGCTGATTTTGAAAATTGCTTTCTATCATGACCGCATTTTTCACAAAATAAGATCTCATATTTTCAAGACTAAAATAACAAAAACAAAATTTTAAATTAAAACTGCAATCATGGCCTATATTTTTGTGATTATTGTTTTATTTTTTAGACATGTATTCTAAATAGCACATACAGTTCTCTTAGCAACATTATGATTACTGTGTTACGTTAGTTTCCAAACTTTCTCGTTTTTGATTTCCTCGCAGAACCTTCATCTTTCAAGTCCTTCTTCAATGATGAAACTGGCCGCTGTGGTCGAACGGTTCCTGGCGCTTCAGTCCGGGACCGCGCTGCTGCTACGGTCGCAGGTTCGAATCTTGCCTCGGGCATGCATGTGTGTGATGTCCTTAGGTTAGTTAGTTTTAATTAGTTCTAAGTTCTAGGCGACTGATGACCTCAGAAGTTAAGTCGCATAGTGCTCAGAGCCATTTGAACCATTTGAAGCCATTTGTTATCAATCCACTTCATTATCAATAAACATTAATTTTGTACTATTAAAACCCTATTTTCAATAATCCGATTTTTGCATCCCCTGCAATACAGAAACTGTTACTCGCAGAGATAATATGAATCGAAATTTTTTTGTAGGAAGTTGCATTTAATTTTGTACTGGGACATATTTGTGCTGGAAGCCGTGGTTTTCGAGTTATTTAAGAAAAACATAGAAATATCGTTTAAAAGTTCTCCAACCCTCCCTCTCCCCCCATGCTCACATCTCACTGGTCATGATTTTTAGTACGTTGTTCCTGTCACTCCCACCAACCACTGTACAAAAACTTGTGGCTGTATCAATTTTTCCACTGACTTTTTTTCGTTGACTGGACTAAATCCCTTAGCAGGAAGGTATCATTCCACCTACTGATGAGTGTGAGAAAGATGTAATGCTGTCCTGAGTAGGAGGGACTGCAGCACGAATATTTCAGTTACATGAAAGTTGTCTCCAATAGTACTTCTGTTATCACTTTTGTTAGTCATAGGCAGTTTCTAATACACTACCTCACTTGCAACTTTCCTAACTTCACCGAAGTTCTCTTACATGCCTTGTGTTACTGACAGTCCCGGAAGAAAGAACACTGCGGTGACAAGGCTTCATTGTGCACCTTCAGATCTGACGAATTTCGAGTTGTGGAAAGTCAAATATTTTTTGAAAAAGAACTCAGTCATGCGCCGTAAAATAAGAGGAATAGTTTTGCATCAAACTTTTAGCAGCATTCAGTGGTCTCCAACGTGTTACCCACATCCACAGCTGATGTCGCCAACACATGGCACGACTGAGACGTAAGACAAGCCGGTTGGAATCCTGGCGATGCATGTAATTTCCACTGCCTGTATTTGGCTTCCAAGGGAAGGAAGGGCAGTGGCATATAGTTTCCGATCACCTGTCTTTGCGTATTGTCCCAAATTATTCCAAAGCTCTCTGCAGCGTTTCATAAAGTGAGACCATGTGCCACTGTTGACGGTGACATACATCGGATGTCCCCTTGGTGCTATTCGAGAGGTGCAGGCTGGGTGCTGGCAGCTGGTTTATCATCTTGTTCTCTTATTATCATCATCATAATCATAATAATCATCATACAACACACACATTACACTACCTTACACACGCATCCCTTAAACTCACCTACGCTCTCCAAATACACATACGACCCATCTCTCACATATGCGCAAATCTCACACATGTGCGGAAGCAGAGCACCCTTTTCGACCGATAGCTCAACCGACGTCGTGAGATATCGCAACCAACTTTCCCATACGACATTTACATTGCCCCCCCCCCCCCCCAACATATTATGAGTTATTATATGAGGAATAGCTCTATATCAGACTTGTAACAGCATTCACTGGTCTTCAAGATATTGCCAGTAAGCATGTTGCAGACCACTGAGTGCTGTTACAAAACTGGTATAGATATATTCCTCCTATTTTGCAGCTTATGACAGTTCTTTCACAAAAGAATTTGACATTTTACAACTCATTATTAATCAGATCTGAAAACAATCATTAAGTGATCTAAACTAGAAATCATTCACGACAATTTGTTGCTACATTGTTAAAATAAATAGTTTTTATAAATATACAGTTGCAGCATCTCTCATGACAATGTATCATCACCTAAGTAGTTTAGACAACCCCTTAAGACAGTGGTTCCCAACCTTTGCAGCCCCGGAGTACCTCACGTTCCCTACGTTTATTTATTTAATAAATTTGTTTATTTATTTGCTTCTTTCTATAAATTGCATTTGACAATAATCTGCAATCCACACTTCAGTAAAAGGGATCATCACATGTAGAGTTACATAAAACTGTTTCAAGGGGCTTGGTAACCAAAATAGAAATGTCTTTGTCTTACTGGAACCCCTAATGATAGTGTTTTCAATTGGACAACACCTTTCACATCCAATATTTTTTATTTATTTACTTATGCATTTATTTTATCTGGCAAGATTAGGGCCTTCAGGCCCTCTCTTACACCTAACCACGCATACTCAGATTGAACGAATTTCAGTTTCTACAGAACATTAAGGACATATAACGTGTTATACAGTATTAATGTTAAAGAAAAAAATAGAGATTGTAACAGTAGTACAATGATAATTATAACAATCAAAAAATTATTATAACAATCATGTATATGAAAGTAAACATATTTTTCTTTTATGAATGTCAGTCCTATTGCTAGTTGGGAATTTTCTCGTTATGTTCTTGCAGTTTGTGAGTTATTCTCATCGAGCAGAGACATAAGACGATAGAATGGGGGTGAAAGAGATATAGAAGAGGTAGAAAGGTTAGAGGAAGAGAAATAGAATGGTAAAATTCGAAGCTATGATGGAGAAGAGAAAGAAAGAGATGAGAGGGGCAAAACAATGGTGGCTATACCGTCCCCAATATGTAAGTTTTGAGTTCCCTCTTGAATGTTGAGTGGTTCTGGATAAGACACAGATCACAGGGGAGCGCGTTCCATGGTCGTATGGCTGAGATGGAGAATGACACGGAGAAAGATTTTGTGTTACGTAAAGGTACAGCCAAGATGCTAGACGTATCCGATCTGGTATTGCGGTTGTGGAATGATGATAGGTGTTTAATGTGAGAAGGTAAGTATTGGGGGCACCAGTGGCTAAGAAATCGATGAAGTAAGCACATCGTGTGAAGATCGTGTGCCTTATGTGGGCGTATCCAACCTAGCTGGGAGTATGAAGGACTGATATGATCATACAACCGTATATTGCACACGTATCTAACGCAAGCATTCATCACTAGCTCGAGGCATCTCGAATTTTCACTGTTTGTGCCGTGTTGAGCTACATCACAGTAGTAAAGATGAGATGTGATGAAAGTCACGAGAAAAATTCAGAGCATCAATGAGACGGTTTCTGAATGTTTGGTTTGGACTAGAGCACATCCAAAATCACTCTCCACATTCAGGTGACTGTAGTGTTTTGTTTTAGTGCTGGCTAATGTCGAGGATCCACTCTCACATAGGTATGTACTCGTAGACGAGAACTGTATGAGGAATTTTATGGCTTCCTTTGCCACTCCTGGATAAATAGGAAGGAAACTTGCCCAAAATTCTTCCACATCCTTTTGTTGAAACTATTCTTTAGCACTTGAAACGCCGTTCAATTGAACTACATCCTCTTGTAATCCATCAAGAAGTGCATGCGCGTCAATTGTGAAGGGTGATATTACTAATTTGCACTGCCAGTCTTCTGAAGACAAATGCGGAAAACGATTTTGAAATCTTAGAAGTCGTTACAGGTGTTCACTGATGATAACTCTCTGCTCGTTGACGTCGCACTGTTGCCTGTCTAAAACATCACTGAATCGAGGGAATGATAAATTGACGGAAGCATCAGGTGACGCTTCCATAGTTGTGTCTTTCCAAGAAGGCCTCTAGGCCTCTTTTGGCATCATTGGCATCCATTATTGCGGTGTTTCTACCTTGTTGTTTCAAATTGACATTATTTGGGATTTGAAAGAAGTCTTCAAGGTATTCTAGGGAAAAATATAAAGTAGTCATCAGTGAATGAATGATTAACTTCAGCTTTCCCTATATTCAAAATAAGTAGTTCTGCCTCTGATTTCAATTCATACAGCGTCCTAAGCATATTACCCTTCGAAAGCCACTGCACTTGTGTGTGAAAGATTAAAGATTGTTTTTCAGTACTGAGATCATTACATAGGACTCGTGGGGCTCGGAAAAAACGAATAATCACAGCACTTGACTTAGTTTTGTTGACTACACTGATCGCCACTTTCAATACAGTGTTCAATTTCTCAGGCGAAGTTTTAGAAGTTTAGGCTTGTCTGTGGGTCATACAATGCGAGCCAGTAAGATTAGGATTTTGTTTCTGTGGCAATACTTCGGTTGTGAGAAGGTTAACTTAACATGGCTGGTGTTCCATCAGTACAAATTCTCGTACCTCTGTCCCAAGACAGACCATTTTCAATGAAAAATTCAGTAACGGAAGAAAATACATCAGAACCTTTTGATGTTCTTTCCAAGTTTTTAGAAACCAATAGTTCTTCCATAAATCAGCACGATATTATTAAGTGAAATTGTTCAGCTATATCAGTTGAATCGTCACATTGCAGTGCACAAAATGGAGACATTTTCAGTCTTTTCACCAGCTGTTCTTTCACAATCAGGGCCATTTCCTCGATCCCACGTTGCACACTGTTGTCTGAAGGAGGTATCTCGTCCACTTTTCGCTGACTATCTCCCCCGAAAACAATTGTGGTTGCTTTAAAAATGGAAGGTTTGATTGATGTGTCACTAATGTTTGAGGATTTACGTCTCTGACAAGAGAAATTTCATATGACGCTTCAGTAACTTCCTCATTTTCCTGCTCATAGATCCCACAAGAGTCCAGTTTCATGCGATTTAAAGAATTTATTTTCCCAGAGAAAGCAAACTCTTTTGGTTTATTGGTTGGTTTGGGGGATTAAAGGGACCAGACTGCTATGGTCATCGGTCCCTTTTTCCAAAGACAAAGAACACCCACAGAGAATAAAAACGAGCAACAGAAGAGATCACAGACGATACAGAACAAGAGAAACTGAGACAAAGACAAGACAAAACGATCTAAAACCACACAGAGTGTGACGGTGGTTGGCCGACCATAGAAATAAAAAAGGAAAAGCCAACCACTTAGAAACACATTAAAAAAAAAATCAGTTGAAAATCATAGGCCAAAGGCCAGAATCAACACAAAACAATAAAATAAAACAGAAACACTCAGATTAAATGATAAAATCCCCCTGCCCGAATAAAACGTAAAACTAAGTCAGCCACAGTGGAGTCGTCTGTTAAAAGGGCAGGGAGCGTATCAGGCAGCGCAAATGTCTGCCTGACCGCAGCTAAAGGGAGGCAGGCCAACAGAATGTGGGCCACTGTCAAAGCCGCCCCGCAGCGACATACAGGAGGGTCCTCCTCGGCGCAGTAAATAACTGTGTGTTAGCCGGGAGTGGCCAATGCGGAGCCGACAAAGGACGACGGAGTCCCTGCGGTTGGCTCGCATGGATGACCGCCACACAGTCGTCGTCTCCTTAATGGCACGGAGTTTATTGGGTGTAATCCGATTCAGCGTCCCAAAGCGCAAAAACTTTTCGGCGGAGGACTGCCCGCAAATCAGTCTCTGGGAGGCCAACATCCAGAGATGGTTTACACGTGGCCTCTTTCGCCAGGCGGTCAACATGTTCATTGCCCGGGATACCGACATGACCGGGGGTCCACACAAAGACCACAGAGCGGCCGCAACGCGCAAGAGTATGCAGGGACTCATGGATAGCCATCACCAGACGAGAACGAGGAAAACACTGGCCGAGAGCTCGTAAACCGCTCAGGGAATCGCTACAGATCACGAAGGACTCACCTGAGCAGGAGCGGATATACTCTAGGGCTCGAAAGATGGCGACTAGCTCAGCAGTGTAAACGCTGCAGCCAGCCGCCAAGGACCATTGTTCGGAATGGTCCCCTTGAGTTAGCGCATACCCGACACGACCAGCAACCATCGAACCGTGGGTGTAAACAATTCCAGAGCCCTGATACGTGGCAAGGATGGAATAAAAGCGGCGGCGGAAGGCCTCTGGAGGGACCGAGTCCTTCGAGCCCTGTGCCAAGTCGAGCCGAAGGCAAGGGCGAGGAACACACCACGGGGGTGTACGCAGAGGCGCCTGGAAAGGAGGCGGAACAGGGAAAAACCCAAGCCTGCAGAGAAGCTCCTTGACGCGTACGGCGATCGGACAACCCGACCGGGGCCGACGGTCCGGCAGATGGACGACCGACTGCGGGAACAGGACACGGTAATTTGGATGCCCGGGCAAACTAAAAACATGGGCAGCATAAGCAGCCAGTAATTGTTGGCGTCGTACCCGCAGTGGAGGTACACCTGCCTCCACTAGTACGCTGTCCACAGGGCTGGTGCGGAAAGCACCAGTGGCAAGGCGTATCCCGCTGTGGAGAATTGGGTCCAGCACCCGTAACGCAGATGGGGATGCTGAGCCATAAGCCAGGCTCCCATAATCCAGACGGGACTGGATTAACGCCTGGTAGAGCCGCAACAGGGTAGAGCGGTCGGCGCCCCAGCGGGTGTGGCTCAAGCATCTCAGAGCATTTAGATGCCGCCAACACGTCTGTTTCAGCTGCCGGATATGAGGCAGCCAAGTCAACCGGGCATCGAAAACCACCCCCAAAAACCTGTGGGTCTCCACCACAGCAAGGAGTTCGTCGGCAAGATAAAGCCACGGCTCAGGATGGACTGTTCGGCGCCGGCAGAAATGCATAACGCGGGTCTTGGCTGCCGAAAACTGAAACCCATGCGCTACAGCCCAAGACTGCGCCTTACGGATAGCACCCTGTAGCTGACGTTCAACAGCTGCAATGCCAGTAGAGCTGTAGTAAAGGCAGAAGTCGTCAGCATACAGGGAAGCTGAGACAGAATTTCCCACGGCCGCAGCAAGCCCGTTAATGGCTATTAAAAACAGACAGACACTTAAAACAGAGCCCTGTGGTACACCGTTCTCCTGGACGTGGGAGGAACTATACGAGGCCGCGACTTGCACGCGGAAGGTACGACACGACAGAAAATTGCGGATAAAAATCGGCAGAGGACCCCGAAGACCCCATCCATGAAGCGTAGAAAGAATGTGATGACGCCATGTCGTATCGTACGCCTTCCGCATGTCGAAAAAGACAGCGACCAGGTGCTGACGGAGGGCAAAAGCAGTACGGATGGCCGACTCCAGGCTCACCAGATTGTCGGTGGCGGAGCGGCCTTTACGGAACCCACCCTGAGACGGAGCCAGAAGGCCCCGAGACTCCAGTACCCAATGCAAGCGCCGGCTCACCATCCGTTCAAGCAACTTACAAAGAACGTTGGTGAGGCTAATGGGACGGTAGCTGTCCACCTCCAGAGGGGTCTGTCCAGGTTTCAAAACGGGGATGACAATGCCTTACCGCCATTGCGACGGAAACTCCCCCTCGACCCAAAGACGGTTGTAAAGATCGAGAAGGCGCCGCTGGCAGTCCACTGAAAGGTGTTTCAGCATCTGACAGTGGATGCCATCTGGCCCAGGAGCGGTATCAGGGCAAGCAGCTAGGGCACTGCGAAATTCCCACTCACTGAATGGAGCATTGTAAGATTCCGGGTGGTTGGTGCGAAACGAAAGGCTCCGACGTTCCAGCCGCTCTTTAATGGAGCGGAAGGCCTGGGGGTAATTCGCAGAAGCGGAACTCATAGCAAAATGCTCTGCTAAGCGATTTGCAATGACGTCGGAGTCAGTACAAACGGCTCCATTCAGTGAGAGCGCAGGGACGCTGGCAGGTCCGATAGCCGTAGACGCGTCGAATCTTGGCCCAGACCTGCGAGGGAGTGACATGGAGGCCAATGGTGGACACATACCGCTCCCAGCACTCCTTCTTGCCTTGGCGGATAAGGAGGCGGGCCCGCGCACGCAGCCGTTTGAAGGCGATAAGGTGGGCTAAGGAGGGATGTCGCTTGTGACGCTGGAGCGCCCGCCGGCGATCTTTAATCGCTTCAGCGATCTCAGGCGACCACCATGGCACAGCCTTCCGCCGAGGGGACTCAGAAGAACGGGGAATGGCAGATTCGGCGGCAGTAACGATTCAGGTGGTGACCGATTGAACCACCGCATCAATGTCATCAGTAGAGAGAGGCTCAAAAGAGGCAGCGGAGGAGAACAAATCCCAGTCAGCCTTATTCATAGCCCATCTGCTAGGGCTATGAGAAGAGTGACGCTGTGGTAGTGACAAAAAGAGCGGAAAGTGGTCACTACCACACAGGTCGTCATGCACACTCCATTGGACAGACGGTAAGAGGCTATGGCTACAGATGGAAAGGTCAATGGCGGAGTAGGTGCCATGCGCCACACTGAAGTGTGTGAAGGCACCATCATTTAACAGCGAGAGATCGAGCTGCGACAATAAATGCTCAACGATGGCGCCTCGACCTGTGGCCACTGACCCACCCCACAGAGGGTTATGGGCGTTGAAGTCGCCCAATAGCAAGAAAGGTGGCGGCAATTGGGCGACCAGTGCAGCCAGGACATGCTGCGAGACATCACCATCCGGTGGAATGTAAAGACTGCAGACAGTAACAGCCTGTGGCGTCCACACGCGTACAGCGACAGCCTCTAAAGGCGTCTGGAGAGGGACAGACTCGCTGTGCAGAGTGTGAAGGACATATATGCAGACGCCACCAGACACCCTTTCATAAGCAGCCCGGTTCTTAAAATAACCCCGATAGCCACGGAGGGCGGGGGTTCGCATTGCTGGAAACCAAGTTTCCTGGAGAGCAATGCAGAAGAAAGGGCGACGGCTGATAAGTTGGCGGAGCTCAGCTAGATGGTGGAAAAAACCGCCGCAGTTCCACTGGAGGATGATATTGTCCATGGCTGAGAAAGGCGTGAAAGGACTGGGAAGGCAATTTACGCCGCTTGTTCACTCACTGCCACCGATGCAGTACCCGTACGAGAGGCATCCATGGCGTCTGAGGGACCAGTGAGACCAAGGTCCTCAGCGGACGCTAGAATCTCGACTTCACCCTCAGACGCAGAGCGCGAAAGGTGCGGTGGGGTTGGTGCCACCGCAAGTTCTTTGGCCTTAGAGGTCTTTTTCTTGGACTTCTCTTGCTGAACCTTGGGTTTCACCGGCTGGGAAGGCTTCACCAATTCAGTCTCCGGGACAGAGGAGGATCGTGAAGCCCTACGCCCGGCCGCTGGTGAGGACTTATGCCACTGGCGGCCGTCATCCTTCCCGCTGGTGGAACCCTGGGAAGGGAGGGTCCCAAGGGAACTCTTACGGGCGAGAGTAGCTGAAGAAGTTAGACGCTTCTCCGGATGAGAAGCGGGGACGTACGTCCCCGACGGGTGGGAGGAGGTTGCTCCTGAGGTAGGTGGTGCAGGAGCAACCGGTTGGGTAGAGCCCCCCACGGGCAAGGGGGCAGGAGGAGTCTTACTGCTTATCGAGCTGGCTGGAAGTCTCGAAACTGATGGGGCTAGCACAGGTGTTGTAGCAGCTGCATAAGAAGATGTCATTCTCACAGGATGGAGTCTGTCATATTTCCTTTTGGCCTCAGTATAGGTCAGCCGGTCCAGGGTCTTATATTCCATGATTTTGCGCTCTTTCTGAAAGACTTTGCAGTCAGGCGAGCAAGGTGAATGGTGCTCCCCGCAGTTGACGCAGGTGGGAGGCGGGGCACATGGAGTATCGGGATGAGATGTGCGTCCGCAATCTCGACATGTGAGGCTGGAAGTGCAGCGGGAAGACATATGGCCGAACTTCCAGCACTTGAAGCACCGCATCGGGGGAGGGATATAGGGTTTGACGTCACATCGGTAGACCATCACCTTGACCTTTTCCGGTAACGTATCACCCTCGAAGGCCAAGATGAAGGCACCGGTAGCAACCTGATTGTCCCTCGGACCCCGATGAACGCGCCGGACGAAATGAACACCTCTACGTTCTAAGTTGGCGCTCAGCTCGTCATCAGACTGCAAAAGGAGGTCCCTATGGAAAATAACACCCTGGACCATATTTAAACTCTTATGTGGTGTAATAGTAACGTTAACATCCTCCAACTTGTCACAAGCAAGTAACCTGCGTGACTGGGCGGAGGATGCCGTTTGTATCAGTACTGACCCAGAGCGCATTTTAGACAAGCCCTCCACCTCCCCAAACTTGTCCTCTAAATGCTCGACGAAGAACTGAGGCTTTGTGGAGAGAAAAGACTCCCCATCAGCTCTCGTACAAACTAAGAATCGGGGCGAATAACTGTTACCTCCATCCTGAGACTTACGCTCTTCCCACGGCGTGGCCAGGGAGGGGAACGTTTTCGGATCGTACTTCTGAGCATTAAATTGAGCCCGAGAACGCTTAGAGACTGCTGGCGGCTGGCCGCCAGCGAGAGATGATGTACCACGCTTCATTGCGGGTCATCCGCCCTGATGCCACCTACTCCGACCAAGGGCCCTCCCCACGGGCGCCACCCAGCCACAGCAAAGGCCACCTGGCAGGATGGCCGTTGCCGGGAGTCCCGATACCCCAGGAGGATAGGCATCTACTCCTTGGCATACGTGGGGAGTTAACGGCGCAGGCATCAGTAGAGCGATCCCTGTGTTGTCAGGGGGCTACAACCAAGAGGGTACATGGCGGCCCCACCACAACGGACTGGCTACCGTGCTGGATCTTAGGTGCAAAAATGTCCAAGGTCGTCGTCGCAGTTAAAAGAAACACTGCAGAGGGCAGCGTGGTAATCGCACCCAGGGACGTATTCTCGCCCAAGAATTCGAAAACGAGCGGGACACCATTGCAACGACGAGCAATCCGGCTAAAGGTCTAATTGCACGACGGATACAGTGCACCATGTAAGGCGCCCTTCCCCAATTGGCTCGCTCTTCGGATTAATTTAGAAAGATGGAGGTCAAACCCGAGAGGGGACCATCACATAAGGCCGAAACATTTGAGACTCCTTTTAGTCGCCTCTTACGACAGGCAGGAATACCGCGGGCCTATTCTGATCCCCGAACCCGCAGGGGGGGTTTGGTTTATTTTTAAACGCCGTGTGAGCTGTTGTTAGATGAGGTTCAAGAAGCACATACCGCCAATGTGTCACTACTAAGGACGTTACGACACACAACACACTGTGGCAATTGGACATTATCTCTTAGTAATATACGTGAATCCATAGTATTTTCTTCATTACATTATCTTCTTTTAGCAGATATTTTCACTCAACGTACAAAACCAACAAAAATGTTATTTACTTCTGAAGAGCACACAACAGGCGTGATACTGATTTTACACGACGCAAACTGAAGAATGTTGTTATGTTAGCAATAACTTCGTGATGTGTGAGGCAAAGCCGATGCTGGCAATTGTACAGTAAATGCTCTCGCTATCTCTAATAAGAATAAATAATTGTTGACTTGTGTGATTGGATGTATCTGCTTTCTTCTGAGCTGTCCATCCCTCCCCCCTGCCCCCCCCCCTCAAGAAGGGGTACAATGGAAGCACGCAAACAATTCCAACAGCCTTTTTTTTCTAGATTTTTCCTAGCCTTCGATAGACAAAATCAAAAAGCATAATATTACTCTAGCACAAACAAGTGATTGCCTCTATTATCTCGTGTAATCTGTTGAATTATCTGAAGGGAAAATGAATTGTGCGTCAGTTTGTTAAGTGTGGTCAGCTTGTGAGTGCACAAAGAGCGCTATGGGTGCCAGCAGCAGTCTCGGGCAGATTTAACCACTACCTCAGCACGCTCACTCGCCGCCAAGAAAAGCAGTGGATGTCGTAAGCCTTAGAGACAACGTCACGTAGTAGTTCCTAATGATGCAGCCAATTGAGTCGGCCTGGCTCCTACGTTGCGTTTCAGATGACCCAGTCTGAGAGTTCGTGCCCGCGAAACTCATCGGTAGAAAGGCCATAGACAGTGGCCGCAAAACAGTATTGTGTTATCCACACCCACATAAGTCTGTTCTTTTTATTACCTGTCAAAAACACAAATTTTGCAACAATGTGCCACAAACTGTTTACTGCTCTGGAGGACTATTAGAATAATATATTGCAGTACAAATTAATATATGTACATATCAGTATCACGAACCAGATGGCAAGCTGTAAGGCAAGCGTAATAATAATAGTAATGATAATAATAAGTCACAATTTTACACATATTTCCAATGTAAAACAGGTTGGCTGTATATTTTATATACTGAAAATAATAATTCATTTTGCTGCTTACCACCACTACGTATTACTTGAATAATCTACCGTCGGAATTTTTCCTCTACCATATTTTATACTTATCATTAGCGACATCGCAAAATTCTGTTTTTTTCCCCTCAGTGTGTCCATATGGAGTTTCTCATTGCCCATTCTCCAGCGCTACGCGAAGTCGATGCGACACTTTGATCAACACATGGCGTTTTAATATCTTTTATTCTGTTCTGTGATTCGTTCGCTGGTAATGACGTAATTCGTATGTTACCGCAGTTCCTCTGCGAAGTCAGGAATAAACACAAATACGGTAAAACATAAAGAGAACAGGTGAGCATTTTCTGTAAATAACCGTCAACAATGAAGAAGAATGAAAAAGAAAACTGAGGATGTGTTAGATGACAGTCAATTTGGCTTTCGGAAAGGAAAGTCGCTGGAGGGGCAGTTCTGATTATGTGCTTGATGCAGGAAGCAAGACTTAAGAAAGATCAAGACACGTTCAAGGATTTGCCTACGAAGAAAAAGCGTTCGCCAACGTAAAATGATGCAGAATGTTCGAAATTCTCAGGATAGGAGAAAGCTACTGGGGAAAACGTGTAATATACAGCTTTCTCAGGTTACTTACGAATGAAATAAACAGGAAGTGCAGGAAAGCTAAGGCGAAATGATTGCATGAAAAATGTGAAGAAATCGAAAGAGAAATGATTGTCGAGAGAAATAATTCAGCATACAGAAAAGTCAGAACAATGATTCGTGAAATTAAAAGTAAGGCCGGTAACATTACAGGTGCAATGGTAATTCCACTGTTAAATGCAGAGAAGAGTGCGGACAGTTGAGAAGAGCACATTGAAGGCCTTTATGGGGTGGGGGGGGGGGGGGTGGGGGAGGGGAGATTTGTCTGATGATGTGTTAAAAGACGAAATAGCAGTCTATAGGTAGGAGATAGGGTATTCAATATTAGAATCAAAATTTAAGAGAGCTCTGTATGACTTAAAATAAGGCAGAAGCGACAGATAACATCCATCGGAATTTCTAAAATCATTGGTGAAAGTGGAAACAAAACAACTATTCACGTCAGTGTGTAGGATGTATGAGATGCTCTATGCCATCAGGCTTGCGGAAGAGCATCATCCACACAATACCGAAGAGAAGTGCGGGAATTATCGCACAATCAGCTTAACTGCTCATGCATCCAAAATGCTGACAAGGATAATATACAGAAGAATGGAAAAGAAGATTGAGGAGCTGCTAGATGACGATCAGTTTGGCTTTAGGAAAGGTAAAGGTACCAGAGAGGCAGTTCTGACGTTGCATTTGATAATGCAAACCAGACTGAAATGAAATGATCGCGTGGCACTGATGGACGGGAGGGCCCATCCGGGGAAGTTCAGCCGCCGAGTTGCAAGTCTTATTTCAGGTGACACCACATTGGGCGACTTGGGTGTCGGTTGATGATGAAAGGATAATGAGGCAACACCCAGTCCACGAGCGGAGAAAATCTCCAACCCGGCCAGGAATCGAAACCGTGCCCGCTGCGTGGTAGACAAACACGATACCACTCAGCTAAGCAGGAGAACGCAAGATTGAAGAAAAACCAAGGCACTTTCATAGGATTTTTCAGCCTGGAAAAAAAGTTCGACAATGTTCGAAATTCTGAGGAAAGTAGGGGTAAGCTATAGTGAAAGACGGGTAATATACAATACGTACAAGAGAGGGATGAATAAGACTGGAAGCAAGTGTTCGGATCAGAAAGCGTGTAAGGCAGGGATGTTATCTTTCGCCCATACTGTTCAATCAACACATCGAAGAAGCAATGACGTAAGCAAAAGAAAGGCGCACGAGTGGGATAATAATTCAAGGTGAAAGTTTGTCAATGATAAGATTCGCCGATGACATTGTTATCCTCATTGAAAGTGAAGAAGAGTTATCACGATTTGCTGAATAGAATAAACACTAGTGAAGAAGAATTACACGATTTGCTCAACGGAATGAACAGTCTAATGACTACAGAACATGGAAGAAAGACGAAAGTAATGAAACTTAGCAGAAATGAGAAAAGCGAGAAACTTAACCTAAGAATTGATGATCACGAAGTAGACGAAGTTAGTGATACCGGTCTAGTTAGAGAAGGGTGGGACAAGTAGACGTCCGTGACCTTGTAGTAGGAACTATCTTGGCATCTGCCTGAAGTAATTTAAAAAACCACGGAAAACCTATATCAAGATCGCCGGGTAAGGAGTGGAGTCTCCACCCTCCCGAATACAAAGGCCAGTCTGTTTCAATCAGAGCAACTTTGTCAGGGCTGCCCAGCGTACAATACTGTCTTACAAAACGTTGTGTAATAGTGTAAAAGGCTAGTGCTACACTGCTCATTTCTCACTCCCAGTCACTATACACACGTTATTTCATAATGTTACATTACATACCCTATCAGCTGATGTCTAGTCTATAGTGACGATGTCTTGTTTCCATTTTGTGTTCTGCGACTTCCCATTTGCTAGCCTGAAAAATTGAGTAAGCATCGCTCTACAACAAGTGAGATGTTGAACTCGAAAAGAGGATGAGATGTTACTATTACACATTGCATAGCTGTGGGAGTAAGTTTTTCCAGCGAAAAAAAGAAGGGAAAAAACATATCGTGAAAGAGTTATCTGAAATGATAAATGCTTCACTTGGGAAATTTGCTGTATTGTTTATTCGTTGGTAGAAAATGCTGTTGTTAGTTTCGTGTTTATTCTTTCTTGATAAATGTAAGTTCAGTCTAGATTCTCTTCCGCGGTCATGGACAGAGCAATAATTATCAACTTTTTTTTTGGTGTGTACAATTTATTTGTAAATGAAATCAGATGGTGAAGTTAAAACCACCAATGTTTTGAACAGATCTTTACAATGAACTTAACTACTATTTTTGGTTATTATTCTTGTGGTCAATTTCTGTAGTTTGAAAACCATATTTGTGCATTGGTTCCCTACAAAAGAATTCCAAAGCTATGAACTGAGTGTACATTAATAGTACGTAACTAAAAAACACTGGCTTTGACAGAACTATTAGGGCACGAATCTGATGACACTCTGTTTCCAAGTACTCGTATCTTCGCGTGCGCACGATACTTCAACTGAGAAACAACCTTCGTTCCTAGAAATTATGTGTTGGTTGCGCAGTCTGTAGAGATGCCGTCTATAATTAATTAAAGTATCATTTTCCACTTTCAAACTGAAATCTAATGGTGAGCACAGCCTGAGCCTAGGGAACGTAGTTGAACTGCTTAGTCGATAAGTAACTCGCAACACTGTTACCGTTCTAGTGATGTTTATACAAAGGAGAACAATGGCAACGATAAACAAAGAAAACACTGCATTATATGTACAGCAACAGTTATCGAAGTTGATATTTCGTCAGAAAGGTACCCAAGGAGTTTTGCAGAGTGAGAAAGAAGTGGATGATGAAAAATTAACGTTTCTGCAAGATGAGTCGGTGGAATATGCTCGACTGAGCGGACGATGTACATGAGGAGTACAATGATGACGATGCGTGCTTAACAAGTGAAAGTGATGTTGAAACAGATGTCGAGCTGTGCAGTTCAACACCTTGCCGGACAGGGAGCCACAAATCCCGTCTCCAGTGAAACGTAGTAAAGGACAATCGTTGTCCAAGGAGCGGGTATTAAACATAATTACGTACATGGAAGATCATCCGCAGAGATTTAGAATAAGTCCGCAACAATATGACCGTGTAGAACGCAAGGAAAAAACTACGGATATTCAAGGGAGGACAAAGCGCACTTGTTACAAAAACTGGTGTTCTCGCTTTTCAAGTACGCTCGATACAATTTACAGGATGTGCGTGTTAGTGACCTACTGCGTTATGCACATAAAACTGCGCGGGAGAGAGATAACAGTGATTTGAAGGGAAGCTGTGGATGTTTGCGTAACTTCGCTACAGTAATGGAACAGGTAAGGTAACGAAAATTCAAACAAACCGTCAATTCGACGATGCACAGCATACTGTGGAATCGACCCGAAAATTTGTAGATGAGATAAACTTAGCGCATCGCTCAATAAGCAATTTCTTTTTCACTTCGATCAGTCGGGATTTGAAGAGGGAAGGAATATGAAAAGAATGGAAATTACAGGTACCAAGAGAGATGTATCAAGATCAACTAACATCAGTGCCTTAACGCATTCATGTACGATTATTTCGACTGTTAGAATAAATCGTAAATTGGCTAGGAAGTTATTTATAGTGCTGCGAGAGGTTTGAAGTGTTCTTCGCCTTACAGTTCTTTCTTGTGTGCGTGGTATTGGAAGGACAATAGGGAATATTTACGCCACGGCAAGCGAAAACGGAAAATTGGACATAAGAGAACTATAATTATGGAAAGAGCACTGGTTTTGCCTAATAGCTGGTCAAAATAACTTGCTTTTGTTTGATTCCTTGTCTATCAATAAAATTAATATTCCTTTAGACCAAATTTTCCCTTCTGAAAAGTGTGTGACATTGCAATTCATACCACGTGGAACCACTCGACAAATTCAACCTCTTGATGTTTGTTATTTAGTGCATATAAGACACATTGTCGCACTATCTGCAGCTACGTCCTAAAGGATAATCACATTCATGTGAGCCGGCCGCCGTGGTCTAGCGGTTCTAGGCGCGCAGTCCGGAACCGCGCGGCTGCTACGGTCGCAGGTTCGAATCCTGCCTCGGGCATGGATGTGTGTGATGTCCTTAGGTTAGTTAGGTTTAAGTAGTTCTAAGTTCTAGGGGACTGATGACCACAGATGTTGAGTCCCATAGTGCTCAGAGCCATTTGAACCATTTTTGAACATTCATGTGAGCTGCACGACAGACTGTTTCGCTTTCGGTTTCATGGCATCACATTTCATCAGTGCTCATCACACCGTTACACCAATGTGATTCTACGTGCGTTCTTCAAGAGCGGATATCAAGCTGAACGTCCTACACGGTTTGTAATTCCAAGGAGTTCGCCTACAACTTTGATGGTGTGAAGCTTTGTGATCCGTGTGACACGGCGTTTTTCATTCTGTGTTCATGGTGAAAGTTGATAGTTTGCTTTGAACATTTCTTGATCGCAGACGATGTCCATTGTGTGAAGTACAGTGTATACATACCATAGAAGGTTGATCTCTGCACCTCCCGGGTACTCATTTTCTGGTGCCCTCCTGGTGCATGTGGTGAGTCATTAGCAGCTAATATTTTTCCTGTCATAATTATTAAGGCAACACATTCGAATGAGCCTCAATAAAGTTTGAGCTTGCAGCCTCGCACTCAGGGGGTTCCTTGTCAGTATATCAGGCACATGAAATCGAGATCGACATTGGCACACTACCTGACAACTTGCTAAGTGCGTTATGAGCCCTGTCATCGCAAGTGAAGGCAATAATAGCCTCACAAACAGAGGTACTCTTGGACGCAGTGATCGACTGGGCTGACAAGATCATGGACGCAATGACCTCCATTCCAGTGAGTACTCTGACAGACTCGTGTAGCAGTATATCGTAAACAATGGCAACACGTGCAAACTAATATAGTCTTGCAGGCAAGATTTATGTGCTCACCAAACAGATTAGCGAGTTGTTATCTTGGCGTGAGCGTTGTAGCGATGGAAACCGATACCGCGAAAGATCAAGAAGCCGTTCTTCCGCAACAACTTCGACTTCAACTATCGCAGATTTGGTGATACGGCGCGCAAATGCAGTGTACCTTGTGCCTTCCCAAATGCTAGCGCCAGTGGGGTATCGGCGCATCATCAGACTGCCGAGCACAGTCGCAGCGCCTGTTTATAAGCGGCGGATAGTCGGGCTTGAAGCATTTTGTAGACACAGGGTCAGATTTGAGTATATTTCCACGGACTTTGTTACACGACAGTCGATCACCAACCTTGTTCCGTTTGTGGCGGGTCTTCTTCTGTAGTGGTCTATCCAAGGATTGGTTTGCAACAGCTACAATGGCAGCTTGTCTCCATTCTGTGCGTCTTTCAGCTTTTCTCTTCATTTCTTTATAGGTGTTACATCCCACATCTTTCACGATTTGATCCATGTACCTCAGTCGTGGTCTTCCTCTTGGTCTTTTTCCCTCGACATATCCCTCTATGATTGTGTTCAGGAGTCCTTTATGTCTTAATAGATGGCCTGTAAATTGCACTCTTCTTTTAACAATTAAACTCCAGAAGCTTCTCTTCTCACCTGCTCTTTCCAGAACCACTTCGTTTGTGACCTTGTCGATCCCTTTTATTTTGAGCATGCGTCTATAGTCCTGAGAGTCCATGTTTCACACCCATAGCATGCCACACTCCACACATATGATTTCAAAAATCTTTTCCTGGTTTCAGGGCTGATGCTCTTAGATGTTAATATGTTTTTCTTCTTGTTAAAAGCAGCCTATGCTTGAGCTATTCTACTTCTCACTTCTGCCTTGCTCCTTCCATCCCTGGTAATATTACTGCACAGATAAGTAAATTTATCAACTTTTTCAAGCAGTTCATTGCCTACATGAACTTGGACTTTCACTTGATCTTCTTTGTCGCATGCCATTACTTTTGTTTTTGCTTTATTAATTCTCATATTATATTCTTCACCCATAACTTTATCCATTCTATTCAGTTGGACTACAAGATCTTCTTCACTTTCAGCCAGGACAGCTATATCATCGGCATATCTTATCATATCTATTCGTTGGCCATGAATTACTACACCTGTCTGTGAATTTTCCTTTACTTTTTTCAGCGCCTCTTCAACGTATACGTTAAAGATAACAGGGGATAGTGCGCAACCTTGCCGGACACCTTTCCGTATCTGCACCTCTTCTTGTTTTGTCCGTCCACGGATAACTGCTGTCTCGTTTTTGTACAGGTTCCATATCATTTTTCTATCTTTATGGTCTATTCCTACTTTTTTGAGTACCTCAAACATCTTATCCCGTTTAATATTATCAAAGGCTTTCTCTACATCTACGAAAGCTATACATGTTTTCAGGTTCTTATCTAGTCGTTTCTCTATTATTAGTTTTAGAGCAAATATTGCTTCTCTGGTTCCTCTATCTTTCCGGAATCCAAACTGGTCTTCGGAGAGTGTAGCTTCGACTTTTTGTTCTATGCGTTTTAGGATAATTGAGGTTAATATTTTAGAGGCATGAGTAACTAGGCTGAAGGAAGGCATCATTCGTCCATCCCGTAGCCCATGGTCGTCGTGTCGACGCAGACATTTAGCTCCCGACCACTCAGTCATTGAGAAGACGGTGCTTGACAGCGGGTATTTCTTCTAAAGTCCGCCCGCTTAGCCGGGTGGTAATGTCTTTGCCTACCATGCAGCGGGCCCGCGTTCGTTTCCCGGCCGGCTTGCAGATTTTCTCCGCTCGTGTACTTGGTGTTGTGTTATCCTCATCATCATTTCCTCATCACCGACGAGCAGGTCGCCCGGTGTGGCGTCACGTGAAATAACACTTACAACCCGGCAGCCGAACTTCCACGGAGAGACCTCCCGGCCATCAATGCCACACGACCATTTCATTTCTTCTGTTACAACGCATGGCACATAGTGTATGGAACTGGATCTTGGACAGCGTCGTGTGATTGTATGGGATTTTACAACTGCGGACGTCTCGGAGCTCATCACTGGAGCTGACGTTTTGGTATTCTACCATTTGCTACCATATACGGCCAACGCGCGAACTGCCAACAGCGTCACGGTCCTGACAGCTTCAGGTTTCCGACGTAGCGCAACGGAGCACTGGGCGAAGACTGTGCAAAGAGCCAAGACTGTGCAAACGGCCAGCGGTGACGTCGAGTACGCGGGCCTACTGCAACAGTTTTCAGGCATGATGTGTCCGCCTGGGGCGTCTACAGCGGTACGTTACAATACCGTACATCGTATAAAGACTACTGACGGTCCACCTATCTCGTGTCGACGCAGACATTTAGCTTCCGACCACTCAGTCATTGCGAAAACGGTGTTTGACGGCATGCTGAAGGAAGGCATCATTCGTCCATCCCGCAGCCCATGGTCGTCTCTCGTACATCTCGTGCCAAACAAAGGTGGTGCATGGCGTCCGTGTGGAGACTACGGTACACATAACGCCCGAACAGTGCCAGACTGGTACCCAGTGCTTTAGTTATGATACTATAATCACGCTTTATTCGGAGCAGCCTTGTTCACTATGCTTTATTGTGCTAAGGTGTTTACACAAATTGCAGTGTTAGAGAAAGATATTCCAAATACAGCCATATTCACTCCCTTTGGATTGTTTGAAAGTCTTTTTATGAGATTTCGCTTCAGGGATGCTGAGCAGTCCTGGCAAAGATTTGTCGATTCGGTACTGCAAGGTCTTCCCCACTGCTTTGCTACTTCGGCGATATTCTCGTTTTTTTTCGTCCAGCGCTGCGCAACACAAATAGCAGGATAAACAGGTATGGCGTGACTCTCAACGCCGCTAACTGTGTGTTTAGTCAGTCGCAGATTAATCTTCTAGGACAGCAGTTTCCATCTGCTGGTTCGCTAGTATTGCCGGACAAAGTCGAAGCCATCCTACAGTTTGCTCGACCAAGTACTGCTAAAGAATTACGTCGCTTTCTGACATGCTAAGCTTCCTGTTGTCGAAATCTTTTACACTCGGTTGAGCTACAACAACTGTCGACCGCAAGACTCACTGGTCCGAAAATCAAGGGCAGCTCATTGAATCAGTGAACGAATGCCATGAGCTGTGCCTTCGAAGTGGCAAAACAGAGCACAGCGGGCACAGCACACTCACATTAGTTGTACACTCGAGTCAAACAGTTATAGGTGCAGCGTTATAGCACTTCCACGATGGGACATGGCAACCATTGGCTTTTATCTCGCCTAAGCTGTCTCCATCACAAGAAAATACAGGGAACTAATTGCGATTTACGGGGCCATCAGGCACTTTAGCACACAACTAGAAGGTGGACCATTAGCCGCTCACTTGTGCATTCTCGCAAAACAATTGCTCGCCTCGCAAACATAATCAACTTTTATTTATCACCCAATTTAACACGGACATCGTCGGCCGGGGTGGCCGAGCGGTTCTAGGCGCTACAGTCTGGAACCGCGCGACCGCTACGGCGCAGGTTCGGATCCTGCTCCGGGCATGGGTGTGTGTGATGTTCTTAGGTTAGTTAGGTTTAAGTAGTTCTAAGTTCTAGGGGACTGATGACCTCAGATGTTAAGTCCCATATCGCTCAGAGCCATTAACACGGACATCAGACAAGTCCCTGGAATTGACAATGTAGTAACAGATTGTCTTTTCCGTGTCAGCAGCATTCGAAACACTATCGATTTCGCGGCGACTCGCCAAGGCACAAGAGACCAAACAGGAACTTCAGAATCTCCTCAAGCATACATCATTAGCCTTAGACTTACAACTTGTTGGCGTCCCTGACGCAGATGTCAAATTATATCGTGACTCATCTGCTGGAAAACCTGCTCAATTCTTGCCAGCTACATCCCACAGAAGCGCCTTAGAACGCGTGCACTACTTGCGCCGTCTTGGCGTCAGGCCAACGTTCCGCCTAGACTTACGGCGGCTTGTTTGGCCTGTAGTTCAGAAACACTGTAGACAGTGGACTCCTATATGCGTCGAATGCCAGCAAAGCAAACTTTCCTGCCACGTGCAAGCACCTGTGGGCGAATTTCCAGATTCAGCTACACGATTTGAACATGTACATATTGACGGTTTAGACCCCTTGCCTCCATCTAATGGTCAACGTTACATTCCCACAAAGTAATGAGTGCTGTCCACAAGGGATCTCAGATCGATCCTATATTCCTAGATTTCTATAAGGCTTTTGATACCGTTCCTCACAAGCGACTATTAATCAAATTGCGTACATCTGGAGTATCGTCTCAGTTGTGAGACTGGATTCGTGATTTCCTCTCAGAGGGGTCACAGTTCGTAGTGATAGACGGTAAATCATCGAGTAGAATAGAAATGATATCTGGCGTTCCGCAAGGTAGCGTCATAGGCCCTCTTCTGTTCCTGATTTACATAAGTGATCTAGGTGATAATCTTAGCAGCCCCCTTAGATTATTTGCAGATGATGCTGTAATTTACCGTATAGTAAAATCATCAGACGATCAATTCCAATTACAAAAGATCTAGAGAGAATTTCTGTATGGTGCGAAAAGTGGCAATTGGCACTAAACAAAGAAAACTGCGAGGTCACCCACATGGGTACTAAAAGAAAAATCGCACAAATCTAAGGGGCGTCAATTCGACTAAATACCTAGAAATTACAATTACGAGCAACTTAAATTGGAAAGACCACGTAGATAGCATTGTGGGGGAGGCGAAACAAAGACTTCGCTTTGTTGGCAGAACACTTAGAAGGTGCGACAAACCCACTAAAGAGACAGCCTACATTACACTTGTCCGTCCTCTGCTGGAATATTGCTGCGCGGTATGGGATCCTTACCAGGTAGGAATGGCGGAGGACATCGAAAAAGTGCAAAGAAGGGCGGCCCGTCTCGTGTTATCGCGCAATAGGGGTGAGAGTGTCACTGACATGATACGCGAGTTGGGGTGACAGTCACTGAAACAAAGGCGATTTACTTTGCGGCGAGATCTATTTACGAAATTTCAATCGCCAACTTTCTCTTCCGAATGCGAAAATATTTCGTTGACACCCACCTACGTAGGGAGAAATGATCATCATAATAAAATAAGAGAAATAGGAGCTCGAACGGAAAGATTTGGGTGTTCCTTTTCCCCACGCGCCATTCGAGAGTGGAATGGTAGAGAAGTAGTATGACAATGGTTCGATGAACCCTCTGCCAGACACTTAAGTGTGAACTGCAGAGTAACCATGTAGATGTAGATGTAGACCATGATCGATGGATCTACTCGCTGGGCAGATCCAGTGCCAATAGACAACATCTGCATACAAACCTTAGCCTGTACTTTCGTCTCGATGTGAATTGATCTATTTGATTGCTCGCTACTCGTAACAACGAACTGCGGCCGCCGGTTTGAATCTGAACTGTTCGCTCAGTTGAACAAATTCAGCGGCACTGTTCACCACAAAATAAGAAGTTATCATCCGGCCAGTAACGGTATTGGGACGCTGACACCATTCCCTAACGGCGAAACTAGTGTGCCATGATACCAACTGGACTATAGCTTTATCAGTGGTCTTACTTGGTCTAAGAAATACCCACAAGCCCGACTTAGATTCATCGTCAGCGGATTTACAGTGAAGCGCTAGCCTACCGGGATAATTTGTAGACGTGCATCTCTTCCAACTTTCTGACCACAACATGGCGACTTCATTCGTCAATTGAGGGAACACATTTCTCGGATCATCCTCGCCGAGATTCTCGACGTGGCACACCTTCCACCTCTGTAAATCATGACCTGGAAACAAGTACGCTCGTCATGTTTCGTACGGATGGCTTCAAACCTTTCGTTCACCCACCGTACATAGGTCCTCCTAGAGTCCTACAACGAGGAGCGCGCACTGTGGACGTAACAGTAATTGGCACACCCTCTACCGTTGAAACGTCCCCTTAGAAAAATTATAAATGCCTGTGCGTAAACTGACACACAATATTTTTAGCGCAACGCAATCTGACTTTCAAAAATCCCTACAAAAGAATGGCCCTGACTAACAATAACCTGTACCTTTCATGAATCACTTACCTCACAAAAATCTTCGTTACTCGAACTACTGCAATACAGCGAGTGCCAATACTGCCAGCTAAATAAAAGATTCTAACTACTGAAGGCACTAACTACTGATAGGCATAGTTAGTAAATGAAAGATTTTGATAGAGAACAAACAATGCATTTACCTTAATAGTGTTCAAAAGTCATAATATATGTATATCAGTTCATGACATCCAGTCTTACAAATTTACTGTTTCTGATGGGCACACGTCCATATCATCCGCTCTCAAAACTCCGCCATCTCACTCCTCACATCCACCACTGCTGGCGGTTCACCTCCAACTGCGCAACGCTACGCGCTGTTCACATCCAGCTGCCCAACACTGCAATAGCGACTATTCCAACAATGCCAACCAGCCACAGACTTCACACAGCACAGTGATTTTATTATTATTATTATTATTATACAAATTTGGCCGTTAAAGACCGTGAAAACAGTTATTTCTTGCGCTTCTGGGAAGTCTTCCTTCTCTCAGTCCACACTTCTTTCATTCTTGCGCTGAAGGCGGCTTTTCTCTCTTCAGACCATTTAGTTCCACAAGTCGTCTTAATTTGCACACCGAAACCCGTGAATGAATTCAGTTTTTTTCAAAAAGGTTTCTGTTAAATATTGTTTCCTGATCTATGTCCATTTCTTTTAGATCTCTTTCTGTGTTGATAAACCATAAATTTTTATTTTTTAGATTTGCGATGTACGAAAATATTTGTTTTGTAAGCCTATTCGGGTTCATCCTCATGATGTGAGCATAAAAGAAGCATCTTCTTTTTCTAATTTCGTCTGTAATTTTGCTGCACTTCGTATACACTTCTTTGTTGCTTTTTAGTCTGTATACAGGCTTGCCTTGATCATCTGTTATTTTCCTGTGTCCAAGAATTGTCCTCACAATTCTTCTTTCACAATTTTCTATCTGTTCTGCGTAAGTAAAATTTGCCAGTGTTTCTGATGCATATAGTATCTGCGGTCTAATGACAGTCTGGTAGTGTCTGAGTTTAATGTTTTTGGATATACATTTTTTTGAATACATTTGTCTGCAGTAGTGAGTTGCTGTCTCTAGTTTTTGTATTCTAGCCCTGCAGGCTGGATGACCTTTTGCCACAGGCTGAATTAGTTCACCAAGATATTTAAAATGTTTAGATACCTGTATTTTCCCGTATTTCGTAGTTATTTTCTTTGGTGGATTTTTGATATTTGTAATGATTTCTGTCTTTTCAAATGAAATTTGCAAGCCTGCTATTTCAGCAGTTTCTTTAAGTAATTCTATTTGTTTTATTGTGTCTTTTTGTGTGTAAGCTAAACAGGCGAGATCGTCAGCGAAGGCAAAACAGTTGGTTTCAATGGCTTTGTAGCACTTTCCTCCAATTTGGACTTTCTCAACTCCATGTTTTTGCGTGAGTTGTCTCCATTCTGCTATGACTTTATCCAGAACACAGTTGAAGAGTACCGGGGACAGCGCATCTCCTTGTCTGACGCCGGTTTTGACCTCGAAATGCCGTGAAATTTCTCCTTGGAGTTTTACTTTTGATGTTGTATTTGTTAATGTTTCTTTGATTATGGTGATTGTTGTTTCATCTATTTCACATTCTCGAAATGTTTTGATGAGTGTGTCCCTATCGATTGAGTCATAAGCTTTTTTGAAATCAATGAATGTTATGAAATATTTCTTGCTCCTTGTAGATAAATAGTTCATTGTTGTTTTGAGGTTAAAAATTTGTTCGGCGCAGAATCTTCCTGGTCTGAAGCCAGCTTGATACTCTCCAAGTTTTCCCTCTATAATTGGTGATACACGATTGTGCAGGGCTTTTGATAGAATTTTGTATGGGACTGGGAGAAGCGATATTCCACGATAGTTGTTAACATCCCTTTTGTCACCTTTTTTAAACAAAGGGTGAATTAGGGCAGTTTTCCAGTGACTTGGGATTTTCTTGGTTTCCCATACTTGTTCAAGTTCTTTGTGTAGTGCTTCTACTGATGTTTCTCCCCCAAGCTTGAGCGTTTCTGCTGTAATTGTGTCTTCTCCACATGCTTTCCTGTTTTTGAGATTTTTGATTATGTTTGTGATTTCCTCTCGTGTCGGAGGTGTTGAATGTGTTGGTAATATTTCTGGTTGCGTAAAACTGAGAGTCTGGATGGGTGTTTGGCAGTTTAGGAGTGTCTCAAAATATTCAGCCAGGATTTCACAGTTTTCAGTATTGTTGGTGGCGAGAGTCTTATTATTTATCATAAGGTTTAGGCAAGGGGACTGGTATCCTCGGAGTTTCTGGTTGAATGTTTTGTACCAAGCTGCCGTGTTGCATTTCTTGAAATTCTCTTCGATTGAGTCCAGTTGTTGTTTTTCATATTGTCTCTTGGTGTTGCGAATAGTTTTCGAGGCATTCTTTCAGGCTTGCTTAAATTCATCAAAGTTGTTTTCAGTTTTATGTGAGTTCCACTTTTTCCAGGCTTTAAGTCTTTCATGCAGAACTTCATTACAGTTGCTGTCCCACCACGGGTGTCTCGGTTTGCTCTTTTTTGGAAAGGTTGTTTCTGTTGCCTCAATCAAGTTGTTCTGAAATTCTTGGAGGTTTTGTGAAGGGGAGAATGTCTTTAGTTTTTTCTGAAAATCCTTGAGGTTAGAGTTGGACTTAAGGTTGTAATTTCTCAGGGTTGTAAGATCAAAATTTATTTTATTTCTGTTTTTATATTCACCGTTTCTGCTTTTCTGTTTGTTTTGTGGGATCAGTTTAGTTTTTATTTTCGTGAGATAGTGATCGGAATCGAGGTTTAGAGATTTTCGGACACGTGTGTTCAATATTTCTTTTTCACATTTGGAGGAGATGGCAACGTGATCTATTTGAAATTCTCCGATACTCTTTATCGGAGATACCCAGGTTTTTTGTTTTCTGGGAAGATGTTTAAAACGTGTTGACATTAGCTTGAGTTTAAACTGCTTACAGAGCATAATTAACCTTTCTCCATTTTTGTTGGTTCGTTTGTGTGCGGGAAAGTTGCCGACAATATCGCGGAATTTCTTTTCTTTTCCAATCTGAGCGTTAAAATCTCCTAGAAGTATTTTTGTATTGTTTTCTGGGATTTCTGATATATGATCCTTAAGGTTTTCCCAGAATTCATCTGTTTCTTCCCTATTTTTAGCGTTATTTTTGTCATCTGTGGGAGCCTGAACATTGATTAACGTGTATTTTTTATGTGATTTTCATGTAGAGCGCTACGTGGCGTTACCAACATAAAAACCTAAACAGGCTACTTACACCGTCTCTACTGATTCAAGCCCCCATGTGTGTTCCAGGAACTGCAACCAATTGATGGACCACGACTTCGGCCACCACCAACGGCAGCAGCAGCACCAGCACCAACACGCTTTTTGTAGGGCACTGCACTTCGCCCACGATGGCTGCTGTAGCGACGATTTCGCCGAGTGGCGTCAGCTGAGAATGAGGTCAGCTGCTATGTTCCCGCGAACTGTCAAAGAGTTCTTTTGTGTTGTGCTCTGTGATGTTACAGCATTCATTGACTGTTTATAGTTACGGAGATGATAGAGCCTTGTCGTAGCGATTAGAAACAGTTTTTACTTCGAGCAACTCTATTGCTACAGGTTTCGCATTGTTATTCAAGTATATGATATCAGTCACTATTAATAAAGTTACTTAGGTAAGTGATAAATCGGTATTTTTAATTACCCACAATCCGGCAAAAGTATGCCAACGGCCTTGCCGCAGTGGTAACATCCGTTCCCGTCAGATTACCGAAGTTAAGCGCTGTCGGACAGGGCAGGCACTTGTATGGGTGACCATCCGGTCTGCCCAGCGCTGATGGCAAGCGGAGTGCACTCAGCCCTTGTAAGGCAAACTGAGGAGCTACTTCATTGAGAAGTAGCGGCTCCGGTCTCGGAAACTGACATACGGCCGGGAGAGCGGTGTGCTGACCACATGCCCCTCCATATCCGCATCCAGTGACGCCTGTGTACTGAGGATGACACGGCGGCCAGTCGGTACCTTTGGGCCTTCGTGGCCTTTTCGGGAGGATTTGGCAAAGGTAGAACATGCAGTTGTAAGTTCGGGAAGCTAGCAACTAGGGGCAGCGACATTTCGAAAGCCTTCTGCAAATCTGGAAATATGAAATAAATTTCTGATTTCCTGTTGATAGCATTCATTCCTTCGTGTAAATAAAGATCTATAGTCGAATCAGAGAAAGAAGTTCCTGACAGCTAGCAGCGCTGTTGCCACCTTTCAACCGCATATCCTTAACGACTGCCGGCAAAAGCGTTAGTTGTCTATAGACACCGACAACACTAAGAGCTGTTTACAAAATAGCGTTGCGTAATAATGTTCGAACACAGTGCACGTTCCAAAACCCTACTACAAATGAGGTCAGTGATATGAGTCTGTAATTCTGCGGAGCCGGCCGCGGTGGCCGTGCGGTTCTAGGCGCTACAGTCCGGAACCGTGGGACTGCTACGGTCGCAGGTTCGAATCCTGCCTCGGGCATGGATGTGTGTGATGTCCTTAAGTTAGTTAGGTTTAAGTAGTTCTAAGTTCTAGGGGACTGATGACCTAAGATGTTAAGTCCCATAGTGCTCAGAACCATTTGAACCAATTCTGCGGATTACTGCTATTTCTTTTCTTGATTATTAATGTGACCCGTACAAATTTCCAGTCTTCAGGCACGAATCTTTCTTTGAGTATATGTTTGTATATGATTAAGTATCGGACAGCATATTCTGAAAGGAACCTAACTGGTATACAACATGAACCAGAGGACTTGGCTTTATTAAATGATTTAAGTTGCTTCCTCACACCGAGAGTGCCTTTTTCTAAGTTACTCAAGTTACTAATGTTGGCAGCTGTTCTTTATTCGAAGTCTGGAATATTTACGTCGTCTTCTTTGGTGGTCGAATTTCGGAAAACCTTGTTCAGCAACTCCGTTTTAGCGGCTCTGTCATCGGTAATATCACCATTGGTATCCTGCATTGATGGGATTGATTGCGTGTTGGCACTTCTGTACTTTACACATGACCAGAATCTCTTTGGATTTTCTGCCAGATTTTTGAGACAGAGTTTTCGTTCTGGAAGCTGTTAATAGCAGCTTCGGTAAAACATCACCTATCTTTGAGATTTTTTTCTTTTGAATTTGGCACGTTTTTTTTACTTCATTTAAGCCTACTGACTTTCTATTTTTTAGGTTTTGTACAGTTTTACTGACTTCATGCTCTGTGGTTAGTAGTAACTTCATTGTACCTAGTACATAATTATGTACAACTAATATGTTGGTTTTTGCGAATTTTTATTGTAATTTCTCTGCAATACTTGAAAAATGGCAATTCACATAGTTGGCCAGGTGTTGTGGATCATATATTACTTCATATCCCTCACTTATAAGCATGTTATTACGCCTTTCTCTAAGCCTCCCTGTTTCCTCTTTAATGACTTCCCACATTGCATTGCTTTCATTCTCTGCATTGTATATTGTTTTGTCACTAGATCTGACAAACTACTTTGACAAATCTTCAGTATATTGAAACAATTCTCACACTATCATTAATATTGTTAGTTGGCAATGCGGTTTTGCAAGTTAAGGTGTCGAGTACCCAAAAAAAAATCGAGTGTCGTAATTATATTAGTTATAACTGGCAAATAACTGGTAAATAACAGAAAACAACGAAGAAGAGGAAATGGCGACGACATTGGCTAAACAAGGAGCGAGTTGTCGTATGTTAATTTACTAACTAGAATCCCACCGGTGGGCCCGATAGATTTCATAAACTATTTTCGGACGAGTCGTGCATCTTACGAGAAATTACTAATGCTGACACGACACAAAAGACAGAAGCAAAATAGTTAATGAGAAAGGCAGTCGAGGTCGACGAGAGATTAGGCATAACTTTGAGATTTCCGGTGACAGGCAGGTCATCAAAATGATTCAATTTTAGTGCTGTAATGTCAGCACAGTTGGCCAGAACGTTATTGAAACCTATGAAGTAATTATAAATATCCTGCAACGATGTATTCGGATAATTAACGTACGTTTCTTATGGTGTTGTGGTTAGGCTGAGATATATTTCTCAAAACTCTTACTAGTCATTGCATATACATGACGTACAAGCCTTTTTGATACAATGAATAAGCTAATAGGTCCACTAGGTTTTTAAATTAATGAAGAAAGCAATGCTGTGGTGAATCCTATATTGACGACCCCAAGTTGATAATTATGATTACTCTTGCACCATACTACTAAAACTATTCCATGCTAAAAGATTACTTGAAAAATTGAATCTAAGGTAATATAACAAGTACACAGCATGAAGAGTGCACACTGAAGCCGTGTGGTTGGGTCATGAAGCTCTGTCAACCGGCTCTGACTGGCGAAAACATTGTCAAACGGTCAATTCTCAACCTCATGCGCTCAGTACATGTTGACAATACTACGTTTATTTTTGGAACCATCACTGTAGCTCATCATTCTTTCTAGTATTGACAATGTCAGCACGCGCACTCAGAAGGTCAATATATGGGCGGCTTAACTGTATTACCGAACGTATGAGGGCCCGTGTAAGACAGGGAACTGTTTGATTCATTACGCGCTTGAGTGGCTTGAGCTGGTGACAGTTGCCACCAATGTATGAAATGAACTCAGAGCTCTGAAATTCAAAATTTTATGTTAATTACTGAAGATACAACCTCCAGTACGGATGCACATTTACGTTTGACATCCAGCGGAAAACAAACCGGCGAGCATGGAGGACACGGACAGGGACTGAGGATAGGTGTCGCTAGGTGGGAAAGTGGGTTCGCTGGGGAGCTTGCCGAGATAGTTCTCGAATTTGCAATAAACACTGTGTCTGAGTGGTGCAGTGGTTAACACAACTCCCTAGTAAGCTGGAGATCTCGGGTTCGAGTCGCGGTCCGGCACGCATTATCACTCATGCCACTGTTTCCGCATAAAGTCCCGATGCAGCTGATATCGTTAGTTCCTTCCCTTACCTTTCCTTTCTCCTCCCTCCACCGTCAGTTTACATAAATGCATTAGAGTCTGAGTATACGATAAAGGTTGGTGACGAACACATGATTTAGATGCTGAGAATTTTAACATCAAATGTTTTTGTTCTTCTAAATATCTAGGCATGGCTACACTTTCAGCTTGGAAGAGTGTAGACGATATTTTAAATAACATTGCGCAAGGAAAGCATGTTTTCCGCAACTACATCTCGGTATTGAATTCCCTAACGATTTCAGAAATGAAATGTCCCATGCGTCTAGCACGAAATCTGTTAATTTCCGCTGTGCAGCCATAATCACGTCGGAAACCTTTTGACATGAATCACCTGAGTACAAATAACAGATTCATCAATGCATTGCCCTTTTATATCTTTCGTACACGATACTGAAGTAATGGAATAATAAGGCGAGAAACGAAGATAAAAAGATTACATACAAGACTACACGTAGATGTGTACATGCGTCACAAGTTTGAAAAATAAGGAGGGTCTCGCGCTGCTGAAGCGACATCAAGGACACGTGGAAAGTTCACTGCGACTACACGCCGAGTCACAGCGCCTTCATTGTCAACTACTTGCTGGCCAGGATCAAGACCACGTTGGTTTCCCATTTCCCAGCCTCCCTACAGTCCTGACCTGGCTCTTGCTGGCTTTGTTTTGTTTCCTCGGTTAATAGGAGTCATGAAATGAAAACATTGGGACACGATTGAAAGCATCCAGGCGCATGTTACATCAGCTCTAAAGGACGTTCCGGAAAAGGCATTCCAGGATGCCTTCCAGGCATGGAAACACCGCCTCCAGAAGTTTATCGACGCAAGAGGGTGCTATGTAGAAAATTTTTCATTATTTGTACGAATATATTCAATAAATGATTTTTTATGAATTTGGTCGCATTATTTATGGAACGCACCTTGTATTTTTTATTAGGGTCTACAAGTTTACACACAATTAAATAACACAGACAGAACAGAAATAGTAGCACTGAAAAGGCGGCAAAGAGTGCTTAAATCATCAATAACAAAAAATAAATGCAAGAACAAATTCAGAAGACATTGCTCAGATAATTGTATGAAACAATTCTCAGGCAATAAGAAACATTAAATAACGAGATGAGCGAGAGAGATAAAGACAAGTAATGATACAATGGCAGCAGAACGGTTTGGCATTATCTGAGAGGCGGAACGGACGCTTTCGTTGTCCACATTCGTCAAATTAACCTACGTCTCATTGTGATTTGCGACTAATGAAAGCGAACAGAATGATGGGTCAATGAAGTAGTTGCTTTCTCTACTCTTTCAAGGCATCAGCAATCACTCCATCGAGCCCACATCGCAAGTCCCTGTGGTCTGGTGGTAGACTACATTGAGGTGACTGTAGTGTCTAGGCAAGACAGCCTAGACACAATGAGAGGAATCCGAAAGGCACGCGCTAAGCTAAAGCCGGATGCGTGAGGTCTGAAACAGGATACGTAATGAAGGCTATAAAGAAAAGTACGTAGCTTCGGGAATACTTAACTTTAATCCATCCTTTTGGTACATCTGGAGATTGTGGCGATACAAGTGAGACTCTTTAGATACATGCAATGTTACTAATGGCGTCTTGCTAGGTCGTAGCCATTGACTTAGCTGAAGGCTATTCTAACTATTGGCTCGGCTAATGAGCAATGCTTCGTCCATGTAGTCGCTAGCTACGTCGTCCGTACAACTGGGGCGAGTGCTATCCCGTATCTCGAGACCTGCCTTGTGGTGGCGCTCGGTCTGCGATAACACAGTGGCGACACGCGGGTCCGACATGTACTAATGGACCGCGGCCGATTTAAAGCTACCACCTAGCAAGTGTGGTGTCTGGCGGTGACACCACAGTGACAGAAGTCACGGGATACTTTCTTAACATCGTATCGGTGTAGTGCAACTGCCCAACGTGGCATAGACTCAAGTCGTTGGAACACCCCTGCAGAAATACTGAGCAGGTTCGAATCCTGCCTCGGGCATGGATGTGTGTGATGTCCTTAGGTTAGTTAGGTTTAAGTAGTTCTAAGTTCTAGGGGCTGATGACCTCAGAAGTTAAGTCCCATAGTACTCAGAGCCATTTGAGCCAATACTGATCAATGCTGCCTCTACAGCTGTCAGGAATTGCGAAAGTGTCACCTGTGAAGGATTTTGTGCACGAACTGACCAGTCGATTACGTCTCGTAACTGTTCGATGGGATTCGTGTCGGCGACTGGGGATCATTCGCTCCAATTGTTCAGAATGTTCTTCAAACCAAACGCGAAGACTTGTAGCCCGGTGACATGTATGGGAACGTGAAGCCCATGAATGGCTGCCAATAGTATCCGAACATAACAATTTCCAATCAATGATAGGTTGAGTTGGACCAGGGGATCCAGTCCATTCCGTGTAAACACAGCACACACAATTATGGGGCCACCACCAGCCTGCGCAGTTCCTTGTTGACAACCTGGGTTCATGGTTTTCCAGTCTTCTGTAGTCCAACCGATATTGTCACGAGCCCAGGAGAGGCGCTGCAGGCGATTTCGTGCCGTTAGCAAAGGCACTCGCGTCAGTCGTCTGCTGCAATTGCCCAGTAGTGACAGACTTCACCGCACTGTCGTAACTGATGCGTTCGTCGTATGTGACATTGATTTCTGCTGTTATTTCACGCAGTGTTGCTGGTCTGTTAGCACCGACAACTCTACGCAAATGCCGCTGCTTTTGGGTCGTTAAGTGAAGGCTGTCGGTCAGTGCGTCATCCTTGGTGAGAAGTAATGCCTGAAATTTGGTATTCTCAGCATACTCTTGACACTGGATCTTGTAGTATTTAATCCCCTGACGATTTCCGGAATCGAATGTCCCATGTGTCTAGCGTAGACTACCATTCCACGTTCAAAGTCTGTTAATTCCCATCGTGCAGCCATAATCAGGTCGGAAATCTTTTCACGTGAATAGCCTGAGTGGAAATAAGACCTGTGCCAACGCACTGCCCTTTTACAGCTTGCGTACGCGGTACTACCGCCATCTGTAATGTGCATATAGCTATCACATGCCGCTTGTCACCTCAGCATTTACGGATAGCGGGGGCTGTATTATCTGCTCGAAGCCCCGTTAAAGAGTGTAATAAGCACTCCCTTGGAAATTCTAATTAAAGTTACCATATTCGTAATGTTTCGGCTATCAGATCTTTAAGGGAGGCGACTTACATTAGACCGACGACCGTGGGTGGTAACTATCCGTGGCGTGTCTTTCATCATCTGCCACACAATATTATTCATAAATTATGATACGGTCTTCTACAGTAAAAGTTTGTTGATCTTTCAACAACAGTACACGATTGGCTATATACCATTCATTGACGTTGATAAAATTACAAAATCCAAGATCGTTCACTCCGAAACGCAACAGGCCGTTCAAGATTCCTATATCAAATAAATGAGCCCCTCAATACAACCACTAAACACGGTCCACTACTGTAAGTTCGTAGGGTTCCAAAGCTGGTGTCAATTTGAATAAAATAATTTTGTATATCAAACCGCGTCGTTATGAAACACTAAAACAACTAATATGTTGAACGTTTCGACCGAGCTTACAACGGTCCTCTTCAGGTTGCTTAGCTGCTTTTCAAAAGTTTCCCTTTAATCTCGCATCTTCCTATACCCGAGTCTTTCATCGGATGCTCAGTCGACTGACTCCAACCGATTACTGACCTCGCCGGCCGGCCGAACTCTTACGGGAATCGGCAGTAAAGCCGCGAGTAACGAGTACAATTGGCAGGGGCACTATGAATATAGCGCGGGACAATAAGCTGCGAACGTGGGTCTCACGGGAGGCGTGCCAGAGTTAAGTCCCTGCAGTCGCACTGTCCTCTGTGTCCTCGGTTGCTCAGATGGATAGAGCGTCTGTCATGCAAGCACGAGATCCCGGGTCGGGGCACATATTTTTCAACTGTCCCCATTGACTTATGTCAACGCCTGTGTGCAGCCAGGGGTATTCATTTCATTGTAATTTCATTCTGTGTTAAATGATTGTACTTTTCTGGTTTTCTGTGCTAGGTCTACGCAAAAGACGGGAAATTGTGCAGGGTGGGGCAAATAGAAGTCGACCGGAGAATAGAGTCCCAGGGAACAAAGAAACACAGCAAAGGAAATGCATTACTAACCTAGCTATAGCAGATGTGGAAAGTGACCACCATTCATCTCTTGGCACTTTTAGGCCTGGTTAGCAAGTTTCTGAAGGCAGATCATAGCTGGACTGCTGGAATTGCTGAAGTCTCATTCGAAATGTTCTGCTGCAGTTCTTGGAGACTGTGAGGGTTGCTGCGATACACTTTAGACTTGAGAGCTCGCCACAAAGTAATCGCACACCGGCAGGTCAGGTGGCATGGGTGACATGGGTGGCCAGTTAGGGCCGTGACCAACACTGATATCTGCAAACGTATCTGTCTGGCGTGAAGATCGTGTAAATGTGCTCCAAAGTTCGGCCGGCTGTACGGGCAGTTGCTCCATCTTATTAGAAGTAACTGTGGGTCTTTTCCTGCTCCGTTAATGCTGCCACAAATCTTACGCACTCGTCTGGGCCACTTTTATTTGCCCCGCCCTGTATATCAAGATTGTAGGGTTCATTTCTTGCAAGTAGGAGTGAAAATGCGGCAAGTTTCAAGACAGTTGCATGAAATGTATGTAGCAGATAGTGAAATTAATTTTTAATTCATTTAGTTTTTCACTTTATGTTCCTATTTAATGTTCCCTTGCACATCCTTCGCGTTTGTCTTTTGCGCTTGTTTTTCATTCCTTATTTTCGTGTAACGCAGTTTTATCTCCCGTCATTTGCACAATTTTATCGTAATTTATTCTTTAACTAACGTGGACTTGAATAAACTCTGGTCTTGTATTGGCCATATCATTTTTGCACTTGTTCTTAGCAGGGATACAGAGTCCTTACGAACGTCATTTGCACCTGTTAAGTCACTGTGTACGCAAAGTTTTATCAGATATTTGAGATCATTTGTTACGTGCAAACACAGCACTGTCCTGCAAATGGCAGCTTCAGTATGAGAATGTTAGACTACCGCCAGTGAGCGGTGTAGTTACTTTTAGTACGTCTACAGCCGTAACAGCCATGAAGAGAGTTCGTGGTTTGCTGCAAGGCGGAATGGCGAGCACTGCAGAAGACTGCACATGAGAGGAGGGATCGAGGAAGTACCGGCGAGCAAGTGAGCAGGATGGATTTGACGGAATGCTTGGGCAGCTATTGTATACTCGGCAGGCGATAAGAAGGGTGTGCTGGCCCAGCGGTGGAATTACGGCACGCCCGGCTCTGTTTGCTGTATAGCCGTCCGTCCCGTCGCTTTCTGGAAGGCACAGCATGGGGCAGTCTCCTGAGCTGTGTGTGTGTGTGTGTGTGTGTGTGTGTGTGTGTGTGTGTTTGTTTGTGTGTGATATGGCGCTTCCCTAAGCTCTTGCTGCAAGTGGTTGTCATCTGTCTCTCCCATGCTATCGGTGGTTTGTTCATGGGAGAGAGCAGTGTTATTTTAATTTTAGATACGCTTCTAGTCTGTGCTAGGATCACTACTAATTATTGCGGACATCTTAATTTTGTGTTAAAATTACTCCTGTTTCTGAATACGTCGTGTTAACCATTCAGTGTAGTCGCGTCGTAATAATCAATGAACTGAGTCCTCTTGTTGCACTTGCTGCCAGGTGATGTGAGCACATACAGTTGAAACCCTTGGCATATTTTCTTCTGTAGTTCTTGTATTAACGCTCTAGTTCCCTTTCGTAATCACTGTTCAGAAGCCTTGAAATCTTGGTAATGCTGTTGCCAGAGTCCACTATGAATACAAGGTCTAGGCTACCTTGAGAAATTTTTGAAAGCATTTGGTCATTTTTTGGTACTTCAAAATTGCCCCGATATTTGTTATCCTGGTAATATTACCTGTGGATTGTAATTGTGTTATTTGTTAGACATTGTGTCCATCCCTATTTAGAGCAAGCCTTGAGGTAAGAATTCGCACAGTTGTAGCAAACTTGTATGTGGAGCTCTAGCCTTGGCAGAGCAACTTTATTTTAATACTGCTATGCATTTTAGAATTTTCCTGATTGTACTTATTTTTGTGCGCAGCCCCAGGGTAATTTCATACTTCAGTGTTTCGTGTCCTTTAGGGCTGTTACCTGTTCTTGAGTTTTTAAATACTTATTGTAACGAATTGGTGTTTTGGTCTGAGTGAGAGACTATGAATGTGTTACCGGATGTTTTCGTATTACCGCACAGTGTTGCTTTAAGTTTTGACTTGGGCTGTAAAACTGATTTTCTAATACGTTAATAAATTGGTGCAAAGACTGATAAGTAACTTTACGCCACCTTGCCCTTGCCGGCCAAACACCGACTTTAAACCACACTCTATAATAAATGTAAAACCAGCTCCCCCGCTTCGACGTCGTCACCTAACAATAGAGACAAAGTTGTCATGCTTCAGTGTTCGCTAAGAGTGGTACAGCGACCAGGGTAGTCAGGGCTTTCGGTCTGTAACGGAATGAGGTACTTGGAGGTCAGTCCACCACCTAAGCAGGGTGACAATGGGGCGGTGAGTGGGTGTCTGGTAGACGTCCGACGTGTCATCAGTGAAACAGCGTTGATACGCCACACATTTATTACTCAGTACTAGAGTAGTTGTGCCGATTCACAGGGAGGCCAATACCTGCGGGATGAAAGCCGTACATCAACTGAAGTGGAAGGTGCTATGGTCAGGGGCTCGGCAGTGTCTTGCAGGTGAGGAAGCGATTTTGCCAACAGCAGTGCCAGGCCAGTGTCACCAAAAAGTCGGTGTCCCACTGGCTAAGCTGCGTTGCCTACAAGTGGCCAACCAGCCCTGGATGATGCGCGACTTGGTGCGCGATTTTAACGTGTGGACCCAGTGTATTTCACCAGCAATGTCTGCCCAGGTCAGAGGTAGGCAGCCAGTAGTTTGCGTCGCCAAACGATGGCGGATGAATAGCTGCATGGGCCTGTATGAGAGCCAGAGACCTCCAGACCTCAAGGCCAGCGGCAGCCGAAATGGCCTACAGATTAGAGAGCGCTAAGTCCACAGCATCGGACTTGGTAGCAGCAGTAGGAATGCTGCTAACAGCTGCAGACTGCAATGAGTCTGACTGGAAGAGCCATGGAGACTGATAAGACTCACGTGCCGACGTTGGTAACCACTCAAGAGTGGTACCTAGCAGGCTGCGATACCTCTGACTGAAAATGACGTGTTCTTGGCCTGTCCTTGATTTGCTACAGTATTGGTTTTTATGATGTAAGCCACAAGAAGTTCGTGGCTCGGGTGTGAAGTAACTGGGCCACCACTGCAATGGCTATGCGTTTCCGTTGTGCCGTTGGTATTATCACTCCTGATGAGCCTTGTTATGTAGTACCGCCTGGCGACGTACCCCTGTTCAAGTTGAATCAGCAGCGGTCCCCAATGTAATAACCTTTGGTCTGCTCTTGTCTAACCCGCTTATGCGGCACTCTTTGTATCAGCCGTGGAAGCTGTCTTAAAATATCCTCCGCTGCACCAAATTAATTGTTTGTGGCGTAACAGTAGAATATAGGCCATCGACAAAGGAGAGTCACACCGGCTGCGGGATGAATCCTCTCCCCTGACGATATGGCAGTGAGTCAGGTACTGGCAGTAAGGTAACCGGCAAAGGATAGTAGAATCCCTTCGAGAAGAGAAGATAGAATGCCATCCACTCGTAGACCACTTTAACTGTATGTAGCGTGTTGTTAGTCGTCACAGTGAGCCATTTCTTGTTACAAGCTTAAGACTGAGTTTTAAAGGGACAGCGGACAACATGGAATTCTTGTTACAATAGATATCCTAGTGTAATTGCAAAAGTATTCCATCTGATTTTATTTTAATTGTTGATATATGTTTAAAAAGTGTCGTTTCAAATAGGGAAAATCATGAACGTATATACCAAATATTCCGTAGAGGTTTTTAACAGAAACTCAAACAACTGAACAAAGCATACGACAAAAATTTTACATGTTTTAACTGAATGGATGAAAGCTTTAGTGTGAAGAAGGAAAAAAATTCGATTACCTCATTGTTTTCAAAAAATGGCTGTAAGCACTATGGGACTTAACACCTGAGGTCATCATTCCCCTTGACTTAGAACTATGTGAACCCAACTAACCTATGGACATCACACACATCCATGCCCGAGGCAGGATTCGAACCTGACCGGACTGAAGCGCCTGGAACCACTCGGCCAAAGCGGCCGGCCATTGTTTTCAAAATGGATGTTACGTTACACTCGAATGTTAGGAAAAAGTTAGATTCTCTTTTTGTTTACAGGAAAGGACTTCGTTTGGACCGATATGAGCAGTGTTTGCCATTTACGCAGAGAACCAGTCGTGTGATAATGGAAAATAGCAGAGTACATTTGAACGGATTTTATACCACAGCAATTAGGATTTGGAATGGAAATGAAGTCCAATGCTTCTTGACAGAGCGTAGGGCCACGTTGCGGGAGACTCGCACCGCCGTACTAGGCAAGGTCCTAATGGAGGTGGTGCCTTCCTCCGACCGTAATGGGGATGAATGATGATGAAGACGACACAACAAAATCCAGTCATCTCGGAGCAGGTGAAAATCCCTAACTCCGCCGGGAATCGAACCTGGGATCCCGTGCTCGGGAAGCTAGAACGCTACTGCGAGACCACGAGCGGCGGACAGTTAGGAGTTACTTTATGCCATTGTACAGTGATACAAAAAGTCACTAGGTTTTTGTGTTTTTTCAAATAACTTTATCGACAGGTACTGAAAACAACATGTTAATGCATAAATTAAGTTAAGGGCTGCAAATTTTTCCATGTCTTTAGATATAAAAATGGCTAATTATGGATAAAAGTCACGTAATAATAGTGATTTACTTACGGTGCACTCTCAACAGCTCCTAATTTTTTTGTCGGCAGCTTCAGGTGCACCTGAAAATGAGCAGACGTTAAAGAACTTTACATGAAATGTGCTGCATTAAAATGTAAAAAACTGTAAATACTTGCTAAATAATTTACTTCTAAAATTTACGTTATTTTGGTGGCTATAATTGAAGACATACACTTTTGAATTTTTTTTCACGTTTTACTGTTGTCTCCTCCCATTTTCTAGAGAAAGGAAACAATATTTTAAACACGAGACCCATGCCACAAGTAATGCATAGGTTCGTAATTGTGATGGTGAATGGCGTAACAATACCAAAAATTACTTTAAGCTGCAGCAGAAGACATGAGAGAGAGGAGTGCATTTTATGTTATTTCATTCGTAGATATCAGTTTTCAAGTAGAGATCTTGAAATGAAGTTTGAACAGGCCTCAGGTACTGTAGCTGTTTAGGTGCAAAGGCCTTAGATTAAGATGAAAACTTGGGCGGAAGTACCAGACAGGAACCCACAGTGCAACAGTGAAGTTTTCGCGCTTTAACAGTGGACTATTATAGTTTCTCCCAGGTGTAATCGTTTTCGTAATGGGCGTGTGAGCGTACATGGTTAGCCAAGACAAAGACATGTAGTCATCGGCAGAATTATACCAGCCGGAAGTGCCATTGGCTGTAACCTGCGAAGTATCTGTCTCTTCGTGAACATTGCGTGCACTAGGAAACAGGTCTAAGGCGCTGCAGTCATGGACTGTGCGGCTGGTCCCGGCGGGGTTCGTGTCCTCCCTCGGGGATTGGTGTGTGTGTGTGTGTGTGTGTGTGTGTGTGTGTGTGTGTGTGTGTGTGTGTGTGTGTGTGTGTGTGTGTGTTTGTCCTTAGGATTATTTAGGTTAAGTAGTGTGTAAGCTTAGGGACTGGTGACCTTAGCAGTTAAGTTCCATAAGATTTCACACACATTTGAACATTTTTGAACTAGGAAATAAACAGCCAAATCTTTGTGACAAAGAACAACATGGGTTTCATTGCTGCGCTTTTCACTTGCAGTGATTTAAGCTGTCCTTTTAGGTTCCTGCCTAACCATACGCTCTGAAATTGCCGCAAATTCGAAAATAAGCAGCCAAATATTTATTTCATCCGTCGTTTTCTAACCAAACGGAAATGTAAATAACAGCGAACATTGCAGAGCATCCGGGTATTACATTTAAGAGAGTATGTGTTAAAAACGCTATGAAGGGGAAAAAAACCATATGGCAAGACACGAAACTATTTCCTTCGACTTTGTAATCTTCGTCTTTATCCACTACGCTACACTGAAGACATGCGACTTTCGTCTTTTGTGTCGGTTATCATAGTATCCCTCGGATGCTTATATCGCTGATGCGTCATTAACTGTTATAAGAGTGACGTATTTGTGATGAATCTTCAATTGCACCGTTGCCGTGAAATGGCATACCGCAAGTTAGCACAAAACATCTAAATACGCCAAAATCAATGTAGAGTTTGACACTTCATTTTATCACTTCTTTTGGTATAATTCTGTCGTTAACGTATGCTTTATCCAAGGCCAGGAAGGCCGGAAAAGTCAACAAGTGATGAACATCAAACCTTCTGAGACCACAAAGATTCCATCAACGTAAGTATTCAACAAGAAATGAATTTCTGCGTGATTGCCCTTTGACTGCTAAACAGAAGCATAAATGAAGGAACGTCGCAGGCTTGTTGGACCAGGTTTTCTTCTTTAAATGAGAAGCATTCTTGCTTTATAATTTTTGACGTCTTTGAGGAACCACAGCGCTCTTACTAATATTTTAATGATAAAAAGCAATCCATGCTTTATATAACGAAAATTGCAGCAGTTACTTATGTTTTGATGCTTAGCACGAGGTGTTTCGAGAATTTATTCTCAAGTGCTATAAGATGGCTATTTTTTGATGATGTTATGAATGTGTTAATATTTGTAAAGGCAAATGCTATATTTGAAAAATCGTGGTCAGAGAGACAGTTGTTAGGCAACAGTGTCTGTGTCTGCCTGCGATGACAGCACTTTGGAGTCGTAGAATCTTTGACAGTCTGTAGTGGATAACTATGGTGTGCAGCAGCTGGGGATTTATTGAGTGTATGATGTAATGCATGAACACACTTAAAAAAAATTATGTTCTTCATTTCACAACGCTGCTATCCAACCATTGTTCTGAGTCATCATTCCTCCTCTGTAATAAATCTGCAATTCACATAGTTCTAAAAGTGAGACCATCCATTACACTGCACACTCAACCAACCCCCGGCTTCTGCACACCCCAGCTATCCATTACTTACTGTCCAAGATTCTACGGCTTCACAGCGCTTCGCACAGATACTGTTGCCCAACAATTGTTTCTCTGACCACAATTCTTCAGATATATCATTTTGCTTTACAAATATTAACACATCCAATAACCTCGTTAAATATAGCAATCTTACAGTGCATTTGTTTTTACGAATATGTTTGGTGTTATTCGCGTGTGTGATTTTCTGCCTCTCTTGCGTATTTTTCCGGTTAGAAGATACTGTGCCTCCTCCATTATATTGAATATCACATACATGCAAATCATCACTATGCACAAATGCACTTGAATATGAGAATAAATTCTCGAAAGGTGTTGTGCTAAGTATCAAAACATAAGTAATAGGTGCAGTTTTCATTATTTAAATCATGAATCACACAGTGCAGACTTTCCTGAAACATCTAATACGCTCTATGAAAGTAAGTTAAATAGCAGTCCACATCGCGAATAAAAATAAATTTATTGCGATCTGGACTGCTTTTTATTACAAAAATTCTTCCATCAAATTGTTGCTATTGTTGAGCCATGGTGAAACGAGCTTTATGATTGCCGAAGAATATTCACGACAGCGTGAGTACCTTGTGGAGAAACTGCCACTTCTTGCCGAAACTGTGGAGATAAATACAAAAAACGTGACTTCAGTTGCTCGAAGCTCACCACCTATCCTCCACGAGAAGGTTCACACGCCCGTCGGAAGTCTCTTCATTGAAAAGATGCGCGAATATGGTTGGTACATGTTGCGTAGTGTTTGGAGATAGTGAAATATGATACCCGCCTCAGATGAATGAGGCGATATAACTAAAAATATTTGATTTAAACAAAATCTGATCCTAAACTGTGACAAAAACGTCCTAAGCGAACTTTTTTTTTAAGGGGAAGGTTCAAAAAAATGGCTCTGAGCACTATGGGACTTAACATCTGAGGTCATCAGTCCCCTAGAACTTAGAACTACTTGAACTTAACTAACCTAAGGACATCACACACATCCATGCCCGAGGCAGGATTCGAACCTTAGTCTCATTTCAGGTGGTTAACCAGTGACGAAATTCAATGTATCTGGAGCTAAATAACTGTATCCTGCCCTCTCCCTCCCTGACCACTTTCGTGTGCTGGCCAACAAGGGTAGCAGAAGCGTATTTCACACTCCCATTCATAAGTTATTAACAGTATCCAGTGGTAGATACTTTTACGTTTCTTTGAATAGTCGGGATTTTTGTGGGTTCCTGAATTCGCTGGTGGTTTCTCAGAATCTTCAAAGGCACCATGAACTTCTGAGCCCATTACACTCTCCAACATGTTATCTTAACGGTTCATGTATTTCAGCGAATTCAGACTGCCTGCAGAACTGTTCACAACAGTTGTTCTTTCAGGACTTTGCCAAAACAGCATGCACCCCAGGTCACAAACAGTTCAGCGCATCCGCCTAGCGTGGTAGCCGCGCGGTCACAGGCACCTTGCCACGGGCCACGGTTCGCATGGCTCCCCCCCCCCCCCCCCCCCCCCCCCGCCCAGGAGGTTGGAGTCTTTCTTCGGGCATGTGTGTGTGTGTGTGTGTGTGTGTGTGTGTGTGTGTGTGTGTGTGTGTGTGTCGTTCTTAGTGTAAGTTAGTTTAAGTTCGATTAAGTAGTATGGTCGTGTGTAAGCCTAGGGATCGATGACCTCAGCAGTCTGGTCCCACAGGAACTTACCACAAATTTCCAATTTAGTGCATCCGGCGCCAAGTCGACTTTCCTCAAAGCACAGTCCCTAACTGCCCAGCGGGGTCCCTAGTACGCGTACAAGCGGCCCAGAGGACCCTCCGCGAATTCTGCTGTGGCTGTTTTCCCTGCCAGTTTATGATCCATGGAACGTCCCCTTGCCTACAAGCAAGTGCAAGATTTTTTCAGAGAGGCTTCTTATTTACGTGTGAATGCAATTCAATATAGTAAATTGTAATCTACATACGAGTTAACTGCTGGCAATCATCGGTAATGACTCATATTTCATTTATCGGTTGAGATTAATTTATTCCAATGTGATTTCTCTCTCTACTTTGGGTTTTACATCAGTGACGGGAAAAACGGTTATGTAACAAAGCGTTATTTTGCATCCCAGGTAGAAATCCTTCACACATTCTCCTTCGAAGTCACCACTTTTCATTTATCTAATTTATGCCTTCCTCATTACCTTGGTCGTTCTTCGTTTTCCCCTCAGCCCATATTCTGGATATTCCATAGCCTGTTCGTTCCACTCAACAGGTCCTGAATTTCTTCCTCTCTGTTACTGAGGCTTGCAATGTCATCAGCTAATCTTATATCTTTTCACCCTAAATTTTAATCCTCCTCTCCAATCATTCTTTTATTTAAGTCGATTCTTCTTCCATGTGCAGATTGAAAAGTAGGGGAGAAAGTCTCCTTCCCTACCTCACGGTCTTTTTCCGTGAGAGAGTTTTCCATTTATTATTATTATAACTGCTTACTTACTGTCCTGGTCCAAAAATCCTTAATCCTGACGGCCTGTCAAACTGTACCTGAATTGCTTACGCAGAGACCAATGACAAGATCTGTATACAGCACGTACAGCATGTTCAGTTATAAGGTCACCTTTGAAATAAGTTCCCAAACCGACGTCCGTTGCCACCAACGGCGCACAATGTGGGCTATTACTACTAGTCCAGTTCTACTACATAGGTGCACGGGTGTGTCTGACACAGTGTGAAGACATCTGTATAGCTTGTATTAATTGTCCATATAACTTTCTGCTGCGCGCGGTAGGCTGTTGTTCATTGGTATAGGCTGCACTGATAAACCAAAATATTATGACCACTGCTCACCGCAAGACTGACTGCTGCCTGGTGACGCAGCAAGTGCATGACGCGGTAGGAAAAATATGCGAGTATAAGCAAAGCAGAGAGAAATCATTCTACCAATGATAGGAACCACAAATGGCAAAATCCACTGACGTAGGCGACTTTAACAAAGGACATACTGTTATGGCCCAGCGCCTGGGAAAGGCCTTCTCGGAAACGGCGAAGTTGGTCGGCTGTCGTGTGCATGTGTCATGATCATCTATGGAAAGTGATCGAAGGACGCCGGTTGACGTTGGAGGCACACCAGATGTGTAAAGCAGGATAGGCGGCGATCTGTGGCAGGTGCAAAGACTGAGCAGAGTGTTGATGCAGGCACAAGTGTTTTGAACCACTCCAGTCAACATACATTTCGAACATTGGGCTCCGAAGAGATGACTGCTACATGTTCCCTTGTCGACTCAAAATCATCAATTATATCATCAATTACAGGTGCTCGGGGCACAGGATCCTTGAGATTGGTCCACAGAGAAATGGAAACGTGTCACCTGGTCTGTTGACTCACGTTATCCAGGCTAACAGCTGTTCCGATCATGGACTGCGTCACGGACACAGGACGTTGGTAGCACTAACATGCTACGGGAGACATCCATCTCGGCTTCCATGGCTCTTGGTGGCTGTAATCGAAGACACCGTGGGCACCAGCGGGTGTTATGCGATAGTTTTTCCAGTCGCTTAACGAATGCAAATTCATAATTACTGTCCCATTTGGTCGGAATATTTAATTGACACCTAGAAATATGATAAACAGCAGTACTAGTGATTTTCAGTGAATCATAAATGCAACCTTACTATTCTTTTACTATTAATGCGAATTGGCTTGCCTTATACAAGCGGGAAAATGTTGGAAGCATTCTGAATAGTGAGGAGGCACGCGGATGGCCAGAGGCAGTAGATTCGACCCCCATTTATCCAGTTCGCGGAAGGACGGTCGTGGGAGAGCCAAGGTTCAAAATGGCTCTGAGCACTATGGGACTTAACATCTGAGGTCATCAGTCCCCTAGACTTAGAACTACGTATACCTAACCAACCTGCCCGAGGCAGGATTCGAACCTCCGATCGTAGCAGCAGCGCGGTTCCGGACTGAAGCGCCTATAACCGCTCGGACACAGGGGCCAGCTGGAGAACCAAGGGTCAATAGCCCACCTACCATTGACCATGTCTTTGTGATGCCGCCCTAGGATATCCAGCCACCTCGTCAGCAAAAACAGGTAACATCTGCCGTGGAGCAGACTCCTGGCTAAAACATTTTACAACCTGGCAGTGGAATGAGAAGGCTCACTGTTTGGCGGAAGGCACCACCATGCTCAAAATGTAGAAAGCTGGCCATTTCTCTAGAAAGCACTGAAAGCTAGAAAAACAAAACGAATGTTTATGCGACGTAAAAAACGCCAGCATTGGCTAGCGCGAATAACTTGTAAGTTAGATGGAAACACGGGACAGTGGTGATGAAGAGTAACTCAGAGAGAAATGGAGAGAGAGCGACACGAATTTTTTGTTTTACATATTTTAGAACGTCCCCCAGCATGGGCCACCTGCATCTCGTCATGCGGGATGTCTTCGCCGAGAGCGATGGCATCTTCCAGTAGGATAACCATCAGTGTCAAAAGGACATAACTGTCCCACAGTGAGGAGTATGGTAGTGGACTTACGTTGACGTATTAGCGATCGCGTTCACCTCTTCTGAACCCGCAGGAGGCAGCTCTGTGCACACATACCAAAACCCGCGCAAAGACTTTTGTAATCCATGTCACGCAGAATCGTTGCTGCACTGCCTTCCAATGGGGTATCATCACCCTATTACGCAGATGGTCATAATGTGTTGAACCGTCAATGCAGAACTCGCGCCAACGCTGGGGGAGGAAACTAAAGGCACACTCAGTGTCAATACAGTGCTGATCCTCAATAAATATAATTTTACATGTCGCAATGGTTCCTTATGAGTGTTAAAAACAGCCATAAGTTCCAAGTCTTTAGACTGACGTTTCATCAACTGTATTCGACGCGCAAGTCGCCGAGAGTCCACCAAAGAGACTTGCACCAGGCGACTGGTGTACCTGACGGCAGGTCTTCGCAACACGAAATTTTATTTTTTATCAGCTGTATCACGTGATTCTGTCGCCATATTAGTCAAACTTCTTTTCGTTTTTCCGGAGGTGAGAACGTCAGTGTAATGGTCATACTTTTCGTCAAGACTGCAATACAGCTTCTCAAGTTCTTTTTCCATCAAAGCTCATACCATTTCTCGGTATTTCTTGGGTGTAGTTGCTCTAATTCACTCTTCTACAGTTATTTCCTTCGTGCACCATTTCGACGAAAGAGGTTTGTGGCAGAAATGAGCAGGCTATAAGGAAATATGCGAGGCCACGAGAGCCGGCCGGAGTGGCCTAGCGGTTCTAGGCGCTACAGTCTGGAACCGCGCGACTGCTACGGTCGCAGGTTCGAATCCTGCCTCGGGCATGGATGTGTGTGATGTCCTTACGTTAGTTAGGTTTAAGTAATTCCAAGTTCTAGGGGACTTATGACCTCAGAAGTCCCATAGTGCTCAGAGCCATTTGAACCATTTGAGGCCACGAGAAAGACAGGCCGTGGTGCGTACGTGACAGCACGTGACAGTACAGGTCTTACGAGTGCCAGCAGCCGTCCTGGCTGGAAGCGAATAACTATTTCAGACTAATTTAATAATGTTTGACTGCTCCTTGAAATGTGTGTGGGCTCTCGACAACATAAGAGAAATTTAAGACCTTTAGTGGGTACTTTTTCAATTACGCATTGATTTCCCGTGGGCCCTGCATGGAGCCGAGATTTCGCGATGTGAGGCGGACAAGCCGACTAGTGTGACGTCACTTGTTCGTTTCAGCCCCGCATCTCGTCAGCCCCGGGAAATATTGAAGTGACTCACGGTCTGCGGGAAACATCTGAGATGACACGATGGGTCAAGGGTGATATGACATGTGTTTAGATACAAGGAATAACTTTGATGGATCTCGAGGAAGCTGTAGATGGGAACACAGAGGATGGAATACATTCAACAATTAACTGAGGATGTTGGGAGCAAGTACTACTCTGAGATGAAAAGGATGGCGCAGGAGAGGGATTCACGGAAGACCACTTTAAACCAATAAGAAGGCGGATGACCCAAAAAAGAAAAGAAAAGTTTAAATACAAAACCCTTTTCTTTTGTGTATCGCATTCCTCGTTTCCACAGGCTTAAGTTTATTTACATTAACAATTTGTAGTACTATTCGCTTCCGTCTTCGAGAGATTATTTCATCAGTCATTACAGTACAATTTCTTTGTGTGAATCGAGGGTGAGAACATTCTTCTCTTGAACTCTATGATATAGCCCACTGCGTATGACAAAAAACATCTACCTGAGAGATTTAGAGTAGGTCGCACATGCGACCACGTAACACCTTATACTGTCCATCACATCATCTTTCTGTGAAGGTAAAGTTATGGATTTTTGTTTCTATTCCATGAGGGCGAGCTCAAAGGTAATGTCTTCAATTTTTTTTAATTATGTCCTCAATATCAGTTGAGGTATTCTCCATATCAGTTGAGGTATTGCATGTAATACATACTACTGGGCCGACTTCCTCGCTTCGCTGACGCAAATTACAACCTACTGGCCGCTAAAGGGCTCCAAATTGAAGCGTTTATCACGGCGGTTTGTAACGTAACTTAGGCTGTGCGTAAGAAACAGCGTGTTGTAATCGAGATTGTAACCGAAGATGAGTTCGTCTACACATGGAGCACCCTCTCCTTAGCAAGTCAATGCTGCGACGTTTGCAACAATCCGACGTCTTGGATTTACTGTCGTCGATCATACTCCATACAGTCCCGACTTGGCCCCATCCGATTTTCATCTGTTTCCAAAATTTAAAGAACATCTTCGAGGCTTCATTTTGACAGTGATAAAATGGGGCAAGCAGAGGTGGGGTTGTAGCTTCATCGACGGAGTCAAACATTCTGCAGTGATGGCATCAACAAACTGGTCTCTCGTTGGGAGAAATGTGTTCGTCGCCAGAGTAACTATGTTGAAAAGTAAATACTAAGTATAAATGAAGAACAAAGATGCAGGTTGTTAATAACGTTTGTTTTACTTAAAAATCTTTAAAAGCACCACGTAAAACAGTCAGAAACATTACTTTTCAGCACGCCCTCGTATACAAAACTTAAAATCTTCAATGAGTTAATATCATTAGCAGCGATGCCTTTAGACGTGTCTCAGTTATACTTATTTAAAGAAAAATTAAAACAGACATTTATCTCTCGCTGGAGGACACGTCATTCGCCCACTCCCCGGCCTTGGTAAGCTGTGCTGCTAGTTCCACTACTTGCCGCAGGTACATATCTTTCAGACGAACAATACTGAAGTAAAAAATGGCTATTTCCTAGTTCAGCATCAGTAATACTGAAATCAGCCACACAAGATTGCTATGATAACTAGCGAACACTAAAAACAAGATTATTAGATGAAACCTTTGCACCTGTAATGGACTCGCAGGACATGCGAATTTGAGTAACAACATAGGAGCGTCGCAATGGAGAAAGAACACAAATGTGCCAAAATCAAACGCACCGCACACGCTACAGCGAATTTCAGGTGTTGCACTGCTATGAAACAAAATCTGTTAGAGTTAACGACGGACGAGGGAACGCATGACAAGCGACTTTTGTGTGACGAGACGAGAACGAGTACCACATCTGTTACTCAAGTATTTGAAAACGGACGAAGTCCGAAATTAGTAGTGTCGAATACAGCTATTTAAACTACAGCCCGGTGGAATGATGTCTTTACCAGTTTCTTTTGATTTTGAGTAAGGCTTCGTTCGTTCTTCTACATGGTAAGGAAATCCCTTCTCTTGTCTTTCAGATTTTTAGCATAATAAATACTTTTTTAAGTGTAAAACTTGTTCTTCGTATGCGTCCTCAAAACATGTATTATATTTTGTGAACTATATGGACTAGAAAATCAGGAAAAGCTACTGTTAGTTTTCGAAACGAGCGTAAATTGAAAAAAAAAAAAAACACCAGAAAAGTAAGTTCTGAAAGGAAAGATACAGTCACCTAATATTTTCAATTTAGGTGACATGAAAGTAACACGTTCTTTGTTACAACACGGTCCAGTCACGCTAATGTGACCACCCCCCATGTTCGATGTCAACGTACAACAACCACTCACATACGGCAGCTTTCAGCACTAGCAGTGTGACGCACGTCATTGTCGTGTTGCGGCAACAATGCGATTTATTTGACGTCCAAACAGGCTTGATTTTCTGCTTTCGCTGCAAGGGTAAAAGCACTTCCGAAACAGCTAAGGTTGTAAACTGCACGTCTGCCACCGTGGTTGAAGTGTACCGTGCGTGGCGAATGGCGCTATCTAAACCTGGCACCGAGGTTAACTGTAGCGCGCTACGGACCACGATCAAAAGGGTGAAACACTGCTGCGCAGATGTGTAAGGACGAACAGACGTGTAAGTTTTGAGCAACTGACCGCCCAGATGAGCCAAGGGGGCTATCAGCAGTGTCTCCTCGACGACCGTTCAGCAAACGTTGCTGCGTATGGGCATCCAACCATACTGACAGCTCTTCCTCGGCGACGAAGGCTGGAATATGAACGACAGTACCGCAACGGCACGTTCACTGAGTGGCGACAGGGGGCCTTTTCAGATGAATAATGTTTACGCCCCATCGGTCCGATGGATACTGGCATGTAGAGCCTGAAACGTCTGGGAGCAAATGGTCGAGGGCGAAGGAGGGCGCGTTATGGTCTCTGGTTATGTTTTTGTGGCAAACCCTGGGTTGTCATTTTGGAAGGCACAATGGATCAACAACTAAGTGTCAATCCTTGGGGACCTTGTCCACGTCTCGCAGAGCTGGCAGTGTATGTGCATGCTTCGGAGAGCAGCAGAATGAGTTTACCGTATTACCCTGGCCACCGAATTCCCCGTATTTATACCCAATCGAGAAACTGTGGGTTCAACTCGATTGGGCTGTTCGCGTCATGGATTCTCGACCGAGAAACCTAGCGCAGCTCACCACGAAACTGCAGGCGGCATGGCTCCACACCCCTGTCGCTACCTTCCAGAACCTCGCTGACTCCCTTTCTGCATATCTCGAAGAGGCCTGCGCTGTAAAAGGTGTTTATTGAGGCTTTTGACAGGTGGACCGTGCAATTTTTTAGTTTTCCAACTTAGCCGCGTTCACTTTTGAGTTGATGGTGCCTAGATGCGAAAATATTTGTTCATCAGTTATTACAGCGCAAAAAAAAAAAAAAAAAAAAAAAAAAAAAAAAAAAAGTGGTCACTGCGACGGACTGTTCGATTCCCGGCTGGGTTGGAGATTTTCTCCGCTCAGTACTCGGTGTTGTCTTCATCATCATCATCTCATCCCCATCGACGGGCAAGTCGCCGAAGTGGCGTCAATTCAAAAGACTTGCACCAGGCGACCGGTCTATACCACGGGAGGCCCTAGCCACACGACATTTCATTTCATTTATTACTGTTTTTTTTTTCGTTTTGAGCACTGCAATTGAATTAAAGAGAATTTTGCCTCAGAATCGTTTCGCTTATATTTACAAAGCATCTTTCATGGTTATTCTGCAAACTGGATAGATACTTTGTACATTTTTCGTTGTTTTAGATTAAAAGCAACGTTTTGTTTATAAAGCTGCAGTGCAAATTATTTATTCTGTTTCCGCCTCATGTTTACATATTCTCCCAATGGCTTTCACATCGACTGCTGCTAACAAGGAGGGAAGAAACAGAGGTTGGGAGAATACATAAAAAAGAGGCAGAAACACGGTAAGTAATTTGCATTCCAACTTTATGAATAATACGCTGTTTTTAATCTAAAACAGACCACAATGTACAAACATGTGTGTCCAATTTGCAGAATAACTACGGAAAGTGCTTTATAAATATAATCGAAACGCGTCTGGTGTAAAATTCGCTTTAATTAAATTCCAATATTGCTAAAACGGAAAAATCAATAGTAACTGATTCAACAGCTGCTGCAGAAGGAAGATGGCCATGCAAACAACCATATTTGCTCATTTTCTAAGCATTACCTGGATCGTTTTCGTGAGACTAATGAAATACACTGAAGCGCCAAAGAAACTGGTACAGGCATGCGTATTCAAATGTTAAAATGTGTGTGAATTCCTAAGGGACCAAACTACTAAGTAATCGGTCCCTAGACTTACACGCTACTTAAACTAACTTATGCTAATAACCACACACACACACACACACACACACACACACACACACACACACACACACACACACACACACGCCCATCCCGAGGGAGGCTTCGAACCTTCGACGGGAGAGGCCACGCAGACCGTGACATGACGCCTGAAACCTTGCGGCCACTCCACGCGACCGTGCGTATTCAAGTACATAGATTTGCATCCAGGCAGAAGACGGCGCTGCGGTCGGCATCGCCTATATAAGACAACAAGTGTCTGTCGCAGTTGTTGCATCGGTTACTGCTGCTGCAATGGCAGGTGATCAAGATCTAGTGAGTTTGAACGTGGTGTTATAGTCGGCGCACGAGCGATGAGACACACCATCTCCGAGGTAGCGATGGAGGGGGATTTTCCTGTATGACCATTTCACGAGAGTACCGTAAAGATCAGGAATCCGATAAAACGTCAAATCTCCAATATCGCTTCAGAGAAAGATCCTGCAAGAACTGGAGCAACGACGACTGAGGAGAATCGTTCAACGAAACAGAAGTGCAAACCTTCCGCAAATTGCTGTAGATTTCAATGCTGGGCCATCAACAAGTGTCAACGTGCGAAATATTCAACGAAACTTCATCAATATGAGCTTTAGGAGCGGAAGGCCCACTCATTTTCATCTCGCCTGAGCCCGTCAAAACCGACATTGGACTATTGATGACTGGAAACATGGTGCCTGGTCGGACGAGTCTCATTTAAAATTGTATCGAACGAATGGACGTACACGGGTATGGAGAAAGTCTCATGAATCCATGGACCCTGCATGTGAGCAGGGGACTGTTGAAGCTGGTGGAGGCTCTGTAATGATGTGTGGCGTGTGCAGTTAGAGTGATGTAGGATCCCTGATACTTCTAGATACGACTCCGACAGTTGATACTACATAAGCATCCTGTTTGATCACCTGCATCCATTCATGTCCATTGTGCATTCCGACGGACTTGGTCAATTCCAACGCGACAATGCGACACGCCACTCGTGCAGAATTGCTACAGAGTGGTTCGGGGAACGCTCTTCCAAGTTTAAACACTTTATTGGCCTCCAAAATCTCCAGACATGAACTTAATTGAGCATATCTGTGACGCCTTGCAACGTGCTGTTGATGTCTTCACCCCCTTCGTTTTTTTGCGGATTTATGGACAGTCCTGCTGATTCACGGTGTCATTTCCCTCCAGCACTACTTCAGATATTAGTTGAGTCCATGCCAAATCGTGCTACGGCATTTCTGCGTGCTCGCAGGGGCCCTACACGACATTAGGCAGTTGTACCAGTTTCTTTGGCTCTTCACTGTAATTTCACAATCTAATACTTATATACCGGGTGATCAAAAAGTCAGTATAAATTTGAATACTTAATAAACCACGGAATAATGTAGATAGAGAGGTAAAAATTGACACTCATGCTTGGGATGACGTGGGGTTTTATTAGAAAAAAAAAAACAGTACACAAAATGTTGACTGCGCATGACAATCGTGTATAAAAGTAGATGTAATGAGAGAGAGAATCAGATGCGCCAGCAGTCTCAGCATTTTGACGTTACTTGAAAAGGCGCTTTTAATGAAGCTGTATTATCAGAATGGGGAATGTGCTAGTTCAGCGTGACGATCCTATCGCCATAGGAAGGGGATTCGAACGGGTAAAGGTCCGTTGACAAATGCAGCTGTGGCGAGAATGATTTCGACGTTCGAAGCCACGGGTTGTTTAGACAATAGACCCCGTAGTGGCCGACCGAGCACAAGGCATAATGCTGCTGAGACAGTTCAGGAAGAAATGGAGACAGTAGCGGGTTCGTCTATGCGCGAGGAAGTCAGCGCTCGTGCAGTCACACGTCGCACCGGCATTCCATACACTACAGTTTGGTTGGCACTTAGGCGTAACCTGCGATGCTATCCGTACAAAATCCATCGGCATCATGTACTGTTACCTGGCGATTTAGTAAAGTGGAGGGCATTTGCGCTGTGGGCGTTTCAAAAGATGACGGAAGATGACGATTGGTTGACTAACGTGTTGTGGACCGATGAAGCTCATTTTGTGGTGTCACCGCCAGACACCACACTTGCTCGGTGGTAGCCTTTAAATCGGCCGCGGTTCGGTAGTATACGTCGGACCCGCGTGTCGCCACTATCAGTGATTGCAGACCTAGCGCCGCCACACGGCAGGTCTAGAGAGACTTCCTAGCACTCGCCGCAGTTGTACAGCCGACTTTGCTAGCGATGGTTCATTGACAAATTACGCTCTGATTTGCCGAGACGATAGTTAGCATAGCCTTCAGCTACGTCATTTGCTACGACCTAGCAAGGCGCCATTACCAGTTACTATTGATGCCGTAAAACATGTACCGTCAAGAGCGATGTTCACCAATTGTGGATTAAAGTTAAGTATTCCAGAATCTACGTACCTTTTCTGCTAGTTTCAAGACCTTGTTCTGTTCCAGACCTCACGCCAGCCTGCGTGAGCTTAAACGCGTGCCTTTCGGCTTCCTCATAGTGGCTTGGCTATCTTGCCAAGCCACAACACATTTCACGCTCCGAGGGTCTGTCAACGCCCACAACTGTATAATTTGGGCTACCGAAAATCCTAGAACTGTCGTGGAAACCCCATTGCACGACGAGAAAGTCACAGTATGGGTTGGATTTACCACATCTACCGTTATCGGGCCTTTTTTCTTCGAGGAAATGCGTGATTCTGGTTTTGTAACTGCTACCGTGACGGGTGAGAGGTACGCCGATATGTTACAGAATCGCATCATCACCAGCCTGGCTGATAAACACCTGCTGGAACGTACGATGTTTATGCAGGATGGCGCTCCACTGCATACTGCTAGACGCGTGGAAGATCTCTTGCGCGCGTCGTTTGGTGATGATCGTGTGCTCAGCCTCCACTTTCGTCATGCTTGGCCTCCCAGGCCCCCAGACCTCAGTCCGTGCGATTATTGGCTTTGGGGTTACCTGAAGTCGCAAGTGTATCGTGATCGACAGACATCTCTAGGGATGCTGAAAGACAACATCCGACGCCAATGCCTCACCATAACTCCGGACATGCTTTACAGTGCTGTTCACAACATTATTCGTCGACTACAGCTATTGTTGAGGTATGATGGTGGACATATTGAGCATTTCCTGTAAAGAACATAATCTTTGCTTTGTCTTACTTTGTTATGCTAATTATTGCTATTCTGATCAGATGGGGCGCCATTTGTCAGACATTTTTTGAACGTTTGTATTTTTTTTTTGGTTCTAATGAAACCCCATGTCATTCCAAGCATGTGTGTCAATTTGTACCTCTCTCTCTACATTATTCTGTGATTTATTTAGTTTTCAAATTTATACTGACTTTTTGATCATCCGATATTTCGAGCTGTTGGCAGCCGTCCACATTTGAACACTGTGCGTGGTTGGTGCTAGTCAGACTGAAGAGTGTCGTGTGATAACCGTGTCCCGCAGCGCAGTGGGCGAGCGTCTCGTCACACAGGGGACAATGGGGGCACTTCCGGTCGCCCGCCCGCCTCTGCACTTCCGCCGAGCGCAACGAGTCGGCCCGCCTCGGCCCCTCGCCAGGAGGCAGCCGACAGCGCACCGGATCTGGCAGCGCGCAGGCACCGTGGATAATGTGGCGCGCAGTCTTATAGACATGGCCAGCTCCGAGCAACCACCGGCAAAAAGAGCTGCTCTTTCGTGCAGCTGTTACCAATAAGTTAGCAAGATTGTTTATTACAGTGATAATAGAGTGGGTCAGTGACTCAGTGACAAGTGCAAGACTACGCATCCCAAGCCGTGGAGGTCAGTCTCCGGTGAGTCGTAGAATTTTCATATCACTTGTCACTTACTTAGCCTCTAGCAGTCTACATTGAAAACGCCGAGTTGCAAAGGGATTCGCAGTCCACACAACACTGTGGATTCCCCTGTAGCTGCTGAGTCAGTCACTTCAAAGTTCGGAGGAAGGCGACGGTATGCCACCTGCTATACGATCACGGCTACTGTAGAGTCGGCAAAAGAAGCTCAGTGACAGTTGCCTGTGCTGTTGGCAACTTCCAACCTCGAACCACAAACAGCTACAGGGGAAAACTACGGCCTTCTATAGAGCTGCGACAACACTGAAGCGCCGGCACACAGAAGTATACAAAATCGCGCATGTGATTGACTAAGGTCGTGTCGCACGCAAACGTCAGAAGCGACAGACAGCGAGCGACGTCTGGATACGCGACACTCCAGCAACAAGCAGCAGCACTGGGCGAAGAGCTCGGGTGTCGTGCGTGCGAGCGACCGTCTCCCGCTACAAGATGGCTACTTAGAGCCGACAGTTGATTCTATTAAACGGCGCCACTATACTGTAGAATACTATAGCTCGTGAGTAAGGCTACAAAATTAGCTTTTCTTAGGAATATATGGCGAAAAAGAAATAATGTGCATGAAATCTGCAAAGGGAGGAATCTTCATGGAGAATTTGATAATATATGTCATCAACTACCAAGATCACCACACAAATTCATCGAATTCACGTGAATCAGCCGAGGAGCAGTCCGGTATCTCATCAGTAAATTAGAGACGAATGTTTTTTAAATGATCAAGAACTTTCTGCAGCCAAAAAATGCGAAAGAATGACTGACTCCCTAAACACAAAAGAATGAATACTGTACCGCAAGGCTAGCAGTGGTATAACGGTGGCGTTTACGACTAGCACGTGGGGTGAGATAAGGTCTTGGGTGCGTTCCTGGTTACTTTTTATAGTTTGATTAACTGAGGTACAATTCTATATACTAAGTTTTATGCACTCTGTTTACACTGCATCGCCAAGTATATTTTTACGGTCTTGCCAACGTCCTTAATGATTAAGTGTATACATGCCTACCCCAGTATATCACTCTCATTGAATTCCTAACAAAATACAATAAACAACCACGAAATTTTACTGATATTGGATTGTTAGGGACGTAATTCATTAGCAGTCAATGTTAAGGCCGAGCGTTTCAGTTAATCTAAATAGTGTGCGTAAGTAAAACATACAACATTTTTGAAAATAAAGTCGAACGTTTTCTGAAATGATTTGTTTAAAAGTACGAAATAAAAAATATTAGAGAGATATTTGATGCATCTCATTTTCTCTTCATGATTTCGAGCATCATTCGAAGGCACGTCGAGTGTTTCTCTGGTCAAAATATTTGACCAGTTCCTTTCATTTTTTATTTTCAAGTTTTATTCAGAAAGCATGATCTTATTGACACCTCATTTGCCTTCCTAAGGTCTTCTCGAAACTCCTAACTTTAATAATTGATTCGAAAAAAGCCTTTAAGTATAGAACCAATGTATCTTTCTATGTGCAATGTAGTTAGGCCTTGAATAGACTAACTTTTTGACACTTCCCAGCAGCTTTTCGTGAGATATTTCGATTTTTCCTCAACTCAGTAATTAAGTTTTCTTTAATTACCCTGAGTACTTTCAAGCAATTGAATATTTGCATGCAAAACTAGACCTCACGCTGGTCACTTTCGTACCCCGTTTGCCTGTTTCTCTCTCTTTGTTTGGCTATGAAAATTCGGGCAAGGCCTCATTGTGTGCGGTACAGGCAGTCTTGTTTCCGTTCCGCTTGGATAAAAACGTATCGATTGTTAATCACAGAATAAAACAGCCCTTTCGACGGTCTGTCATTTCCAAAAAAACGTCGTTTCGATATCTTCAACCGTTTATGAGATGCGACGATTTTTACGAACAATTGATTTCCGATGCGCAGGAAAGGATTCGGACGTGCCGCGAGCGACTTACCCAGAGTTACAAGCGACGAGTGCAGGCAGTCTGTCTGTATTCCTTTCCCGTTAACTTGTACGAAGTTGGCACCCTGATGGATGCTATGCCACTCATTTTCTTATAAGCATACATGAGGAAGTGACGGCATTATATTGCTCAGGGGCGTTTGAAAGTGGATAAATAGCCACCATGCCAGTGATCACTGTTCGTCGTGCTACAATGTGCGTTTTGTTCTGGTAGAGGATATTTTATCTGTTTTCCTCTCTACTGCTGCAGGATGGTGTACGTTTTGTGACGATTACATAGGAGTGTCATACCTCAGTGTCCGAGCAACATTATTCGGCAGACATTATCATTATCATTGATCAGTAAAGCATCTGGGTGACGTCGCTGGGCAGACATTGCGGGCGATTATGAGCGACGTTGTTTTGGCTAATATTGCGGTTCTTTACAGTCTTGACCTTTTAGTTGTATTTCTTCCGTCGTGTTTGTGTCATTCGTTAGTTTGAGTTGATGCTGCTTCATCGCATCAGCTTCGGTCCTTGTTAAACTGTGTATGTTGGTGCATTCTTCTCTAGTCTGGCACCGCGCACTGCGGAATTTGAATCCCCGTCAGACGTCATGGACGTCGAAGACCCATAAAGGTCTCTGCACCATCGCGCCGTAAGCTGTGGCGGCGCGCGCCAACTGGCCCGAATTTAGAGTGAGCGCTCCACAGTGGAACACGTGGTTGCAGCAGCCAACAGCGGCGTCCCCGATCGAGTACTTGAGCGCCTGCCTGTCGCTCAGCCTGCCAGTCTAATCTTGCGTACGTCTTTGGGTCCATCGCCTCGCGTTAGACAATTTACTTACTTCCTTGTTCAGTGGTTGTTAGGTTTCCTTGTTACTCCGCTGTGTCGATCTTCTTCTTGTTCGTTCTGTCCTTCGTTGGACGTGTCCGTCCGCTCCCGTTGTGTTGTTGTTCGCGGGCCGCTCTGCGGGTCCCGCCGCGCTTTCCGTAACTTCAACCCCATTGGTCTGTCTGCTGGAGCAACAGCAGCAGCTCATGCAGCAGCAGCAGCAGCTCCAGTTAAACATCTTAAAAAAGTCGTTGCAGTTGCTAACGGACAAAGTCGATACCCGGGATGCGTTACCACAACAGCTTCAGAGTCCTCGGGTTTCCGATGCTTTCCAACGTCCGCCGTCGTTTCCACCCTTTAATGACGCTAGCGAGGACTGGGAAACCTACTTATATCGGCTGAAACAACATTTCACAGCTTTTCAAGTCACGGACGACTCCTTGCAGCGGTCTTTGTTTTTGTCTTTGGCCTCCCCGGACACGTTCTTTCTTCTCCGCAAGTTGGCACCGTTGTCCGATCCTGTGGCCCTCTCTTTCCAGGAGAGCGGCTTTTTTCTGACAAACTATTATTCTCAACGCTACCATGTGGTCGCCTCTCGGCTGGAGTTCCACTAGTACCATAAACATCCAGATAATTCACACAGACAGCGATAGGCTGTGTAAGCTGCACCAGGAATTGCTGGAAAATGGCCGGCGCCAAAGAGACACCAAAGGGAAGGCGCTTGTACTGGACTCTGGATCGGCTGTCACGGATACTTCGGGCGTCCCTTCCTCCCCGCCAATAGCGATTGAAGAGCCCGGCTCCTCTTCCCACTGCCGCCAGCCTCGGCACCGTCCGGGGCGTTTCCGCCCCTACGCGCAAGTTTCAGGGGGGGAGGGATCTGGTACTGCGCGCCGCGGAATTTAATCCCCACCAGACGTCATGGACTTCGAAGACACCTATAGGTCTCTGCACCATCGCGCCGTAAGCTGTGGCGGCGGGCGCCTCCTGGCCCGCATTTAGAGAGAGGGCGCCACAGTGGAACACGTGGTTGCAGCGGCCAACAGCGGCGTCCCCGATCGAGTACTTAAGCGCCTGCCTGTGGCTCAGCCTGCCAGTCTAATCTTGCGTACGTCTTTGGACCCATCGCCTCACGTTAGACAGTTTTCTTACTTCCTTGTTCAGTGGTTGTTAGGTTTCCTTGTTACTCCGCTGTGTCGATCTTGTTGTTGTTCGTTCTGTCCTTCGTTGGTCGTGTCCGTCCTCTTCCGTTGTGTTGTTGTTCGTGGTCTGCTCCGCGGGTCCCGCCGCGCTTTCCGTAACTTCAACCCCGCGACAGTTTCGGTCGCACTTACAACATCTAGTATAAGTGAGAGGCTTGTTTAGAATGCCAAGTGTCTTTCTAATTCATCTCTCGTATTAAAATCAGTGTCCAGTTTGGCTTATCTTTTGCATACGCCCCTAACCCTGTATCTTTTAAGTGATGAAAAGGATTGTGAAGTTTTACTGGGAGATTTATTTATGAATCTTGCCACCATTCGATTGATTTTAAAAACTTACTGCGTTGGTAGCGCCGAGATTGTGTAACAGATGGTTCCATACATGTGAAGGCTAGGGATCTAAGCTGCCACCATTTAATTATTGTACAGTGTATCAGTTACGCCAAGGTTATGGTAAGAGTTCAATGTGTGCAAGATAACTGATCTATGACTCTCATGCATCTTTTTAGTTTTGGGTTAAAGATATATTTTTTTGGTAACTGCTAATACTTGTAAGTGAAATGCCTCTTACTATGAAGTGTAATGTTCATATTCCGTTTTTGTAAACAAATGATGAATTGACATCTGTCCAGTAAAACCAACAGCATCCTCAACTCCCCCACGGCCATGCTGCCTGATATAATATTACGCATTCAATTCTTTAAATCCATGAAAATTGTACTTTTAATCAATTGACCGTTTTGCGTTTTGATCAGTGTGAATAAATTACTTCAGAGTAAATAGTTCTTGTTAGTTAGTTTATCCAGAAGCTCAACCCTCTTTTTCCATTCGAGTGGCCAGATCACCTATGCTAGCTACTAAGAGCTCGTTTTCGCCAGCGGACAGTGACAGCGGCTAGTCGAATTCCACCTGTTTCATAGTTCTTTTTTTGCGTCAAGTGCAAAACGCCAAACAATCTATGAAACAGACTGAGTCAGACAAACCACCAACACTTAATTCAGGAAATCGCGTCCTGTCAGAGCCACGTACTGAAACAGGTAGTACTAACAATGAACAGTCCGATTAAAAAACAAGCACAACAGACTCTTAAAACAAAACTGAACACTAGCAAAGCCCAAAATAGGCTTGAAAACGACGACGAAAAGTAACGGAACCGCCACAAATGGCTGCGTTAATGCTAATGGTTCCGCACCAAGCAACTGTTCATAGATCACTAACATTGAAGAGCAGATTTCTGTCATTTGCACTCTTGAGACAAGAGATAGCAGCTTGTCTCTGAAACGAAATGGGCGTATGGCCTTTCTGGCCGGGAGCCCCAGTCTGGTGTTGTTTGGCCGCCTGGTGCAGATCTTTTCAGTTGACACCTTTTCGGCGACTTGTGCGCCGATGATGACGAAATGATCATGAGGACAACGTACGTACCCAATCCAGAGCGGAGAAAATCCCCGACCCGGCCGGGGAGCCGAGATCGAGAGTCAGCCAAGCTATTCACAAGACCACGAGCTGCTGACAGGCTGCCTCTATGTCACAGGAAAGATGACGCCCATCTAACAAAGCCACGTACGGAAGTAGCATTCTTTCACTACGTCGGACTAGACTATCTCACTGAATACAAAAAATTCCATCATTCCATAATTTAAAACACCAAAGGCCTCCATCGAATCCGAATAGTATATTCCACCACGCGACCCAGTACCAACAGATTTCCTAGAATACGCAACCAGCATTACGGAAGATCTGAATACCACGTGAGTCTTTTGGTGACACGGAATGGCAATGCCCTATTAAAACTACTTGAAAACTACGAAACAGGCCCCATGAGACTACTCAACATCACCCCAGACTTCATTAGCGATAACGGCTCGTCAGTACCAGGTCATATACTGTGCACCCATAGCACTCCGTGGACACTGAACCCTTCCCTAAATCGCTAGGGCAGCATAGGGAGCGACCACCTCCTGGTGTTACTAACTTGTCTATTCTCACTCAACAGCCCAACTAATTGTCATTAACTCTCTGTGTGTCTTTAACTGTCACGTCCTCTGTCTCACAGCCACAGTCTCCTTCGTTGTGTCCTGCTACTACTGTCTCCTCTCTCTGTCTCCCTCTTGCTCTCTCTTACTATCATTATCTCATTCATTCCTTCCAACCGCTGCTGTCCCTTCCCTGTATCACTATCTCTCTTTTCCTCGTTCTCATGGTCATAGACTGTCTCATTATTACTAGCTCTCCCCATTTCCACTTCCTCCTCCTCTTTATTCCTCTTCCACTGGCACTGTCTCTTCCGCCCTTTCTATACAACAACGACTGTCTACTATCGTCCAGTATTTATTACTTTTCCGTCTCTTTCCCACTGCCACTGTCTCCTTCTATCCCAACATAAAAAGGCGCTAATATGTTCACATGCCAAAATTTTTGGGAAAATTTTTAAAGATGCTGAGGAAGGTAGAACGAGGCAGCTGGAGACCAATTTTTCAATCTGTCTTAATAAACAGGAGCATATTCGCCGTTTTTGTGCTCCAGTAGGAGTATTTTTCCGCTGGTTCTCTTCTTTTCCCTGAAGAACTTTACGGGTAAATAGGGTTTTGTTAGTTTACTTATGTGGAACTGAAACAACGTGAAACTAATTTTACACGTCAGACCAGATTTTACGTGCACACGAAGATACTTTACACCGTATTTTCCCGTGCTACGCCGGCCGCGCTGGTCTAGTGGTTCTAGGCGCTCAGTCCGGAACCGCGTGACTGCTACTGTCGCAGGTTCGAATCCTGCCTCGGGCATGGATGTGTGTGATGTCCTTAGGTTAGTTAGGTTTAAGTAGTTCTAAGTTCTAGGGGACTGATGACCACAGATGTTAAGTCCCATAGTGCTCAGAGCCATTTGAACCATTTTTTTTCCCGTGCTACGTTAGTTCATGATCTTCGTTTTCCCCCTCACACCGGCTTTTACTTGCGTATTTTACGTGTACAAGTAGCGCAACCTTGAACCTCTGTATTTCGGAAACAGATAAAGATATCAAGAAAATTTTCAAAGTTGTTCGAGATCTGGTTCTTAGGAATATGTCGTACAAACGATTAGCTCCATTTGTCTAAGCAGAAGGAAGTATGTAATATCCATATTTTGTTCCTGTACTGTAGGATAGTGACACTAAGAGGATCCTTCTGTTAGGTTCAAAATACACTATGAACATTTATTGGTATCCCTGCCAAAACGAGAAGAAAAAGCGACGTGAATAGAGTAGAAGCATTTAACGAGACTAGCGTAGACGCCATCAACTAAGCCGCCCTAGACACTTTTAAAAATACCATCGAGCCCAAGCAGAAACAATACCTCCAATAATTTTGAACACCATTACAGATAAACGGTAACTGCACATATGACACATGTGTTGAAAGAACAAGCAACAAACTCGATCAAGTAAATAATAAAATTAAAATGAAACATCGATTTCTAAAGCTAAGGATCACAACCAAACGTAACTAAACAATGTATGACCTACGGAAGCATTGTGTTACAAAAGTCACACTCCAACGCATTACTCTACTTTATTTCATTCTTTTAATCAAGAAACATGATCACGAGGAATCGTCCAGCTACTGGCTCCCTACAAAGATGTACAGAATACTTTATGTCCACATTTAAGCTGTCATTCGACGCAAATTACGATTTTCGTAATTGAGTCCGAAGGAACAGCGTACTACAACAACCACTTCGAAGCGCTTAGGACTTGCATATTATCCAAGCAGTCTCCATAAGGTAATTGTAAAGGACGATCTGTCATGCAAATAATGCAAGAAAGAAGGCTTATTTAATGATTTGCTTTTTTGGGGAAGGTCTGCCTTGAGCAAAACACAATTTTTCTTCTTTTTCTTTTTATTTCCCATACATGTTTCGATGTGGTTTGAGGATCGTCAGTGGGTTTTTTGCTATTTTTCTTGTTACCACATGTACAAGACAATAAAAGAAACCACTCATGATGTTCAGCGAAACGTGTATAGGAAACAAAAAGAAAAACTGTGTCTTGTTCAAGACAGACCCTCTCCAAAAACAAATCTATTTGTAAGCAAACACGGACAGAAAAGCTTCAAGCTCAAGATGCTCATTTAATGAACTTGTTTAAAACAGGGTGTCACAATACTCCTTGCGGAACTGTTTTACTGCATAGAACAAATTACATCATCTAAAAACTTCAGCTTCCTATTTGTAAGTGGGAAACTCACAAATAGTCTTACACTATTCACATATAATCCACATGAAAATCAATGTGAAAGAATCTCCTGTGAATGTACCTGCTAACGTAGCATCTTGTATCAACGAATGTCTGTTATACCTCAACTTTTGCTTTTCCAGTAATGTAAAATATGTCTTATTACTTAGATTCTGAATTCAGAAATTTATTTATTCAAAACTCGTTTTTGTTGGCTCAATGGGACGTACACACTGCCATGCACTTCGCAGTGGTTTTTGGAGTTATCATTAGCAGGTATCCTAATTTTGAATACAAATGTATGTGCCAAATAAGTCCTTTGACTAACTATACTTCCACAAATTTTCGTTTATCAAATGGCATGTCGAACTACTCCATGCAGTTAGACGATACAAATAATAAAAGAGAAGTTAAAACGATGATGTGTGGTACGAAATTCTTACCATTGTTCGTAATTTAGTCTTGTTTCTATGATAAAGTGACGATGTATTAGTCGTACTCTTGAAAGTTCGCTGGAGAGTTAAGAAGTCGTGAGGAATTCTTTTTTATTTTGGCATTCGAGACACGAAATAATCTTTCACGCATCTTCGTAATGAAGACAAAACAATGATACTCAAAATAATACCTTGGTCGTCACGAATGCAAAACAGTTCAAAGGTCTCCTTTGCGTTTGATATCCCCACCAGTTGACGTCAACGTCTGCGAATATTCAAATTACTCCCTCGCCATGACATGCATTTTATGGACCTAGGACAACGAAAAATAATTGAAGCGTAATAACCCCCCATGGCGAGAGAATGTCTATTCGACTGGCTAACCTGTACGGCTGACGACCTTCCCTTGTTAGGTACCTACAAAGAACAGCAGTGACTACGCACTTCTGTAACTAAGCGTCGTCTCGCCTTGCGTACGCCATGACGCACTTCCACCTCCTGCACGTTTTCCTTTTTGCTCATCTATGTTTCTCTATTTACAACTCTGTTGGGAGCGAAGAGTGCTCCATCACTTCACACACAAGGCCCTTTGTTTCTAGAACACTGAAAGGAATCGTCGGCCGGTGTGGCCGAGCGGTACTAGGCGCTTCAGTCTGGAACCGCGTGACCGCTACGGTCGCAGGTTCGAATCTTGCCGCGGGCATGGATGTGTGTGATCTGCTTAGGCTAGTTAAGTTTAAGTAATTCTACGTTCTAGGGGACTGATGATCTCAGATGTTAGTCCCATAGCGCTCAGAGCCATTTGAACCATTTGAACTTGTAAATAACACTTATTACGGATCTCTGTGTTCACGACTCGGGCATGGATGTGTGTGATCTGCTTAGGCTCGTTAAGTTTAAGTAATTCTACGTTCTAGGGGACTGATGATCTCAGATGTTAGTCCCATAGCGCTCAGAGCCATTTGAGCCATTTGAACTTGTAAATAACACTTATTACGGATCTCTGTGTTCACTACATTTCATAGATAAATTGGATTTCAGATACCCAGTCCAGTCGCATTAACGTGACCATCCCTTACGTTAGACGTCAACATGCAATAACCACTCACTGCAGGCGGGTGGCAGCACTATCAGTGAAGAAGGGTATACAGGGTGATCTATTGATAGTGACCGGGCAAAATATCTCACGAAATAAGCATCAAACGAAAAAACCACAAAGAACGAAACTCGTCTAGCTTGAAGGGGGAAACCAGATGGCGCTATGGTTGGCCCGCTAGATGGCGCTGCCATAGGTCAAACGGATATCAACTGCGTTTTTTTAAATAGGAACGCCCACTTTTATTACATATTCGTGTAGTGCGTAAAGAAATATGAATGTCTGATTTGGACCACTTTTTTCGCTTTGTCATACATGGCGCTGTAATAGTCACAAACGTATAAGCACGTGGTATCACGTAACATTCCGCCAGTTCGGGTGGTATTTGCTTCGCGATACATTACCCGTGTTAAAATGGACCATTTACCTATTGCGGAAAGGTCGATATAGTGTTGATGTATGGCTATTGTCATCAAAGTGCCCAACGGGCGTGTGCTATGTATGCTGCTCGGTATCCTGGACGACATCATCCAAGTGTCCGGACCGTTCGCCGGACAGTTACGTTATTTAAGGAAACAGGAAGTGTTCAGCCACATGTGAAACGTCAACCACGACCTGCAACAAATGATGATGCGCAAGTACGTGTTTTAGCTGCTGTCGCAGCTAATCGGCACATCAGTAGCAGACAAATTGCGCGAGAATCGGGAATCTCAAAAACATTCGGTGTTGAGAATGCTACATCAACATCGATTGCACGCGTACCATATTCTGGGCACCACGAATTGCATGACGACGACTTTGAACGTCGTGTTCAGTTCTGCCACTGGGCACAAGAGAAATTACGGGACGGTGACGGATTTTTTGCACGAGTTTTATTTAGCGACGAAGCGTCATTAACCAACAGCGGTAACATAAACCGGCATAATATGCACTATTGGGCAACGGAGAATCCACGATGGCTGCGACGAGTGGAACATCACTGACCTTGGCGGGTTAATGTATGGTGGGACATTATGGGAGGAAGGATAATTGGTGCAATGTATGCTGATTTCCTACATAATGTTCTAGCGATGTTACTACAAGATGTTTCACTGCATGACAGAATTGCGATGTACTTCCAACATGATGGATGTCCGGCACATAGCTCGCGTGCGGTTGAAGCGGTATTGAATAGCATATTTCATGACAGGTGGATTGGTCGTCGAAGCACCATACCATGGCCCGCACTTTTACCGGGTCTGACGTCCCCAGATTTCTTTCTGTTGAAGGATATTTGCTATCGTGACCCACCGACAACGACATGCGTCAGCACATTGTCGAAAAATGTCCAAATGTGTGTGAAATCTTATGGGACGTAACTGCTAAGGTCATAGTCCCTAAACTTACACACTACTTAACCTAAATTATACTAAGGACAAACACACACACACACCCATGCCCGAGGAAGGACTCGAACCTCCGCCGGGATCATCCACACAGTCCATGACCGCAGCGCCACAGACCGCTCGGCTAATCCCGCGCGTCAGCGCATTGTCAATGCATGTGCGAACCTTACGGAAGGCGAACTACTCGCTGTTGAGAGGAATATCGTTACACGTATTGCCAAATGCATTGAAGTTGACGGACATCATTTTGAGCATTTATTGCATTAATGTGGTATTTACAGGTAATCACGCTGTAACAGCATGCATTCTCAGAAGTTATAAGTTCACAGTGGTACATGTATCACTTTGGAACAACAGAAATAAAATGTTCAAACGTACCTACGTTCTGTATTTTAATTTAAAAAAACCTACCTTTTACCAAATGTTCGTCAAAATTGTGAGCCATATGTTTGGGGCTATAACAGCGCCATCTATGACAAAGCGAAAGAAGTGATCTAACTTAAACTTTCATATTTCTTAACGTACTACACGAATGTGTAATAAAACTGGGGGTTCCTATTTTAAAAAAAACGCAGTTGATATCCGCTTGACCTATGGCAGCGCCATCTAGCGCGCCAACCATAGCGTCATCTGGTTTCCCCTTTCAAGCTGGACGAGTTTCGTTCTTTGTAGTTTTTTCGTTTGATGCTTATTTCGTGAGATATTTGGCCCGGTCACTATCAACGGATCACCCCGTATAAATCGTGTCGGGAGGACGCGAAAACAGTGCAGTCATTGTCTTAATGAGGGATCGGAGTGATTTATCTGACGTCCAAAAGAGAAATGTTCATTGGCATTTGGTCCAAGGGAAGATTTCTGATATGGCGCTCTCCAACACGGGCACCGAGGAAACTGTGGTGCACCACGAGTCATAGACGACAGGATTGAACGACGGTTGCAGAGACGTGTATGGGCGAAAAGACGAGTATCTGACCGCGCAGGTGAATCAAGGGGCTACCAACGGTGTCTCCTCAATGACAGTTCAGCGAATGTTGCTGTGTATGGACCTCCACAGCAGGTGCCTGGTTCATGCAACCATGGTGACTGCTGTTACTCGGCGACGCAGGCTGGAATTTCCACGCCAGTACCGCAAATGGACGTCTAATGAGTATCGACAGATGGCCTTTTTAGATGACAGACTGCCGCTGGCGTGTTTGGCGTGAAACGCCTGAAAGCGAACACACTGTAACCAGCTGGGAGCATTATGGCGTGTGGCATGTTTTCTTGGCGTTACCTGGGTGATCTGGAAGGCACAATGGATCAACAAAAGTATGCATCTATCCTTGGGGACACTGTCCACCCTCACCTGGACTTTATTTTTCCATAGTATGATGTCTTCTACCAGCAGGGTAATGCAACGCGTCACACATCTCAGAGTGTATGTGGATGGTTCGAAGGGCACCAGGATGAGTTTATCGTACAGCTTATTTGGAAGGGTGTGAGATTTACTACATGTAGATGACTCTCTGGCTGCAAGAATGACTCCACCCCAGCTTGCCATCGAGTAGTAAGTAGGCTGTTAAGGTTCTTATGTTGGTAACGCCACCGCCACGTAGCGCTGTTATGAAAATCACTGGCTGTGCTGTGTGCAGTCTGTGGCTGGGTGGCATTGTTGGAATTTGCTATTGTAGTGTTGGGCAGTTGGCTGTTAACAACGCGTAGCGTTGCGCAGTTGCAGGTGAGCCACCAGCAGTGGTGGATGTGGGGAGAGAGATGGCGGAATTTTGAGAGCGGACGATCTGGACGTGTGTCCATCGGAAAGAGTAAATTTGTAATATTGGATATCATGGACTGAGATTGTATATATATACACTCCTGGAAATTGAAATAAGAACACCGTGAATTCATTGTCCCAGGAAGGGGAAACTTTATGGACACATTCCTGGGGTCAGATACATCACATGATCACACTGACAGAACCACAGGCACATAGACACAGGCAACAGAGCATGCACAATGTCGGCACTAGTACAGTGTATATCCACCTTTCGCAGCAATGCAGGCTGCTATTCTCCCATGGAGACGATCGTAGAGATGCTGGATGTAGTCCTGTGGAACGGCTTGCCATGCCATTTCCACCTGGCGCCTCAGTTGGACCAGCGTTCGTGCTGGACGTGCAGACCGCGTGAGACGACGCTTCATCCAGTCCCAAACATGCTCAATGGGGGACAGATCCGGAGATCTTGCTGGCCAGGGTAGTTGACTTACATCTTCTAGAGCACGTTGAGTGGCACGGGATACATGCGGACGTGCATTGTCCTGTTGGAACAGCAAGTTCCCTTGCCGGTCTAGGAATGGTAGAACGATGGGTTCGATGACGGTTTGGATGTACCGTGCACTATTCAGTGTCCCCTCGACGATCACCAGTGGTGTACGGCCAGTGTAGGAGATCGCTCCCCACACCATGATGCCGGGTGTTGGCCCTGTGTGCCTCGGTCGTATGCAGTCCTGATTGTGGCGCTCACCTGCACGGCGCCAAACACGCATACGACCATCATTGGCACCAAGGCAGAAGCGACTCTCATCGCTGAAGACGACACGCCTCCATTCGTCCCTCCATTCACGCCTGTCGCGACACCACTGGAGGCGGGCTGCACGATGTTGGGGCGTGAGCGGAAGACGGCCTAACGGTGTGCGGGACCGTAGCCCAGCTTCATGGAAACGGTTGCGAATGGTCCTCGCCGATACCCCAGGAGCAACAGTGTCCCTAATTTGCTGGGAAGTGGCGGTGCGGTCTCCTACGGCACTGCGTAGGATCCTACGGTCTTGGCGTGCATCCGTGCGTCGCTGCGGTCCGGTCCCAGGTCGACGGGCACGTGCACCTTCCGCCGACCACTGGCGACAACATCGATGTACTGTGGAGACCTCACGCCCCACGTGTTGAGCAATTCGGCGGTACGTCCACCCGGCCTCCCGCATGCCCACTATACGCCCTCGCTCAAAGTCCGTCAACTGCACATACGGTTCACGTCCACGCTGTCGCGGCATGCTACCAGTGTTAAAGCCTGCGATGGAGCTCCGTATGCCACGGCAAACTGGCTGACACTGACGGCGGTGCACAAATGCTGCGCAGCTAGCGCCATTCGACGGCCAACACCGCGGTTCCTGGTGTGTCCGCTGTGCCGTGCGTGTGATCATTGCTTGTACAGCCCTCTCGCAGTGTCCGGAGCAAGTATGGTAGGTCTGACACACCGGTGTCAATGTGCTCTTTTTTCCATTTCCAGGAGTATATATATATATATATATATATATATATATATATATATATATATGACTTTTGGACGCTATTAAGATAAATACATTGTTTGTTCCCTATCAAAATCTTTCATTTGCTAGCTATGCCTGTCAGTAGTTAGTGCCTTCAGTAGTCTGAATCTCTTATTTAGCTGGCAGTAGTGGCGCTCGTTGTATTGCAGTGGTTCGAGTAACGAAGATTTTTGTGAGGTAAGTGATTTGTGAAACGTATAGGTTAATGTTAGTCAGGGCCATTCTTTTGTAGGGATTATTGAAAGTCAGATTGCGTTGCGCTAAAAATATTGTGTGTCCATTTAACCACAGTCATTTATAATTTTTCTAAGGGGATGTTTCATACTTGGATGACAGATATGGGTACAAAACTGCATGGTATTTCAAGGCCATCAATCGTACTGGATCACAAGTGGTGAGTTGCCAGTCTCTCGGCAGTGTATGATCAGATGTTTACAGTGAGTAAGTGATCTGGAAAAAGTGCTGTTCAGGAAAACTTTTTAACTAGGCCACCACAGCATGGGCAACAAGTAGTGTAATGTTATTCGTTCAAACGCCAAAACCAAGGAGGCCTTAACAGGTCGGAAATGTAATGACTGCTGTGCGAATTATTGTGTATCCAATGGCACCGCAAAGAAGAAAAGTCCTCGTAAGATACGGTACCCAGTGCGCAATGCCGAATTTTCCTCCGAAGCGCTAGGCGAGTTTATTCGTTCGTTCAGAAGGGGAGGCCGCCGTTGAATACTCACTGTCCGCTGGTGGCAATGCGCTATGCTAACAGAATCGAAGCGCATGCCCTGCAGTCTATTTTGAAGAAACTACTCAGTGAAGAGGTTTTGTTTATGCGTTATTTTTAGCTTTGTATGTCAGTTTCGTGATAAAGTGCCGATCATACCAATAATGATCATATTTTTTGTGATATTTGCATTAAGGTATGATACTGCGCGAAATTCGAAAAAGTTTGCAATAAAAAATAGAGCTCAGTATGATTATATCATATCTTGGTTTGTACGAAATTTAGATAACATATTGAATTTTTCTCAGTTGCCTGAGACTTCAGTTGTCTGTGTGAGTTGCGTGCGTGCATGTGCGTGTGTATATGTGTGTGTGTGTGTGTGTGTGTGTGTGTGTGTGGTCTATTGTTGACGAAAGCCTTAATGACCGATAGCTTTAATTGCGAGAGTCTAGATGGTGAGTAGAAACTTTCCTTTACGTAATATTGTTGCATTCCGTCTTGGATTTTCCATTGTTTGATTTTTGCCTAATATATTGTCTGTGTGAAAACTGATCCGACGTTAGGTTTCTTGAATACCTGGACGATATTACCCGAGGTTGCACCTAAGTATGGTAATGTGTCAGACTTAGAGTTTTTGTTATTTAACACTTCCTTTTTCCAGTGTAATTTCGTAAGTTATATCTGCACTGTCTTTTTTAACTCAAATAGTTCAGTGATCATTTACGCTCTGAAACGATTGTTAGTACTCGAAAGATATCTAGTTGTTGTCTTATTTCATCGTCGTCTAACGGCAGGCTACTTAGTCAGTGTCTTATAGAGTTAAAATAGGCTCGCTTGTGGCACACTGGATGGCAAGAATCATTACTTATTGTGCAATCCGTGGTGGTTGGCTTACGAAAAATTCCAAATTTGTGTTGGCTGTTGATATTAGAAATTTGGAGGACTAGGAAACTTGTACTTTTGTTAGCTTCTATTTCTCTCGTAAAGTTTACACTGGGGTGTAAGCTATTAAGCTGGTCATGCATTATATCCGTATCGGTACAGACCCCTCAAAGAGTTCTAAAGTGTCTTCCACATATCGTTTATACCGAATTTTCTTTGATGTCTACTAGAAATCGACGAAAAAGCGTGTTTATAATGTGTTCGTGAAAATTTCAGCTAAAGTTCGAGCCACTTGCCGTCAATGAGTAGTTCTTGCACGTTGACGTCGAACATATTTGATGGTCACATTAATGTGTGTTGACCGCAGGTTTAAGACAGATTTCAAGGGATAAATATACTGGCAACATTACTGAACAGGCCTGCACAGACTACCACAAATAGTTCGGATTATGAGCTTTTAAACTCGTAAAACTATGGATGGCTTGATGAATTAAAAAGAGCCCATTTGGTATTACTAAATGAAAGTGCAAATTTTTTTTTATTTTCTAACCTCTTACGCCTGACGACAGTCACATTGTAAATAAATATTTGGTTAGATGCAAAGTTGATGAGAAATAAGGTAAAAAATGTAAATACATGGTGTCCACAAAGATCCAGTTTCAAAACGCTGCAGAAAGAGAGTTACTACTTAGAATGACAGATTTGAACAACATATTGTTGGCGCTGGGAGAAACGTCATGAACAAAAGAATTTAACGAAAATTGTTCAATAGATGGAGCTGTAATAACCAGAATATACACACCAAGAGACGCACGGCACACCACTGTCACTCACTTTGCGTCTGAGACGCCTGACATGGCTGTCTCCATAAAGGATCGCGCGCTGCTGGTAAAGCTCCTTTATAAGAACGTTAACTCTGCGCCAGAAGCCCTCCAGAAGTTCCGGACACTCAAGTGTACGGAAAATGGCAGGGTCCGATGTCTGATAAGGGTCCGGAGAAAATTACTGCAAGATTCGAAAAGACAGTTTCTTTTTAAGTTCGGTGTGGCAGAGGAAGAAAAGCAGTTGATTAGACATCTGTCGAAGACGTGCCCACAGCATTACAGGAGGTCGAGCGGTATTGTGTGAAGACGAAATGCGCGAGAAATCGCCCAAACGTTGGAAATGCCTGCGAGCATGGTGCATACAATTCTACGAAGCATCCTGCATTGGTATCCATACAAAGTCACCCATGTTCAAGAGTTCAATCCTGCTGACCTGTCAGGAAGGCAAACGTTCACTCTGGAATTCCTTGCACGCTCGGAAGCGGCCGCGAATGGCCGTGGAACATTTTGTGGGCAGACGAAGCCGACCGACATCTCCTAGGACATGTCAATATGCAGAATGTGGACAACGGAATATCCGCACGTACATCAACCGGTACGACTTCATTCTGCAAAGGTGACTGTAGTGCTGGTTGTGAGGGCATCGTGTATCGTAGGGCCGTATTTTTACAAGATGAGTCCTGCGGGTCCTGTTAGCTATACCGTCACTGCTAAACGCCGTGAGAGTCTTTTGCGCACCAACGTCATTCCAAACCTGCAGCAGCAAGGACGTCTGGGTAGTGCCATTTTTATGCAAGATGGTGCTCTTCCGTACATTGCACAGCCAGTGAAGCAGCTGCTGCAGAGGCATTTCGGATATGCTAAACTACCAGCCGTCATTTCCCTACAGCCTGCCAATCCAGATCACGTGATCCCAATCCGTATGACTTCTGGCTGTCGGGTTAGCTGAAAGATATTGTGTTCAGTTCTCCAATTATAAACGTAGCCGAGTTGAAGATATGCATTGCGCATCGCATTCTGAACATGACCCCGGAGACACTCTGATCTTTTGTGGAACATACTGTTTTCGATTTCAACTTGTGGCAGTAAACGGTGGACAGCATATCGAACATGTCTTGCGCCAGTTTCACGACATTTAGAAACCGATATCATTTTGATTTTTATGCGATTTTTGGACCCAGATCAATAAAAAACCCATGTCATCTTGCTTTATATGCTGTTTTTGGCATCACGACAATTATACACCGATTTTTCCCATCCTATGTGGTACGACCTTGCCGTGCTGGACGGGCTTTCCTAACTAGCAGTGCCACAGCTGTTTACTGCCGAACTTTTGCAGCAATGCACATTGAATAGTACGGATAGTGTAATGTGCAACTCAAACCATAGCTGTCGCTTTACGATTAATCTGTCATTTGTTGCCGACCCTGTTTGCGTTAAGACGCTTATATCGCCATGCATTGGTAAAATTTATGTTAATTTTCTTTTTGCTTCCATGATGTTTTCCCCTGCGTCAATAATATGATATTCAAATTTTACGTCATTCTGAGGAGTGGTTATCTTTCTACAGCGTTTTGCAGATCGAACCGCAATTAAGTTCTCCCTGTATAGAAAAACTCTAACACTGTTCTAAAGTGGATCCAAAATTTTTCTTCTTAAGTTATATAGAAGAAGACGAAGAAAAAGAAGGCGGCTTGACGACAGGGCAATCGGAATGACCTACGTCTCCTTTCCGTAGCAGGCTGTACTTCAGAGGACTAATATTTTTTCTATTGTGGTGACAAAGAAATACAGTTGTATTTCCCGTTAGAAAATAGTCGATGATGGTTTACATCACTCTATATGACCAGAATCCAGAGTAATTCCGACAATCCGTCGTTGAACTGCCTGCTAAACTCCTATTGTCTAACGCGGTATGCAACGTAAGCCCCGGGTTCCCGGGTTCGATTCCCGGCGGGGTCGGGGATTTTCTCTGCCTCTCTGTTTAAGTAGTTCTAAGTTCTAGGGGACTGATGACCTAAGATGTTAAGTCCCATAGTGCTCAGAGCCATTTGAACCATTTTGCAACGTAAGCTTTATCACCAGATCGCGCAGATTACAACGTGATAAACTTTTGTCGCATTTTCCGTACCGCTGCTTCCGACCTGGGACAGAGCCAGAAGTCCGTGTACGACTCCTGGTACAGTGCTCTGGCAGTTGCCGTTACTCACAGGTGATTAAGGCGGCAAGGTGCTCGCTTTACGGCCGACTCAGTTCATAAATGTCTGCTGTGTTTATAGTGTGAATGCCTGTCTGCTGACGTACGAATATATCGATAGCCTACGCTGTAGCATTCATTACAGTATCCGAGTATTTATGAACGTTTGAATACGTTATGAGACAACGACATGCTACGTGTTCAATCCCACGACACCACTTACTTGTCTCATCGCACATTTCTACTCCAAGCACTCTCAGCGGATGGTTAAAATTTTTGAATACAGTCACAAATTTAACAAATGGGTTCCAGACTAACAAGGGAATGGTCCAATCCGACATGCAGAAACCTACCCTGAAATTTCAGGACGAATGCACCGAAACAAATGCACTGTCAAAATCCTATCTGCTAAGCCACACTGCAAGTATTTGAAAAAAAATTAAAGTTTACTGTCGCACGAAGAACTGCTTATAACAGCGGTTTGTACAGCCCTTCCTGTCAAGCGAGTGAATCGGCGAATAAACAGACGCTGCATACCGCCAAGTCCAAAACTCACACACGTGAATTTTCAGTACCACACCAAAATGTCTCAAATCACTAATTTCTTAAATACCTTGCAGTTAATATCGACAGCTAAACTGTTGCAAAGGTGTAACGGTTAAACAAGTGACTAGCATAGGAAAGAAAATCAAGGCAGCGTATGATGTTACATTACAGACGACTTCAATCGGGACTTTTATTAGTCGCTATTAAATAATTTAATAATTCCTGTAGCATGGTTCTTATGGTAATCTATGAATATTGCGTATTCTGCTAAAATGAAAACAGTCCTCCTTGCCGCCGGCCGAAGTGGCCGTGCGGTTAAAGGCGCTGCAGTCTGGAACCGCAAGACCGCTGCGGTCGCAGGTTCGAATCCTGCCTCGGGCATGGATGTTTGTGATGTCCTTAGGTTAGTTAGGTTTAACTAGTTCTAAGTTCTAGGGGACTAATGACCTCAGCAGTTGAGTCCCATAGTGCTCAGAGCCATTTGAACCATTTTTTTTAGTCCTCCTTGCCGGCCCGAGTGGCCGAGCGGTTCTAGGCTCTACAGTCTAGAATCGCGCGAACGCTACGGTCGCAGGTTCGAATCCTGCCTCGGGCGTGGATGAGTGTGATGTCCTTAGGTTAATTAGGTTTAATCAGTTCTAAGTCTAGGAGACTGATGACCTCAGATGTTAAGTCCCATAGTGCTTAGATCCATTCGAACCATATCTAGCTGGGCTGGCTCTGAGCACTAAGGGACTTAACATCTATGGTCATCAGTCCCCTAGAACTTAGAACTATTTAAACCTAACTAACCTAAGGACATCACACAACACCCAGTCATCACGAGGCAGAGAAAAATCCCTGACCCCGCCGGGAATCGAACCCGGGAATCTAGCCGGGGCCTCGGCGGGAGACACTGAAGCAAAAAATGTATTTAACATATTTACTTTTTATTTAGAACACGATTACATGGAACTTGTTGAGGCAGAAGTAGTTGGTACACCATATTTTTCGGAAGATTTCACCTTTTTCAGCAAGTCTCTTTTTCCTTTCTACATATTTATAAAACTCTTATGCAAATCAGCTTGTAGTAAACTGGCACCCCAGATCACTGGGCTGGCACTGCAAGACTGATTCCACAATCCTTGGCAGCAATCGATTTCTTTCATCAGGCCGTTGGGCCGACATAGGTAAAATACTCTTTCCACAACCACGATGTCTCCGGGAATAGAAAACAAATAATCACATAATTTTAGCAGCTGGCAATTGAGTTCAAGATTTTCGGTTTACTTAAAAACGTAAATCCATCCTTCTTCCACAGAGTGTTTAGACTACCGTTCTTCCGACTTATGCTTTGTTTCTAAACAGCCTTTCAGATACATATATTTCTGAAAACAATTCTCGCCTGGAGTCTTTAGACAATTTTTAGTCACACACACACACACACACACACACACACACACACACATATATATTGTTTTCAATCACCACCCCGTCTGGGGTTTCAGACAACATCATCCAGTCAAATACCTGATATTTATTAAATGAAATAACCCATTTCTCTAAGCAATCAAATGCTATGCTATAGAAAGCCAGCCGGCCACTGTGAACCGCGCTGCTGCTACAGGCTCGAATCCTGCCTCAGGCATGGATGTGTGTGTTGCCCTTAGGTTAGTTAGGTTTAAGTAGTTCTAAGTCGAGGGGACTGATGACCTCGGATTTTAAGTCCCATAGTGCTTAGAGCCATTTGAACCATAGAAAGCCGTTGTCTCTTCCTCAAATTCAGATAACTTACAATGCAAAAAATTATAACAATAGGTATAAGGAAATGTCCTGATCCCATTCAGTGCAAGAACGTGCTCTACGGGAAAGATTTTCTATGCAAAGTGACAGAAACTTGCCACGGTGCAGCTGTCAGTAAAAATGATTACACGATGCGAATACGTCAGCAAAATGCGGTTAGGATATCAAAAATTTGAAAATCCCCAATGCCCGTCAAGTAGGTTCGTGAATAGAATATGTTGGACAAACGTGAAGAATGTTTAAAGCCGGGTTTCAGGAACACCTCACAAAGAGACACCAGACAATACAATACTTCCCATTTTCAGTACATCTAAAGGCATGTGCCCATTGCCCGCCTGCTGTCAGTAACAACAAGATTTTGCATTTTGCCCATAAGGGACGGAAACTCAATGTATTTCATGGATTAGAGATCGCTAAACGCAAATGTTCGGTGTCAATGGTCTCGTCAACGATCATCTGAACACCAAAAATCAGTACTTTTTTTTATATAACAATGTCTCTTTTTAAAGAAGTTTAGCCTCGATGCTGTGGAGTAAAGCCGCAAATCCGCTCCCTGAGGGGTCATGGAGAAACGGGCGCCGGTCGGTGCGGCTGAGCAGTTCTAGGCGCTTCAGTCTCGAACCGCGCGACCGCTACGGTCGCAGGTTTGAATCCTGCCTCGGGCATGGATGTGTGTGATGTCCTTAGGTTTGTTTGGTTTAAGCAGTTCTAAGTCTAGGGGACTGATGACCTCAGATGTTAAGTCCCATAGTGCTCAGAGCCATTTGAACCATTTTTTGAGAAGCAGGTCCCGCCGCATTTTGAACAGTTTATTAATTCCTCTAGAAACGACGACAGCCGACCTCTGTTTACAGATCTCGGTTCTCCTGTAAGTAGGGATTGTTATTACAAGGTTTCTTTCGTTCCTGTAATTATTCAGGTGCCTTTATTCGCAGTTGTATCTTGAAATCCTTCGAAATAAAATTTATATGTAAATTATTGATAGAGCAGCAGTTTGTTTCTCATCAAAAGGTCTCGATTGTGTCATATGATTTCATATTCGTTAATTTCTCTCGATTCATCCTTTGTTTCTGGCCTTGGGCGGCCACCCACGTGCCCGTCACGGCACGTGGGGCTCTTTGGACGGTTCGTAACACGATGTTTTGCGTTACAGAATCAAGAGAATTTTCACTTATAACTGTGGAATCACCCTGTAGATTTATATGCAAAGACGCCACACAACAGTCAGGTGTTACTTGAGAATGGTACATTAACGAGAATCGGGTTCGTAAACAAAAACATTAAACAACAGTCCAGGCGGAACACGATGTCGTTTCTTATAAAATACTGCTTGATTGTGACCGAAGGACACAGAAAACTATAGACCGCTGCCCATTAAACGTTGCAAGACCATGAAGGCGGCATGTAACTAACGTCAAACTGACATTACTTGGATATGTAAATGAGAACATTTCTGCGTAAGAGCACAAACTCTGAAGGAGTAACGTTGTCTACATTCTGTATGCAAGGAAGTCTTACGCAATTGATTTCTTGTTCAGAAATCGCATTTGAATGCTTTTGTTTGTGAGAAGATTGTTATGCCTCGTCTAAGAAGTGAAGTTCCAAGAAATTGTCGGTGACACTCTGTACCCGTAATCGCCGACCCAGTGTATGTACAACTCGTTTTTTACGTTGTATTATATAGTAAAATGTGTGTTTGTTAAGTGAAAAGAGAAACTGTGTATCTTCCTTTTCGTGTAACGACTATCACGGGGAGAATGTGTGACACCTTTGAAGACAGGCCGCGCTGTCGAATATCTGGATGCAACTTGCGACGTGTCTAACTCCATCGTCCCGCACACATTGTGCCTGTGTTTTCCCTGAGATCTTTATCATAATTCGTATCTATTTGCTATTGGAACTGATTTTGTATCGAGTCCAGTTAATCAGAATAGGCTTGTTCATTTTAATGTACAAAGTTCGTAACATTAACAAAAGTTTATCGAATATTGAGAGCTGAAGAAATAGTTCCTCTGGATTTGAATACACTGAATTTTATGGGAGAAAAATATATTTCAGTATTTATTATACGCCCGAGGACTTTATGGGACGTACGATGGAAGGTTGGTGAATTATTCAGGTGTAAGGAGACGTCTTTAAGAGAGAGGAATTGTATTTAATATTTTCGAATCGTCTACACACGTTCTGCCTAGTTCAGCTACGATTTAATGAATGCTGTAGGCGAGAGATGTAGAGAAGTTTATCACAGTCGTCATCCCTGGTCTGTGTGTACTATTACCTTTTCTGTTTCAACCAGCAGAAAGTTGAACGTACAAATCTAAGAAAAGAAATTAAAATTACCCGTCAATGGAGAATTTTGTTACTCAGTATAGAACATAAGACTTGTGGTGTCACCGCCAGACACCACACTTGCTAGGTGGTAGTTTTAAATCGGCCGCGGTCTATTAGTACATGTCGGACCCGCGTGTCGCCACTGTGTGATTGCAGACCGAGCGCCACCACAAGGCAGGTCTCGAGATACGGACTAGCACTCGCCCCAGTTGTACGGACGACTTTGCTAGAGACTACACTGACGAAGCCTCGCTCCTTTGCCGAGCAGATAGAATAGCCTTCAGCTAAGTCCATGGCTACGACCTAGCAAGGCGCCATTAGCCTTACATAGCAATTGATACTTATCGTATAAAGCATGTCTCATCAAGAACGATGTATACAACAAGGATGGATTAAAGTATTCCAAAAGCTACGTACTTTTCTTTATAGCATTCATTACGTATCCTGTTTCAGACCTCACGCCATCCTTCGTGTGTTTATTGCGTGCATTGCGGTCCCCTCAAATCACACTGTGTCGGTACTTCTGTCGACACATCATATGGCGACGAGTCAAAAAAAGGGTCTTGTTCTTTCTACTTGCTTACATTTACTTGTGTCATGGCTTCTCCAGATGTACTGTCCGAATTTTATCGCTTGCAGAATTAGCAGACGCAGGTGTTATTGGATGCCCTTGGACAGCTCATCCAGGGTCAACGTGCAGTGCAAAACGATGCGGCGGCCACCGCTACCACAGCCACAACATGCTGTTGCACCCCCGTTCTGGCCATTTGACCCAGCTAAGGAAACATGGACGGAGTGGTCACGCCAATATGGATTTCATCTCGCCCCCTACAGAATTCAAGGTAACGAGCGGCAGCCTCACTTATTGTCTTGTGTCGGCGTGCACACGTACCGTGTGATAGTGAAATTATTTCCCCGACGCGATGTAGCAACTCTGTCCCATGAAGAAATTTTGTCGGCGGTAGATGCCTATTTCAAAGAAACAGTCAATGTAGTTGCAAAGAGGTATACTTTCTTTCGTACGAAACGTACGGCCGGTCAGACTAATAGGGAGTGGGTTGCAACATTGCAAGGCCTTACAAGGGATTGTGCTTTTGAGTGTGAATGTGGACTCCCTTATTCAGATACAGTGGTACGTGATGCCATTGCACAGAACGTTTCTAATGTTCGTATACGGGAACAGATTTTGAAACTAGTTAATCCCTCCCTTCAACACGTGATAGACATATTAGATAGACACGACACACTTGACTTTGCACAGGAATCCTTTGAAACTTCGCCAGCCGTGTGTCACATTAACCGGCCCGCCGGGCGCGCTGCACGGAACGATAAACAGCCCTCGCGCTCGTCCGCGCGGCTGCCGCTTAGCTCTCCACGTGTGCCGCGCAAGCATTCAAATGCAGTGAAATCATGCCCGCGGTGTGCAACTAGACATTCACGTGACAATTGCCCATCACGCCAAGCTATTTGTTTTTACTGTAATAAGAAAGGACATGTTCAAAGTGTTTGCCAGAAAAAGCTCAGATCAGACACTCTTAATCATCCCAGGCCCTTTGCTTCGCGTCGGAATTGAACCAAGGACACTCAGGCTCGTGGACCTTCGCCCGTGGACATTCATGTAGTTAATTCCACTCCGTCCAGTGCCACTTTCTCTAACAGTGAATGTGTTCGTCACACAAAAAGTGTGCGTCGACGTCGCCGGAAATCACCTCAATTGGCAAGTGATGCTGTACCTGTATCAGTTCAAATTGCACGAGACAGTCGCTCTTGTCATCAGCAGGTCGATAAACTTTTTGTAGATTTGGACTTTAATGGCAAGGTCATACCATTCCAGCTCGATACCGGAGCTGCAGTTTCATTGATCAATCACGACACGTAAAAACAACTGGGCAAACCTGTGTTACGTGCCGCAAATGTTCAGCTCACTAGTTATTCAGGACAGCATATCCCTGTGTTAGGACAGTGCACTCTTCTTGCAACATACAAGGGACAAACAAAACTTGTGTCATTTTACATTCTTCGTTCTTCTACTGCAGTGCACTTGTTTGCTTTAGATTTATTTCAGTTGTTTAACTTGTCAATAGTCAATCAGGTCGTATCAGTGAACCAGACTGTGCCTTCCGCCAGTGTTTCTCGTCTATGTGAAGAATTTGCAGACATTTTTGCACCGGGCCTTGGTTGCGCTACGAACTATGAAGCACATTTGGAACTGAAAGTAAACGCGCAACCGAAAATTTTCAGAGCCCGCAATGTTCCCCACGCATTGTGTGATGAGGTAGCAAGAACATCACGCGATTTGGGATCACAAGGTGTGATTGAATGTGCGCAATGCCTCTTCTCTTTCAGCTCCGCTTCATCGCTTACGCCGTACAGGTGTTCCGTTCGTCTGGACGATGGAATGCGAACGCGCCTTTCGCCAGTTGCAATCGGCGTTGCTTTCTAATACTTGCCTTACGCCATTCGATCCCCAGAAACCCCTTTTGTTGATGGTAGATGCATCGGATTTCGGGATCGGTGCTGTGCTTGCGCACAAAGATGGATCGCATGATCGCCCTATTGCCTTTGCGTCAAAATTGCTCTCGTCTGCGCAAAGAAATTATTCACAAATCGAGAGAGAAGCTTTGGCTCTCATCTTTGGTGTTACAAAGTTTCATGATTTCTTGTATGTTCATCCCTTTACCATCATCACAGACCACAAACCTTTGACATCGCTTTTTCATCCGAACAAGCCTGTACCTCCACATATAGCGCAGAAATTCATTCGCTGGTCACTTTTCCTCTTGCAGTACCGCTACGATATCTTGTATTGGTCCACGGCTAAGCACGGAAACGCCGATGCGTTGTCCCGTTTGCCTGTTGCTGAGGATAGAGCATTCGATTCTTCCGAACTTGCTTGCATGTTCATTGATGCGGAAACCGATGACGTGGTCGAATCGTTTCCGATTGATTTTCGTCGTGTAGCTACAGCCACAGCTGCTGACCCTGTCCTTGCTACGGTTTTGCGTTTTGTTGCTACACACTGGCCCTTGTCAAAGTCACGGATCGCGGATCCATTGGTTCGCCGATTTTTGCTCACAAGGAGAGACTTTTTGTATGACGTGGTGTTTTGTTGTTGCGTTCTGATAATGATCAGTCCAGAGTCGTGGTCCTCCGTTCGTTACAGTCCTCTGTCTTACGGCTTCTTCACCAAGGACATTGGGGTATAGTGCGAACGAAACAACTTGCTCGTCAGCACTGTACTTGGTTCGGAATCGATGCTGCGATTACGAATATGTGCTCTTCTTGCATGGCGTGTGCCGAACAACAATCCGCACCACCGCGGAAATTCTTTGCATGGCCGAAAGCCACTTCCCCTTGGCAACGCTTGCACATAGATTTTGCTGGTCCATTCTGGAATGCTCGATGGTTGGTTGTGGTCGATTCTTTCAGTAACTTTCCTTTTGTTGTCCGGTTGTCTTCCACGACGTCATCTGCCACCACCCAAGCGTTATCTGCTATCTTTTGCATTGAAGGTCTTCCACAGACTATTGTTTCCGACAATGGCCCACAATTCATGTCTGCAGAATTTCAGTCATTCTGCAAAGCCAATGGTATTCAACATCTGACATCCGCGCCGTTTTCGCCTCACTCTAACGGTGCCGCTGAACGATTGGTCCAGACTTTCAAGTCACAGATGTTGAAGTTGAAAGAGTCGCATTCTCGGGAGGACGCGTTGTTGCTCTTTTTGTCTTCGTATCGCTCTCCCCGCGATGGTCGCTCGCCGGCTGAGTTGCTCCACGGTCGTCCTCATCGAACCTAATGTCTTTGCTGCATCCGCCGCATCAGGTTCCAGTGCAGCGGCAAGACTCCTGCTTTTGCTCCAGGCGACGTTGTCTATTATCGCAACTATCGCGGTTCACAGCGTTGGCTCGCAGGGCGCATTCTTCGCTGCCTCGGCCGCGCTATGTATTTGGTTTTGGGGGCCTCTGGTGAGGTGCGTCGGCATCTCAATCAGCTGCGCCTCTGTCGTCGCCCGGGTTCTGCCGCTCCCCGTCTGCTTTCAGCGACGGTGCCGTCCGGTCAGCGCCTTGGGGACCCATCTACTGGCTCGCCTCATCCCCAGGTGTTACCGACGCTGCCTTCCATTTTGCCTCATGGCGACGCGCCGCCGCCGCCTGTTCACCCGCCGGCGACGCCCGCAGTAGACGCTTCGCTGCAGCCGCCGGGCGCCTCCCTGGGTCACGCACCGCCGATCGCTTCCCGTGACCAGCCATCCTCCGCCATGGAACTCTTGCCCGCTCCGGACCACATGGCGTCTTCACGCGTCGGGTACCCCGACGCAATGGAGGTCGACCCTTCGGCCCCTCCTGTTTCTTTACGGGCGCATACATCGCATGTTGACATGCAACCTGGACTAGGTTTTCAGGCGTTTCCTAGCTCCCCTCGGACCGAATGGCCGGGTGCGGCTGGTACAGCCTCGCCTGTTGTTAGGCTTCCCACCCCATCGCATACGTCAACATGGGTCCTCCCCAAGGCGGGCGGAAGCCTTGTAACATAACCGTTCGCCGATTTGCGGGGGAGGATTGTGGTGTCACCGCCAGACACCACACTTGCTAGGTGGTAGTTTTAAATCGGCCGCGGTCCATTAGTACATGTCGGACCCGCGTGTCGCCACTGTGTGATCGCTGATCGCAGACCGAGCGCCACCACAAGGCAGGTCTCGAGATACGGACTAGCACTCGCCCCAGTTGTACGGACGACTTTGCTAGCGACTACACTGACGAAGCCTCGCTCCTTTGCCGAGCAGATAGTTAGAATAGCCTTCAGCTAAGTCCATGGCTACGACCTAGCAAGGCGCCATTAGCCTTACATAGCAATTGATACTTATCGTATAAAGCATATCTCATCAAGAACGATGTATACAACAAGGATGGATTAAAGTTAAGTATTCCAGAAGCTACGTACCTTTCTTTATAGCATTCATTACGTATCCTGTTTCAGACCTCACGCCATCCTTCGTGTGTTTATAGCGTACATTGCGGTCCCCTCAAATCACACTGTGTCGGCACTTCTGTCGACACATCAAGACTTTGATGAGATTCTTTGCTGTCCGAATTTTTAAGTGGTGTTCAACAAGCAGATAAAATGTAGTAAGCAAAAATTACGAATAGACGACTGTATCACCGAAGGATATATGTTTAATAACAGGCGTCGGAAATCGACAGTGGCACGATCGTGGACTACCGATAATGATGTTTAGCGTTTCGCGATATTCTCGTGTTGGTCGGGATGCGAAAATGGAATTGACTGGTTCACGAAGGTTAAACTCAACACTACGCAGGATCTCGAAATCGCAATACGATTAGCGAATTTGAGTTCAGACGTGTTGTTCACTTGGCTATGCCAAATCGTACTGCCACGTCAAGTGAGACAAGGTATCACTGTGACCATTACAGCTGTGTAAGCAACCTGTCATATCCAGATGGAGCGATACAGAATACTGATTTGCAGTTCCAAATGATTGCGACGGGTTGCTTGAATAAAACATATACCTGAAGACGATCAACTTTGATCGAAACTAGTCATATTATAAAAACTAACAGAAAGAGCCCGCGTTTCTCGTTATTTATTTATAGCTGTGCCCCAAACTTCATAAATGTGAGATTTATTTTGTATATAGTGTTTAAATTAGTATGACTGGGAACGTGAACGAAGAGTTTGTTGCTTCACTAACACGGGAGAGAGCCACAAAGAGCTGGCTGTGTGAAAAGCAAATGCCACTAAGATCCAAACCCGCAAAACACAGTGTTTGGCCTAGTGCTTCCTTTATAGCCATCGCTAGCATAAGCTCACTGGGAGTTGTATACGTTCAAAGCAAAATGGTAAATTGTTAGGAGGAAGAGGGATTAGGGGTGTAAAAACTCGCTTGCCTACGCCACTTCTCGTCAAAATTTCCTCTACTAGATGTTATGTTGGAGAGAACTATCTTTAAGCCTCTGTGAGTGAAGGGTTCCGAGGAGTGAGGTAGCGCATTATGATTTCTATCAGAGTTACGTCGCACCTCCCTTTCGAAAGTAGTTTTAAAACTACGAGTTAAAGCCTGATGTTCTAGACCTGCAGCGAATGTCGCCTCATGATCATCGCTGGATTTTTGAGACCACTTAGTCCTCTGTTTTTAGCCACTCTTGTGCATTCAGGAAGATTCGATCATTTTCTACGCATTTTTATTCATAAACAAAATGAACTGAAAATGTAATGAATAGGCACCCAAATCAAAACTCGTTTTTCATAGCAAAGAATATAAATAAAACATAAAGAAAGAAGCAAAGCATTTACAGTAATTTTTAACACGAAGCAGAATCAGTTAATCCGTATTCCTAGGCACGTAAATTCACTGCTAGTCTGTATTTATAAAGATAAGATCTCACCACTTAATTCTGTTATTGATGTAAACATCCAAAAATAATCTGTCACTGAGATGATAAAACTAACAGCGCCATCTATTGGTTGTCACATTGACTAACCCGTGCTGATTAAATATCCTCAGCACTAAGCTGAGCAGCCGATGACAAAACTTTAAATTATGATATTACACTTTTCATGTTCTGATTTTGATGAAATAAAGCCTATTTGGTCCCCAAGCTACATTCAGATTACCTGTGAGAACCCCATGAAAATTCGTCTTGTAGTTTTCGAGATTAGCGTGCCCAAACACACAGGCAGGCACGACGGTATTACAATTTTGTTGCCTACGGTTGCACCTACGTGGTTGCTGCCGACCTCAATATCCACTGCCGAGCTCCTGCCAGCCTCCAGTGGTGGCATCGGTGTATCACCACCCTCCAGGGAGACCTGGTTCCCCTCCTCCAGCACACCCGACCCGAATCCAATACCACTTCTGATGTGATCCTTGCCTCTCCCAACCTCCTTGGGCACGTCACCACAGATGTCCTTGACCTCATTGGCAGTGACCATGCTCCCGTTCTCCTCACTATCTCTAATGGTCACCATCCCAGACCCGCTCCTCGCCCTCACATCCCTCCTAAACTTGTCCATGATTACTCCCATGCCAACTGGGATGCATACTGCGACTCCATTCACACCCAGGTCGAAGGCCACACCCTTACCCTCCAATCTCCTGATGACATCTCCCGCACTGCTGCCTTCCTGCACCAGACCTTGTCTGACGCCGTCGCCACCCATATCCCCACCAAAGCCATCCACCGTCACTGCCCAGCTCTGCCCCCACAGGCTGTCCTTCTCCTTCGTGAATCCCGCCGCCTCTGCCGCTCTTTTGTCTGCACTCGTGACCGAGACACCTCACCCGTCACCGGCAATTATGACGACACATCCGCACCCTGCTTACTGTGAAGAAACACTGTGCATTGCGACAGACATGTACACAGGTCAACATCGCACTCCCAATAAACTCTTCCAGGTATTGGCGTGCTTTCCACTGCCTTACTGGGACTCGCCCCATCCCCCAGTACCCTCTCCTCCTTGATAAATGTCCCTTTCCTGACAACCTTAGTATGGCCAACCACTTTGCTTCTCACCTACCCGATGTTTTTTCCATCCCAGATGATCCCCAATTTGATTATTCCCTGTTCCCTGACGTCATCGACCGTACAAATACCTCTGTTCCTCCCCTTGCTCCTAGCTTCCAGTACTTGGGCCACACACCACCATCTGAACTTAACACTCCCATCACTACACAGGACATCAGCTTCACACTCCGCATTAAACGCAACACTACTCCTGGCCACGACCGTGTTACCTACCGCCACCCCAAACACTGCTCTCCCTCCTTCCTTCCAGTCGTTGCCACCCTCTATAATGTCATCCTTGCCACCAGCTTCTACCCCGACCTGTGGAAAACCTCCCATATCCTGCTGTTCTCCAAACCCAACAAGCCTCCATCTGATGCCTCTTCCTATTGCTCTATATGTCTCACCTCAGTGTTCAGCAAACTCTTGGAATCCATCCTTACCCGGCGCATCCATCACCACCTCTACCGACACCACCTCCTTCCCAACATTCAGTGTGACTTTAGCCCGCCCTTCTCTGCCAATGACCAACTCCTACGCCTCACTCATCTCCTCTCCCTCTAGCTCAACTTCTGTCACTCTGCCATTTTTGTCTCCCTCGACCTTGAAAAGGCCTATGACTGTGTCTGGCATCCCGGTCTCCTGTTCAAACTTCAGACCTGTCAACTATGTCCATCTGATTGCCTCTTTCCTCTCCTGCCGCCCCTCCTACGTTACCATCCATAACGCCGATTCCAGCACCTTCTACCCCTCTGCAGGTCTGCCCCAGGGCTCTGTCCTCTCCTCTACCTCCTGTACATGGCAGATATGCCCCAACCTCCCCCCTCCCCCCTTGAGTTCACCTCCTGCAGTATGCCGATGACACTGCATTTCCTTGCCCTTGCTCCTACCCTCCAATCGTCCCAACGCCTTCTCCAGAATCCCCTTGACCTTTTTGCCACATGGTGTAACCAATGCCTCCTGAAAGTCAATCCTTCCAAGACCCAGGCAATCATCGTAGGTTGTACCACTCGCTCCACCAGCTTCTTAATTTCTCCCTTACCATCTGCGCCCATCCTGTCTGCCTCTCTCCCACCCTCACCTACCTTTGCCTCACCATTGACCATCACCTCACCTGGATCCCTCATCTCCGCTCTATCCAATCCAAAGGACCAAGATAGTACTGAAACAGAGGATGACAAAGGCCGAAATACTGGTTCAAATGGCTCTGAGCACTATGAGACTCAACTGCTGAGGTCATTAGTCCCCTAGAACTTAGAACTAGTTAAACCTAACTAACCTAAGGACATCACAAACATCCATGCCCGAGGCAGGATTCGAACCTGCGACCGTAGCGGTCTTGCGGTTCCAGACTGCAGCGCCTTTAACCGGCCGGCCGCCGAAATACTAAATGTCTTTTTCCAAAGCTGTTTCACAGAGAAAGACTGCACTGTAGTTCCTTCTCTAGACTGTCGCACAGATGACAAAATGGTAGATATCGAAATAGACGACAGAGGGATAGAGAAACAATTAAAATCGCTCAAAAGAGGAAAGGCCGCCGAAACTGATGGGATACCACTTCGATTTTAAACAGAGTACGCGAAGGAACTTGCCCCCCTTCTTGCAGCGGTGTACCGTAGGTCTCTAGAAGAGCGTAGCGTTCCAAAGGATTTGAAAAGGGCACAGGTCATCCCTGTTTTCAAGAAGGGACGTCGAACAGATGTGCAGAACTATAGACCTATATCTCTAACGTCGATCAGTTGTAGAATTTTGAAACACGTGTTATGTTCGAGTATAATGACTTTTCTGGAGGCTAGAAATCTAAAAATGCAGTAAATGAAGCAGGCAATACAAACGTCTCAAAAATGTTATCGACAGGAAGTGCAAAATGGCTAAGCAGGGATGGCTAGAGGACAAATGTAAGGATGTAGAGGCTTGTCTCACTAGGGGTAAGATAGATACTGCCTACAGGAAAATTAAAGAGACCTTTGGAGAGAAGAGAACCACTTGTATGAATATCAAGAGCTCAGATGGCAACCCAGTTCTAAGCAAAGAAGGGAAGGCAGAAAGGTGGAAGGAGTATATAGAGGGTCTATACAAGGACGATGTACTTGAGGACAATATTATGGAAATGGAAGAGGATGTAGATGAAGACGAAATGGGAGATAAGATACTGCGTGAAGAATTTGACAGAGCACTGAAAGACATGAGTCGAAACAAGGCCCCGGGAGTAGACAACATTCCATTAGAACTACTGATGGCCTCGGGAGAGCCAGTCATGACAAAACTCTACCATCTGGTGAGCACGATGTATGAGACAGGCGAAATACCCTCAGACTTCAAGAAGAATATAATAATTCCAATCCCAAAGAAAGCAGGTGTCGACAGATGTGAAAATTACCGAACTATCAGTTTAATAAGTCACAGCTGCAAAATACTAACGCGAATTCTTTACAGACGAATGGAAAAGCTGGTAGAAGCCGATCTCGGGGAAGATCAGTTTGGATTCCGTAGAAATGTTGGAACACGTGAGGCAATACTGACCTTACGACTTATCTTAGAAGAAAGATTAAGGAAAGGCAAACCTACGTTTCTAGCATTTGTTGACTTAGAGAAAGCTTTTGACAATGTTAACTGGAATACTCTGTTTCAAATTCTGAAGGTGGCAGGGGTAAAATACAGGGAGCGAAAGGCTATTTACAATTTGTACAGAAACCAGATGGAAGTTATAAGAGTCGAGGGACATGAAAGGGAAGAAGTGGTTGGGAAAGGAGTGAGACAGGGTTGTAGCCTCTCCCCGATGTTATTCAATCTGTATATTGAGCAAGCAGTAAAGGAAACAAAAGAAAAATTCGGAGTAGGTATTAAAATTCATGGAGAAGAAGTAAAAACTTTGAGGTTCGCCGATGACATTGTAATTCTGTCAGAGACAGCAAAGGACTTGGAAGAGCAGTTGAACGGAATGGACAGTGTCTTGAAAGGAGGATATAAGATGAACATCAACAAAAGCAAAACGAGGATAATGGAATGTAGCCAAATTAAGTCGGGTGATGCTGAGGGAATTAGATTAGGAAATGAGACACTTAAAGTAGTAAAGGAGTTTTGCTATTTAGGGAGTAAAATAACTGATGATGGTCGAAGTAGAGAGGATATAAAATGTAGACTGGCAATGGCAAGGAAATCGTTTCTGAAGAAGAGAAATTTGTTAACAGCGAGTATAGATTTAAATGTCAGGAAGTCGTTTCTGAAAGTGTTTGTATGGAGTGTAGCCATGTATGGAAGTGAAACATGGACGATAACTAGTTTGGACAAGAAGAGAATAGAAGCTTTCGAAATGTGGTGCTACAGAAGAATGCTGAAGATAAGGTGGGTAGATCACATAACTAATGAGGAGGTATTGAATAGGATTGGGGAGAAGAGAAGTTTGTGGCACAACTTGACTAGAAGAAGGGATCGGTTGGTAGGACATGTTTTGAGGCATCGAGGGATCACAAATTTAGCATTGGAGGGCACCGTGGAGGGTAAAAATCGTAGAGGGAGACCAAGAGATGAATACACTAAGCAGATTCAGAAGGATGTAGGTTGCAGTAGGTACTGGGAGATGAAGAAGCTTGCACAGGATAGAGTAGCATGGAGAGCTGCATCAAACCAGTCTCAGGACTGAAGACCACAACAACAACAACAGAAATCTACTCTGTAGGAATCAGCATGGGTTTCGAAAAAGACTGTCGTGTGAAACCCAAATGGTTCAAATGGCTCTGAGCACTATGGGACTTAACATCTGAGGTTATCAGTCCCCTAGAACTTAGAACTACTTAAACCTAACTAACCTAAGGACATCATACACATCCATGCCCGAGGCAGGATTCGAACCTGCGACCGTAGCGGTCGCGCGGTTCCAGACTGTAGCGCCTAGAACCGCTCGGCCACACTGGCCGGCCGTGTGAAACCCAGCTCGCGTTATTCGTCCACGAGACTCAGAGGGCCATAGACACGGGTTCACAGGTAGATGCCGTGTTTCTTGACTTCCGCAAGGCGTCCGATACAGTTCCCCACAGTCGTTTAATGAACAAAGTAAGAGCATATGGACTATCAGACCAATTGTGTGATTGGATTGAAGAGTTCCTAGATAACAGAACGCAGCATGTCATTCTCAATGGAGAGAAGTCTTCTGAAGTAAGAGTGATTTCAGGTGTGCCGCAGGGGAGTGTCGTAGGACCGTTGCTATTCACAATATACATAAATGACCTTGTGGATGACATCGGAAGATCACGAAGGTTTTTTGTGGATGATGCTGTGGTATATCGAGCGGTTGTAACAATGGAAAATTGTACTGAAATGCAGGAGGATCTGTAGCGAATTGACGCATGGTGTAGGGAATGGCAACTGAATCTCAATGTAGACAAGTGTAATGTGTTGCGAATACATAGAAAGAAAAATCCCTTATCATTTAGCTACAATATAGCAGGTCAGCAATTGGAAGCAGTTAATTCCATAAATTATCTTCGAGTACGCATTAGGAGTGATTTAAAATGGAATGATCATATAAAGTTGATCGTCGGTAAAGCAGATGCCAGACTGAGATTCATTGGAAGAATCCTAAGGAAATGCAATCCGAAAACAAAGGAAGTAGATTACAGTACGCTTGTTCGACCACTGATTGACTACTGCTCAGCAGTGTGGGATCCGTACCAGATAGGGTTGATAGGAGAGAGAGATAAGATCGAACAGAAAGCAGCGCTCTTCGTTACAGGATCATTTAGAAATCGCGAAAGCGTTACGGAGATGATAGATAAACTCCAATGGAAGACCTTCACCGAGGAGTCAAGCAGTATATTGCTCCCTCCTACGTATATCTCCACCATGAGGATAAAATCAGAGAGATTAGAGCCCACACAGAGACATACCAACAATCCTTCTTTCCACGAACAATACGAGACTGGAATAGAAGGAAGAACTGATAGAGGTACTCAGGGTACCCTCCGCCACACACCGTCAGGTGGCTTGCGGAGTATGGATGTGGATGTAGATGTAGATGTAGATGTAGACCTCTGACTCCTCAAACTGCTCTCTCACCGGACATGGGGGTTGAACACCTCTACCACCTTCCACACCTACAAATTCTTAATCCGTCCCATCCTCTGTTATGCCAGTCCCACCTGGATATCCGCCCCGCCCAAATTCTGTTAGTCCCTCCAGATCTGTGAGCGCCATGCACTAGCCTCGCTTTCCGTATCTGCCTCCCGTCCACCACGTGAATCCTCTACAACCTGATTCCTTTCCCCTATCTGCTCTTAATCCTTGAACATATCTACACACTCTACACCTCCCGCCGTTTTGATTCCCCCCCCCCCAGTCCCTGGTTGCTCCTCTCCTCTCCAACACCCGCCCTCTGCCACGCCTTCATTGTTGAGTCCCCCCTACCCTCCAGCTGTACACCCTTCATCTCGTTTCCCGAGATGGCTTCTGTCAACTCCCCCTCCCAGATGATGCCCTCTCTCCCTCCATTTATCCCTCCTATCAACTCTGATTCTCACCTCCCCCTCCTTTCCTTTGTCCTTTCCCCGGGCTCCCTCTTGCCCCCCCCCCCCTTCTATCCTGTTTTCTCCCTGCCTACCCTCTCTCTGCCTCCCTTCTCTCCCCCGAGCCCTTCTGCGTTTCCTTCCTCAGTCTTTCTCCATTCCCTTTCGCATCTGCCCTGCTCCCATCTTCTGAGTCCTCTCCCTTCGTTGGTCCCCCCCACCTTTCATTTTTCCTTTCCTCCTCCCCTTTTTTTCCCTTGTTAAGAGTTGTGTGTCTTTTCCGACATGTTGCGAACGGACATCATACTGCCACAGGGTATGTTTTTCATATCTCTTGTGAACAGAAACCAGACTGTCGCCGTGTATTTTAATTCCATGTCTGCTTTCTTTGTATTTTATTATCATTGCCTACCATTTGTTTTATGTTTTAACGTTCCACAATTTTCCGCCGTTTTACAATTTACGTTACCGTTTTATCGCCTGCTTTTATTGTTTCTTATCTTCTCATGTTTTAAAAATTCTGTAGGCTGAAGAGCAGCGTACTGAGCTGCTGCCAGCCTGCCCCATTTGGGGGGAATCAAAATCCAATAAAGGAAAAAAAAAAAAAAAAAAGAGAACCCTGCAGCTGCACTCACATATCAGAAGCTGCGTTGTGACGAGTGATAAAAGTAAGCCACTCTACATGCAGTAACATCAGCTGCCCTCTTCTGTCTGCCTGTTTGGGTAAGCATAGGTCGTGATGTACACCCCACTTCCCCCCCCCCCCCCCCCTTTCCCAAGCTGTCCCAAACACTATGCATCGGCATGCACAGCGTTGTTGCCGAGCAATAGCAATGTGTACAGAGGTGCATGGCCAGGAGCGTGCATCTATTTATTCTGCTGTTGAAGTAGTTATATATAATATAAAGTGTACATTATGCAGCAAATAGTATGGAAATACAGATTAATCACACTGGAGATTGTATAAGCACTGCATCATTACTTTGAATCGTATAACGTAGCACGTATCAACCAAAAAAAGCATTTTCACCAACATGACGATGATCAAAAGTCAAAGAGCAAACAAGCTATCTCCAAGAGTAGTTTTCCCTAATTCGCATAATATTCTTCAAATCAAATCTTCACATTTTCTAATACAGCCTATTTTCTTCCTCACGGTTCAAGTTATCTCCATATAATTTTCATCGGAATCGGGTCAGCAGGTTAGTCGTGAAAACATGATAGTGTTACTTTCGCATTTATAATATTAGTAAGGACAAAACTTTCAGTCACGGTATCTTTTGAGGTAAAAATACAGTCCCGTTTCGCCTGTGGTAGGCATGTTCAGATTATCTACTGCGCAAAAAATTACAGAAATAGGTGTAAGGACTTATGCTGATCCCATATTGTGCAAGAAAATATTCTGCGTGAAAAGTTTTTATGCAAATGTACAGAAACTGGCCACGGCGCACGTCGTCCATAAAAATGATTGCACGATGCTAATACATCGGCAAAATGCAATTAGCCATCTGCAGGCTTAGGATATCAGAAAGTTCAAAAGAACCGGAATGATGAAAGATTCCAGTGCAAAAATTTTAAAGTTTGTAAATTGGATGTAAGAAGGGCGGCTAAGTAGACTGTGAAAAAAATAGCGAAAAATTCTTTAACCGATGTACAGAACCGGGGACCTAGAGACAACGGAGAGACTTCGTCCCGCCGGAGCCCTCAGTTGTTCACAGCCCCACAACGGGCCCCAGGACTCCACCCATCCCACCGCCGCCCCACACCGAACCCAGGGTTATTGTGCGGTTCGGCACCCAGAGAACCCCCCCCCCCCCCCCCTCCCCCGCCCTCCCCTCCGGGGAACGTCTCATACCAGACGAGTGTAACCCCAAATGTTTGCGTGGCAGAGTAATTATGGTGTACGCGTACGTGCATACAGTGTTTGTGCATCAATCACCGACATAGTATAACTGAGGCGGAATAAGGGAACAATCCCGAATTCGCGGAGGCAGATGGCAAACCGCCTTAAAAACCATTCACAGGTTGGCCGGCACACCGGACCTCGACACTAATCCACTGGGCGGATTCGTGCCGGGGACCTGCACGCCTTCCCTCTCGGGAAGCAGTGAGTTAGATCGCAGGGCTAGCCGGGCGGGCTTAAATGCCTCACCCTATGTCATGCGTAAAGGACGCCGCGCAAGTTAGGAATAAATACACAGCAGAGTTTCATGGAGTGGGACCACAACATGGATACGTGGCCCTGCTGACAAACAGAATGCGGAAAAGTGTGGTAATCGGACCTGGAGTGCAAGTAGCGCAGTAGAATCAGACAGATGGCGTTGGATAGTCTATACTACACTCCTGGAAATGGAAAAAAGAACACATTGACACCGGTGTGTCAGACCCACCATACTTGCTCCGGACACTGCGAGAGGGCTGTACAAGCAATGATCACACGCACGGCACAGCGGACACACCAGGAACCGCGGTGTTGGCCGTCGAATGGCGCTAGCTGCGCAGCATTTGTGCACCGCCGCCGTCAGTGTCAGCCAGTTTGCCGTGGCATACGGAGCTCCATCGCAGTCTTTAACACTGGTAGCATGCCGCGACAGCGTGGACGTGAACCGTATGTGCAGTTGACGGACTTTGAGCGAGGGCGTATAGTGGGCATGCGGGAGGCCGGGTGGACGTACCGCCGAATTGCTCAACACGTGCGGCGTGAGGTCTCCACAGTACATCGATGTTGTCGCCAGTGGTCGGCGGAAGGTGCACGTGCCCGTCGACCTGGGACCGGACCGCAGCGACGCACGGATGCACGCAAAGACCGTAGGATCCTACGCAGTGCCGTAGGGGACCGCACCGCCACTTCCCAGCAAATTAGGGACACTGTTGCTCCTGGGGTATCGGCGAGGACCATTCGCAACCGTCTCCATGAAGCTGGGCTACGGTCCCGCCTACCGTTAGGCCGTCTTCCGCTCACGCCCCAACATCGTGCAGCCCGCCTCCAGTGGTGTCGCGACAGGCGTGAATGGAGGGACGAATGGAGACGTGTCGTCTTCAGCGATGAGAGTCGCTTCTGCCTTGGTGCCAATGATGGTCGTATGCGTGTTTGGCGCCGTGCAGGTGAGCGCCACAATCAGGACTGCATACGACCGAGGCACACAGGGCCAACACCCGGCATCATGGTGTGGGGAGCGATCTCCTACACTGGCCGTACACCACTGGTGATCGTCGAGGGGACACTGAATAGTGCACGGTACATCCAAACCGTCATCGAACCCATCGTTCTACCATTCCTAGACCGGCAAGGGAACTTGCTGTTCCAACAGGACAATGCACGTCCGCATGTATCCCGTGCCACCCAACGTGCTCTAGAAGGTGTAAGTCAACTACCCTGGCCAGCAAGATCTCCGGATCTGTCCCCCATTGAGCATGTTTGGGACTGGATGAAGCGTCGTCTCACGCGGTCTGCACGTCCAGCACGAACGCTGGTCCAACTGAGGCGCCAGGTGGAAATGGCATGGCAAGCCGTTCCACAGGACTACATCCAGCATCTCTACGATCGTCTCCATGGGAGAATAGCAGCCTGCATTGCTGCGAAAGGTAGATATACACTGTACTAGTGCCGACATTGTGCATGCTCTGTAGCCTGTGTCTATGTGCCTGTGGTTCTGTCAGTGTGATCATGTGATGTATGTGACCCCAGGAATGTGTCCATAAAGTTTCCCCTTCCTGGGACAATGAATTCACGGTGTTCTTATTTCAATTTCCAGGAGTGTATATCCATTGTGCAGGACCGCATTCATACAAAGAACACTAAATAGCCTTATAAATCAAAGCGCACATAATTTCCAACATGAGGGCCCTAAAAGTAACATTAAAGTGAACTGGCACCTATCCAATAACATAATTATACCTAATGAAAATGTCGTTATAAATATAAAAAACAAGAATGAAATTATCCCTTAAGGATAAAGGAGTAAAAAAAGAGATACCAATATACTTCACAGCATCGAGGCTAAACTTCTTTAAAAAGGGACATCGTTATATCAAAAAACGACTGATTTTTGGCGTTCAGATGATCATTGACGAGACCATCGAGACCCAAAATATGCGTTTAGCGATCTCTAATTCATCAAGTACATTCCGTCCCTTATGGGCAAAATGCAAAATTTCCGTATTATTTATAGCAGACGGGCAATGAGCAGATGCCTTGAGATGTACTGAAAATGGAGAGTTTCGTATTGTCTGGTCTCCTTTGTGAGAACGTGTTCTTGAAACCTGGATTCAAACATTCTTCTCGTTTGTCCAACATATTTTTTTCACGAACCCACTTGATGGGCATTGGGGATTTCAACTTTCTGATATCCTAAGTGTAATCATTTTTCTGACAGCGTGCACCGTGACAAGTTTCTATAACTTTGCATACAAAATCTTTCCCGTAGAGCACGTTCTTGCACTGAATGGGATCAGGACATTTCCTTATACCCATTTTTGTAATTTTTTGCATTGTAAGTTATCTGAAGATGACTACCACAAGAAAAACGTGTCATTAAAATTTACAAATAAACCTCGGCAACCAAGACTGAATTTTTATCTCAGATATTACACTGGTTGTTGTATCAGCAGCAACGAGGGAATGAAACAGTTACGATACCTTTTCTTCGTGATCGGATTTTGATGAACTAAAGCGTTTACGGTGCCCCAAGCTACGATCAAATTACAAGACAGACATGATGGCTTACAATTTTTTTTATTATTATTATTATACATACAGATACATGTGTAACTGAGGCGGCAAATTAACGATAAATTGTAAAAGAAAACATTGATCGGTACCTGCTATTAACGAACAATGAGTAATCTACGGCGTTGGCCGCTTACTTAGCTTGTAATTATCGCGATTCTCTCACCCAGCGCGAAGTCCCAAGCGACTGGAAAAAAGCCCAGGTGATTCCTGTGTATAAGAAAGGCAAAAAAAGTAAAACGGACCAGCAAAATTACACACCAATATCCGTAACACGGATTCGCTGCAGAATCCTCGAACACATTGTCAGTCCGAATCAAATAAACTGTATTGAGACCGAGGAGTTTATGTCCACGAATCAGCACAGTTTTAAAAAAACATCGTTCGTGCGAAACTCAGCTTGCCCTTTTCTCACAATATTTGCTGTGAAGTATGGATGAAGAGCAACAGGTAGTTTCCATATTTCTAGATTTCCGCAAAGTTTTTCACACGGTGCCACTTTGTAGTCTGTCAGCGAATGTACGAGCATATGGAACAGGTTCACAGGTACGTGAGTGCCTCGAAGACTTCTTATTCGTCAGAGGCAAGTATTTCGTGAGGACTGCCCTAGGAAAATTTGATAGGACTGCTATTATTCTGTATATACACAAATGATTTGGCATACTGGGTGGGCAGCTATCTGCCGTTGTTTGCTGATGATGCTGTGGTGTACGGTAAGGTGTCGAAGCTGAGTGACTGCAGGATGATACAAGATGACTTACACAAAACCTCTGGCTAATGTTCGGACGTGGCATCGGTAGTGTCCTCCTTGACAGAGTCATGTCGTTTAAGTATCTGGGCGTAACATTGCGAAGGGATATGAAATGGAACGAGCATATGAGGATTATGGTAGGAAAGGCGAATTGTTAGCTTCGATCTGCGGGAGAATTTTAGGAAAGAGTGGTTCACCTGTAAAGTAGACCGCATAAAAAACGCTGGTGCGACCTAATCTTGAGTACTGCTAGCGTGTTTGGGGTTCGTACCAGGTCGGGTTAAACGAAGATATCGAAGCAGTTCGGAGGCGGGTTGCTAGATTTGTTAACGGTACGTTCGAACAACTCGCAAGTGTTATGGTGATGCTTCGGAAACTCAAATGGGAATCCCTGGAGGAAAGGCAACGTTCTTTTCGAGGAAGACTACTGAGAAAATTTAGAGAATCGGCATTTGAACCCGTCTGTGGAACGATTCTGTTGCTTCCAACATACACTGCGCATAAGGACCACAAAGATAAGGTACTAGAAATTTTGGCTCATAAGGAGGCATACAGACAGTTTTTTTTTTTCGTTCTTTTGCGGGTGGAGCGGGAAAGGAAACGATCAGTAAGGGTACAGGGTATGCTCCGCCAGCGCCGTTGGGTGGATAGTGGTGTATGGATGTACAGCGTAGATGTAGATAAGCGTAATTAGTAGCACGTCATTGCTGACATTCGTGCTACAGGCGGGCGATCTGCTCTCACTGTGAATACGCTTTCCGTGGAGTTTGGCTGTTTGCTCTTACTGCGGGGACAAAGCGAAAGCACATCTGTTGTTTCGCTTCCCGCTCTTCGTGTGACCGTGCGTCATGTGCGGGGTAAGCCACGAGTGACGTATCCTAGCTGGGCGGTGATCTGCAACAAGGCGCAAAAAGAGCAGGCAGCCGCGTGCTCGGCTAGACTGCGGGCGCCGGCAGCTTCCACTGGGCGTGAGTCAGAGACCCGCGCCAGACGCGTGATCTCTGCCCCGGGCGAACAGCGTGCAGCTAGCGACCGGCGCAAACACAAACACAAACGCTGTGTTTTGCTTGGCGTAATTTTCCACCGCCAAGTCCGTCCCCTCCACGGGCCTCCAGGACGTTGCCGTGTTTTTGGCTCGTCGGAATCTGTTGTCCCTAAAGCGCTAGAGATAATGCTGGCGGCAGCTTCGACCGCCGCTCAGAAGTATTTGCTTGTTTTTCTGCCTTCTTTAATGACGCTGAAAGATGCTATAGGAAACGCCCTTGACCTTTCTCCCGATTGATAATTGTTCCGCGAGTCACGGTAACAGCTGCTACAGCTGCCAGAACTATAGACGAATCAGCTTGCTGATACCATGTACAAAGTTTATGCAAGAGTAGTGAACAACAAGTTAAAGGTTATAGCTGAGCGTTTAGTAGGCGAAGAACAAATGGGATTTCGGAGGGGCAGCTCGACAACAGATGCAGTATATACAATAAAACAAATAATCGAGAGTGTAATAGGGAAACCAATTTAGCATTCCTTGATTTTATTAGGGTACTCAGTAATATTGACAGAAAGAAATTGTAGACAATTATGAAGAAAAGACGATATCCCCAACACCTAATAAATGTTTTAAAATGTCTGTACAAACACAGAACTGTAATGTTTGATATAAATAGCACTCTAATACAGTCTATAGCCGCAAACAAACGAGTAAGACAAGGATGTAGCATTTCACCCATACCTTATAACATTTCTTTGGATCAGGTTAACTTCTATGAGGAACACTCAACGACTGCGATATGACTTTCAAATGATATAGCACAGCAACCAGTCGTTCTTTTCTTGCAGGTTTTATTCGACTTATCTACATTTCGGCCATTTCATCGTATCAATGCATGTTTGAGTCCGTCAGTCCCCTGTTGTTCGGGCTTCTGTTACAGTAGTTTTGAAACAACTGTGACAAAAGCCTGTACAAAAGGGGACTGACGGACCAGAACATGCACTGATACGATGAAATGGTGCATTAACAATGGCTAGGCACTAGCCGAAATCTAGATCTGTCGAATAAAACCTGCAAGAAAAGGACGACTGATTGTTGTGCTCTATCATTTGATAGTGAAATTCGGAAATGGAAGGATATTTTTAACGGAGGAATTAAGAGAAGCAGCAATTCCCCCTCCAACTGTTTTTTTATATGCAAAAGACCTCACTGCTGGCGTATAATGAAGATGACCTACAAAGGGGAAATACATTTATTAGGTAAGATTTGTGAAGCTCACCTGGTGGAGCGCCTGGTCCCCAGCACGAATCCGCCTCGCGGATTTGTGTCGACTTCCGGTGAACCGGCCAGTCTGTGGATGGTTTTTAGGCGGTTTTCCATCTGCCTCGGCGAATGTGGGCTGGTTCCCCTTATTTCGCCTCAGTTACACTATGTCGGCGATTGCTGCGCAAACAATTTCTCCACGTACGCGTAGAGCACCATTACTCTACCACGCAAACATAGGGGTTACACTCGTCTGGTGTGAGACGTTCCCTGGGGGGGGGGGGGGGAAGTGGGGGGAGGGGGGGGGGTTCCACCGAGGGGCGAACCGCACAATAACCCTGGGTTCGGTGTGGGGCGGCAGAGGAGTGAAGTGGACTGCGGTAGTCGTCGTGGGGTTGTGGACCACTGCGACTGCGGCGGGGACGGAGGCTCTCCGTCGTTTCTAGGTCCCCGGTTAACATACAATACAATACAAGATTTGTGAAGAGTACCATTTGACGAGTTCAGAAAAGACGACGAGATCAATAGCTATCAAAAGGAAATATCCTGTACAGACAAAAATTATGATCAAGAATAGAACAAAAGCACAGATCACACATTTAAATTATTTAGGTTATGACGTCATATAGGCTGTGTGATCGAAAGTATCCAGACACCTGGCTGAAAATGACTTACAAGTTCGTGGCGTCCTCCATCGGTAATGCTCAAATTAAATATGATGCTGGCCAACCCTTAGCCTTGGTGACAGCTTCCACTCTCGCAGGCATACGTTCAGTCAGGTGCTGGGAGGTTTCTTGGGGAATGGCAGCCCATTCTTCACGGAGTGCTGCACTGAGGAGAGGTATCGATGTCGGACGGTTAGGCCTGGCACGAAGTCGCCGTTCCAAAATATCCCAAAGGTGTTCTATAGGATTGAGGTCAGAACTCTGTGCAGGTCAGTCCATTACAGGGATGTTATTGTGCATTATGAACAGGTGCTCGATCGTGTTGAAAGATGGAATCGCCATATACCCGAATTGCTCTTCAACTGTGGGAAGCAAGAAGGTTCTTGAAACATCAACGTAGGCCTGTGCTGTGATAGTGCCAAGCAAAGGAACAAGGAGTACAAGTCCCCCTCCATGAAAAACACGACCACACCATAACACCACCGCCTCCGAATTTTACTGTTGACACTACTCTCGCTGGCAGATGACGTTCACCAGGCATTTCGCCATACCCACACCCTGCCATCGGATCGCCACATTCTGTACCCTAATTCGTCGCGCCACACGACGTTTCTCCACTGTTCAATCGTCCAATGTTTACGCTCCTTACACCAAGAGAGGCGTGGGTTGGCATTTACCGGCGTGGTGTGTGGCCTATGAGAAGCCGCTCGACCATGAAGTCGAAGTTTTCTCACCTCCTGCCAGCTGCGGTGGTCTAGCAGTTCTAGGCGCTCAGTCCGGAACCGCGGGACTGCTACGGTCGCAGGTTCGAATCCTGCCTCGGGCATGGATGTGTGTGATGTCCTTAGGTTAGTTAGGTTTAAGTAGTTCTAAGTTCTAGGGGACTGATGACCACAGATGTTAAGTCCCATAGTGCTCAGAGCCATTTGAACCATTTTTTCTTCTCACCTCCCACCTGTTATAGTACTTGCAGTGGATCATGATGCAGTGTGGAATTCCTGTGTCTGGATAGATGTCTGCGTACTACACATTACGACCCTCTTCAACTGTCGGCTGTCTCTGTCAGTCAAGAGAAGAGATCGACCTGTACGCTTTTGCGCTGTACTTGTCACTTCACTGTTCCACTTCACTGTCACATCGGAAGCAGTGGACCTAGGGATGTTTAGGAGTGAGGAAATCTCACGTACAGACGTAAGAACAAGTGACACTCAATCACCTGACCACATTCGAAGTCCGTGAGTTCCGCAGAGCGCCCCATTCTGCTCTCTCACGATGTCTAATGACTACTGAGATCACTGATATGGAGTACCTGGCAGTAGGTGGCAGCACAATCCACCTAATACGAAAAACGTATGTTTTTTGGGGGGGGGGGGAGGTCCGGATACTTTTGATCACATAAGTAGGCTGTTTAGGTTTTTATGTTGGTAATGCCATGTAGTGCTGTGTATGAAAATCGCTGACTTCGCTGTGTGCATTCTGTGGCTGGTTGGACTCATTGTTGGAATATTCGCTAGCGCGGTGTTGGACAGTTGGATGTGAACATCGCGTAGCCAGTTGGAGGTGAGCCGCCAGCAGTGGTGAATGTGGAGAGAGAGAGAGAGAGAGAGAGAGAGAGAGAGAAAAAGAGAGAGAGAGAGAGAGAAAAAGAGAGAGAGAGAGAGAGAGAGAGAGAGAGAGAGAGAGAGAGAGAGAGAGGCCAGAGTTTTGAGAGGTCACTATAACCGGACGATCTGGACGTGTGTCCGCCAGAAAAAGGAAATTTGTGAAGATAGATGTCATGAATTGATAGATATATATACGATGACTTTTGAACGCTATTAAGGTAAATACATAGTTTGTTCTCTATCAAACTCTTTAATTTGCTAACTATGCCTATCAGTAGTTAGTGCCTTCAGTAGTTTGAATCTTTTATTAGCTGGCAGTAGTGCCGCTCGCTGTATTGTAGTAGTTCTAGTAACGAAGATTTTTATGAGGTAAGTGATTCATGAAAGGTATATGTTATTGTTAGTCAGGGCCATTCTTTTGTAGGGATTATTGAAACTCAGACTGCGCTGCGCTAAAAAATATTGCGTGTCAGTTTAGTGATGATCAAAATAAGTAAAGAGAAAACTGTTTGAGTACGTTTAATTTTGCCCAGCTGTTTGAAAACCAAATAACGTAAGAGTTTTTCCAGCAGTGTCGTTCATAATTTTTCAAAGGCGACGTTTCAAGTGTGCGAGTATGACGAAGATCTAGAGAAGAAACTAACGAAGTTTGGGAATATACGTGGAACAATAAACATGTGTGAAAAATAAGAGGAGGAAAGAAACATGAATATAATTTTATAGGATAATGGCAGTTCCAATGCTTGTTTTCGGAAGTGATGCATGGGTTATAAGTAAACATCAAGACTATCACATACAAGCAACAGGAATGAGGTTTCTAGGAGTAGTAAAGGGACGCACAAGAGCAGACAGATTTTGAAATTCAGAAATTAGGGAAGAACTGGATACAGTCACCATCCTCAATAAAACACAAGATAATAGAGAAACTGGAATTAACATCTTGAAAGAATGCACGAAGAAAGACTACCACTCCAGATAAGAATATTTAAGCCAGTTGGGATATGGGTACCGTAACAGGCAAAACAAAAGAAGGTCTAATGCTTGAAGTGAAAATGATGTGAGGGAACGTACTTCCTCACTGATTTTTCCCATCGAACTGACGAATGAATGAAAGAAAAACGATCATCTACACTGAGACATGGCACTTTAATAATTGTAGTCATACTTCCAGTGACACATTGTCTTCTCCAAGGTACGATTTTTGTCTCTAGTTTTCCCTGTACAAAGAAATCTGGAACTTACCAAAAAATCGTAATGGTTCAATGGGTGGCTGACCGTTTAGTCATGAAAATCCAATGTAGCTTGGCGCATATGTATGTGTTGGGCAGAGTCTCCAGTATGATTGTCGATCGCGTCACGTCACTATTTTCTGTTTTGAGTGCACAGTGAGCACGTAAAGATGCCTAGAAAATACGCAGCCCTCATAACGTTACTGTCATACATTTCTTTCCTCATGACAATTCTCGGGCGCACCGTGCGAGGGCAATGAAGATGCTCTTGCAGATTTTCCGATGGGAAGTATACAGACAACGAGCTGCAGACCAGCGTAGAGAATTGGTGACCAGTGCAGGCGGCTGCCTTCTGATACGATGGTATTGGAAGGTTGGTACAACGCTACGGCAAATGTGTAAGCCGGAGTGGCGATTATGTACAGAAGTAGCTGGAAGGTGAAGCTAGCTGTTGCAAATAAAACATTTTTGGTGATTAAAGTGATTTAAATTACTCTGGGTATTGTGCCGCGTCATTGCTAAAAACTAACAACAATAATAAACTAAAACCGACGTTTCGGCCGAATTGCAAAGGCCTTCCTCAGGGCACGACTGGTTTTGCATGGGGATAGGTGCTTCTATTTATTACAGACTATCGATTTCTGACGTCATGGCTGTAAAACTTTTAATTGGCCCTTTAATATGATTGGCTGGTCATGACGTAAGGGAAGATGGAAGGAAACAGGCTATTCGTGGATGTCCATGTGGATGCTCATACAGTCAAAACTTGTTTCTTTCTGCCTCTGAATGAATTGTAACTTGGTATTTAGAAGGTGCTTTCTGATTATAATTTTACATCTGTTTCTTTTAAATTAAAGTGAATAAAATCCCCATTTGTTAAAAGGAATTTGCTTATGATTTCATCAGTTACTCCCTGGCAACTACTTCTATGCTTACATAGTGTGATTAAATGTGTTAATGCTCTTGATGAGTCGCTAGTAAATAAAATAAATTCTTAAGAATATTCTTTGAAAATAAATCACAGTTCAAGTAGAATAAAAGTTATAGTGAAATAACTGAGCAATTACTTTATGCGCTACGGTCGCAGGTTCGAATCCTGCCTCGGGCATGGATGTGTGTGATGTCTTTAGGTTAGTTAGGTTTAAGTAGTTCTAAGTTCTAGGGGGCTGATGACCACAGATATTAAGTCCCATAGTGCTCAGAGCCAATTACTTTATGTGACGAGATTTAAAGGATCAGTTCCCAATTAGCTTCTGTATTTCTGAAAACCCAAATAACTGATCACACAATAACGATTAAGTTTCCACTATAATCTAATCTGCTCACACGAGCTACAAAATTCCAATACACACTACGGCTACCGGAACAGGTGTGTCTTACCATCGTCTCTTCTCACCAAGTGATAGAGATTAGAGCGATTTCAACTGCAGGCAAAGAATCTAAACATTTACATTGAGGACAACACAAGAATTTACTTTGAGTTAACAGATTCGCTTTACGTAAATATAACAAACTTCAGTGAAAATATTGTTGTAAGCAAGCTTATAAAATTTACATAGTTCTTCTTGTTAATTAGTTTAGATCACTACACGTATCGAACAGTTTCTACCATGCATTAGCCTTGATTACATCACCATATATATACACATGTGGATACGCATTTAGTAATGGTACCCATATTGGAGTATTTATCAGCTGAGGGAGAAAATAAAAAGGGTTCGATTATGAGTTCGGATGGCTATAAATATTCGACAAGGTAAAATGGTGCAAGATATTCAAAATTCTCAAGAAGATAGGTGTAATATACAGGGAAAGGCGGGTAGTGTACAATATGTACACGATCCAAGAATAAGAACGGAAAAAGAATATCGAAGTGCTTGGATTAAAAAGCGAGCAATACAGAGACAATCTTTCTCCTCTACTGTTCAAACCATAGATGGAAGAAACAATGGCGGAGATAAAAGAATGGTTTCTGAACGCGATTAAAATTTTAGGTGAAAGAATATCTATGGTAAGATGCTATGCTCCGTGAAAATAACGAAGAATTACAAGATCTGTTGAACAGAATGAACAGCCTAACGAACACAAAATTTGGATTGGAAATAATCACACGAAGACGAAAGTAATTAAGAGCAGCAAACCTGACTAGCGACAAACTTAAGATCAAACTTTGAGACCATATCGAAGACGAAGAGAAAGACTTCTGCTACTTTTAAAGCAAAACTACGCATGACAGCGAAAAGAATAATATGTGGGAAACAATTCGACTGGAAAAGCTATTTATCTGCACAATTGCAATTTCGTCTTAAAGCCAGTGTCAAGTGGTATACTGCAAAAACTAAGAAATAATGAACAGAGTAAATATATAAAATGGCATTAACGGAATGTCTGGGGCTGTGCAAACGATATTCGCGTTTCAACAGGCTCGACATTTCCCGATACGTCGCAGAGTTCGATACAGTATCGAGCTTCTTCGAAGAATCACGTGACACTTGACCGGCGTGGCGCGAGCACAAGAAATACGCAAGAAACTACGAACTAGCCATAAAAACAAGTTGCGGATCTGCTTAAAATGTGATTTTCGGGAAACACTGGAGGAAAAAAGCAATAAATCCTACCACTGCACTCACTCCTATTGTGTTTGAACCAATTTACAATACTCATATCAGTAATTACGCTGATACAGGCAAGACGAAAATAGACGTATTACTTGACCGAGTCAAGTATAATATTTTATTTCTTTATGAGAGGCGTTTGTGATTTGCCAAGTAGGTTGCAATCGAGCAGTTTAATGCCTGTCTAAGTATTAGAATAGCAGATAAAAATGTTACCAGATTTTAATTAGTTTGAAAATAAGACAAAAAAATTCTGATGAAACAATCAAGACAATTACCCAAAAATAAAATGCCGAACAAGCGAAATATATCATATTAAAGTGACTGTAATTTATATCGCGAGAATGAATTACAACACCAAGACCCATCTTGGCGACCGTACCATCAGACGTTACTTGATGGCAGGATAAGCGAAAGCGCCAGAATTGGACAGAATCATGATTGCAATCTTTCATTTATTTGTTAGGTACCATTGTTATGCATGACCTGCATCCTAGAAGATCTTTCAGTCGGTGTTTCACAATTATTTTAAATTATTTTATTATTAAAATCTATAAAGCATTAAAAACGTTAAGAAGGGTCGTTGTAATAGTACCAACAAAAGGCACTAGATCGCACGTCGATCAAAAGATCGAACAGAACCCAAGATTTCCCCAACTGTGACGTAAACGGTTCGAACAGTTCGAAACGTGCTCGAACACAGCTCTGATAATGCCATGCATACTGCAGTTGTTACACAAATGTCATAAGTAACACATTACTTACAATGTGCTTTAGCGCATGTGAAATCTAAAATTCGTCTGACATATATATACAAGCCATCGTCCTATTTCTATGTTGAGCCTTTTAAAAGCCAGAGCACTTCCACGTCAAACGAGCAGGATGCTACACACATCACGAAAATGGCGTATGTTGCATATCCTGTTACCGATGTTAACAGCTTTAATATAAATACTGGCAAATCACTATTACATGACAACTGCTGCAGTTCGCGGGGAGAGCGTATTCACAGGTGGTATTTTTTGCTGTCGTCAGAGAGCATACATACCAAGGTAAATAATTATCATTAGAGTGTCTTAATATAACTTTTAGATTCGTTGACAGAATTCAGCATTCTGTATTGTGATACAGTCATATGGTTTCAGGGGTAGGATAGGTTATTTAGTTTCATGGTGTGGCGTTATGGTACGTGCGTTACCCATCGTGAAAGGCTTTTAGTAGCTTGAATGGTCACAAAAACATAGCAGTACTAATAACACACACCACTTATACGTTTTAGCATATTAACAACACAAACGCTCAAATCACATTCACAACACAACTCGTAGATGGACTGAACCAAAAACAACTTAATAAACGAAGTATACTGAACTGAGAAAAAAATGTGTGATGGGATAACTGACAACAATTACAGGGCATTATCCGTACCATTATCTAATATGTAAAATATATTGTAAAAATTTAGTCTGCAATTCCATAGCACTTACAATGTTTATCGATAACACCGCACCCTAGCCGGCCGAAGTGGCCGTGCGGTTAAAGGCGCTGCAGTCTGGAACCGCAAGACCGCTACGGTCGCAGGTTCGAATCCTGCCTCGGGCATTGATGTTTGTGATGTCCTTAGGTTAGTTAGGTTTAACTAGTTCTAAGTTCTAGGGGACTAATGACCTCAGTAGTTAAGTCCCATAGTGCTCAGAGCCATTTTTGAACCGCACCCTAATAAATAAATTTTCTATCTCATCCCTCACTCCATGTGACTATATCATATCACAAATTCTGTCAAGGAATGAAATCTGGTATTATCATAATCTAGCAACAAATATTTACTCTGGGATGTATGATCTCTGACGAGAGCAAAAAATACTATCTGTGAAGGTGGTTTTCCCCACTAACTGCCTCAGTGGCAAAACCACAATGTAAAAAGTGTACAAGGACAATATCTTGGTGCGATTTATATTAAAGGTGTTAACATCGGTAACAGAATGTTTAATATATGCCAGTTTCTCGACGTACGTAGCCTCGGGCTTGTTTAATGCTGTATTCTTTCAGTTTGAAGGCTCATGTATACATGTCGGACGAGCTTCAGATTTCACATGTGCTAAAGCACATTATAAGTGATGTGTTATTTTTGGCGTTTTTGTAATAGAACTGCCGCATGCACGAAAAGATGTAGGTGCAATTTTATACAGCATGGTCAGAAACAGACTGAAAAGAGTGTAAAGATGTTGCAGGGTAGGCTGTGATAAGAAATAATTGTGAAGAAAAAAATCGATACGTTGTGCCATTTTCGAATTAATTAGCAACCAGATCGCTGCACGCGCAAATTCAAGCGCCGCACCAGATAAAGTTAGTGTCAATTGTTCTCTTAGCGTAGATCATAGCACACGGGACTGCTCAGCTTTTGGCTCCCTTTCGATCCTTACTAACGCCCCATGTCCAATTGCTGCATCGCCCTCTTGTTCGGTTTTAGGAAACTAAACGAAGAAAACGTTTGGAGACAATATCTCTGGTACGTCGCTCGAATCTGCGCGTGCAGCGGTGTAATTGGCTAAGTTCAATACTAATTAATTCGGAAACGGCACAACGTATGGAATTTCTGTAAACAATTATTTATCAGGACATCCTATCCTGCTAACACATTTACAAGCTATTCAGACTGTTTCTGAGCACCCTGAATGTAACTTTTGCTCGATATTTCTTAGGTTCTGCAATGTAGTACTCAATAACGGCCATAAGATAAGAAATGCAATAGTGCAAATAAATCAGTTTTACAGTCAATGATGCCTATGGTGTCTTTTTAACAATTTGCAGCAACGGGAAGTTAATCACATGGAGAATACTGAGAATAAGAAGGGGCAGAATGATGGGAGAAGTGGTAAGACATGAGGGATTAACCTCCATGGTACTAGCGGGAACTGCAGAGAGTAAAAAGTTTGTGGAAAACAGAGACTGGACTACATCCAGCAAGTAACTGAAGACGTATGGTGTAAGAGCTACTTTGACATGAAGAGGTCTGGACAGGAGAGGAAGTCACGGCAGGCCGCATCAAGCCTGTCAGAAAGGCAGAAGATCTAATAATAATAATAATAATAATAATAATAATAATAATAATAATAATCAAAATCACCGGCCCTTTCATATCAGCTGGTGGACAGAGATCCCCTCCAAACTTCCACATGCACAACAAACTTGACGCTACTACAGATTTTCTGAGATGATTTACCGATCTTCCATACCTCGCCGTGTCCGAACTTTGTTATCTTTTGGAATCCAGTTATGAATTTCTTTCAGTCATTTACCATCCACCCTCCTGGTTACATGTCTAGCCCACTTCCACTTCATTTTCATTGGAGTCAGAAATACGTCTTACATCCTGATCTGTTCCCTCATCCATTTGTTTGTTTTCCTCTCTCTTTTACTTATCGGCAACTTGAGTTTTTCGATTAGTCGCTGAGCAGTGCTCAAGTTTAGAACGCTTATCGCCTTATAAGTTTAAGTATCACTGTCGCAAGCCAAAACTAGTAATAATTATACATGGATTGTAAACTTTCTGTCCCAAACTTCAAGCTTCGTTTCGAAAACTTATTTACGAGGGTTGGAACTATAATAGTGGCAACTATTTACTTACAGCTCGTACAAAATAGTTACGTGTTTCAAAGTTTTACTGACCTTCAAAGTAGTCAACATCATTGTGTCATTGTGTATAACCCGGTGCCAGCGATGTGGAAGTCGTAGGATACTCTTAGCAGTGCCAGTTGCGTTGACAGTTCGAGCGGCGCGTTCTATTCCGACGAATTTGTAGCAGTTCTGAAGCGAATGCCGTGAAGTGTTTCCTTCAGTTTATAAATCGAGTTGAACTTACGAGGGATTAAGTCAGGGGAGTGCAATAGGTGGTATAGCACTTAGCAATCCCACCAGTCAAACAGACCAGTAACAGCTTGCACTGTACGTGCTTGAGTATTGTCCTGCAAAATGATGGTCAGTTCCTGCAGAAAGTGTCATCACTTCTGTCTCTAAGCTGGTCGTAGGTTATGTTCCGAAAATGAACAGCATCGTAGTCTGCTAACAGCATATGAGGTATACAATCCTGTTCAGAGAAGACAAAACACTTTGAACGACTAGAAGTAGGACGTTCATGTTCACAGGACAAGTACATTAGTATGTTCTTCAGAAATGATGAACATTTCAGTAAAAAAAAAAAAAAAGTTTCAAATGGCTCTGAGCACCATAGGACTTAACTTCTGAGGTCATCAGTCCCCTAGAACTTAGAACTACTTAAACCTAACTAACCTAAGGACATCACACACATCCATGCCCGAGGCAGGATTCGAACCTGCGACCGTAGCGGACGCGCGGTTCCAGACTGTAGCGCCCAGAACCGCTCGGCCACCCCGGCCGGCCATTTCAGTCACCTCGGTTCAGCATGTGTCCTGTTGCGTAGTAGGCACAGGTTTCGGCATGGGCCCTGATAACTTGTTCGATGCGTGATTGCATCGACGCTTATAAGGCGCGAATGGCGTCCTTTTGTATAGCCATCCATGCTGCATTCACGTGGTTCCAAAGTTCATCTGTGGTGGTTGACAATAAGTCACAGGTGTCGTTTCACCATATTCTACCCATTTTCCATTGGTGACAAGTCTGGTGATCCAGTGGACCAGGGCAGAAGGCTGACATCCGGCGACGCCAAGAAGGCGTATGTTCGTGCAGCAACATGTGGTCGTGCACAGTCTTGCTAAAAATTGTCGTCTGGGGTGGTGTGCAGAAAGCGTATGGTTACAGGTCGCAGGACGTCATTCACGTAACACTGCACACGGTGCCCTGGACAATCACTGTGGTGTCACCGCCAGACACCACACTTGCTAGGTGGTAGCCTTTAAATCGGCCGCGGTCCGTTAGTATACGTCGTACCCGCGTGTCGCCACTATCAGTGATTGCAGACCGAGCGCCGCCACACGGCAGGTCTAGAGAGACTTCCTAGCACTCGCCCCAGTTGTACAGCCGACTTTGCTAGCGATGGTTCACTGACAAAATACGCTCTCATTTGCCGAGACGATAGTTTAGCATAGCCTTCAGCTACGTCATTTGCTGCGACCTAGCAAGGCGCCAGTATCAGTTACTATTGATATTGTGAATCATGTACCGGCAAGACCGACGTTCTTCATTAACGGATTAAAGTTAAGTATTCCACCCGCTACGTCCGTTTTTCTAAATTCTAATTTCCTTGTCCTGTTCCAGACCTCACGCCAGCCTGCGTGAGCTAAAACGCGTGCCTTTCGGCCTCCTCTTGTATCACGGTGTTGGCTCTCCTGCCAACCAAAACAATCACCAACTATGGTTTGTGGTTGCACCCAACAGCACCTCTTAAGATGGGGACAGACTGTTACCCTTTATAGTGTACGATGTGTTACATTGTTCTTCTGTTACGGCAGAGCCGAGGACGACGCAGATCTGTCTTGCAATGCCATTTGGATGACGTGTCGATTTTCTCGGGAGGCGGTCTGGATGGTGCGACGCGACGCATCTCGTCGTACTCTACGACCTTCCGCAGGATATGATGTCGCCAGGTGGTGTCATACGCTTTTCGCAAATCAAATAAGACAGCAACCAGGTGTTGGCGTCTGGAAACGGCTGTTCGGATGACAGACTCGAGGGACACAAGATTATCGGTGGTAGAGCGACCTGGCGGAAGCCGCCCTGACATGGAGCCAGTAGGCCACGTGACTCCAGGACCCAACCCAACTGCCGACAAACCATATGTTCCAGTAGCTTACAACGAACGTTGGTGAGGCTGATGGTCCGATAACTATCCAAATCAAGCGGGTTATGACCAGGTTTGAGCAGCGGAATGATGGTGCTCTCCCACCATTGCGATGGAAAGAAGCCATCGCCCCAGATCCGGTTGAAGATCACGAGGAGATGTCGCTTGCAGTCAGTTGAGAGATATTTAATCTTCTGGCTGTAGATCCGATCTGGCCCAGGAGCTGTGTTGGGGCAATCTGCAAGGGCACTGAGGAGTTCCCACATTGTAAATGGGGAGTTATAGGATTCACTGTGGCGTGTAGTGAACGAGAGGACTTTCCCTTCCAGCCGCCGTTTGAAAGTGCAAAAGGTTGGATGGTAATTCTTCGATGCAGAGGCTCGAGCACAGTGCTCAGCAAAGTGCTCGGTAATCGCGTTTTCGTCGGTAGATAACACGCCATTTATGTTAACACCGGGAACACCTGTTGGGTGGTGGTGGTGGTTAGTGTTTAACGTCCGGTCGACAACGAGGTCATTAGAGACGGAGCGCAAGCTCGGGTTAGGGAAGGATTGGGAAGGAAATCGGCCGTGCCCTTTCAAAGGAACCATCTCGGCATTCGCCTGAAACGATTTAGGGAAATCACGGAAAACCTAAATCAGGATGGCCGGAGACGGGATTGAACCGTCGTCCTCCCGAATGCGAGTCCAGTGTGCTAACCACTGCGCCACCTCGCTCGGTAACACCTGTTGGGGTCTGGTACCCGAAAACATGTTTGATCTTTGCCCAGACTTGGGAAGGTCGAGACTTATCTCTCTCAACACTCCTGCTTCCATCGTTTGATAAGTTGGCGAACGTGGATACGGAACCGTTTAAAGGCTACGAGGTGCTCCAGGGAAGGGTGCCGCTTATGCCGCTTTAGAGCTCGCCTACGGTCCTTAATTGCTTCAGAGACTTCCGGCCACCACCAAGGGCCTACCTTTTGCTAGGGGCACCCTAAAGGGCTAGGGATCGTGTTCTCTGTTACAGAAAGGATTGTTGTAGTCACCTGCTCAACCATCAAATCGATGTTACCGTGTGGGGGAGATTCAACAGTGACAACAGAGGTGAAAGTTTCCCTGTCTGCCTCGTTTAAAGCCCATCTGGGAAGGCGTCCAAGGGCTTGACGCTGATGTAGTGACAGGAAGATGGGGAAGTGGTCATTACCATACAGGTCGTCATGCGCTCTCCAGTGGATAGATGGGAGAAGCCCTGGGCTACAAATAGATAAATCAATGGCCGAGTAACTACCATGAGCCACACTGAAATATGTGGCAGCCCCAGTATTTAAGAGGCAGTTGTCGAACTGAGACAGTGAAGTTTCAACATCTCAGTCTCAGCCAGTAAGCACAGTGCCACCCCATAAGGGGTTATGGGCATTAAAATCTCCCAAAAGTAGGAAAGGTTTAGGGAGTTGATCAATCACTGCAGTTAATACATTCAGGGATATTGCATCATCCGGAGGAAGATATTCTTTGCAAACAGTTATTTCCTGCGTCGACCTTATTCTGAGAGCCACAGCTTCAAGAGGGGGTTTGAAGGGGCATAGTTTCACTACAGACTGAGTTTAGGGCATGAACGCAAACTCCACCTGACACTCGATTGTAGTCGCTATGGTTCCTGTAGTATCCCTTATAGCTGCGGAGGGCAGGGGTCTGCATTGCCGGGAACCAGGTTTCCTGGAGGGCAATGCAGAAAGCAGGTGTAAAGCTTAACAGTTGCCATAACTCAAGTCAGGCGGCGGAAAGAAAGGCCGCAATTCCACTGGAGGATGACGTCATCGTGAGACTGGGAAGGCACGGAAAATTCAATGAGTTACTTTACGCCTCAGGGTCACCTGCTGCCACCGACTTTTTGCCTGAGCAGCCTATATACATTGTGTCTGAGGGTCTGCTGAGAACTAGGTCCTCAGCGGACGGTAGAATCTCCACCTCATCCACAGACACAGAGCTTGGATGTAGCGGTGGAGCCGGTGCCATCGCAATTCCCTTGGTCTTTGGGACCTTCTTTTTGGATTTCTCTCGATGCTCCTTGGGTGTCTCTGGCTGGGAAGACTTCACTGATTCATTCTCCAGGACTGAGGATGACCGTGAAGCCCTATGACCAGCTGCTTTTAGGCTCTTCAGCCACTGGTGGGTGTCATCTTTCCCACTAACAGAGTCCTGGGAAGGGAGTGGCACAAGGGACTGCTGCCTAGTGAGATGAGCTGCAGAAGACTTACGCTTCTCTGGCTCAGAGGTGGGTTCAAATGGCTCTAAGCACCATGGGACTTAACATCTGAGGTCATCAGTCCCCTAGACTTAGAACTACTTAAACCTAACTAACCTAAGGACATCACACACATCCATGCCCGAGGCAGGATTTGAACCTGCGACCTTAGCAGCAGTGTAGTTCCAGACTGAAGTGCCTAGCCACAACGGATGGCTCAGACGTGGAGACTGATATTTCCAATGGTTGGAGGGGGGGGGGGGGGGAGATGTTGCTCCCAAAGTAGGTTATGTGGGAGCAACAGAGAGGGATGTGCCCTCCATCATCAAGGCGGCAGGTGTACTCTTCTGGTTCTGAGAGGCGACGGGAATGCGAGGAACTGATGGGGCGACAACTGTTCTCGTAGCGGCGGCGTAAGAAGAGGTCATAGCCACAGAATGTAGGCATTCAAATTTCATCTTAGTCTCAGTGTAGGTCAGTCGGTCCAGCGTCTTATATTCCACGGTTTTCCTCTCTTTCTGTAAAATCCTGCAATCTAGCGAGCAAGGCGAATGTTGCTCTTCACAGTTGACACAGATGGGAGGCAGGGCACGTGGAATATTGGGATGTGATGGGCGTCCACAATCTCGACATGTGACGCTGGTAGTACACCGGGAAGACATAAGGCCGAACTTCCAGCATTTAAAGCACCACATTGGGGGTAGATATATGGCTTGACGTCACAGCAGTAGACCTTCACCTTATCTTCTCGGGCAATGTGTCACCCTCGAAGGCCAAGATGAAGACACTGGTGGCAACCTGACTATCCCTCGGACCCCGATGGACGCGCCGGACGAATTGAACACCTCGCCAATCTAAATTGGCCCACAACTCGTCGTCAGACTGCAAAAGAAGATCGCTGTGGAATATAATACCCTGGATCATATTTAAGCTCTTATGGGGCGTGATGGTAACAGAAACATCCCCCAACTTGTCACAAGCGAGTAATGCCCGTGACTAGGCATCATCAAGACTGATCCAGAGCGTATTTTGGACAAGCCCTCCACCTCCACAAACTTGTCCTCCAAATGATTTACGAATAACTGAGGCTTTATGGACAAGAAAGATTCCCCATCAACTCTCGTACATACGAGGTGTCGGGTGAATAAGCTTCACTGTCATCCTTAGCCTGGTGTTCCTCCCATAGTGTGGTCAGGGAGGGGAACGATTTGGGTTCATAATTCTTTCACTGAAGTTAGACTTTACCTGCTTAGAGACTGTTGGCGGCGGACAACCAGTAAGAGATGAAGAGATGATTTACTCTTATTCATGGCGTGTCATCCGCCCTGATGTCACCCACTCCGACCAGGAGCCCACCCCAAGGGCGCCACCAAGCCGCAGCAAAGGCCACCTGCCACGATGACCATTGCTGGGAGTCCCGAAGCCCTAGGGCGATGGGCATCTACCCCTTGGCATACGCGGGGAACTAACGGCGCAGGCATCAGCAGAGTGATCCCTGTGTGGTCAGGGGGCTACAACCAACAGGGTACATGGTTGCGCCACCACAACGGACTGATTACCGTGCTAGATATTACGTGCTAAGAAGTTCATGGTCATCGTCGGCGCAGAAAGCGACAATGCAAAGTGCATGGTGGAAAACGCACCCAGGAAGGTGTCCTCGCTCAAGAGATGGAGAGAATGAGCAGGACTGCAATGTGACGACTAGAAAGTGGGTTAAAGATCTCAATGCATGATGGACACGATGCACCATGTAAGGCGCCCTTCCTCAATTGGTTCGCTCTTGGGGATAATTTAGAAAGATGGCCCAACCAGACAGGGGACCATCACATACAGGCCGAAAGATGTTGGATTCCTTTTAGTCGCCTCCTACGACAGGCAGGAATATCTCGAGCCTATTCTAACCCCCAGAACTGCATTGGGAAGCTGTGTCTGACACATTCGGCTAACTTCTCTGTGAACTTACTCCTGCAGTTGACTGTTCAGTCAGCGTTGGATGCTTGTTGAAGGCTTGTACCCTGATATCCATTTGATAGTGAGTAATTAAAATCGTGGTAACTGTTTAAATAGTGTGTTTCTTCACGTATCATAGCTGCAGTGGAAGATTTCGTAGTCAGGCACATGTGATTATATGAAGCGCGATTAGGTTTGTAGCAGACGAAGCAAATAAGGAAGCAAAACTATCATTAAAAGTAATGAAGGAGAGGGAAACATAGCAAAAAATTTCACAATGATTTCTTCACTCTGCAGTGTGCACTGATATGAAATTTTCTAGCACATTAAAACTGTATGCCGGACTGAGACTCGATCTCACGACCTTTGCCTTTCGTGGGAAACTTCTCTACCAACTGAGGTAAGCAAACACGACTCACATCTGTACTTCCGCCAGTATCCCAATTCGTAACTTCCAAACTTCACAGAAGGTCTCCCATGCTGGAGAACAGGTTCTCAGTAGAAAGACATAGAGTTTCCACATAATACACGTTCTTTATTTTACACAGTCAGTATCTCAGCAAGACAGTAAGCGATCTTGTTTTTTATGCTACAATTTTTGCTCTTCTTCTATCTTACGAGATTTCCTTCTGGCAGCATATGGTCGAATTTGTTTTGCTTTCTTTTTCAGTATTCAAGTGAGAACTATGGCTCTGAACGTCCATTTTTGTCGAATTATTGGTCGTACTCTCACAACCTGTTAATGCGATGTTCGTTTTCAGACTGGCTGCCTGTAGCTTACAAGTTATGTATCTGTGCCTAGCCTTCAGAAGTCGGACTGCATCTCCCCTACCATGCAGAACTCGCTCACAACGGAGCCCCCTCCACTACTTATCACCCTCACTTACCGCGCCCAGTACACAGGCGTAGGCCAAGTTTTTTGTGCACAGCCAGTCTGTGACGCTCATTTTAAAATTCATTCGCTGACAGTAGTGCAATTACATCACGTAATAGTACTGTGTGTATCGCAACAGTGAATTTTAGCAAAAATAATCATCTTATTTCGTCCTCAGAAAATTTTGCAGAAGTCTAAAACTTCGGTAATCGTATTAAGTCTTTGTTTTCTTTGTAATGTGAAGCATGTGTTGAGAGTAGCATTTACATGCACTGTATAAGAAATGAGTGATTTTGTGATATCTCCTCTTTCCTTCTGTATGGTATAGGCTACATTTAGCCTGCAACTACTGTATAAATTGCGAGGCTAATCCATCAATTTCCAGTTGTTTCTTTGTCTTAAAATCTACGTGGACTGTCCGAGTATCTTATGATACTCTTGTTATGATCCTACGCTCTATAGTAGTTTATATTCGAATTTACCTATTCTGACGTTGAGCCAGTGAAGATTTTGTGTGTGTGTGTGTGTGTGTGTGTGTGTGTGTGTGTGTGTGTGTGTGTGTAGCAGCCTTCTCGTTTTCACTGTTCAAACACAGTGAGGTGGCAAAGGTCGTAGGATACCGCATAATGTCGTGTCGGACCTCCTTTTTCCAAGCATAGAGCAGCAGCTCAACGTGGCATTGACTCAACAAAACGTAGGAAGTCTCCTGGAGAAATGTCAAGCCATTCTGCCTCTATAGCCGCCTATAATTGCGAAACCGTTCCCATTGTAGGTTGTTTTGCACGAACTGACCTCTCAACAATGGCCCATTGTCGTTCGATGGGAGTCATGTCGGGCGATCTGGGTGACGCAATAATTCGCTTGAATCGTCCCGTGTGTTCTCCAAACCAAACGCGACCAACTTGGGTCCAGTGACACAAAATATTTCTTTGGGAACATGAAATCCATGAATGACTCCAGATGGTCGCCAAGTAGCCGAACATAACCGTTTCGAGTCAATGATCGGTTCAGTTGGACCAGAGGACCCAGGCCATTCCATGTGAAAACAGCCGACAACATTATGGAGCCACCACCAACTCGCACACTGCCTCGTTGCGTCTGCGCCACACTTAACCCTGCCATCACCTCTTACCAACCGAAATCGGGACTCACCTGACGAACTCCTCCCGAACAGGCCTTGAAGGCCCAAAGGTACCGACCGGCCGCCGTGTCATCCTCAGGCCCCAGGAGTCACTGGATGCGGATATGGCATGTGATCAGCACACCGCTCTCCCGGCCGTATGTCAGTTTCCGAGACCGGAGCCGCTACTTTTCAGTCAAGTAGCTCCTCAGTTTGCCTCAGAAGAGCTGAGCGCACCCCGTTTGCCAACATCGCTCGGCAGACTGGATGGTCACCCATCCAAGTGCTAGCCACACCCGACAGCGCTTAACTTCGGTCATCTGACGGGAACCGGTGTTACCACTGCGGCAAGGCCGTTGGCCTCATCTGACGAGCCTGCGGTTTTCCAGTCGTCTAGGCTCCAACCGATGTCATCAAGACTGCAAGAGAGGCGCTGCAGGCGATGTCGTGTGTCGTGGTGTTAGCAAAGGCACTCGCGTCGTTCGCCTGCTGCCATCGCCCATTAACGCCAAATTTCGCCGCATTGTACGTTCCACATCGATATCTGCTGTCGTTTAACGCAGTGTTTATTGTGTTGTTAGCACTCACAACTTTACGCCAACACCGCAACTCTCTGTCGTTAAGTGAAGGCCGTCGGCTACTGCGTTATCCGGGGTGAAAGATAATTCCTGAAATTTTATATTCTCGTCACACTCCTGACATTGTGGATCTTGGAATATTGAATTCCTAACAATTTCCGAAATGGAATGTCCCATGCTTCTAGCTCTAACTACCGTTGTACGTTCATGATCTGTTAAGTGCAGGGAAGCTAAGACGAAATGGCTGCAGGAAAAATGTGAAGACATCGAAAAAGATATGATTGTCGGAAGGACAGACTCAGCATACAGGAAAGTCAAAACAACCTTTGGTGACATTAAAAGCAACGGTGGTAACACTAAGAGTGCAACGGGAATTCCACTGTTAAATGCAGAGGAGAGAGCAGATAGGTGGAAAGAATATATTGAAAGCCTCTATGAGGGTGAAGATTTGTCTGATGTGATAGAAGAAGAAACAGGAGTCGATTTAGAAGAGATAGGGGATCCAGTATTAGAACCGGAATTTAAAAGAGCTTTGGAGGACTTACGGTCAAATAAGGCAGAAGGGATACATAACATTCCATCAGAATTTCTAAAATCATTGGGGGAAGTGGCAACAAAACGACTATTCACGTTGGTGTGTAGAATATATGAGCCTGGCGACATACCATCTGACTTTCGGAAAAGCATCATCCACACAATTCCGAAGACGGCAAGAGCTGACAAGTGCGAGAAATATCGCACAATCAGCTTAACAGCTCATGCATCGAAGCTGATTACAAGAATAATATACAGAAGAATGGAAAAGAAAATTGAGAATGCGCTAGGTGACGATCAGTTTGGCTTTAGGAAAAGTAAAGGGACGAGAGAGGCAATTCTCACGTTACGGCTAATAATGGAAGCAAGGCTAAAGAAAAATCAAGACACTTTCATAGGATTTGTCGACCTGGAAAAAGCGTTCGACAACATAAAATGGTGCAAGCTGTTCGAGATTCTGAAAAAAGTAGGGGTAAGCTATAGGGAGAGACGGGTCATATACAATATGTACAACAACCAAGAGGGAATAATAAGAGTGGACGATCAAGAATGAAGTGCTCGTATTAAGAAGAGTGTAAGACAAGGCTGTAGCCTTTCGCCCCTACTCTTCAATCTGTACATGGAGGAAGCAATGATGGAAATAAAAGAAAGGTTCAGGAGTGGAATTAAAATACAAGGTGGAAGGATATCAATGATACGATTCGCTGATGACATTGCTATCCTGAGTGAAAGTGAAGAAGAATTAAATGATCTGCTGAACGGAATGAACAGTCTAATGAGTACACAGTATGGTTTGAGAGTAAATCGGAGAAAGACGAAGGTAATGAGAAGTAGTAGAAATGAGAACAGCGAGAAACTTATCATCAGGATTGATGGTCACGAAGTCAATGAAGTTAAGGAATTCTGCTACCTAGGCAGTAAAATAACCAATGACGGGCGGAGCAAGGAGGACATCAAAAGCAGACTCGCTATGGCAAAAAAGGCATTTCTGGCCAAGAGAAGTCTACTAATATCAAATACCGGCCTTAATTTGAGGAACAAATTTCTGAGGATGTACGTCTGGAGTACAGCATTGTATGGTAGTGAAACATGGACTGTGGGAAAACTGGAACAGAAGAGAATCGAAGCATTTGAGATGTGGTGCTACAGACGAATGTTGAAAATTAGGTGGACTGATAAGGTAAGGAATGAGGAGGTTCTACGCAGAATCGGAGAGGAAAGGAATATGTGGAAAACACTGATAAGGAGAAGGGACAGGATAATAGGACATCTGCTAAGACATGAGGAAATGACTTCCATGGTACTAGAGGGAGCTGTAGAGGGCAAAAACTGTAGAGGAAGCCAGAGATTGGAATACGTCACGCAAATAATTGAGGACGTAGGTTGCAAGTGCTACTCTGAGATGAAGAGGTTAGCACAGGAAAGGAATTCGTGGCGGGCCGCATCAAACCAGTCAGTAGACTGATGACCAAAAAAAAAGAAAACGATCTGTTAATTCCGGTCGTGTGGCCATAATCACGTGGAAACCATTTCACAAGAATCACCTGAGTACAAATGACACAGCCACCAATGCACTGCCCTTTTATACCTTACGTAAGCGATGTTACAATCATCTTTATATGTATCTATAACTCTTGACTTTTTCCGGCTCAGTGTATTACCGTAGCGAGTGATTTCCCCGACAGTCTTAGTATATCCGCAGATTCTTGAACCTCAGCTTTTCCTTAAGAGCCCTTACTGCGTGGTTGTCTTTATTAGTTGTATGGTCTGTTGCCTAAATAGCTTATGAATTTTAAGGAGCAAATATTTAAATGGGTGTGTTCCGTTGACTGAATCCATGTTCTTGTTTCTGTATATCTCATAAGGGTATAGGATAATGGATTCCTGTATAATAAGCTTGATTATAATTTCCTATGTTTCAGTTGCTACCCATTTCCCCTCGCCCCATCTTGGTAGAAAAGGCTAACCACTGTTTCTGTTGCGCTTAATACAGAAAAACTGAAAGTATCGTATCAGTCAATGCACTTGACCCGCTTGCTTTTCAGTGAGGTAGCACCAGAACTATGAAACGTTATATGAATACGTTACCGGTTCCTGTAAGACTGCTCTTTATTCTCTTACGCATCTTGCTTAATAACTCTCCTTGCCATGATTTTCTTATGAAAGTCGCAGTAAACTTGCATAATAGCTCCTCTCGCCAGAATTTTGTTCAGCTAAATTATTGTAAACTTACAATTTTGTAGCTAGATTCACGGCGAAGTTCAGCAACAGTACGTCCTCTTAGACTGAAGAGTCCAGTCACTCATAAATCATTTCAAGAACTGGCAGGTTTCTTACCGCCACACTCATTTTAATACGCAGGCTTGCCAAGCCAGACAGTAATGGATAGCTTTCAGAATAAGTGAGTTGGGACTACAACGAATATCCGAACAAATCCGTATCGCCAATCGTTGTACGTATGTGACCGGCGTTAATTTTAAACCGCGTGTCGTATTCTGACTGGGCTGGGAGAGATAACCCACTGTCTCTACTAGAAGGGAAACCAGACTCGACAGTGTCTGTGAATGGATGCGATATATCTTTCAGTGGACGCACAAACCACCGTATTTTCCGATGGTGACTGCGCTAGCCTACAGAAATAGCACGCTACATTCTAAAAGAGCTCATTATTTTAGAGCATAGGTAACCATTTCATTCTACAGTATAGCAAAGCACAAACACGCAAGGCTCGTCTCTGTGGACGAGTATGTTCTTCTGCAAACAACCCAGTCAGACCTGGAACTCCTTGAATTATTAGCATTTTCTGGGTAATTTAGTGGCAGTCGAAAGTTTTAGTTTTAATTTTTTAAGATGAACATCCGTTTCGTTCCCAGCGGAAATCTCCATCCCGCTCCAGTCACCGAATATTTCCTCCTGAGATGGGGACGAAACGTTGTCTTTACCTAGAAAATTCATTCGAACACGATTTAATAGCCAAGACAATTTGAATAGGTGAAATAATTCTGTACATGAAATAGCAAGTTGGATACCAAATAACATGTTTGTGATACTTTCTGGATATATGTTAGTGATCGCATGCTGTCGCACCAGCCCCTAGCCATACCGAGAGCGGCTTTGCAAGTAGATTGGTATTCTGTTGCAACGGAATGCAGATATTACCATTAAGACCACTGCACATGGCTGAATGTGCTGTACTGCTAACTGGAGGTAATCAACATTCCGTATTAATGTTATCAACGCTGCAGCATACCGCATGTCACTAATGGACCGCAGACAAATGTTCCGATGCCGGAACAGAAATCACAAATCTCTAGTTATCCTTTCCTGTTTTGTGTCATGTGTTCTAGACTTGACAAAGTGTCATGACACTTAACAGGAAACTTTTTGAAATGTCCTACTTACTCTTTGTGCCTACGTAAGGAGCGCTACTGAATTTATTTAGCACCTCTTCCCCTTCCCCCTCCCTCCTCCCCCCTTCTATCTCATAAGTCGGTCACTGTGTGTATTTTCGCGTTCTTCTGTACACAATGATTTTTGTTGAATGGATGCTCAGCAAATTTGTGTATGTGAATTTGGGCTCTAAATTTCGTTTTTTCTTGACTGTTTCTTCATGAACGCCAAAGAATTTAATCAAAATTTCCTGATGGTGTCTGAGTTTCTTTGCTCTAACTTGACAGAGCGCCGCCGGCCGGAGTGGCCGATCAGTTCTAGGTGCTACAATCTGGAACCGCACGACCGCTACGGTCGCAGGTTCGAATCCTGCCTCGGGCATGGATGTGTGTGATGTCCTTCGGTTAGTTAGGTTTAAGTAGTTCTAAGTTCTAGGGGACTTATGACCTCAGCAGTTGAGTCCCATAGTGCTCAGAGCCATTTGAACCATTTTTTGACAGAGCTCCTAAAATTTCTTTTTCATCCACATTCCATTTTAGCATTTTCATACTAACATTTTTCTCAGAATTTTCTTTCCTTTTGAATGACTTATTTCTGATCTGCCACCAATTATTATGGTTCCACATGCATTCGAGCTTTTGTTTTTAAAAACTTTGTTGTCATAAATACTTTTTTCGCTTTGGGATGCATGTTATTTGTTGTAATTATGTCTGGTGAGTTTGCCAGCTTTTTGTAGTTTTGCAACTCTTTCTTTGTTAATTTCCAGTTTTAGCCGCACTGGTTCAAATTTCTCCGAGATGCTTAAAGGAGGCTACTCGGGACATTTTGCTGATTTAGTGATTAAAGTTTGATTTTTAGGTCACAATCCGGACACACTGTATTGTTATCATAACCTTTTTTAAAAATTTGGTTACTGTATTTGTTTCCTACCTTTTAAGACGCGTCGTCCGCCACAGAACACAAATTCATGGTTTTTTTCCAAAGGTATTTTGTTAATAGTAAATATGCGATTTATCAACATAAGACAGACATATTCGCGTCAAGTATCACACAAAAAAATGTCTCTTGCTATTTGCACAGTATGTAAGTTCACGTTTTATTATCGCAGTAATTAACGTTTCTTTCTTTTAGAGGCTAGAGCTACAGTGCCATCACAATCAGTAGTTTGGTCGTCATCGTCATCGTTGTCGTCTTCTTCAGTGATCTGGTGTGTTTATATAGTCAGTTCCTTCCCCAGCAAGCTCTTCTGATTTTTCTCGGTTCACCATGGAACCTTTAAGGACATGGTCCCTTTCCCTCTTCCCAGTTTCAGTAAACGATTACTGAAAGTATCTGTGCCACTGGGTATGCGCGAAAAATACATTAAATTAGAAAAGTGACCAAGCACAGCTATGTCGTCCACTAAGTTAGAGGGTTCATTTGTTTCTCTTCGGAGCACTTATTTGTATATTTTGCGTTCATTAGCAAGGGCAAGGTCAAATTCAAGGAAGGAAGCCACCAGCAGGAGCCAACCAGACTACAACTGCAATAAGAGCGTTCTTATTTCTTTGTCTTCCTTTTGATCACCCTTTTTTACTACCCACCTTATATTTTCAGTAGTACTGGTGCTGAAAAATAGTGTGACGTTAGTCACATATCGCTACGCGATATTAATTTGTTTTCTGTCGTTATTGTATTAACTTGTTTTCTGTCGTTATTGCTCAGTTACTGTAGTGATGATAATACAGGCAACCTTGTGGGAACGGTGTGATGCCAGAAACGTCTCTATGGCCCATTTTTGTCGACAGAAGGCAGCCTGTGTATTTCATTAGGTCAAGAGGGCCTTCTCTGGGTTCATGGGCACTTTTGCGGAAGTCAGGATGTGACCCATTTTGCGGCTGTTGAATGTTGGGCAGGCACGGGCACCGCCTGTTGTCAGTGAATGCTGCAGTCGCCTCCCTCCCCCCCCCCCCCCTCCATCCTTCAATTATTAACTGATCACTATATTTTTGAGTTTCTGTGTACTTCAAAGAGCTAGACTCCAGTTGTGTTCACTCTAAAACTCCAGATCAGCCAAATCACTCTCGACAGTGCTCTTGGTGGATACGGTTGACCAATCAGGAAGACACTGCTTCATCTTTAAAAATGTGCGTCTTGCATGCAAAAGAAGGGAAGTTACATGTTCTTCCCCTGTTCTTTCATGAATTTAGCAACCATTCTCGCCTGTCACATTGGCACCAGCATAGAGTTGTCCTCATTCTGCTCTGTGCCGTCACAGAGAGAGGGAGAGAGAGAGAGAGAGAGAGAGAATCATCTTAGGTTGCCTTCTGATGCTTAACGATGCATGCTAGCTGTTTAGGGGAACGTAACTGTCACAATTGCAGGAACGTGAACCTTATTCTATGCATCTCGTTACTTGCTTACTTTGCCATGCAACTTCTGGTGTTTAATTTGATTATAAATTGTTTGATTATATTATTGTTATAGCATGAGCCACTCAAATACGCAGATCTTGTTGTAGTTACTCCATACAGTTTTCCACACTTTTTAGTACCTCCCCACTGAGTTAGGGACCTTTCGTAAATTTTGTCCAAGTTCTGAGAACATCACATTTTGTTAATTCACTGTGATAATCAGGCCAAATAAATAACTGTTAATTTCAGTTCTTGACTTAGATTTCAAAATCCTTTAACTTGTTCTAAAGCTTTTCCTCGCTAAGTACACCCATTAAAAATAAATGTAACGTCTTGTATTTTACTACATCGCGGTTGTCCTTGTGCATAGTGGCGGACTACAAGGATAACGTACGTATTATTTTTTTTAGAAGTAACGACCACTGCGTGCGCTCATCTCTTACTAGTATGATTAGGTTTTCCGTATTATCCTGTGACTCGTATTGTGTTACAACATGTTGCTTTTATTAACAAAGGACCCAGAATTGTCAACAGTTTGAGTAACGTTTCCTACATTTAGCGTCTTTCGTTAGTAGTTGTGCTTGCGTTGCAATGTACGCTCTATAGCCCGGATGTGATCCTCTTCCTGGTCACTGCTTATAAAGGGACGTCCTGGGACGAAAAATTGGCAAAGATTGTTTTCATACAAGAACTGTTTTCATTAAAATGGAAGTTTTACCGTTTTATTATATATACATCCGCGTGTGAACATTTTTAAAAATCTCATAAAAATGGCGGCAGCAGCCCCATTCAAAGTATGTCTCTTTCGGCGCGTACTGTTTTACGCTAATCGTTGTACAGGCTCGTGGCTGTTTCTGAAACTCATAAAAACAGAAAATTCTTAAATTGGAATGAATATGGAGGGTCATGACGAAGAGGGTTTACAAAATACCTACAAAAAATGGCAGCTGTTCGAAAAACTATGTACTAATGTTCAAAAGAAAATTCGAATAGAGAAAGATCTCACTGTGACCCCCTAAATTTAATTACCTTTCATTAAAAAAAGGTCAAACCAGTTAACCTCTCGAGACTCTACAGCGATTTACGTGCTTAAAAAAGTTGTTTCGAGAAAATAGTGTCAAAGTTTAAACTGACAAAGAAAACGTTGTTTGAAAACTTACGGCTACTCTGCGATCCCATGGCCATTGAGGCATCCTTCATCTTCCTCAGACACGCTCTGATCCTGAATATGGCGCTGCATTTATTCGATACGCGCTCTTATTAACAAACTGAGACATCCCTAGTTTCGTGGCGGCCACGCATTTCCTGTCACACAACTCCGCGAAGTTTTTGTTGTCCGTCCCTATGACGCTTCTTAAAAACATTCTCCAGAGTAGATTAATACCCTTCGTTGAATATACCTACAGCTATATATGGTGCTATTTCAATTTTTTGGCCAAGAATGAAGAAGTTCCCGTACCAGTTTCCAAATGCATGCATTGAAGCTCTCGTCGCCATTTCGCATCTTTTAAGAATATCTTCATTGGAGAGAGTCTTACGCTGGTCGAATTTTTTCGTGAACTAATCCATCGACCAACTACAGCTGCCTATATGTCGGGCGGCGCACGGTTCCATTCAATACAATGTAACTTTTAAGAAAGTTTCACAGTCAAAAAATCCTTTTGCTGGCATAATCTACACTCATGCTCATAAAATAAGGGTAACTGCAGATTGTGGTGCCACACAACGTGGAACTACACAAAACTGGCGCTGATAGCATAGGCACATAGGGAACACACACGACACAGATCTGTAAGTCCACGGTATTGGTGATAAGTTGAGAAAACCGTCCCGAAACACGTGCTACAAAACGCCTCTGTTTCCTGAGCAAGTACCCCGACATCAATATGGGATATGATCACCATGCACACGTAGACAGGCTGCACCATGAGTTGGCATACTCTGGATCAGGTGCTCGAGCAGCTGCTGGGGTATAGCCTCCCATTCTTTCACAGTGCCTGTCGGAGCTCCTGAAGTGTCCTAGGGGTTTGAAGACGTGCAGCGATACGTCGACCGAGAGCATCCCAGACGTGCTCGATGGGGTTTTGATCTGGAGAACAGGCAGGCCACTTAATTCGCCAGATACCTTCTGTTTCAAGGTATTCCTCCACAATGGTAGCTCGGTGGGGCCGTGCGTTACCATCCATCAGGAGGTAGGTGGGACCCACTGCACCCTTGAAAGGCGGACAACATACTGGTGCAAAATGACGTCCCGATACACCTGACCTGTTACAGTTCCTCTGTCATAGACATGCAGGGGTGTACGTACCCCAATCATAATCCCACTCCACACCATCAAACCACGACCTCCATAGAGATCCCTTTCAAGGACATTAAGAGGTTTGCATCTGGTTCCTGGTTCACGCCAGATGAAAACCCGGTGAGAATCACTGTTCAGACTATTCCTGGACTCGTCCGTGAACATAACCTGGGACCACTGTTCCAATGACCATGCTTTACGGGCTCTCCTGTTACCAGGGATCAGTGGAATGCACTTTGCAGGTCTCCGGGCGAATAAACCATGTCTGTTCAGTCCGTAGACTGTGTATCTGGAGACAACTGTTCCAGTGGCTGCGGTAAGGTCCCGAGCAAGGCTACCTGCTGTACTTCGTGGCCGTCTGCGGGCACTGATGGTGAGATATCGGTCTTCTTGTGGTGTTGTACACTGTGGACGTCCCGTACTGTGGCGCCTGGACACGTTTCATGTCTGCTGGAATCGTTGCCATGATCTTGAGATCACACTTGGTGGCACACAGAGGGCCCATGCTACGACTTGCTGCGTTTGACCAGCCTCCAGTCGCCCTAGTATTCTACCCCTCATAACGTCATCAATATGTGTTCTTTGAGTCTTTTGCAACACACAGTCACCATTAGCACGTCTGAAATCGTCTGCACACTTACTCGCTGCACCGTACTCTGTCATGCACCAACACACCTCTCCGTATGAAGACCGCTGCCAGTGCCACCGTGCGACGACCGCAGGCCAAATGCACAGCATGGTCATACCTCGAGGTGATTTAAACCCTCAAAGCGCCCACCAGAGCGCTGTTTCACCATGCATCAGCATTATCCTTAATTTATGAGCATGAGTGTATAATACTTCAGGAAAGCAAATTATGTAGTCCAGCTATTTTTCTTGGTTGTGCGACGAAAGTTTTCATCTGGCTGTAACTCCGACATTTGAGAGATTTGTTGCCTTGCTGTTCTGCAAATCAAAGCCAGATTCTTTCTACATCATTTCTACATCTACATACATACTCCGCAATCCACCATAGATGCGTGGCGGAGGGTACCTCGTACCACAACTAGCATCTTCTCTCCCTGTTCCACTCCCAAACAGAACGATGGAGAAATGACTGCCTATATGCCTCTGCACGAGCCCTAAACTCTCTTATCTTATCTTTGGGTCTTTCCGTGAAATATAAGTTGGCGGCAGTAAAATTCTACTGCAGTCAGCCTCAAATGCTGGTTCTCTAAATTTCCTCAGTAGCGATTCACGAAAAGAACGCCTCCTTTCCTCCAGAGACTCCCACCCGAGTTCCTGAAGCATTTCCGTAACATTCGCGTGATGATCAAACCTACCAGTAACAAATCTAGCAGCCCGACTCTGAATTGCTTCTATGTCCTCCCTCAATCCGACCTGATAGGGATCCCAAACGCTCGAGCAGTACTCAAGAATAGGTCGTATTGGTGTTTTATAAGCGGTCTCCTTTACAGATGAACCACATCTTCCCAAAATTGTACCAATGAACCGAAGATGACTATCCACCTTCCCCACAACTGCCATTACATGCTGGTCCCTCATCATATCGCTCTGCAATGTTACGCCCAAATATTTAATCGATGTGACTGTGTCAAGCGCTACACTACTAATGAAGTATTCAAACGTTACGGGATTCTTTTTCCTATTCATCTGCATTAATTTACATTTATCTACATTTAGAGTTAGCTGCCATTCTTTACAACAATCACAAATCCTGTCCAAGTCATCTTGTATCCTCCTACAGTCACTCAACGACGACACCTTCCCGTACACCACAGCATCATCAGAAAAAACAGCCGCACATTGCTATCCACTCTATCCAAAAGATCATTTATGTAGATAGAAAACAACAGCGGACCTACCACACTTCCCTGGAGGACTCCAGATGTTACCCTCACCTCCGATGAACACTCACCATCGAGGATAACGTGCTGGGTTCTATTACTTAAGAAGTCTTCTAGCCACTCACATATTTGGGAACCAATCCCATATGCTCGTACCTTAGTTAGGAGTCTGCAGTGGGGCACCGAGTCAAACGCTTTCCGGAAGGAATATGGCATCCGTCTGATACCCTTCATCCATGGTTCGCAAGCTATCATGTGAAAAAAGGTCGAGTTGCGTTTCGCAGGAGCGATGCTTTGTAAAACCGTGCTGATGCATGGACAGCAACTTCTCTGTCTCAAGCAAATTCATTATATTCGAACTGAGAATATGTTCAAGAATTCTGCAACAAACCGATGTTAAGGATATTGGTCTCTAATTCTGAGGATCCGTCCTTCTACCCTTCTCATATAGAGGCGTCACCTGCGCTTTTTTTCCAGTCGCTCGGGATTTTGCGTTGGGCAAGAGATTCGTGAGAAATGCAAGCTAAGTAAGGAGCCAATGCAGTAGAGTACTCTCTGTAAACGGTTCTAGGCGCTTCAGTCTGGAACCGAGTGACCGCTACAGTCGCAGGTTCGAATCCTGCCTCGGGGATGGATGTGTGTGATGTCCTTAGGTTAGTTACGTTTAAGTAGTTCTAAGTTCTAGGGGACTGATGACCACAGATGTTAAGTCCCATAGTGCTCAGAGCCATTTCAACCAACTCTCTGTAAAACCGAATTGGAATCCCATCAGGACCTGGCGATTTATTTATTTTCAACCCATTCAGCTGCTTCACAACCACAGGGATGTCTATCACTATGTCCTCCATACGGGAATCTGTACGAGACTCAAACGGCGATATGTATTTACGATCCTCCTGCGTGAAAGATTTCTGAAATGCTAAATTTGAAATTTCAGCTTTCGTTTTGCTGTCTTCCATTACGCTACGGTCGCAGGTTCGAATCCTGCCTCGGGCATGGATGTTTGTGATGTCCTTAGGTTAGTTAGGTTTAACTAGTTCTAAGTTCTAGGGGACTAATGACCTCAGCAGTTGAGTCCCATAGTGCTCAGAGCCATTTGAACCATTGTCTTCCATTACCAAGCCAGACTGATCAGTTCAAAAAATGTTCAAATGTGTGTGAAATCTTATGGGACTTAACTGCTAAGGTCATCAGTCGCTAAGCTTACACACTACTTAACATAAATTAATCTAAGGACAAACACACACACCCATGGCGGAGGGAGGACTCGAACCTCCGCTGGGACCAGCCGCACAGTCCACGACTGCAGCGCCACAGACCGCTCGGCTAATCCCGCGCGGCGACTGATCAGTGAGTGACTGGATGGAAGCCTTCGATCCGCTTACCGATTTTACGTAAGACTAGAATTTCCTTGGGTTTTCAGCAAGATATTTTGCTAAGTATGAAGGTGGTAGTGGTTGTACGAGGTGCGGCTAGAAAAAAACCGGACTGATGCTGGAAAAAACCTTTATTTACAATTATTTCCAATTTCCAATCTCCTTCAATGTACTCTCCTCCTCGGTCTGTACACCGCTCCATACGAATTTTCCACTGTTCATAGCAATGCTGCAGATCATTTTCGGTAAGTCCATACATTACTTCCGTCGCTTTTTCTTTTACTGCTTCAACAGTCTCAAATCTAGTTCCTTTCAAAGCTTACTTGACTGTAGGGAAAAGAAAAAAGTCACAGGGGGCCAAACCAGGTGAGTAGGGTGGATGATCTAAGATGGGAATGTTGTGTTTTGCCAAAAACGTCTTCACTGACAACGCACTGTGAGCTGGGGCATTGTCTTGGTGAAGGATCCATGACTTTTTTCTCCACAAATCGTTTCCGTTTTCTCCGTACTCGCTCACGTAGGGTAGCCAGGACGCTAATGTAGTAATGCTGATTCACTGTTTGTCCCTCTGGTACCCAATCAATGTGCACAATCCCTTTGATGTCAAAAAAAACAATTATCATTGCCTTGAATTTCGATTTTGACATTCGTGCTTTTTTTTGTCTTGGAGAACCAGGAGTTTTCCAATGCATCGATTGGCGTTTAGTTTCGGGATCGCAAGTAAAAAACCACGATTCATCGTAAGTAATAACATTTTGTAAGAAGGTGGGATCACTTTCAATGTTTTCCAGGATGTCAGAACAAATCATTCTTCGGCGTTCCTTCTGTTCAATTGTGAGACACTTTGGAACCATTTTTGAACACACTTTGTTCATGTTGAAACTTTGTTTGCATCAGTTTTTGCTGACAATGGTCTGCCAGTGCGAGTGTCATCACTGGTGTCTTCGCGGCCATCTTTAAATCGTTTAAACCACTCAAACACTTGTGTTCGCGATAAACAATCATCGCCGTACACTTGTTGTAACATTACAAACGTTTCCCTTGCAGATTTTCCTAGTTTGAAACAAAATTTGATGTTAACACGCTGTTCTTTCTGTACACTCAACATTTTCCGACGCACAGACAAAACGGCAACTACTTAAAACAGACGCCACGGGCAGACTGAGTGCAGGAGGCAGATGAAACTCGAGCAGTAGGCGGAGCGAGAGTCACGTGACAGGCCACGCGACTTTCAGCCTTATTGCATTCGTTTTATAGTTTCACCAGTACTAGTCCGGTTTTTTTCTAGCCACACCTCGTATACTTCCCGCATCGCTGTTTTTACAGCAGCATTATCGTTCCAGGCGAAGGCTCTGTAAGCAACGAAAGTTCGTGGTTGGCACGAGACCGGCGTGTTTGGTGGCTTCAGTAAACACGCATCAACCACAGCGAGGCAGCGACCGCGGTGCGTGTCTGGGCGTCAAATAATCGCCCGACTCATTAACATAGCGGCGCGTTAGCTCAGCAGTGACGCAACAGCAGCAGCCCGGGCCGGCTAGGCTAGGCGTGGCGGCGCGCGGCAGCATCTTCCTCGGCTGAGTCCCAGCGCCGCCGCCACCGCCGAAGACGACGCCGACTTTCCCGGCTCGGCGTCCGTATTGCGCAACGCGGCGATCCTGCGGCAGCCCGCGGCCACTACGGGACTCGCCGGCGATGACCTCTGCTGCAGCGGTGCTCGTGGCGAGCCACTTTCTGGCGCCGGCCTTGGGGCTTCCACGGGCCTCGCCGCGTCCTTTCACGTGTCCTCACCGGTCCCGCACTGCGCCGACGCAGCGGACACACTACTGGCCGAAACTCGTAGGAAGGCGATGAATGCGATGTAAACTGCGAGTCACACCTCCACGAATTCAGTAACATGTCGAGGGATGGTCTCTAAGATGCTTTAGAAGCGTTCTGGAAAGATGTTGATCCACGCACCTTGCAGTCCTACCTTGCGTAATTGGTGCTAGGTTCATCGAGCATACGCGAGTGTCACCAGCACCCCGTAAGCTCTCTGTGGGGGAACGGCGGTTGACGAACTAAGCAGCGAGGTCATCAGTCCCTCGGCCAAAAAGTACACTTCGCAACACAATTAAAGGATCACTTTCTTCGAAACCCCTTAATTGGGCCACGACGGAATAGCCGAGCGGTCTAAGGCGCTGCAGTCATGGACTGTGCGGCTGGTCCCGACGGAGGTTCGAGTCCTCCTTCGGGCATGGGTGTGTGTGTTTGTCCTTAGGATAATTTAGGTTAAGTAGTGTGTAAGCTTAGGGACTGATGACCTTAGCAGTTAAGTCCCCTAAGACTTCACACACATTTGAACTTTTTTTTTTTTTTTTTTTTTTTGAAACCCCTTAATTGTCTCTCACTGCGGGGCACAAGTTTGAAATTTGGGTCAAAGGTACCTACAATCTTCCTCTGCGACGGTGCAAAAGGGTAGCCGACTGTGGCGTCACCCTAAGGCTCACGACGCTTCAAACAGCACGGTGTCGACACGTGCGAATGAAGGCCAGAGCTAGAAGTTGACGGTGTTTTAATGATGTCACACTGGCACCAAGTTTCACCAAAACATGTTCCAACGAATTGTAGCTCATCTGCCGTGCGCCCACATTCTCCAGTTTGCTGCTCTGCCAGTACTTCTTGCTGGCTGCTATCTTTCGTTTGAGGGCGAAGTTTTGCCGGATGGTGTCTTGTGCAGCAGACATAGAGAACACAAACATTTGCTCTCTCTCTCTCTCTCTCTCTCTCTCTCTCTCTCTCTCTCCAGTGTGTGTGGGATGCTCATGATGTTTACCCATATCAAATATGGGTGCCAGTGCGCGACGAAGGAAGGGGCATTTCTCATTTTCGTTCACCCGCCAGCAGCTTTACATATCAGACGTGTACGGCATTTATAACCTTCTAATGCATACTGCGGTAACAAGGCAGCAGCTGGACCGCGTCCCCAACAGAAATGTGGGGACCGATGCTGCGTGCACTTACGGAGCACTAATCGGGGTATAGTTTTTCTTTGCGTTTCTATACCATGCCAGTGGCGGCGGTAACAGCAGAGCTCAGAGAAATTTTTTTTGGTGTGATTTATGGCGTTTATACAAAGTGAAGCACTTGTTCATTAAAACAGTGTTACAGTGATGTCATTGTTTTTAACCCACTGATAATTCGGGCAGAAGTTCTTCATAGACTTGACACTTAGCAAGAGCATATTTATCGTAATGCGTTGATTGTTTGCTTAACGTGGGGTAACGGTGTAATTGTTAAAAATATTGTATCTTGCTAATTGTTAAAGTCTACACTTATGTGTATTATTTGAAAGTGGGAATTTATGGAATAATGTCAGAAAGTCAACCAAAAAATTTAACAAATTGTGAATAACAATGGAAGGTGGTTATACTTTGGGGTGCCAGACTTCTCCATGACACTGTTACAATGACGTCTTTGTTTTTTAACACACACACTAGTAATGCAGGGAAAAATTTCTCGTAGACTTGGTCCGCAGCAATAGTTTAAATACTGCACTGCAAATTGGAAACATTATTTTCTTTTTTTTGTGATTTCAGCTAACATCGTAGGGTGTACACATATGTACAAATATACACTGCGCTGCAGAATGAAAATTTCATTCTTGATACACGTCGTTCTTTACCTACGTCAGTTAGTTACGATGCACCATAAATTCTACGTACATAAGTACAACAATCATTGAAATTCATACATTCCCAACTGATATACATTGTCATTCCTCACATGACTAAAGTCACTCTATATTATAATATTTCAGAAATAACTGTTCTCTGTATTCCTTAAATTCATTCTGTGTCACATTCAAACCAACAGCAGGGACAAAATATACAAGGTAAGTCAAAAAAGACTTTACAACTTTGGAATGATATAGAAATTTATTGAAATGCGTTACAGAATCGGTAGATGGGTCATTCTATAGCAAACAACCCCAAGTTTGATTCACGTAGTGCATCAGTACTCTATTTCGCCACCAGGAGCGCCAGCGTGGTGCGCAATTAAAATTTCTACTTTTACTGGTGCGGAGCGTGCTCGCTGTGTGTTATGAACTCGCAACATCTCATTTCCTCATAGAAATTCGGGGTTTCCTGGATAATCGCTTGACAGGTCTATGGATTGGCCGTGAAGGAGCAATCGCAATGGCCACCTCGATCACCAGACTAGACACCATTGGATTTCTTTCTCAGGGTTTCATTACAAACCGTGTGTGTGTTCCTCCCTACCAAACAATTTAGCCGAACTGAAAAATCGAATTCACGCCGTCGCACAACTTACGCCCGATTTTCTGCAAGGAGTGTGGGAAGAAATTGATTACAGTGGAATGTTTGCCGCATCACAAATGGTATTCACATCGAACCAAAATGACACTTGACACTTACGTTAAACTTGAAGTTTTTTGCTACAAAATGACACAGCTATTGACTATGTAAGTTATCTCAATAAATTTCTACGTCTTTCCGAAAAGTTGTATAATTCCTTTTTGAGTCACCATATATAGGTATTCCATCTATAAATTCTGCTTCTACAGATTTTACACTTCTGAGGGCAATATTAGGATTTATGAACACACAAATTTACACGCTGTTCTAAATCCTTCTCACATACACTATGCCCACTTAAATAGCTTACAGAGTCATAGAATGCAGCTTAGACATGTGGACACCAACGACTCAACCTGTCTGTAGCAACAGATAACACACGTTTTAGGGCACGTAATTTCGTAACACTAAAATGACGTAAGTAAACGGAGGAGTCCCTGGATATTAGTTTGAGAGCTGCGTCCCTATACACAATAAATATGTAGATGTCTACGGGAGTAAGAGATGGGTAACACTCTGTTGTGATCTGAGCACTGATGTATTCAATCATGCTACATAGATAATTCAACTCCATCAAAGAAAACTGCGTTTTCAACCGCTGAATATTCTTAATTTCAGTTATTACGCCAAAGTCACTATCCGTTGCTAATTTTAGATTCAGTGTTTCAATCCGCTGGCAGTCGCATTAAGTATTGGCGATGAGCAGTATTTTGAAAGCACTCAGCTGTGGCTTGGCGAGTTGATGAAACATCAGATGGCTGCTCCGACATCCTCTCGTGCCGCTGTTGCTGGGGTGCATACATTGACTAAGTTACCTGATCCAATATTATTGGTATGTGCTGCTGCTATGGTTGTGTATATGACAGAATCTCTATAACCTGCGTGTCCTGGTCCACCACTTCAACTAGTGCCTTATTATGGGCCCATTATGTTGTTGCAAAAAGTAACAAAACGTACGTAGAAGATACATAAAATATATTAACAGATTAATAATAATAATAATAATAATAATAATAATAATAATAATGAGAGATGGATGGACTAATAACTAAAGACTTCATATTCTTTCTAAAGTGGCCGGAGACACTGACAGATCTCTGCTCGCACTTCATGCTCCTTTCATTATGTCGTACAGATATCGAATGATGAAACACACACAAACACACACAATTCCGTTTGCCGCCATTTTTTAGTTACGCCATAGCCCAAAAGGAGCGACATGTGGAGAGGGGGGGGGGGTGTTTGGCGGAACACATGATATGTTTCAGGGTATCCTCCCCCCCCTGCCCCCAGAGTTGTGGGTGAAAATCTTGATGTTACAAATTTATTATAATTAATCCCCAATACGTCTTTTATAGAGAGACGACTCGTTATGCATACAAAAATTCCCTTGCTAGAGAATTCAAAGCTTATCTCTCCACATAAAAAAATTCTCTTCAGTACCAAATAATATGTAAGACCCTGTTACAGTGACGTCTTTGTTTTGTAACACACACTAGTAATTCAGGGAAAAGTTTCTCGTAGACTTGGTCCGCAGCAAGAGTTTAAATACTGCACTGCATATTGGAGACATTATTTTCTTTTTTTTGTCATTTCAGCTAACATTGTAGGGTGTACATAAATGTACAAATATACACTGCGCTGCAGAATGAAAATTTCATTCTGGATACACGTCGTTCTTTACCTGTGTCAGGTAGTGACGATGCACACACGCGCCCACCTCACGCATGTGCGTGTGAAGCCCATGCTAGTAGTTACGCTTTTTCTTTGGTAGACCATAACATCCTTATATTAAGTCCGGAATACCGAAAGATGTACTGCTCAAAATATGTATCAACGTCCGGCATGTTAACTCTATTTTGATGCAGGTGGCACCTATGGTCTTAGTTCATAACCGGAGCATTTCGCTTTCAATGTACGCAGCAAGTAAAGTCGTTTGCCGTCTGTCGGGTGTGATGCATTACAGTACCAGGTGTCCCCTCAGAAAGAAGCGAGTACCTGTGTCCCATTGTTCTCTAGCGAGGTACACAGACAGCAGTTGACATTTGTGGAAGTCTTATTCAACCAAGAACATGCAGTACATCATCTTAATGCAGTGCAAGAAGGATGGACTTCCCATCGTGCTGCTGTCGATGCCAATGTCAAGCCATCTGTCACCCATAGCTTGCCGTCACGCTATAGGGTGGTGGTGGTTAGTGTTTAACGTCCCGTCGACAACGAGGTCATTAGAGACGGAGCGCAAGCTCGGGTTAGGGAAGGATTGGGAAGGAAATCGGCCGTGCCCTTTCAAAGGAACCATCCCGGCATTTGCCTGAAACGATTTAGGGAAATCACGGAAAACCTAAATCAGGATGGCCGGAGACGGGATTGAACCGTCGTCCTCCCGAATGCGAGTCCAGTGCGCTATAGGGAGACAGGTCAGCATACAAGGGGAGTTGGACAAGGTTGCTGACGCATTACAACCCAACGTGCATACCGATATCTGGCCATCTCTATGTTGCGGCGCTGTACGGCTATAGCCAGAGCAGTGCAAGATGATCTCAGAAGGCCCACTGGAGCCACTGTGTCCGACCAGACTGTAAGGAACAGGTTACGAGAAAGGAACATACGGCACAGACATCGTGTTCGAGTACCCTGCTTGACACGACAGCACCTCGCAGCTGGTCTACAGTTCTGCTGTCCCCATGTCACCTGGCAGTTTCTGGTGAAACGTGTGATTCACAGAAGAGTCTAGATTTTCTCGAAAGCAAGGTAATGCCCGTGCTCGTATGTGGAGACGCCATAGTGAGAGGTACCTTCGAAATGCTGACCAGGAAATCGGTAGATTCGGCCAAAGTTCTGTGATGGTGTGGGGAGGCATCAGTGTTGATAGTCGTACGGATCTTGTTCTCCATGGTCGCATCATCGGCAGGCAGTACATTCAACAGCTTCTGTTAGATCATGTGGTGGCTGTTGCATACGGTGGCAGCCCTGAATTCCTTCTCACGCGCGATTGTGTCAGGGCCCATGTGGCGGCTGTCACCAGTGATGTCCTGCGAATCCTGGATACTGCAGTAATGCAATGGCCAGTAGTGAGTCCCGACCTAAACCTTATCGAGATTGTGTGGGAGACGCTTGACACACGTGTTCGTGGTCGTCCTGTTCCACCACAGACTCTCCAAGAACTCTCGAGGGCCCACTGAAGAGTGGGAACGGATACCACCGGGTGACCTCCGCAAACTTGTGAGCAACATGTCAGGTAGGTGTCAGGCGGTGATAAACGCTCGCGGACTGCATGAACGTTGTTGAATCTCTTAAGTCCAGTGAAAAGCACCCAAGATGACGGGATGAGTGATTGCTTCCACACTGATTTCGACACCTGTCGGTCAGTTCTTTTCTCGTTATGTAAATGAACGAGGGTGTAATGATTTTTTGTTGTGCACTTTATTTATAGAAGATAATGGGGATTGCAGAAGTGTCCGATTCCACCCGTCTGCTTTGACCCATGACGTCATCAATATGGGGGAAACCGCTATTCCAAGTGTCTCCAATATGGAGCCTATAATATCACTACATACACACGGCAACAAACACTAAAATACGTATAAATAAGACAATAACATCTCCCTTCAAACATATGATCAAACTAACAGGACAATTGAGGGATATTGGGGGTTTTAGGGGGGCACAAACTAAATATAACACTAAAAAAGAAAAAAAAAGCACACCACGATCCCAAAACACACAAAATGACGAATAAATAAATAAATAAATAAAAACACAAAATCTACAGGAATCGGACACTTCCTTTGACCTATATAGGTCAACCGCAGCTGACGATACCAGAACACCAACACCAACAGCAAAAACTACGAAAATTGGAATCAGATATTTCCCTTGACCAAAGATGATGGTACCAAATCACTAATACCTACATATAAAAACACGAAAATTGAAGTCGGTCATTTCTCTTGACCTGTACAGGTCAACCATAACTATTGATACGAAGAAACCACAAACTACGAAAAACAAAACCAAAACCACACCACCTCAAAAATTCAAAAGTCAAACATCCCTACGTAAATTAAAACACATTCAATACACAATAAGTACACAAAACATTACAACTCGAGAAAAATAGACCCAAAAAGCAAATACTTACCACCAACAAATTTCGGCGCTGCGGAGTACGTCGGCCATTCCAAAGAAACACACACACACACACACAGGGCGCCATTAAACACAACAAGACGACATCTACAAACACAACAAGCTCATAAACTCCGCTCCGTAATGACGTCACACACCACAACACCCTTACGTCATGGGTCAAAGCAGACGGGTGGAAGCGGACGCTTCCGTTGACCCTTGTTGCCCTAATTCTTTTGAGCAGTATATTTGTCGCTTCTTGTAATTCCAAGTCTTTGAAGAACTTGCTACAGGAAACTCAAATTTCTTAGATTGTACGGTAATTGTATTTATTTGTTTCATATTTACAAGTTTGTTTATTTGTTTCACTCTCTCCCTGAAGCGCATGACACACAATGACAATATTATCCCCGACGTCTTGTGTGCAGTGTTTCGACGTGCTAAAATCTCCCGGCTGTACAAACAGAGGGCGGCCCGTGTTGACCAAACTGTGAAACACGCTGACAGCAGCATACGTATCCCTGCATACGTATGGCAGTTTACTGTTGACGTAACGATTCGGTAACTTCTGAATACTATTCTTTCTGCCTTTCAAACAAACATTTTCTTTGCGTTCTGCGACGCAGAATTCGTGGAATAACCGGCGCAGATGAGATTAAGATGTTGTCTGTACGAAAATAACTAATCTAACACAAATGTGGTAGTTCAATTATTAAAATTTTCTTAAATTAATCTCATAAATCATGGTGCCAAACATCACTGTCCACAATTTGGGGTTACATTTACTTACACACTGTTATCACATTTATTCTTCTTTTTTTTTAATGCTAGTTATGTCCGCAACTCGTGGTCTCGCGGTAGCGTTCTCGCTTCCCGAGCACGGTGTCCTAGATTCGATTCCCGGTGGGGCTAGGGATTTTCCCCTGCCCCGAGATGACTGGGTGTTGTTGTGTCGTCTCCATCGTCATTATCATTCGTCCCCATTATGGTCGGAGGAAGGCAAAGGCAAACCACCTCCATTAGGACCTTGCCTAAAACGGCGATGCGGGTCTCCCGCATCGTTCCCCTACGCTCTGTCAATAAGCATGGGACTTCATTTCCATTTCCAGTGCTAGGTACAACGTTAGAGATTAGCCGAAGACTCTGATAATACCAGAGTACACCATCTAATAAATATCTGTCAGTTGGTACAGACTTTACCCTATGACTTACTAGCAGAAGTTTGTGGTTATTTTTATCTAGAAAGAGGAAAATTCAAATGTGTGTGAATTCCTAAGGGACCACAAATGGTTCAAATGGCTCTGAGCACTATGGGACTTAACTACTATGGTCATCAGTCCCCTATAACATAGAACTACTTAAACCTAACTAACCTAAGGACATCACACACATCCATGCCCGAGGCAGGATTCGAACCTGCGGCCGTAGCAGTCGCGCGGTTCCGGACTGCGCGCCTAGAACCGCTAGACCACCGCGGCCGGCTAAGGGACCACACTGCTGAGGTCATCGGTCCCTAGACGTACACACTACTGAAACTAACTTATGCTAAGAACAATACACACCCATGCCCGAGGGAGGATTCGAACCTCCAGCGGAAGGGGGCCGGCCAATCCGTGACATGGCGCCTCAAATCGCGCGGCCACTCCACGCGGCGAAGCGGAAACGTGGGTGTGTGTAATGAGCGATATATTTTGTGGATCGTTTAGCAGGGAGGCGGATACAATAAATTAAAAAAAAATCAGTAACGCAAATAGATCGTTGAAGTTGCATATGGATTAATTTATAGCAATCAAAGAGTCTTTGTTCGGCAGTACTTTCTATTGTTTGTGGTATCTTGCATTAGATTTACAGGGCTCTATTGTAACTAGCCGGTTCTCAAGAGAGAGAAAGACGAACTTACCAATTCAACAGCGACGTGTTTAGAAAAGTACCGTACTTTTAAAGCCAGCAGTTGTATTTACAGTTGGTTAATCCAAACTTAACAAAACTTAATAGCACATAGCAAACAGCATGAGGCCACGAAGTTAGTAAATTATACAAAATCATCGAAGAGATACCAACACATAGCCGCTATGAGCACACTAAAATAAGTCTAATTTCATTTTTTTGCAGTTCCGGCTACAAATAACAGCATTTAGTGCTCATAACCTACTGATGGGGAAACTGCAAGTTAATCCCGCCCAACAACTGAAGAGAAGACGCTATTACTTCAGCTGCAGCTGGCAGAAGTGACTGCGCTCTTTGAGTTCGATGTTGAAATCACCGTCGACTACAAATAAACGTCTCCTCATAAGCAAACCTCCAAGCGTCTGCAAATCGGACTCCTGTTCGTACATAACTCTTGGGAAAGACGAAACGTACGTACTTAGCGAGTGAAGAATATGTTTTGCAAGTGCAAGAAAAGAGCTGGGAATGAACTATGTAGGAAGCTGAATTCTCTACGAGGGAGTCATAGTGTGAACCAACTACAGAGATTTGCTGAACGACTAAATAAACCTTTAATATCCTTAGCTATTTGTCGTAACAGCGTCAGGTTATTGTTTCGTATTCGCCAAACACAGAAGCATTTCCGTCGAGGCAAATGTGTCACGCCATTTTATTTCGGAAAGTTTACGGACCTTTAATGTGGTTGCTGCTGTTAAATCTCTTAGTACGAACCATGTAGTTCTTATACTACAGGGGTCCGCATTATTATTATTATTGTCTCTGTCACACACACACACACACACACACACACACACACACACACACACACACGCACACGCACAAACACGACACACACACACACACACACGCACAAACACGAAACACACACACACACACACACACACACACACACTGAACTGACAAGGTTGTCCCAGAAATAAATTTAATAATACCTCAGTCTGAACAACGTTTTCGGGATGTTTTCTTTGGTTGTAAGACAAATCTACGTCTACATTTATACTCCGCAAGCCACCCAACGGTGTGTGGCGGAGGGCACTTTACGTGACACTGTCATTACCTCCCTTCCAAGTTTCAGTCGCGTATGGTTCGCGGGAAGAACGACTGCCGGAAAGCCTCCGTGCGCGCTCGAATCTCTCTAATTTTATATTCGTGATCTCCTCGGGAGGTATAAGTAGGGGGAAGGTATAAGTAGGGGGAAGCAATATATTCGATACCTCATCCAGAAACGCACCCTCTCGAAACCTGGACAGCAAGCTACACCGCGATGCAGAGCGCCTCTCTTGCAGAGTCTGCCACTTGAGTTTGCTAAACATCTCCGTAACGTTATCACGCTTACCAAATAACCCTGTGACGAAATGCGCCGCTCTTCTTTGGATCTTCTCTATCTCCTCTGTCAACCCTACCTGGTACGGATCCCACACTGATGAGCAATACTCAAGCATAGGTCGAACGAGTGTTTTGTAAGCCACCTCCTTTATTGATGGGCTACATTTTTTAAGGACTCTCCCAATGAATCTCAACCTGGCACCCGCCTTACCAACAATTAATTTTATATGATCATTCCACTTCAAATCATTCCGTACGCATACTCCCAGATGTTCTACGGAAGTAACTGCTACCAGTGTTTGTTCCGCTATCATATAATCATACAATAAAGCATCCTTCTTTCTATGTATTCGCAATACATTTCATTTGTCTATGTTAAGGGTCAGTTGACACTCCCTCCACCAAGTGCCTATCCACTGCAGATCTTCCTGCATTTCGCTACAATTTTCTAATGCTGCAACTTCTCTGTATACTACAGCATCATTCGCGAAAAGCCGCATGGAACTTCCGACACTATCTACTAGGTCATTTATATACATTGTGAAAAGCAGTGGTCCCATAACACTCCCCTGTGGCACGTCAGAAGTTACTTTAACGTCTGTAGACGTCTCTCCACTGAGAACAACATGCTGTGTTCTGTTTGTTAAAAACTCTTCAATCCAGCCACACAGCTGGTCTGATATTCCGTAGGCTCTTACTTTGATTATCAGGCGACAGTGCGGAACTGTATCGAACGCCTTCCGGAAGTCAAGGAAAATAGCATCTACCTGGGAGCCTGTATCTAATATTTTCTGGGCCTCATGAACAAATAAAGCGAGTTGGGTCTCACACGTTCGTTGTTTCCGGAATCCATGTTGATTCCTACAGAGTAGATTCTGGATTTCCAGAAATGACATGATACTCGAGCAAAAAGCATTTTCTAAAATTCTACAACAGATCCATGTCAGAGATATAGGCCTATAGTTTTGCGCATCTGCTCGACGACCCTTCTTGAGAACTGGAACTATCTGTGCTCTATTCCAATCATTTTGAACTTTCCGTTCCTCTAGAGACTTGCGGTACACGGCTGTTAGAAGGGGGCAAGTTCTTTCGCGTACTCTGGGTAGAATCGAATTGGTAACCCGTCAGGTCCAGCGGACTTTCCTCTGTTGAGTGATTTCAGTTGCTTTTCTATTCCTTGGACACTTATTTCGATGTCAGCCATTTTTTCGTTCGTGCGAGGATTTAGAGAAGGAACTGCAGTGCGGTCTTCCTCTGTGAAACAACTTTGGAGAAAGGTGTTTAGTATTTCAGCTTTACGCATGCCATCCTCTGTTTCAATGCCATTATTATACCAGAGTGTCTAGATATGCTGTTTCGATGCACTTACTGATTTAACGTAAGACCAGAACTTCCTAGGATTTTCTGTCAAGTCGGTACATAGAATTTTACTTTCGAATTCACTGAACACTTTACGCATAGCCCTCCTTACGCTAACTTTGACATCGTTTAGCTCCTGTTTGTCTGAGAGGTTTTGGCTGCATTTAAATTTGCAGTGAAGCTCTCTTTGCTTTCGCAGTAGTTTCCTAACTTTGTTGTCGAACCACGGTGGGTTTTTCCCGTCCCTCACAGTTTTACTCGGCACGTACCTGTCTAAACCGCGTTTTACGATTGCCTTGAACTTTTTCCATAAGCACTCAACATTGTCAGTGTCGGAACAGAAATTTTCGTTTGGTCTGTTAGGAAGTCTGAAATCTGCCTCCTATTACTCTTGCTAAACAGATAAACCTTTCTCCCTTTTTTTATATTCCTATTTACTTCCATATTCAGGGATGCTGCAGCGGCCTTATGATCACTGATTCCCTGTTCTGCGCTTACAGAGTCGAAAAGTTCGGGTCTGTTTGTTATCAGTAGGTCCAAGATGTTATCTCCACGAGTCGGTTCTCTGTTTAATTGCTGGAGGTAATTTTCGGATAGTGTACTCAGTATAATGTCACTCGATGCTCTGTCCCTACCACCCGTCCTAAACATCTGAGTGTCCCAGTCTATATCTGGTAAATTGAAATCTCTACATAAGACTATAACATGCTGAGGAAATTTATGTGGAATGTATTCCAGATTTCTCTCAGTTGTTCTGCCACTAATGCTGCTGAGTCGGGAGGTCGGTAAAACGAGCCAATTATTAACGTAGCTCGGTTGTTGAGTGTAACCTCCACCCATAATAATTCACAGGAACTGTTCCTTTCTATTTCACAACAGGATAAAATACTGCTAACAGCGACAAACACACCACCACCGGTTGCATGCAATCTATCCTTTCTAAACACCGACTGTGCTTTTGTAAAAGTTTCGGCAGAATTTATCTCTGGCTTCAGCCAGCTTTCTGTACCTGTAACGATTTCAGTTTCGGTACTTTCTATCAACGCTTGAAGTTCCGGTACTTTACCAACGCAGCTTCGACAGTTTACAATTACAATACCGATTGCTGCTTGGTCCCCGCATGTCCTAACACCCTTTGAGGCTGTTGCCCTTTCAGTACTTGCCCGAGGCCATCTAACCTAAGAAAACCGCCCAGTCCACGCCACACAACCCCTGCTACCCGTGTAGCCGCCTGCTGTGTGTAGTGGACTCCTGACCTATCCAGCGGAACCTGAAACCCCACCACCCTTTGGCGCAAGTCTAGGAATCTGTAGCCCACACGATCGCAGAACCGTCTCAGCCTCTGATTCAGACCCTCCGCTCGGCTTTGTACCAAAGGTCCGCAGTCAGTCCTGTCGACAATACTGCAGATGGTGAGCTCTGCTTTCATCCCGCTAGCGAGCCTAGCAGTCTTCACCAAATCAGATAGCCGCCGGAAGCCAGCGAGGATTTCCTCGGATCCATAGCGACACACATCATTAGTGCCGACATGAGCGACCACCTGCAGATGGGTGCACCCTGTACCCTTCATGGCATCCGGAACGACCCTTTCCAAATCTGGAATGACTCCCTCCGGTATGCACACGGAGTGCACATTGGTTTTCTTCCCCTCCCTTGCAGCCATGTCCCTAACGGGCCCCATTACGCGCCTGACGCTGGAGCTCCCAACTACCTGTAAGCCCACCCTTTGCGACCGCCCGGATCTTGTAGGCTGAGGGCCAATCTCTAGAACAGGACAAGCAGCCATGTCCGGCCGAAAATCAGTATCAGTCGGAGACAGAGCCTGAAAGTGGTTCGTCAGAAAAACTGGAGAGGCCTTCCGTTCAGCCCTTCGGAATGTCTTTCGTCCCCTGCCACACCTCGAGACGACCTCCCACTCTACCACAGGTGAGGGGTCAGCCTCAATGTGAGCAGTATCCCGGGCAGCCACAGCCGTAGTCCGATCGGGGAATGCGTGGGACGAGCTGGCCGTGCCCGACAAACCGCCGTCCGGACCCACACAGTTATGCCCATTGGCAACAGCCTCAAGCTGTGTGACCGAAGCCAACACTGCCTGAAGCTGAGCAAATGCCGTAATTGGTAATCCCCTCCTATTCATCGCCAACTGAGAACCCCTATGCCTCTCTCCTAGCCTAGTATTTGGGTGAAAACACATGAGGTGCTAAATTAAAAAAAAAGCCCATTCTACCCCTTAGAGTACGGAGTAAAGTGCACAAAATAAATTAATACGCCTCGGTAATTCCCGGCGCCCTGTACTCGTCATCAATGTAAACTTCAGTTACACTAATCTATAATGACTTGGATAGCATTTACAATTAGGTGCAAATGAACAGCGTACTTTTCATTCATTTCTGTGCTCCAAATAACCAAACTGCACGATGATGGTTACGGAGACGCTTACAGGGCTTTGGATGTGCAAAAAACGCAAATCACGCGGTATGTGGTACTGACATGATTGGCTCCATAATATGTGCGAAAAAACGGCAGTGAACGATAGTGATTAAGCGACATGGGTATGTTACCAAATTGCAGCTGCTACTGTAGTGAAAACACTACAACGTGGCAGTTTTAGGCGAGGTATGTTTTGAACTATGATTACGTAAGATAACGGAAGAGATCGGGCCAGAACTATCTCGTTTACGACACCGCCAACATCAGCAAGTATTTGCTTCGTAGCCCTTACGTCATTACACCGATTGACAATTGATAGAGAACAAGTGACACTTTCTACGGAGCACTGCCAGTTGCTACAGCACAACCCCACCAATGGCAGGAAAAGGAAATGTAGAGGGCGAGAAGTGACGAAGTGTCAACAACTGTGGCTACAGTAATGGGTGTGTCCAAAAAGGAGATCTCGTGATAGAAAAAGGGCGCTTAAGGTGGAAATGCTATACGAAACCATGCCGTTGGTCGTAGACGGACCGCCACATCGTGTGGCCCCTAGTGGCGAAAAGGAACGGCATCTTACTCACAGGCAGGTCGCTGTAGACCTTGCAAACCGATACCGGCACGTTGTGTCTCTGCCGGAATCATTTCGCGGCGGTTAAATCAGGCTGGTTTGTATGCTCGGAAGCCTGTTAAATGTATACCACTTCAACCATGCCATCGTTGATAAGGAATTGATTGGCGAAGGGAGAACGCTGGTTGGGCTCCGAGTGACTGTCTTCGATGAATGCCTCTTCACTTTGGCAAGTGATACTGGCCACTGTGTGGAGAGGGAGGGAGAGAGAGAGAGAGAGAGAGAGAGAGAGAGAGAGAGAGAGAGAGAAACACGTGACACACCGCAGAATGGTCGTGAACGTCATTTGTATGGGCCTAGGCGTTATGGTGTGGGCATACATTACGCACAGTGGCCGAACACCGCTGCACATCTTTGCGCGAGCTACCATTACAGCGCAGTGGTATTGCAGGAAGATTATTCTGAATCGTGTCCGTCTCTCTAGGGGTGCGGTAGGTCCAGACTTTCAGTTTAAGGACAATGTCCGTTCACACAGGACCTATGATGTACCGAACACACTGGAAAGTGAAGGTACTGAAAGTTTGGAAAAACTTGCGAACCGTAAACCAAAATCACATTGAGCATGCATGGGATGCTCCTGGAAGACGTGTTTCTCAACGAACACCCTCTCCCCGAACCGTGCAAGAAATTAAAACCATTTAGCGAGAGGCGTGAAACAATATCCCCAAGGAAGCAACAGTTTAGTAGCCAATACGAATAACAGGTGCAAAATGTACGTTAGTGACCGTGGAAGGCATATTCGTTACTGAGAGTCCGATATCCACCTTTATGTTGGGAGTCTGACCTGTGTCAAATACGGTTGTTGATTATGTCTGTTATCCCGCTGTTTTCATGTGGTGAAATCTGTACGATTTTTCGTTATAAATATACTATTCCACCTCTATTACGTATATACTATTTCGTGTCCTCCATCATTGCCACTGGTTAGTCCTGTACAACAATGTCTCTATTCCTTAGCAATACTCTCATTCGGGAGGACGACGGTTCAATCCCGCGTCCGGCAATCCTGATTTAGGTTTTCCGTGATTTCCCTAAATCGCTCCAGGCAAATGCCAGGATGGTTCCTTTGAAAGGGCACGCCGACTTCCTTCCCCGTCCTTCCCTAATCCGATGAGACCGATGACCTCGCTGTCGCCGGCCGTTGTGGCCGAGCGGCTCTAGGCGCTTCAGTCTGGAACCGCGCCGACCGCTACGGTCGCAGGTTCGAATCCTGCCTCGGGAATGGATGTGTGTGATGTCCTTAGGTTAGTTAGGTTTAAGTAGTTGTAAGTTCTAGGGGACTGATGACCTCAGATGTTAAGTACCATAGTGCTCAGAGCCATTTGAACCACCTCGCTGTTTGGTCTCCTCCCCCAAAAAACAAAAAACAACAAATCTTAGCAATAGTAACGTTCTGTTTCTCTAAATTTATCACATTTCCATACTGTACTAATGAGCATAGGTTACGATTCTGAAAGAAACCAATGATAGTACAGGCTGTCCGGTCGAAAACTAACAATCTTAATCGATTCGTGTCTTACTCATAGCATGGTTTTTGAAAGAAGCGTTCAAGAAAACCAATGTGTTAGGCATGAGGCATTTATGTTATCGTAGTTTGCAGTCAGCGGCTGGCGCAGCGGAAAGAGTACGGAACGGTAAATGCGAGGGTTGTGGGGTCGAGTCCCTATGCAGAAACTTTATTTTTATTTTCAGGTTTTTCGTTGCATGCACTGCAAATATACAGAAATAATGCTCAATATACAGTACTTATTAATATATTCATAGAAGGCTTGGAAAGGAAAGGCAAAGGATAATTTGGGATTGCATACTGCTGTCAGGCTTCGTTGGTGAAACACCAGCGGACTACCAAGTCACATATATAATGCTTTTCTGTTTGTTTTCATAGTTTAGTTCTTGATTTACTGGGATGGATAGGGCGTATACAAGATGACATGGACAGGATTTGTGATTGGTGTAAAGAATGGCAGCTAACTCTAAATATAGATAAATGTAAATTAATGCAGATGAATAGGGAAAAGAATCCTGTAATGTTTGAACACTCCATTAGTTGTGTAGCGCTTGACACAGTCACGTTGATTAAATATTTGGGCGTAACATTGCAGAGCGATATGAAGTGGGACAAGCATGTAATGGCAGTTGTGGGGAAGGCGGATAGTCGTCTTCGGTTCATTGGTAGAATTTTGGGAAGATGTGGTTCATCTGTAAAGGAGGCCGCTTATAAAACACTAATACGATCTATTCTTGAGTACTGCTCGAGCGTTTGGGATCCCTATCAGGTCGGATTGAGGGAGGACATAGAAGCAATCCAGAGGCGGGGTGCTAGATATGTTACTGGTAGGTTTGATCATCACGCGAGTGTTACGGAAATGCTTCAGGAACTCGGATGGGAGTCTCTGGAGGAATGGAGGCGTTCTTTTCGTGAATCGCTACTGAGGAAATTTAGAGAACCAGCATTTGGGGCTGACTGCAGTAGAATTTTACTGCCGCCAACTTATTTTCGCGGGAAGACCACAAAGATAAGATAAGAGAGATTAGGGCTCATACAGGGGCATATATGCAGTCATTTTTCCATTGTTCTGTTTGGGAGTGGAACAGGGAGAGAAGATGCTAGTTGTGGTACGAGGTACCCTCCGCCACGCACCGTATGGTGGATTGCGGAGTATGTATGTAGATGTATGCGTGCTGTGTGTGGACGCAGGAGGAGCTGACGGCAGTTCGCGGACAGTTGAGGATACTTATAACCACAGTGAGCTGTCTACAAGCTGCTGCCTCAGGGTGTGACCGCAGTGGAGAAACTGACGCGTCGCATGGAACACTTCACGTGCTGCTTGTTTAACCCGTGGGCTCCGCTGTTGGGACACCTTGCAGTGTACCCGACATGGGGAATCCGCGCTCTCTGCGGATTGAGTGACGGGTTGTTACACGGTCGCGTGGAGAGTCAATGTGGAGGCTCGTCGTCTGTCCCCACCCATTCACGCTGCTAGAGTGGACAGGTGGCCGCTCCTTCAGGAGGGTTCGAGCGGGCACACGGGGTGAGGGGTAAAATAATAATAATTCCCGTGGAGGCCCGGGAAAAGAATAGGCCTCCGGTATGTTCTGCCAGTCGTAAAAGGCGACGAAAAGAACAAACCACTAATAGGGCTAACCCCCCTTTTAGTGTGATTATTTGGTTCAGGTCAGAACTAAAGAGGCCTCGGACAAGCGCCGTCATGGTCGGGGACGACGCTTGAACCCTATGCCCGCCCACAATGGTAACGACACTGCTAGCCAACTGGAAAATGATTCAAATCCAAATAGAGGTGTTTTGCAGGATATGCTTCCTGCAACCACCCTAGAAGGAAAACAAAGACAGAGGATGAGGTGGTCAGATGAAGTTAATCGACACCTCATGTTCTGTTATTACCAAGCAACAAACCTAGGAACCAACACAACTGGATACAGATCACAAGTATACACAACATTTATTACCAGATACCCAGAATTAAAGTTTTTAACAGAACAACGACTAGCTGATCAGATCCGCGTAATAATCAAAAATAACAGGATACCCCAGTCAGAATTAGAAAACATCAAACAACAAGTACAACAAATACTGGAACAAAATAATGTGCAATCAGAAGAAGAAGAAAATACAGTAATGGACTCAAACATCCCAGAGCAAACAAACAAAGAACAACACGCATCAATTAAACAGTCAGAGGAAAACGAAATATTAAGACAGCCACCAGAACAAGCACAAATAGAACACGAAGTGACACACATGTTAGATATAGAAGAAAAATTTCAGCTGACACATATATGGAATACAAAGACACAAATACAGACATTAGACCATTCTTGCATAGACCGCCAAATAACCCACAAGTCGAAACAACAATAAAAACTATCAACACAATCATACACAACAAAATAAATGAAAACACAACTATGGAAGAGTTACAACTACTGGTTTATATAGGAGCACTCACTACACTAAATATACACACTAGGCAGAGATCAGAACCAACCAACACACAGAAGAAACCCACAAAACCAGCATGGCAACACAGGCTACAGATCAAAATAGAAAAACTGAGAAAAGACATCGGACAGCTAACACAATTTATAACAAATGAAATGTCAGAAAAAAACGAAAAAGGTTAGGTAAAATCTCACAACAAGAAGTGATAGAGCAATTAGATGAAAAGAAGCAAAAATTACAAGCATTAGCCAAACGACTCAGAAGATACAAAAAAAGTGAAAATAGAAGGAAACAAAACCAAACATTCAACACAAACCAAAAGAAATTTTACCAGACAATAGATAACACACACATTAAAATAGACAATCCACCAAACATAACAGACATGGAACACTTCTGTAGCAACATATGGTCAAACCCGGTACAACATAACAGGCATGCACGGTGGATACAAGCAGAAACAGATACATACAAGATGATACCACAAATGCCGGAAGTGATAATTTTGCAACATGAAGTCACCCAAGCAATTAATTCTACTCACAATTGGAAAGTCCCTGGAAAAGATAAAATAGCAAATTTCTGGCTAAAGAAATTCACCTCAACACATTCACATCTAACTAAATTATTTAACAGTTACATTGCAGACCCATACACATTCCCTGATACACTTACACACGGAATAACTTATCTGAAACCTAAAGATCAAGCAGACACAGCAAACCCAGCTAAATATCGCCCCATAACATGCCTACCAACAATATACAAAATATTAACTTCAGTCATTAGACAGAAATTAATGACACATACAACACAGAACAAAATTATAAATGAAGAACAAAAAGGCTGTTGCAAAGGAGCACGAGGATGTAAAGAGCAACTGATAATAGATGCAGAGGTGACATATCAAGCTAAAACTAAACAAAGGTCGCGACACTATGTATACATTGAATACCAAAAAGCTTTTGATAGTGTACCCCACTCATGGTTACTACAAATATTGGAAATATACAAAGTAGATCCTAAATTGATACAGTTCCTAAACGTAGTAATGAAAAATTGGAAAACCACACTTAATATCCAAACAAATTCAAATAATATCACATCACAGCCAATACAGATTAAGCGTAGAACATACCAAGGAGACTCATTAAGTCCTTTCTGGTTCTGCCTTGCTCTGAACCCACTATCCAACATGCTAAATAATACAAATTATGGATACAATGTTACTGGAACATACCCACACAAAATCACACATCTGGTATACATGGATGATCTAAAACTACTGGCAGCAACAAATCAACAACTCAACCAATTACTAAAGATAACAGAAGTACTCAGCAATGATATAAATATGGCTTTTGGAACAGACAAATGTAAGAAAAATAGCATAATCAAGGGAAAACACACTAAACAAGAAGATTACATATTGGATAACCACAGCGACTGCATAGAAGCGATGGAAAAAACAGATGCCTATAAATATCTAGGATACAGACAAAAAATAGGAATAGATAATACAAATGTTAAAGAAGAACTAAAAGAAAAATATAGACAAAGACTAACAAAAATACTGAAAACAGAATTGACAGCAAGAAACAAGACAAAAGCTATAAATACTTATGCTATACCAATATTGACCTACTCATTTGGAGTAGTGAAATGGAGTAACACAGACCTAGAAGCACTCAATACACTTACACGATCACAATGCCACAAATATAGAATACATCACATACATTCAGCAACTGAAAGATTCACATTAAGCAGAAAGGAAGGAGGAGGGGGATTTATCGACATAAAAAACCTACATTATGGACAGGTAGACAATTTAAGAAAATTCTTTATAGAACGAGCAGAAACTAGCAAAATACACAAAGCAATCACTCATATAAATACATCGGCTATACCACTGCAATTTCATAACCACTTCTACAACCCTTTAGATCACATAACATCAACAGATACGAAGAAAGTAAATTGGAAAAAGAAAACACTACATGGCAAGCACCCGTATCATCTAACACAGCCACACGTCGATCAAGACGCATCCAACACATGGCTAAGAAAAGGCAATACATACAGTGAGACGGAAGGATTCATGATTGCAATACAGGACCAAACAATAAACACCAGATATTACAGCAAGCATATTATTAAAGATCCCAATACCACAACAGATAAATGCAAACTTTGCAAACAACAAATAGAAACAGTAGAGCACATCACAAGCTGATGTACAATACTAGCAAATACAGAATACCTCAGAAGACATGACAATGTAGCAAAAATAATACATCAACAGCTTGCCTTACAACATAAACTTATGAAACAACACGTTTCCGCATACAAGTATGCACCACAAAATGTACTGGAGAACGATGAATACAAATTATGCTGGAACAGAACCATGATAACAGATAAAACAACACCACATAACAAACCTGACATCATACTCACCAATAAAAAGAAGAAATTAACACAACTAATCGAAATATCCATACCCAATACAACAAATATACAAAAGAAAACAGGAGAAAAAATTGAAAAATACATCCAACTGGCTGAGGAAGTCAAAGACATGTGGCATCAGGATAAAGTTGACATCATACCAATTATACTATCAACTACAGGAGTCATACCACACAATATCCACCAGTACATCAATGCAATACAGCTACATCCAAACTTATATATACAACTACAGAAATCTGTAATTATTGACACTTGTTCAATTACCTGAAAGTTCCTAAATGCAATGTAACATATACCATACAGTTAAAAGGAAGTCACGCTTGATCAAGGTCCGCGTCGCCTTCCATTTTTAACCAGACATAACGTCTGAGACAAGAAAGAAATAATAATAATAATAATAAAAGCTCACAATTTGCAGATTAGTACCCATAGTCGATTGGGTTTTTTTGGTTTGTAACCGAGCGGAGGGTCTCAAACAGAGCCTCTGTTGATTCTGTGACGGTCATGCTTTCAGATTTCTGGACCTGAACTGTGGGGTCGAGAGTTGTAGCACTCCCGTTGATAGGTCAGGGTTGCACTATACAAAGCATGAAACTACTCGAGTGGCAGGTTTTTTAGGCTAGGCGGTAGTCTGATGTCCTCTAATGAACGCTCACCAGTCGATACGTAGAGAGCGAAATCAGATGACTTAAAAAGTAGACACACTTCGTCTGTCAAAATGTTAACATGAAATTGTCGCACTATTCGTAACGAGTCTCCTGAAGGTACTGCTCTCCAGAAAAGTTGTCACGCTGAAATTATTCTCGGAACAGAGAGTTGGCTGAAACCAGAAGTACAAAGTTCCGAAATCTTTAGCGAGACATGGAACTATATCGGAAAGGTAATTTAGACGCCATAGGAGGGGGGAGTGATCATTGCTGTCGACAAAAATATTGTGTCTATCCAGGTCGACATTGAGCCTGATTGTGAAGTTATTTGAACGCGAGTAGCAATTCTAGGTGAATTCAACTATGAGATGTTTTCAACGGCTACCTGGTTTCGTCATAACAGTTGAATAATCATTCAAGGATAGTCTAGCTCAGTAGTGCCCAGACCATACAGTATTAGTTGGAGATGACTTTAATTTACCGAGTATCGACTGGGACATCTATGGTACGGACAGTCAGTCTTGTGAAGTACTTTTGAAGACTTTTCCAAGAACTCCCTTGAACAACCATTTAGACAATCCCCACGCAATGCAAATATTTTAGACCTTGTAACTACAAACAGGTCTGGCATCATCCACGGTGTTAGTACAGAGACAGGGATTAGTGATCAATATATCATATCAACGATGGTTACTGAAGTAATCCATCAAAAAGGCTAGGAGACTACTTTATGCCAGAAACAGCAGATAAGTGCATGTAAATGTCATGTGAGTAGGGCCTCCCGTGGGGTAGACCGTTCGCCGGGTGCAAGTCTTTCGATTTGACGCCATTTCGTCGCATGGGGATGAAATGGCGATTATTAGGACAACACAACACCCAGTTCCTGAGCGGGGAAAATCTCCGACCCAGCCGGAAATTGAACCCGGGCCCTTAGGACTGACATTGTCACGCTGACCACTCAGCTACCGGGGGCGGGCAGCAGGTAAGTAACTGTTAGGATTCCATTTAGACAATGAATGGACATGATTTACTTCCAATATGGCGGACGTAGAGGAAATATGGGCAAAATGTAGACATAGTAAATTGCACTCTGGAGACGTATGAGCGAAGTAAGTGGACTACGGATGGAAGAGACCCTCCGTGGCTTATCAATCAAGTTAGGAAAATGCTGAAGAAACACAGATTGTTGTACTATCGTTTCAAAAAAGAAAGTCCAAAAGTTGATAAGCGAAAGTTAATGAAATTAGTGCGTCTTTAAGAAGATTAAAGCTGGAAGCATACAACAACTGATAGCGTCATATCTTAACGTAAGATCTTGCAGAGAGCCCGAGAAAATTCTGGTCATACATAAAATCATTAAGTGGGTTGGAGGCTTCTATCCAGTCACTCGCCGATCACTCTGGGGTGGCAACAAAAGAAAGCAAAAGGGAAGCTAAAGTTTTAAATTTCACGTTCAAGAAGTCATTGTCGCAGGACGATCGTACAAACATACCCTCGCACAGACCAGCGGATAGAGGACATAGAGATAAGAATCATTGGCGTAGGAAAGAAACTAAAAGAGATGGAAACAAATAAGTTGCCAGATCTAGACGCAATTCCAATTTGCTTTCCTTAGATAGCACCTACCGCGCATCGCTCCCGGTGCCGTCTGGAAAAAAGCGCACTTGACTCCTGTGTATTCGAAAAATAAAAAGAACGAAGCCGCATAATTACAGACCAATACCCTTAACATCCGATTGCTGCAGAATTCTTGAACACATTCTCAGTTCGAATGTAATAAATTTCCTTGAGGCAGAAAAGCTTTTGTCCACAAATCAGTATCTGAAACTGCATCACCGTCTTCTACAGATTCTGAATTTTCTGCATGCTCTACTGTAACCTCTTTCCCAGTAAGAAATTACACGATTATCCACAATTTCAGCTGCCATGGAACTATGCCACCTCTATGAAGTCTGTCTTACAGATCTGGAAGAAATATTCAATGCCATTATGATCCCTCTAACTATGGAAACCAACAAAAAACGAGTAAATAATATGCCTATTGCATTCAAGTGCGTCCGTAAATTGTTTTCGTCAAGTTGCATATTTACAGTGCACTGTCAGCGGAAATAATTTATCTTATATCAGCGACTAAGTTTTTCAAGATAATTTGAAAAAATTTTGAAATTCGTAGTAGGCTTCTATGGGACCAAACTGCTGAGGTCATCGGTCCCATAATCTGTGAAACAATACTATCAGCAGTGTTCATTCATCATTAAAAGAAGCTGCTCACAGCATATAATCAGTAAAATTAGATGTAACTGGGAAATCAACTCACGACAATTTATTTGTTTACATGTAAGGCGCGGGAAAAAAACTAGCTGTAAATATGCTTACAAACTACTACCGTGTTAATTTTATACTTTATTATACTTTATAGTGTAGGAAATGTACAGTAATTGAACTTGGTGTTGTTTACACCAGAGAAGAGATCATAACAGTAAATCCACAGGTGAGAAATGCTAGCTGAACACAAAATCAGCTCTAAAGACGATTGCCTGAAAGACCATGGGGAAATATTCATACCATTACCCACTTCTTCGCTGAAATCTCAAACTTAATGATCTAGAAACATAAAAATACTGTGAATATATTAAAACCAATAAAATCAGTTGTTTGTAGTAAATACAGTAGTAGAGAACATTTAAGACTAGTGAAAATTTTAGAATTCTATTCGAGAGTAAAATTCAGTGTGCTGGAGGATCTCAGCTACATATGATGACTTCTGCGTGATATTAACACCATCACAGTTAGGGAATCGGTTACTTGAAGATCAACGCGTTTCGTAATCACTTCTGGGCTGTTTTAGCCGATTCGACCACGCCCATATCCTTTCTCCGTAACTACATAACATTCTCATATTATCTGCCTCCCAAGTTTCAGATAAGTTTCCACCAATGTAAAAGAAAATCCTCTGATGCTTTGGTTAACTCAAGAGCTGTAACTTGCGTATTATAGGACTACTAATACCTTAATGGAGTCAGATACGCTCATTTGTTTTGCTTTGTTTCGGACTGAAGATTACACCCTTCGAATCCGTCACAAGAATGGTTGAATATTTTAACATCTCGTTAAAGTTTATGAAAAATACCTTGCCTTACATGTTGTGCTACCAAAGCCTCAGGGTCTCGCATCTCCGTTTCTGTCGACATGCTCCACGCTTCAGGAGGCGTAAGTCACGCCACTGGTTGCGTGTTCCTTAGCGCAGCGTCTGCAACCCGCCAGCTGCGATAAGATACAGCACATTCCCACGTCCGGGAAGCAGCTAGTAAACACTTGCTACTAACTACAGCGCGTAGTGCGGGGTTGTCATTACACCAGCCAGGCTCTATAACCGGAAGCAAACACGCCTACAAATCGTATTTCAGCTAGGAAACTATCCGGAAATCCGTGAACAGGCGTATAAATACGCATTAGTGTGAGATTTCGTCGTATCGCCGCCCTCATTCAAACATCGTTAACTCGGTCTGCCTGCTGTGACATCGCGAGCGTAACAGATCGATTGTATCGCATGCGTTGCTGTCACAGGCGGTAAACCGTGAATAACGAACTAAGCTATTATCCTACCGGTTCGACGCCACTGAAGTCAGACTCTGGTGTCTTCACATCTAACTGATACGGTTCACAGTATCTTTGTTTATTATCTGAGGGTGACTAATCTATCGCTCTTTATAGCTGACAGTAAAAAAAAAAAAAAAAAAAAAACCACAGGGAAGGATGCTAAAATGCTCTTTAGTATTCTACAGACACTGAGATATTTATGCTTTTTTTTTAACATTTCCTACGCCCCGTGAATAAGCGCGTTTGAAATTATTTAACAGTTTTTCTTCTTTGTATAAGAATATTGTTTCGTCAATCCCGTATTTTCTTTTGTGTGCTTCTCAGCAACTTTGTGCTATAAAATTTAGGTTTCGAATTTCGTACTGTCTTGTGTGATTTCGCTATATCTAACGATTTCCTTAAGTACTTCTTTATTTCTGTTCGCGATTTTTTATGTATAAGGAAACGTTGTTTTATTCGTCTGTTCTTGAAACTGTAGTAGTTATTACCTGAATGCATACGAGATATTCTGAGTTAATTAGCTCCGTGTGACATGTTTTTGTCTACGCGTTCGCATTTTGATTCTAAAGTTCTTCTGAGAAAGATCCTATCTTCTTTTTGGAGTTTTAAAAGTTTTTTCTTAATGTGAAATTCGATCCCAGTTATGTTTGCGATCCACATGAGGTTTCTGTTCTTCTTCTGCTTCATCACCACCACTACCACCACCACGCATTCTGACAACTGGTAGTTTCCTCCCACCATTTCTGTCACCATCTAATGCTGCAATTTTATTCTTATGTTTCCTATTATCTTCTGTCCTTGCACTGCATTATCAACAGCTACAGTCAGAATTAATTGACCGAGCGAGGTGGCGCAGTGGTTAGACACTAGACTCGCATTCGGGAGGACGACGGTTCAATCCCGCGTCCGGCCTTCCTGATTTAGGTTTTCCGTGATTTCCCTAAATCGCTCCAGGCAAATGCCGGGATGGTTCCTTTGAAAGGGCACGGCAGACTTCCTTCTCCATGCTTCCCTAATCCGATGAGACCGATGACCTTGCTGTCTGGTCTCCTTCCCCAAACAACCCAACCCAACCCAGAGTTAATTTCCTCGCAGTGTATGTCCGAATCATCCTGTTTTCCTTAACCAGGAGAGTTCTTCGTTGATTTACCCTTCCCAGAAGGTATTTCACTGTTTCCTTTATCCACTCATTATCCTCCAAATCCACATCTCCAATGCTTAAATGTTGCCTCCTTCTCTCTTTTTCAGTGTATAACTTTCATAGCCGTACAGAAGACTCTCAACGCGAAGTATTCAACCAACCTTTTTCCTAACTCGAACCTCAGTATGCTGCGTAATAAGCGCTTTCTTTTCTGAAAAGCTTCCTTTGCCGTTGCAGTTCTTGATATTATTTCTTTCTCACTCGTTCAGTTATCAGTCAGCGCGCATCTCAAATATCTAATGTGCAAACTGTTCAATTTGACCTTCTACTGTTTACGTTTTCACATATTCTTTGTCACATTCAAATGGTTCAAATGGCTCTAAGCACTATGGGACTTAACATCTCAGGTCATCAGTCCCCTTGACGTAGAACTACTTATACCTAACTAACCTAAAGACATCAAACACATCCATGCCCGAGGTAGGATTCGAACCTGCGACAGTGGCAGCAGCGCGGTTCCGGACTGAAGCGCCTAGAACCACTCGGTCACATCGGCCGGCTTGTCACATTCTCTCATCATTTACTTTTCTTCGCGGTGATTTTCATTTCGTAATCTTGCAATACTCCTCCAAATCTGGATAGTGTTCTTTGAAGAGATGTTTTTTTATTTCCAAGCAGTAACATATCTGATGCAGTTGATCTACCAGGTCCCAAGCCTTGTCCATCCTTAGCTTTTAGTGTCTTCATGCCCACGACTCGGTCACATTAATGTGGCCATCGCCTAAGTTCGACGTCAACGAGCAGAACCAGTCACAAACGGCAGTTGGCAGCACTAGCAGTGGAGGGTATAGAGAGCGTATCAGGGAGGCGCGGAAAACAGTGCAGTCGCTGTCGTAATGAGGAAAAGGTGTGGTTTATGTGAAGTCCAAAATGGCATGATCATTGGCTTTCGGGCCAAGGTTCAAATGGTTCAAATGGCTCTGAGCACTATGGGACTCAACTGCTGAGGTCATTAGTCCCCTAGAACTTAGAACTAGTTAAACCTAACTATCCTAAGGACATCACAAACATCCATGCCCGAGGCAGGATTCGAACCTGCGACCGTAGCGGTCCTGCGGTTCCAGACTGCAGCGCCTTTAACCGTACGGCCACTTCGGCCGGCTACGGGCCAAGGATAGAAGCATTTATGAAACGGCTAAAAAAATCTGTCAACTGTTAGCGCGCCGCCGTAGTTAAACGGTAAATGGCATAATGACGCTACCCAAAAACAACGCCGAGCTAACTATGATGCACCAAGGGCCGTAGATGACAGGGATCAATGACGATCGTGCAGAAGTGTATGGGCGAATAGACGTGCAACTGCTAAGCAACTGATTGTCCAAATGAAACAAGTGGACACGAATCAGTGTCTGCTCACAGCGAATGTTGCTGCGAATAGACCTCCGCTGCAGGTGACTGGTTCACACACCCATGTTGACTTCTGTTCACCGGTGACGAAGGTGGAATCTGCACGCCAATACCGCAACTGGACGCCCAAAGAGTGGCGCCAGATGAATCAAGTTTTATAGTCCAGTCAAATTGCAGATATGCCTTGCAAAAGGTGGGGTAGAAGAGTTTATTTTTTCAGCTCGTTCATATGGTTGGAAAGATTAGAAAACCGAGTTTCGCCAACAAAATTTCGCTTGGGAAAACTTTCTGCAGTCAAAAAACTTGGAAAGTTTCGGCCTTTTTCAGTTTTTTCAAAATATCTCAGTTTCATTTGCTCCTATCGCTTTAACGTCTATTGTCTTTTTTAAAGAGCACACAATTCTCTACAAATTTGATTCTTCCCATTTTTTTCTACTCCCAATATCTAAGGCGCTACAGCGCCTCAAAAATGCCAATTTTTCAAATTTTGAGCATAATGGCAAGATACCTTATTTTTTTAACACTATTTTTTCAGTTTCTGTTTGTATAGTATAAATACATTATACATCATGTTATATGTTGGAATGTACCACCACACTTTCAGGTATTCAATTTCTCTGTATGCAACATGAGGATTGCTGGGCACCCAACTATTGTGATTCTTACATCACTACCTGAAGTTCACTATGGGCCACCTCAGTCCTGGTATTTGGAAAACTATAAATATAAAAATACATCATTAAGAGACTTAGACACACACACACACACACACACACACACACACACACACACACACACACACACAACAAAATAAATTGTTTCAGGACACTGAACTATTATCAGCTGTAATAGGCGACCTAATTAGGTAGGTAATTATTCTTGTGTATAAAAGCCACACAGTTGACATTAAAAATAAATAGCTTTATTACAATTAAAATGCATTGTCAGTCACTAAAAAATGTTGACAGTTCTGAGTGTGTAATACTTGCAATATCGCAAATTAGCGCACTTGAGACAGATATGAGCATCACTTGATGGGCCAGGTTCCTCAGTGTCACCAGAAATACCTTGAGTTACGGATTCAGGGTCTGTACCTAGAGTTGATCCCAGATTGACCTCTTCTTTAAACAGCGAGTCAGCCTCAGCAAGTTCATTGATTTCGTCAGCGGTTTCCTCAACATCCTCCATAACATCGTCTTCATTGTCTTCATATAAAAATTTTGGCACGTTTTCACATTTGACCCCAATACATTTCTTGCAAATTGAAGAACATTTCAAACCCGCTTTTCTGCAGGAGCACGCTCCGTCACAGTTCAGCTTGCACGAGCATGAAACAATGTGAAGAAGTGCTTCAGGTGCTGGATCTTGGCTCATTATAACGGGTATTGGACCGTGGTCACTGTGATTCCAGCCTCATTTCTCAGGAGGTTTCCAGTTTCCCATCCAACTTTGGACTTGCTCGTAAGTCCGCAACGAAGATGTTGTGCAGCATCTAGTGTAGGTGGCAACCGTGCAAGATTCAGTTTGCTTTTTGTGGCAGACTTGGCGAATAGCTGGTACCGCAAATGGTCTAGTGTGTTGGAACTGCTGACACCTCCACTATACAATGCGATAGTAACCTGTTCTGTTGCTGTTTTTATTTCTTCACGGGTAGCATGTGGTTTATTGAACGTGCAAAGCGCTGAGGTTAGGTGTTCATTTTTCGCAACAATATTGCAGCACTTAATTTTTCCTTGGCCAAAAATAGCGGATGTTGTATCACATCCGCTAAAGGCGTGAGTGAACAGAATATATTCACTGTCAAACTTGTAAGATGCAGTGGAAAGCCACTTGTCTTCTGCATTTCCTCTTCCTGGCTTTAAGAAAAATAAGTTTTCAATGCCTTGCCCCAAACCGGCCATGAGCACAAGCAGGTCAACATCTTCTCCTACAATGACAACACTTCCAAAATCTTCGGTTCTTGAAATGACAGATGTTACAATCATAACGTCAGCATCTTCTTGTGCCTGGTGCACTTCAACGCTACACTCCAGAAATTCCTTTTTAAGAAGTGTAATCAAACGCATCTTGTTTCGTTCGTTGTACAAGAACTTCAACGTCAACCGAAGAATGTTTTTTGGACCTACGAATCCTCTCAGCACTCTTTGTGCTATATTTGTCTCCCTCACATGGATACCCATCAAATACAATAGCAAATTGAGGTCCAAATTGACGTTGTAGGTAAGAAACATAGCTTTGGGCTATTGACTTGAAGCAAACATTTCGAGTCCAAGTCACTTTGTGGATAAGGTACCCTCCATCAAAATTTCGTTTGGCATATGGCTGTCTTCACTGCTTGGTTAAAAAGTCATCAGAATTCCCTTTTCAACATAAGAAGCATTTCTCTTTGAAACTGAACTGACCTTTTTCCTGCGACCGAAGTAGCACGCCTGTTGGTTCCTGAGGATGTCGAAGGCTAGCTGCTATCATTCTCTCATTAATGTACTTCTTGTAGCATGCTTCATGCACCATCACTTCACTGAGCATTTTCAAAAAACGGGTGTGAGCAGACTCCCTGCGTTTAGCACTACAATCGATTAGTGTGCTCAGTCTTTTCTTTTTCACATTGCATCCACCACTCACCAAAGTTTTTTCGCAAATGAAACACAAATTCATGTCAGACATACTCATTTTCAGCACCACAACATATACTGAATGGAAGCGACTCCAAACTGTAGGACCATTATTGTTGTGTGCTAATAGCTGTCAGCGCGCTGTGAACAATCACTGGAGATAATGGCCTTCCGCCCGCCAAAGAATAAATACGCTTTTGTCCGCTAAAGAACAACTCCTACATACTTTTTCTTATAACTGATCATTAACGTCAATCAATTGTAGAAAATATACGGCACCTGCATGCAATCGTATTACATATTGTAACACAAATAAACTTCACGCAATCCGATGTGAATGTGTTCGTAGTTACTGAATATGATGCTGTTTGTCCTGGCCCTGCAGCAGAGTGAGATGGTAAATTTCAATGAATAACATGACGAGTAATATGTTTATACTACACAAATAGAAACTGAAATAACAGTGTTCAAAAATTAGGTAATTTGCCACTCTGCTCGAAATTTGAAAAATTGGTATTTTTTGACGCGCTGTAGCTCCTTAGATATTGGGAGTAGAAAAAAATGGTAAAAATCAAATTTGTAGAGAATTTTGTGCTCTTTAAAAAAGAAAATAGACATGAAAGCGATAGGAGCAAATGAAACTGAGATATTTTGAAAAACTGAAAAAAGTCCGTAATTTTCGAAGGTTTTTGACTGCAGAAAGTTTTCCCAAGAGAAATTTTGTTGGCAAAACTTGATTTTCTAACCTTTCCAACAATATCAACGAGTTAAAAAAATAAAATCTTCTACCCCACCTTTTGCAAGGTACAGGCTTTTTTTATGACAGTGTCACTGGACTATTATGCGTGTACTACCTGAAACACCTAAAAGCAAAAACCCTGCAACAATCGTCGGAAGGGTGCGGGCTGGCAAGGCTTATTTCAGTTGACGCGGCCGGCCGGAGTGGCCGAGCGGTTCTAGGCGCTAAAGTCTGGAATTGCGCGACCGCTACGGTCGCAGGTTCGAATCCTACCTCGGGCATGGATGTGTGTGATGTCCTTAGGTTAGTTAGGTTTAAGTAGTTCTAAGTTCTAGGAGACTGATGACCTCAGATGTTAAGTCCCATAGTGCTCAGAGCCATTTGAAACATTTTTGACTCAGTTGACGCCACATTGGGCGACTTGCGCGTCTGTGATGAGGATGAAATGATATAAGCTACCCTTTCCCAGAATTCTTCCACCGAAGTTTACATACATGGCGATTTTTCCACCGCGTACGAACTCTGGGTATTGATCGATGAGAGGATACGGAACAAAAAAGGTCTAATGAACGTATGTCCGGAAATGCGTGGTTTCCATGCTAGAGACGATTTATTCTACCATACTTTGTTAGAGAGACTGCGCTCTAATGCGCACTGTACCATGCCGCCCAATTAACAGTATGCGTTGAAAATGGTTTCCATGTGCCTCAACGGCTGCTTGTACGCGCCGTAGCATGTTCTGTCTCACACGTTCACATCGGCCAGGCGTGAATACGTTGTTACAGTGTCTCCACTTCTGGAATGGACTCTGCATACACGCCACTTTTGAGATGGCCCTATAAGCAGAAATCGCACGGGATGAGATCCAGTGAACGAGCAGGCCATGCAACTGGACGCTCTCGTCCGATCCATCGGTCAGGGAAGACATGATTGACATGCGTCCGGACGTGAAAGGCGAAGTGGGCTGGAGCTACATCATGTGGCAGCCACATATCCCTTTGAATCATCAATGACACTTCTTCCAGCATGGGAGACAAAGTCACCCGCAATAAACGACGAAAGTTCCTGCCTCTTAGGCGACGTGGAAGGAAGACTGGTCCCAAAATACGGTCGCCAATTACCCAGCCCCACTCATTCCGGCTGCACCGGTGCTGATGACTCGCTGCCACCATTCCACAAGTGTTCTGCGTACTACCCCACAGATGACTGTTATAAGAGTTGAAGATACCACTCCGCGTAAGTTGGCCTCATCAGTGGATAGTATGAATGGCATAAATCCCGGAACCTTGGTTGCCTGCTGAAGAAACCAGTGACGAAACTGCTCCCGATGTGGAAAGTCAGTCGCTAGTAAGCCCTGCACACGCTGTAGGTGATAAGGGTAGTAACAATTGTCATGGAGAATGTTCCACATGGTCGTCTGGCTTATCCTGTACTGGCGGGCCAACTGCCTTGTACTGACACAGCGGTCGCCTACTACAAGATGAGTCAGCAAGAGAAGTGAATCGGACATAACATTACCAATTACTATTACAGGAGAGGGCTCTAAGGCGTGACGTATGAGGAACACTGAAACGTCCCCTTAGAAAAATTATATATGACTGTGCTTAAACTGACACACAATATTTTTAGCGCAACGCAATCTGACTTTCAAAAATCCCTACAAAACAATGGCCCTGACTAACAATAACCTATACCTTTCATGAATCACTTACCTCACAAAAATCTTCGTTACTCGAACTACTGCAATACAGCGAGCGCCACTACTGCCAGCTAAATAAAAGATTCTAACTACTGAAGGGACTAACTACTGATAGGCATAGTTAGCAAATGAAAGATTTTGACAAAGAACAAACAATGTATTTACCATAATAGTGTTCAAAAGTCATAATATATATATCAGTTCATGATATCCAGTATTACAAATTTACTGTTTCTGGCGGACACACGTCCAGATCGTCTGTTCTTAAAATTCTGCCATCTCTCTCCCGACATCCACCACTGCTGGCGGCTCATCTCCAACTACGCAACGCTACGCGCTGTTAACAGCCAACTGCCCAACACTACAATAGCAAATTCCAACAATGCAAACCAGCCACAGACTGCACACAGCACAGTCAGTGATATTCATACAGAGCGCTAAGTGACGTTACCAACATAAAAACCTAAACAGCCTACTTACAACACTACCTCCCTCTAGGAGGAACAATTATTGTCATCTTTGAAAACCAACTAAGATACTCTGTACGTACACCTAGTTACAAAATCTTTGATACCACAATAATTTCACAGTCTCACATATTCTGGTTCTGAAATAGTGAATCGAGCTCAGTACCAATATGTTGCAAAAAGCCGCGCGAGAAAATGCGATTTTCTGGGGGTAATACCGAAATTTCTATCGATCTCAGAGAGAAAGTGTCAAGTATTTTGAATAGGCCCTGGCGTAGCGTCCATTTGTATACCTAGTGGAAGGACGAGCATACAGTAGCTTTTCTACAGTACGGGGTTAAAATTTAAGCATTAGACACGTCCTCCAGCCTGGCAAACTGAGCGGATCGATTGGTACTTTTGCATCAGGTGTAGTCTGGGATGAACCTTAGCCGGCTTATAAAAGAACCATTTTGTTCACAGGTGGTACCGAAGGAAATCACGAAAAAAAAACATGATTTTTGGGTAACAAAAGTACCAATTGCGAGGATCGCCGATTCTATAACTCCTATTCATGGCAAAACGTCAAAATTTTACTTACAGTTCTTAAGATGATGTTCTCGGGGAACTTGGAACCTTTTTCGATGTCGATATCGGTTACTGAGATCTAGACGTTCGAAGTTACGGACTTATGCACGTAAAATATGCTCGTAATATCCGTTCTGATGCGTGAATGCAGTTTTAACTGACGTAATAAACATATAGCATGCGTTCTGTGGTCATCACAAGGCTTTTGATGTCACCATACGAACTTATGCACGTAAAATATGCACGTAATATCCGTTCTGATGCGTGAATGTAATTTTAACTGACGTAATAAACATATTGCACGCGTTCTGTGGTCATCACAATGCTTTTGATGTTTAACATACGATGTTTTTAGTCGCCATTTTTTCACCAATAAAACTTTATGATGCGCTGTCTCTGTATAATGGGCATTTCACCTGGAAATTATTCGATGGTAACACTTGGCGGCCGAAGAACCGTAACACTCAAGAGCGCCATGTCCATAATATTACGCTGCTGTCGGCTGTGCGAAGAATGCGACACTCGTAATTTTACGTTCGCCGCGCCAGTAATATTACGGCAGGCCCTTCTCATTCGACTCCTATCTCCTGCGCGTATTATTCGCGCAAGTTAAGTTGACACTCGGCGCATTGGCTGACGGGAGCGACCGTAAAGGCATTTTCCATTTGTCGTCGCCATCATCAGCCGCCGCGCCGAGTGTCGACTTGTTTTGCGCGTATAGTAATATTACTGGCGCGGCAGTTCTCAGAAGAGAGACAAATACTCGTAGTACACGTTTCTGCCACTTGGACGCGCCACAAAGCTTTTGGCTCTGCGAAACATGCGTATGCGGCAGTCGACAGTGAGCCACCAGTGCGGGTGTATTCTCATTCGAAGTATCAAGCGGTAGTCCACTGAGTACCGCTGAGATTCCTGCATTCTTGAAGAAACAGGAGATAATCCGTGTGATATTTTTGACGGTGATGAGACGGTAAAGGTAATTGCTGTAACTTTCTAAATTTTTCACACATATTTCCGCCACATGTTCTCAGATAAAATAATTTATTGTGATATTTCTTCGCACTTACGCTAAATGTCGTTCATATTCGTTCAACATGAAAGTTACATATTATTTCAGACTCGAGCACTGACACTGAAATCACGATGCCAGTTGCTGATGCAGGGTCCTCAGAACCTCTGAAGCGTTCGTAGACATTCAACTGGAGGCGGGAGAAAACGTGCTAGACGATCATGATTTCTGTATACACACACATAAACTATACCATTTGTATAAATAAATAGTTCGCAACACGCAAAAACAATTTTTCTCCTACCCGGAAACAGCTTCTTTAGTTTTGTTTGTGGGGAAGAAAGGTTACAAAGCAGGGAACCGTAAGTGACATGCACGTATTTCAAGAGGAAAAAGTAAGTTTTATTCCCGTCTAAGGAAAACGTATGTATGATTATTCCTGTATCAGTACCAAAGGGACAAAATGCTATAAGAATGGCTGGCACTGAGTGAAGCAGGCTCTGAAAATTGGCTGGCGCTGGGGTAAATAGATTTGCATATATGGCTGGTACTCAGGAGAAAGTGGCAGGAGAAGAGAAAAAGAGATGGGTGAAGACAATAGTAGTGGCAGCCAAAGAGGGAGGAGACAGTGATGGTCAGTGAGAGACAGTGGCACTAAAAAAGAGAAAGAGAAATATAACTGGGGCAAAAGAGAGACGAAACAGTGGAAATGGAAAACAGAAATGATAGGAGAACGTGCATAAGCTAGGTGCGTCTGGAGCCCTCGCCTGGCAAACTTTAACATGAAGAGATTTGCACGCTTTCCCCCATCCCCTATTCCCACGAACTGAAGTTTTCCAGTGTAGGGGTCAAACCCCGAGGAAACCATCCCCAAGGACATGTGTGGAGAGGAGACAATGTTGACTAAAGAGACAGGCGACGGACTGTAAATTAGACAAAGAGATAGTGGTAATGGGAGAGGAAAAGAATGGGACATAGACAATGGCAGTGGGACAGAGAGATAGTGAAAGTGGCAGAGGGCAGAGAAGGTGACAGTGGACAGTCGTAAGGGAGAGAGAGAGAGAGAGAGAGAGAGAGAGAGAGAGAGAGAGAGAGAGAGAGAGAGAGAGAGAGGTGGCAATGGGAGAAAAAGTGGCAGCGAGAGGCAGATGCTGATTGTGAAGACTTCACTACAAAGAGATACTGGGCATAAGGATTTAGGATGTTCCGTGTTTAAAGAGCAGGTGAAATGAGGATTGAGGAAGCTGGTTACCCACTTTCTGTCAGAATTTTAAAGAGGAACATATTCGCCTTTTTTGAGCCCTGACAGGAACACTTTTCAGCTGGTTATCTTTGTACCAGAAGATGATGTACCAGCTTAAATCCGGCTTATAAAACAAGAAATACTGTATAATATTACACAAGTATTGTTTTTTCATTTTTAATGTATAAAATATTCAACTAGGAAGCAACTGAACAGTCAGTTAACGCGACTATAACATAAGCGACGAAGCATCACGAAGGGACTTACATGACGACCGTCGCCAGCACGTACGTGTAATGCTGAGACTGATTTCTTTCCAGCGGCAGCCTGTTGTGGTATGATGCCAAGCTGAAGTCACAGCCAATCTGGCTTCATTATCAGTGATAAGACAGACGTGAGCGATCAGTTGTATTAGTTAGTGCACTGTAGTTTCTCTCCTGGAACTGTGAGGTTCAAATTCCAAATGCAGCACTCTGATTTGTGTTGCCCTCAGTTGCTGCAAATCAATTCAGGCGAATTCTGAGACTGTTCCTCTGAAAGGTCCATGTATAGGTAACTTCCCCAAACTTCTTCAACGGAAAATTTTGTACATGGCTGCACGTTCAGAGACCGTGAATAGTTACAACTGAAAGAAAACAGCCCTCGGTCACTATTTTTAACGAATTAACCGGGTTTCAACACTGCTAGGAGTGTCTTCCTCAGAATTTAAATCAAAGAATGGTCTATAACATGGTCACAGAACTATGACTAAAAACGTATGATACAGAGTATAACTACAGATTCATCGTGAAAGACTGGCAGTACTTATATGTCATTTATAAAATAATAAATATGCCAAAAGGGCAAAGAAATTTAAGATAAAAATTGTGATGGCGAGCCACTAAGGACTGCTCGTTACTTACGCGGTTACAGGTTGCGTCTTTCACGATGATTCTGTACCTATACTCTGTATCATACGTTTTTAGTCATAATTCTGTAACCGTATTATAGACCATTCTTTGATTTAAATTCTGAGGAAGACACTCCTAGCAGTGTTGAAACCCGGTTAATTCGTTAAAAATAGTGACCGAGGGCTGTTTTCTTTCAATTGTTTTTCAACGGAACTAATGCTGAGACACTAATCATTTCTCTGTCGACAAGGTTTGCATTCCAATCATTGTTCCATTCGTATACCACTAGTCGATCGCTTCTTCTACCGCTGCAATAATCATATAATAAATCGAAATTCAGAACGCGGTCTGTTCGCGCGCCTTTGTCAAATAAGTACGGGCGGGTTCTTATAAGGTGACTCCGTAGATTCCACGTGAGAACGAAATCTACTCCTTAATAAACACGGGACTATAGTCGAAACGGCGTAAGAGAATCCGTGACAGCTCGCAGACCTACTGTCAGCTTTCAGCTGTGAAATGCAAACGGCTGTAGGCGAAAACAACAGTCGTCTATACAGGTGTGACAACACTGAGGCGTCGCCATAGAGAGGTTTACACTACGACTGTTAGGGACCAACGTACGCCGACGTTGTCAAAACAAACTACTGTAGTATTTCCGGTACTGAGATGTCGGTATAGGCACACAAAGAAGGAATATTCAACTGTAAGTATCGTAGCACAGTGGCAGGTGAGCCTTTTACTTTTGTGTGGGTTTTCGTTGTTAGTTCCAAGGTCCACAGATTTTGTCACTTTTGGACAGCGAACACTTACGCCAAAATGCTCTACAGTAACTCATGATTTAGGAAGCACGACATTAATGAGTGAAAGTAATTTAAAATACGTTTAGCTGTATGTCTAATAGTAGGAAAAATACAGCTACATTACTATACACGATCCGTCCAAACCTTTCCGACGGCGTTTTCATTCATGACGTAAAAGCGATATCAGCTAGTAAGTACTGTGTCAGCTTGAACTAACAAGTGTAATCGACAGATTTGTGTTAGATTCGTCAGTTGTCAGCGGGCAGTGTTAACGGTGGACGTGCGGCAGTCTTTTGTCAATGTTGCCGTAACACTTCTCAGTGGAGCAACATATTTACATGAAGTGTTCAAGACATTCTCCAGAATGATTTGAAGCGGAGAGAAGGGTGAGGAAAAGCTTATCAGCGCACCTTCACTCTCGGAAAAAACGACATGTGAATGCCTTCCGCGACGGGATTGAAATGCAAAATTCGGACAATTCTTTCCTGGGGAAAAATCGTCATGGGTGACGAGTTATTAGCGCGAAATGACTACAACACAACAAACAGCAGAAATTCACATGTAGGGTCAACACTTTGACATCACCAACATTCAAGCCAACGCGAAGCTCGATCTGATCATCATCCCAAGGAGTACTTTTCTGACGCTTTTACATAGTTGACTGGATGTTCTGTGAGACGCACTAAAGTTGGCGGAGACTACATATAGCATCTGAAGCACTGAAACTACCGACTTAACTTTTCTACAGTTTTTTCAGTCCAGTCTCGAAGCGCTTAGTGCTAACAGAGGGATAACGCAACAGATAAGATAAACATTGGCCGTCTCCTTAAGAGATGGCATGACGAATTCTGAGGCGGAGCGGGCGAAGGGGCCTAATCCCTGACGACGACGACGACGACGACGACGACGGCGGCGGCGACAATTAGCGACTGATTTGTTTATTTCCGAATCAAAAAAATGGTTCAAATGGCTCTGAGCACTATGGGACTCAACTGCTAAGGTCATTAGTCCCCTAGAACTTAGAACTAGTTAAACCTAACTAACCTAAGGACATCACAAACATCCATGCCCGAGGCGGGATTCGAACCTGCGACCGTAGCGGTCGCGCGGTTCCGGACTGAAGCGTCTAGAGCCGCTCGGCCACAACGGCCGGCCATTAAATTCTGTTCACTGGTTTCTATCCATGTACTACTTAACAGTTGATGTTTCCGCTGTTATACGAGTCGTGAAGTTATCGAAGTGATTAAGTATATTATTCGGCAATAAGGAAGAGAACAAAACGATGCTTCGTTTTGGTGTATAGTGAGACGTTTGAGATCAAGAACGATACAGGACTCTCTACAATTGATGCAACTTCTGAGTGACACGTCGCAGCACATTTTGCCGGTTCAGTGGCTTGCCCTTAACGCCGTTTTGATCACAGTCGGTTCTAAGTAGTAGAAGCAACAGACGATAACCCACGGGGCATGACAGTGCGGTCGTTTATTTACTTTCGGCAGGCGGAGGGACGGACGCCACCTTGACCTGCCTCCACACAGCGCAACGTGCTGTGATACAATGCTTTCTCCTCCGGCGGGAGGACGTGGCCGCCGGTGTCGTACTGGTTTCCGCTCATCAGCGAAAATCACACATCTTTGTCTCCAGTGGATGTGCAATTTAACGAGATTACAAGATCTCGACGTACAATGACGTAAAAGAAAAGGCGGCATGTGTTCCATAATTTTGTGATTTTCTATGTCTCATAATTAGTATGCACAGAAATATTTTGCTTCTTTAACAGTTTTGATGTTATTCAGCAGGCAACTGGGAACTAAGTAAATATTTCAAAGCATTAATGGCAGGCTAATTTTAGATTGGATGAAATCTCAATTAGCCTGAGAATCTGTTGCCTCCGAACAGTATATACTCGTATAATCTTCTCATTACAAAAGAAGTGTGGCATATTTTTTTGTAGTTGAATCTGTTTATAGCTACTTTCGAAAAAAAAAAAAATGGTTCAAATGGCTCTGAGCACTATGGGACTTAACATCTGACCATCAGTCCCCTAGATCATAGAACTACTTAAACCTAACTAACCTAAGGACATCACACACACCCATCCCCGAGGCAGGATTCGAACTCGCGACCGTAGCGGTCACGCGATTCCAGACTGAAGCGCCTAGAACCGCACGGCCACACCGGCCGGCCAGGTACTTTCAGCATGGCAGTCACTCGACTAGATAAAGACACACGCCTCTACACTAAAGTGATTGTGAGGTTACTAGATTGTGAGGTCAAGAGTCGGTGGACGATTATTAGCGTGTTCACTACGCAGAAGCTGAGAGTGACGTTACGCGATGTCACTGAATTCCAAGCAGTGCCCTATGTGCAGTGAAATATGGTTCAACTCTTGTCACGAAGATCCATTAGTGCAGTGTGATGCAATTGTTACAAGCCCGAGTCAGTGTCAAATACAGTTTTTAAACTAAGACCACATGTAAGATTGCAGGCTATCGTGACGTTGTCATCTTTTATGTATCACAAGTTCGAAATTTAGAGAGTGTGTGTGTGTGTGTGTGTGTGTGTGTGTGTGTTTCTTACTGCTTCAAGCTGAAACAGCTGGACGGATTCACATGGAATTTGGAATTGGGGTAGCTAATACCGTGAATTAACACACAGGCTACCTTATATACACATACCTATCAAAGTGGTTCGGGTGAGAAAGAAGTGTAGCCCACGACGCGCGATTCCGATACTTCATTCATCCAGTATTTGATAATGATAGCACTTAGTGATATGCAACGAACTTTACACATAATATCAAACCTTTAAGAAACCTTTTCTGACCGAGAACTCCCACAAAATGATGAAAGAAAAATAGCTTATCGCTTACCACCGCTGCATGAAGCACGAGCCGGCCGCTGTGGCGCAGCGGTTCTAGGCGCTTCAGTCCGGAAGCACGCGGCTGCTACGGTCGCAGGTTCGGATCCTGCCTCGGGCATGGATGTGTGTGATGTCCTTAGGTTAGTTAGGTTTAAGTAGTTCTAAGTTCTAGGGGACTGATGACCTCAGATATTAAGTCCCGTAGTGCTTGAACCATTTTGAATGAAGCACGACGTTTTAATTTATTACTTCTTTACTACTAACCGTATTCGCGACACAATTTGCAGACAATATTCATATATACCACTGAATATATCAGCGAAATTATATCATTGTACAACACATAATTCAGGAGGTACGACGTCGTAGGTATTGAGCTGTGTGAAATGTGCATAAATAAGTTCAAATGGTTCAAATGGCTCTGAGCACTATGGGACTCAACTTCTGTGGTCATCAGTCCCCTAGAACTTAGATTTACTTAAACCTAACTAACCTAAGAACATCACACACATCCACGCCCGAGGCAGGATTCGAACCTGCGACCGTTGCAGTCCTGCGGTTCCGGACTGAGCGCGCATAAATAAGTGCGAAAAATGTTAAATACGTTTGAAATATATCTGACGTACGAGTATATGGGCAAAGCCACGGGTGAAAATCTCATCCAGAACCCCAGAACGATTTCAAGCGAATTTGGTACATATTTTAGTTACGATCTGGAAAGAATTACTGTCGGGCTTAACACCGACAGCCTCCTGCTGGGTTGGGGATGACAACGTGGATACGGAAGAGGAGGTGAGGAGGAGGACAAAGAGAGGGGAAGGAGTGGTTGGACAGAAAGGAAGAGTGAGCGGAGGAGATCGATAACGTGCGGGGGGAAGGGGGAGACGAGGTGGACAAAGACTGAGGATGAAGGGATGGTGGACAGAGAATGGGCGAAGGAGGAGATGAACAGATGGAGGGGGAAGGAGGAGATTGATGGAGAGGGGTGGGGGGGGGGGAAGGTGGGGATGGACAGGGATGGTAGCAGGAGAAAACGAACTATAGGAAATTGCAATAAATACACACCTCGTCTCTTTTTATAAATTACTATTTAACCGTGGGTAACACAGCATGGTGGAGCTAGCTGACTATAAATTCTTCTGATTCGTTACGTCGGGTCGTATTCCACTTCAAACTTCTTCAGTGCTGAAAGTTTCGGTCCCTCAGTTTGTATCTTCTTCAGGATTGCAATGGTGTACCTGCATGGCTGAGCACTGTCTGGGGACTGTGTTGCGTTCACTTATAAAAGGCTATTGTTCCACTCTTTACTGCAGAAATGCAATTTCCGGGTAAAGAAATGTCAGTTCCCAAGAACGCTAGCCCAGTGTAAGGTCGTTTCTTCCTACCCCCAAGTAATTTTGACAATTAAGGGAAAAAAGATAATGACGTTGAAAACAGCGATTACAATTGGGGGGAATCACTGCTTTGTTACTTGTTTCCATCATACGCGATCATCATTAGGCACACGCCCATTACCTTATTATCAACATGGATAAACAATCGTGATATCGGGAACGACTATTTTGAGCCGAATTAGAAACTGCAAGGTCAAATCTGCTCCAAAAAGTATACCTCTGATAACGTTTTCTGGTCGAACGTAAGTTGAGATGTGCTCGTAGATTTCATTAATTCCACATCTGCATCAACATATCTACACAAAACACTTATCATCGACAAGTAAAACTTCTCGGCGAAATGCACGACAACAAAATTTCAACTTGTGTTTGTTACAAAATGTTACTCTCAAAGATAAAAACGTTAGAAGCGGATTAGACCTTGTAGTAACTAAATCTACACAGAATGGTCATATCTGTCTTACTGATAGTTCACACATAGAGATCATAAGGTGATAGTTTATGTGATTGAAGGTGATCTTTTATAATCGGTAGCAAAATGATGGTATTTATATCACAGCTGTTGGTATGTCCCATATGACTTTCACGAAATATTTATCAGTTGATCAGAAGCAGGTTTTGTGTAAAATTTATATGTAACATGGCATTATTAACTGTAATACCGCGTCAGGTGTGCGCCTATGTGCATTTTATGACCTGTGGTTATTCCGTGGGTACGTGTAGGTCTGCACTGTTGGGCTTGCGTGGTTGCTAGTGGTGAACGAAAGAAAGAGGGGGGGGGGTGGAGAGAGAGAGAGAGAGAGAGAGAGAGAGAGAGAGAGAGAGAGAGAGAGAGACCCAGTCCACGCATATAGCCTACTTCTGACGAATAGCATGAAAAGAACGCCCCAACGGGTGGATCACCAGTTACTAGATACGACAAATGGGTTTTTTGCATTTTCTATGATCACGATTTATGAACCATCATCTCTTACACCTATTCTGCCCACACTGCTGACAATTTCTTCCCTCATTATAAATCGAAAGGCGTCCTAATATCCCTTAGTGACTTCAATTACGAATGTAACTAAGCACCTCGTTGCACTGTCGTATTGCAGCAATATTGTCAGATGATTAAGCATTTACCATGGATCATAAGGTAAAAAGTAAAGAAAATCATAGTGTTGTTATCAACTCCGAAGACTGCCTGTTGAAGCACTGCGATGTTAGCCCAGTGGCCTGTCGGACACTGTATGCCTTTGTCTTCCTCTCTCACTTGAATTGGCTGACCCAACCATTTATGGGACATCTACTGTTTAACATGGACATCGAACAACGACGCTACTCAGCATTTTTAACATTACCAAATAATTCCCAGAGGTGTGCGAAGTAATAAGCGATGGATAAAAAGCCTGGACTGACCGGGGATCGAATGCCAAATCTTTTAATCTGTAGGTTTGCATTTAGCCAATAAGCCTTAGTGTCGTATAAGATACAGGAACAATTGACGTTCTTTTCAAGGAATCCTTAAACAAATTTCCCTTTTTTACATTCCAGAATTTTCCCGTTGATATTCTATGCCAGCACGTTATCTATCATGTGTCCCTCTTGTCATGTCATACTCACAGTCAATGGTTACATACTCTGTGCCGTATTTCTCTACTCCTTCCTCTGAACCCCTAGCATTGTCCCAACTGTCCGCTTCAACTTTCCAATGTCGTCATCATCTACGTCTATACTCTGCAACCACTGTGAAGTGCATGGCAAAGGGTGCGTCCCACTGTACTAGTTATTAGGGGTTTTTCCTGTTCCAGCCACGCATGGAGCGCGGAAAGGATGATTAACTGCTTCCATGCGTGCCGTAATTAATGTAATTTTGTCCTCACGATCTCTATGTGAGCGATATGTAATGCGTTTCTAGCATACTTCTTGCGTCATCATTTAAAGTTGATTTGTAAAGTTTCGTAAGCACTCTTTCTCGGGATAGTTTACGCCTATCTTCAAGAGCCTGCTAGTTCAGGTTCTTGGCACTTCAGAATTTCCCTGACACTCTCCCACGGATCAAACTAACCTTTGACCATTCTTGTTGCCCTTCTCTGTATACGCTCAATATCCCCCGTTAATCTTATTTTGGTACGGGTCCCACCAACTTGGGAAATATTCTAGGATGGCTCGCACGAGTGATTTGTAAGCCTTTCCCTATGTAGACCGATTGCATGTCCTTCGGTATTCTACCAATGAAGAGAAGTTGCCACCTGCTTTACCCACGACCGAGTCTGTGTGCTCATTCCATTTCATATCCATACAAGTATTACACTCAGGTATTTGTATTTGTTAACCGCTTCCAGCGGTGACTCACTGATACTATAATCATAGGATACTAAGCTTTTTCCGCTTTGTGAAGTCCACAGTTCTTACATTTTTGAACATTTAAAGCAAGTTGGAAATCTTCGCACCCCAGTATCCTCTATTTATTATAGATTCCTTTCGTAATCCACAAATACAAGGTGCATTCAAAAAGAAACGAGCTGGAGGCTTCAAAATTAAAATCGCTGGAAGTATCTTAGTATCACTGCCTGTAGAACAAGGTGTGGTGCCTCTAAAACCGATGAGGTCCCAAACTCGCTGCAAGAGGGACATAGGAGCACACAAAGGCCCACGAGAAAGACAGGCCGCGGCGCGTACGTCATGACATCTAACAACACTGTAGGAATTAGGGTGCCAGAAGCCATATGCGGCGGGGGAGCGAGTAACTATTTCAGACGAGTTTACTAATTACACTGTGTAAGTAACTGTTTAGGTTTCTATGTTGGTAACGCCATGTAGCGCTCTGTATGAAAATCGCTGTCTGTGCTGTGTGCAGTCTGTGGCTGATTGGCATTGTTGGAATATTCGCTATTGTAGTGTTGGGCAGTAGGATGTGAACAGCGCGTAGCGTTGCGCAGTTGGAGGTGACCCGCCAGCAGTGGTGCATGTGGGGACAGAGATGGTGGAGTTTTGAGAGCGGATGATCTGGATGTGTGTCGATCGAGACAGTAAATTTGTAAGACTGGATATCATGAACGAACATATATATCATGACTTTTGAACACTATTAAGGTAAATACATTGTTTGTCCTCTATCAAATCTTTAATTTGCTAAGTATGTCTATCAGTACTTAGTGCCTTCAGTAGTTAGAATCTTTTATTTAGCTGGCAGTATTGGCGCTCGCTGTATTGCAGTTGTTCGAGTAACGAAGATTTTTGTGAGGGTGATTCATGAAAGATATAGGTTATTGTTAGCCAGGAGCATTCTTTTGTAGGGATTATTGAAAGTCAGATAGCGTTGCGCTAAAAATATTGTGTGTCAGTTTAGTGTTGATCAGGATAAGTAAAGAGCGAAATGTCGAGTATGTTCAGTTCCGCTCAGATGTTTGAAAATCATATAACGTAAGAGGTATCCAAGCACAGTAATTCATAAATTTTTCTAAGGGGGCGTTTCAACTGAAGTGCTGAAGAAACTGGTATAACTGCTTAATATCGTCTAGGGCCCACGCGAAGACGTAGAAGTGCCGCAAAACGTCGTGGTATGGAAGTCTGAAATAGTGGTGGAGGGAACTGACACCGTGAATCCCGCAGCGCTGTCCATAAATCAGTAAGAGTATGACGGGTTGGAGATTTCTTCCGAGCAGCATGTTGCAAGGCGTTCCAGATATGCTCAATAACGCTCATGTCTGTGTTTAAACTGAGAAGAGTGTTCCTGTAGCCACTTTGTAGCAATTCTGGAGGAGTGAAGTGTCACATTGTCCTGGTGGAACTGCCTAAGTCCGTCGGAGTGCACAATGGACATGAATGGATGCAGGTGATCAGACAGGATGCTTACGTACGTGCAACCCGTCAGAGTCGTACCCAGACGTTTCTGGGGGTCTCATATCACTCCAACGCACACGCCCCACACCATTACAGAGCCTCCGCCAGCGTGAACAGTCCCCTGCTGACATGCAGGGTCCATAATACGTGAGGCTGTTTGGCTCAAATGGCTCTGAGCACTATGGGACTTAACATCTGAGGTCATCAGCCCCCTAGAACTTAAAACTACTTAAAACTAACTAACCTGAGGACATCACACACATCCATGCCCGAGGCAGGATTCGAACCTGCGACCGTACCGGTCGCGCGGTTCCAGACTGAAGCGCCTAGAACCGCTCGGCCACAACGGCGGGCTGAGGCTGCTTCCATACCCATACACGCCCATCCGCTCGATACAATTTGATGTGAGACTCGCCTGACCAGGCAACATGCTTCCAGTCATCAACAGTCAAATATCGGTGTTGACGGGCCCAGGCGAGACGCACAGCTTTGTGTCGTGCTGTCATCGAGGGTACACAAGAGTGTGCCTTCTGCTCCGAAAGCCGGTATCGATGATGTTTCGTTGAATGGTTCGCACGCTGACACTTCTTTATGGCCCTGCACTGAAACCCGCAGAAATTTGCGGAAGGGTTGTACTCCTGTCACGTTGAACGATTCTCTTCGGTCGTCGTTTGTCGCATTCTTGCAGGATCTTTTTCAGGCAGCAGCGGTGTCGTAGATCTGATGTTTTACCGGATTTTTCATGTTCACGGTACACTCATGCAATGGTCGTACGGGAAAATCCCGACTTCATCGCTACCTCGGAGATGCTGTGTCCCATCGCTCGTGCGCCGACTACAACACCACGTTCGAACTCACTTAAATCTTGATAACCTGCCATTGTAGCAGCAGGAACCGATCTAACAACTGCGCTTTACACTTGTCTTACATGGCGTTGCCAACCGCAGCGCCGTATTCTACCTGTTTATATATCTCGGCATTTGAATACGCATGCCTATATCTGTGTCTCTGGCGCTTCAATGTAATTCTTAAATGCACCAAGTTCTCGATAGCACACGTCAAAGTTAAGACCTTTAGTGGGTAACTTTTCAATGACATACTGATTTATCGCGGGCACTGCACGGAGACCGCGAAGTATGCCGGACAAGGCCACCAGTGTGAAATCACAATTTTTGTAGCGAAACCGCTATTTCTCGTGAGGTCCAGCTCACACCCACGTGACGAAAGGGCGAGCACGCTGACGCGTCCAACGTCCTTTGTACTCAGTCGTGCTGAAAACACTCAGATCGGGGCTTCAGAAGAAGAGCAAAGGCGTGAAGTGCCTTTGCTGGCAGCGCAAAGAGTGCGGGGAACGGAAACTCGCCGAAGAATGACAATGCAATTTCGACACTCGATCCGACCTCTGCGGCAATGGCTGCTAACGTAATTCGCCCGACTCGAATAATGGGGGCCTCCACCTGCTGGAGAAAGGGATCGGCAATGCGGTGTGGCGTTCCAGGCAGTGCATCACCGGCCAACGACATCCGTCCTTCACTGAATCGCTTGAGTCACGCCTTGACCCGGCTGCAAAGGCCATGCAGTGCTCTCCATACACTTGAACCATTCTTCGATAAATTTCCATTCACTGCACTCTTTTCGCTGCCAGAAAAGGCACTAGATCCCTTTGTTCTTCTTTCGAAGACTCCATTTCGCTGTTTTCAGCACGACCGAGTGCAGCAGCGTTTCCAGATTGAGTTTTCGAAATTTTCCCATACTATTCAAAAAATTCCTCTATTTCGACAACTTTTCCCCAGGTATCTTAATCTTATTAACCCCTCTAAACTACAGGGTGTATAAAAAAGAATCACCCCAATTTTAAAAAGTCGTGACTATTATGTTATTTGAGATATGTGCGTGAACAACATACTGTTGGAAAGAGCAAACTCGAGTTTTACATGGTTCCTGCTAGGTAGCAGCAGCGTGCGCCCACTTCAGTTCTAGTAAAAATGGAGTCGGAGAAAGCGTATTGTGTTCCACGTTTTGCGCAGTGCGAGGCAGTAATAACTGTTCAGCGTGACTTTCCTACTCGGTATGGTGTGGATCCCCCTACAGCACAGAACATTAGACGATGGCATGTAGGAACAGGTTGGCCGGCCGGAGTGGCCGAGTAGTTGTAGGCGCTACAGTCTGGAACCGCGCGACCACTACGGTCGCAGGTTCGAATCCTGCCTCGGATATGGATGTGTGTGATGTCCTTAGGTTAGTTAGGTTTAAGTAGTTCTAAGTTCTAGGGGACTGATGACCTCAGAAGTTAAGTTCAAATGGTTCAAATGGCTCTGAGCACTATGGGACTCAACTGCCGAGGTCATTAGTCCCCTAGAACTTAGAACTAGTTAAACCTAACTAACCTAAGGACATCACAAACATCCATGCCCGAGGCAGGATTCGAACCTGCGACCGTAGCGGTCTTGCGGTTCCAGACTGCAGCGCCTTTAACCGCACGGCCACTTCGGCCGGCTCAGAAGTTAAGTCCCATAGTGCTCAGAGCCATTTTTTTGAACAGGTTGTTTTTGTAAAGGCAAATCGCCGGGCCGTCCCCGAGTGTCTGACACAGACGTCAAACGCATCCGCCATAGTTTCACAAGGAGTCCGCAGAAATCTGTTCGACGTGTAGCTAGACAGCTCAACATGCACTCGATGTCCATCTGGCGTGTCTTGCGTCGGCATTTACTCATCAAACCATCCAAAATTCAGCTACTTCAAGCTCTTCGTGAAGGTGACATACACAACGTGTCGAGTTCTATAATTTCGTTCTTGGCAAGATGAAGGACGACAGTTTCTTCCACGTTTAGTGTTTAGTGACGAGGCAACATCCCATTTAAATGGACAGGTGAACCGTCATGATGTGAGAATATGGGGTATGGAACAACCACATGAAGTTGTTTAACATGGGAGGGACTTTCCAAAATGTAATGTGTGTAGTGCAGTTTCACGGGAGAAGGTGTTTAGTACATTTTTCTTTGATGAGAACACTGTTACGGGAAGCACATATCTCGATATGCTTGCGAACTTTCTTTTCCACAGCTGGAGACTGATTCAAACGACTTCATTTACCAACAGCATCGGGCATTGCTACACTCGTATCTGAAAGTGCGGGAATTTTTAAATCAAAGTATTACTGAACAATGGATCGGTCGCATTGGACCAAATGACTCAGCTTTAAATTACTGGCCTCCAGGGTCACCGGACCTGGTTGTATGTGTTTATTTCTTGTGGAAATTTATAAAAGAATCTGTTTATGTGCCTCCATTGCCAACACCAATGACTGAACTGAGACATCGCATAACAGCAGCTGTGGAAGCTGTAACTCAAGACATCAACATCCATAGCCGCTCCCCTGCCGCCCTTCGGCGGTGGCATCAATTGCCCCTCACCATCCAAGGTAACTTTGTTTCCCTTCCCCAACACAACTTTCCCGAAAGCAACACCACCCCCGATGTTGTCATTGCCTCCGCCAACATCCTTGGGCATATCGCTGTCGTCATCCTTGACCCCACAGGTAGCGACCACCCCCCCACCCCCCCCCACCCCTGCCCATCCTACCATAACGTCTGCTCACCTATCCCGTCTGGGAATAATTTGAATACCGCAATGACATATGCCGTGCATCTCAAGGGGGGCATACTGAACAACTATGAAAAGGTATGAAAAAACTGAGTTTTCCAGTTCATCAAAAAACAAAATTCATCGTATTTGTTAATTAGTTTCAGAAATATAGACGTGACATATCGGACGCTTCTTTTTGATACACCTAGTATCGTGTGCTATCAGTATTAGAGGTTTGAAGAGGTGGAATTGTGTGTTCAGGGTCGTGAAATTGTCGTGCGCATCAAAAAATTACAGTAAATAAACTAAAAATTTTTAATTTGTAAATGAAATAACAACGTGACCAAAAAGTCAAAAACCTGCTCTAGGGGTGCCACATTTGCTTTCTTCATGTTTCTGTAATGTTCTATTGATGCTGGGAATGCAGGAGGAAACCGTAGGTTATCTTCAATCAGAAAGATTCCCAACAATTAGTAATAAAATGATATTTATTAAATATGAAGAAATACTCAACTTAATTGATGTTTCTTCTTGTGAAATATCCAGCACAAACAGACGTTTGAAATTATTACATGTCGTCTAAAATATTAATGTACAGTCACTGGATCTCTGAGTGATGCCTACGTAGAGTCCAGAGCTGGCCTACAATGCCTACGGAGCCTAAGTCTCTGAGGCGGCGACGGAACATAGCAGCTTATAGACTCGCCGTTAACTGGAGACAGTACACGACTCGGCGGTAGCGGTAGCTCAGGTATTTCAGGAGGTATCGACCAGACGCTATCCACAAACCTGATGCACATAGATTGGCAGTTGCGGCCTCTGGCGGATCGGTATAGTTTGTACTGCCAATCCACACAGCTGTTGCGCTATGAATGTTTCGAGCGCGGCTTATCGATTGTGGTGCGGTACTCTCCGGTGTTAAGAGTACCGTCACCACAACTGATTTATCATTAGCGCAACACCTATAGTTCATTTCGCAACTTGACACCTCTATCCCCTATGCGGCGTCACCGCCAGACATCACACTTGCTAGGTGGTAGGTAGCCTTTAAATCGGCCGCGGTCCGTTAGTATACGTCGGACCCGCGTGTAGCCACTATCAGTGATTGCAGACCGAGCGCCGCCACACGGCAGGTCTAGAGAGACTGCCTAGCAGTCGCCCCAGTTGTACAGCCGACTTTGCTAGCGATGGTTCACTCTTTACGTACACTCTCATTTGCAGAGACGACTGTTTAGCATAGCCTTCAGCTACGTTATTTGCTACGACCTAGCAAGGCGCCATATTCAGTTACTATTCTGAACAAATAATGTTGTGAATCATGTACCGTCAAGAGCGACGTTCATCATTAATGGATTAAAGTTAAGTATCAAACTAATTACGTCCGCTTTCTGAATTCTAATTCCTTGTCATGTTCCAGACCTCACGTCAGTATAGTTCTTCCCTCCTCACGCCAGCCTGCGTGAGCTAAAACGCGTGCATTTCGGCCTCCACCAGTAACACGGTGTTGGCTCTTCTGCCAACACAACACACAACGGTCCTGTGAACATGTAAAATAAGTGCCTGTGTTTTTACTTACACCATCTAAAGGCTCTTAACCGCCGATCCGTCATTATCTTGCATTAATCATAACAAGTCATACCAATTCCGATGTGTTTTCGAGAGATTCTCAATATTGGTTCAAATGGCTCTGAGCACTATGGGACTTAACATTTGAGGTCATCAGTCCCCTAGAACTTAGGACTACTTAAACCTAACTAACCTAAGGACATCACACACATCCATGTCCGAGGCAGGATTCGAACCTGCGACCGTAGCCGACCGTAGTAGTCGCTCGGAGAGAGAGAGAGAGAGAGAGAGAGAGAGAGAGAGAGAGAGAGAGAGAGAGAGAGAGATCTAGCGAATATCTAGTAAACTAAATGTGTGTAGTTTGAACTAAAACATCAGAGATGGCATTAGTAGTAAGGCTAGGCAGATAAAGCACTTACCCAATTTTCCCAGTGTCGAAATTTTCATCCCTAAATTTTCCCAACTTCCCTGTTTCTTCTAAAGTTCCCCCCCAAAGAAAAAAAAATATTTTTCCCCAAAATCGTGAAGAAACCGATCAGAAGTCGCTGAAGCACAGTGGACAACCGATGGGTGTACTGTTAGCGCCGTCGGCACGTGAGTGTGCGCCCCATGTCCCTCTAGCGGCGGGTTTGGGAACTCAGCGTCCTTCTAGAGGGACGCACCTTCTTCTGCTGACAGTAGCACTGTGATTCTTTCAGCCATTTTCATTTAACATCCTCCGGCTCGTTTCTTTTTGAATGCATTTGATACGTGGAACTTGCTTGACGATGTATACAAATTAGTGATCGTTCCATGACCTTCGTTTCCTTCGGGATGATATCGCTTCGTAGTCATACAAAAGGGTAACACTCGTCTCACTACGTTTCCTGCAATTGTGACGTCATTTTTACGTCACACACTGTATCGTGAGGCGCACCGCAATTTCGACAATCGATTCGGCAGGCACCAGACTTACTTTTGTATATTTAGCTGTTTTGTAGTATAACTTACATTATGCCGTTTCAAAGCAACGGTGCATTGAAAATGTATAACAAACATGTCCCCCTTATCATTAAATGTCATTTAATAACGCATCAGCGATATAAGCCGTCAAGAGATACCACCATAACCGATCCTTAAGACACACACAACATGAAAAGGCTATAGCGTAACGGAGAAGGTCGTGGTTTCTGGAACTGAAGGATGGAGGTTCAGATCTCACAGTATGCTAATATACTTTTCTATCTTAGACTAACGAGCCGGAACACCTAAGGAAGGTGTTTATGTCATGTCAAACTAACGGGATGGCCGCGGCCGGTCCCCTTTGTCGGCTGGCACTTCAGACCACCAAAGACGTTCGGAGAGGCTGGGCCATCACAACAAGAAGTGAGAAGGAGCTATATGCGAAAGAGAGAAAGACGATTTCGCGCCGCAGTGGAAAATTTGCGGAAGACTGTGACGGGATTGGCGCAGAGCGCGTAGAGATACGTGTTAAAAGTTTGGCGGCAACAGTAACCGTTGGAGAATTCTGTGTCGTGATTAGCTACCAACGCGCACGGATCCATGCGGCGAAGAACGGCCAGGTTTGCAAAAACTCTGAAGGAGGACTGGGGTCGGCTGTGGAGGAGAGCAGTCGCTGTGTCTGGCTGCCCTGCTTGGAAAGCGTGGAGTGAAGTAGGTTGGAGAAGTTAACCGGCATTGAGTCCAGAGGTTACTCTCCAAGTCTGAATAGTTTAGAGCGTACGACTCCACACACGTAGCATTATCTGTTCCTCTGAGGAGAGATAACAGATTTGTACTAACTTGTGGTGTTCATATGCAATCTGAAGTGTACCTTTGCTGCCGCGCACTTGAGTCGACCAACTACTCTTGGCATATGTGCAAGTAGCTTGAGTATTGACGGACTCCGCAATTGAACACTTACGTACAGGAGTTTACGGGCGCAAACCATGTCCACGTTGGAGATTAAAGCCAAGCTCGCTCACGGAAAAGACGGCATCACGACGTTGGCTGGGCCGGCCGTCGTAATCATCACAGAGAATTACGGTGATATTAGCAATCATGAGTCAAAGTAGGGCACTGTAATTCTAAATGAGTTCTTATTCCGCTAGCTCTTTGACTGGCGCTCTCTGAGTCTGTGTCCGTTCAGGCAGAACTGCAATAGAGTCACTTGCGGGTTCAGTGTTCACTTAAGTAGTTAAGAAAAGAGGCCACATTGTGCCAATGATAGGCTAGTTAGGTTAGCGAGTGTATTCTATTGTCATGTTATGCTAGAAATATTGCTCATCCTGTTCTGAATAAATCTTAATTTGGTATCATATGCTAAACACCGTATTATTGATTTCGTAGCAAGCAATCACCATATTTTTGTTTAATAATTAGAGTGTAATGATAATTTCGATACAAATGATACTGGTGGCATAACCGCGCGTTTAAACAGAGCCAACTTAAGTCAGATAGCAACTCAAGGTCGACTAAGATATCGATAATTTTACATAAACTCCCCGTACGTTGCAGAGTGTTACCCAACACGAAATACCTCATGGTACAGTGCTCTGCATCTGCATAATTGCTGCTTTACTCTTATTTTCTCCGCCAGCGATGCAATAGTATTTGTAGCACCGAGGTACGTTACAACTGACAAAGGGACCCTCCACGACCTAGATGAACATTTCCGGTGATCTTACTTTCTCCAATATGGTCGTTGGGTTTGAAAGTTGTCTAGTCCGCCTAGCGTAGAGCCTGTCTCGGTGGCGTCCACGTCGACGACTGAATTTTCTGAACTGTACCATTCGGCAAATGAACCCAGACCAGAAAGTTGTCCCTGACCTGAAGTTTTTCAACTACTCCGCATTGTGAACGAGTGCCAAGGGAACGGGGAGCCAAATGATAGATCAACGGCGGAGAACAATACCGTTGCTTGTCCTTATCAGATGACTAATAATCACATCTGGAAAGAGGCCACCGAAAGGACGTCCTCTGGAGCAGGTGTTAATCATTATGACTCAGCGCCGTATATGCACTGACAGATGAAAGGCTGCAGCCCTCCAGCAAGGTTCTGCAGAGTGTACGTGCAGGAGCGTTACCACAGAGCATGCCCTGTGAGCGTTACCGAGTACGAGGGATAAAGAGCGCACTGTAGTCCTCAATGGCACGGCCTCATGCGGTGCCTACACAGGGGAGGGAGGGAGGGAGGGAGGGAGCGAATGGTGCACCCTTGACAACAGCTGCTTCCTTCCTTCATCAGCAGCCCCCATCGATACCCTTTTTCTCAAGAGTGTAGCCCCGAGACACACAAACTAACAATGAGGTTCTTCTATGTCTAAAATCTTTTCCACTCCATTGGCTGGCCGGTACAACAACCGCAACGAAATTGTCTTGGTTGCAGTCTTTTTGCAATCAGAACAGTTTTCTTTTTCAAATCTTCTATATCTTTGTCATTGCGCTCCCAGTGCAATAGCGGACACAATCGCTGCGTTCTCTAGTCACATCTATCATGAAATAGGCTGGCAATACGGAATACAGCAATTTCTCATCTGTGGAGTGGTGTTCCCAAGAGGGAGACGCAACAGCTACTTCAAAGTGTTCCCGTAATGCACCGTAGCGATCTCAGTTCGTCTCCAGACAGCTTTCTTTGTAGTGTGTCAAAATTTTTGGAGGTGAGTTCTCAAAAAAATTTGCTAGAATTATTAAAAATTTACACTGACTATTTCAATGAAATTTATTAAGTAAAAGAGTAACTGATCGTTATGTACAGCTACATTTTTGGCTGTCGATACAGTTAGTTCTGTTGTGAAGACCAAGCTAGCGTATCGAGCAATAAGGAATACTTGGTTTTCCACAAAACCCACCTTGACTGTACAGGTGCTGAGAACGAAGATTAGATTTGAGACTTATGCAAGTAGATGAATGTAAAATGAATCATCTCTGCTACATAAGCAATTCTTTCAGAACTTTGTTTTGAACTTAATAAATGTAATAGCGTGAAATGTCCCCTTAGAAAAATTTATGAATTACTGTGCTGGAAAACCTCTTACGTTATTTGCTTTTCAAACAGCTGAGCAAAACTGAACGTACTCAAACATTACTCTCTTTACTTATTCTGATCAACACTAAAATGACACACAATATTTTTAGCGCAACGCAATCTGACCTTCAAAAATCCCTACAAAAGAATGGCCCTGACAACTAACAACAACCTATACCTTTCATGAATCACTTACCTCACAGAAATCTTCGTTATTCGAACTACTGCAATACAGCGAGCGCCAATACTGCCAGCTAAATAAAAGATTCTAACTACTGAAGGCACTAACTATTGATAGACATAGTTAGCAAATAAAAGATTTTGATAGAGAACAATGTATTTACCTTAATAATATCCAAAAGTCATATATCAGTTCATGATACCCAGTATTACAAATTTACTCTTTCTGGCGGTCACACGTCCAGACCATCCGCTTTTAAAATTCTGCCATCTCTCTCCCCACATCCACCACTGCTGGAGGCTCACTGCGCAACGCTACGCGCTGTTCACATTCAACTGCCCAACACTACAATAGCGAATATTACAACAATGGCAACCAGCCACAGACTGCACACAGCACAGCCAGTGATTTTCACACAGAGCGCTACGTGGCGTTACCAATATAAAAACCTAAACAGCCTACTTACAAGCTTTAGTATCGAATCAAATTATTTTTTCTGTCACTTGTAAGTAATTCTTTTACGAGTTTAAATTAACAGCAATCTCAGAATTGTATTTTGTGTACACAAAATATGTTTTCCCAAATTTACATTATTAGTCGCAGCTTTTGCAACCCTACTTCACATTTTCAACTATTCTGTGTTGGGCAGCAAGTGTCACCATTTTTAAAAGTTTTTGTTCAGTGGAAAGTTTTTTTTTAAATTTTATTGACTAAAGTGCAAATAGTGTGCTAATTGCAAAATAGTTGACGTTTATCGTAAAGTGTGTTTGAGTGTTAAGAATGAGTTCAGTTTGGAGACACAACTATAAAAGTAAATTGTATCCATAACAATCGAACTTCAACTGGTGTTAACAGTGAAATGTGGTGTTGCAGTATGGGGCGCTTTTCATGGATAGGGTGAGGTCCCCTTATTGCGCCTGATAAAACGCTAAATGCGGTGGGATATGAACACACATTATCGCATTGTATAGTGTTTACAGGAGAGAAACATTCGGAGACTATACTTGTTCATATCTGCAAGATATTGCATTCTGTCATAAAGCAGCATCTTTGAGGCACTGGTTTGTGAAGAATAAAATTCCTGAAATGAACTGACCCGCCCAGAATCCCGACCTGAAAACAATGGAACGCCTTTGGGATGAGTCGGACTGTCGATTTAGCTCCCGACCCCATCACTACCTTCTATTGTTTCGGCTCTTGAGGAGGAATGGGCCGCCATTTCTCCGCGGATATTCAGACACTATATTAAATGTGTCCCCAGCAGATTTCGGGCCGTCACAGAAGTGCAGTGTGAACACACTCCATATTAGTATCCACCATAGCAGCGGTAGCGAAAATAAGCACCGAAAGGTCATCTCACCTTATTACAGCATTGCTAGTTTTAGATAATTTCAAATTATGGAAAAACAGACATCTCTGTTTTTGGTGTGGTATATGATGGCGTCCTTTCCAAAAGAAAATTGCCAGCTCGCACTAAAGCAAAAATAGAAATAAAAACTAACTTTACAAGAAATTTTGAAGAAAAATAATTTTTTAATTCAACTCGGGGAAATAACAGAATCACAGACATACTTGGACTGAAAAAAAAACCCGGAATGAATGTGATACACATTTTACCGCGCAAAATTAAAACGTACTCCTAGATAAAAATAAAATACCGTAAGATGTGTGAAACTATTCCGCCTGTGGAACGAAAAATGTCGTCGCTGATTAATTTGCATTCTGTAGGACATTGTAAACTTCCAGGAGACGTTAAACAACTTCAAAATCAATTTTGGTAACATCTGAGACATGATTACTGTATTGTGTCAGCTATGGACGCATTTCATCTACGAGGGAGTCTGTGTACTACAGCACGCCGTTACTTGTGGGCTGCGGCCAGGATTTTAGTTCCGACGGCCTGCCTTAATGCAGCCGAGAATGTTCCCTACCCACTCCCTCCCTTCTCTCCCGCCCCCCCCCCCCCCCACCTCTCCCTCGAAGACTTTTCGTTTGCAGTTCTTTCTGATACTGACCCTTCGTCACTGAACCCATCACCCAAATCACCTATGTACGCTATGAAGAAGTAACTGTAGGTACTTTCAGGCCTTATTTCCGTTGAAGTCGAGCAAAATAATACATATATCAAAAAAAGCTTTGCATCACTCTGGTTTCCAGAACTCCTGAAGATAGACGTTGACTGTGGATATTACGAGTATATCACAGACACAGTCCCTTTGACTGTTCAGAGATGTCGCTAAACCCGCCCACAGATGTAAACAACCATGCATGAGCTGCGCCTATTAGATGAAGAGGGTTCCATAGCCGATCAGTTCCAGTCATTCCACCAGGAAGGAGCAGACAGCTCGTGTTGTCTCTAATTCAACCACCCCTAGACGGTCAATACCGCGGTTCGATCGCGTCCGCATTGTTACTTTGTGCCAGGAAGGGTTCTCGGAAAGGGAAGTGTCCAGGCGTCTCGGAGTGAACCAAAGCGATGTTGTTCGAACATGGAGGAGATACAGAGAGACAGGAACTGTCGATGGCATGCCTCGCTCAGGCCGCCCAAGGGCTACTACTGCAGTGGATGACCGATACCTACGGATTACGGCTCGGAGGAACCCTGACAGCAACGCCATCATGTTGAACAATGTTTTTCGTGTAGCCACAGGAAGTCGTGTTACGACTTAAACTGTGCGCAATAGGCTGCATGATGCGCAACTTCACTCCCGACGTCCATGGCGAGGTCCATCTTGGCAACCACGACACTGTGCAGCGAGGTACAGATAGGCCCCACAACATTCCGAATAAACCGCTCAGGATTGGCATCACGTTCTCTCCACTGATGAGTGTCGCGTATGCCTTCAACCAGACAGTCGTCAGAGACGTGTTTGGAGGCAACCAGGGCAGGCTGAACGCCTTAGAAACACTGTCCGGCGAGTGCAGCAAAGTGGAGGTTCCCTGCTGTTTTAGGGTGGCATTATGTGGGGCCGTCGTACGCCGTTGGTGGTCATTGAAGGCGTCGTAACGGCTGTGCGACCGACCGGTTGTGCAGCCATATCGGCAGCATATTGGCGAGGCATTCGTCTTCATGGACGACAGTTCGCGCCTCCATCGTCCCATCGTGCACATCTTGGGAATGACTTCCTTCAGGCTAACAACAAGCTCGACATGAGTGGCCAGCATGTTCTCCAGACATGAACCATATCGAACATGCCTGGGATGAATTGAAAAGGGCTCTTTATGGATGACGTGATTCACCAACCACTCTGAGGGACCTACGCCGAGTCGCCGTTGAGGAGTGGGACAATCTGAACCAATAGTGCATTGATGAACTTGTGGATAGTATGACACAACGAATATAGGCATGCATCAATGCAAGAGGACGTGCTACTGGTTATTAGAGGTTCTGGTGTGTACAGCAATCTGGACCACCAGCCCTGATGGTGTCACTGGATGGTGGTACAACATGCAATGTGTCGTTTTCATGAGCAATAAAAAGGACGGAAATGAGGCTTATGTTTATCTCTATTCCTATATTCTGTACAGGTTCCGGAACTCTCGGAACCGAGGTGATACAAAACTTTTTTTGATGTGTGTGTTTATGAGCACGATTTTGTGAAACCTTTCGACGTATGCTACACAACTGTTGTCATCAGCTCGCAGTAAGTGCGTTGTACACAAAATTTCGTTCTTGCTGCTGCAGTGCCTCTGCATTCCGGTAACTACACTTTCTGAGCCGGAAACCAAGTGACCGAGTAAGACAGAACATAGAGGTCCCAGAGCCACAGTAATTAATTTTTTCGCGGAGATCGTCGTGTATTTTTCTAGTTCTCGGATACTCTCCTCTGTCGTAGTATCGAAGTACAGTTCTTCGGGTTTTTAACCAAAATCTTCACATTCCATAGATTACCGTTTTCATTTGTATCCCTTTCTTGGAGAATCAAAGCACTTGCTCACATATACAGATTCTGCCGATGTTACTGCACTGCTTTTATGAACTTGTGGTTATATTATTCCTGGCATCTTACTGTCGTCCAGATCAGTATATATGACAATCTTTGTTTGTTTTCGAATGTCATTTCGTCCTTTACGTACACCGACTAGAGTAGCACTACACGTAGGCCCGTGCTCCCGCATTATGCTCACTACGAAGCACACGCCAGGCCAGTGCTTCACGGAGGTTAGAAATCGCAACTGAACGCACGATATCGGACGGCAACACTGGACAGTCAGTTTGCGCTCACCTACTGCACTGTAAGCAGTGTACAAGTGGCGACAGAAATAAGGCGACCGAACGCTGCGCTCAGCGCCTGTGAACGACAGGGAGCGCGTGTGAACATCAGTTGTCTAATTTCCTGACGGCTAGTCTATAAGCTGTTCAGACACTACGATCAGTTAGTGTATAAGCACACTTTTTTTTTATTAGGTGCAAAGATGGATTTTTAAATATCTTTAATAACTGTAAAGCATCTACGGTCACTGTGGTCACACAAATGGAGAACAAATTTGTATTGGCCGATAAATCGCGTCGTGCACAAGCCGTTACTTCCTCACGCATGTCGTGGGCAAATACGCTAATCCACATTACATTTACTGATGCCAGTGCTGATCTCACGAGAAGGAACTGCTCGCTACTCGGAGACCTCTGTTCTCGAGAATACCGTTGGTGTTGCGCAAGGGCGGTGAACCCTCGCAGATACGTGGCCGCGGTGCGCGAGAAGCCGTCGGCCGCGTTTCGCCACGGCGTCGGCGCAGAAGAATGGAGCTCGCTCTAGGCCTGAAATAGCAGTCCTTTCATCGCGGCGGCCCCCACAATGGCGTCTGGAAAGGCCACCCATCTGCGCCGTCACGCCCTTCGCCAGCCCATTGCCATGCCGTGCTCTCGTCGCGGCCGATAATACCTATCCGCTCCGCTAAATACAAAGTTTTGTTCGTTTATGTTCTTTCCATCAACAGGGTGTTCGGAAAGCCGCTGTACAGTTACAAAATGTATTGAAAATGACGCCCACGGGCTGCTATCCACGACTGGACCAGCTTAATTTTATTTTGCGATACGCTACAGATTTTGCTGCTTCCCAAAGGAAATAGTCAGATGGACTAAGGTCTGGCGAACGAGGGGGCTCATAAGTTTTCAGATATGACACGTTCCCCATACAACTCCTCCAGAAGACGCATAGTGTTGTTAGGTGTGTGCGCAGTAGCACCATCTTGTTAAAACCACGAGTATTTTACTTCGATTTCCATTAGCTGGCCAATGGAATTGTGGATCATTAAAGAGTAACGTTCATTATTCACGGCTTCTCAAAAAAAAAAAAAAAAAAAAAAAAAAAAAAAAAAAAAAAAAAAAAAAAGGTCCAATAATGCGCCATCTAGATGTTGCTAATCACACTTCAATTTTCTGATTGTATAATGGCGTTCCACGAAGATTCTCCGTTGGTGATAGTCGTGTGCTGTGTTTCTTAACATGGCCAGAGAAGTGGAACCAGGCCTTGTCTGAATAGGAGATACGAAGAATATCAGCGGTATTCCTTTCAATATAAGATGTTAACCATCTGCAGCAACTGAGTCGCTTTCTATGACCAGAATCTTTCAACTCCTACACTGCTGTCACTTTATTAAGGGAACATTTCAATGTTTGCGTAACAGCTTTGTGCGCGGGGGCGAGCCCGATATCGTATCTTTTTCTTATGTCAGCTTGTGCACGGATTTTGTTGAATTCTAATGCATAGAGTCCAAAATGTTCAACTACTTATGTTCGTTTAGTTTACGTGGTCTTCTAATTCGTTCAGCATCAACACTGAGCCTGTCTCTTAAGTCGACAAACCGCATTACTATGAGGCACAGATTTTTCCGCTTGGTTGGTTGATCTGGGGTAGGGGACCAAACAATGAGGTCATCGGTCCTATCGGATTAGGGAAGGATGGGGAAGGAAGTCGGCGGTGCTCTTTCAAAGGAACCATCCCGGCATTTCTCTGAGGCGATTTGGGGAATCATGGAAAACCAAAAGCAGCATGGCCGGACGCTGGTTTGAACCATCGCCCTCCCGAATGCCAGTCCAGCGTGCTAAGCACTGTGCCACCTCGCTCTGTTGGTGTTTCCGAGAATTTTCCAGAAAATACCTCCTGCACTAACTCTGCGTATTTATCGCCTTGTCGAATCACATTCTCAACAAGAAAAATACGTTCCTCATAATTTGAAAACAAATGAAACATTTAAACACTACACATCGCATTCACTAGCTTCCATCAACGGAATCGAACAGTTAAATCTAAAGCAACAGTAGTCCGAATCCATTCGCGTATCTGTAAAAAACAGTTCTACCAGCTTGTGTTACGGCATCTTTGTTTGAAACTTCCAACGTAATCCACATCAGTAGTCCAATGCACACCGACTTTCCTAACGCACTGTGCCATAGTAATAGCCATTTCTGCCTTATTGTGTCGAGAGAGCATCGACATACGTTATGTCTTGGTTGATTAGGTACCGCTACTGTCACACTGGTGATCCGATAGTTCACGATCCGACCCTAAAAGTGTTTCTGGCACTTAAATATTCTCACCTGTGGCCTCTGGAAAGACTTTATTCATGACAAAATACTAAATTCCGTGCTTCTCCCCGTTCCCCCGTCACCCTCCACATACAATTAGAGCGGAGTCAACAGGTCCCCCGATTGAAGGCAAGCAAATTGAATTGTTACTGAGCGTTGTTGTCAACAAACTTTGTAAAGTAACAGATATAGCTACTACTTGAGTATCGATATCTGTACGCTGCACGTAGCAGTGATCGAGAAGCTCGGTTTGGCGCCAGCCGTAACGGGTGGTGCGGAAGGGCAGTGTAGTCGTGTGTCGTGGCTGGAGGTCAGATGAGTTTGGACGATACGTACCCGTGCGCCGTGGTAAGGTCGATAAATCCATTAAATGTTGCAGTATTCGTGCATGGGATTGACAACTCATCAATATTACAAGCGAGCCGTTAGCAAAGATCGGTAGAAGCAGTGGTTACTTCAGAAAGGTAAAAACAAGCTGAAGTAAGAGTGAACGTTAGTACGTGTGCTTAGAAACTTAAGGAATGTGTAACGTGGCTTGTGGTACAGACAATAAACCTTTCAGTTCTATGAAGTCAGTATCTCCTTTCGAATCCTTTTAGGATATATTACAAGTAACTGCATGTGAAGATGATGATGATGATGATTTGGGCTGAAGCAACGCTCGACATCATGGTCATCAACGCCCTGACGAAAAGTCAACATGCAAATCTCGTGGATGGGGACGAAGGCTGTCCCCACATGCGGAGCAGTTTATAATGTATGAAAGTCTTCCGCCCTTCTTCACTACATCTACATCTACATCTACATTGATACTCCGCAAGCCACCCAACGGTGTGTGGCGGAGGGCACTTTACGTGCCACTGTCATTACCTCCCTTTCCTGTTCCAGTCGCGTATGGTTCGCGGGAAGAACGGCTGTCTGAAAGCCTCCGTGCGCGCTCTAATCTCTCTAATTTTACATTCGTGATCTCCTCGGGAGGTATAAGTAGGGGGAAGCAATATATTCGATACCTCATCCAGGAACGCACCCTCTCGAAACCTGGCGAGCAAGTTACACCGCGATGCAGAGCGCCTCTCTTGCAGAGTCTGCCACTTGAGTTTATTAAACATCTCCGTAACGTTATCACGGTTACCAAATAACCCGGTAACGAAACGCGCCGCTCTTCTTTGGATCTTCTCTATCTCTTCCGTCAACCCGACCTGGTACGGATCCCACACTGATGAGCAATACTCAAGTATAGGTCGAACGAGTGTTTTGTAAGCCACCTCCTTTGTTGATGGACTACATTTTCTAAGGACTGGCTGGCTCTGAGCACTATGGGACTCAACTGCTGTGGTTATCAGTCCCCTAGAACTTAGAACTACTTAAACCTAACTAACCTAAGGACATCACACACATCCATGCCCAAGGCAGGATTCGAACCTCCGACCGTAGCAGTCGCACGGTTCCGGACTGCGCGCCTAGAACCGCGAGACCACCGCGGCCGGCTTCTAAGGACTCTTCCAATGAATCTCAACCTGGTACCCGCCTTACCAACAATTAATTTTATATGATCATTCCACTTCAAATCGTTCCGCACGCATACTACCAGATATTTTACAGACGTAACTGCTACCAGTGTTTGTTCCGCTATCATATAATCATACAATAAAGGATCCTTCTTTCTATGTATTCGCAATACATTACATTTGTCTATGTTAAGGGTCAGCTGCCACTCCCTGCACCAAGTGCCTATCCGCTGCAGATCTTCCTGCATTTCGCTACAATTTTCTAATGCTGCAACTTCTCTGTATACTACAGCATCATCCGCGAAAAGCCGCATGGAACTTCCGACACTATCTACTAAGTCATTTACATATATTGTGAAAAGCAATGGTCCCATAACACTCCCCTGTGGCACGCCAGAGGTTACTTTAACGTCTGTAGACCTCTCTCCATTGATAACAACATGCTGTGTTCTGTTTGCTAAAAACTCTTCAATCCAGCCACACAGCTGGTCTGATATTCCGTAGGCTCTTACTTTGTTTATCAGGCGACAGTGCGGAACTGTATCGAACGCCTTCCGGAAGTCAAGAAAAATAGCATCTACCTGGGAGCCTGTATCTAATATTTTCTGGGTCTCATGAACAAATAAGGCGAGTTCGGTCTCACACGATCGCTGTTTCCGGAATCCATGTTGATTCCTACATAGTAGATTCTGGGTTTCCAAAAATGACATGATTCGCGAGCAAAAAACATGTTCTAAAATTCTACAAGAGATCGACGTAAGAGATATAGGTCTATAGTTTTGCGCATCTGCTCGACGACCCCTCTTGAAGACTGGGACTATCTGTGCTCTTTTCCAATCATTTGGAACCCTCCGTTCCTCTAGAGACTTGCGGTACACGGCTGTTAGAAGGGGGGCAAGTTCTTTCGCGTACTCTGTGTAGAATCGAATTGGTATCCCGTCAGGTCCAGTGGACTTTCCTCTATTGAGTGATTCCAGTTGCTTTTCTATTCCTTGGACACTTATTTCGATGTCAGCCATTTTTTCGTTTGTGCGAGGATTTAGAGAAGGAACTGCAGTGCGGTCTTCCTCTGTGAAACAGCTTTGGAAAAAGGTGTTTAGTATTTCAGCTTTACGCATGTCATCCTCTGTTTCAATGCCATCATCATCCCGTAGTGTCTGCATATGCTGTTTCGAGCCACTTACTGATTTAACGTAAGACCAGAACTTCCTAGGATTTTCTGTCAAGTCGGTACATAGAATTTTACTTTCGAATTCACTGAACGCTTCACGCATAGCCCTCCTTACGCTAACTTTGACATCGTTTAGCTTCTGTTTGTCTGAGAGGTTTTGGCTGCGTTTAAACTTGGAGTGGAGCTCTCTTTGCTTTCGCAGTAGTTTCCTAACTTTGTTGTTGTAACACGGTGGGTTTTTCCCGTCCCTCACAGTTTTACTCGGCACGTACCTCTCTAAAACGCATTTTACGATTGCCTTGAACTTTTTCCATAAACACTCAACATTGTCAGTGTCGGAACAGAAATTTTCGTTTTGATCTGTTAGGTAGTCTGAAATCTGCCTTCTATTACTCTTGCTAAACAGATAAACCTTCCTCCCTTTTTTTATATTCCTATTAACTTCCATATTCAGGGATGCTGCAACGGCCTTATGATCACTGATTCCCTGTTCTGTACATACAGAGTCTAAAAGTTCGGGTCTGTTTGTTATCAGTAGGTCCAAGATGTTATCTCCACGAGTCGGTTCTCTGTTTAATTGCTCGAGGTAATTTTCGGATAGTGCACTCAGTATAATGTCACTCGATGCTCTGTCCCTACCACCCGTCCTAAACATCTGAGTGTCCCAGTCTATATCTGGTAAATTGAATTCTCCACCTAAGACTATAACATGCTGAGAAAATTTATGTGAAATGCATTCCAAATTTTCTCTGAGTTGTTCTGCCACTAATGCTGCTGAGTCGGGAGTTTAGGGATGAGGCCTGACCGTTCACAAAATTTCATCACTCTTGTAACACTGGTATCGGTATCTGCTAGCATTGCAGGCAGATCTCCAGCGAGACCGTGGGCTGCCCTAATATCAATATACAGGACACACGTAGCCACAATATGCTGAACTGAAAGCGGCACGCCACAAACTTCACGGAATGGTGGATCCTCCTGCCGGAGGAGGGAGCGATGTGTGGAAGGACTATGCCCAACGCGCAGTCTGGTAAGCAAGAGAGTGTGAAGATTTTTAATGGCAAGTATGGTAATTTTGATAGGGCATGTAGCGGTGGTACACAGCCCCATTTTTAGTCTTCAGGTGCATGTTCCTTTGGAGTAAGATGCCCAATATAAGCTGGGCAGCATAAACATTGGTCCGATCGTCGTAGTTACGTCAACACAGCGGGTTCTAGAGTGAAAGATACAAATAAGGGAGTAGGCATCTTACATCTTCGAGTTGCCTTAGTAACAATGATGACAGACTGCAGGACTGCAGTGATAAAGGAATCACGGCTAGCAATGACGATAGTGTGTAGGAAATGTAAGATTCCTATTTTCTTATATAACTAAGTTTTGATATACTACATAAAAGTTTCCAACATATTAATGACTAGCAATGTATGTTTACTTCTACAACAGCTTTCGGCGGCAACGCTGACATCGTCGTCGTCGTTATCATCGTCATCTCATCAACAACAACAACACCAGTTTACATCGCAAGCGAACAAGAATTCTCTTGGGTATAAAAGGTAGGCGAGCGCGAGAGAACCGCACGGTGTTGTCAACTCAGCTTCTTTAGAGCTAACTCTGGCTCCCTTTTAATACCATTTACCTGGTAAACGAGTGATTTAACAGGAGTCTGCAATTATGAGTTTTTTCACAATGATTCGGCTTCTTTTATGCTTTTCAATCTCAAGAAAAAGAAAGCCAGAAAAAAAGCCAAATTATTGTGAAAAAACTCGTGTTCATTAAAAGAAGCCTGCCAGAGTGGCCGAGCGGTTCTGGGCGCTACAGTCTGGAACCGCGCGACCGCTGCGGTCGCAGGTTCGAATCCTGCCTCGGGCATGGATGTTTCTGATGTCCTTAGGTTAGTTAGGTTTAAGTAGTTCTAAGTTCTAGGGGACTGATGACCTCAGCAGTTAAGTCCCATAGTGCTCAGAGCCATTAAAAGAAAATTATTTGCACTGGTCTAAGTTTTCAAAACACGCATTAATAGCCCATGAAAATGTAGTATTAGATTAAATCAAAAAGCAACCTAAAGCTGTGTTGATGTACGTTCCGGCTTCGTCAGAATACATATACGCAAGAAGAAAAACATAACTACTAAATATAAAATGTTGAGAGCGTTACTGGAAGCGTCGTTGCAGCATAGCTGACATCAGCAAAGTATTGCTACTTCAAAATAATGAAGAAAAGTGTTCTAAGCAAAGTAAGCTTTGATTTACGCATGATGGATCAGAAGTCGAATGTGTCACACCTGCAATAAACGACGGGCTAGCGACTGATCTGAGGAGGGGAACAGCGAACTCCTATTCAGTGCAGTAGTTTGCTAAGGTTGAAAGGTGGCTACACTGTGCCACTGCGCCAGAGAGTGCGCCAAAGAGTACTATTAAGCCGCCTCCACAGTGCTTGTTATGAGATTGTAGAAGTCAGTGGTTGTTGAGAGTTCGTTGAGGACAGTGTGTGTTAAGAGCTGGTGGTTGTCGTGAAGTTGGAGTAAGATGTTGTAGTAAAGAGTGTTGTTCCATGTTTTATGCAGTTATTTGATGGGAGAGATAGCAGATGTTATTGTGTGCATTTCGTCAATATATATGAAGGTAAAACTTACAATGCTCTTTTATTAATTGTGTATCTGAAATAATGCGTCACTACAGGTTCAGTCAACAAAGCATCTGGCTTGTGTTCTTGTATTAGAGTGAATTCTGGTTTTCTTACGCAATTACAGTTTTTCTAAATTTCTTTTGTCACGTCAGCATAGTTGGTATTTAAAAAAATTCTTGTCTTGTTGGAAAAGAACCGTGCCAGATGTGGACGTTGAGTCACACTCCCACATACAGAACAGTTACATTTGTGCTTGGATTTTGTAGGTTTTATAGTTGCTGGGGACTTAATTAATTAACTGTATTTACGAAAATTTTCTTACATTGTTTGTTGCAGTCAGATAGCGTAATAATACTAGTCAGGGCCAACCGATTACGAGACACTGCGTAATCGGACATACAGCAACGAAAATTAAAAAACATTTTCAATCATATATATTTAAAGAAGCCCCCATGCACGTGGCGACCGCTGCTTCGGATCGTCCCTTGGATTCTTCTGATTGTGAAAAGTAGTAGACTGTAGTATTGTTGTAGTAATTTTCAGTTTAGTGATTGTAGTCTATTTTGTATGTGTAGATTTGGTAATTGGCATTCTTCTAATGGTATTTTTCAAAATTTAATTTTTATTGCCTTGTATACGCGTTTGACAAATTAGTGCAATTATTTCAATTGTTTGATTGATCGTGTCTGAGGGAGACATTGCATGTAAATGGTTTTGTTGGAGATAAGGAGGCATTGTGTGTAAATTTCGAACAGTGACGAATTTTTTATATTTTGCAAATGATTACGCGGTCAATGCAACAGGCGAAATGATGAATAGTCAGAATAACGAAATTGTTAACATGGCGAACTCGCCAACAGAGGAAAACAGTGTCATGAATAATGTAGTGGAAAACAATTTAATAAGCAAGGAGAATAGTCCGGTAACAGTTCAAAATGTTTCTCAATCAAAAAATTCACAGAATACGAGATTAACGACAGATGAGATAAAGCAGTTGATGAGTGTATTATTAAATTTTCAATCTGAATTAAAAACTGATATGGGAACAAAGTTAGACTCACTGGGATCACAGATGGGAACAATTAAAACTGAGATGGGAACTTTACGGGCTGAATTAAAAACTGATATGGGAACAATGGAAACTCGGCTAGGATCTGAAATTAAAACTGAGATGAAATCAATGACAACACGGTTATGCTCAAAAATAGGGACAATTGAAACAGAAATAGGAATAACTAAAACCGAGATGAAAGCAGTGGGATCACAGTTATCATCTGAATTAGAAACTGATATGGGAACAATGGAAACACAGTTAGGCTCACGAACAGGGACATGTTTTAAATACATGAAAGACGAATCAAATAAAGAAATTAGAGAAGAAGTACAACCGATTTTGAAGGCTTACAATAATAGTTTAATTTCAACAGAAATCAGACAAGAGGAACAGGACAGAGAACGGGAAGAAAAGGATCGCGTGATAGTACAGAAATTTTCAGAGTTAAATTTACAACGTGCACAAGACAAGGAAGAAATAATTGAAAGAATCGAGGAATCCGTACCGAATGACAGAATAAATAACTTAACGCAACAGTGTGAACAGTTAACTACCAAATGTGACAACACCGAAACCCGAGTCGCGACATTTACAGAAGACGTAAATAAACAGAAAGGACAATTAAGTGACTCATCGGAAAGAGTTGAGGACATCTCAGATAAATTGACAAGTGTTAGTTTAGCAGAGGGGTTTGAAGAAAATAATTTGTTTCATTCACGGGATGCAACAAGAGAGCGCCAGGCGCGCGAACTTTACAATAATCGACATACGGACTGGGACAGACGCGGTAGGTCTTTGTCGCCACGAGGCGAAAATATTGACTGTAAACACTTCTTAACTGTTCGGACATTTAAGATCTTCCGCAATTCTAAGAATGACATACATCCATGTTCATGGTTAGATCAATTTATGTACGCACTTCCGCCAAAGTTGCCATTAAGTCACAAACTAGAAATTATGTGCGGCTATTAAAGTCCTCAGGGGATTCACTACTCTAAGTGAATATGTGCCGTAGCGAGCATAGGGCCCCGAGCTGTAGTGGTGCTATTTCTCTTTTAGTTTTCTGTACCGCTGCCTACTCTTTTACTATTCTTTGCATCTGTCAAAAACAACTCTTCGACTATCAATCTATCTAGACAGTAGCTAAACAATAACCGGATATGACGATTTTACCCAAAGGAGATTTCGAAAATTACTGTTTGGACTTACTGTACCTTCAGCAGCATTCATTCCTAGCTTAAACGAAATTTTACCTGTTTATCTTCGTAACAATATTACTTCATATGTTGACGATATTCTTATTGCTAAACGTTCTTGGAGTGAGCACAACAAAATTTTGGATTCATTATTACGTATTTTTGCAAGAGTTGGCATTACAGTGAACTTGGAAAAATCTGAATTTGGTCGTTCTCAGGTGAAATTTCTCGGTCACATTATTTCTACAGAAGGTATTCTTCCTGATCCAGAGAAACTAGATGCTATTCAGTTCGCAATGACATTCCTTTTAAACGAAAATCGGTCGACAAGTTTGTTTAGTTAGTTTGTATTCCTGATGAGTGGGTCAATAAATTGATTTGGTATACGCATTTCAGTTATGCACACTTTGGTCCCAGAAGGTGCTTTCATAAATTACGAGAAAATTGTTACTTCAGTAATATGGAAAAACGTATTCGATCTGTTCTTGCCAAATGTAAATTATGTCAAATGGCTAAGCCTCCAACGATTTCTCACAGAGCACCGTTGTTTCCAATCATTCCAGCGAAATTAAAGGAGATGGCTGCAGTCGATTTGTTTCGTCCAGTGGTTCGATCTACTAATGGTTTTGCGTACATTTTCGTAGCAGTGGATTTGACGTCAAAATATGTGTGTTTTACACCGTTACGCAAAGCAACAGCTCGTTCAGTATCTAATGCTTTCATCAAACATTTTCTTAAAGAAGTTGGTCATGTTGACAAGGTTATATCAGATAATGGATCACAGTTTCGTTCTAAAATTTGGCTTCGTACTCTACACCGTCGTAAAATTAAACCAATTTTCATTTCACTTTTTCACCCTCAATCTAACGCTTCAGAGAGATGGATGAAGGAAATCAATAAATTGTGTCGTCTTTATTGTCATCAGAATCACAGAACTTGGGATCAGTATCTTCATATTTTTCAAAACATTCTGAATGAACTTCCTAATGACTCAACTTCTTTACCACCTATACTGATATTAAAAAACAAAGTACCAACAAATCGCATATCTGAAATCGTTCCTTTTCCGCCTTCACGGAAACTGCGGCATTCTGAAGTTGTCAACCTGGCTCTGCAAAATATTGCATCTGCGGCTGCTAGAAGAGAGAAATCAGCTAAGCGTCCTGGTCGTTCAAAAATCTTGTCAGGTGGTCAAAAGGTATTAATTAAGTCCCACCGTTTGTCGCACAAAGGAAAAGGCTTGTGTCGCAAATTTTTTCTGCTTTATAACGGTCCATATAGAATTCGTAAAATTATTCACGATAACACTGTCGAAGTAGAAACTCTTAAATCTCGACGCTCTAAAGGAATACATCATATATCAAACGTTAAAATTTTTGGGGAATAACATACTTTGGAAAACTAACAGCTACATGTAAACATGCGGAGAGTACAAGGATACCGCGCTGTGTTTTGGCGGCGGCACATACTCAAAGCAACAGTGAAGTCTGCGCGCCGCACAAGGCAGTCGTTGACCGCGAACAATAGCTTCCTACGTCACGCGCCCACAGCTGATCGAGCGCTCAGTGCGAATGCACTGACAGCCGTAAACAAATACACAGTCTAATTTCTCCGACTAAATTCTGTATAAAGCTATAAGGACTTGTTGAATTGTGTTATTAACATTCAGTATTTTTCAGGATACGGTTCTATAAAATATTTAAGAACTTCAGGTAAATTCTGTGCGTGTCCGACGTTAAGACGACTTGCTATCGAGAAAATTTCAGGAAGAATGTAATTTCGAAGAAGAAACTAATAAACTAAAGAAGGTAACTATTAATTGAGTTCATTTTTCAGGTAACATATTTCCACTTAGGTACGTACTTTAGACGTAATTTGCTGCTCGCGATTACGTGATTCATACTTTGTGCTAATTTCATGTTCTATGAATTTACTTGTGAAGCGACGTGCTTGCGTACGTTAACTGATTTTGACAATGATTATTAATGAACTGGGTTGTGACTTGTATATATGATGCATCGCTTGGCTGCACTGCTATTTCACTGATGTCATATTTTTCTATTATGTGCCTGCTGTGCTTATTTATTTAAATTATAATTGTCATCTGATTAATTGTGCTGACTGTGATTATGTATGTAAGTTATACTGTGTGATTTATCTGCTTGCGCCTTCATGTTTACTTGTTAAGATGACTTATGAACATTTATTTGCTTAGGCTGATATGATGCTAATGACTTGTTTATTACGTAAGATATATGTTTACTGCTATGCGTATGGATTACATATTTACACATTTCTGTTTTGTTGCCATAACTGCTCTTTAATTTGGTGTATAGAAATGCTGATATACTGTGTATAAACATAGAGTTTAGGTCACACTATTGGATTAATTATAGATTGTTCGGTTGGCAGAACCTCGTTGTAGGATTTGAGCTGCATCCACTTGTTGACATTGTGTTCTCTTCTGGTATATTTACTCGCTATTGCTTGTTTTGCTTACGCTAAGTGCCTTATATTTTTAAGATAAGAAAATGAACTGCTATAATTCGACGAACGACATTGGTACAAAGAACTTCGTTGAAGTCACATGAGCTGAGGTTTTATGGAAGCTGTATAAATTTATGCTAATAAGAAGGAGGCTGACGACATGACATACCAAAAATAGGTTTAGACCATTGACAATTATTACACTGCATTTTTCGTGAGCAATTGAAATAGGAAGTGACACTTGACACAGGAAATACTCCACATGTTTGCTTCTGTTTGCCATAATTCTTGAAGTGGTGTACACACTGTGAAATATTATGATTATTCACACTCCGTAATCGTACTTAATTACTGAGAGTTATTCGAACTAAGTCTGTTAGAGGTCATGTATGCATTTCTTTGTTTATAATTTATAATAAGTAGAAAATTTGGGTCAGATGGATTACACAGAGGTTGTGTGTTGACAATGTGTCTTCGGATTGTATGGGATGATGAAGTTGCATTAGGATTTTATCTGTACTTGTTCAAGGAGACTGACTAGAGGAAAGAGTTGTTATGGAAGTGAAATGATATTGGTGCTGAGGTTTATATGTAGCGACGTATTATTGAGGTATAGAGATTATATGAAGTTGATGATTATTGGAGTTTTTGTGGACAAGAGGTAAGGTAAATGATATTGATGATAAGAGTTATATGTATCGACGTATTGAAGAAGTATTAGTGACGTATTGAGATTATGTGATGCTGTTGATTATTGGAGTTTTGGTGTATAAGAGGTAAAGTAAGTGAGGAGCATATTTTTTTTTGTTGGTCTTATGGAACAAGGAGGATGAAGAGAGCAGACTAGAACACTAAAATAGAAGGAAGATAGTCTATACACACACTTTGTTAAATAACTAAGCAGTATATACTTTTTTTTTGGAGAGAAGAAGTAATTGCATATCTTGGCTCACTGACAGTTGTTCAACAACAGTACATTTTGATCTGGCTTGGCAAACATTGGTCTTGACATGATGACTATGACGTTGACTAACTATTATTGACTGTTATACATTGCTGCCAGTACTACTTGATACACATGATGAACATCAGATTTAGACAGAATTTCATTTACGCAATTAACACTATTCAGTTACACAGTAGTACTTAATGTGGATGAAAGATGAGTGAGTGCGTTTTGTGTGTTTTCCTTTACTAATCCTAACCACCTATCTCCTAAATATTATTTTATTTGTTGGTAGTGGCTTGCACTGACACCCATGAATATTATAGGTTTACTGGTATTTGTGTATTGTAATAGTTAATAGGACAATTATCTGACATCATTTGTGTGTTTGCTATGATTTGTATGTTACTGTAAAAGCATTTGTATGTGCATTCAAACTATTGTTCATGCCTGAACTGTCTGATTAGTGAAGATAAATATTCTGAACTGTTACCTGCACTTTTTCAACATGATGTGTGACATTTGGTCGTGTTTAATTTCTGCTGATGAACTGTGTGATCAGTGATTGTAAAAAAAAAAAAAATCATGGACTGTTACCTGTACCTTTTCTACATGATTGGTACCACTAGGACATGTTTAATTTCTGCTCATAAACTCTGATGAACAGTGTGATCAGTGCTAGTGAATTTTGTGGAACTGCTTCGGCTGAGAGATGTGACTTTTTGCTGTCTGCACCTGCTCTCAACATTGCTGGGTGCAACTGGTGAACTGCTTTTACTGAAATGAAGTCACTTGTTGGTGTCTGCAACTGTTCAACATTGCTGGGTGCCACAGATGGAACAGCTTCTACTGAAATGTTGTCACTTGTTGCTGTCTGCACCTGTCAACATTACTGGGTGCCACTGATGGCCTGCTTCTACTGAAATGATGTCACTTGTTGGTGTCTGCACCTGTTCAACATTACTGGGTGCCACTAATGGAGCTGCTTCTACTGAGATAATGTCACTTGTTGGTGTCTGCACCTGCTCAACATTGCTGGGTGCCACTGATGGACTGCTTCTACTGACATAATGTCACTTGTTGGTGTCTGCACCTGCTCAACATTGCTGGGTGCCACTGATGGAACTACTTCTGCTGCGAAATGTCACTTGTTGGTGTCTGCACCTGCTCAACATTGCTGGGTGCCACTGATGGACTGCTCGTACTGAAATAATGTCACTTGTTGGTGTCTGCACCTGTCAACATTACTGGGTGCCACTGATGGCCTGCTTCCGCTGAAATGATGTCACTTGTTGGTGTCTGCACCTGTCAACATTACTGGGTGCCACTGATGGCCTGCTTCTACTGAAATGATGTCACTTGTTGGTGTCTGCACCTGTTCAACATTACTGGGTGCCACTAATGGAGCTGCTTCTACTGAGATAATGTCACTTGTTGGTGTCTGCACCTGCTCAACATTGCTGGGTGCCACTGATGGACTGCTTCTACTGACATAATGTCACTTGTTGGTGTCTGCACCTGCTCAACATTGCTGGGTGCCACTGATGGAACTACTTCTGCTGCGAAATGTCACTTGTTGGTGTCTGCACCTGCTCAACATTGCTGGGTGCCACTGATGGACTGCTCGTACTGAAATAATGTCACTTGTTGGTGTCTGCACCTGCTCAACATTGCTGGGTGCCACTGATGGAACTACTTCTGCTGAGAAATGTCACTTGTTGGTGTCTGTACTTGCTCAACATTGCTGAGTGCCACTAATGGAACTGCTTCTATTGAAATAATGTCACTTGTTGGTGTCTGCACCTGCTCAACATTACTGGGTGCGACTGATGGAACTGATTCTACTGAAATAATATCACTTGTTGCTGTTTGCACCTGCTCAACATTGCTGGGTGCCACTGACGGACTGCTTCTACTGAGATAATGTCACTTGTTGGTGTCTGCACCTGTTCAACATTGCTGGGTGCCACAGATGGAACTGCTTCTACTGAAATAATGTCACTTGTTGGTGTCTGCACCTGTTCAACATTGCTGGGTGCCACTAATGGGACTGCTTCTACTGAAATGATGTCACTTGTTGCTGTGTGTACCTGTTCAACATTACTGGGTGCCACTGATGGACTGTTTTTACTGAAATAATGTGACTTGTTGCTGTGTGTACCTGTTCAACATTGCTGGGTGCCACTGATGGAACTGCTTTTACTAAAATGATGTCACTTGTTGGTGTTTGCACCTGTTGACCATTGCTGGGTGCTACTGCTGGAACTATCAACTATTTGTTTTTTTTTTTTTTTTTTTTTTTTTTTGAATCATGGAAAGCATGTTATGTGAACATTCGTATAAACTGATTTTTTGTGTATTGTGTAAACTATTATGTAAAGTCACATGTATGAAAAGAAGTTGTATTGCTTACTGTATTTCATACATTAGGTTAGTGAAAGGTCAGTGCAAAGCCAAAATTTTTAACTAATTATGTGATGTTTAGGTATTAATATTATCTTTTATTTTTGTCTGTATTTTTGTGGACGAATTTGGTGGTATTTTCACCACCAATGCTGGCAAAAATACCATCAAATTCTGGCCTGTGGAGGAGGGGCATATGAAAGGTGGCTACACTGTGCCACTGCGCCAGAGAGTGCGCCAAAGAGTACTATTAAGCCGCCTCCACAGTGCTTGTTATGAGATTGTAGAAGTCAGTGGTTGTTGAGAGTTCGTTGAGGACAGTGTGTGTTAAGAGCTGGTGGTTGTCGTGAAGTTGGAGTAAGATGTTGTAGTAAAGAGTGTTGTTCCATGTTTTATGCAGTTATTTGATGGGAGAGATAGCAGATGTTATTGTGTGCATTTCGTCAATATATATGAAGGTAAAACTTACAATGCTCTTTTATTAATTGTGTATCTGAAATAATGCGTCACTACAGGTTCAGTCAACAAAGCATCTGGCTTGTGTTCTTGTATTAGAGTGAATTCTGGTTTTCTTACGCAATTACAGTTTTTCTAAATTTCTTTTGTCACGTCAGCATAGTTGGTATTTAAAAAAATTCTTGTCTTGTTGGAAAAGAACCGTGCCAGATGTGGACGTTGAGTCACACTCCCACATACAGAACAGTTACATTTGTGCTTGGATTTTGTAGGTTTTATAGTTGCTGGGGACTTAATTAATTAACTGTATTTACGAAAATTTTCTTACATTGTTTGTTGCAGTCAGATAGCGTAATAATACTAGTCAGGGCCAACCGATTACGAGACACTGCGTAATCGGACATACAGCAACGAAAATTAAAAAACATTTTCAATCATATATATTTAAATAAGCCCCCATGCAAGGTCTCAACCACACAACAGTGCGCAGATGATTTGGATGAAGCAATACTAAATACAGATTTCACGGATAAAAACTAATGTTTAAATTAACACATCATCCATTTTGAACTTTTAAAAATGCATCAATTCAAATAATGCTGTACTTTCATATTTAATTATTTGTATTACTATAATGCCCAACATATCCCAAATCAAGAAAATAAATATAAATTAATTCTCTTTTTTATCTACTCTTTTGCAAAACCTACCATTGGTCCCGTATAAAACGGGACAGTCCCCTTTTCTGGGCCAGGTGTCCAGCGTGCCCGTTATTTCTGTCAGAACGCACAAATGTCCCGTATACTAAAATTTCGCAAATAAATTTTCTGCCATAAATTAATAATGCTCCTATTCTCGATTGCACTAATCCATGTCAATATTTACTTTCGAACAGCAATAACGCGTGACTTACCTGAGAAGTAAAACTATTGTTTAGCGACGGTTTACATTTAGCCACATGTTTTGGTTCTTTATTTGAACATCGACAACTCTTATTTCTTTTCTGTGCATTCTTGTGCCGACCTCATCTCAGTGGTGACTTAGTGGTTGAGCGTTGAGTGCTTTAAGAAGTGCGAATGCTCTTGTCAGTTTTGTGAATAATCATTTCAGTATTGTAGACGCAATCAATATTCAGAGAACACCTCTCTTCCCTACTGCGATACAACATTTCTTCAAACTATACCTAAACGCAAGTGCATGTTTTCACCTAAACTCCAGGGAAAGTATCCTTTTTTGGAAAGCACCAAAATAAATTGTGAGGTTTATTTAACAACCTGCCACAATGCATTTTTCCATTGCACATGATGGAAGGTCAGATATTTTACAACACGAGAAAACTAAGTATTATAAATTGGCTGTAGCCGAGCGGTTCTAGGCGCTTCAGTCCGGAACCGCGTTGCTGCTACGGTCGCAGGTTCGAATCCTTCCTCGGGCATGGATGTTTGTGATGTCCTTAGGTTAGTTAGGTTTAAGTAGTTCTAAGTTCTAGGGGACTGATAACCTCAGATGTTAAGTCCCATAGTGCTCAGAGCCATTTGAACCATTTTTTACTTTCAAATCAAATTGTCAGGTGTGGAGGCCAATATTTCAACAATAGAAGATATAAGTAACGTAACGTAATCCTTGACTGTTCAATCTTGTTTGAGGAATTTTGTGTAGCTAAAACAATTTTAGAAGAAAAATTATGTGAATGGAATGCTAACACTGTAGCAGTCAGGATAGGTGGGTAGACATTTTCAGAGTATTCAAGGAGAAAAACATTGCAATCACAGTCCTCCCGTAAGTTTCAGAATTTATGCTTTGCCTTCCAGTCTCAAATTCATCCATAGTGTGTATTTTTTCAAAAATGAATAAGAAGCGGTCATGTGGCAAGACCAATATTTTGGAATCTACGATTGCAAGTTCTTTAATGCTACAATGTAATTTCACTGTTCCATGCACGGAAATATATGACCAGTGCAAAATATTTAAATAAGCAGTCATGAATGACTACATGAGATTTGTTCTATCCATGAAAAATTTGTGAGAAATGTTAAATTGTTTTAAATGTGATAGTGTTCTTTCTTGTACTAGTTTTATATAAGTAATAATGGGTTTTTTATATCTTTGAAATGAAATTTCCTTGCATGAATATCAACGATAAAAGTCATTATTATTATTATTATTATTATTATTATTATTATTATTATTATTATTATCATTACTATCGTCATCATCGTCATCGTCAATTCCAGTCACGAAAAGTCATTGTTGACCCGCTTAGGTTCCAGTTAAACAGGATCCGTAAGTCGTTCTAGTGGATGTCCAGGTCGTCTTCATCCCCGAGCGTGATACAAGAGTATCTTTGTAGGTGTCCCATATATTAAACAAATATATGGTAGTCTTACTTTTGAGGAACGATGTGGCCAGTTTCGACGCAAAATTTTATTGATTTTGCCAGTACTTTCGAGGGTATGTCGTCTACCACAGAGCCTTTGCTTCGATTAAAACCCTTCAATGCTCTGTCAAATTCTCCTGTCAGTATCCTATCGCCCAATTCATCTTGATCAAATACTTTTCCCTTTCTATAACACTGCCTTCAAGTTCACTTCCTTCCCTATTTTTTCCTAATCGGAGCCCGTGTTACACCTCTAGTGACCCGGTGTTGACGGAACATTAAACCTTTATCTTTCCTCCTGCGTAGCGAGAAGAAAGGCTGTATTGTGTGTGTGTGTGTGTGTGTGTGATGAAGGAGAGAGAATTGGAGAAGAGGGAGGAGAGGCAACTATGTTACAAACTTCCAGACCCAAAATGCCTTTGCAGTTTCAACCAGTCCACTCCTCCTGTGTTTCACTTTGCCTTATACGAGAGCCTATTGCTCAACAGTACATGATAAATGACGCACACTTTCTTTCCCATTCACAAGCCAGCTGACATTAATTAAGGTTACAACACAATGGAATTACGTTGCAGCAGGTCTTAGAAACGAGACCAAAATGGCTACACTACGAGGAGACATCAGTTTTGCTATATCATGGCGACACCGGGGAAGCGCGTGACGAACAAATATGGGGCAACTGAACTAAAACGAAAGTAAAAATCTTACGTCTGTTCCCCTTGAAAGAACGCATCCTTCTGGATAAGCAGTTACTAAGTGTCTATCAAACAGACGATAAAAACACAACAGGGAATAAAGCGAGCATGAATTTAATAACATCTCTCGGCGATCCCGTGCGGACCTCACGAAAGTACAGAGGTTGCATGAACTTCAACTGGGGATCCGTTATTTTCAATAGTCACTGTCGCCGACAGGAGCCATTACCAAGTGACACAATTTCCGATGTCCGCGTTGAGAAAACTGAAATAACAAAACAAAGTACTGATATAGGATCCTCTATTTCTACTGTACATCCAGTGAACTGCTTCTTAAGTTCCTAGCTGATGAAAACTGTGTGCCGCACGGGGACTCGAACGCAGAATATTTGCCTTCCATTGACAAACCCCCTCACGGATTTACTTTCGCCATTATTTCTTTCTTACTTTCCAAGTTTCACACAAGTTCTGCATACGTGGCTATCCAGGCAGAAAAGATGTTGCGGAGAAATGGGTCAGCCACAGCTTAGGAAAATATTTCTCGAAGTAACGTTTCACTTTCAGAGGAGTGTGAGCTGATTCGAAACTGCCTGACGGATTAAAACTGAGTCTTTGACTTCTATTAAAGGGTTCAGACTCTAGTTCCGGTCTGGCATATAGTTTTAATCCTAGGTGTGCCATGTCCATTGCAGTGGACAGCTGTCATTGGTCGTTTTTGTGGTGTTTGGAATCAGTCCTAAGCCTGCAGACATATGCAGAGCACTGTGGCGGCCAGGCCCAACTGCTGATGCTCCCTAGGTAGTTCCTACTGAACTCCTAAGACTTATAAAGGCTGGAAAAAACGGAGGTAGCTAAGATGGCGGGCATGATACGAAAACCAGCTGCAGCATCCACTATTACTCCTGGCTGTTTCTATGGCCGGTCATCGAGGCTGGTAATTAATTTTACAGTTGTTGTCTAGATGTACTGCTATATAATTATCAAGGTTTTATACGCCTAAACATATCTTACAGTTTTTGTAACGCATTATACATCTGTACACTAAAGTGGACATTGTACATTATAGATCTTACTTTATTGATCGACATGTGGCACTTTCCTTAACTGCGCCGTCACAATACATATTTTCGCTAATGACATTCGTCATAAATAATCTACAAGGAGTGCCCCAGGGAAGTGTGATAGGACCGCAGCTATTTTATACTGCCAGACAGTGTGGCCAGCAATCTGCGGTTGTTCGTTGATGATGCTGTGGTGTACAGGAAGGTGTCGAAGATAAGTGACTGCAGGAGGATATAGGACGACCTAGACAAAAATTCTAGTTGATGTGATAAATGGCAGCTGGCTCTTAATGTACAAAAATGAAAGTAAATGCGTACGAGTAGCAAAAACAAAGTCGTAATGTTAGGATACAGCATAAGTAGTGTAATGCTTGACACAGTCACATCGTTTAAATATTTGGGCGTAACGTTGCGAGGCTATATGAAATGGAACAAGCATGTGAGGATCGTGTTAGGGAAGGCGAATGGTCGACTTCGATGTATTGGGAGAATTTTAGGAAAGTGTTGTTCATTTGTAAAGGAGACCGCTTATATGACGCTAGTGCGACCTGTTCTTGAGTACTGCTCGAGTGTTTGGGATCCGCACCAAGCCGGATTGAAAGAAGACATCCAAGCAGCGCAGAGGCGAGCTCGGTAGGTTCGATCAGCGTGAAAATGTTTCGGATATGATTCAAGAGCTCAAGTGGGAATTCCTGGAGGGAAGAAGACATTCATCTTGAAGAACGCTAGTGAGAAAGTTTAGAGAGCTGGCATTTGAAGCGGATTACAGAACGATCCTACTGCCACCGACAACCACGAAGGTAGGATACGAGAAATTAGGGCTCATGCGGAGGCATATAGGCAGTGGTTTCTCGCTCTCTCTATTTGCGACTGGAACGAGAAAGGAAACAAGCAGTTGTGGTAAAGGGTACCATCCACCACGCACCGTACGGTGGCTTCTGGAGTATGTACGAGGTGCATTCAAGTTCTAAGGCCTCCGATTTTTTTTCTAATTAACTACTCACCCGAAATCGATGAAACTGGCGTTACTTCTCGACGTAATCGTCCTGCAGACGTGCACATTTTTCACAACGCTGACGCCATGATTCCATGGCAGCGGCGAAGGCTTCTTTAGGAGTCTGTTTTGACCACTGGAAAATCGCTGAGGCAATAGCAGCACGGCTGGTGAATGTGCGGCCACGGAGAGTGTCTTTCATTGTTGGAAAAAGCCAAAAGTCACTAGGAGCCAGGTCAGGTGAGTAGGGAGCATGAGGAATCACTTCAAAGTGGTTATCGCGAAGAAACTGTAGCGTAACGTTTGCTCGATGTGCGGGTGCATTGTCTTGGTGAAACAGCACATGCGCAGCCCTTCCCGGACGTTTTTGTTGCAGTGCAGGAGGGAATTTGTTCTTCGAAACATTTTCGTAGGATGCACCTGTTACCGTAGTGCCCTTTGGAACGCAATGGGTAAGGATTATGCCCTCGCTGTCACAGAACATGGACACCATCATTTTTTCAGCATTGGCGTTTACCCGAAATTTTTTTGGTGGCGGTGAATCTGTGTGCTTCCATTGAGCTGACTGGCGCTTTGTTTCTGGATTGAAAAATGGCATCCACGTCTCATCCATTATCACAACCAACGAAAAGAAAGTCCCATTCATGTTATCGTTGCACATCAACATTGCTTGGCAACATGCCACACGGGCAGCCATGTGGTCGTCCGTCAGCATTCGTGGCACCCACCTGGATGACACTTTTCGCATTTTCAGGTCGTCATGCAGGATTGTGTGCACAGAACCCACAGAAATGCCAACTATGGAGGCGATCTGTTCAACAGTCATTCGGGGATCCCCCAAAACAATTCTCCCCACTTTCTCGATCATGTCGTCAGACCGGCTTGTGCGAGCCCGAGGTTGTTTCGGTTTGTTGTCACACAATGTTCTGCCTTCATTAAACTGTCGCACCCACAAGCGCACTTTCGACACATACATAGCTCCATCACCACATGTCTCCTTCAACTGTCGATGAATTTCAATTGGTTCCAAACCACGCCAATTCAGAAAACGAATGATTGCACGCTGTTCAAGTAAGGAAAACGTCGCCATTTTTAAGTATTTAAAACAGTTCTTATTCTCGCCGCTGGCGGTAAAATTCCATCTGCCGTATGGTGCTGCCATCTCTGGGACGTATTGACAATGAACGCGGCCTCATTTTAAAACAATGCGCATGCCCTATCTCTTTCCAGTCCGGAGAAAAAAATCGGAGGCCTTAGAACTTGAATGCACCTCATATGTAGATGTAGATGTACATGTAGATCACAATTTGAGAAGGACACTGATGTACATGCCTACAACACTAGAGGGAAAAATGACTTATTACTCATTATTAAAGCTGTCAGGGGTTCAGAGAGGAGTTCCGTATGCAGCGACGACAATTTCTGATCGTTTGCCCAATAACATGAAATGTCTGACAGGTAGCGAAGCAGGTTTTAAATGTAGTTTAATATGATTTCTCCTCGACAACTACTCCTATTCCATTGACGGATTTCTACTTAAAAACGTGTGGAGAAAAAACGACTCCTTTCTAAGTGCAGTTGCATGAGAAAGGATGGAAGGATGTGTCCAATAATGTTAATACTTATCATGTATAGATCTCCCATAAACTGACTCGTTCCACAGAATTTCGATAAAACAATCGTTCAGATGATCTATGGGAGATGTAACTAGCTAGCTAATATGATCAACGAAGCAAATGACGACGTGATTAACTACACATGACCGATTATTGAAGCATTTTCATGACTATCGCTGCGTATTTCCAGTGAGAAATCTCTTATGTGTCATTTTCGTTCCTGTAATATGAGAATGTGATTGAACGAAATGGCATTATAATCACAAAATAGTGCATTCCTGTTGCTTCAGCTTGTACTACTATCCAATCAATGTTCCAAGTTGAACGTTGAAGCAAAAAGGAGAAGACAATAATCAATATCCCTTGGCCCTTTTCTGTTCCGTACTACAACAGTCATACGCGAGGGGTCAACATTACGACCAATGCTTGGCCTTATATGCCCATAGACGTCGAAACAGGAGATGATGCTCGCGCATTTTCTTTCGTTTCATTGATGTGACTGCGGTAAACTGTTGGCTTCTGTATAGGCAGCAAGGAATGAAGTTTGACCTCTGAACCTCAAAGCACCGGTAGCCAGAAGCCTCATAAACACGGGAAAACTTGAAAATGCTACATCAAAAAGGAGACCTCAGCTTCACCACCAGCAAAGAAAAGGAGGCGCATTTCCAGAGTGGTCGAGGAGGTCCGATTCCATGTGGTAAATCACTGGCAGAAAGTAGCGAACATCAAGAGTATAAATGGTTACTACGAGAGTGAGTGCAAAAGAAAGACTAAATATATTTTGTTCCACATGTAAGCAGCCGCTGTATCCTAACTGCTTTGAGAATTTCTCCTCCATAAAAGCAGGCAAGTCAGATGTACAGTATCCACTGCCGTGGACGGCAATGCATTTTTTTTGATATTACAAAAATGAATTAAATTCGATGTTCTACGTCAGTACTCAACGTGTTAGTGAGGTGATTTGTAATCATTTTCTCAGATTTATTAATAAATGGTGCATCACAGGGTGAACCTGCCAGGAAGTTTCAGATCGGCGTACACACTGTTGAAGAGTGAAAAGTACATTGCGGAAACTTGCTCTCGCTTTTGCCTTTATCTGTACTTTTTCTCGAAATCACTTTCAGTAGTAGTCTTCGCAGTCAGTCTAGTTTCTAATCCTTGTTGTGCCAACGCATTACACCACCTGAGAACCTGATTCTTCCTCTGTAATCCAGATTCCGAGTGTACCAATGCTCGAGCGTTCGTTCAAGGACAACATCTGTCACAGTCACACTAAGTATTCACGGATGGTTTTCCGAGAAGTAATTATGACCATCGTGATTAATGCAAACTAATACCAACACGAGACTTGAGTTAACAAAACACAGTTTCAGCTAAACGTTTATCTTAACGTCTGCTTTCTTCTAGCGCTGTGCAACACATGTAATTAGGGACAAGTAGAAAAACATAATCGTCTTCGACGGAAGTTACTGGCGTCAGCACTGTCAAACCAAAATAAACAGCCGAAGCCAGTTGTATCATAATAAAGACCTACCTGAATGATCTGAATCAGTATAGTAGCGCCCAAGGTGCCTACCATAATCAAAGAATTTTTTTTAAAAAGCCTCACCAACATTAATATGAAAAGGAACATGAATATACTAAAAATGCTTTTACTTGTTTTGTGTAATGTTTAACGATGTATTGCCAATATGCCAGTGAAACAACATAGTGGTGTATGAACCTATTAGCTTAGTTAGCTTACCTTTTTTAATATTACATTAATGCGCATGATGCACATAATGATACTAAAGAAGGCAGTCTGTCTTACGTAACATTAATGGAGGTAATATTTATTTACCGTATTTACCTTACCAAAAGAGCCCTTTAATCAGACAGTTAATTATTTTTTATTATGTAATACACAAATTAGACGATTTATAAATAATTTGCACATGTGGATTTCTCATGTAACTTGTGTTTACGAACTAAAAAATCTTTTGTTTCTTTCAATATAAATAACTTAAGATATTTTATTTAACTGAATAGATCATTAAAAGTTTAATTTAGTAAGAATTAACTTAATATTATAATTCTACATTTATGAGAAGATGTAGGCACGTATTTTTTTGGACGGAGAGAAACATAATATTATAAAATATTTATAGTAATGTAATTAAACATTTTACACTAGTAGTATGAGATGCAAAAACAATTATTATTATCTCGAAATATCTGGAAAGTGAACAGTGGATCAAACATTTAGTGTGAGGTAACTGCAAGGTAGACACAATTATTACGGTAAGGATTTAGTAACTGTGTTCCTGGACATTGATAGGATGTATGATAGAGTGAAAAGAAGCAAGATATGGGAAACCCTTCAGAAAAGGGGAATTGGAAGGCTGACTATCAGAAGGATAAAGGAAATGTGTCAAGAAAGTGTGACTTATGTAAAAAGAAGAGGAGAGGAGAGAAGGCGGACTGGTTTGAACAGAGAAACGAGCTGAAGCAAAGAAGTGCACTATCCCCTCTTCTTTTCATCATCTTTATGGATGATCTAATAACAGCGGTGGCAGAATGAATAGAAGATAAAAATATCAAAAAAGGTGTTTACAGATGATGTTATGGTATGGGGAAACAGAGAAGAAGAGGAGCAAGAAAGGCTAAATATACTGGAGGCTATAATAGGACAGAATCCATTGAAATTTAATGCAAGGTTGTGTGATGTGATGGTCACAACGAGGAATGAGAGTAGCAAGGGATATAAGTATTAGTTGGCAAGTACTAAAAAATTACCTGAGTATCTAGAGTAGAAGACAGTGGGGGGAATGATAAGGAATGAAAGAGGACCACAAGCCCAAGAGTTCTTGTAGAGTGTAAGAAGCCGGGTCTGGAAGCAAGTGTGAACCATCAAAACCTATGCAAATACTATACAGTGCAGAGTATGCTTCAGTACTCACATATGCGTCAGGAACATGGCTAATGAAGGAAAGGTAGATGAGCAGGGTACAAGTTTGACAGATGGAAGTTCAAAGAAGTAGAATAGGACTTACTAGAATGGATGGAGTACGGAAGGAAACAGTGAGAGAAATGGTAAAACACAAGCCCGTGCAAGAGACCGTAGAAAATACCAGATTAAGATGGTATGAGCATGCTGAAAGAAAGGGAGTTGGTGGGATACCGAGACAGGGGATAGAAGCGAAGAGACATAGAGGAAGACCAACAGACAGATGAATTGTGTAGTGGAATAAAGTTTCAGATTTAGAGGAGAAGACTTGGGCAGAATGTCAATAGAAACGTGATGGGAGGACAGCAAAATATGGAGAGGCTTATGTTCTAAACAGACTTCGCCAGCAGCTGGAAACTGTAGAAGAAGAAGGAGGAGGAGGAGGAGGAGAAGATGAAGAAGAAAAATTTTGTGTTCCTTCGCAATTTCTGTGAAAAAGTAATATGATCCACGGATTCCTCTTTACCTCCCTCATTAGAACATACCATGGATAATTAACTTTCTTAAGTTTGGGAGTTTTGTAAAATGTGTAACTTACTGAAATATGTATTATATTATTCTTGCATATTGAGATGCACATTTTGGGAACTTCTGAACTTTTCAGAGTATCTGAAGCGATGGTGTAAAAACACACATTGAAGCACAGTGTTAGTGTTTCTAGCCCTAGTACACGGATAAGCACATCGAAAACTAAGTATTCCTACGTATTTTCAACTTTGGAAGGAATATCCTAATTTTGTCTTAAATTATCCACCTTTTCACGCATCACCTAGCATTATAAGTAGAGGAACATGATGGGTTCTGGAACAGATAACGATTTTAACTCCAGGTTAATTCTTTGGTCATATTAAACCCTACACAACTGGGATAGTTATCTTCAAAGTCACCTGCATATTGTGAAAGTTCTGATGGTATACCAGCTCACTCTGCTGCAACCAACAGAATGATCGAAAGGCTGCCTATATAACCTCAAGTCTTACTGGTGTCAGGCAAATACAATCACCCAACTACTGAACACGCCCACTACTCATGATGTACTCGCCACTGTTGGATCCCACATAACGAAAGACCCCATCCTCTCCTGCTGCAGGCGTCAGGTCGTGACACGAGGCATGACGTGGCGCTTCTTCCAACGCGAGCTTTGCGCACCATGAACAGTGGGTTTTCAAATGTCGAAACATACGTGGACCACTCAGCACAGACTTTACAGGTTATTTACATGAGCACAGTGTAAATATGAGTCAATTGGACTATAAATTCTACAGTGAAGGAGCAAAAATTTACAACGGTAGACGGACATGGTCCAATTTTCTATACATCAAGGAGAACTCTGTGCTAAATTTGCAAGCATGGATCACGTGTAGAAATCGAACTGCATTTCTGAAGTTGCGTGCATTATTCCACTGTCTTTTGCAACAGTTTTCGATGGGACTGAACGAAGAGTATAGAGACTTTATGTATTATTGTGAAGTACGTTGGTTAAGGGCATACCTGGAACGATTTTTGGATAGAAAGCCTGATATTGTTGAATTGGTGAAGGAAAAAAAATAGTTCCAGAACGAAAATTAGAACATCCGCAATGGTTTGCAGACCTCGAATTTTAAGTGGAAACGACTGCACACTGCCCACAGTTAGACATTGCAAGTCGAGAAACAACTTGTTTCTGATTTGATGTGGATAGTTTACAAAGAAAATCGCATTGTAAACGGGGCACATTCTGACAAAAACAACAGCCCAGTACTCTAAGCCCGTAGGCATTAAAGAAAACGCAAGATTTCAAGAATTCCTGTGGCCTTGAAAGAATTACAAGGATAGTTATCTAAACGTTTTTGAGGACGCTACCAATCCTACATCTCTTTCCGAATTGTTTTGGAGACCGTTTGCCGTTTCCATTCAAAACGCACAGTGTAAGTCCCGTTTCGAAGACAAATACTTCTACGTTAACACTCTCCAGTGTTGGTTGGTTGGTTTAAAAGAGGGCGCGAGGGACCAAACTGCTAGGTCATCGGTCCCTCGTTGCGATTAAAATAATTCCACAAGGATGGGAGTAAAATAATCGAGACATAAAAAGCACAGCTGGAAGAAAGGAGACAACCACAAAATGATAGAAGGGCAACAAATATTAAAATGGACGAAATCGGACAAGAGAACTACAGAGAGACTCAAGAAACATGCAGAAGAGATCAAAACAAGAGAGCAGATTACCATGGCTGGCTGACCATGAGTATAAAAAGGAAAACCCAGCCACTCTGAAACATATTAAAACCACCATCCTAAAAGCACTAGGGTGGAGGACACAGAGGGACAAAGGACATGCGCTAAAACCTACATAGATGTATAAAACCCATTCTCACGAATAAAACGTAAAACTAAAGCTGCTGTGGAGGTATTGTCGCCCAACACCGAAGGCATGGTATTAGGGTGCTGGGAAAGTTAAAAGTCCGCCGCAGGGCATCTAAAAGTGTGCAGTCCAGCAAGAAGTGGACGACCATCATTTGTGAGCCACAGCGATACCGAGGTGGGTCCTCGAGACGGAGGAGGTAACAATGCGTTAGCCACGTATGTCCAACGCGGAGCCGGCAGAGGACAAGTAATTCCCTGCGAGAGGACCACATGGTAGACTTCCACACATTCGTAGTCTCCTTAATGACACGCAGTTTGTTGTGCGTACTCTTATGCCATTCCACCTCGCAAAGCCGAAAATCCCTGTGGCGTAATCCCCTGGTCAGTTTCGGAGATGTGCATCTACAGAAACTGTTTCCACGTGGCATGTTTGGCCAGCCTGTCGGCAACTTCGTTGCCTGGGATTCCGACGTGTTCTGGGGCCCACACAAACACCACTGAACGACGGGATCGTTGCAGGGCATAGATTGACGCCTGAATGAACGCTACCAAAGGATGGAGAGGGTAGCACTGGTCGATGGCTTGTAGGCTGCTGAAGGAGTCAGTACACAGGAGAAATAACTCGCTAGGGCATGAGCGGATGTGCTCAAGAGAACGAGATATGGCCGCCAGCTCTGCAGTGAAAACAATGCAGCCGTCTGGTAAGGAGTGCTGTTCAATATGTCCTCCATGAACATACGCAAAGCCTACGTGACCAACAGCCATTGAGCCGTCGGTGTAAACTACTTCATGGCCCCGGTACATGTCGAAAATCGAGAGGAAGCGACAGCTGAGAGCCGCAGGTTTAACGGTGTCTTTAGGGCCATGTGAAAGGTCCAGAAGAATCTGCAGTCTAGGTGTACATCATGGAGGTGTATGTGAATGGACCTCGAGGAGAGATGCTAACGGGAAGGACTCTAGTTCAAACAGAAGGGACCAGATGCGAACCACAATCGTAAGCCCCGACTTGGGCCGCCGGTGCGGGAGATGAACCGCCGTGGTTGGGAAAAGGAGACGATAAGTCGGATGTGCAGGAGAACTACGAACGTGTGCAACGTAGCTGGCCAGCAGTTGTGCACGCCTAACCTTCAATGGAGGGACTCCGGCCTCTACCAGGGCAATGGTCACCGGATTCCTTCTAAAAGCTCCCGGCGCTAGGCGAACGCCACATTGGTACACTGGGTCGAGTAAACGCAACGCTTAGGGCGCCGCCGAACCGTAAACCAGACTCCCATAGCCAAGGCGGGATTGAACAAGGGCTCTGTAGAGCTGCAGCAGCGGAGAGCGATCTGCACTCCAGTTGGTGTTGCTCAGGCAGCGTAGGGCATTGAGGTGCTGCCAGCACTCCCGCTTAAGCTGACGAAGGTGAAGTAGCCAAGTCAACTGGGCGTCGAAAACCAGTCCTGAGAATCGATATGTCTCCACTACAGTGAGTGGATCGTCATTAAGGTAAAGTTCTGGTCTGGATGAGCGATGCGACGCCGACAGAAATGTAGAAGTCATCCGCATACAGAGAAGGTAAGACCGACGGCCCTACTGCTGCTGCTGCTAGACCCTTTAATAGCCGCTAAAAATAGAGACACTCAACACACAGCCCTGAGGAACGCCATTCTCATGAATACGGGGGGAACTATGGAGGGCACCGACTTGGACACGGAAAGTACGAAGCGATAGGAAATTTTGGATAAAAATCGGGAGCGGGCCCTGGAATGCCACTCATACAATGTGGCAAGGATATAATGTCACCAGGTCGTGTCGTATGCTTTACGTAAGTCAAAAAAGACGGCAAACAGGTGTAGGCGTCTGGTAAAGGCTGTTCGGATGGCACACTCGAGGGACACAGGATTATCAGTGGTAGAGCGACCCTGGCGAAGGCTGCCCTTACATGGAGCCAGTAATCCACGTGACTCCAGGACTCAACGCAACCGCATACATTCTATCAGCTTCCAAAGAAAGTTGGTGAGGCTGATGGGCCACTATCCACATCAAGCGGGTTTTGATGGGCATTGAGCACCGGAATGATGGTGCTCTCCCGCCATTGAGATGGAAAGACGCCATCGCACCAGATCCGGTTGAAGATCACGAGAAGATGTCGCTTATAGTCAGATGAGAGATGTTTAATCATCTGACTGTGGATCCGATCCGGCCCAGGAGTTCTGTCAGGGCAATGTGCGAGGACGCTGAGGAGCTGCCACTCTGTAAATGGGGCGTCATAGGGTTCATTGTGGCTTGTAGTGAACGAGAGGACTTTCCTGTCCATCCGCCGTTTGAAGGTGCGAAAGACTGGCGGATAGTTCTCCGACGCAGAGGCTCGAGCATAGTGCTCAGCAAAGTGCTCGGCAATCGCGTTTGCGTCGGTAGATAACACGCCATTGGTGTTAGAGCCAGGGGCACCTGTTGGGGTCTGGTACCCAAAAAAGACATCTGATCTTCATCCAGACTTGGGAATGTGACGTATGACACCCGATGGGCGACATCTACGTCTCTGAGCACTCCTGTTTCCATCGTTTTATAGGCTGCTGAACGCGGGCATGGAGCCGCTTAAAGGCTATTATGTGATCTAGGGAAGGGTGCTGCTTATGATCATCAAGGGACTGCCTTTCGCTGGGGCACCCTAAAGAATGAGGGATCGCGTTTTCCGCTGCATAAACGATCGTTGTAGTGACCTGCTTAACGACAACCATGTGGGGGGCACCCTGTGGGGAAGATTCAGTGGTGGCAGCAGAGGTGAAGGCTTCCCAGTCTGCCTTGTTGAAAGCCCATATGGGTAGGCGTCCATTGGCATGACGCTGGGGGAGTGACAGGAAGATGGGGAAGTGGTCACTACCACACAGGTCGTCATGTGCTCTCCAGTGGATGGATGGGAGGAGGCCAGGACTGCAAATCGAGAGATCAATGGCTGAATGTGTGCCATGTGCCACAATGAAATGTTCGGGGGCACCTGTATTTAAGAGGCAGACGTCAAGTTGTAACAGTAAATTTTCTACCTCCCTACCTCGGCCAGTAAGCACGGCGCCACCCCACAAGGAGTTATGCGCGTTAAAATCTCCCAGAAGTAGGAAAGGTTCAGAGAGTTGTTCTATCAGTGCAGCCAATACGTTCAGAGGTTCTGCACCATCTGGACGAAGATATACATTGCAGACAGTTATTTCCCACGTCGTCGTTATCCTGACAACCACAGCGTGAAGTGGGGTTTGAAGGGGCACATGTTCTCTACATACTGAGTTCAGGACGCAAACCTCACCTGACACACTATTACAGTCGCTAAGGTTCCTGTAATATCCCTTATAGCCCGGAGAGCAGCAGTCCGCATTGCCGGGAACCAGGTTTCCTGGAGGGCAATGCAGAAAGCAGGTGTAAAGCTTAACAGTTGCCGTAGCTCAGTCAGGTGGTGGAAAAAACCGCCTCAATTCCAATGGAGGATTACGTTATCATCAGACTGGAAGGCATGAAACACTCAATGAGGCTGTCTACACCTCAAGGTCACCTACTGCCATCAGATGAGTACTTGTGCGATCGACATCCGTTGTGTCATAGTGTCTGAGGGCCCAGCGAGATCTAGGTCCTCAGTGGACGCCAGAATCTCGACATCATCCTCAGACATAGAGCTTGTAGATAGTGGTGGTGTAGGTGCCCCCACAATGCCTTGGTTCTTGGGAATCTCTCTCTTTTTAAGTTTCTCTCGTTGCTACTGAAGTAGGCTGTGCAGGAGGCCCCCCGCCATCAAGGGCTTCACTGATTCAGTCTCAGGGACTGAAGAGGACCATGAAGCCCTACAACCAGCTACCTGTGGTTGCTTCAGCCACTGGCGGCTGTTAGCTTTGCCACTGGTAGGAACTTGGAAGGGGGTGACCCAAGGGATCCCTTCCAGGTGGGAAGAGCCAAAGAAAACTTATGCTTCCCCGGCTGAGAAGTGGGATCTGACGTCCCCAGTGGTTGGGGGGGGGGGGGTGTTGCTACTGAAGTAGGCTGTGCAGGAGCCCCCCTCCCCCCCCCCCCCCCCCCCCACCATCAAGGGCTCTGAGAGCCAACTGCATGCAGCGAAATGGAAGATGGTAGATAGATCTGTAGAATATAGCCTCGCACATTTTCTCTTAGCCTCAGTGTAGGTCAGTCGGTCCAGGTTCTTGTATTCTATGATTTTCCTTTCGCACTGTAAAATCCTGCTGTCTGGCGAGCAAGGGGAATGATGCTCTTCGCAGTTGACACAGATGGGAGGCGGGGCAGGTGGAGTATTGGGATGTGATGGACCTCCACAATCTCAACATGTGACTCTGGAAGTGCAGTGGGAAGATATATGGCCAAAGTTCTAGCACTTAAAGCATCGCATCAGGGGAGGGATATATGGTTTTACATCACAGTGGTAGACCATCACCTTAACCCTCTCGGGTAATGTGTCACCCTCAAAGGCCAAGATGAAGGCACCAGTGGCAACCTAATTATTCCTCAGACCCCAGTGGACGCGTCAGATGAAATGGACACCTCGCCGCTCTAAATTGGCGCGCAGCTCATCGTCAGACTGCAAAAGAAGGTCGCTGTGAAATATACCCTGGACCATATTTAAGCTTTAATGGGGCGTGATGGAAACTGAAAAATCCCCCAGCTTGTCACAGGCGAGTAGCGCCAGTGACTGGACAGAGGATGCTATTTTGATCAAGACCAACCCTGACCGCATTTTGGACAAGCCCTCCAACTCCACAAACTTGTCCTCTAAATGCTCCACAAAGGACTGGGGTTTCATTGCCACGAAAGATTCTCGATCAACTCTCGTACATACGAGATACTTGGATGAATAAGTTTCACTGCCATCCTTAGCCTGGCGTTCCTCTCATAGAGGTGGCAAGGGAGGTGGACAATTTGGGGTGGTGGTGGTGGTGGTGGTGGTGGTGGTGGTGGTAGTAGTAGAAAATATTATCACTCTCTAAGAGATGTGATTTTGTGTGTGTGTGTGTGTGTGTGTGTGTGTGTGTGTGTGTGTGTGTGAGAGAGAGAGAGAGAGAGAGAGAGAGAGAGATGTTGCTCGTTGTGACTCGACTGTTGACCGGAGCTAGGCTGAACAAGGCTTGGTGTGTATTCCTGCAGTGTATTCATGGAAGTAAATTATTGATGCGCCTCTTTAGACTGCGTATTCGGACAAATCGGTAGCTTTGCAACTGCCTCTCCAGTAAATTTTAACGACTCCATGGGGATTGGTCACAACTGTGGGGGAAACAATTTTGTAGGAAATATATTATTTATTTATACATACTCCCTTTATCAGTCATCACAGATTTACAGTCATTCTGTTCTCAAATTGTATACAACCTTACAGGAGCAACAAAAGAAATCAATATTTCATGTGTAAAATCGGTTTCTACAGATTTTATGCTTATGGGATTAACATTTTTGTTCTTTGGCCAGGATGAACACAGAAATTTGCACATTGTTCTAACCGACTCATATTTACAGTATAGTCACATAAATAACCTATTAAGTCATAGTATGCAGCTTTAACATATGGCCGTCAGTGGCTTAGTTTGTCTGTCACTTCACTAATGCAGAGTATGTCACGCGAATTCACCGACCCTTGATTTTTTAATATACATGTTAATGTCACTTGAAGTTAATTCCAGAACTGCTCCTGGGTACATATTAACGATTTATATCCTCCTTACAAACACATGAACGTTAATAGGAGTGTACGACCGGTCGTAGTCTACCGCCATTTTCCTCTCAATGTAGTCCATCGTGCTGCAGCGTCCCATTCATACCACGTGTATTGCACTCTAGTACCAAGATGTTTAACATTCTCGATTTCAATTATTGCTTCAAAATGGCTATCAGATGCCAGGCCTACACCCACATGTTAAGATCCACCAGCAGTCAAATTATAGGCACTGGCAAAACAGCACTTTTCTGGTAGCACTGAAATGTGGCTCAGTGAGTTTGCACAGTTCGACCTTGGCCTCAGCTGTAACCTGACACCGGAAGTAACCTTGAGGTGAAGACGTTATTTGTTTCAGAACCGACATGAGTCTCCACGACCATAAACTCCGTCCGAACAGGCGTCGGAAAGCCCAACGGTACCAACCGAACCGTGTGTCATTCTCAGCTGGTAGGAGTCACTGCATGCAGATATGGAGGGGCATGTGGTCAGCACACCGCCCTCCCAGCCGTTGTCACAGTTTGCGAGACCGTAGCCGCTACTTCTCAGTCAAGCAGCTCCTCAGTTGACCTCACAACGGCTGAGTGCACCCCGATTGCTACCAGTGCTCGGCTGACCTGGATGGTCACCCATCCAAGTGCTAGCCAAGCCAGATAGCACTTCGGTAATCTGGTAGGAACCGGTGCTACCATTACTGCAAGGTCGTTGGCCTCCGATATTATAGAAACCAAAACAAGAGTGATGTAAACAGAAAGTTTAAACATTACGTTACTGAAAATATTTTTAGGTAGAAACTGAGGAAACAGGTAGAAAGGTAATTATAGTCTCATTATATTTTGCTTCTTTGGGGATCCCACTCATATGAAATATTTTTAAAGACAACGTCGTCGCCTTTCACTGATAATTTATTTGTAAAATGTGCTGCTATAATTCCGGCCATTCAGCGATTTTTGCACTTGAAAACGCTGCGAGGCTGAAACTCAACACTGGATTCTACAAATAACTTTAACAGTAAAAGGCTATGATAACAGCGTTCAGATGTTTTATTTTCATTCGTTAACTAAAATAAATTCTGATAAACAGACGTTCCTTGCAATATAAACAGAAAGAATACAAACACAACAGTAAATAATTTAACAGAAATAGTTTCCGTATACAAAACAGAGAAAGTGGAGATACAATTAAAAATTTTTGTAAATAGTGCAGTCCGAGTCACGCAGAATGAAGTGGATGATCACACTGGGCTAGAACTATAACAAAAAAAAAAAAAAAAAAAAAAAAAAAGAAGGGGAAAACTTCCGGTACCAATTTCAAAATCTATACAGCACGACCCTGGACCAGAACACAAGTAATCGAGGGACAGAAATTCTGCAGCACCGGGCCCAGCACTGCACTGTCGATGCCCCCCTACAAAATGATTTCTGCAGGGAGGAATCATACCAACTTTATTCTACGGTCGTTTCACATAGCGAAAAGAAGAACTTACCTTTTCAGCACAAGGCAGTGATGAACCAATCAGTCACAGCCTCAGTGGACGATTCTGAAAGCAGAAATAAATGTCAGTGTTACTGCCCTTTCGGGCTGTTAGGGTGACTTCGCGACGAATTAGGGGATGCTACGCTTGTATCAATCATGTCTATGTGCAAAGTTGCGAAAAATACCTTTTTTATTTAAGGTTAATTCGTATTCTAGTGTGACAATGCATTGAGACTTATCACACTGCTGTTCTTCCCGTCTAAGCCATCACAGGTGGGAGATGTAATAACGCGTAATATTTATATCTATTAAAGTGCTATAATAGGGTCAAAGTAAATTTGATTGTGTGTGTTACGTAATTTATTTGTAACCAGTACCTAATGGAAGCTTTTTTTTTTCTTCAGATCGCACGAGCGATGCAACGTGTCTATGGTAGTAGCACCTGTATCCGCTTAGCAGGTCATTGTCACAAATAGGGGACATCAAGTGATTGCAGGAAGATGCCGGAGTTCAGTGTTGGTGACCTTTGCATTCATTTTTACTCAAATAAAATAAACAAACTTTCTACTCTTTGTAAATGTGACACAAGACAAACTGAAGTGAGAATAGGGTAACACATTGTATTTCGTTCGGCTCAAGTGGCTCTGAACACTATGGGACTTAACTGCTGAGGTCATCAGTCCCCTAGAACTTAGAACTACTTAAACCTAACTAACCTAAGGACATCTCACACATACAAGCCCGAGGCAGGGTTCGAACCTGCGACCGTAGCGGTCGCGCGGTTCCAGGCTGTAGCGCCTAGAACCGCTCGGCCACTCCGGCCGGCTGTTTTAAGTTTAGTCACGTCTCTGTTACCAACTTCAGAGGAAACATGTACAGTTTATTATGTGCAACATTCAGGGTGAATATTAATAAAACCGACAGACTGCAGGAACGGATTCCTGACTGGAAAAGAAAGAAGATCCTATCAGCGGGTGTCCGGAAACTCATCGTTGACGCGGTAGGCGGCGCAGACGGATAGACAGTTCCTCTGACCGCGTGACGTGTGTTACTTGTGTGTTGCAGGCTGTGTGATTGACGTGGCGTACTGCAAGCAGCACAATGGTCGAGTATGCATATTGGAAACAAGCCGAGATGGTGTTTGTGTACGGTCAAGCAAATGGAAACGGTCGAGAGGGAGCACAGCAATACCAAAGTAAGTACCCTGACAGACACTAACATTTCAAGTCCTTTTTGGGCATTTGCTTGATTATGGGTCGTTTCAGACAGACGAACGTGCAAGTGGACTGTGCGTATATCAGATTTGGAGGACCGGGTGCTACACGATATTGAGATGAACCCTAGTACAAGCTCCAGACAAGTGGCCCGCCAACACGGTGGAAGCCAAAGCACGATTGCGTGTTTCCTGCATGACAACCGCTACTATCTATACGGCCTGGAACGAGCGAAATGATTATCAGTAGCGGATTTCCCTATATTGTGTTCCGGGACGATTTGTTGTTGCACGAACACCGTCCATTTCCGGACACATGTTCATACCACCTATTTTCTTCCTTTCTCAATCAGGAATCCGTCGCTGCGGATTATCGGTTATATAAAAGTTCACCCTGTATATATAATATCATTCAAGTTACCTGTTCCAGCTAAGAATGAACGTACGGAGAAAAAATATTCACTTAATAATATCTACAACCTTGTTTACCGAAAACGATAAAAAATTATGCTAGCATTAATGCAATTATGGATGTTCCGTAGTTTTATATCAAAGTTCCTAATAAGAAGAATACTACTAGAAGCCGACAATAGTTACAGAAATACCTCTGCGTTTACGTGACCATGGATTTCGTAGATAAAAAGAAATATCTCTGGTTAAATTCACTTAAAATGAGAGACTACGATTATTTAAAATACTGTACACATAATTCAGTCTTCTTGGGTCTCCGCCGAACGAAAAGAACCTGGAGCAACTGTTATCTTAAATTTATCAAAGAAAGGCAACTATTGCGACTGCAATTTAAAAAATAAAGAAACAATAAAAGTTGTTATTTACGAACTGAAGGAATGAATCTGTCTCTTCGCGTCCATAAAAGGAACTTTACTTTTTAAATAATGTCAAAACACTAAGAACTCATGTAGATTGGATACTGGATCCATCAGGATTGCGACAAATGAAGAACTTTACTGGTGGATCACGTATCATTCACAAACAAATAATACATCCACATTAAAAAATAATTGTTGCCTTTCTTTGATGACTTAAGGAACGGCACCACGAAACCACGAATAGCTGCTGTAATTTGTATTTATTTATTGACAAGCTACGTCGGTCAAGAGATGATCTCACGTGGAGTATACTATTAAATCACATTAAAGTAAGGTTCCTTGGTGTCAAGACTATAATTATTATCACTTGCAGTCCATAAAATGTGTACCTCCCAGTTGTAGACGCAAGCATTTTCTAAAATACCTATATTTTTCCATTTACGTATTTCTAACGTATACGAAACTTGACGTATGCGCACTATCTGATCAAATGTATCCAGACACCTATAAGTGAACATTAATATGGGGTGCGTCCACACTTCACTTTTACGTCTTCTTGAACTCTGTCGTGGACACTTACAATAAGATGTCTGAATGTCTGTCGAGTATTGGGAACCCATTTTTCCTCGAGAGCCTGAGCCAGAAAAAGCAATGACGACGAGAAATATATTTGTTATCACTACAACATGTAACTAAAGGGTGTTCCATGTAGAACGCAAATTTTAAACTGAGCACCTCTTTCAGCCTGTTAGGTTGTTGGACCAGAAACTCAAGCGACTATCGTCTGTTGTTAATGAAATTACTGATTGTCATTCTCAATTGGCATTTGAGGCTATTTTTATTAGCTAAAATGGAGCGACACACGATGGATCAACGGATCCAGATTTTGAAAGTGCATTTCCAGAACTCTGTATACTACCCAGAACCCATTCGAAAACTTCGTGTGAAAAGCGTCTAATGTCTTAACAGTGAAGAGATTAGAAGGGAAAATTGAAGATGTGGGATCGACAGTGAACATCAGATCGCCTGGACGTCATCGTTCTCGTAGATCGGTAGAGAATATCCTCCTCGTCAGTGAGGCCGTCGCTGCGCATCCAGTGAAGTCGATTCGCCGCCGTTCCCAACAGTTACCCACAACGCAAAGCAGTTTCCATCGAATTTTAACAGAAGATCTGGATTTGCACCTTTATAAGATCCAACTAACACACGAGCTGAAGCCGATGGACCATATTTGCCGCTTGCGTATTTACAAAACAAGATTTAACAGTTATTTTCATAAGAAAATAATCTTCAGTGACGTGGCACACTTCCAGCTTAATCGATATGTGAACAAACAAAACTGCCGGATTCTGGCCACAGAGAATCTTTGCAAGGTCCTTGAGAAATGTTTTTATCCAGAACGAGTCGCTGCTTGGTTCGTATTTTTTTGAAGACGAGACAGAAAACAAGTGAAAGTGACTGATGATCGTTATCGCCACATAACAAAACAGTTTTTATGGCTCCAATGGGAAGAACTTCTGACAGGATGGAACAACTTGAGACACTGCCGCTGGAACAACAAGGTTGCTGAGGGAAAGATACCCTGTTCATTTCTCACAATGGCCATCAGAACTGGCCACCGAGATCGTGTGATTTTTTACCATGTGACTTTTTTGTGGGGTATGTCAAATCTTTTGTCTATGTGAACAATCCACGAACCATCCCTCAACTCAAAACAGCAATTCAAGCAAAACTTTGCTCTAGAGGCTCGAAAATTTTGTCCGCAGGGAAGATGTGTGCACACGAAACAGTGGAGAACATTTGCCTGATATTTTGTTTCATGCAGTCCTTGTATTTCATGACATAATAATATTAGAAATTTTCAGATAAATTATGTGTTTTACTGTTAAATTAAAAATTGCGTTCTTTATGGGACACCCTATATTATGTCCACTGGTTGCTTTAAGTTCCAGTATATTTGATAGTGGCAAACGCCGAAACGCGTAAAAAGGATTAATGAAGTAATTTTGCATTCAGTCAATGAATTTTCCACTCAGCGACCTAAGGAACATTTTGCAGACTATACATATGCGAATACCTGTTATGTAGCTACTCGTTTAGTTGTTTCTCGTGATAATGCTCTTGTATAAGATAATGCTATTTTGATTTTTGTTCCTTATTATATATATTTTTTGATACACAGTAACTCATATAATACTGTGAAACATAATTCTTTAAACATAAACAATAGTTTAATAGACAATACAATATCTATGGGCGGCTTGGGGTGTGACTTCTTCAGAAGAAATGGAATAACACGTCGCCTAAAAGTAGATATTGTCAACCAAAACTGTAATTACAAGAAGAAATGTTTCCCTTGAGCGAATTTCTACTAGCAAGATACCTAAAACTCTAAAAATTAAGAGTCCTGCATGGCATGGAAAGCATTGTGATAGATGTAAAGCCACGTTACTCTCCCTGCACTCCCATGTCGTTCTGCTTCTAACTTTGCGTTTGATGCAGACTTTGCACATCCTTTTTTTTTGCATCGGATCGATATGTTTTGGGAAATGAACCTAATATTGCGCTTGAAGCCGAAGAGGTGTTAGAGGTGTTTCACCTAGTGCTAGTCTTCTAACTGTAGTCGGGTGACTGGACAACTTTTAACATTACCTCTCCTATATTTATTCGGTTATCAACATATGTTTCATTTCTCTGGCCGTGCATTGTTTTTTTTGGAAAATGTACTTAATGAATACAACCGTTTACGACTGATAAAAAAATGTTTGGCCCGACTTCATTCCCATGAGTGTGACACGTGATGTTCACGTTTGCTCCGCGTTTGTTTACACGATTCGGACTCGTCAAAGTACGGTTAATGAGTTACAGAAAGTGACAGTTCTAACATGTGGCACGGTATAAACATGGCTGTGCTTTACCTCCCAATAATCCAATTCCATTTTCCACATGAGCCAGAGCTTCGCGTGTACTCATCTTAATCTACACAGTAAATCTGGATTTGACCCATCGGGGCTCGTTACGTCTTTATTCAGTTGCACATCGTAGATCACTTCTAGTAATTAAAAGATGGTCATGATATTCTGTCGGTATATTCACCTGTATACTTCTTCGGCGAGCCCAAATACACAAAAAAATACGAATTTCTCTCGACGAGAGGAAAAAATGGTGCTATATAAATGTTGAGAAGCTGTTTCGATCTCCTTAAGTTATACGATTCTTGAAAATCGTTGACGAAAAAAAGTGGCAACACCAAAAAGTAATTAATATAGAGTAATGAAGTTTCGAGAATAAGTTTGTCTAGGAACGATTAACATTGCAAGATTACAGGTTAATGTAAGCACGAGGTAAGCCATTTCATATGGAATGCTGGTACATTAATAACCGGTATAACCGCCAGAATATTGAATGGGAGCCCTCAAACGGGCATGCGTTGTGTTGTATGGTTCAAATGGTTCAAATGGCTCTGAGCACTATGGGACTCAACATCTGTGGTCATAAGTCCCCTAGAACTTAGAACTACTTAAACCTAACGACATCACACACATCCATGCCCGAGGCAGGATTGGAACCTGCGACCGAAGCGGTCACGCGGTTCCAGACTGAAGCGCCTTTAACCGCACAGCCACACCGGCCGGCCGTTGTGTTGTATGGGTGCTGGATGTCAGTTTATGGGATGGAGTACCATGCCTGTTGCACTTGGTCGGTCAATATAAGAAGGACGGTTAATGTTTGTGGACGACGCTGAAGTTGTCGATGTCCAGTATGTGCTCGACTGGAGATAGATCTGTTGATTAAAGGCGCCAAGGCTACACGTCGACATTCTGCAATGCATGCTGGGTTACAACAGCAGCATGTGGGCGAGCGTTACCCTGTTAGAGAACAACCCCTAGAATGCTTTTCGTAAATCGCTGTATAACAGATAGCATCACCAGATTGAAGTACAAATCTGCAGTCAGGGTGAGCGGGATATCCAAGAGCGTTCTCCTGCTGTCAAATGAAATCTCGCCCCAGATCATAACTCCAAGTGGAGGTCCAGTGTGTCTGTCAGACGCACAGGTTGGTGGCAGGCCATCAATTGGCCTCCTCCTAAACAACACACAGCCATCACTGGCACTGTAGCGGAAGCAGCTTTCATCATCAGAAAACTCAACAAACCTCTACCCTGCTCTCCAATGACCTCTCGCTTGACGTCACTGTAGTTGCAAATGACAGCGGTTTGGGGTCAGTGGAATGCACGCTACAGGGCGTCTGGCTCGGAGCTGTTCTTGAAGTAATCGATTTGTAACAGTTCGCTTTCTCACGATGCGCCAGAGCCATACGCCAAACACGATGATCTTCCCTTTCGGTAGTGACACGTCGCCATCCGGACCCTATCTTCTTGTGACTACATTCCTGCGACCACCGATGCCAGCAATCATATGCAGAGACTACATTCCTGACAAGCCTTTCTGAAGTATCCCAGAAGGATCATCCACTTTGTCGTTACCTTATTACACGATCTCATTCAAACTCGGTGAGGTATTGATAATGGCGTCTTTGTCGCCTTAAATGCATTCTTCACGAACATCAACTCACCACGTCCAATCTCAAAGGTATAACTAACGCTCAGACCGCCACAGCATGTATTTAAAGCAAGCATGATTTGCATCCTCATAGTGACGCTACCAGATCCACTATTATGGGATTGTCTCTAAATTTGAAGAGACATCATATTTCAGATGTAGAAACACGTCTACCAACTTTCGTTTACCTCGCATAACTCCTTTTTGATGTTAAGATTTTTTTCTGCCAGTGTATATGGGATGCAACACCGTGCGACATCTTGTAACGTAGCATGAATCTTTGGTAACAACTGTAACAGTCGTGGTTCGCCATCATCTCCCAGGTCCTCCGGCCTGAATCCATTGGATTTCTTGTGGGGGGATATTTAAAAGCTTTGGTGTATTCTAGCCACGTTAAGCATGGCGATGAACTATGAGAACACATGTTGAGTGGTTGTCAAGACATTCGGAACACTCCTGGGTTTTTTGAACATGTACGGGCATCGATGAGGGGACTTGCTGAAGCCTGCCTTCATATGAACGGTGGTGACGTTGAAAGGAGTATACTGGGGCACACTTGTATGTGGCACCCGAAAACGATAATATTAATGTAAACTATAAAAAACAGAATATGATTTTATAAACGATGTATGTGTTTGATAGGCTATATATTGCAGACCCAGAGATACTGCTTCTGGTCTGAGATGATTATCGTGTTGAAGTAAGAGAGCGCTTGGCGCTCAGTTGTAGATAGCTGTCTGTGAGGGAAAGGCAATGGAGTAGGCAGCTTTTGTGGCACGGTGTGTGAGGGCACTAAGAGTTAGATTAATTTAGGTATGTCAATACTGTTGAACATGCAAGCAGAAGTCTTCATGTAAGCAAGGTACAGATGTTCAATAATAACGATTTTTGTTTTTGCCAGTGCGTTAGTACAGACGAGTTGGCTGATGATTTGTAATTGTTGGGTAACTCCAGACTGTGCGTAAGCGGTTTTGATGAAAAGGCTAGTTAGATATTTCATTTTTGTAATGCTTAAGATTTTTAACAGAACTATGTGTAATTTAATGATTGGCATTTATGTTGGATTAGTGAAGTAAATTTCATTGTTTGTGAATCAATTGAGAGCTGTGTAACTTCAATTGTCAAATGTCTTTGAAAAGCCAAACTTTACTTGCAATATAATTTTGCTAAAAATCTCAGTATTAGTATTTCACCATTATCAGTACCGCCTCCCAGTTCAGCTCATATATTTTTTAAAGAAGTTGGATTTTCTTAAATTTTCTTATCAGCCAAATGAGTTTCATGTCCATTTCAAGTATTACGGCCAGCATTGCACACTACTGAGCCTGTAGCTAGCATATTTATATTTTTTTAATGAGAGACCAGAATATATCGCGTTGCTCTGTTGCCGTTTTAGGGGTAAGACAATTTAATTTATTTGCTATGTGCACAGGGATTAAAGTTATCAGTTTTGAACAGGGCGAGATGATTCAGTGCCTAAATGGCTGAATGTATTTTGCAGTGACTTCATTTCTTTATTCATATTGGGAGTTTCGTCGCCCAATCAACTCGTGTAAAGTTTTGTCAACAATAACACAGAATAAGCACACCACTCGCAGCTATAACACACTACACGATAATTCGAGTTTAGTACCCATTCCACAGTTTAGGCATTCATTCTACGTAATTGTAAAGTTTTCTCATTATTTATCAAAAGAACGTTACAGTTGGAACGTTACAATGTGGAACCCTTGCTGTAATGTCTTTGCCCTCAACCGCACACCTGCAGTTTGTGTGCTGGTGTAAGCTGTCGCCAGCGCACCGGTCGCCAAAGATGTTGCGAGAAGATCGATAGTAGACGCTGGATAAAGCGCACCTATCACGAGAGAGGCCAGAGACAGACTCGCAAGCAACGCTCCGCCATGCCCTTCTCGACCGCAAGTATTTAGATCGCCGCCGCTGACCGGAGGCCTCGGTCTCAGTCCCGGTCACCAGTTCATACACTATTCCAGTTGGCGTGGCTACGAGAGTGTGTAAGGACTGGAGTAGTGTTTAAAGCGGGACTTGTACTTCACCAGCAGTGAGGCTAACGTGGAATATTATTTGAAGAGCTTGTACCACAACACATGGACAGTCTTAAAGATAAGTAGCTTCCTGTTAATGTAAATAAAGAACCCTCCCAAAACGTGTGGTGCAGAAAGAGGATACCGGCCACCAAACAACATCCTCTCCCTTGATTCCTATCGTACAAGCGCTACAGTGGCGATGGGACACTCCAGTTTCAATCCTCGAGGACTCTGTTAAATGGTTTTCATTATTCACGTACTCAGTTGTAATACGTCGTATCGAGGAAACCCTTGGTTTTCGGAACTTTGTTCATTACGATTATTTTCTTGTTCCACGGTTCTGTAGTCGCCCCTTTCGTTTGTACTTGTTGTAGAGAATGTGAAGAACGTGCCCCGAAAGTTTGGCGACGCCAATATATTACACCCTGTAAACGTAAACAAAAAGCTTCCAACACAGAAATCGAACTCGTTAGTGACGACTGTTGGTTTTCCTTTCCGGATAATCGACCGACATTTGTTTCGTAATTTTTCTGGCGTTTTGCAATCACGAGTGGCTAACATTGTCAAAGATTCATCCTCCACTGCTGGTGGCGGACAGAACGGTGAACGTGACAGTACCAGCCATTCGTGCTGCCGAAACGTCACAAACATCAAATGTGTTCCAAGAGAAAATATTCGAGACTGTTATCGAGCTTTACGAACATTTTCGAATATTAGCGAATGTTTTCAAATGACTAAAATATTCTCCAATGGTTTAGAACACCCTAAAGCGTTCTTTAATGTTTTCGAATGTTTTGGAACGTTCTATAAACAAATGACTAAGCCAGTGACAGTACTTTAATTATGCTATTGCTAAGTACGTAAGTGGACTTAAGAGTACCTTACTTTTAGAATATTCATACTTTAGAGTATTTTTGAGCGTGAAATACTTCGCATTATTTGAAATTGAAAATTGTGTTGCCAACAATTAACAGTACTGTTCATAAACCTCGACACACCAACATTGTCTTATGGAACAAGAATGTTACGTTTTTTCCTTCAAGTAGGCAAATTTTTCGTGTCTGGAAAATGCTTCTTACTTAGCCTTAAACGTGTACACCAGGATCGGTCTGACCCTGGAGTATTTTTGTTTGTTACTGCGCATGTGCGCGCGCGCGCGCACACACACACACACACACACACACACACACATCCTACTACCACGAATGTAAATTCAGTATTAAGTGAAACCCAGTACATGACGGACGTTCGAAGCTGTGTGGCATTGTTGTTTAGTTAATTCGAAGGAATTTCATAACTGTTATACTGCTAAACGTAGAGTACATTTATATCAAAATGGCACGTAGAAATGACTTTACTATGCGGGAAGTGCTGTTAGATGAACTCAAACGTGAAAGTGATGTAAGTGACTTTCCTGATGAAAGTGATCCTGAAGCTGATGCTCCTATAGCAGTTACTGGCAAATGCCGAAACTGATCTGTCTGCTGGATCGACAGGCATCGAACGTACGCGGTAAGAATTGTCATTGTTGGAACGCAGCTGTCCCTAATAGAAGAGGGCAGCTAGTTGTTGATAACATTGTAGTCCATATTCAAGGTGTTCAAGGCAATGTGAAGGATGGAGTCAGAGGAAGAAGCGTGGAATTTCTGATGTATCAGTCAGTTGTAGAAAAAACTGTCACATTCACCAATCAAAATATTCAAGGTACAAGTCTGCATGGTTCTGGTAAGAACTTTACTCATGTGACGAATGAGGGTGACGTTCTTTCGCTCATTCGCTTATATTACGCTGGAGGACTACTCAAAAGCAGTAAAGTGGTTTAGAACATTTATGGTCTGACGATTTTGGGATCACATTGATTCGCGCAAAAATGAGACTAACGCGCTTCAAGTTTCTCAAAACTTGCCTAAGATTCGATGGTAAAGTACATAAACCGCCTCCTATCAGGTGTGCAATACTATTGCAAATAACTGCAAAATATCAAAACATTATACACTCCGCATGCTTATTGCACTATAGATGAGCAGCTACTCAGTTTCTGGGGCCTTTCAAGGCCTACATGCCACATAAAAAAGTAAATATGGTACGAAAATGTAATGATAAATGGTGCAAGGACAAATTATACGATAAATAACGTAACGACTCTGGACACGCTCAGAAAAGAAAACGAGATACCCCCTTCATTTGTTTATATAAAACCCGAGGAAACATGTCTTTATGGTTTCGATCCTATATTATATACCAAGAACGAATAGTTAATCCCGCATTTGTCGATCATGGATAGATATACTGCTACTGATGATGAAACTGGAAAACCACAAACGGTGGTCATTGATACCTTCGATCAGTTATGCAGCACATCATCTGTGGCGAGACAAACAAGGCGTTAGCCGCTTCGCCTGTGGTTCGTCATAATGGAGCAGGCACACATCAACGCAATGACTCTTGTATAGATTGGCCAGCCACAATGTATGGATAGAAGGAGGCAGTTTCCGAAAAATCTCTCTCTAGCTCTCTGAAAAACAGTCGTGGTAAAGAGAGTCTCAACTCCAGCTACGTAAATAAGTATGAAGGAAAGAATTGTTCGTTTGTCAAAGCTCTCTGGTCATGGCCATTCACGGATCTAAACAGGTTGTGACTTCAAAGTGCACGAGGTGTTTCATATGCCTGTATTCCAAGTATAGGAAAATATCATTGGTATGCGGTAGATGCTGCAAGTCGTACTTCCCTCAACACAGTTCTAAGTTGTGCCAACACTGTGGAATTAATGATTGAATGGATTTATGAATAACAGAGACCACCTCAATATATTTTTGTAACATGTGTATTTCATTACATGAATAGCATCTACATCTAATTAGAGCTCTTAAGATCTAGATCACTTTCAAGTTTCATCACGTAACAGCTTCGGTGACAGTTTTGTCCTTGTCTCGAGTTTGGATGCATTATTGCGTCAATATATGAGAGTCCAGTTTCAATATAAAATATTCTATATTCAGGCAGTTTAAAAACAACTAATTGATGGTCACTATGACGCCTGGTGTACAGTTCGTGTGACAGTTTCAGAGTTGTCCACCAGTAATTAAGAACTGGCAGGCAACGCTTTACGCAGCGGAAGTGGCAAAAGAGTAGCACTCAACAATGCCAGGCTCCCTTTGGTGCATCGCTCGGGGTTGCGGTCCACAGCGCATCTCTCGTATGCCAGCTACATTAAACTCTCTTTTTATAGACACTCATCCAAACACCGACAGCCAGCAATGAATCATTTCACATTCCTGATTGACGCGGAAGAAACGTTACACCGCTCTTGATTATTTTGCGTGAATGAGCTCTCGGCTTTACGTTCGCCTGCATTTGAAAGGCGCCGATAGCTGTCATAATGAAAGCAGACAGACATCTTAACAAAAAACTGCCTTGGTTCGCCTGCCTAGCTGAAAAACTCTTGCACTTGGAGCACCTCTTCAATCGTTGGCCACTATTGTGAGCTTTGGTAAATATAGAAGCGATGAACCAATCTCCGGCCAGAGCTACGTGCGGAGTTAAGTGTTCTCCTCCTGCACCTGCTTCCAAGGGCAGATCGTTCCCGTTCAGCCTTGGAAGAACCGTGGGAGTGGGGAACGTGGTAAGCTTACACACGTGCCTCGTGCTGGTGGTACAGGACTAAGGACACTACGGATTCTTGAGAAGAGCTTTGCAACGTTTGATGCATGAAACAGCACGGAAGAGAACCTTGATCGACGACAAGCATCAGTCTGGGTATACACACGCGAGTTGTCACTCTCAGACAGCATTTTCGAGTAATACGTGTCGTGTGAACAGCACCGACAGTCAGCTAGCCGGGAGTGTCCAAGAGCCGCGCGGAGTGGCCGCGCGGTTTAAGGGGCCATGTCAGGGATTGCGCGGTCACTCCCGCCGGAGGTTCGAGTCCTCCCTCGGGCACGAGCGTGTGTTGTTCTGAGCATAAGTTAGTTTAGGTAGTGTGTAAGTCTAGGGGCCGATGGCCTCAGCAGTTAGGCCCATTAGGAACTCTCACAATGTCCGAGAATGGGGGCACGATTTCGGATAGTTGCACTCTGCGACTTTAGACTTCTCGTGTATACGGCCACCTCCATCTCTCGGAGCAGCTTGCAGTAGCTCTCTCAGCAAACAAAAACCGGCATTGTCGGGAGAGCAACATAGCGCCCGAGATTTGTGCCATATTTCACTGCCCCATCTTGGTAACATATTTTGCCGTACTCTTGCATACATTAAATAAAAATACCCACGAAACTGCGTGTTTTCAGCCTTAATACGTGGCCGTGTCATGTTTTTTGTGCAAAGACATTGCCCGTTTTACCTCCTAAACGTCCAGTTAGCCTATTTCGAAAGTTCTGTACATAAACAAAGCTACGAATATAAAAGATCATAGACATATTATAAAGAATTAACAAACGACATTATAAAAAAATAACAAACGAAAATAAAACAATCGTGAGTGTCAGCGATGTGTCGGCAAAGAAACTAATGAAGAAAGCTGCCAGGAAGTGGACTCAGGACGACGTTGTGAATTTAATTACTTTGTACGAAGAAACATAGTTACTGAATTACAGGAACTGAGACAGGATGCTAAGTTTGTGGACTGAAACGGCTACAGTTTTTAATACTTCCACAGAAGTAATTTACCAGAATATCCATGATTCAAGGACTCAGGCAAAGTAGCTTTACATCACTGATTAATTCACTCAGAGAAACAAATGAAGTTATGTTTAAAAATAAGCTGACAAACCCTGCAGTGTGCATGTATTCATTTGATCAATTTTATATCAAAACGAAAACAGAAAGTGAACTCTGTTGGCAGTGGAGCATCGAAAAAAATTTCTTTTCCATGTATTCGTGAAAATACTTTCAAAATTATGAATGTCCTACAATGAGATACGCATAATGTACAAGTGTACAAGTGCAGTGCTGGGTGAAGCTACTTCGCGTGTCTACAACGTGATTTTATATACGTCTCTATGGCAAAACCTCTTCACAGCTCTATAGACAGCCATTGTTTTCATCAACAGCAGTTCGCTCTTGCCAGTTGAAAGCTGTCAGAATCGCTGCCATGTGTCAGGGATTTCGTTAATTCGACTCAACTTTACGAGTGTCTTAGTGGTAAAGAATGAATGTATTAAAACGTCATACGTGATGCAGAAATTTTTCACGCATATTCTGTTTATCTCTTGTACTGTGTGTCGTAGAGTGATGTAGTGAAGTAGGTACTTTCAGAGTCATGAGCGGATACTGTCTCCGTAGTATACTGTGAACAGAGTTAGTAGCAAAGTAGTAATAAATTTAAACATTAAGCACGATGCGGCAGTTTTTCACGCATCCCAGTGTTTGTGACTTTATACACTAGCTGATCAAACGTATCCGGACACCCCCAAAACATACGTTTTTCATATTAGGTGCATTGTGCTGCCACCTACTGCCAAGTACTCCACATCGGCGACCTCAAGAGTCATTAGATGTCGTGAGAGAGCTGAATGGGGCGCTCCGCGGAACTCACGGATTCGAACATGGTCAGGTGATCGGGTCTCACTTCTGTCATACGTCTGTACGCGAGATTTCCACACTTCTAAACACACCTAGGTCCACTGTTTCCGACGTGGTAGTAAAGTGGAAACGTGAAGGGACACGTACAGCACAAAAGCGTACAGGCCGACCTCGCCTGTTGACCGACAGAGACCGCCGACAGTTGAAGAGGGTCGTAATGTGTAATAGGCAGACATCTATCCAGACTATCGCACTGGAATTCCAAACTGCATCAGGATCCACTGCAAGTACTATGACAGTTAGGCGGGAGGTGAGAAAACTTGGATTTGGTGGTCGAGCGCGTGCTCATAAGCCACACATCACGCCAGTAAATGCCAAACGAGTCTTGCTTGGTCTAAGGAGCGAAAAAATTGGACGACTGAACAATTGAAAAAGTTGGGTGGAGTGACGAATCACGGTACACAATGTGGCGATCCGATGGCAGGGTGTAGGTAGGTATGGCGAATGCCCGTTGAACATCTGCCAGCGTGTGTAGTGTCAACAGTACAATTCGGAGGCGGTAGTGTTAGGGTGTGGGGGTGTTTTTCCATGTAGGGGGCTTGCACCCCTTGTTGTTTTGCGTGGCACTATCACAGCACAGGCCTACATAGATGTTTTAAGTAGCGTCTTGCTTCCCATTGTTGAGCTATTCGGGGATGACGATTGCATCTTTCAACACGATAGAGCACCTGTTCATAATGCACGGCCTGTGGCGGAGTGGTTACACCCCAATAAAATGCCTGTAATGGACTGGCCTGCTTAGAGTCCTGGCCTGAATCCTACAAAACACATTTGGGATGTTTTGGAATGCCGACTTCGCGGCAGGCCTCATCAACCGACATCGATACATCTCCTAAGTTCAGCAATCCGTGAAGAACGGGCTCCCATTCCCCAAAAAACTTCCAGCACCTGACTGAAAGTATTCCTGCGGGAGTGGAAACTGACATCAGGGGTAAGGGTGGGCTAACATATTGAATTCCAGCATTACCGAGGGAGGGCGCCACAAACTTTTAAGTCATTTTCAGCCAGGCGTCCAGATACTTTTGATCAGATAGTGTATATCCTGATCTACGTGTCATACAATGATAAAATTTTGTTGTTACATTCAGAGTCAGATGTGGATGCTGTCTGCAAAACGTGATTAGAACAGAGTTTGTACAAAGGAAGTGACACATTCAAACGTCATGTACAATGCGGCAGTTTTCCCGCGTCTCAGTGTTTATGACGTCATATCTCCTCTTACCCCCATAGCAGATGCTCCCTGACAGTAAAAGGACAAGTGTACCACGTTTGGTTGAACTCGCCAGTAGTTTACGAGGAGATGTGGATATGTATGGATTTACCAAGAAGCTAATTTCGCCCTCCCCCTCCCCCGCTCCCCCCTCCCCTCCCCGGTTATTATCAAGCTACATCACAACAAAAATTGCAAGTCTAAACGCATGTTATGATCCACACATCATCGTGAAGAAAAAGCAACATGAGGTGGCATTCCCAGTAAGAGTTTCGCACTACCATATTACCGGATGGCGAACTGTCTCTGTCAGATGCCAACGCTTATGAAATGTGCGCTGAATGCTGCACGCGCGTTCAGTGCTGTATAGGAGGATATCTCACCAGCAGCGGAGCGGTGGTCTCCGCAGATACGAATACGGCGGTGGATACCTTTATCTGAACTGGTCCTGTCACGGAGGCTCAGCGGACAATAAGGATTAATGTTTGGCTGCAGCCGAGAGGCACAGTATCCTTAGGTGGGTGTGGCAGTGGAGTATCATTGTTAGTATTTTGTCCCTCCCGTCACCAATCCGGGGAAGAAGTGTTCGAACTTGGAACGAGAGGGCGTAACACTTGAATGCAGCCCCAGACGTTGAGCATGACGACATGCATGAATATTACAACTGTCACTATGATCACGATTATTGGATGATTTGAAATTTCTTCCGCATGAACTGCAAGTGGTTCAAGCGTTGGAAGACAAAATAAGCAACTTTCCTGGTACTGGTCTCAGGAAAGTAGTTGCTAGCACCAGACGTGTAGCAACAGTGAATGCCGACCGCTACTGCAAAATGTTGCAGAATTTCCTCATTCTGGAATTCCGGAGGAGAAGTTAGCTGAACATTGTTTGGTTTAAACAGTATGGTGTAACAGCTCACACATGGCGCCAAAGTGATTCCAAACCGTGTACTCCTTTATTTATGTGACTTGGCCATTCCATTCCCCAGCTGTAAGAGATTCGGGTTCCTTCATCTGGAGTTCTAGGGTTTCCAGTGAAGAAGTTGCTGATTTCAAAATAAAATATCTCGAAAACTAAGATCGACTGACGGGTGCAATAAGCCGTATGTTTGTAGTGAAAGCTGCAACAGTTCTGAGCAGAAGTTTATAAAATAGTCCGAAAAGATGCCAGCAAATGAAGCTGGAATCTCAGTACGGAGTGCGCCGTAGCCTAGAAATAACAGTTCCACCGCTCAAAGGTGAAAGAATGTGAGCGTACCGAAGGAAGGGGTTGAAATCATGTATTCCACATGAACAATGTGTCTTTTATACTACTGGAATATCACAGGTTAGAACACAGTCTTACGGCACCAAGGCGCTGTTTTCGAAAGCTGTTCTGAAAGGACCCGACGCGAAAACCATTCGCAAGCTCTTCGCCAAATTCCAACGGACAGGTAGCGCGGCTGATGATCTATTTATGCTATTCAGTAAGATTGATCTAAGTTCTGTTTTTATTCGGTGAGTCATACTTCATAGTTATACAGTGTATATTTTATTGAGACACATATGTTACGCCACGGAGGTTCTGAGTACAAGCAATGCAATCTTTGACTGTCATTAGCATTGTCGTTACCTTTATAGCATTCGAGGGAGAGAGTTTGTTGTCGGTCACCTTGCTGAGCTATGTGGGAATAAGTAGCAGGACACAGAGATGCAAACGCTGAGATTGTTGATGTTTGGGAATATGGTTTTGGAAAGATTGATTTTGGAATTAGGAAGAGATTCACTTAATGTTGTCGCTGCATTGCTTGCTTGCACATAATTTATGATGCGTTTGAAAAAGGTAAATTTTTAGTATGGTTTCTTTATTGATTTGGATCTGTTAGTTTCAGTGTTAAGACGAGATTAAACAAATTATCTGATCACATGGCTCGGACTCAGCGTTAGAGATTCACCACTCATTTGCCATTCTATTAACGAATTACGTGGCAGAATGACATTTTTAATTAAGAAGTGGATTTTGTAAAGATTGTTGTAATAGATGAAAGTAAGTTTCATTATACAGTTTTTAAATACTAATCTCTTCCGTATCATGCAATAAGTTCAATTTATTTTATGATTCCCTCACTAAAATTATATTTTTTAATTGTGCGTCACCACATTGCAGTTACTGGACCGCAGTTGCTCAAGGCGTAAAGTATTATGCGTATCTGGCATAGGTGCTTTTCCTTGGATGGCACTTCTTTAGCTGGTTTGCTGCTGCAGTGCATTTTAACATTCACAGCATTTGAGCAGTACCGATTTTCCGTTGTCACAAGGTAAGTCAAGAAAGTTTGTTAGGGTCATTTAATCTTCACTGTTACTACAGAATATCATCAAAAACAGTTCAGTTGAAGTAGAGTTCAGATCTCATTTTCCTTGTCAGACTTTCTCACTCTTTAAGCCCCCATCAGTTGTCGAAGATGTTGGCCAAACTTTTGCTCGGAGCGGCTGGTGCAACCTGTTCGACTGTGGATGAGTTCACTTCCAACATGCTCAACTGATTTGTCAAGTTGGGCACTCGACTCAGCAGCTACCTCCAACACAAGCCCAACCCCCAACCTGGTGGGATTTGGATTTTGTTGACCATCGACCGGTTCCCCTGATGCAGCTTGAGTCTGTCTTTTTCAGCAGTGTGCAGTACTGCATTTTTACAATGATTAACGTATCAAAATTTCTTAATAACAATCAGACACTCTGCACAGAATATACTGAACTGTATGGAGAGCAACATGCTTGTGGGACGTTAAATGTTAAAGTATATGCTTTGCAACAACTTCTCTAAAGAAACGTGCTCCTAAAATAGCGTAAAACCTCTCTAATTTATTTTATGAGCATAACATGGAGTCATAGGAGCAACGACATATATGGCATAATTTACTACTAAAAAATCATCCATAGAATATTCCAAAACGGCCTATGGCGGAAATTGTACAATCGTTCAGGAAATAAAGAGAACAGCAGCTGAAGGCATCCCTAAGTCACTCAAAAAATAAAAGTTGTAGTAATAAAGACATCCGTAAAGAAGGTTACACAGTGCTTATTGAAAAAGGCAAAGAACTATTTCCGGACTTTGACGAAAAAATTATCGTTGAGAAAATTTGGAAGTGAGCGACAATCAAAAAGTGTTAATTTATTTCTGATAGTAACTACAAGAGACTAAGTAATGTAACAACTTCTCAAGTATTACAAATATATAAATGGAAAGAATAAAAACTTATTGATCTTACTAGAAATGTGCTAAATATTGGAGAAAATGGTGAACAATGTGGGGGTGGTTTGGAAAGGGAGCGGTTAAGGTTTTGAAGACTCATTTTTCGTATTATTTCAATAATGATGATTGTTTCTGCAAGCAAAAATAATTAGAATCATTTTGTAGTATTTAATGAAATTAATACTGCATGATACATCAATTCAGTTGGGTTGCACCTCCTCATACAATCAACACTTTTTGATTATTTGTTCTTGATATTCAACATACCACCAGTGTTATAAAAAATTTGTACCAATCTCGAACTGCACTAGCGACTGCCTGCTCTTTACCATACCATCTACTTTTCTGAAGGCCCCGAAGTTCACGTGTACACTGTATCCATTCGCCTTCTGTTAGCTGCAGTATCCTCCATATCTTCGCATCTAGGGGTAATGCACGAAGGACTTCTTTGTCGTAAAAAGTTATAAGGAGACCGCAACACGTAAGAACAATGTCTGCTGTTTTTACGTCAACATTCATTGTCGTCTAGAGAAATCTAAACCTGTCGGCAAGAATGCCACACGCATTTTCTACCACTCCTATTCCCTGAGAGACAGCCGATAGTTGAAAATTTTCTCGTCGTGGATTATTCCTTTGTTTGGGTAAGGCTTCATTAAATTTTCGCTCGGGGGAAATGCTTCGGTTCCAAGAAATGTAAACGGAAATTAAATATCTCTAACGTCAGAGAAACTTGCCGATGAGGGCAAATTCAGTCTCTTGTTTTCCATCAACTCCCAAAAATCTGGTTCCATAAGTACTCCTCCGTCGGATGTTCTTCCATTAGTTCCAGAATGTACGTAAATAGACTCTTAGTTCTCGCTGACTACAGCAAAAAGAACAATACTGCAGAATCATTTATAACTGAAGAAATATGAACCACTCCCGGTGGCAGGCGTATCGCTACGTGTCTTCTTCCCTCAGTAACGACGACTCAGTTTTCAACCTGTCAGTACTTTTTGAAGTTTGTCGCTATGTTCATCAAGGAAACTGCAATAGAAGTTAATTATTGTAAGAATAATTTTTAAAAATATAACTTTTATGTGCAGATGAATCAAGACAAGTGAAAACTGTGTGTATAACAAAAACTCTAACCCAGGACCACTCATTGCTTTTCCATGTCAACCGCATTACGGAGGTGTTAGTTCTGCGGAGATTGAAGGAGATCGATCGTGGAGTTTGGAGGGTAAAAGAGGCCTGTAATAGAACCAGCTTTGAGGCGTGCTCGCTCGGATGGAGCAGTCGGTAGCGCAGTCGTCCTGGTCCGGTTTTCGAGTCCAGGATTGGCAAATAGTCATAAGTTGTTATGATTCATAAATCCGGTGAATACTTCGCACTGAGTAAAAATAAATCCATCAAACTTCTGTTTTACTAGCAAAAAAATATATGCACCCCTTATGCCAGGACGTTAACACCCATCGATATAAAGTAAAAGTGTAAAAATTTTCCGAGGGGAGGCGTGCAAACTCCGTTTTCTTGGGGGACATTCAGTACCCCCAGACCGTCCAATGATTCCTCGTCGTGCGTCGCTGTCTATATGTGGATGTATCAGCAAAACTGTGGTTAACATCTTTTGCGAGGTTTCATCTACACAGTGATTAATATAACTTTAAGATGACTCACGTGGACTGAATTTACAGTTCACGATTCTTATCGTTATAAAATGTGCTGTATTTATAACTGTCTTAAAAACCACACTTTTGACTCAATTTCTTGTATTAGGAGCGCAACGCTTCCTCAGGAAGACTTGAATATAGTGTACCCATAGTTTCAACTGGCCAAAGTCCAGGTTGAAGTGACTCACCTACGCCAAGTACTCCACATTCGAGTACAGGAAAATGAATAATGTATCACCTTTGAACAAAGAGCAAGAAACTTCCTTCGAGTTGCTACGTCTGTTCTGAAAAATGGCTCTGAGCACTATGGGACTTAACTTCTAAGGTCATCAGTCCCTTAGAACTTAGAACTACTTAAACCTAACTAACCTAAGGACAACACACAAATCCATACCCGAGGCAGGATTCGAAACTGCGACCGTAGCGGTCACGCGGTTCCAGGCTGTAGCGCTCGGTCACCCCGGCCGGCCGTCTGTTCTGACCGTCAGACGAAGTTCTAAACATTTGGAAATAATGTGGCATTCCATTTTGATTACATGGATCAGCGTCAGCAAGCGATTGCTCAAAAATTAATAGCCGGTGTTCTGTTCCATGAAGAACTAGGCATCTGAAAGCCTTCTGTACCATAGTTACGGACACGCCCATTCATCAACAATTACATCGACAACGATCAGCGATCAAATTCATATTTCGCAGATACATCCACAGCAGGATATGCAATCAACGTCCATTGCATTTTGCCCATTTCATTCATACTCCTCCAGTACTTCCAATTACTTTCCATATTGCAAATGAGCACGTTCCCAACAATCTTCTACAGAAACAGGTGCATAGCCTCGACATACAGCTGCTCATACTTATAGTCTTCAAATACGGCAAGAGCACCTACCCAAGTATGCCAGATGCTGGCATTCAACTTTTTCGGACAGAAGCAGGCAATACTTTATCTGACGAAGGAATTAACAGTGATGAGATCAGGGTAAAACTCAAACAGTCTTTGCATGTGGATAGTGCTGCAAATAATGAATACTGAGTAACATCTATCTTTTTATGGTTTTGAGTGGTATTTAACCATTTTGTGAATAAATCTATTTTTTAATGCTATGGAGTCATACTTTTTTACAATTTCAGAATCTTGTGATTTGCATTTTAATCATAGTTTTAATTGTGATAATGTAGGTTGCCAAAGGTTTCACATAGGCCCAAGGCCAATGTAATGTTTAATATTTTAATGAATTGGTAATTACAACGTTTGAAATAAACGTACTGATTTATATTGGGTTTCATTAGATTACTATGCTAAATTTTAACATTTAAAACACAAAAGACCATTGCATTATTCTCAACGTATAGCAAAATTTATGTTGTTAGGTTTTGACTTGTTGGCGACGTATTCGCTGTTTCGAGTACTTTGTAGCACAATTGTAGCATTTGAAACCCAAGCTGGGTAACAACCATTTCTCCATTACGATTTCTCTTCGACGTGGCATTCATGGACGGTTTTGCAAGAGGGCGTCAATCGGGATTTGAATTAAAAGAAATAAAAAAATAAAATAGAAAATTGTTAGAACTTCACCCCATGAACTGGGTTCGACTTCCGATCTGACTCAGTGTTCTATCGTGCTACAGCTGTCTCACTACAAAATTGTTATTTCCATCAGAACTTAAATAACCTTTACGATCGGTATGTATAACACTTTCTCCATTATGATATGTAAAGAAGTAATAATTTGAGTGATAAAGGATAGTGCGAGAATTATCGCACAATCAGCGTAACAGCTCATGCATCGAAGCTGCTTACAATAATATACAGAAGAATGGAAAAGAAAATTGAGAATTCGCTAGGTGACGATCAGTTTGGCTTTAGGAAAAGTAAAGGGACGAGAGAGGCAATTCTGACGTTACGGCTAATAATGGAACAAGGCTAAAGAAAAATCAAGACACTTTCATAGGATTTGTCGACCTGGAAAAAGCGTTCGACAATATAAAATGGTGCAAGCTGTTCGAGATTCTGAAAAAAGTAGGGGTAAGCTATAGGGAGAGACGGGTCATATACAATATGTACAACAACCAAGATGGAATAATAAGAGTAGACGACCAAGAACGAAGTGCTCGTATTAAGAAGGGTGTAAGACAAGGCTGTAGCCTTTCGCCCCTACTCTTCAATCTGTACATCGAGGATGCAATGATGGAAATAAAAGAAAGGTTCAGGAGTGGAATTAAAATACAAGGTGAAAGAATATCAATGATACGATTCGCTGATGACACTGCTATCCTGAGTGAAAGCGAAGAAGAATTAAATGATCTGCTGAACGGAATGAACAGTCTAATGAGTACACAATATGGTTTGAGAGTAAATCGGAGAAAGACGAAGGTAATGAGAAGTAGTAGAAATGAGAACAGCGAGAAACTTAACATCAGGATTGATGGTCACGAAGTCAATGAAGTTAAGAAATTCTGCTACCTAGGCAGTAAAATAACCAATGACGGACGGAGCAAGGAGGACATCAAAAGCAGACTCACTATGGCAAAAAAGGCATTTCTGGCCAAGAGAAGTCTACTAATATCAAATACCGGCCTTAATTTGAGGAAGAAATTCCTGAGGAAGTACGTCTGGAGTACTGCATTGTATGGTAGTGAAACATGGACTGTGGGAAAACCGGAACAGAAGAGAATCGAAGCATTTGAGATGTGGTGCTGTAGACGAATGTTGAAAATTAGGTGGACTGATAAGGTAGGGAATGAGGAGGTTCTACGCAGAATCGGAGAGGAAAGGAATATGTGGAAAACACTGATAAGGAGAAGAGACAGGATGATAGGACATCTGCTAAGACATGAGGAAATGACTTACATGGTACTAGAGGGAGCTGTAGAGGGCAAAAACTGTAGAGGAAGACAGAGATTGGAATACGTCAAGCAAATAATTGAGGACGTAGGTTGCAAGTGCTACTCTGAGATGAAGAGGTTAGCACAGGAAAGGAAATCGTGGCGGGCTGCATCAAACCATTCAGTAGACTGATGACAAAAGATAGTGAGTTCAGGTTAACACTAAGATAATACCTTTAAGAAATCTTCTTTGAGAACAACAAAAAGTCCTTTTGATCAGGCAAAAAATAGCGCCACAAACAACCAAAGCCGATTCGAAATCCATTGCACAAATGACGCTGTATCATCAAACTCGGTCTGAAGCTTGACAGTGTATGGAGCACACCCAACATGTTGGGTTCGCCGTTGGGTTTGGTGTCAGGTGCTTGTTGGCCAACATGTTCGACTGTCGATGGATGGATGGCTTTACAGTCCAGTGTTACATGTTCGCGCGTGTGGGTCTTGATTTTCGATATTTTACTTACTTAGGACGTGTAAATTTGCAGGGGATTTTTACAAAAGCATTTTGAGCATTTATTCTTTCGAAGTTCAGTTTGTAATTTTATGCAGGGTTTTTACTCTGTTAGTTCTGTGTGTTGGAATTGCAAGACACGTACCGTGTTACGCATCACGCATTACAGCACTGTTGGCTTCACTGAACAGTACAGAATTTCATATGATAGCTTCTTTAGTACATACCGAGCGAGGTGGCGCAGTGGTTAGTACACTGGACTCGCATTCGGGAGGACGACGGTTCAACCTCGTCTCCGGCCATCCTGATTTAGGTTTTCCGTGATTTCCCTAAATCGTTTCAGGCGAATGCCGAGATGGTTCCTTTGAAAGGGCACGGCCGATTTCCTTCCCAATCCTTCCCTAACCCGAGCTTGCGCTCCGTCTCTAATGACCTCGTTGTCGACGGGACTAACCACCACCCCCCTTCTTTAGTACATAGCTGTAAGTTTTCTGACTATTTTTATTAAAAGTGTCACAATTTCAGAGGGATTTGGCGACTCTTTTCATCAGATACCGGTTACGTAAGCGCACAACTTCCACTGTTTGTTGACTGAACGCTCACGTTACAATACATACACACACGAAAGTGTATGGGAAAAAAAAGAAAAAAGAAAAAAAAAACCAGTTGCAAATGTTGGCCACTCCTGAAAATGGCGCTACGGTGGAACTATTCAGCAAAATCCGAGGGATTCCGTCCGAAGAATTCTTCGGATTTTGCTGAATAGTTCCAGAAACCCTGGCGCCATATATATGTAGCTGGTGTCTTACGACACGCTAACAATTCATTATTTTTCCAAACTGGCGTACTCTCGGTCCAACACTGTGGACGTCAACAGCTGATTTTAGAAAATGAACATTGTTCGCCTGGAGCCCCTTCTAGGTTGTTCGGCCACCTGGTAAAGGTCTTTTTATATGGTGCGACTTGCGCTACGATGATGATGAAATGATAATGAGGACAACACGACATTAACTCAGAGCGAAGGAAGACCGAGACCAGGTGCAGAATAGAACCATGGGAGCAGTGATCGGGAGTCAGCAACGCTAATCACAAGCCGACCAGCGCCTAACAGCATGCGATGTCGGTGATGTTAGTTGGCCGGTCGGTGTGGCCGAGCGGTTCTAGGCGCGTCAGTCTGGAACCGCGCGACCGCTACGGTCGCAGGCTCGAATCCTGCCTCGGGCATGGATGTGTGTGATGTCTTTAGGTTAGTTAGGTTTAAGTAGTTCTAAGTCTAGGGGACTGATGACCTCAGATGTTAAGTCCCATAGTGCTCAGAGCCATTTGAACCAGTGATGTTAGTTGACTAAATTCTTCCCATCGCAGAACAGAGGGGCACCGCACTATACTCGGTAAAAGCTGGCTATTGTTCGAGCTGAGATAAGCGAATGAGTCTTTGTCCGAGCACCGCGGAAACTTAGTGCCGCCATGACGAGCTGTTAATGACCTAGTGAGAAGTGTGCCTTTCACAGTATCTGCCCCTTTTCTTCTGCTGCACCCAGGACCAACGATAGCAAATTCATGTTAGTGTCGCAATAAATGAGGAAATATGAGTGTTATTCTAAAAGAAACAGTTTGTTTCTCCAGAACTTTTTTATTGGAGATGACGAAAGAAATCTTATTTCACAATATATTTTGATAACAAATTTGCTACGTAATTGCATTTCAAACTGAAACGTTTGCCGTAGCTCACCACAAGTTTTCCTGCGCCTTCTGCATACTCAATGTACCAAGTACGAGCTAAAAGGCGGACGTTCTAAAACTTCCCGCTTCAACGTATCAGAATACAATGCCGTGAAGAAGCACAATAGCGCTGGACAACCCACGCCCCTCATTTTGAATGGCGCGGCGTAGTCAATGAAGGGTCAGACAGTGGGCTGCTGCGCATTAGTCTCTCCTGTACATATTAAGCCTTTGAGTAGGACACCCTTTAGGTCCGAAAACACTGTACCTTAATCTTTTTGGCGCCCAGATTTATTTTTATTTATTAATTTATTTTTTTTGGTGCAGATCGTAAAAGATGCCAATCTATTGACTGGAAGCTTTGGGTCTGGACGCTTCTGAGAAACCCAGGTGTTGCACCCAGTAAAAACGTGGTTCAAAACAACCTCGTTATCGTGTGAAGACATTATGAATTAAGTCCAAAAAGCTGCTTCTTTTTTGAGATGTTTATTTAATCAAGACAGGCCTGTTTCATCACTATTGCCATCATCAGGCGATCTGAGAGTAATGGTTTTATTGTATACTATTTTCTAGGGCAGACTGTAGCCTACTTGCCATATATGAGATTAACAACCATACATTTATGGAATTCTTTACTTACCTATAACATCGCTGTTTAGTCACTTAAGCGTTTTTCTCATGTCTTTTAAAGTTATTTTTTGACGTAGCTTTGTTGGAAATTATAGCCTTAATTTTGTTTGTTGTGTTTGACAATTTTTTGTTTGACGATTAACCAACGATGTTAAAAGTTTACATCAGAGCAGTTACTTATCGATTTCCCTTTGTTACCATGTTGTTTATTTTTATCTATGATTGTGTGATTGGTTTGGCTTAGCTTATGACTTTGATTGTTTATCCGTTTTCATGATCGATGGTTTGAATAAAGTTTTCTATACAATGTTTATGTTTTAGATCTAATTTCTGGTTGAGTATTCGTTGAGGATATTTGTGTGCATGTGTGTAGATGTGTAGATTTCGACCTCTTCCAGAATATTGAGCAAGTGACCTTTAGGTGTTATATGCAAAATTTCGATTGCTTTTTCTACATTGTCTGTGGTATGTTGTTCTATCTGTAGGTGTTGAACGAAGGTTATCCTTGGACCGAGCTAGGAATATCGTTGAATGGAGATCAAATTTGAAATTCGATCAGAAATTGAGCTCGTTCAGGACAGCTCTCTTGTATAACGCTGAACTTGGATCCACCGAAGCAGGTTCAGATTTAATCTAAGGTAGCGCGTAAAATGCTCTGGCAACACGGCTGAAATCGACTATCGACACGATTATTGTGCTTCGATCGCAGATATTTATCGTACGTCAGAGATACACAGTATTTATTATCGACGGTGTCGTGCTATAACTATGGAAGCAAGTAAACAGAAAAAGGAGCGATCCTCAAAATTTTCTCAATACGAGAAAGATTTACTGCTGGGAATTGTGTTGGGACAATATAAAGATAAAACTGAGAGAAAAAAAAAAAAAAAAAAAAAAACAAAAAAAAAAAACAGATAAAGTCACTGCGGCCAAAAAGGTGAAGGCATGGAGAGAAGTTGGCGTTGACTAAGTCTCGTAGTATCGGGACAGATCGTGACTGAAAGAGTTTGAGAGCTTGTTACGAAAACGTTAAGAAAAGGACCAAGAAAGCATTAGCGCACGAGAAGGTATAATTTCAAGACACAATTTCTAATTATTAGATTCCATTTTTTAGGTATGTGGTATGTAAACTGGAGCAAAACCAGTGTCAAATGTATTCAAGGATGAAATGCATAAAACTTGAGGTGGTAATTTCGAAAGACCTACTGTTACAGAAAGTGGACAAAAGCTAATTGCAGACCTGAAGCTACAATTTTTTTACTATTTCCAGTCCCTGCGATGACGATGCAGATTTTCATCTTGATGTAATGTGTAGCAGTTTGTAAAAGTTTTTAAACGATCGCATAAATTATTTTGAAGCAAGTTTGCTGCGTAAAAGGTAGTTCATAATGTTATCCGCCACTCTCGTGTTCTGATATAGATAATACTGGTTACAGCTCTGGCAGTGAGGAGATAGTTATAACTTCACACGAATATATTTTGTTGATGACAATGAAAATGAAAACGCAGAAGAGGATGTTTACATTGACCTCGTAAGAAAGGTAAAGCGTTTAAATACAGGGTGTGTCATCCGATTACGCACGTCTATTTTTCTGAAACTAATAAAAAAACAATTTTGTTTTTTGATGAATGGGAAACTCAGTTTTTTCATACCTTTCCATAGGTGTTCAATATGCCCCCTTGATATGCACGGCATATGTCAATGCGGTATTCAAATTGTTCCCACACTGCTGCGAACATGTCTTGAGTTACAGTTGCACAGCTGCTGTTATGCAACGTCTCAGTTCATTCATTGTCTTTGGTAACGGAGGCATATATACAGTCTTTTATAAACCTGCACTAGAAATAATCACATACAGTGAGGTCCGGTGACCTTGGAGGCCAGTAATGTAAGGCTGAATCATGTAGTCCAGTGCGATCGATCCATCGTTCAATAATCCTTTGATTTAAAAATTCACGCGCTTCCAGATGCCAGTGTGCCCCATCCCGTCGGTAAATGAAGTCGTTCGAATCATTCTCTAACTGTGGGAAAAGAAAGTTCTCGAGCATATAGAGTTCCTGTAACAGTGTTCTCGGCAAAGACAGGTTGACCATACACCTTTCCCCGTGAAACTGCACGAAACACATTAAATTTGGAAGTTTCCTGTCACGGTGTACAACTTCATGTGGTTGTTTCGCACCCCATATTCACACATTATGACGGTTCAACTTTCCATTGAAATGGAATGTTGTCTCGTCACTAAACACTAAGTGTTGAAGAAAACTGTCATCCTCCATGTTGCCAAGAATGAAATTAAAGAACTGCACACGTTTTTTGGTCATCTACACGAGGAGCTTGGTGTAGCTAAATTTTGTATGGTTCCATGTGTAAACGTCGACGCAACACACGCCAGACGGACATCGGGGGCATTTTGAGCTGTCGAACGGATTTCCGCGGACTCGTGAAACTATGGCGGATGCATTCTACGTCTGTTTTAGACACTCGGGGACGGCCCGGCGAATTGTCTTTACACAAACAACCTGCTTTACGGAATTGTTCATGCCATCGTCTAACGCTCTGTGTTGTAGGAGGATCCACACCATACCCAATACGAAAGCCACGCTGAACCGTTATTACTGACCCGTACTGCGCAAAACGTAGAACACAAAACGCTTTTTGTTGTCCCGACACCATTTTTACTAAAACTGAAGTGGGCGCACACTGCTGCTACCTATCGGGAACCATGTAAAACTCGAGAGTTTGCTCTTTTGTTTCCAACAGTACGTTGTTCACGCACATATCTCAAGTAACATAATAGTTATGATATTTTTTAAAATCTGATAACTCTTTTTGATTCACCCTGTAATGTAATAACTTTACTGTGAGAGCACATCATCGCGTATTTTGGAAATTAAATAACCTCTAATTACAGGTAGATGCGCACCAAGCCAGCCAGGATTCTGTTTTAGTGTCAGCATCTGATCCCAAAAACGAAAGAACAGAAAATGTTTTCGATAAGAGATACCAGTTTTACAAGAGAAGAATAGAATGCCTCGAGTGTGAACATAAAATCAAAGTACATTGATTGCTTGCACAACTTGAGATAAGAATGGAAACTCTGAATCTGACAGATTGTAAATTTTTCCAATCTTTTAACCTTTTGTGTAAATACCTTGTTAATAAATGTTACACTCGTATTGTGACTGCTGTTACCTTCGTTTTCTGTTGGTATGTTGCCTAATGGAATTTCTTCGTGGACAGATTTTTCATCCCGAAGTTATATGCTGTGTTTTTTATACATTTTCAAAAAAAATGGTTCAAATGGCTCTGAGCACTATGGGACTCAACTGCTGAGGTCATTAGTCCCCTAGAACTTAGAACTAGTTAAACCTAACTAACCTAAGGACATCACAAACATCCATGCCCGAGGCAGGATTCGAACCTGCGACCGTTGCGGTCTTGCAGTTCCAGACTGCAGCGCCTTTAACCGCACGGCCACACCGGCCGGCAATACATTTTCATTAGCTCTGATTATTGTTTTTGCGACGAATTGGTTGTGTAACAGGTAGTTTATAATATCATTCGGGTGTTCTTGTTCTGATACGAAATTTAATAACCAGGAGACAGAAGTAACTAGAACTAAAAGAAAGGAAAAAAAATCTGGCTTTCCAATTGACACTTTGTACATTTCAATTTTTAACTTCTTACGTAAATATGTTTTTAATGAATGCCGCTCTCACTGCGTTATGACCCCTGTTGGCTTCATTTTCTGCAGGTACTGCAAATTCTGCATGCACTTTTCTCCTAGCATATGTATTGTCATCAATTTCAGGCGCCTGCTCAGATGCGTTGACAGCCATATTGTGCAAGACAAATGGTCCAACTATTATAACTGTTGCACGATTCACTTTCACTCTGAGTCCTGAACTCAAACAGGGAAATCGTGTTTTGAGTACCTCAAACATTCTCTCAACTGCTGATCTTGCTTTCTTGTCGGCAAGATTATAGATCCACTCATCCGCCGTTTCTTCACGAAGTACCGACGTCAACAAAAACCTGCAACACTGATAGCCACTGTCTCCCAGAAGTATGTCTTCGGGAATTTCTCCTGTTTCCAGTTGAGCATGTACACTTGAGTTTCCGAAAAATACTGCAATCCTGGCCATTTAGCTACAATATTTAAACATCGGCGCTTAGCGTCTGAGATCGCTTGTACATTTAAAGAAAACCGTCCGTGACTATTTACCAGTTATTCAGTGCTTCCTTAAAAGTCATGTTTACTAGCAGAGATAAAATCCATGAACCACATTTTAATTAATTAATTAATTCATATCTACATAACCAAACGATAATCATATAAAAATACGTCGTATTTTTTTTATTATCTTTTTCTGTTGAGAAACGCTACAAAGTGAAGTTAACAACGGAGTGAAACCGGATTGTATCCTATTCCTGGCGATGTTAAGTCTGTACAAGAAAGCTGTGAAGGAAGCCACGGAGAAATTTGGTAAGGGAATTAAAGCTCTTCAGAGGCGGCAAAAGGACTACGAAGAACAGTTGAACGATATGCATAGCGCCTTAGACGGACGTCAGAAGATAAAAACCAACAAATTAAAACCAGGCTAAGGGGATGTAATCGAATTAAAACATCTGATGATGAAGGAAATGGATAAGGAGGCAGCAAAATTACTAACGACGGCTAAAGTACGGGGGATATAGCACGCAGACTGAAAATAGCAAGGGAAGCATTTCTGAAAAAGAGGAATTTGTTAACATCGAATATTGATTTAAGTGTTAGGAAGTCTTTTCTGGATGTACTTCTCTAGTGGCCTTGTACGGAAGTGAAACGTTGGCGTTAAACACATAAAGAAAATAGACACACAAAGAGAACAGACAGGTTTGAAATGGGGTGTTACAGAAGAATGCTAAAGAATAGATGGGCAGATAAAGTAAATAATTAGAGGGTACTCTATCGAACTGTGGAAAACAGACATTTGTTGCTTATTGAATAACTTAACTAAAAGAAGTAATCGGATAATAGCATACATCCAGAGGCATGAAGAAATGGTCCTTGGTAATTGAGCGAAGTTCACAGGGTAAAAGTTGTAGAGGAAGACCAAGACTCGAATATAGCAAGCAGATTCAAATGGATATTGGTTTAAGTATTAGGTCCAGTCACATTAATTTGAGCACCGCCCATTTTCGACGAGAACGTGCAATAACCCTACACAAACGTCAGGTGGCAACACAAGCAGAGGAGAGTATATAAAGCTTTTCGGGTCGGGGAGAGGGGGGGCGGGAGTGGACGTGGAAAACAGATCAGATGTTGACTTAATGCGGAACAGAGCGATTAATCTGATGTCCAAAAGGGCATGATCACTGGCTTTCAATCCAAGCCTAGAAGCATTACCGAAAAGACTAAGTTTGTAAACTGTTCTAGTGCCGTCGTGGTTGAAGTATGCAGTGTATGGCAAAATGACACTATCCAAATCCTGTACCGGGGCAACTGCGGTGCACCATGGGCCATAGATGACAAGGGGGAACGACGACTGCGGACATGTATATGGGCGAACAGACGTGCAGCTGCTGAGAAACTGACTGCCCTGATGAACCTAGAGGCTAGAAAAATTGTCTCCTCAACGACCATTCAGCGAACGTTGCTGTGTACAGGCCTCCGCAGCAGGCCTTGCTGACTACTGTTCATCAGCGAAGAAGGCTGGAATTTGCACGCCAGTACCGGAACTGACCGTCGACACAGTGGCGAAAAAATGGTTCAATTGGCTCTAAGCATTATGGGACTTAACATCTGAAGTCATGTCCCCTAGACTTAGAACTACTTAAACCTAACTAACCTAAGGACATCACACACATCCATGCCCGAGGCAGGATTCGAATCTGCGACCGTAGCGATCGCGCTGTTCCAGACTGAAGCCCCTAGAACGGCTCGGCCACAACGGCGGCCACAGTGGCGATAGATTACCTTTTAAATGGATCACCGTTTATGCACCGTCGGAGTGAAACGTCTGAATCCGAACACTCTACAACAATGGTCGGAAGGGTCCAGGTCGCAGGTGGATGCGTTTTGGCCTGAGAAATATTTTAGTGACATTCCCTGGACGATCTCGGCATTCTGGAAGGCACAATTGATGAACACAAGTATGTATCTATCCTTGGGGATCATCATCATTATGCTATTTGTTTTTCACTACGACATCTACCAGCAGTACAATTCAACGTGTCACACAGCTCGCAGTGCACGTGTGTGACTCGCAGAGCAGCAGGATGGTTTGCTGTACTACCATGGCCATGAACTGCCCTGATTTAAAGTCGATCGAGAATCTGTGGCATCACCTTGATCAGGCTGTAGGCGCCAAGAACCCTCAACTGAGACATTCCTCAACCGAGAAACCTAGCGCAGCTGGTCACGGTACTGGAGTTGGCATTGCTCCACATCCCTGTCAGAACGTTCCAGAACTTCATTAACACTCATGCTTTTACGTCTCACAGCGATCCGCGTGGCAGAAATTGGTTATTCAGGCTTTTTATAGGTGACTGCACGGTGTAGTTATGCAGAGATGAACAGCCATTCGCCGGGAAACATAGCATGGAAAAAACTAAAAAAATCTAAACTCCTCCCGAACAGGCCATGAAGGCCCAACGATACCGACTGGCCGCCGTGTCATCCTCAGCCCAGAGGCGACATTGGATGCGGATATGGGGGGCCACGTGGTCAACACACCGCTCTCCCGACCGTATATCAGTTTCCGAAACCGGAGCTCCTCAGTTTGCCTCACAAGGGCTGAGTGCCCCCCGCACGCCAACAGCGCTCGGCAGACCGAATGGTCACCCAGCCAAGTGCAAGCACAGCCCGACAGCGCTTAACTTCGGTGATCTGACAGGAACCGGTGTTTCCACTGCGGCAAGGCCGTTGGCTAACCTAGCATGGAAAGCTACATTAAACGATCCTTCAGAGCGAAGATCGCAACAGCAGCAGTTGAAAACAATTTGCTTACCAATGCTCCCTGATAATAACTTGGCAAATATGAAGCTGACTGGAGTATATCCAATGAAGAACATTGGATGCAAGTACTAATGTGATATGAAGAGAATGAGATTTTCAGTCTGCAGCGGAGTGTGCGCTGATATGAAACTTCCTGGCAGATTAAAACTGTGTGCCGGACCGAGACTCGTACTCGGGACCTTTGCCTTTCGTGGGCAAGTGCTCTACCATCTGAGCTACCCAAGCACGACTCACGCCCCGTCCTCACAGCTTTACTTCCGCCAGTGGTAGAGCACTTGCCCGCGAAAGGCAAAGGTCCCGAGTTCGAGTCTCGGTCCGGCACACAGTTTTAATCTGCCAGGAAGTTTCTGATATGAAGAGGTTGGTACAGAGGACGAAACGGTCCGAAGACAAATTATATATATATCACTGACGAAGGTCCTCCACATCCACTATTCCATATCTGAGTATAAGATACACCATCACAGGAAGACACTACTGTATAGTGAATCGTTTAGCCTTACCGCAGCTTCTGCAGGTCAATCTACAATGAGACTACTCGCATTGCGCTGTCATTAGTGCCTGTGCCTCCCGCCCCTATTTCGAAAGAAGTTTCACATTCAAAGAAAACAATTCGCTACTGGCATGCATTGTATTTAGGTACAGTGCATGAAATTAAGAAGTTTTGACTGCCTTTTTCAAAACACAGACAACCACTAGAATATTAATGACAGCGTACAATTCCAGTAATTAGGTGCCGAGCAGGCATAACATTACTCGTCTGAGAGACAGGCATTTTCGTACAAAAGAAAATGATAGGGAAATTAGTAGTTCCTGTAGAGTCGATGTAAACAGCGATTCTCAGAAATGATCCGCGCTCAATGGCAACTCCGAGGGCGGAACAAAGGGGCGCAACAGACTGTGAGAAATTTCTCATCCGACAATGACGATGCAGCCGTCAGCGAGGCTCCTACCCGCACACAGCTGCTTCTGTGCTGTCAACAGCGCCTCTACATTCTCACGCAATGATTTTGGACAGTCCAGCTGCCTCTTATCTTTAAAAAGCCGAGGAAATTGCGCTGGGCTGTCAAACAATAAATGTCTTTCTGCTCATTTTTTGAGTTGGCAGCCCGTGGTCAAATGCTTTAGAGATGAGAAATTCTCAGTTTGGACAGGACTAAAAAGAAGTGTGCACCTGTGGGCAAACCTAAGTGGAGTCACAGCAGTAACTTTTGGTATTTAACCCACGACACTGACGCACATTCCTGCGATTAAAGGGTAAATTCTCTCTTCGCCTTGCGTCACCTTCCAAACGAGTGGTGTCTGACTGTGAAACAGGTCTACTGCGAGTTTGTTATTTGCATTTCTGGAATTTGTACATACTTAGGATGTCTCAAACGCTAAGCGACAATTTTGAATTGCTTATTGCTCGCGCGCAGTCTTTGGTCAGAGTAAGAATTACGCTAGGAGATGCATTTGTTTTGTCATCGCTGCTGGGAAGCGAGGAGCGCCGGAGTTCTATCGTTACATTAGCAGTGAGACAGAGGCCGAAGAGACGACTCGTGGCAATGTAGATGCAAAGTTAAGTGCATTTGTGTTTAAGTAAAATGATTTGTGATTGAATAACGTGAAAAAGAGGAGAAGTATTTGATTACTACCTAAGTATTACCTAGGTATTACAATCACGAACAACTTAAATTGGAAAGAACACATAGAAAATATTGTGGAGAAGGCTAACCAATGGCTGCGTTTTATTGGCAGGACACTTAGAAAATGTAGCAGACCTACTAAGGAGACTGCCTACACTACGCTTGTCCGTCTTCTTTTAGAATACTGCTGCGCGGTGTGTGATCCTTATCAGATAAGACTGACAGGGTACATTGAAAAAGTTCAAATAAAGGCAGCACATTTTGTATTATCGCGAAATATGGGAGAGAATGTCACAGAAATGATACTGGATTTGGGCTGGAAATCATTAAAAGAAAGGTGTTTTTCGTTGCGACGGAATCTTCACGAAATTCCAATCACCAACACTCTCCTCCGAATGCGAAAATATTTTGTGGACACCGACCTTCATAGGGAAGAACGATCACCACGATAAAATAAGGGAAATCAGAGCTCTTACAGAAAGATATAGGTGTTCATTCTTTCCGCGCGCTATACGAGATTGGAATAATAGAGAATTGTGAAGGTGGTTCGATGAACCCTCTGCCAGGCACTTAAATGTGATTTGCAGAGCATCCATGTAGATGTAGATCAGTGATTTAGATTGAAAAGAGTATGAAAAGCAATTAAGACAATTTTTATTTATTGGCACTGGAGTCGCGTAGTTAGCATTCATTGTTGTATGAGACATCCATAGCAGGGGACTATAGATTTTTCATTTAAGATGTGTAATTTTCACTGTAAGATAGATTTAATGTTTATTAATTGTATGTCTAACATTTGTGAGAGTACCAGTTTAGTGTCAATGTTGCCGTCTGGCAGTGTTAATGAATATTGTAACATGAATTTTGTACGAGTAATAACATATCAGATAATTTAAAAGCCATTTTTAAAGGAATATTTCAGCTAACAGCACTGTACACATCCTCGATCCAATTCATTCTGATTTAAAGGAGTGCCTCACTCAATGATGTATATAAAATAGTTTACTTGTCGTCTGGATCATTGTTCTAAGCTCTCGGCATCTGTAGTTAGCAATGTGCAGCTCGCGCACGAGAGCAGCAAGCACCGCGTTTCTAAGCAGTTGCGTTACGAGGTAAGGTATTTTTATTTCAGGATTAGTTTGCTACAAAAGTTATCAACACACAGGGTCCATCTCCCGAGCAGAATTGTTAAGCAGATAATTAACACACGGGGATCAATTTGTTTAATTACAGATTAACTGAAAAGTTCAGGATTTAATCACGTTGCTCATTTTCTTAGAAAGATTATAAAATACGGCTAAATTCATGTTGTAATCTCACAGGCAGATATATTTGGTTTCCCTCGCAGTTGGAAATGCAAAAAGTCATCCAAAGCTAAACAGCAGCAGAGATGCAACCAATCAATCCAGCCAGTAAGAGTTCAAAAAATCAAACAAACCATAATTTTTAAAGGAAACATTCAACAGCATCAAGAACGTACAGAAAGAATGCCTGAGTACGAAGAACAAATACACTACGGACCATTGCAATTGCTACACCACGAAGATGACGTGCTACAGACGCGAAATTTATCTGACAGGAAGAAGATGCTGTGATATGCAAATAATTAGCTTTTCAGAGCATTCACACAAGGTTGGCGCCGGTGGCGACACCTACAACGTGCTGACATGAGGAAAGTTTCCAACCGATTTCTCATACACAAACAGCAGTTGACCGGCGTTGCCTGGTGAAACGTCGTTGTGATGCCTCATGTAAGGAGGAGAAATGCGTACCATCACGTTTCCAACTTTGATAAAGGTCGGATTGTAGCCTATCGCGATTGCGGTTTGTCGTATCGCGACATTGCTGGTCGCGTTGGTCGGGATCCAATGACTCTTGGCAGAATGTGGAATCGGTGGGTTCAGGAGGGTAATACGGAACCCCGTGCTGGATCCCAACTGCCTCGTATCACTAGCAGTCGAGATGACAGGCATCTTATCCGCATGGCTGTAACGGATCGTGCAGCCACGTCTGGATCCCTGAGTCAACAGATGGTGACGTTTGTAGGACAACAACTATCTGCAGGAACAGTTCGATGGTGTTTGCAGCAGCATAGACCATCAGCTCGGAGACCATGGCTGCGGTTACCCTTGACGCTGCATCACAGACAGGAGCGTCTGCAATGGTGTACTCAACAACGAATCTGGGTGCACGAATGGCAAAACGTCATTTTTTTCGGATGAATCCAGGCTCTGTTTACAGCATGATGATGATCGTATTCGTATTTGTTGACATCGCGGTGAACGCACATTGGAAGCGTGTATTCGTCATTGCCATACTGGCGTATCACCCGGCGTGATGGTATGGTGTGCCACTGGTTACATGTCTCTGTCACCTCTTGTTCGCATTGACGGCACTTTGAACAGAGGACGTTACATTTCAGATGTGTTACGACCCGTGGCTCCACCCTTCATTCGATCCCTGCGAAACCCTACATTTCAGCATGATAATGCACGACCGCATGTTGCAGGTCATGTACTGGCCTTTCTGGATACAGAAAATGTTCGACTGCTACCCTGGCCAGAACATTCTCCAGATCTCTCACCAATTGAAAACGTCTGGTCAATGGTGGCCGAGCAACTGGCTCGTCACAGTACGCCAGTCACTATTCGTGATGAACTGTGGTATCGTGTTGAAGCCGCACGGGCAGCTGTACCTGTACACGCCATCCAAGCTCTGACTCAATGCCCAAGCGTATCAAGACCGTTATTACGACCAGATGTGGTTGTTCTGGGTACTGATTTCTCAGGCTCTATGCACCCAAAGTGCGTGAAAATGTAATCACATGTCAGTTCTAGTACAATATATTTGTAAAATGAGTACCCGTTTATCATCTGCATGTCATCTTGGTGCAGCAATGTTAATGGCCAGTAGTGTAGCATACCAGCGGCAGGTACGCGACAAGGCCTCGTCAGTGCTTACACACCCTTTAACCTCGTTCGTGAAAATCCGTCCCGCTCTCCTAGTGACGTGGAACCGTCTATGTGAAGCACTCCGCAAATGATGCGTATCACTGATTCCGACGTGCGATCTGAAATCTCTAACCGACTGGGACGCAAGATTAACGACCCCCGCTCCGGAAAGAGTTAACTACATTTCTTTCTACGCAAATGAAAAATTGCTGGCCGCAAATTACTCTAGATAAGCTATGACGAATTACATGTAAATCCCGTCGAGGAAAATTCTGACAGTGCGTTGCACACGTTTCTTTCAGTGTCATGTCTACTGCTCAGCCACGTGGAACATTTTGATGTAGCACACAGTCAAAATTTACGGCACTTATCTCGCTTCCACTCATCCTTGCCTAACAGAGCCCAGTTGGAAAGCGATTATACGATTTTCTGGAAAGTTAGCAGCTATATTGGCACAAGTGTTTTTCGAGAAATTTGCGAGCATTGTGAATAGTTCTTTCGATTTGTTCTCCTCTTTTTTTCTGAATTTCTGCGATTTTGAGCAGTCGATGGTGACCTTTCCTTTAGTGAAGCTCTTCTACTTAGCACGTGCGAGATGTGATTTACATCAACACTCCGAGTGTCACCAAACAGCCCGCTACAAACTGCCCGTCCAGTATCTTCCATGAACAGTAATTAAATGACTCCATAGGCTAACATTCTACAGCATTTTGTCACAAATAGTACAGGGTGCACATAAAGTCCGGGAACACTTTCAGTTAGTTATTGCATAAGAACCAAACATTGTACAGAAATACATATGTCATTTTGAAGAGAAGCCCTGAAAGTCTTTTTCCATGTATGCCGCCACAGCGTAGTTTGGTAATATGCCGATAGTCAGCGCTACTCGCAAACATGGCGAGTTCAGGTGCGGAGCGAGCTTTGTGTGTGTTGGAGTTCGACAAAATCAAGTGTGCTACAGTTCTACAGCGGATGGTTAGATCCAAGTACGGTAAGAAGCCACTAACAAGGAAGGCCATTTACCACTGGTACAACAAATTCGTCACGACGGGTTGCTTGTGCCTGGCAAAGAGAAGCGGACGTCCCAGTGTGGGTTAAGTGAATGTGGAGCGCGTACGAGAGACATTCATAAGGAGTCCAAAGAAATTTGTGCGTCGTGTATATCGAATGTTTGTAAGAAATCTTTCAGAGTTTCTCTTCAAAATGCAATATGTATTGTCTGTAAAATGTTTAATTCTTGTGCAATAAATAATTGAAAGTGTTCCCGGACTTTATGTACACCCTGTACTATAGGCTGACTAGAGATTTAAATTTGCAGTGATCCATATTTTTTATCAGTTTTACTGGGTGGCTATAATCAAAATTCAGCTACTTACAAAGGTCCAGTGTAAGCTGTAATTATCGTATGGCAGACATGGTAATATGTTAAGGTGGAACCGATTTATTCTGGAAAAAAATTAGTTCTAATTTTACCTACCAGGTGCAAATCTGACGCTTTGAATCCAAGAAAGACATAGAGAAATGTTTCCAAATGTAATGGATTAGGAACGAGGCGTGGGCAGAAAAGTTAAAACAAGTGAGAAATGCATAATGTTGGTTTTACTATTAACCGCCACTTGTAGAATTTTTTTCAACATGAGCATCAGAGACGTTGGCGAAATGCTGCATCCGCAAAACAACGTGATCAACAGTTGCCCCCCAGCAGTTCCGGTGGAATCTGACGTTTTCCCGTATACTGGCCTTCAGGTAAAGACCGAATGTGTCCCTCGTGAAGGCGTTCTTTTAAATATCTCCACAGCCGAAAATTGGGTGATGCCACACAGTAAAATCTCTTGAGATCACACGTTCGTGGAAGGTTGCATTAAACAGATTTTTCACAAGGAGAGTGACATGAGGTGTTGGCTCATCTTGCTTGAAAACAGTTGCTTCCACACAGTTGCGCTCATCCAAAGCAGGAATCACACGCTACACAAGGTGTTCTCGGTAACACGCAGATGTCACAACATACCTGACAGGCCCTCTGCGTGTATTCCCTTCAAAGAAGAACAGATCGAGAATAAAGGTGCTTGTGAATCCATACTACACAGTCACACACGGCGAATGAAATGGCTCGTCGTGCACAAATATTCAAGTGTGTGTGTGTGTGTGTGTGTGTGTGTGTGTGTGTGTATGTGTGTGTGTCAGCGTGAGCGTGTATTCCTATGGTACCAAACTGGAGAGGTCATCAGTCCTTAGACTTATACACTACTTAAACTAACTTACTCTAACTTATGCTAAGAACAACGCACACAACCGGCCGGTGTGGCCGAGCGGTTCTAGGCGCTTCAGTCTAGAACCGCGCGACCGCTACGGTCGCAGGTTCGAATCCTGCCTCGGGCATGGCTGTGTGTGATGTCCTTAGGTTAGTTAGGTTTAAGTAGTTCTACGTTCTAGGGCACTGATGACCTCAGAAGTTAAGTCCCTTAGTGCTCAGAGCCATTTGAACCACAACACACACACACACACACACACACACACACACACACACACACACACACATACACACACACGCGCGCGAGGGAGGACTCGAACCCCAAATTCGGCAGTTCTGTGTGCTCACTGCACCCTGTAATATAAAATGTGAATTAGCCATCCGTATCTTGCGATTGCGCACCATATGATTTATTTCAGTGGGGATATTTGGAATCTCGAGTGTACGTCGACAAATCACGATCACTTCCACAGCTCGCCGAGACTGAGAGTGTAACTTCTGAAATGGAGGTGCAAGTATACCGAAAAGCTGTAAGAAAACGTCATGGAAAGAAAGACTGTCTGCAGAGTCGTGGAGGGAATTTGAGTAATACCGGATTTCATACATTTTCAAAGATAGCATACACCGCAATAATACACTGTTGAAAAAAATGAAAAATCGTCAGGGACAACGGCATATTAGTGACAAGTGAGCTGACAGGTACTGCATCGCTGTAAGAGTCCATGATAACGAAATCAGACTAAATATAACACACGTCACAGTAAAAGATGCCCAAACAGTTGCATTAATACACAGTGTAGCCCCCAGTTCCGACAAAGCAGACGTGTATCTCGTAAGCAAACGATCATAAATGTGCCGAATGACATCCAACAACAGACTGTCAGCACCTGGCACCTTTTGTTCCAATTCGGCAATGGTTCTTGCAAGTCCTAAAGAACGAGCAGGCTCCTGATTCACCATGGCCGATGATTGCTCAACTGGCGATATGCCTGGTGATGCTGCTGGGCAGGACAGTTGCCGCACACCACTAAGAGCACGTTACATCGCAGCAACCGTATGTGGACGTGCATTGTCTTGCTGAAAAAACACATAACCTTCCTGTCGAAGAAATGGTAGTAGCACGGGGGATAACAGCCTGAACAATGTAGAGGGCGCTACTTACTTCTGTCTGCAGAAACACCAAATATGACCGCGAGCTGTAACTGATGCTTCCACCCCCCCCCCTCTTCCCCCCCACAGAGGGCCACGACGGGACGAAGCCTCTCCGTCGTTTCTAGGTATCCGGTTTAATACACACAATACACAACCGTTTAAACATGCCGCAGGCAGCGGAATTCCCTCACTATGTCTATGCGGTCTGTAATTTTGATAAGTTTCTCACTAATCTCATTTGTGCTACTGCTAATTACTTTCGCCTTTCTTTGGTTTACTCTCACTCCATTTCGATACTCAGTGGCGTGATTATAAAAAAAGAAAAAAGTCTGGTAATTCCTCGCTTTCACTGGGGATAACATTGTCACCAGCGAATCCTATCACTGAAATCCTTTCGTCCAGAATTTTGACCTTTATTTGTCTCTTCGATGTACTGGTTGGACAGTAGGCGAGAAGATCGTATCCCTGACTTACATAATTTGTAATACGAGCACTTCTCTCTTTTCAACCACTCTTGTTTCTTCCTCTTCGTTCTACAAAAAGTTGCACCCGTTTTAGGCTATAGCTTACACTTATTTTCCTAAGAATTCAAACACCTTTTACTATTTTACTTCATCAGAGGCTTTTTACAGTCGTCATATCCAACGAAGGTATCTCGATTTTATGAAGTTTTGGATCCGTTATCAAGCGTAACATCAAAACAACCTACCCTGCCATTACCTTTCCGAAAGAAAACTAATCATCATCAAACGGATTCCCTGTTTACTGTTCCATTTTTCTGAATATTAATCTTGTCAGCAATATGGATATACAAGCATTCAAGGCGATTATGTGATAGTTCTGACATTCGTCTGCCTTTGAAACTTCGGGACTGATTTCTAATTTAATAAATGTTGCTATATAAGGGAATAATGATAAAGATAATTTTAAAAATTCGTTTCGTATAAACTATATACAAAATTTGTGTTCCTCCCATTTCTCTGCCCCCTCGGAAAATTTCATTTTAACCTCTCCCTTCCCGCCGGATTAAGGGGGCAGCCCTCCTTGAACTAAGAAATCATTTTTACGTCCACACCGGACGCTCCCTGCAACCACTGCACCAGATGGAGGGACGCCTTACAGCTTGAACATTGGTTATCGACGGGAATTGCCGAAGCTTTCCTATTGGACCTGTAACGAAATGATTTTGTATAAATCATCATACGTCATTTTTTTTCGCCTACAAAACCGAGAAAAAGCGTGCACCGACAAACTTTATAAGACTTCGCGAAACGGCTACGTACGCTGACAGCGAATTCAAACTAGAATGCAAGCATAAAATTTTAATCAAAAGTTTTGTTTCCTGCCAATTTGAAAAACATGGTTTCGCGAAAGACGCGTTTAGAATGTTGGATTACAGTTTTTATAGTTAAGATACACTTACCTCTAGTCAGCGAAGCGTGGACCATACAGCAATCCTTCCATGTGCAAAACGACGGCCTCAACCATCTTCTTCGTGGCTGTGATGGTCCTGTTGGCCTTTCTGCAGTGCCTTTCATCCGTTGCTCTGCTCGCTCGATTCGCTTTTCGTCCGCTTTTGTGCAGAAGTTGTGACAGGCTGGTCCGATCTCAATTTCGAGCATGCTCATATTTGCCATAATGCCTGTTAGACCATCGCTGAAATTACGTGTAGACTATTTTTTCCAGCTGTGAATAGTTTCCGGAGACACTTTTTCACAAATCGCATTCTAACTCGATAACGGAATTTCTGGCGAACTTGCGATAAACACTACATAAAAAGGGATTCCAGAGAATATTTTCAGCACAAAAAATTGATATTTTGAATCTGTGAAACAGAACTACCGTCTTATTTACTTTTATGTTGGGAACCACGGGGCTAACCGACTGCTACTTCACGCTTCATCACAGCAGTCACAGCGCATGCACAACTCGTACCCAGTGCAGGAAGCACTGCTTGCTTCTCGAAGCGCAAAAAACAGTAGCGGCAGAGTGCTCATGAAGCCAAGTGGCCACAAAGTCTACATCAGCTTACATTTATACTACAACTGACTTCTCGTGACTCTCTCTGAATGATTACTTGATACAGATACTATTTCACAGCTCATGGGCACCCCACTACAAGCCGCCTTTGCACGAAGCAATTATGCGGTACATGTTTGATTAATAAAGATACGAGGCGTGTTTTTTAAGTAAGTACCGTTTTGAAATTAAAAAAAGACGTGCTACGATATCTCAATAATTTTATTTTTACATGAAAACCTGTCCCTTAATCTACTTTTATACATAATTTCCCTCAATATTGACGCACTTGTCATAACGTTGTACCAGTTTCCTCACAGAAGTCTGCCGCCTGAATTGTTAGCCACTGCATCACCACTGTTTTGACTTCGTCATGAGGACGCTGTCCTCCCAGGTGTTTCTTGAAGTGGAAATTATGTAGAAAAGTAGATAAAGGTACAGGCTTTCATGTAAAAATAAAATTATTTAGATATATTAGCACGTCTTTTTTTAAATTTCAAAATGGTATTTACTTAAAAAAAACACGTCTCGTTGTTGCTAAAGAGAAGTAATAGTTACTCTCAACTACAGGATAAACAGCAATGCAGTTGTTCGTTATGGACATGTAACACGGGTGGCGGTCTCATTGCGATACTTGTTACCTGCGGCCACTGTGATAACAGTGCTCTCAACTGCCGCATTGTGTTCTTTGTGTGTCAGCGAGCTATTTTCTATAGTTTACGGTAATAGATATACAATATCCGCCAACCCGCGTGCGTAGTTGACGACGAAAACACACGACCTACGCACGCCACTACCTCGAATCGGCGGCAACGTTCCTCTCGGCACGTACGACATGTTTCACAAAGCAGGCCGGATAAAAGAGGCCGTTACACCCGTCCGTAAACAAATGCAAATGGCGCCCACTTAACAATGGTAAGCAGAAACGGCCTTCCTTCACCGTGACGCGGACGTAGCTTAATTGGTTTCCGCCAACAAGGAAACAGCTATTTACGGCGGCACGGAGCTTTGTTTGTAAACACGTGAGGCGTTGAGCTGTGTCTGGACACAAATTGTCCCATCACATACAAGTACGTCCATTCAAATATCTGAAGTCCTTGGAACCAAAACACATCATCACAAGATCCGTCTGTGGCAGTTCTCAGAACGAATATGTCGTAGCTCCTTGTATGGTTTAGTTAAGTTTCTAAGGGTATCTGGCTGTTGCAGACACACTTGCAAGTATCATCCGACAAAATGAAGTAAAGTGTCATATGAAAGCCTGGAAAACAGAGGGAGCGAATACTCCAGTACAAGTAAGAGTCGATTATCCCCAAGTCGGTCAACCGAACGACGGCTTAACCGAACCATTGTCACCCAGCCACATCCATTATAGACAACCTACAAAAACTACACACTGTGAACAAAGGAAAGAAAATGAATCCGCTCGAAGAGCTAGAAATTTATATCCATAGCTCTAACGCACCAGACCTTATTCTCAACGAACAAGTGGAGCTTGAAAACAAATCTTCACATATTTCATGAAATATTCAAAAATGAGAACTAATTATCCTCTGATATAATAACAAAGTAATATTCTTTGGAAATTTGATGTAGCAGTCATACAACAGTTCAAGTGTCATTATCGTAATTTGTAATAGTCATATTGTAAACACAAGCTGTGTCACCATAATTTTTAATAGCTATCAAAATTTCATGTGTGTAACATCATTGTACTTACTAGATATACGTTCTCTAACAACAGTGTGGCTCAAAACAGTTCTAGCTGTCATCTAATTTTTAATTTGTAATAGCTTTTAGTAATTTCACATATATATATCATTGGACTTCCTAGATCTAAGTTCTCCGACAAAATTGTGGATCAAAAAAATTTAATATTGTATATAAAAAATCTTTGCGGTCTATAACAGGTTTTTAAGTTTCTATATGTGCAACACCCTTGCACTTCCTGTGGCTAAGATCTTTGATCATAACCTACATGTTTCTGTATGAGCAACATCTTTACACTTACTACGTCTAAGTTCTTTAACCACAGCCAACACGTTTGTAAACACAGTGTATTTCACGAGTGCACATCGTAATAGTGAAATATGCAGCTAAACTTTATAAAACTGAAATATGAACGTGAAAATGATAAGTGTGTAACTAAGCGGAAAAACTGTCACAACAACGTAACTATAATAATGATGCTTCATTTTTATGTAAATACAGATATATTTTCGACAAATGCTGCCTTTCCACTTACAATTGTCCCAGTATCTGTTTAGTCACTAGCAAATAATTTTTTTTGTATTTGTACAGTGATCTCCAGCAATATAAACACGTACATGAATGTATGAACACCTGAGGATGAGCGTAAGCCCGAAATCGGTCGTGTGACAAATAAATAACCTTTTATTGTGACTGGTAGCGGAAAATTTTCTACAACATATAATGTAACTCTTTGAGAATGATAGGTTTTCCAGTTATTCCACAAGAATCTCAACCCTGTCTCTCATCCTCCATACAGTCCATATCTCCCCCATGCGATTTCCATATTTCTGATGCCCGAAGCCAGACTTTCGGGGAAGTCAATTTGCTTTGGATGAATAGATGCGTGCCTATGTACAATGAAAGTTCCTTAGGCTACCGCAAGCATTTTCATGAAGGCAACGGCCGTCTTGTTTCACAATGGAAAAAATGTATTTACAGTTATGGCGACTATTTTCGAAACAATAAACAGTTTTCTTACTGTTTCGTCTTCATTTGACTATTCCTTATAATATTTGTAACTTTATATGCTTTTTTCCATCTATGATTATGTTACTAACTTGATAGTCAATTTTCATTCTTAACCTGTCTCAAGAATCACACACAGGTACCCCTCGCACAACTTACGACCCTCCAGCACAGCTTTACTTCCCCTAGTACCTTATCTCCTACCAGATTTAAGTTTTTTACCGTTTCCCAGAATGAGTCAGAGAGAATGTCGTAAGAGTTCATTTGAAAATGACAAGGTTGATTTACCCATCCCACTGTGCTCTTTTTCCAGTACCCTTGATGTAGAAGGGAAGTTAAGACTGTGGTTTTCCTCCTTTTCTACCTTGCAATCTTTAACGTAAGTTGTGAATGCAGTGCTTTCACGCAGTCCTTATAGCATAAGCGGTACAGGACAGCCCAAGCATCCGTATAAATAAAAATGATCTTTGCAAAATGACGTCTACAGCTCTGTTTCACGAACAAGGAGAAGAGCTAATGGCTTTAAATGTAGGAGAGAAGCGAATCGTCCTGTGAAGGAGGGTGAAAATATTGCATAACCAGCGGTACTGGGGGGGGGGGGGGGGGTCTAGATTTTAATGACCTAAAACACCGCGAAATATACAAACATTTATGACCTGAAACTTATGAATATATCACTTTAAAAATTAAATATGAGTTTATATAAGTTTATTTAAATACATTCTAGCTGATTCGCCGTGTACATGTTGCAGAAATCCAGGAAGTCACGTAGTAGAGCACAAGCTGCTTCCAGTAGTGTGATGGCTTTTGATACCATTGAGACGTTTGCTTTAATGTACGCCAAGTTTCTAGAAAGTATCTGCAAAGATCTCTTTCACAGTTTTGATGCACGTGAGTCATCGCTATCGAGCTCGCAAAAGACTATTTTGGTGTAGTAATACTCAGCAGCATTAAGCCAAGAACGCCATCGCTCAAGAACAGCCTCAGGAGTGAGTGGAAGTGAAGGTGCACTGGTAGGGAGCTTTCACATAGATTTTCTTGCCACAAGAAATTAATTTGCCAAAATCAAGGTAATCCGATCGCGCCATCTAATGTTACTCCTACTGAAGCACTGGCTAAATACTTCTCCTTACGAGAGAGTCATTGTAGTATGAGAGTGCTGTAGTTTTTGCAGTGAAATATTTGAATAGTCGAATCTCCTCTACCAGTAATTACGGGATGTATACTGCAGATTTGCCTGGATTTCGGACGTGATGAAAACTTTGATGTTGAAATATTTTCTAACACACTGATGAATCCTTTTAACAGCAGATGTATTTTCCGTATGCATTTACAAAGATTCTCACACAAACTGTGTTCTAACAACCTGACTGACAACACATCAACTATTACAGACTGCGTCATTACATTGGCCAGACTGCGACTGACAAGTGCTTTGCACCACTCAATACATACCTTATCTTAACGATGTATGTTATTTGGGCTATTGTCAAAAACAACTACATTTACTGACTTATAACGAAAAGTTAACGATTTACAACAAACTGTTAGTACGGTTTTAAAAACAATAAATGATGATTCTTTCTAAATAGAATTCTAAATATTGTTCTTTTGATTTTTATGTGGAAACTTGTTTACGAAGTTACAGTAACTATTCCTATAGTAAAATTATTAATTACATCTTGATTTCACGCTGGATTTTATTCCTAACATTAATTGAGACATAGTACAAAATGCTGATGCGGAATTACATTTACTGATTTATAATGAAAAGTTAATGATTTACAACAAAGCGTTAGTACGGTTTTAAAGACAATAAACGGTGATTCATTCTGAATAGATTTCTAGATGACAATTTCGTGGTACCAAAATCACTGAAATTAATGGCGTTTAAACCAGAATGTTCCAGAATCGTTAAGGAAAAAGTTAATTACAACTGATCTAATCGGTTTTTCGTTAATTACGTGATACACAAAGTACCCAAGTCACGTTAAATACGTCAGATGACTGATTAATATTCCCTAAGTCTGTTTAAGGTAATTTGATATTTATGAATTTTGTCAATTAATTATAACATAGACTTTTTGCGTAACATTTCTATGGGAGTGTAATAATACAATTATGAGAATGAAATTATAAATTTTGCTGAAATTTACGCCAGTATATCAATTCACAACATTAGGATTTCTATCTAATTATAGCTTTTTGTTAATTACACTTAAAAGATCTCAAATTATGTTAATGATATTGATTTGGTATATATGTGAACTATACAATTTCATTTGCTGATGGAAATTAAGGTAAACCATACTTTCTAACATTTGTCCATTACATATTGTAGATCGTGTAACATACAACATGCTAAGCTTTTAGTGGAATCGAGCATTCATTGACTGCCCTATCTAGTGCTACTGCGACCTCTCATGCAACTCTATGCAACGCCTGTGCGACGCAAGTGTCTTACACCATAATGGGGTAGAGAAATCTGAAGCCACTTGGCTGCTTTAACCATGTATTAAACACCATCTGATACTAGTATATAAACGTTGTCTCTGTTCACACCAACCGGCCGTAGTAGCTTCATAGAATTGTAAAAAAGTAGATTGGGATGTATATCCAGTTCCCAAACATATTTAGCGATTGCGAATTGCGAATCATTCCCGGGTTCGCACAATAAAAATGCATTTTTCCACATTCCAATATCTGGAATAGTGCATAAATTAATGTAAAATTCACCCTAAAGTTCACAAAAAAATATGATTTGACGGTAGAATCCGGGCCCTGATGATAAAAAAGGGTTATATATATATATAAGAACATAACACAGAAAAAACTATCGTTACTTCACATAAATAACATTTTGGAAGACGATGAGTACACATTTGTGTCATGAAAGCAAGTGGTTAATTTAAGAAATCTGCTTGGTACTAAAGATACCACTTAAACAGGACGCAGGGATATCGACAACTGTCCAAACTAAATGTAGTCAAGCGCACTTTACTGCTTTGTATGAAATTGTAAAGTAAATCTGAGTTGTAGAGATATTAACTTCTACCCGCCTCAGCTGCTAGGACGCTTACTTCGGCCATGGTGTTCGAAAATGAAATTATCAGTTCGAGACCTATATGCTAAATTGTTTGTCTTGAGTATTTGGACTTGAGAGCTCCACGGGACATCTAACAGACAGAGGGCGTGTGATTTGTTCACTAGACGGCAACGTTAAGCTCCTTACTGCTATTTCTTTTATTTTATCATTACTAAATCAGATAAAACGCTCTAAAACGCGCAGCCCACTGCTATAGTCAACCATACGACACACTTACACTCTTTCACGTCAAATTGAATAAACAAAAAAGAGACTCAAGCAATATTTCATAAGGTTGAGCATGAAACAAGTGAAACTCGATAGGTGCACCGTTTGGCTTACAACTATTGACGAATGACTTCAAGTCGAGTCAGACTGATTCTAGAATTTTATTTCACTTTTAAAAATTAATTTACATCACATCAACACCTAGAATCCAGATGACGGGTGGCGAATGATGTGCTGCTGGTGGAAAAAGATGCTTTATCTTACTTATTTCCACGTACCGGCTAAATGAAGACCGCCTGCAGCCATGCAATTCATTTTGTGATGGATATCCACTTGGTGGTTTACAGGATGTCCAGGGTTTCCTTTTCGACTATCATCATAACCGGCCCACTTGAGAAGAAAATGAGTCTGTTCGGGAAGAGAGCGATGGTATTATACTTCATACCATTAAGAGGTCGCAGTAGGACTAGTTATAGGGTAGTTAATGAATCCCTCTTGAGACAAATCCTGTGGTTGTTCCATCTGAGCAATCACGGCCGACTTATTCTCTCACCTTCGTCAACGGAACATATAACGTTGAATTCTTCGCATGACACATTCGACGTTATGAGAAACATTTTACAGAAAATTGCAAGGTAGGACTACCTAAATAGAAATGAGAGAAGTTATAAGGATAACCCAAAGACTGGCAGTCTTGAGTTACCACCTAGGAAGACGCACAATAGAGCATGAATCACGTCTCTCATCGTGGGCAAAACACTACACTTCCACTTCTTTGTATGTAAACGTGAATTGGGGACGACTATATTACCAAATAACTTTCTGCATACCAAAGTACAATTGTCTCCATTTCGCAGACTGGAACCTTATTTGTCTTTCCTGTCTGTGCCAGAGGTTGCTCTCTATAACCTTTACTGCTGTAAGAATTGCACCTGTCAGCATTTCATTTGAAGTAGCTCTTCATGTATTCGCATGAGACTGAAGGAACGCATTCCAGATTTCTCTACAGCATAACGACCAAAGATGCGGGTAGGTTGATGAGAAATCTGGGGCACTGGGAATCGAACAAATTACCCTAATTAGCCGCTTAGTACTGTGCCAGGCGTTCTCTCTTCTAACTGGAGACACATTCCAAATACAGCTGAACCCATTGAGGAAGAAGGAATGAAGTTTAGATTTTGTAATTAAAGACGGAGCGCTACATCATCTGAGCGAGAAAGAATGAAGGAATAGCTTGTTGCCTCACTTCAGAAACTACAGCAATATTCTTGAAAGGTAATTCAAATAAACGACAGGAAACCTACTTTAGGATGACTGGAAAGGGATTTGAACTCTGCGCCCCTTAATTTGAGCACACTGCAAGCACTGTAATGGGCGTCCGGGAGGTAAGGACGAATTTGCATTTTGCTCCATTTTGTCATATGACGGTTGGCAGCCGTGGTTTTTTCATGTTTGTTATAAGCGATCTTTCTCATTAGCAACTTGATAGCTTTTGTGTGGCGAGCATTGTTGTTTGATGTTTATTTTCATCATGGAGCAGACGACAACAGAGCACTATCCAAGTGATAAAAAGTAATTACAAAAACAGTAGAAGTCCCACGGCAAGAGTTCGTGAACTGCTTGTTACACTCGGACGTAATGCTGCTCCAACCGAATCATAAATTCGGCAATTGATCCGGGAGTTTGAGATCACGGGTTCTGATTCAAACGTTAACTGGACGACCGCGTTATGTTCGAACAAAAGAAAACAATGCTGTCGTGCGTGAGAAAGTGACCGTAATCCCCACAAAATCGGTTCGCCATCGACCTGAACAATTGAATTTATTACCAACTTCATTGCATGAAATCCTTTCAAAAGATCTCAAAATGCATGCGTACGAGATTCAACTTACACAAGAGTTGAAGCCTGCAGGTCATGGAAAGAGAAATTGATTTGTTTAATGGGTCTAGGCTTGACAAGCGGAGAACGAGAACTTCACAAAAAGAATAATTTCCTCAGATGAGGCGCACTTCCACCTCAGGGGGTACGTCAATAAGCGGACCTGCCAATTTGGGGTAGCGAAAATCCGGGAGTGACTGTGGAAGATAAGAAGCATCCACAACGCACGACTGGACAGGAGAAATGATCGGCAAAAACTGTTCTGGAAATGATATGGGAGCTGCGTCACTGTGAATGAAAACCGTTACCGAAACAAGCGTTCTGATGGGTTTTCCCTCTTATTCTACATCTACATCCATACTCCGCAAGCCACCTGACGGTGTGTGGCGGAGGGTACCCTGAGTACCTCTATCGGTTCTCCCTTCTATTCCAGTCTCGTATTGTTCGTGGAAAGAAGGATTGTCGGTATGCTTCTGTGTGGGCTCTAATCTCTCTGATTTTATCCTCATGGTCTCTTCGCGAGATATACGTAGGAGGGATCAATATACTACTTGACTCTTCGGTAAAGGTATGTTCTCGAAACTTTAACAAAAGCCCGTACCGAGCAACTGAGCGTCTCTCCTGCAGAGTCTTCCACCGGAGTTTATCTATCATCTCCGTAACGCTTTCGCGATTACTAAATGATCCTGTAGCGAAGTGCGCTGCTCTCCGTTGGATCTTCTCTATCTCTTCTATCAACCCTATCTGGTACGGAACCCACACTGCTGAGCAGTATTCAAGCTGTGGCCGAACAAGCGTACTGTTACCTACTTCTTTTGTTTTCGGATTGCATTTCCTTAGGATTCTTCCAATGAATCTCAGTCTGGCATCTGCTTTACCGACGATCAACTTTATATGATCATTCCATTTTAAATCACTCCTAATGCGTACTCCCAGATAATTTATGGAATTAACTGCTTCCAGTTGCTAACCTGCTATTTTGTAAGTAAATGATAAGGGATCTATCTATCTATGTAGTCGCAGCACATTACACTTGTCTACATTGAGATTCAATTGCCATTCCCTGCACCATGCGTCAATTCGCTGCAGATCCTCCTGCATTTCAGTACAATTTTCCATTGTTACAACCTCTCGATACACCACAGCATCAGCTGAAAAAAGCCTCAGTGAACTTCCGATGTCACCCACTAGGTCATTTATGTATATTGTGAATAGCAACGGTCCTACGACAGTCCCCTGCGGCACACCTGAAATCACTCTTACTTCGGAAGACTTCTCTCCATTGAGAATGACATGCTGCGTTCTGTTATCTAGGAACTCCTCAATCCAATCACACAATTGGTCTGATAGTCCATATGCTCTTACTTTGTTCATTAAACGACTGTGGGGAACTGTATCGAACGCCTTGCGGAAGTCAAGAAACACAGCATCTACCTGTGAACCCGTGTCTATGGCCCTCTGAGTCTCGTGGACGAATAGCGCGAGCTGGGTTTCACACGACCGTCTTTTTCGAAACCCATGCTGATTCCTACAGACTAGATTTCTAGTCTCCAGAAAAGTCATTATACTCGAACATAATACGTGTTCCAAAATTCTACAACTGATCGACGTTAGAGATATAGGTCTATAGTTCTGCACATCGTTTCGATGTCCCTTCTTGAAAACGGGGATGACCTGTGCCCTTTTCCAATCCTTTGGAACGCTACGCTCTTCTAGAGATCTACAGTACACCGCTGCAAGAAGGGGGGCAAGTTCCTTCGCGTACTCTGTGTAAAATCGAACTGGTATCCTATCAGGTCCAGCGGCCTTTCCTCTTTTGAGCGATTTTGTTTCTCTATCCCTCTGTCGCCTATTTCGATATCTACCATTTTGTCATCTGAGCGACAGTCTAGAGAAGGAACTACAGTGCAGTCTTCCTCTGTGAAACAGCTTCGGAAAAAGACATTTAGTATTTCGGCCTTTAGTCTGTCATCCTCTGTTTCAGTACCATTTTGGTCACAGTGTGTCTGGACATTTTGTTTTGATCCACCTACCGCTTTGACACAAGACCGAAATTTCTTAGGATTTTCTGCCAAGTCAGTACATAGAACTTTACTTTCGAATTCATTGAACGCCTCTCGCACAGCCCTCCTCACAGTACATTTCGCTTCGCGTAATTTTTCTTTGTCTGCAAGGCTTTGGCTACGTTTATGTTTGCTGTGAAGTTCCTTTTGCTTCCGCAGCAGTTTTCTAACTCGGTTGTTCTACCACGGTGGCTCTTTTCCATCTCTTACGATCTTGCTTGGCACATACTCATCTAACGCATATTGTAGGATGATTTTGAACTTTGTCCACTTATTAATGAAAATGACGATTTTTGGTTTCAACAAGACGGTGCGACATGTCACTCAACCCGTGAAACGATTGCTCTGCTGAATGAAAAGTTTCCTCGAAAAATTATCTATTTGCGTGGCGACCAGGAATCGCCTGCCACATCATGCGATCTTACGCCTTGTGACATTTTTTGTGGGAATTTGTGAAATCAAATGTGTACGTGAACAAACCACAAACAATATACTAATTGAAGGATGAAATTAAAAGGGTTATTAACGGCATCCCGTCAGATGTTTGTGATCGTGTCATCGAGAACTTCAATGAAAGCACTGCTCGTTGTTGCTTGGGCTTGGGTGGTCATATGGAGGATATAATTTTTCATACATAAATGGGAGAAGTTACTTAACGTGTGTGTGTGTGTGTGTGTGTGTGTGTGTGTGTGTGTGTGTGTGTGTGTGTGTGTGTGTGTGTAAAAGAAAGCGCATTACGTTTTGAATAAATTCTGTATGTTCTGTAGCACTTTAATCTTCGTCTGTACTTCCCGGACACCCTCTAGAATGTCGCTCAGCGAACACCTTTACGTATTCCATTTGAATATAAGCAGCACTCTCTCACAAAATAGTGAGAGAGCGTCTGCCGTTCTGGATATTTCAAACAGTATGAAACACCATTCAAGACGAAAACTGGCGTTGTCAAAAAACAACCGGTTTACCAAACCCATATCAAACGGCGACAGAACTTTCAAACTATGTGTGCGGCCAGTTGCTGGGAGCGGCAACCTTGACTGACTTAGGCTTGTGTAAAGCCTAACTAAATGCCAGTTGTGTGCGGATCGTGTGGTTTTGTATACCATCCTCGCTTTGTTGACTAAGCCGTCCTGATTTCTCTCCGTGTCCTCTGCGGGATAGTCCTCGTGCTTAGGCACAGGCTTACAGAACTCTGTCCACTGAACGCGACTGCTACTAGTAACTGCTCAAGGTTGTGTCTTACAGGACGTCAGCGTCTAACGTTTACTCCCGCTGTCATATAACTTTTACGTAGAAGAAGCAAAAAAGCATGTAACAGGATACTTTAGTAGTCAGTGTGCTCCCTGCCGCCGTTGGATAAGCAGCTGCAGCAGCAAGTCGTATACTCCTAGCTCACTCATTTGTTACATAGTCTAATTCTTAATTTCTTTGCGCGTTTTTGCTACTTGCATTCCTTAATTCATAAATTTCGGGCGTATTATAGTATTTGAGAGTTTTAGCATCGCGTTTTAGTACCTGAATAGTGTAAAATCGCGTAGTCTCCTTCCGCCGCCGAGCAGTGTGTCAGCAGTGCGCAAGTAAAAATGAAATGTCGTGTGGCTAAGGCCCCCCGTGCGCAAGTAGCAGCATTACTGCATTTACTAGGCAATCTTGTATTTTAATAACCGTTTAAATTTTGTGTCGATTTGTTTGCGCAATATGTAGATTAGTTGAGACGTTCTTTGCACAACAGTTTTTAGCATGGATAGGGACTGCAACTGCTGTGTTCGGATGCAGGCTGAGTTGGCATCCCTTCGCTCCCAGCTTCAGGCAGTGTTGGCTTCGGTCACACAGCTTGAGGCTGTTGCCAATGGGCATCACTGTGGGGGTCCGGATGGGGGTTTGTCGGGGATGGCCAGCTCGTCACACGTATCCCCCGATCGGACTACGACTGTGGTTACCCGGGATACTGCCCGCATTGAGGCTGATCCCTCACCTGTGGTAGAGTGGGAGGTCGTCTCAAGGTGTGGCAGGGGCCGAAAGACATTCCGGAGGGCTGAACGCAAGGCCTCTCCAGTTTGTCTGACGAACCGGTTTCAGGCTCTGTCTCAGGCTGATACTGATCTTCGGCCGGACATGGCTGCTTGTCCTGTTCCAGAGGTTGCCCTCAGTCTACAAGATCCGGGCGGTCGCAGAGGGTGGGCTTACTGGTAGTTCTCCAACGTCAGGCGCGTAATGGGGCCCCTTAGGGATATGGCAGCAAGAGAGGGGTAAAAAACCAATGTGCACTCCGTGTGCATACCGGGGGGAGTCATTCCAGATGTGGAAAGGGTGCTTCCGGATGCCATGAAGGGTACAGGGTGCACCCATCTGCAGGTGGTCGCTCATGTCGGCACCAATGATGTTTGTCGGTATGGATCGGAGGAAATCCTCTCTGGCTTCCGGCGGCTATCTGATTTGGTGAAGACTGCCAGTCTCGCTAGCGGGATGAAAGCAGAGCTCATCATCTGCAGCATCATCGACAAGACTGACTGCGGACCTTTGGTACAGAGCCGAGTGGAGGGTCTGAATCAGAGGCTGAGACGGTTCTGCGACCGTGTGGGCTGCAGATTCCTCGACTTGCGCCGTAGGGTCGTGGGGTTTCGGGTTCCGCTGGATAGGTCAGGAGTCCACTACACGCAACAAGCGGCTACACGGGTAGCAGGGGTTGTGTGGCGTGCGCTGGGCGGTTTTTAGGTTAGATGGCCTTGGGCAAGTACAGAAAGGGCAACAGCCTCAACGGGTGCGGGGCAAAGCCAGGACATGCGGGGACAAAGCAGCAATCGGTATTGTAATTGTAAACTGTCGAAGCTGCGTTGGTAAAGTACCGAAACTACAAGCGCTGATAGAAAGCACCGAAGCTGAAATCGTTATACACTCCTGGAAATTGAAATAAGAACACCGTGAATTCATTGTCCCAGGAAGGGGAAACTTTATTGACACATTCCTGGGGTCAGATACATCACATGATCACACTGACAGAACCACAGGCACATAGACACAGGGAACAGAGCATGCACAATGTCGGCACTAGTACAGTGTATATCCACCTTTCGCAGCAATGCAGGCTGCTATTCTCCCATGGAGACGATCGTAGAGATGCTGGATGTAGTCCTGTGGAACGGCTTGCCATGCCATTTCCATCTGGCGCCTCAGTTGGACCAGCGTTCGTGCTGGACGTGCAGACCGCGTGGGACGACGCTTCATCCAGTCCCAAACATGCTCAATGGGGGACAGATCCGGAGATCTTGCTGGCCAGGGTAGTTGACTTACACCTTCTAGAGCACGTTGGGTGGCACGGGATACATGCGGACGTGCATTGTCCTGTTGGAACAGCAAGTTCCCTTGCCGGTCTAGGAATGGTAGAACGATGGGTTCGATGACGGTTTGGATGTACCGTGCACTATTCAGTGTCCCCTCGACGATCACCAGTGGTGTACGGCCAGTGTAGGAGATCGCTCCCCACACCATGATGCCGGGTGTTGGCCCTGTGTGCCTCGGTCGTATGCAGTCCTGATTGTGGCGCTCACCTGCACGGCGCCAAACACGCATACGACCATCATTGGCACCAAGGCAGAAGCAACTCTCATCGCTGAAGACGACACGTCTCCATTCGTCCCTCCATTCACGCCTGTCGCGACACCACTGGAGGCGGGCTGCACGATGTTGGGGCGTGAGCGGAAGACGGCCTAACGGTGTGCGGGACCGTAGCCCAGCTTCATGGAGACGGTTGCGAATGGTCCTCGCCGATACCCCAGGAGCAACAGTGTCCCTAATTTGCTGGGAAGTGGCGGTGCGGTCCCCTACGGCACTGCGTAGGATCCTACGGTCTTGGCGTGCATCCGTGCGTCGCTGCGGTCCGGTCCCAGGTCGACGGGCACGTGCACCTTCCGCCGACCACTGGCGACAACATCGATGTACTGTGGAGACCTCACGCCCCACGTGTTGAGCAATTCGGCGGTACGTCCACCCGGCCTCCCGCATGCCCACTATACGCCCTCGCTCAAAGTCCGTCAACTGCACATACGGTTCACGTCCACGCTGTCGCGGCATGCTACCAGTGTTAAAGACTGCGATGGAGCTCCGTATGCCACGGCAAACTGGCTGACACTGACGGCGGCGGTGCACAAATGCTGCGCAGCTAGCGCCATTCGACGGCCAACACCGCGGTTCCTGGTGTGTCCGCTGTGCCGTGCGTGTGATCATTGCTTGTACAGCCCTCTCGCAGTGTCCGGAGCAAGTATGGTGGGTCTGACACACCGGTGTCAATGTGTTCTTTTTTCCATTTCCAGGAGTGTAGGTACAGAAAGCTGGCTGAAGCCAGAGATAAATTCTGCCGAAATTTTTACAAAGGTACAGACGGTGTTTAGAAAGGATAGATTGCATGTAACCGGTGGTGGAGTGTTCGTCGCTGTTAGTAGTAGTTTATCCTGTAGTGAAGTAGAAGTGGATAGTTCCTGTGAATTATTATGGGTGGAGGTTACACTCAACAACCGAACTAGGTTAATAATTGGCTCCTTTTACCGACCTCCCGACTCAGCAGCATTAGTGGCAGAACAACTGAGAGAAAATTTGGAATACATTTCACATAAATTTTCTCAGCATGTTATAGTCTTAGGTGGAGATTTCAATTTACCAGATATAGACTGGGACACTCAGATGTTTAGGACGGGTGGTAGGGACAGAGCATCGAGTGACATTATACTGAGTGCACTATCCGAAAATTACCTCGAGCAATTAAACAGAGAACCGACTCGTGGAGATAACATCTTGGACCTACTGTTAACAAACAGACCCGAACTTTTCGACTGTGTGCCGGCCGCGGTGGCCGTGCGGTTCTGGCGCTGCAGTCCGGAACCGTGGGACTGCTACGGTCGCAGGTTCGAATCCTGCCTCGGGAAACAAACATTTGCTGAATCAAATTCACATAACACAGCACTGTGGAGGCATGAACAGTGAGTGTTAAAAGCTGTGTGTAGTAGTTTACTAACTTTTAAGAGTCAAGTGTATTATAAATTATACAGTAACTAGTAATGCGCGTATGTTTCAGATTATGTTTGTTATATTATCATTTGCTGCCTGCTAATCATTTCGTTGTAAGCTTTAATAAAGAATAACCATTACACAGCTTTGTTGCATTCCGAGTAGTGGGCAGTTATAAAAACAGTCCCAGCTACGACTTCCAGAAACATGGTCACCTTTAAAAATACGCACTGGTCATTACTGTTCTGCTAACTTGCATTGTCCGTGGATGAGTAATATCTCTGCCTTCTCTTCATTGGTGTACACTGTACTCAGAAAGTTTCAACAGAAGACGGTTGACTGAACGACCAGTGCAATGTTGTCGGCCGGAATAGACATCGCATAGTTTGTAAGCGCTGTTTGAACCCACGATTTCCGAGCTCTCAGAATCTGCACGCTGTCATAAATGGGATCATAGGTTAAAGAGTAATTACCCGAATTGAGTAAGCAAAGTGTTACTTTGAAGAGGAGTGTGTGTTAACCACTCGTCCTGGCTCCAAGATACCTCAAAGAAGGCCGCGCACGGCAGCCGCACGGTCTAGGGTCCTTATCACGGTTCCCGCGGCTCTCCCCGTTGGAAGTACGAGTCCTCCTTTGGGCATGGGTGTGTGTATGTTGTCCTTAGCATAAGTTAGTTGAAGTAAGATTAAGTCTTGTGTAAGCTTAGGGATCGATGACCTCAGCAGTTTAGTCCCATAGGATCTTACCACAAAACAACCTAAAAAAAAAACAACAAAATCATATGAATTTCTAAGTATTTGAAGTTTTGCATTTTTTCGTAAAAATGCCGAAATATTTGTAAGCAGAAATTACACCCTGGAAAGTGAAAATAGCGCACAGGCACAACATTTCAGAGAGGAGGTACAAAAAATGCCAACCTCATAACCAAAACCAACGCGCGGTTCTATCGCGGAAAGGGGCAACGTAAGCGCGGTCCGACAACTCGGGCAGAATCTGATGAAATCGGTCGAGGAAGAAAGACCAGGGTCTAAATCCTATCGGCCATGCGGTCATTAGAGACGACGTACACGCTCGGATAGAGGAAGGAAATTAGCCTGGTGCTTTCCAAAAGAACCCACCCGGCCTTTGTGTTAAGCGATTAGGTAAATCACGAGAAAGCTGAATCAGAGTGGCAAGCTGTTAAGTTTAAGTAGTTCTAAGTTCTAGGGGACTTATGACCTAAGATGTTGAGTCCCATAGTGCTCAGAGCCATTTGAACCATTTTTTTTCGATTCTGTATGTGCAGAACAGGAATCAGTGATCATAAGGCCGTTGCAGCATCCCTGAATATGGAAGTTAATAGGAATATAAAAAAAGGGAGGAAGGTTTATCTGTTTAGCAAGAGTAATAGAAGGCAGATTTCAGACTACGTAACAGATCAAAACGAAAATTTCTGTTCCGACACTGACAATGTTGAGTCTTTATGCAAAAAGTTCAAGGCAATCGTAAAATGCGTTTTAGACAGGTACGTGCCGAGTAAAACTGTGAGGGACGGGGAAAACCCACCGTGGTACAACAACAAAGTTAGGAAACTACTGCGAAAGCAAAGAGAGCTTCACTCCAAGTTTAAACGCAGCCAAAACCTCTCAGACAAACATAAGCTAAACGATGTCAAAGTTAGCGTAAGGAGGGCTACGCGTGAAGCGTTCAGTGAATTCGAAAGTAAAATTCTATGTACCGACTTGACAGAAAATCCTAGGAAGTTCTGGTCTTACGTTAAATCAGTAAGTGGCTCGAAACAGCATATCCAGACACTCCGGGATGATGATGGTGTTGAAACAGAGGATAACACGCGTAAAGCTGAAATACTAAACATCTTTTTCCAAAGCTGTTTCACAGAGGAAGACCGCACTGCAGTTCCTTCTCTAAACCCTCGCACAAACTAAAAATGGCTGACATCGAAATAAGTGTCAAAGGAATAGAAAAGCAACTGGAATCATTCAACAGAGGAAAGTCCACTGGACCTGACGGAATACCAATTCGATTCTACACAGAGTACGCGAAAGAACTTGCCCCCCTTCTAACAGCCATGTACCGCAAGTCTCTAGAGGAACGGAAGGTCCCAAATGATTGGAAAAGAGCACAGGTAGTCCCAGTCTTCAAGAAGGGTCGTCGAGCAGATGCGCAAAACTATAGACCTGTATCTCTGACGTCGATCTGTTGTAGAATTTTAGATCATGTTTTTTGCTCGAGTATCATGTCGTTTTTGGAAACCCAGAATCCACTATGTAGGAATCAACATGGATTCCGGAAACAGCGATCGTGTGAGACCCAACTCGCATTATTTGTTCATGAGACCCAGAAAAAGATACAGGCTCCCAGGTAGATGCTATTTTTCTTGACTTCCGGAAGGCGTTCGATACAGTTCCGCACTGTCGCCTGATAAAGTAAGAGCCTACGGAATGTCAGACCAGCTGTGTGGCTGGATTGAAGAGTTTTTAGCAAACAGAACACAGCATGTTGTTGTCAATGGGGAGACTTCTACAGACGTTAAAGTAACCTCTGGCGTGCCACAGGGGAGTGTTTGGGACCATTGCTTTTCACAATATATATAAATGACCTAGTAGATAGTGTCGGAAGTTCCATGCAGCTTTTCGCGGATGATGCTGTAGTATACAAAGAAGTTGCAGCATTAGAAAATTGTAGCGAAATGCAGGAAGATCTGCAGCGGATAGGCACTTGGTGCAGGGAGTGGCAACTGACCCTTAACATAGACAAATGTAATGTATTGCGAATACATAGAAAGAAAGATCCTTTATTGTATGATTATATGATGGCGGAACAAACACTGGTAGCAGTTACTTCTGTAAAATATCTGGGAGTATGCGTGCGGAACGATTTGAAGTGGAATGATGAAATAAAATTAATTGTTGGTAAGGCGGGTACCAGGTTGAGATTCATTGGGAGAGTCCTTAGAAAATGTAGTCCATCAACAAAGGAGGTGGCTTACAAAACACTCGTTCGACCTATACTTGAGTATTGCGCATCAGTGTGGGATCCGTACCAGATCGGTTTCGCATTCGGAAGGACGACGGTTCAATCCCGCGTCCGGCCATCCTGATTTAGGTTTTCCGTGATTTCCCTAAATCACTCCAGGTAAATGCCGGGATGGTTCCTCTGAAAGGGCACGGCCGACTTCCTTCCCCATCCTTCCCTAATCCGATGAGACCGATGACCACGCTGTCTGGTCTCCTTCCCCAACCCAACCCAACCAACCAACCAACCAACCAACCAACCAACCAGATCGGGTTGACGGAGATCCAAAGAAGAGCGGCGCGTTTCGTCTCAGGGTTATTTGGTAACCGTGATAGCGTTACGGAGATGTTTAACAAACTCAAGTGGCAGACTCTGCAAGAGAGGCGCTCTGCATCGCGGTGTAGCTTGCTCGCCAGGTTTCGAGAGGGTGCGTTTCTGGATGAGGTATCGAATATATTGCTTCCCCCTACTTATACCTCCCGAGGAGATCATGAATGTAAAATTAGAGAGATTAGAGCGCGCACGGAGGCTTTGAGACAGTCGTTCTTCCCGCGAACCATACGGGACTGGAACAGGAAAGGGAGGTAATGACAGTGGCACGTAAAGTGCCCTCCGTCACACAGTGTTGGGTGGCTTGCGGAGTATAAATGTAGATGTAGATGTAGATCGTCAGCAAACAACCGCAAATTTCTGCCCACCCTATCCAACAAATCATTTATGTATGTAGAGAATAATAGCGGTCCTATCGCACTTATCTCAGTGGGTGTCCTGGAGTATTACATCCTTTTTCGTCGTCACATAATGGTTTTTAGATCTGAAAAACTGCTAGTGAATATGTGCGCGAGGGAGAGGGAGGGAGGGAGGGAGGGAGGGAGGGAGGGAGAGAGGGAGAGAGGGAGGGAGGGAGAGAGACAGAGAGAGAGAGAGAGAGAGAGAGAGAGAGAGAGAGAGAGAGAGAGAGACCTCTACTACGTAATCAATAACTATAAACAGTGAGTTGCTTGTGAATCTTATTTTACCTTTTAATTGATTGTCACAAATTCCACACTTCTCCTATTTATATACAGGGTGGTCCATAGATAGTGACCAGGCCAAATATCTCACGAAATAAGCGTCAAACGAAAAAACTACAAAGAACAAAACTTGTCTAGCTTGAAGGGGGAAACCAGGTGGCGCTATGGTTGGCCCGCTAGATGGCGCTGCCATAGGTCAAACGGATAACAACTGCGTTTTTTTTTTACATAGGAACCCCCATTTTTATTACATATTCGTGTAGTACGAAAAGAAGTATGAATGATTTTGTTGGATCACTTTTTTCGCTTTGTGATAGATGGCGCTGTAATTGTCACAAACATATGGCTCACAATTTAGACGAACAGTTGGTAACAGGTAGGTTTTTTAAATTAAAATACAGAACGTAGGCGCGTTTGAACATTTTATTTCGGTTGTTCCAATGTGATTCATGTACATTTGTGAACTTACCATTTCTGAGAACGCATGTTGTTACAGCGTGATTACCCGTAAATACCACATTAATGCAATAAATGCTCAAAATGATGTCCGTCAACCTCAGTGCATTTGGCAATACGTGTAACGACATTCAAATGGTTCAAATGGCTCTGAGTACTATGGGACTCAACTGCTGAGGTCATTAGTCCCCTAGAACTTAGAACTAGTTAAACCTAACTAACCGAAGGACATCACAAACATCCATGCCCGAGGCAGGATTCGAACCTGCGACCGTAGCGGTCTTTCGGTTCCAGACGGCAGCGCCTTTAACCGCACGGCCACTTCGGCCGGCTAACGACATTCCTTTCAACAGCGAGTAGTTCGCCTTCCGTAATGTTAGCACATGCATTGACAATGCGCTGACGCATGTTGTCATGTTGTCAGCCGTTGTCGGTGGATCACGATAGCAAATATTCTTCAACTTTCCCCACAGAAAGAAATCCGGAGACGTCAGATACGGTGAACGTGCTGGCCATGGTATGGTGCTTCGACAACCAATCCACCTGTCATGAAATATGCTATTCAATACCGCTTCCACTGCACGCGAGCTACGTGCCGGACATCCATCATGTTGGAAGTACATTCGCCATTCTGTCAGGCAATGAAACATCTTGTAGTAACATCGGTAGAGCATTACGTAGGAAATCAGCATACATTGCACCATTTAGATTGCTATCGATAAAATGGGGGCCAATTATCCTCCCTCCCATAATGCTGCACCATACATTAACCCGCAAAGGTCGCCGATGTTCTACTTGTCGCAGCCATCGTGGATTTTCCGTTGCCCAATAGTGCATGTTATACCGGTTTCCGTGACCGCTGTTGGTGAATGACGCTTCGTCGCTAAATAGAACGCTTGCAAAAAATCTGTCATCGTCCCATAATTTCTCTTTTGCCCAGTGGCACAACTGTACACGACGTTGAAAGTCGTCGCCATGCAATTCCTCGTGCATGGAAATATGGTAAGGGTGCAATCGACTTTGATGTAGCATTCTAAACACCGACGTTTTTGAGATTCCCGATTCTCGCGCAATTTGTCTGCTACTGATGTGCGGATTAGCCCGTGACAGCAGCTAAAACACCTGCTTGGGCATCATCATTTGTTGCAGGTCGTGGTTGACGTTTCACATGTGGCTGCACACTTCCTGTTTCCTTACATAACGTAACTATCCGGCGAACGGTCCGGACATTTGGATGATGTCGTCCAGGATACCGAACGGCATACATAGCACACGCACGGTGGGCATTTTGATCACAATAGCCATACATCAACACGATATCGACCTTTTCCGCAATTGGTATACGCTACATTTTAACACGGGTAATGTATCACGACGCTAATACCGTCCGCACTGGCGGAATGTTACGTGATACCACGTACTTATACGTTTGTGACTATTACAGCGCCATCTATCACAAAGCGAAAAAAGTGGTCCAACGAAAACATTCATATTTCTTTACATACTACACGAATGTGTGATAAAATTGAGGGTTCCTACTTAAAAAAAACGCAGTTGATATCCGTTTGAACTATGGCAGCGCCATCTAGCGGGCCAACCATAGCGCCATCTGGTTTCCCGCTTCAAGCTAGACAAGTTTCGACTTTGTAGTTTTTTCGTTTGACGCTTATTTCGTGAGATATTCGCCATTCGCCATTCTGTCATGCAGTGAAACATCTTGTAGTTATGGACCATCCTGTATACAGTGTACTACCAAGCGACTGTCTCGGAACTCTGACCCCAGCACCAGTTGCAGGTTGTCTAACGGTTTCCAGGGGCAACAAAAATTTGTTTTTCGATATTTCCCTTAATTCTGACCAAATTTAAAAATTTATAATACTGTTATAATCGATTCTTTAAGAGGTACAATCGAAGAACGAGACCACTAAGCGACCTCCAATAAACTTGACACATTTTTTCAAACCATTTTGAAACTTTTTCTCGCTAGTAACCCTTCCACTAAACGAAGAAAGGAAAAAAAATTGATCGCTTACTGCATTTCTGCCGTCCACGTAGTTAAACCTCTGCATCAGGCAACATGACGTTTTAATTTATTGCTTCTTTCCGACTAATTGTATTCGCTACATGGTTTACAGACGGTATCCATATACACCACTGAAATGTATCTGCCGAATTATACAGGGTATTAGATATTTTTATTGGTGATGTGGTAGTGCACTGAAAAACATTACATATACAGGGTGTCCCAGCTATCTTGTCCACCCAAAATATCTCTGTAACAATAACAGCTATTGGAAAACGACTTTCACCGGTATCAATATAGGGCTGAGGCCCATGAATATATATATTTGGAAACATTCTAAAACGAAAGCATGTGTGTTTTTTAACACAAACTTATGTTTTTTTAAATGGACCTCCTATATTTTTTCTTCAGCAATCCATAGCATGACAAAGCACATACACAATGGCGTTGATTGCATCGCAATATTCCCATTACATCCCGAGATATTGAGACGCGAAGTTGATGCTTGAAACACCCGACATGCGCTGCTAGCGCACGTCCTGAGGCTCAGGCGTGAACCCCATGCAGCCCGTAATCGCGATGTGATTGGCATGTGTAATCGCACCTCCATACTTATCAAGAAGTCCGGAACGAATAATACGGTCTGCTGCCATCAACTCTCATAAGCACATAATGGCTTCTCTCGCGCACGTTTTACGTATCTACGTACACAATATGAACCAGTACCGATCGGTGTACACCCGTCAGGTTGTCTTATTTATCCTGCACACCCAAAATAAGGTTTATCTAATGCGTTATATGACCCATTGTGCCTGTCGCGCAGGGCCTGGCTCTACCTAGTCAAGTGTCCAACGTAGTTCCCACTACTGCCACAGTTACCACTTCGCCTTGTTTATGATTTGCGACCTTTGCAAACTCCTGTACTCCACCACCCTCCGAGCACCCCATTTGTTGTTGCTTTGGCGTGCAGTAAACCGCTTGCCAGTGTAGTCGTGCATCAGAGTAATCTAGTGACGGTACGGAGGTAGTACACATTGTGAATAAACGTTGTGTTGTGGAACTTACACGTAGAGTATAATGTACACACATGAAGATATGGTAGAAATGCTGCTGATCTATGGAGAATGTACGTTGACGGGAAATACGTTATGAGATTGCTTGTTTGTTGATAGTACTGTTAGCGAACATTATGATTATTAATATGTCTGTTTTCTACCCTACTCTACATACCTGTACTGTACCCTGTTGTAGGTGGACGAAATGCTGTTCAGGCAGAACGACTGTACAGAAGACGATTCCCTGACAAGTCATCGCCTTCGCGCTGGATGTTTGGTCGTCTCACATCTCGTCTACGTGAAACGGGAAGCTTAAATCCAAGACCTCGACATCGTCCTAGAACACGCACAGATGAACGTGCAGAAGTTGCTGTGCTCGCTACCATAGCTGTGAATCCTCAAATCAGCACACGTCAAATTGAACGTGAAGTTGGTGTGTTGAAATCAAGTGCACAGCGTATTCTTAAACGTCATAAATTTCATCCTTACCATGTTCATTTACACCAGGATCTTCATAGAAACGACTTCCGCAATAGGGTAACATTTTGTCGGTGGGCTCAGCAAAAACTTCTGACTAATCCAATTTTTTTTGCAGATGTTCTCTTTACCGACGAGGCATCATTCTCCAACAAAGGAGTTGTCAATATGAGGAATATGCATTATTGGTCCGCAGACAATCCAAAATGGCTCCGTCAGGTAGAGCATCAACGTCCGTGGAAAGTTAATGTTTGGTGTGGGATTATTGGAGATACCATTATCGGACCTTTCTTTATAAATGGCATCCAAAATGGCAGACAATACTCCAGATTTATACGAAACAATCTTCCTGTTCTCTTGGACACCGTACCTCTGAACCGGAGAATGGTCATGTGGTATCAGCATGACGGATGCCCTGCACGTAACGCCTTACGAGCACGACGACTTCTGAACCGTAAGTTCCCTGGTAGGTGGATTGGACGAGGTGGCCCAGTTAGGCGGCCTGCCCGATCTCCGGACCTTACATCGCTGGATTATTTTCTTTGGGGAGCAGTGAAGGATGCTGTTTACCAACATGAACCAACACCACCAGAGCACATGAAGCAACGCATTATTGATGCTTGTACAGCCATCAAAGAGGAAACAGTAGCACGAAGTAGGGCATCCTTCTTCCGCAGAGTGACCCTATGTATGCAAGCCAATGGGCATCACTTTGAGCATGAGAAGTGAACGCTATGTTTAGTATGTAGTGCTGGTATCACAGCGGAAGTTTCTACAAAGTCCATTTTACCCAGTGATGTTAAGAAACATTTGTTTGCAACAATTTGTCATTTAACGCATTAGATAAACATAACATTGATAATTATGTGATAATACAACTAATTGGTTAAACATGTTTACATTCATCTTCTATGTCCTACCTGAACTTCCCAAATCAAAACATTTTTACCTAAACAACGGTAAAACATTTAGTCCACTTGCTCGTTTCACTAAAACCATCAACATAAATTTTACTATTACGAGTGAATGATTAACTGTCAGTTGCGCTGGATCTACAGTAAAGTAAAGTTTTAACGTTGAACGGCATTACCTTTTTAGTAACGGATTAACGATAGGCGAAGTTAACTTTGTGACTAACATTGCGTTACACAGATATGTTACAGAACCGCATCACCCCTAGCCTATGGGATAAATACCTGCTGGAATGTACGACGTTAATGCAGGATGGCAGCAGACCGTATTATTTGTTTCGGACCTCTTGATAAGTATGGAAGAGTGATTACGCGTGTCAATCACATCGCGATTACGGGCAGCATGGGGTTCACGCCCGAGCCTCAGGACGTGCGCTAGCAGCGCATGTCGGGTGTTTCAAGCGTCAACTTCGCGTCTTAATATCTCGGGATGTAATGGGAATATTGCGATGCAATCAACACCATTGTGTATGTGCTTTGTCATGCTATGGATTGCTGAAGAAAAAATATGGGAGGTCCATTTAAAAAAACATAAGTTTGTGTTAAAAACACATATGCTTTCGTTTTAGAATGTTTCCAAATATGTACATTCATGGGCCCCAGCCCTACATTGATACCGGTGAAAGTCGTTTTCCAATAGCTGTTATTGTTCCAGATATATTGTGGGTGGACAAGATAGCTGGGACACCCTGTGTATTTACTTCATTTTCAGACTTATAATTATAGCTATTACGAGTTGTACGCTCTTAGGTTGGTCAGTACCTCTAAGTAAACGTGGCCAAAGGAAGCCGTCAATGCTTATTTTGCCCTGGGCGGCATATTAAGTATTGAAGTCTGCACACGTGGACGCAGAACGGTGAATAGTTACGATTGTGCAGAAAACATCAGATAGTAAATTATAGTTGTTTATGGCAAGACTGGCCAGTGTGGCGGAGCGGTTCTAGGCGCTACAGTCTGGAACCGCGCGACCGCTACGTCGCAGGTTCGAATCCTGCCTCGGGCATGGATGTGTGTGATGTCCTTATGCTAGTTAGGTTTAAGTAGTTCTAAGTTCTAGGGGACTGATGACCTCAGATGTTAAGTCCCATAGTGCTCAGAGCCATTTGAACCATAATTCAGTAAAAATGACGTCACAAACAATGAGTTTCGTGACAAAAAATAATTGTTGCTTAAAATGGAGCGCAAATTACCCAGATTATACTTATGAAGTGTTTCATCATGAGAGTACTCAGTGACTTACAACAGACTTAAAGCAATTACCGACCTCTAGCACGCCGGAGGCGACGTGGGCCCTTAAGCCTATCTGTAATGAAGGAAATGGTAGGAATACCGTCGTAATATCCAGGGACATGGCAAACGATCAATCGAAGCAAAAAACATCCAGTAAACATTGGCACAAAAATACATGAGCGCTGAGCACTTCTTCAGTAGAACAACAACAATAACAATAGTTGCTACTCATCAAATGGTGAAGATGGTGAGTCGCAGATAGACCCAACAAAAAGACTGTCAAAGTTTTCAGCCAAAACAGCCAAACAGGCCTTCATCAGAATTAGAGAATACAAACACACACACACACACACACACACACACACACACACACACACACACACGACCACAGTCTGACTGCCACGGCAGTCTGGCCTTAGCAGCCAGAGACTGTGGTCGTGTGTGTGTGTGTGTGTGTGTGTGTGTGTGTGTGTGTGTGTGTGTGTAGGCCTGTTTAGCCGAAATGTTTGTTTGACAGACTTTTTGTTGAGTCTATCCGCGAATCAGCATGCCCACTATATAGTGAGTAGCAACTATCCTTTTTTTAATATTGTCATTATTCCATCCTGGATTTTCTATTTCTAATAATAATAGTGGAAGTAGTAGTCGTAGTAGTAGTACTAATACAGTTTCGTGTGTCTCAACAGCCTGTTGCAAGTCTTTCTATTGGACTCCACTTCGGCGACTTGCGTGTCCTTTAACCTCTCCCAGTTATCCAACCCCGGGAAGGGCACCCAACGTTTAACGTGGAACGCGAACCACGTGCTGTTTCTGGCGACTCTTCATATCGTTGAGAGGTGATTGGTTGGTTGTTTTTTGGGAGAGGAGACCAGACAGCGATGTCATCGGTCTCATTGCATTAGGGAAGGAAAGGGAAGGAAGTCGGGTGCGCCCTTTCAAAGGAACCATCCCGGTATTTGCCTGGAGCGATTTATGGAAATCACGGAAAACCTAAATCAGTATGGCCGGACGCGGGATTGAACCGTCGTCCTCCCGAATGCGAGTCCAGTGTGCTAGCCACTGCGCCACCTCGCTCGTTTTGAGAGGTGAAGGCTAGGGTAAAACGAAGACTGAAAACTCCGTGATCCGTCCGAGATTCGATCCCGCGACCTCTTGGATTCTAACCACGTACTTTAGACTGCCAGGCCTGACATTCGTTCAGTAGTAGCGGTGTTTCCAGTATCCAAGACGAGCAAGTGCTCACAGTTCTTAAGCTATGCACTTTAGAACTCATGTTTACTAGATACTTTCATTCTTTTGATCCATACTACTACCTCTTAAAATATGGAAAGCGAAGATCTTGAAATAGAAGAGGTTTTATGTCAATTTAAGGTGGAATGTGAGTAAGGAAAGAGAAGGAAATACTGATTTCAGATGCTTCGGGACATAATGTAGAATCAGCGGCTACAGCTGAAAATGTGTGCTGGTCTGGGATTCGAACACGGGATCTCCTGCTTACTATGCACTTGCTTTAACGACTGCGCCACCCTGGCACAGCGTTCAGTGCAACTGCGCGGACTACCTCGGTACGCCGCCTTGTCAGCCCACTCTGCCACCTCGCGCCCCCTATCCGCAATCCCCCGTCCACGTGCTCCACGCTCGCTACTTTGAGATTCCCGCAGGAGGTCGGACGTAACTGTGCATCCGCCCTGAAGGTGCTGGATCCATTGCCCATTGAGGCGAATTACTTGCATAAATGCTTGGTGTCTATTCTATTGGAGATGTCCAAAAGAAGAGATTTGTTTCAGAGTACTGAAGGTGACAAACTACTCTTAGATCTTAAAGGTATGCATTTTAGACCTTATTTTTACTTGACTTTTTGACATCGAATGATCGTCTCTGTCATATCTCTGAATACTGACAATTCCTCTTGGGATACAATAAGTATGTGAGACAACTGTTGAACTGCAAATAGGATTGAAAGATGCATGTGAGGAAATGGCAGGATACTTCAACGATCGGCTGAACACTGGAACACCTACATAAGTGGTAACGCTACAGTTCGACAAGGAAAACAATAGAATGGTAGTGTTAAAAGCAACTAATACTCTCAAGAATAATACTGTAAAATGGCATTTGCGCTGAGGAAAGACAATGGGTTGTCTTACAGAAGACAACAGGTACGACATAACGGTGCATATCAGGATGAACAGAAAGATATCAAAATAATCGAAAGAAGCCGTCATTACTCATAAGACGAATGACAAAAAGACTCCGGGTTACTACAGAGGGGTCTCACTAGTGAACGTCGGACAAGATTATTATTGAGTAGGGTGGAAGAACAGCTTGGGTCAAACATTGGAGGCTATCAGGCGGCTTCCGAAAAGAGAGTAACCTTAACGGACATTTTTCGACTGAAAAGGATATTAGAACACCATCACAGGAAAAGCAAAAACACTGTAGTTACCTTCGTGGACTTTATCAAGACCTATGATTCTCGATTCTGCAGCCAGAAATGTGTTGTTGTTGCGTCATTCGTGCCTGCTGGCTGGTCGCAGTAGCACAGGCATTATGGAGGAATATCTTGAAAGGCACATCTTCTAGCGCCAGGTTGGTTGGTTCGTTGGTTTTGGGTTTAAAGGGACCAAACTACAAGGTCATCAGTCCCTTTCCCCTGACACAAGCAAGGCTCAAGGTACAAAAACACCCAACACCACACCTAAAAAGAAAACAATTGGAACCAACAAAAAATGGGGAAAACGTACACCACAAGGAAAAGTAGGAGAAGGTATTGAAACCATAGAGTAGATGGTCTGGACTGGCTGATCACAATAATAAAAGAGGACGAGCCAGCCAGTCTGCAACACATTAAAATGTCCATCCCAAAAAAGATAAGGTGAGATGAACACACGTAGGGAAAAGACGACCACCAAGACAAACAAATGCAAAGAAAATGCGACAGACTTAAAATGGAGGGAGGGTGGCGACCTCTGAGAGAACGTTGAATGCCCACCCTTAGATAGTATGATAAAAACCCCCCTCACGGTTCAAATGTTCAAATGGCTCTGAACACTATGGGAGTTAACTTCTGAGGTCATCAGTCCCCTAGAACTTAGAACTACTTGAACCTAACTAACCTAAGGACATCACACACACCCATGCCCGAGGCATGACTAGACCGTTCCAGGACATACATGGACTCCTGGATGATCGCAACCAAAGGATGGCGGGGGTAGCACTGGTCGATAGCTTGTAGGCTGCTCAAGGAGTCAGTACAGAGAAGAAGCGACTAACCAGGGCATGAGAGGATGCGCTCAAGAACACGAGAAATGGCCTCCAGCTCTGCAGAGAAAACACTGCAGCCACCTGGTAAGAATTGCTGTTCAATATGTCCTCCATGTATCTACGCGAAGCCAACATGACCAGCGTTCCATCAGTGTAAACCACTTCATGGTCCCAACACATGCCAAGAATCGAGAGGAAGCGACAGTGGAGAGCCGCGGTGTTAACCGAGTCCTTAGGACCACGTGAAAGGTTCAGGCGAACCTTCGGCCTAGGTGTACACCATGGAGGTGTACGTGAATGGACCTCGATTATAGGTGGTAAAGGCAAGGACTCCACTTCAGACAGAAGAGATTGGACGCGAACCGCAATCGTAAGCCCTGACTTGGGCCTCCGATGCGGGAGATGAACCACTGTGGATGGGTAAACGAGACGGTAATTCGGATGCTCAAGTGAACTACGAATGTGTGCAACGTAACTGGCGAGCAGTTGTACACGCCTAAACTTCAACAGTGGGACTCCGGCCTCCACCAGGACGCGTATCACCGAACTCGTCCTAAAAGCTCCTGTTCCCAGTCAAACGCAACAATGATGCACTGGGCCGTGTAAACGCAACGCTGAGGGCGTCGCCGAACCATAAACCGGACTCCCATAGTCAAGGCAGGATTGAACAAGGGCTCTGTAGAGCTGCACCAGCGTAGAGCGATCTGCACTCCAGTTGGTTTTGCTCAGGCAGTGGAGGGCATTGAGGTGCAGCCAGGACTTCCGCTTCAGCTGACGAAATGAGAAAGCCACGTCAATTGAGCGTCGGGGACCAGTCCTAAGCATCAAAAAATGGTTAAAATGGCTCTGAGCACTATGGGACTTAACATCTGTGGTCATCAGTCCCCTAGAACTTAGAACTACTTAAACCTAACTAACCTAAGCACATCACACACATCCATGCCCGAGGCAGGATTCGAACCTGCGATCGTAGCAGTCGCGCGGTTCCGGACTGAGCGCTCCTAAGCATCGATATGTCTCCACTACAGTGACGGGATCGTCATTAAGGTAAAAGCTCTGGTTCCAGATGAAGGGTACGACGCTGACAGAAGTGCATGACACATGACTTCGCGGCTGAAAATTGGAAGCTGTGAGCTAGAGCCCATGACTGCACCTTGTGGATGGCTCCCTGTAAGGGCCGCTCGGCAACACCAGTTCTGGAGGAGCAGTGCGAAATGCAGAAGTCTTCTGCATGCAAAGAAGGTGAGACCGAAGGCCCGACAGCACTGCTAGATCGTTAATGGACACTAAAAATAGAGATACACTCAATACAGAGCCCTGCGGGACCCCATTCTCCTGCATATCAGGCAACTATGGGAGACTCACTAGTCACACGTTCACCCGGAAAACCCGCGTGGGAACAGTCAAAGATTGCAGGACAGACGAATATCGATATCAGTGAAGCAAGTCGAACTCCCTAGCGCTAGCCGCCAGGGCTCAAGGTGCTCTAGGGAACGGTGCCTCGTATGCCTCTGTAGAGGTCTCCGACGCTCTTTAATGGCCTCAGCGATTTCCGGCGACCATCAAGCCACTGACTTTCGCTGGGGGGCACCCTAAAGAACAAGGGATCGTGTTTTCCGCCCCAGAAATGATCGTTCTAATGACCTGCTCAACTACCACATCGATGATACCATGTGGGGGAGATTCAACGGTGACAGCAGAGGTGAAAGCTTTCCTGTCTGCTTGTTTAAAACACATCTTGGTAGACGTCAGGGGGAATGGCGGTGGGGGAGTGACAGGAAGATGGGAAAGTGGTCCCTGCCACAAAAGCCATCGTGGGCTCTCCAGCGGACAGGTGGGAGAAGTCCGGGGCTGCACAGGGATAAGTCAATGGCTGAATAAGTGCAATGAGCCACATTGACATGTGTGGGTGCCCCAGTATTTAGGAGGCAGAGGTCGAGTAGAGACATTAAAGTTTCGACATCTCTACTTCGGCCAGTGAGCACAGTGCCACCCTATAAGGGGTTATGGGCGTTAAAATCGCCCAAAAGTAGGAAAGGTTTAGGGAGTTGATGAATCAGTGTAGCCAATGTGTTCAGGGGAACTGCATCATCTTCAAGAGGGATTTGAAGGTGCACTGGTTCACTGCATACTGAGTTCAGGACAGTCACAAACTCCACCTGACACTATTATTGTCGCTATGGTTCTTTTAATATCCCCTACAGCAACGAAGGGCACGGGTGCACGTTGCTGGGAACCAGGTTTCCTGAAGGGCAGTGCAGAAAGCAGGTGTAAAACTTAACAGTTGCCATAGCTCAGCCAGGTGGTGGAAAAATTGCAGCAATTCCACTGGAGGATAACGTTATCGTGAGGCTGGGAAGGCATGAAGCATGCAAGGAGGCAGGTTACACCTCAGGATCACCTGCTGCCACCGGTTGAGTATTTGTATTCATTTCTATTATGGATGAGGCATCAAAAAATGTTCAAATGTGAGTGAAATCTTATGGGACTTAACTGCTAAGGTCATCAGTCCCTAAGCTTACACACTACTTAACCTAAATTATCCTAAGGACAAACAAACACACATATGCCCGAGGGAGGACTCGAACCTCCACCAGGACCAGCCACACAGTCCATGATTGCAAGGCCTAGACCGCTTGGCTAATCCCGCGCGGCTATTAGGCATCAGTGAGATCCAGGTCCTCAGGGGATGTCGAGATCTCCACCTCATCCATAGGAGGAGAATTGGTAGGGAGTAGTGGTGTTGGGGCCACCAGAGAGTCCTTTTTCTTAGCAGACTTCTTTGTTTGCTTGCCCTCTCGCTTCTCTTTAGGGGCTTGCTGGGAGGACTTCTGCGAAGTAGCTTCAGGCATGGAGGACGGCTGTGAAGCTCTTCGTCCAGCAACTTTCGGCTCCTTTAGCCACTGGTGAGTGTCTTCTGTGGCATTAATGGAGATAGGGTTCCAAGGGACCCCTTCCACACTAGAGGAGCCAGAGGAGGCTGTTGCTTCTCTGGCTGAGGAGAGGGGACCAATGTCCCCTGTGTTTGGGGGGGGGGGGCCTTGCTCCTCAAGTAGGTACTTCGGGAGCAATGGATGGAGATTTCGCCCCTACCAGCAAGGGGGCAGATGTGTTCTGGGGGCCTGGAGGGCCCACTGTTAGTGGCACAGAGTGTGGTATAACTGGTACTTGTGATGGCAATGGTAAGGTAGCTGCAAGGTATGTGGATGTCAACCAAATAGGGTGTAATCGCTCAAATTTACGTTTAGCCTCTTGGTAAGTCAACTGGTCCAGGGTTTTGTACTCCACGACTTTCCGCTCCTTTTGGAGTGCTGTGCTGTCTGGCGAGCAGGGTGAGTGCTGCTGTCTGCAGTTGATACAATTGGGAGGAGGCGCACATGGAGTATCTGGGTGCAGTGGATGTCCCCAGTCCTGACATGTGGCGCTGGAAGTGCAGCGGGAACACGCGTGCCCGAATTTCCAGCACTTAGAGCACCGCATAGGAGGAGGGACTATGATTTAACGTCACAGCGGTAAACCATCGCCTTGACCTTTCCAGGCAATGAATCACCCTCAAAGGCCAAGATGAAGGCACCGGTAGCAACCCTGTTTTCTTTGGGTCCCCTATAAACACGCCGGATGAAATGAACGCCCCACCGTTCTAGATTGGTGCGGAGCTCGTCGTCAGACTGCAAGACGAGGTCGCGATGGAAAATAAGCCCCTGGACCTTCTTGAGGCTTTTATGTGGAGTGACGGAATCAGGAATACCACCCAGTCGGTCACAAGTGAGTAGTGTTCGGAATTGGGCTCAGGATGCTGCCTGAATCAAGACTGCACTGCTTCTCATCTTGGACAGCGCTGTCACTTCCCCAAACTTACCCTCAAGATGTTCAACAAAAAATTGAGGCTTCCTAGATGGAAACGAGTCCCTTTCCATTCTGCTTTTTTTTTTTTTGTCATCAGTCTACTGACTGGTTTGATGCGGCCCGCCACGAATTCCTTTCCTGTGCTAACCTCTTCATCTCAGAGTAGCACTTGCAACCTACCTCCTCAATTATTTGCTTGACGTATTCCAATCTCTGTCTTCCTCTACAGTTTTTGCCCTCTACAGCTCCCTCTAGTACCATGTAAGTCATTTCCTCATGTCTTAGCAGATGTCCTATCATCCTGTCTCTTCTCCTTATCAGTGTTTTCCACATATTCCTTTCCTCTCCGATTCTGCGTAGAACCTCCTCATTCCCTACCTTATCAGTCCACCCAGTTTTCAACATTCGTCTATAGCCTCACATCTCAAATGCTTCGATTCTCTTCTGCTCCGGTTTTCCCACAGTCCATGTTTCACTACCATACAATGCTGTACGCCAGACGAACATCCTCAGAAATTTCTTCCTCAAATTAAGGCCGGTATTTGATATTAGTAGACTTCTCTTGGCCAGAAATGCCTTTTTTGCCATAGCGAGTCTGCTTTTGATGTCCTCCTTGCTCCGTCCGTCAATGGTTATTTTATTGCCTAGGTAGCAGAATTCCTTAACATCATTGACTTCGTGACCATCAATCCTGATAAGTTTCTCGCTGTTCTCATTTCTACTACTTCTCATTACCTTCGTCTTTCTCCGATTTACTCTCAAACCATACTGTGTACTCATTAGACTGTTCATTCCGTTCAGCAGATCATTTAATTCTTCTTCACTTTCACTCAGGATAGCAATGTCATCAGCGAATCGTATCATTGATATCCTTTCACCTTGTATTTTAATTCAACTCCTGAACCTTTCTTTTATTTCCATCATTGCTTCCTCGATGTACAGATTGAAGAGTAGGGGCGAAAGGCTACAGCCTTGTCTTACACCCTTCTTAATACGAGCACTTCGTTCTTGATCGTCCACTCTTATTATTCCATCTTGGTTGTTGTACATATTGTATATGACCCGTCTCTCCCTATAGCTTACCCCTACCTTTTTTCAGAATCTCGACCAGCTTGCACCATTTTATATTGTCGAACGCTTTTTCCAGGTCGACAAATCCTATGAAAGTGTCTTGATTTTTCTTTAGCCTTGCTTCCATTATTAACCGTAACTTCAGAATTGCGTCTCTCGTCCCTTTACTTTTCCTAAAGCCAAACTGATCGTCACCTAGCGCATTCTCAACTTTCTTTTCCATTCTTCTGTATATTATACTTGTAAGCAGCTTCGATGCATGACCTGTTAAGCTGATTGTGCGATAATTCTCGCACTTGTCAGCTCTTGCCGTCTTCGGAATTGTGTGGATGATGCTTTTCCGAAAGTCAGATGGTATGTCGCCAGACTCATATATTCTACACACCAACGTGAAAAGTCGTTTTGTTGCCACTTCCCCCAATGATTTTAGAAATTCTGATGGAATGTTATCTATCCCTTCTGCCTTATTTGACCGTAAGTCCTCCAAAGGTCTTTTAAATTCTGATGCCAATACTGGATCCCCTATCTCTTCTAAATCGACTCCTGTTACTTTTTCCATCACATCAGACAAATCTTCACTCTCATAGAGGGTTTCAATGTATTCTTTCCACCTATCTGCTCTCTCCTCTGCATTTAACAGTGGAATTCCCGTTGCACTCTTAATGTTACCAACGTTGCTTTTAATGTCACCAAAGGTTGTTTTGACTTTCCTGTATGCTGAGTCTGTCCTTCCGACAATCATATCTTTTTCGATGTCTTCACATTTTTCCTGCAGCCATTTCATCTTAGCTTCCCTGCACTTCCTACTTATTTCATTCCTCAGCGACTTGTATGTCTGTATTCCTGATTTTCCCGGAACATGTTTGTACTTCCTCCTTTCATCAATCAACTGAAGTATTTCTTTTGTTACCCATGGTTTCTTCGCAGCTACCTTCTTTGGACCTATGTTTTCCTTCCCAACTTCTGTGATGGCCCTTTTTAGAGATGTCCATACCTCTTCAACTGTACTGCCTACTGCGCTATTCCTTATTGCTGTATCTATAGCGTTAGAGAACTTCAAACGTATCTCGTCATTCCTTAGTACTTCCGTATCCCACTTCTTTGCCTATTGATTCGTCCTGAACTTCAGCCTACTCTTCATCACTACTATATTGTGATCTGAGTCTATATCTGCTCCTGGGTACGCCTTACAATCCAGTATCTGATTTCGGAATCTCTGTCTGACCATGATGTAATCTAATTGAAATCTTCCCGTATCTCCCGGCCTTTTCAAGTATACCTCCTCCTCTTGTGATTCTTGAACAGGGTATTCGCTATTACTAGCTGAAACTTGTTACAGAACTCAATTAGTCTTTCTCCTTTTTCATTCCTCGTCCCAAGCCCATATTCTCCTGTAACCTTTTTTTCTACTCCTTCCCCTACAACTGCATTCCAGTCGCCCATGACTATTAGATTTTCGTCCCCCTTTACATACTGCATTATCCCTTCAATATCCTCATACACTTTCTCTATCTGTTCATCTTCAGCTTGCGACGTCGGCATGTATACCTGAACTATCGTTGTCGGTGTTGGTCTGCTGTCGATTCTGATTAGAACAACCCAGTCACTGAACTGTTCACAGTAACACACCCTCTGCCCTACTTTCCTATTCATAACGAATCCTACACCTGTTATACCATTTTCTGCTGCTGTTGATATTACCCGATACTCATCTGACCAGAAATCCTTGTCTTCCTTCCACTTCACTTCACTGACCCCTACTATATCTAGATTGAGCCTTTGCATTTCCCTTTTCAGATTTTCTAGTTTCCCTACCACGTTCAAGCTTCTGACATTCCACGCCCCGACTCGTAGAACATTATCCTTTCGTTGATTATTCAATCTTTTTCTCATGGTAACCTCCCCCTTGGCAGTCCCCTCCCGGAGATCCGAATGGGGGACTATTCCGGAATCTTTTGCCAATGGAGAGATCATCATGACACTTCTTCAATTACAGGCCACATGTCCTGTGGATACACGTTACGTGTCTTTAATGCAGTGGTTCCCATTGCCTTCTGCATCCTCATGTCATTGATCATTGCAGATTCTTCCGCCTTTAGGGGCAATTTCCCACACCTAGGACAAGAGAGTGCCCTGAACCTCTATCCGCTCCTCTTTGACAAGGCCGTTGGCAGAATGAGGCTGACTTCTTATGCCGGAAGTCTTCGGCCGCCAATGCTGATTATTTATCAAAATTTAGGCAGTGGCGGGGATCGAACCCGGGACCGAAGACGTTTTGATTATGAATCAAAGACGCTACCCCTAGACCACGGGTCTGCTACAGACTAAATACTGAGGCGAATATGGCTCTCTTCTTTCTGTAGCCCTAAATTCCTCCCATGTAGCGAGGGAGGGAAACGATTTAGGATCATGCCTGTCGGCATTGTATTCGATCTTGCCCTTCTTACAGACTGCTGGTGCAGTATGGTCACCAGCAAGAGCTGACTTAGTCCGCTTCTTTGCGGGTCATCCGCCCTGATGCCACCCACGTGCGCTACCCAGCTACAGCACAGGCCAGCTAGCATGATGGCCGTTGCCAGGAGTCCTTATGCCCCAGGAAGATAGGCATCTACTCCTTGGCATACGTGGGGAGTTTACAGCTCAGGCATGAGCAGTGCGATCACTGTGTTGCAAGGGGGCTACCGCCAAATGGGTACATGATGGCCCCACAACAACGAACTGGCTACTATGCTGGATATTTGGTGCAGAGAAATCCAATACTGTCATGGGGGCGAAAGAGGATAGGAGACAACGAAAGAAAATGATATACCCCAGAAAGTGCCCTCGCCCAAATGGTTGAATTGTAAGTGGAGATGCAAAGCCAGGACAAGAGGTTCAGCAGATCGAATCTAAGGGCACTATGGATAACTCATGCACCAAGTATGGCCTCCTTCCCCATATGGCCCCCCCTTATGTAGAGTTTGGAAAGTGGTAGGTCAAACCATAAAATGAAACCTGAACTTATAGTGCCGAAAAGTGCGAGACTCCTTTTAGTCGCCTCTTACGACAGGCAAGGATACCTCGGACCTATTCTAACCCCGAGACCCGCAGGGGCAGAACAAATTATAGTCATAAATAAGAAATAAATATGCGCTCAACATTTAATAAATTTGTATGAAAATTACCTACTGCTCCAGTGGTTTCATTTAGAAACCACTCATGACAGCAGTAGTACAAACGCAAATTACTTTACGTAGCTTTAGATATACTCACTCTCTGCGTTAATTATCTCCTCAATCTGATCGCTATAAAGACCCCATATTTCATAATCTCTTACATTCACGCAGCACATCTCCGCAACGACTGTTGTTTTGAAAGCTGTACGGAACTGCTACAATGCACTATCTTTGTGGAAATCTCTCTGTGTACCACTAGATGTCTGTCTTGCAATAGTATCGGTGGCTTCATGAGAAGGGCTACGGTACTTTAAAAAATAATAAAATGGTGGTTTCTGGTAGAAACACTGGTACTCAAAGCTTTAAATAGACAGGTTGTGGAGTTCTACAAAAGCCACAATGCAGATAAAATTGAAACAATAAAATGAATCGGTGCAGTAAGAGAAGACCGGAGGGAAGGGTTAATTAATACAATTTGATATGCCAAGACAGGAAAACTTTTAGGCAGAAAATTCACGAGTGGACACACAGCCTGGCAGGAAAACGCAAGAAGACCGGAACAGCGTGGTCTGACTCGTTGAAAAGAAGCCATCCCGATGTCTTATTGAGCACAGATATTTTTTTCTTTTTGTAGGGGTTTCCGAATATAGACCAACAAGTATCTTCTACTAAAATACATGGGTCAGCGTCCTCAATGTTGGTATTTATAGTGGTTGAAGTCTATTGTTCTTATATCTTGTAAAATGCACCCTCCATATTCGAAAGGATGACAGAAGTTTTCTAATGGAAGAGCCTTCCATTAACTCGGTAAATAAATCGTACGACAATCTGAGTATTTCGAGTCAGTTCTACTTGAACGATAGAAACTAGGAAAATGAGATGCCGAATTAAGTCGTTGTCTTATACCGACCCATGCAGCTGCGTAGGTTCATTGAATTTCGATGGGACGCATGCATAATGAAAGGTGTCGAAACAGAAAATGGAAGGAGAGGAAGGTGCTGGTGTCATTGTTTCCCGCAATTAATCACGTCTCTCATTTAAATACAAACGGTTCGCGTGCTGCCCACAAAGCAGTTTTTTGAGCTTCGAAAAAGGCTTCAGAAAACCTGGAAAAGGGCTCTAATTTGAAAATGTACTTAATTTTCCTAATGAAAATCCCAGAAAACACTAACTCTCATTGCATGACTAAAATAGCGAAAAACAGCACGAACGGAAGATTGAAGGTCAAAAGTCACTGCCACATGAGAAAGTAATGAATGGTAGCTATCCCTAAATGTAGGAAAAGATAAGTTAATGCGGATGAGTAGGAAGAACAAACCGGTAATGTTCGGATACAGTATTACCAGTGTCCTGCCTGACACAGTCAAGTCGTTTATATATCTGGGCGTAACGTTGCGAAGCGATAAGAACTGGAAAGAGCATGTGAAAACTGTGACATGGAAGGCAAATGGTCGACTTCGGTTTATTGGGAGAATTTTAGGGAAGAGTGGTTCACCTGTTAAAGAGATCGCCTGTAGGGCGCTGGTGCGACCTGTTCTTGAGTACTGCTCGATTGTTTGGGATGCGTACTAGGTCGGATTGAAGGAAAATATCGAAGCAATTCAGAGGAGGGCTACTAGATCTGTTACTTGTAGGTTCGAATAAAATTTAAGTGATACGGAGACTCTTCGGGAACTCAAACGGGAATCCCTGGAGGAAAGGCGGCGTTCTTTTCGGGAAACACTATTAAGAAGCTTTAGGATACCGGCATTTGACGCTGACTGCCGAACGATTCTGCTCACGCCAGCATACATCGCGCATACGGGCCACGAAGATATGATGCTAGAAATTAGGGCTCATACGGAGACAATATAAAAATGCAGTAAATGAAGCAGGAAAAGAGGAATGTTTACGTCTAAAAAATTAGATCGACTGGAAGTGCAAAATGGCTAAGCAGGGATGGCTAGAGGACAAATGTAAAGATATAGAGGCGTATATCACCAGGGGTCACGATGGATACTGCCTACAGAAAAATTAAAGAGACCTTTGGTGAAAAGAGAACCATCTGTGTGAATATCAAGAGCTAAGATGGGAAGGCAGAAAGGTGGAAGGAGTATATATAGGGTCTGTACAAGGGCGATGTACTCGAGGGCAATATTATGGACATGGAAGAGGACGTAGGCGAATATGAAATCGGAGATAAGATACTACGTTAAGAATTTGACAGAACTGAAGGACCTAAGTCGAAACAAGGCCCCGGGAGTAGACAACATTCCACAGCCTTGGGAGAGCCAGCCATGACAAAACTGTTCCATCTGGTGAGCAATATGTCTGAGACATGCGAAATTCCCTCAGACTTCAAGAAGAATATAATAATTCCAATCCAAAAGAAAGCAGGTGTGAAAATTATCGAAGTATCAGTTTAATAAGTCTGCAATATACTGACACGAATTCATTACAGACCGACGTAAAAAGCTGGTAGAACGCGATCTTGGGGAAGATCAGTATGGATTCCATAGAGATGTTGGAACACCTGAGGCAATAACGACCCTACGACCTATCTTAGACTAAGGAAAGTGAAGCCTGGGGCCGAAACGCACAGTAACCCAGGGTTCGGTGTAGGGCGGTGGTGGGGTGAGTGGATTGCTGTAGCCTGTTGTGGGGTTGTGTACCGCTGCGGGCTACGGCGGGGACGAAGCCTCTCCGTCGTTTCTAGGTCCCCAGTTCCATACAATACAATACAAGTCGTTACGGTTACGGTCGGCTACATCTGATAACCCCATCGAAGGATCGCAGTATTGTGCACCAAGCACATCGTAACTTCTTGACACCTGCGTCTACCATCCGAGCAGAAGTAATGGACTCCCTCCAGCATTCCGTGTCATCCCGAACCATGGGTCGCAGAGTAGCTGCAGCCTGGCTAGGGAACTACCGTCCGATGCCAGGCTACCGTTAACACCATACCCCAGACGTGTGTGTTTGGAGTGGTCCCATGAGAGGGAAGCATGGACTGCAAATGCATAGGATGGCATTGCGCTCAGTGACGAATCGTCTGTGACTATGACGGCGACCTGGGGAACAGTTCCATTGTTCTAGAGAGGCTTAGTCATATTGCTCCTGGCTTTATGGTGTGGGAAGCCACTGTGTATGACTTCAGGTGACGGCTGCTAGTGACTGAGCGAACTCCAATGACTTAACGTTATATCACTGACAGCCTGCGACTTCATGTGTTACCTCACATGCGACAGTATTGTTGTGCCGGTTTTCAACTAGATAATGCACTTCCATATATGTCATTGTCCATGAACGCCGTGCGTGTTGAGGCACTTTCGTGTGCAGCTGGGTTCACAGGACCTGCCCCGAGGGAACATGTATAGGACGTATAGTCCTTCCCAGTGCCAATGTTCGCGATGTCAAGGACCAGGTAACAACATTTGTGGGCCAGCTTGCCTGAGGAGAGGATACAAAATCTTCCTAACCGAATCGATGCTTGCATCGAGGCTAGAGGGACGCATCATCATACTGAAAAGTGGACTGATGCTACTAAGTCCTTTGTAGATTTGACTAGACTCTGTATTCACATAAATACTAAGTTTCTACCAGTTATGAATAATACAGAAATGGGAGTTTTATACAAGTACACTTACAAGACATTTACCTAACGATAGCATTAGAGCCGGCCGCGGTGGCCGTGCGGTTGTAGGCGCTTCAGTCCGGAACCGCGAGACTGATACGGTCGCAGGTTCGAATCCTGCCTCGGGCATTGATGTGTGTTATGTCCTTAGGTTAGTTAGGTTTAAGTAGTTCTAAGTTCTAGGGGACTGATGACCTCAGATGTTAAGTCCCATAGTGCTCAGAGCCATTCGAACCAATGGCATTAGAAATAAATTTAAGTGACATTAAGTTATATACACTAACTCTGTTGAAGATCCACAGATCGGGATTTTCATGTATAATTAGAAGCACTAATTCGCGAGAACTTCTGACCAGCTCCAGAGAACCTATAGTAAGGAAAATAAGTCACAGAACATCCCAACAGCATGAAGTGTCAGCCGCAATAGATCTGCCTTGTGAAGCTAAATGTAATCCATAATGTAATTTTTTCAGGTGGCTCCCATCCCCTATTTCTCACGTTTCCAATGTTTATAATACAGTAAATCAAGTAAAGCTTTTCTCAACCTAATCTGGTTTGAACACAGCGGGCCTTTACTTGGCTCTCTCCTATTGGAAATAGTATGAACTTATCATCAAAAATTTAATATGAACTCTGAAGCGCAGTGCAACTTGGGTCTTTCACGTAACAAATCATTAGGGGAGATAAGAGATAACAGGTTTCTTTTTAATTTTCTGACAGTCTCTTACATACCACAGAGACTTGAATAAAGGCACGATGGAACGAAAACCTGCACTAGTCTTACAAAATTAAAGGGAGACACTATGCCGCAGTGGTACCCAATCTCCCAAACGCCCTTCCTACCAAAATTGTAAATACAGCAGAAACTTTGTAGTGACAATGGCACGCCACCAGTTCAATCACGGGAGATTGCGGCAACACCTCTACCACTTCAACATTATCCTATCTTCTCGGCAATTCACTATGGACGAACATTTGAACACTTAATCAGAGAAGACGAAAAAAAGTGTGTAAACTCCTGTGAGATTTTATAGCGAAAGTGCAAATAATAACATAGGATAATTATTTGTGATGTGAACAAACCTTTTATATTAATGATGGTATTTTAATTTTCTTAGCTCACAGACTCAATTTCAGGTTAAACTGATATGTTGTTATAAACGCACTTTCGTCGCACGTTTCCTTTTGAAGATTCAAAAATGTTCAAATGTATGTGAAATCTTATGGGACTTAACTGCGAAGGTCATCAGACCCTAAGCTTACACACTACTTAACCTAAATTATCCTAAGGACAAACACACACACCCATGCCCGAGGGAGGACTCGAACCTCCGCCGGGACCAGCCGCACAGCCCAGGACTGCAGCGCTCAGACCGCTCGGCTAATCCCGCGCGGATTTTGAGGTTCCAGTCTGTTATACATTTAGGCTAAATGTTAAAAAAAATCATTTTGAGGTAGGCTACATGGACTATGTCCAAAAGTCATTAACAAATTTAAAAAAATATTAACGATTAGGAAAATAGTTGTAAGATTACCCACTGGATGTGTTTTGAAATTATTATTTTAAGCTATGTCCATGGTCAGTAAAGTTACATTATAAGAGAGTCAGGATGACAAAAGGAGCGATAATCGAATGTAAGGAAGAAATTGTTCATAGAAATAGTTAATAATGTGGGTAAATGTGCTATAACGCGGCAGTGTAAGACACTTCACTGCTTTTCTCGCACATGTTGGATTTCAAGACCAGTGAAGAAACACAAAAAAATTATTCTATATCGGCCACCGTGCAATGATTTTACAAGATGCCAAAATAAACGAATCATGTGTTAAAAACCAGCAATTTTTACGAAACAAGAAGTTCCGAAATTATGAGATTGGTTTATTTATGTTATACGTGGATATAATGCACAGTGACTGTGCCCAGTTCAATGATACATTTTTTGCTGGATGCTCATGGAGCGACAGCTGTTCTACTTTTGCGAATAATAGAATGTAACCTGTTGTTGAGCTCTCTCACGCTCGCTCTGACATTGCGGTACTGCTACAACTTCCCAATCCTCAGCTAATTTTGTTGAGGGGCGCTTAGTGGAAGAGATCACAAAACAATGCGATCATCAACAGTTTACATTTCGAGATGGAAGATGACGCTTGTTTCTGAACGGCAGGCGCGGACGTTGCGTAAAGTTGCAAGATACGAAAGATATTCATTGTATGATTCTGTTGAAAAAGACGCCATCTCAGTTCTCCGGACAATCATAGACTTGCGATCGGGCATGAAACAATAACAAAGACTTTACACACTGTCAGCTGCTTGTTTCCGACTAAGACGAAGTTAACCACCAAAATTTTGATACTACATTCATATTTCACCCTGCAAGACATTATCTAAGAATGCCGAGTCCCTCCTACTTCGATATTTTAATTTCAGTCAGCGGCGAGAAGCCCAGTTCGCACAAATAACGTAATTGAAAATGTTAATAACACATAAGCTACCATCTGGGTGATAGTCGGGCATTCACTGCTTATTGACAACCAAAATGTACCCAAAGTCACTATGAAAAATTATGATTTCAATGTTCTGCCTGTCTTCAAATCTGCCAGTTTCACTCGTAAGCCTAAAACGAAATTATTCGGAAGATCTTTCGAATCCACGAGTGATTCGTAAACCCGGTCAAAGTCTTCATCACCCTCTCCAGAATATTTTTTTTGAAATTATGCTACACGAGTGCTAAATGTTCTTTAATTACGTCCATCAACACATTATCGCTAGCATGGAGCCATGCAGTTGGCAACATCTCCCATGGTCAATTGCCTGAATCCACAAATTTACCTTATTTATAAATATTAGACATTCCAGTCAGGATATCTTCGTTTCTACCTTGCCTTTGCTGTTTAGTTCATTTAAGTGTACAAAAATATCGGAAATATATTATCTGCAAATAAAGCCACATAATCGTGCCCCTCAATAGCAAAAACGTCAAGTATCTCATTTGTAAGTAAAAAATTCGCAGTAACACTAACTTGCGATAACTATTTGTACTTGTTTGTAGCAGAAGTGTAGTGCGACACGGAACGTTGAAAAGCCGCGTATTTAGGAGCCGGGATTTGATGAAGTTCGCGGCTTTTCACGACGATTTTCGGAGGAGATGGGAAAGACCTTGCAACGCTGTGAATGGAATAGCAAAATTCCCGATGTGAAGAAATAGCACACCAGTTGCATGAAGAAAATAATAATTTAACGCAAATAGTGTGCTACTTCTTCACATTGGTTTTCTTCAAAAACAGTTTCTGAAAATGATAAAAATCTAAATGACAAATCCTCAGTGATCCAGAGGCAGCAACGCTAGTATGGTAGTTTTGTTATTTGACATCCCACGACTTGTTGCACTGCCGCAGAATGTGAGATATATCGCGGTTTTGTTATACCTACTGTCATCTGTTCTAATCTCTTAATGTAGGTTCTAGTAATTTATTTTCTTTATTTTCTGTTATAGATTCTGTAGATGGGTATTGCATAGCCGGAACTTGTAATTTTATTCAAAAAGCTTTATGATGAAGAAAATCGAATAAAAATTATGAACTAAGATAAATGCGATCATTGTACTGTGAAATAATCGAATAGCTCACTGCAGTCTTTAAACAGTATTTACTTTTCTTTTGATCATATCGTGTGGTTTTGTAGTTACCAGCTGCAGTAAAAGTAGATGCGAGACTGCTCACATTACTGTAAAATTCAGTCTTTTGTAATGACAACACTTGTTTTAATATTTTTAGGCAGTTGGCAATGTAACATATTGCTGTTGACCGAACGCAATCGCGCACCACTGTTTATACACATTTGACGTGGAAATACTGGATCTACTAACATACGTTAGCTTCGTCAACTCACAACCAGTCACCTTTCAACCTAACTCTGACCTCGGGCTACGCTCCAGATGAGTATGTCGCAACTACTAAGATTTCTTTTTTTCACATTCATTACTTTTCTCGTAGAGGCAGCAAATCTTCAGTGTTCAAATGCCGATTTTAAACCGGAGTGGTATTAAACGACTGCATATTGTTCCACGAACTGTTCGTCCTGGGTAAGCGGCTAAATATTAATTATATACAAAGCTCAATAGTTACCCAACACATCCTGAGCATTATGTATACTCTTCACTACAAAACGAGTCATTGTCGAACTCAGTTTCACCGGGAGCGAACGTGTCTACTATAATGTTGCGTCAGCGATATAAGCACGTGAGTAGTGAGCAGCTCTCTTGAGTCAGACAAGGCGTTTACTCACCACTACCAGTCCAGTCGGTGCGAAGTTCACAGCCACTGCTCCGTCACGAAGCAGCTGATTCTGCCCGCTTATCAACTACGGTAGCATATACAGTACTTGCACACTCGTAGCAACACAACACGGCACAACACACCACGCCTCCCCTGCTGCAGCAACCAAACTGCCTGTCTTGTCTATTCGAATGCGTCAGAGCGTGCGCACAGATGGCCGCCAAAGCCGCACATGCGCCCTGCAACCCGCGCCGTTAAAGGGGAGCACTCGGTCCACGCATTCAGAGACTCCACTTAAAGGGCATCTGCGGGGGGAGGAAGCGACCTTGGGAAGGGACGGCGGCGGGGTCAACCTGCCCGAGGGTCTTCCTTTTGTCGAGGCCGTCCTCGAAAGAACCTGCGCGTTATAGCACGTGGATGCTGCATTCCAGATACGTGAGAGAGAGCAAACGTGATGCTTCAGATGCCAATACAGGAAGGCGCACGTTAAAGTGGCCCCGACTACACGCTTGTCCCCTATTACGCACGAATTGTTGCAAGCCACTAGCATACAACAAGTAGGTAATCATGTACAAAGGTTTATATTTTCTGCATTCATCTTGTCTTTTACATTACATTACAATGAGTGCTCAAAATGACCTCCTTGCGTTTCAGTACATGTCAACATACATTCTGGACAATTCTGCCGCATCGATTACCAAAATTTCACGACGAATATTGTACTTCAGGTTTTTTAACGTTACTCGGTTGTTTGAGAACACTTTTCCCTTTAGACTGCTCCACAGATAACAGTCACAAGTGGTTAGTTACGATGTACGCTGCAACTGCAGTCGTCTGATGACAGTCCTTTCCTATGTGAATCTTCCAAGAAATAGTGAGATAGTATCTCGTGAAGAGTGACAGGTCGCCCCATCCTGTTAAAAGACAACATACGTACGTTCACGGAGGGTACATCACACTGAGATATTTCTTTCACACGTCTTAACCGAGTCGCAAAGACTTTCGTACTTACAGATCTACTCGCGACAGCTTCGAAACAACAGATGACAACTCGTGCGCGACAATAAGCAGCCTATCCTCGGGGTCGGTTTTTCGTCCTCCACCATCTATCTACTAACTGTAAGTGTTTGTATACTGTTATTGTTGTTGATGTTGTTGTTGTGGTCTTCAGTCCTGAGACTGGTTTGATGCAGCTCTCCATGCTACTCTATCCTGTGCAAGCTGCTTCATCTCCCAGTACGTACTGCAGCCTACATCCTTCTGAAACTGCTTAGTGTATTCATCTCTTGGTCTCTACGATTTTTACCCTCCACGCTGCCCTCCAATACTAAATTGGTGATCCCTTGATTCCTCAGAACATGTCCTACCAACCGATCCCTTCTTTTAGTCAAGTTGTGCCACAAACTCCTCTTCGCCCCAATTCTATTCAATACCTCCTCTTTAGTTATGTGGTCTACCCATCTAATCTTCAGCATTCTTCTGTAGCACCACATTTCGAAAGCTTCTATTCTCTTCTTGTCCAAACTATTTATCGTCCATGTTTCACTTCCATACATGGCTACACTCCACACAAATACTTTCAGAAACGACTTCATGACACTTAAATCAATACTCGATGTTAACAAATTTTTCTTCTTCAGAATCGCTTTTATTTCCACTGCCAGTCTACATTTTATAGCCTCTCTACTTCGAACATAATCAGTTATTTTGCTCCCCAAATAGCAAAAAAAAAAAAAAAAGGCTCTGAGCACCATGGGACTCAACTGCTGAGGTCATTAGTCCCCTAGAACTTAGAACTAGTTAAACCTAACTAACCTAAGGACATCACAAACATCCATGCCCGAGGCAGGATTCGAACCTGCGACCGTAGCGGTCTTGCGGTTCCAGACTGCAGCCCCCTTAACCGCACGGCCACTTCGGCCGGCCCCAAATAGCAAAACTCCTTTACTACTTTAAGTGTCTCATTTCCTAATCTAATACCCTCAGCATCACCCGACTTAATTCGACTACATTCCATTATCCTCGTTTTGGTTTTGTTGATGTTCATCTTATATCCTCCTTTCAAGACACTGTCCATTCCGTTCAACTGCTCTTCCAAGTCCTTTGCTGTCTCTGACAGAATTACAATGTCATGGGCGAACCTTAAAGTTTTTATTTCTTCTCCATGGATTTTAATACCTACTCCAAATTTTTCTTTTGTTTCCTTTACTGCTTGCTCAATATACAGATTGAATAACATCGGGGAGAGCAACAACCCTGTCTCACTCCCTTCCCAACCACTGCTTCCCTTTCATGTCCCTCGACTCTTATAATTGCCATCTGTATACTGATACGTAACCCTTTTCTCAGGAAATGTAATGTGTAGTCGGCGCTTTAATATCACTCTAGCTCCGGTCGGGGGAATTGAAGCCCCACTCAATAGAGGCCGCACACACGAGCGACGAATCGTAACAGCCCATCGCCGGAACGCGCGATTTGCCCGCAGATCGCATGTGTGTGAGCAAATGACACATAACAGCGATCGATGGTTGATCGTCCGAAATTCCGAAGTTGTCTAATATATCGAATGCGAGGAATAGAACGTATGTGGCAATATTGTCACTTGGCTGCGATTCTTTGTCTAATTCACAAACGGATTTGTGGCTGGGGCAGCCGCGGCTGTAGTAGTCAGTCGGTGACAGAATTAGCGAGACCCCTCGACTATTCGTTATGCTGAACTGCAAAACTTTAGTGTCTGCGCTGGAGCATAAAAGGCTATGAAACACAATGCTACCAACATATTGTCAATCTCGTGTTTACCTAGCGTATGTTACAAGGAACGAAAGCTGAGGTGAAAACTATTAACTACGAGCAACACAGCCAGTAGAAACAGCTCGCACGCTTTTTTCTGTGACAGGTTTTCAAACTGCTGTCCATTTCCTTTCCCACAGTGTTCTAAGCTATTTACGAATGACACATTAAATCCTCCCATACCTTTTACCATAGTTTCAGTGAATGAAGACGGCAATCAGAATTGAAACTGAAATTTGCGAACATTATTCAGACATTTCTTACATACTAGAATGGTAAAGTTACTAACACAACATGGATTTCCGTGGAGTAGAACACGGACAACAAATTGTCGACAGTTGCTAGACTTAAAGTAACCTTGCTCATATGAGATCCAGTCGTCGGGTGGTTGGTGAGTGCTACAACCGGCACGTTTACTGGATCCACTCAACAACATTTATTCGTTGACAGAATTGAAAAAGGGATCCTGTTCTACATCCTTTGTTACGAATATCTAGGAGCCTTAGCGTATCGTGATGTTCGGATCGGCAGTCTGTCGGTTTCTGCCCACCCGATCCGTCAGGAACTAGAATGGCGACAACTGTTTGGCGTGGTGGATCGTTGGTGGTTTTCTCGTCAGTGCTGGTTTAATTATAATTGTCGTCTCCACTGGTTGTAACACTTGTGGTTGACGTTGCAACTAAAATATTAATGTAAATTTAGTAACTATACGAGTAAGACAGCTGTGTCATGACTAATGACAGTACACTCAATAGATACACTAATGGACATTAAAATTGCTATACCTGGAAGATGTGCTACAGACGCGAAATTTAAGTGACCGGAAGAAGATGCTGTGATATGCAAATGATTAGCTTTTCAAAGCATTCACACAGGGTTGGCGCCGGTAGCGACACCTACAACGTGCTGACATGAGGAAAGTTTCCAACTGATTTCTCATACACAAACAGCAGGTGACAGGCGTTGCCTGGTAAAACGTTGTTGTGATGCCTCGTTTAAGGAGGAGAAATGCGTACCATCACGTTTCCGACTTTGATAAAGGTCGGATTGTAGCCTATCGCGATTGCGGTTTATCGTATCGCGACATTGCTGCTCGCTTTGGTCGATATCTAATGGCTGTTAGCAGAATATGGAATCGGTGGGATCAGGAGGGTAATACGGAACGATGTGCTGGATCCCAACGACCGCGTATCACTAGCAGTAGAGATGACAGGCATCTTATCCGCATGGCTGTAAGGATCGTGCAGCCACGTCTCGATCCCTGAGTCAACAGATGGGGACGTTTGCAAGACAACAACCATCTGCACGTTTGCAGCAGCATTAACTATCAGTTCGGAGACCATGGCTGCGGTTACCCTTGACGCTCCATCACAGACAGGAGCACCTCAACGACGAATGGTAAAACGTCATTTTTTCGGATGAATCCAGGTTCCGTTTACAGCATCATGATGGTCGCATGCGTGTTTGGCGACATCGCGGTGAACGCACCGTGAAAGCGTGTATTCGTCATCCCCATAGTGGCGTATTACCCGGTGTGATGGTATGGGGTGCCATTGGTTACACGTCTAGGTCACCTATTGTTCGTATTGACGGCACTTCGAACAGTGGACGTTACATTTCAGATGTGTTATGACCCGTGGCTCTATCCTTCACTCGATCCCTGCGAAACCCTACATTTCAGCAGGATAATGCACGACCGCATGTTGCAGGTCCTGTACGGGCCTTTCTGGATACAGAAAATGTTCGACTGCTGCTCTGGCCAGCACATTCTCTAGATCTCTCACCAATTGAAAACGTCTGGTCAATGGTGGCTGAGCAACTGTCTCGTCACAATACGCCAGTCACTACTCTTGATGAACTGTGGTATCGTGTTGAAGCTGCATTGGCAGCTGTACCTGTACACGCCATCCACGCTCTGTTTGACTCAATGTCCAGGCGTATCAAGGCCGTTATTACGGCCAGAGGTGGTTGTTCTGGGTACTGATTTCTCAGGATCTATGCACCCAAAATGCGTGAAAATGTAATCACATGTCAGTTCTAGTATAATTGTCCAATGAATACCCGTTTATCATCTGCATTTCTTCTTGGTGTAGCAATTTTAATGGTCAGTATTGTACCTTATTAATGTAAGGGGCAATCAGAATGTTTCCGTTGGGAGGGCACACTAACCCCTTGCCTACATGTCGATGCTCATAAACCGCATCGGAGTCGCGCTGTGTTGCCTATAGGCTACAGCAATGCCCTCAAACGGAAACTTTTGGATCGCCCCCTTATATAATGAGCTTCCGGGCGTCGTGAATCGATCTCGAAACAAAGAGTTCTAACGGTACCCAGAAAAAAATAAACCCACGAGGTGCAGGGTGCAGCAGTTATTAATTTTATTATTAGCGTATCTTAAGTGCACACGTAATGGAGAAACGAATTTTGTAATTTCCTGAATAGGAGCTGCATACCTAAGCCCATTTCTTGTTTAGTACCAAAAACAAAAAATATTGACAATCGACTGTGAGTGTCCATAGGTGTGCAAGGTCCTTATGTTATTAAAATTAATTAATGGTAACCATAAGATAACTTATTGGGGCCTAATGTTAACACATACGAATATCTGAATTGAAAACTCAGAGAACCGAGCAATGCTTACAGATAAGCAAATCTCACAAGCTGAAATACCATTGGTCAGCAAACGACGGCTCCAGTACTGTCTTTTTATCGTGTTTCTTGCATTTCTACACACTTCTCAATCCTTTTCTTGTCGCGAAAACTAACGCTCATGAAATTTTAATAACAATGAGTATCGTAAACATTATGACCAAATTATTGTTTTCATTCACAGACGTGTTTCTTCAATTGGAAACAATACGGGTGGCAAGAAAAGAAACATGTGTAACAGAGAACTGTGTTTCACCAGTCGAATTTCTCGGAACCATCGTATGTAAGCACTTTATGATATTTTACGTACAATTTTTCAGTAATTACCAAAAGCTACACTTTGAAAGTAAGCAACGTAAACAATTTTTAATGGCCGCGTCATCCACCTCTGCCGTGCTCTAATCTAATCCGTTGTCACTCAGCTTGGTAGTGGGATGACGTCATGTCTGACGAGAATTACGAATAACATCGTCCTCGGCGTTTTTCGCTTGGTATTGCCAGATGTGAAGAAGGTCTTTTGGTGTGACTGAAAATTTTTGTCGCTGGTGAACATCGACCACGAGACCTTCCGCATACTAAGCGAAAACCAGGCCGCCACACCATCCACTCCAACCAATACAATCAGCAGAAAGCAGACTTCTCAATTATCGTCTTATGTCGAAACCGGACATGTTTTCCTAGAACCAGGCATTAATTTTATGTTTCCAACAGGAAAAAAAAAATGGTTCAAATGGCTCTGACCACTATGCGACTTAACTTCTGAGGTCATGAGTCGCCTAGAACATAGAACTAATTAAACCTAACTAACCTAAGGGCATCACACACATCCATGCGCGAGGCAGGATTCGAACCTGCGACCGTAGCGGTCGCTCGGTTCCAGACTGTAGCGCCCAGAACCGCACGGCCACTCCGGCCGGCGCCAACAGGAAATCAAAGTTCTTGGGTAACTTGTGTAAAGTAAAATGTCGTGTCTAAGATTCTAAATGTCGACTTGATTTTCCGTAGTGGCAATCACACTGTGTGAAAACAAGAACAAAAACTAAAAATTAAAAGTAGAGTATCAAATGCTTAGCACGCTGATTCCTTCGATTTAGAAGACGAATCTTATTCTTTTACGAATGCTGATGTAGAAGGACAGCATTATCCTATGGCAGGTCTCAATTAATACAGAGAAATCAAAACCACGGTTTCTCTTCAGCGATAAAAGTGTGGTGTCACCGCCAGACACCACACTTGCTAGGTGGTAGCCTTTAAATCGGCCGCGGTCCATTAGTATACGCCCGACCCGCGTGTCGCCACTGTCAGTGATAGCAGACCGAGCGCCACCACACGGTAGGTCTAGAGAGACTTACTAGCACTCGCCCCAGTTGTACAGCCGACGTTCATAGCAAAGGTTCACTGACAACTACGCTCTCATTTGCCGAGACGATAGTTAGCATAGCCTTCAGCTACGTCATTTGCTACGACCTAGCAAGGCGCCGTATTCAATTGATATTTATTATGTGAAGCATGTATCATCAAGAGAGGTGTTCTACAATTGTGGATTAAAGTTAAATATTACATCATCTACGTACTTTATTTGCAATTCTCAAGATATTGTCCTGTTCCAGACCTCACGCCAGTCAGCGTGTAATTAAACGCGTGCATTTCGGCCTCCTCTAGCAACACAGTGTTGGCGCTTCTGCCAACACTACAAAAAGAATGAGTGGTTTCCGGATGGCGTCTGTCGCTTCTGCGTGAGTCGTATTTTCTTACAGAAGCTTGAACCTCGGTAACGCTTCTTACAAGAGAGGAGATGAAAGTTCTCTCACCCGTTGAATCCTTCATGATCTACACTTAAAATAGGCAGAAGCATAAAATATCATTTTGTGTCAATCTCAAAAAAATATCATTCCAAAATTAAGGTTGCTGTTCCTAATACATAACATGTTCAGACTAAGTTTAGGGATTGGCAGCGCATATGTCAACGCAATGATGTGTAAAATGTGGTCGTAGGTCAGAGCTCATCTAGCACCAGGTTTATCTTTTAATGTGCATTCATCTATGCGAGGAAAAAATTTGCAGCCCATATATTTGACATTCACGGACACGTAAGTTTTGTGTCGAATTACCATCTTTGAAGGGAATATAGTACTAAAACATCCGAAATTTCTATGTAACTTGTAAAGCTTTGAACTGTCCACTGTGATGACTCACATAATCGCTATGAGATCTGTTGGATGATTAACCAAAATATACTTTTCAGTCGCTAGATGAAGCTGTGTTCTTACTTCACTCCCCAGTATCAATGGAACATCTGTTTGCGTGCAAATGTTCTGAGCAGATCAGCATTGCAAGGAGAAAACGGAACAGAGATACTATCTACCAACGCCGAATCTACGAAACATTCACGAATATCAATTTTTAACATGGACATGTTTATCACGGTGTTCTGTTTCCTAAGTGAAAATTTATCTGTAATTAAAAGTAATTTTGCAGTAAACGTAGGACAGAACGTGTATACCTATATAGACCAGTCACATCACAAAACACTCAAAAGTAAGGTCTTGATATGTGGAGATGTTCATTCTACTGTAACTTGATATTGAATTTCCGTCGACTGCAGTGACAATGAGAGCACTATTTATTTAGAAATAAAGTGCGAGAAGATTTCATAGGAATGTGTTCAGATATTATCTGACTTTGAGTTATCATTTAACAGTTTCATATTACCGGTACACGTAAAGTAAGACGCATTTCTAAGACGTCTAAGGCAAACTGAAAAACATTCCGTGTATTTAGCTGCAGTAGGTTGCCGTGTAAAAAGGAAATCTTGTTTATCCTCGATCGCTGCGTTGTTGTGTCGCAGTTTACTCTGATGCAGAGCTATTGCCGGGATAAACCCTTTGAGTCCCAACAGTATGCAAAAAATATATAACTGTAAAATTTTTCACAAAATTAATCTTCATCACTATACTGAGAAACGCATATAAGAAGAAACTGGCAAAAAGAAAACAATCAATTGTTTTAAGGAGGTGGTTTCACTTTGGATGCACTGAGACTTGCAGTTTTCAATCAGCCATAATTTGAAAGCAAATTCGCATTTGTCCTAGCCACATCTCGTAACTTCCAAGAATTCTTGATGTCCAAAACAAAGCAAAGTCCCAAATAACAAGCAAAAAATGTTCTAAAATTTATAAATTTTGTATCTGAAGTACGTACTGCTCCTGTGGTTTCATTTCGACGGTACTCATAAAAGGAGCAGCGCAAAGTCAAATTTACGTTGCAGACTTTCACTGTCGAGGCTCTCTTCAATATGGCGACTACAAAAAAAAAAAAAAAAAAAAACTCATACTCATTTCAGACCTTCCTACAACCACGTAGGACAGTGCCCACATCGACTGTTGCTTTGAACGCTATTAAGTGACTAAACGCACTACATTCACAGAATTACCTCAGTGTAACACTACAGGTCTCTGTCCTACAATATTATCGGTGGTTTCGGGCGAAAGACGCTGTTACTTAAAATAATAATAATAATAATAATAATAATAGTAATAATAATAATAGAATGATGGTTTCTGGCGGAATCCACAGATACTCAACGATGCGACACGTGCTCCGACTGAGTACAGGAATGCATCGCATATTCTCGATTGCGCTTCTTATACAGACGGCTTGCTTTACGAGGGCTGAATTTCCTGATAGCGGTCTACTAACGGACTCTGCTCCTAGTTTATAGTATTGGGCAATGCATCTTTTGCAATGAATTAAACAGGAAATAGGCCTACATATTTTGTTATTTTTGGATTGTCTGCTCGTTAGTTACCATGTTTCGCGATAATGTTTTCTTTCGTTGCTAAACGACAAGTTCCTAACCTTAGTTTACTTTAGAATACAACTTGGTAAGATCAACAACAGTCTGTGATGCTTTAAAAACGTTGTATATGGTGCACTAAAATTGCAATCTGTTGAATGTGTAGCCCATTAAACTTGGAAGCTGCGACCAGTCACATGTTTTAAATACATCTTTATGTATTACTTATGATATGACAGTTACATAGTGATTTGAAGGAAGATTATGGTTTAACGTCCCGTCCACATCGAGGTCATTAAAGATAGAGCGCAGATGGGGAATAAAACTGGCCGTGATCTTTGAAAAGCAACAGCTCGGCACATTTGGCTGGAGCTATTTAGGAACATCTTGCAAGATCAAAATGTGAATGGCCGGACGTGGATTTGAACCGTTGTCCTCCCGACTGAGAGTCCAGTGTGCTAACAACTGCGCCACATTATTTTTTTGCTTCATTAATTTATAGCTTTACACAATTAAGATAGGTGCGTGGAACCTGATAATGAACCAAAATTTGAGGCTGTATGTACATTAGTTACAATAAGATGCAAACTACACTACTGGCCACTAAAATTGCTACAACAAGAAGATGACGTGCTACAGAAGCGAAATTTAACCGACAGGAAGAAGATGCTGTGATATGCAAGTGATTAGCTTTTCAGAGCATTCACACAAGGTTGGCGCCGGTAGTGACACCTACAACGTGCTGACATGAGGAAAGTTTCCAACCGATTTCTCATACACAAACAGCAGTTGACCGGCGTTGCCTGGTGAAACATTGTTGTGCTGCCTCGTGTAAGGAGGAGAAATGCGTACCCTCACGTTTCCGACTTTGATCAATGTAGGATTGTAGCCTACCACGATTGTGGTTTATCGTATCGCGATATTGCTGCTCGCCTTGGTCGAGATCCAATGACTGTTAGCAGAATATGGAATCGGAGGGTTGAGGAGGGTAATACGGAACGCCGTGCTGGATTCCAACGACCTCGTATCACTAGCAATGGAGATGACAGGCATCTTATCCGCATGGCTGTAAAGGATCGTGCAGCCACATCTCGATCCCTGAGTCAACAGATGGGGACGTTTACAAGACAACAACCATCTGCACGAACAGTTCGACGACGTTTGCAGCAGCATTGACTATCAGTTCGGAGACCATGGCTGCGGTTACCCTTGACACTGCATCACAGACAGGAGCGCCTGCGATGGTGTACTCAACGAAGAACCTGGGTGCACGAATGGCAAAACGTCATTTTTTCGGATGAATGCAGGTTCTGTTTACAGCATCATGATGGTCGCATCCGTGTTTGGCGACATCGCGATGAACACACATTGTAAGCGTGTATTCGTCATCGCCATACTGGCGTGTCACCTGGCGTGATGGTATGGGGTGCCATTGGTTACACGTCTCGGTCACCTCTTGTTCGCACTGACGGCACTTTGAACCATGGACGTTACATTTCAGATGTGTTACAACCCGTGGCATACCCTTCATTCGATCCCTGCGAAACCCTACATTTCAGCAGGATAATGCACGACCGCATGTTGCAGGTCCTGTACGGGCGTTTCTGGATACAGAAAATGTTCGACTGCTGCCCTGGGCAGCACATTCTCCAGATCTCTCACCAATTGAAAACTTCTGGTCAATGGTGGCTGAGCAACTGTCTCGTCACAATACGCCAGTCACTACTCTTGATGAACTGTGGTATCGTGTTGAAGCTGCATGGGCAGCTGTACCTGTACATGCCATCCAAGCTCTGTTTCACTCAATGCCCAGGCGTATCAAGGCCGTTATTACGGTCAGAGGTGATTGTTCTGGGTACTGATTTCTCAGGATCTATGCACCCAAATTGCATGAAAATGTAATGAGATGTATATATATATAATGAGTATATGAGTATAATATATTTGTCCAATGAATATCCGTTTATCATCTACATTTCTTCTTGGTGTAGCAATTTTAATGGCCAGTAGTGTACATTTACGAGTATTATACTCTTTACAAACAATAGGGATCATTTTTATAAGAAGGTAAAAATCACCACTGTGGGTGTAAAAAAGCTTTTTATTATGAACGCGACCCGTTTCACTTCAGTTTAGACGTATATTCAGGTGATATAAATTGTGTCCATGATTTTATTTTACGCTGTCCTGAAGCCTACCCTGTCCTTCACGTTACTGATAAATTGCGTCAAATAATGTTGTAGACACAATTTACATCACCTGAGGATGCACCTAAAGTGGCATGCACTCGTCGTGGTTTTAATAAAAAAATTATGTAGCCAGATCGATGTTTTTCTGCTTTCTTATAAGAAATGTGGAAATTTGTCTCCGACAGTTGAAAACAATAGGGATCAGTATTTTTATTTTGTTGGCCTTCGATACACCCATACAGCCACGTCATCGCAGAAAATGTGATTCTGGACTGTGTTTTGACAATGCAAAGTGTACAATAGTTTATGTCGCACACTGGTACGAAGTTACTTTGGGATAACAAAGGACAGATCCCGACATAAGAAAAAGCTTTCACATCCACGGAATACTTAAACGAGTAAACAAGAGGAAAATGTGACACAGTACACACAGATGTAGTATGCTATAAAAAGCATACTGAAAACCAAAAAAATTGATAAAATGCCGGTGATACACATTTGGGATGTTCCAAATTCAATCTGTATTAATGGGTATCAGTTTCAGTGCCTGGACTAACAAAAAGTTCAAAAAATTCAAAATTAAAGAAAGCAGCATATCAATTATGGCGTCTCACCATAAGCAATAGTTTTCATCAATTTATTTTTTTATGGCCATCAGCCTTTAAAGACTAGCCTGTTCTTTGCACGACACCTTTTTCGACTTTCTTCTTCAGTGGACTATGACGCCTTCAGATTTTGTTCAAAATGTAAACTGCAGGATAGTGTATTCCTTAAATTAGAAACTTTCATTTATTTCTTATGTCTTGAAACTTCATATTAACCTCTTTAACTGATGAAAAACACGTATTAATAAAATGAAGTCATAGATTAGAATGTCAAAATGCAAACAATACAACAATCGGAACGATTTAAATGCAGTAAAGTAAAAAATCATGTCATTTTCTTGTGGACAACTTGTGGCAGTTACAGAGAGCTTCAGCATCTCTCAAAAGGCTTGAAATGTTTGCTATGTTGCCTATGGTGGAAATACTGTGGATCTTATGAAGCAGCACAGCTTAGTCGTCACAAACTAAACCTTCAGGAAAAGAAAGGAGACAGCTCTGCAAGCGCTTTTCGGAGTCGCCTTCACTTTCGCCTACACAATGACTCGAGGTCTGTTGGGCATTGAATCCACAACCCTAGCCTTATATCTTGGACACTGGAACAACTCGTTTCGAGCGTCATGCATTGCATGAGAAAACATGATGTTAGTAGGCAGTGAATGTCCCTTTTCCTTAATTAATCTGACAGTTTCAAACAAAATATCCTCGATAGGATTTATGTCAGCTCCTTCATTTGGCCATACCAATAAGGTAACATTTCTGTGGTCATGGAGCCACCTCTTAACCACATATAAGAATGGGCGAGCACTCATGTTGAAATATGACCTGATCATCGTGAAATCTCGTTCTCACAGAAGGCCGCATTAGAACCTCCAGACTTGCAAGGTAGTTGCGGACCTCAAGTTTTATTTCCATTTCGCACAGGAAACGACACCCCCTCGCCAATATCCATGCCCATACCGTTACCGATACCCTGTCATTTGTTCAGCAAATGTAAAAATGTTCTGGGTCATTCTATCACCTTTTCGTCGGTAAACAAATACTTTTCCTGCCGATGCCGTTCAGAAAACTTTTTCGTCAGTGAAGATCACTCGTCTTCAAAATTCGAGGCTTCTGTCGACATTGACAGCAGCAAAATAATTGTGGGGTTCTCTGTAGGATATAGATGATGACTCTCTCACAGCAGCATTTCCTTGTCTCCCTCGGACGACGAATTACAGTCCTACTGCTAACAGCGAGGCTCAAAGCTTGCTGGATTTGTTACGCATTGAAGAGTGGATAGTTTTCCCAGAAACTAAGAAGCCTTCGAAAGCTGAGCTGCTGTTGTTTTTTGACGAGTAACAGAATGATTCCATTTGCTCAGCTTATCATCTATCGGTTTTCTGATCTACCTACCAAATCGTCGACTTGAGAAGGCCCATAGCCCTTGATATACGGGGTGTCCCACCTAGGGGCCGCCAGGCGCGTTTTGTCTGGTAATCTGGCAGATACATGCAATTTCGTTTTTGATATATGTAGCTGGAGACAGCTCAAACAGATACCACTCATGTCTGCTACGCCCATCGTCGACGTAAAGCGTCGATTCGTTTCCCGTTACAAACAACACGATTTTTAAAGCGGACTGTTGCGTGGCCATTCGGTAGAGCGGCCCCTAATTAGTCTAATGCGATATTCGTTTTATCGATACTTATTAACAGTGACAGGAAAACAGGAAGAATAAGTACTCCAGCAGCGACAACGCTGCAGGTGACAGTAGTTTGCACTGAACTGGTGCTACAGTGGACAAGGAAGCTCGGTAGCTCCTAGCTCCAATCACTGCCATGAGATCTCACTTTAAGTGTCAATTAAATATGGAACAGATAACGTTCATGTCTTTTGCGAACTTCCGTGGACTGCATTCCTTAAATAATTTAAGTTCTGTGAAAGTAATGATTCAGTGTCATTTGAAACGGTACTAATATGTCAAAAATCCGCCTCAGTTGCGGAATGTTACTGGTCTTTACCCATGTTTCAGCTAGAGTAATCTAGCCTTCTTCTGGGTAAAGTTCAGTAATATTCCGCAACTGAGGCGGATTTTTGACATATTAATTTATCACAGTTGCTGAATTCTTGAAACGATACTAATGATTATTTGATTCATGAGACACTTTTTAAGTCTGGTGAAGGGCTCTACTGGCGCCACAACATCGACGTGAGGAGCCACCGTAATGAAAGCTCATCTGGAGGGCGGTCGTTCTGGAGAGTGTTTCAGAGAATATTGTTTTTGTTTTGTGCCGAATAATAATAAGATAATCAAAGAGACATATGAATAAGATAATCAAAGAGAAACCATTTGTTTTAAATTTTCGTATTGACCAACTAGGATCACGTAAAATGGGCGCATCGAAGGAGCCTCCATGAATAGTTGTTGTAGGGAGAATACGAGGTGCATTCAAGTTCTAAGGCCTCCGATTTTTTTTCTCCAGACTGGAAAGAGATACAAAAATGCGCATTGTTTTAAAATGAGGCCGCGTTCATTGTCAATACGTCCCAGAGATGGCAGCACCATACGGCACATGGAATTTTACCGCCAGCGGCGAGAATGAGAACTGTTTTAAATACTTAAAATGGCGACGTTTTCCTTACTTGAACAGCGTACAATCATTCGTTTTCTGAATTTGCGTGGTGTGAAACCAATTGAAATTCATCGACAGTTGAAGGAGACATGTGGTGATGGAGTTATGGATGTGTCGAAAGTGCGTTCGTGGGTGCGACAGTTTAATGAAGGCAGAACATCGTGTGACAACAAACCGAAACAACCTCAGGCTCACACAAGCTGGTCTGACGACATGATCAAGAAAGTGGAGATAATTGTTTTGGGGGATCGCCGAATGACTGTTGAACAGATCGCCTCCAGAGTTGGCATTTATGTGGGTTCTGTGCACACAATCCTGCATGACGACCCGAAAATGCGAAAAGTGTCATCCAGGTGGGTGCCACGAATGCTGACAGATGACCACATGGCTGCCCATATGGCATGTTGCCAAGCAATGTTGACGCATAACGATAGCATGAATGGGACTTTCTTTTCGTTGGTTGTGACAATGGATGAGATGTGAATGCCATTTTTCAATCCAGAAACAAAGTGCCAGTCAGCTCAATGGAAGCACACAGATTCACCGCCACCAAGAAAATTTCGGGTAACCGCCAGTGCTGAAAAAATGATGGTGTTCATGTTCTGGGACAGCGAGGGCGTAATCCTTACCCATTGCGTTCCAAAGGGCACTACGGTAACAGGTGCATCCTACGAAAATGTTTTGAGGAACAAATTCCTTCCTGCACTGCAACAAAAACGTCCGGGAAGGGCCGCGCGTGTGCTGTTTCACCAAGACAACGCACCCGCACATCGAGCTAACGTTACGCAACAGTTTCTTCGTGATAAAAACTTTGAAGTGATTCCTCATGCTCCCTACTCGCCTGACCTGGCTCCTAGTGACTTTTGGCTTTTTCCAACAATGAAAGACACTCTCCGTGGCCGCACATTCACTAGCCGTGCTGCTATTGCCTCAGCGATTTTCCAGTGGTCAAAACAGACTCCTAAAGAAGTCTTCGCCGCTGCCATGGAATCATGGCGTCAGCGTTGTGAAAAATGTGTACGTCTGCAGGGCGATTACGTCGAGAAGTAACGCCAGTTTCATCGATTTCGGGTGAGTAGTTAATGAGAAAAAAAATCGGAGGCCATAGAACTTATATGCACCTTGTACAATCCGTCGCGCCCTGGAAACATTGAACTTTTGTAATGGCTAATCCTTCTACCACCGGGAAACAGCAAAGGAAAATGCGAAACACACAAAATTAGATCTTTTTTACTACAAAAAATTGCTACGACTTCATTAAACATTCAAGGACTGACAAGAGAGAAAGAAGTCTTACTATCAGGCAAGTGCAAACGACATTCATGGGACATTTTAATATTGCAAGCAACACACAGAGAACAATATTTCGGAGATGAAGATAATATTAGGACACTCTCATGAGAAATATGATAGTGCTATATTTGTAAGACCAGATATAGAGTTTGATTCAACATGTATCACGGACACAAAGAACATTGAAATTTTAACAACTGAGATACAGTCATGCACTACTAAGTCAGTGTACAAATTACCTAATTTTTCAGAATAAAATTCAGTTGTCAGTTCCAAATATATTTTTATTATGGTTTACCTGTCATGAGAAATTAGTTTGTCATATTCAGAAGCTTAGTACTGGTTTAGCAGGTCAATATTTTCTTGATAGAAGTATAATGTCATGACACGTCCACAAACGTACGTATTGTCTGTGATCATCGTAAACGTTGACTGACAATTCACACTGATTGGATCACATGCTACATCAAAAATAACTTTCTGAAAATGACAAAACAGTCGAAACCGGTTTCCGGCAAACGAATTTGTCATATTCAGAAGCTTAGTGTTGGTATATATGATGCCAATATCTTTTTCATAGAAGCTAATGCTATGACATGTTCAGAAATGTATATTATATATTATTATTGTAAACACAGACTGACAATTTACGGTGACTGAATCACATGCTAAACAAATAGTAACCTTTTGAAGAGGACAAATCAATTTATCGAAAACGGTAAAGCATAATAAAAATATATTTGCAACTGACAACTGAATTTTATGCTGAAAAATATATATGCCACAGTTGCTGAAAGTTACAGCCATGAATAAAATAATACATACTGATTTTACCTTCCATAAGCCAAATAGTTGCATAACCAAAACATCAGTATTGTATTAGGAAATTTTAATTTACATGTTAAGAGGCATCTTGCAGAATCGAAGATTCTACGTAACTGTCCAAGGGAAGAAAAGTAGACTGAGAAATAAAAAGAATGCATTGCCACAATTGAGTGTTCTTTCACCTTTTCTATACAGTAGATCTACAAATGACTAGTCACACCAGCCGGAAATAAAGAGATTTATATATGCGGACGACACTGCCATTATTGCTCATGTGCCCAGGGATGAAGTTTGTTTACACTGCTAAACTTCTATTGTTGTGTAATGATAAGGCCATTAGAGCTCCACGGTTTTGAAAGAAGAGAGTTTAGATGTTCTCGTCCGGACACAGCAAATAAGTAAGGATCACGTAACAACCACAGTTCCTCTTCTTTGTTTGTTGCTGTTTCCTGTTCTTCCGGTACGCCTCCATCTTCTCCCCATGTTATCTTTTCCTTTCTTCCGTCCACGTCGTTCCCAATTTCTTATTTCTACTGTCTAGAAAACTTTCTAAATTTAGAATTTTATTCTTAAAATGATTTCCTTTTGTTATTGGCTATCCTTTGATGTTGTTTCTAGTTTTTTTCCTTGTTTCTGTGATCGATGCTATTGTCGATTTTATTTTCCAGAAAAACAGGAATATTTACTTAATTAGCCTGTTTTCGTTCTTCGACAGATGTGTCCAAAGAAGGCTAATCTCCACTATGCTTTTACTTCTGATATCTCTACATTTTCGTACATTTCGTAGTTGCCCCTCGTTACATGTATAGTTAGTATTGTAGCTATTATTTTTGCAATAAACCTTCTTTCAAGTACCTCTATTCCGCTCAGCTTATAGATCATCGTTAAAAAATTCACAGGTGTATAAAAATACCGGTCTTATCACTGTGATAGAGTGTTTTAGTTTATCTACTTACGCCTTTCTTGCTGTGGATATTTTTGTCAAAGCATATGCTCTTAAATAGATGTAAGAGTTAATAAACACTTGTTCAGTTAAATGAATCATATTTGATAATTTTGCTTTAACCAGTTTTTGTTTATTCTTAAAATGTTGCAAATCATTTCAAAAATTAATCATATTTGCTAATTTTTCTTTAACTACTATTAGTTTGTTATTCAGATATTGCAAATCATTCCCAACACAGGAAGCTGTGGAGCTTGCGACATAATCATGCCTAATACATATTTTGAAATCTACGATAACAGTGGGTATCGATCTCTTCACGTGTGCTTAAATAACACATGTACCTTGTGGTGTCACCGCCAGACACCACACTTGCTAGGTGGTAGCCTTTAAATCGGCCGCGGTTCGTTAGTATACGTCGGACCCGCGTGTCGCCACTATCAATTATTGCAGACCGAGCGCCGCCACACGGCAGGTCTAGAGAGACTTCCTAGCACTCGCCCCAGTTGTACAACCGACTTTGCTAGTGATGGTTCACTGACAAAATACGCTCTCATTTGCCGAGACGATAGTTAGCATAGCCTTCAGCTACGTCATTTGCTACGACCTAGCAAGGCGCCATTATCAGTTGCTATTGATATTGTAAATAATGTACAGACAAGAGCTACGTTCAACATTAACGGATTAAAGTTAAGTATTCTACCAGTTACCTCCTTTTTTCTGAAGTCTAAATTCCTTGTCCTGTTCCAGACCTCACGCCAGCCTGCGTGAGCTTAAACGCGTGCCTTTCGGCTTCCTCTAAATTTAGTGGGTTGGTCTCCTGCCAATCCACAACATACCTAAAAATCGATATTTATAGAGATTGTGAACTACCATTTCATTGAATACACTTTCAGTACAAGTATAATTAAAATTACGTAGGACAAAATTTATTCATTTTGTAAAATCATTTGTGTAAATATTTACGAAGACTTTTATAATATTTAAATGTCGATTTATCTAGAAAACAGTTTCAAACATCTCCATTGAATTTTTTTGACGACTACTAAACTACGTATATCTTTGTCGTTCTTCTTACTCACAATTGGTGGGAGGAGTAGTTGTATGATGGAGCCCTGGGAAGGGAGTTGTGAAGAGTAATTATGTTTAATTGTTGAAAGAACAGTCTTGTTGAACTTTTTATTAGACGTATTTACTAATCCAACCAATTTATGAACACCAAAGATTCATCTAAGACCATATTTTATTTAGTTGTTAATGAACCGTCATCTCGACAGGTCTAGAGGTAATAAACAGACCTATATGTTTCAATATACTGTTTCAAGCCCAAATACCTATGACATATATGTACAGGCTGAAAGCGATGATCGAAAATTTGTACTAAGGCCAGGATTTGTACCTGGATTTCTTGCTCACTAGGCAGATGTGTTGACCACTAACCCAACCTAGCACAGTGACTCTGATCTCCTGCACGAACTACCCTAACACGCCTACCTCCTCAATAACATACGCATTCACGCTTCAGGCCACTTTGGCATTCATCCTAAACTCGTACAGCATGGCAGAGGCTCTTCAACAGTATCGGAAAAGCAGCTCACCTTCGAACGAAACAGGTGATCCCGTCAAAAACCCACGCATAGGCGCTTAATCAAATCAAAATATATGATTCTGAGACCTTCTCAAGGCTCAAACATCTGTGGGTGTACGAGTATTGTGCAGCCTGAAGCGACAAATGAAAATATGGGGAATTTGGACTGAGGAGAAGGCATGACAGTTGAACGAAGTCTCTGTGCCAGGATGGCATAGTGGTTAGTGCATCTGCCTAATTAACAGAAGATCCAGGTTCGAATCCTGGCCTTGATACAAATTTTCATTCTTCACTTCAATCTGTACAAATAGGTAACAGATGATTTACACTTGGAAAGATTTCTGGAACCATATAGTTTCGTAAGATTAAAGCCTGGGGCTCAGTCTGGACCCTTGTTTCGTTCGATGCTGAAACGCTATTCGACTTTAGGGAGAATACCAAAGCGGTATGAGGACTGAAGGCGTGAATGGGCATTTGTACTGAGGAGGGAGGCTTTCTAGGGTTGTCAGTGCAGTTGTGCAAAGCCACTGTGCCAGGGTGGCGCAGTTGTTAGCACATTTGCCCAGTGAAACGCTATTCGACTTTAGGGAGAATACCAAAGCGGTATGAGGACTGAAGGCGTGAATGGGCATTTGTACTGAGGAGGGAGGCTTTCTAGGGTTGTCAGTGCAGTTATGCAAAGCCACTGTGCCAGGGTGGCGCAGTTGTTAGCACATTTGCCCAGTGAACAGGAGACTTGGGTTCGAATAACGATCTTAGTACAAATTTTCATTCGCCAGGTCAGTCTGCACATATACACCTAGAATAATATATTTTTTCGCATAAAAAATATAGGAGACCTTAATACCCCCGAAAAGAGTACAAACAGACCACCTTCAAGACAGTTAGCTAAGTAAAAGTTTTATATTTTAGTAAAGTGGACACGGCCGTTCAGTGTCACTTCTTTCACAAAAATGACGAAATTCCTTTTACTAGACACGTCATTATATGGACGTTATTGAAGTGGTATATTACAACCTGCAAAGGTGGACAAAAGGACTACAAGAAAGATACGTACCTCCAGGGGAGTTGTGGGTTTGAGAGAGAGATGAATGTGGGCTCGACTTCAGGCCAAAAAGTAAATATAGGTGGAGACGGCGAGGTCAGTGCAAGATCCGGCATGAGCACGTTGTCGCCGTCTGTGCGTGGCGTGGCCCCTAGACTGCCCCTGTGGGTTATCAGCCCACGCCTCGGCCTGGAGGGTTAAAAAACGGACTCCTGTCGATGTCCTCACAGCGTGCTCTTGGCCCAGTACCATGTGTTTTGCAAGGAGCCCGCAAGGGATGTCACAGGTCTGAGTTATCAGTATTACTTTTATATCTGAGGTCAAAGTAGGAACTTCTATCAAGGTTCGCCATAAGAGTTTGTGGACTTATCAGTATTACTTTTATATCTGAGGTCAAGGTAGGAACTACTGTCAATGTTCATCGTAAGAGCTTGTGGACGTTAAATGCACACTCAGATATTTTGCAGGTAGCGTGGATACCTACGAAGGCTCTCTCAAAAGTTTTTAGTGACTCTTAAAGCCGAAGTCTGACGAGAATGGGATTATTTCAGTTTGAAGAATGGGTATGCGTCGTTTTATGCTTGAAAAATTCGACAAAGGGCGGTCCAAAGACACTCAATATTGTCACAGGTGCGAAATATAGTTGTTCCAGTGTGACACCTAAATGGAGAGGCAGTCTTCACTACGATGCTTTCCACGTGAGGAACCACCCACGAAATTTCGGAGAAGGTGGAGCTCTGGAAAGAAGATGATAGCTACTTTCTTCAGCAATATGGGCCATCTCACCTCTGTGACCTAGGGCACACATCGCCCAGTCAATGCTGACTGGTATGTGAGTGAATGTCTGCCGGAAGTCACAGCCATACTGGACCCACAGCACCCAAAAGATGATAGCTACTTTCTTCAGCAATATGGGCCATCTCACCTCTGTGACCTAGGGCACACATCGCCCAGTCAATGCTGACTGGTATGTGAGTGAATGTCTGCCGGAAGTCACAGCCATACTGGACCCACAGCGCCCAAAATCGAAGAATAACACGACAATGCCTCAGCACACACGGCTGTCAGAACAACAGGAGAAGTCAATAGTGCAAGTGCTACCGCTCCCACCCTATTCAGCTGACCTGGCTCCGTGTGACCTTTCTGTTCCTAGAGACGAAGGAAAAAATTCGTGAGCAGCGGTTTTCATCCGATGAAGAGACTATCGAGGCATACAACTGTACTGTAAGTGACTTCCCTAAAGAAGCTTGGACTGAGACGTTTTTGAAGTGGCTGCAAAAGATGGAGAAATGCGCTTACGAAGAGTATTTTGAATTGTTGTAACAGTTACATTGTTAAAAAAAGGGTGAATTAATGCAAAAAACTTCTTCTGTAACCCTCGTATGAGTAAGTGTTAATCGTTAAGTAGGAGGGGCAGACGGAAAATGTTTAATTTTATGATCTCGAAAAAAATCAGGATGCGGCAGTGAAACTTGGTGATGGTGTTCGACCGCCTCTTCGTATTTACTCTTCAATGCGACACATTTTTTCCGACAATGCATGAACCTGCGGACACTTTGGTTTTAAAAGACTGCATCTTGGTTGTTTAGGAAAAGTTCCATCTTGAAAACGACCTCCTCGTCATTTCGGAAATGCCTGCCACGCAATGGTTTTCGTGTCCGAGGAGAGAGGAAGGAGGGGGGAACGAGACCAGGTTACAGTTGGAAGGAAGGGTGGATGTCATGGCGAAGTTCAACATTCAGGAGAGGGATATGCTGGAAACTGCCCTGATGAAGGAGATGGAGGTTGTGGAGGAGGAGAGAGGGAGGGATACAGCGATAGAGGAGCGGCAACAGGCAGGGGGTGGAGAGGAAGGAGGAAACGAGTAGGTGGGGGGTGGGGATCAAGCCTGTGGACAGTGTAAAGGATGTGGAGATGATGGAGGAAAGGAGGAGGTGGGGAAAGGGGATGAGGTCCTACAGGAGCCATGTGGGGGAAGGAAGGTGGATATGGAAGGCAAGGTGGAGCAGATGATGTTCGAGGATTTGGAGGGCTCTGTAAAAGCTGGTGGGTGTGGAGATCCAGGCAATGCTGGCAGTACAGAGGATAGGACGGATGAGGGATTTGTAGGTGTGGAGGATGGTGGAAGGATGCAATCCCCATGTCCGGCCAGACAGGAGTTGGGAATGGGGTTTCTGCTGGATGGTCCATAGGTGAGGGGTCCAGGTGAGGTAACGGTCGAGGTTGAGGCCAAAGTATCTCAGGGTGGGGGTGAGCTGGATGGGGCGACCATAAATGGTGAGGTAGAAATCATGGAGGCGGAAGGAGCGGGTGTTGCGGCCTATGATGATTGCCTGGGTTTTGGAGGGGTTGAGATGAAGGAACCACTGGTTACACCAAGAAGCGAAGTGGTCAAGGTGGGTTTGGAGGGTGCGTTGGGACCGTTGAAGGGTAGGACAGAGAGCCAGTAAGGCTGTGTCATCAGCATATTGGAAAAGGAGGAGAGGTGGGGGTGGCTTGGGCAAAGCGGCGGTGTACAGGAAATAGAGGAGAGGGGAGAGGACTGTGCCCTGGGGGACGCCAGCAGTGGGATGAAAGATACAGGAGTTGGTGTTGTGGAGTGTGACACAGGAAGGGCGGCGTGATAGGAAGGATGTGGTACTGCAATGTGTTTGCAAAACATCATTTGAGTTTTTACAACCGTGGACGAGTAGTAGGATGGTCAAAGCCGGTCAAAGTGTCACTACTGTAACCACAGTAATGGGTGTGTCCAAATGTGTGCTTAGCGATTAAAAAAGGCCACTGGATGTGGAAATACTCTGTGAAAGCACGCTGGTGGTCGTAGATGGACCAATACACCGCAAGAGGATCGATTCGTAGCCGTAGTGGCAAAGAGAAACAGACGTTTCACTCCTAGGCTGATCACAGCATACCTTGCAACTGCTAGCGGTACATGTGTGTCTGCCAGAACCATTTTGCTGCAATTAAATCAGGATGGTTTGTATGCTCGGAAGCATGTTAAATGCATCCCACTTCGACCATGCCATCATTGAAAAATATTTCGTTGATGTAGGGAGCTTGGTGGTTGGGGTCAGCAACAGTGGTCCAGAATGATGTTCTCCAAGGAATTCCGCTTCTTGGCCACCGTGTGGGTAGAGAGAGGGGAAGACGTTATACATTACAGAATATTCATGAACATCGTCGGTATGTCCTAGGCATTATGGTATGGGCAGTCATTAAGCAAAATGTCTGAACACTGCTGCATATCTTATCGCGAGGTACTGTTACAGCACAAGGCTTTGTTCAGGGGTGCAGTGGTTCCCGACTTTCTGTATATTCCCGACTCCCTGTTTACGGAAAACAATGCCCACCCAGACGGGACTACTTGAGGTGTCGGACGCACTGTAATGTGAAGATATTTAACGTATAGATTGGCTTGACATTTCCTAGATTTAGACCCTCTAAAGCAGTGGTTTCCAACCTTTCTTAGACCATTAACCCCGAGTTCAATCAGACTTTAGCTAGTAGTCCATGGACTCTGCAACAGTGAATAACAGGTGCAAAATCTACATCAGTTCCCGAGGAGGGCATGTCCCTTACTGAAAGTGACTTTTATCTGGGGAGTCTGACCTCACGCCTGTTATGCTGCTTTCCCTTGTGTTTAATCTGCGCCATTTTTGCCGCGCGGGGTTAGCCGAGCGGTCTGAGGCGCTGCAGTCATGGACTGTGCGGTTGGTCCTGGCGGAGGTTCGAGCCCTCCCTCGGGCATGGGTGTGTGTGTTTGTCCTTAGGATAATTTTGGTTAAGTAGTGTGTAAGCTTAGGGACTGATGAGCTTAGCAGTTAAGTCCCATAAGATTTCACACACATTTGAACATTTTGCGCCATTTTTCCTTATAAATATGCCGCTCCACTCTCATGTTGTCCATCATTGCTTGTGATTATTCTCATCCAACACTGTCTCTGTTACTTAGCAGTTGTTAAGCAGTGTATATACAGGGTTATTACAAATGATTGAAGCGATTTCACAGCTCTACAATAACTTTATTATTTGAGATATTTTCAAAATGCTTTGCACACACATACAAAAAATAAAAAAATTTTTTTTCGGCATTCACAAATGTTCGATATGTGTCCCTTTAGTGATTCGGCAGACATCAAGCCGATAATCAAGTTCCTCCCACACTCGGCGCAGCATGTCCCCATCAATGAGTTCGAAAGCATCGTTGATGCGAGCTCGCAGTTCTGGCACGTTTCTTGGTAGAGGAAGTTTAAACACTGAATCTTTCACGTAACCCCACAGAAAGAAATCGCATGGTTTAAGTCGGGAGACCGTGGAGGCAATGACATGAATTGCCGATCATGATCTCCACCACGACCGATCCATCGGTTTTCCAATCTCCTGTTTAAGAAATGCCGAACATCATGATGGAAGTGCGGTGGAGCACCATCCTATGGTACGTTTAGATCCCTGCTTGCTTTATTCGTCGACTTCCGCGGGCTACGCGAGAAACATGCCCGCACGCGTTCAACCGTTTCTTCGCTCACTGCAGGCCGACCCATTGATTTCCCCTTACAGAGGCATCCAGAATCTTTAAACTGCGCATACCATCGCCGAATGGAGTTAGCAGTTGGTGGATCTTTGTTGAACTTCGTCCTGAAGTGTCGTTGCACTGTTATGACTGACTGAGTGCATTTCAAGCACGCCATACTCTTTCTCGGCTCCTGTCGCCATTTTGTCTCACTGCGCTCTCGAGCGCTCTGGCGGCAGAAACCTGAAGTGCGGCTGCAGCCGAACAAAACTTTATGAGTTTTTCTACGTATCTGTAGTGTGTCGTGACCATATGTCAATGAATGGAGCTACAGTGAATTTATGAAATCGCTTCAATCATTTGTAATAGCCCTGTATTTTGTACACCTATAAACTCTTTTACATCTGCCATTATCATTATTATTATTATTATTGTCGTTATTGTTATTATTATTATTGCTATTGGAAACAGCAGTAACAGAAGTACTACCAGTATTGACATTACTAGCTTTTAGTCAGCATTAATAATTCACATTTTCTCGAATCATTCAATTACTATTTGCCATACTAAATTATTGTTATTTCTTACGTAAGTAGTTCTAAATGGCTCTGAGGACTATGGGATTTAACATCTGAGGTCATCAGTCCCATAGAACTTAGAATTACTTAAACCTAACTAACCTAAGGACATCTCACACATCCATGCCCGAGGCAGGATTCGAATCTGCGACCGTAGCGGTCGCGCGGCTCCACACTGTAGCGCCTAGAACCGTTCGGTCACTCCGGCCGGCTCTTACGTAAGTACTGTATATGTGAGACCCTGGTCCCATATAAGAGAGAGGCTGAAGGCCCTAATCTGATCAGGTTAAATAAATAAATTAACCTCATCAGGAGATTTCGGTAGTTTGCTCCAGTGACGGTTTGCCCCTTGCGGGTATAATCCGTTAGCGACGGACCGTGCAGCGCCCGAGGCCCTCCCCCCCCCCTGCCTCCCAAAAAAAGAAAAACTCAACATTACCTTGCTCGCTGGTGGCTGGGTCTTCCCTTGGTTTCCGGTAGTGAATCCATATGTTTGCACTACTTGCTTTGCTGCATTTTCTCTGGCTCACAGTGATACATCTAGCACTCGTTCAATATAATTTGGCAGCTAAAGAGGTGGTCTCGACAGGCCTGACACAGCTGCAACATTCCTGCTGTAACGTCGGTTCGATGGACTTTTTTCTATGTGAACAGAAGCCAGTGGGTGGCGGCCTTCCTCAGTCTCAAAGTGTCGAGCGAGATATTGAAAACAGACCTACGTTACTTTCCCTTTTTCCACTCCCGCTTCGATTGAGGCACACCGGTGTTAGTGCACAAGAGCCCCCACTTCTCTTGCGACTCCCGGTCGTTCACAGTGAGACGATAGGCCATTTCGTTCTTCACCTTTCAGCCTTGTTTGCGCACTCTGAAAGTTTGCGCCACGCAACCACAGTCCAGTCATCTTAATGTGACCACCTGTCAGAAGCGTAGATAACCATCTTTTGCAGCTCGGACAGCTACGAGGCGTGCAGAAACAGAGTGAGTGAGGTTCTGGAAGGTAACGACAGGGATGTGAAGCCATAACGACTCCAGTGCTGTGGGCAGCTGCGCTAGGTTTCCCGGTCGAGGATTGTGTTAACAGCCCAATCGAGGTGCTCCCACAGATTCTAGATTGGGTATAATCATGGGAGTCTGACTGCCAGAAGATTACGGTAATGCACTGTGACCAACGTGCCACGTTGCATTGTCCTCCTGGTAGACGTCACTGTGCCGAGAAAAAACAAACTACATGTAGGGACGGACGTTGTCCCCAAGGTTACAGAAGCTCGAAATTTAGCGCGGACTTCAATTCGAAATGCTTATAACAGTTTCCACAACGAAACCTTGTCTCGAAACCTGGCAGAAAATCCAAAGAGATTCTGGTCGTATGTCAAATATGTTAGCGGCAAGAAACAATCAATGCCATCTCTGCGCGATAGCAAATGGAGGTGCTATCGAAGACAGTGCTGCCAAAGCAGAGTTACCAAACACAGCCTTCCGAAATGCCTTCACAAAATAAGACGAAGTAAATATTCCAGAATTCGGATCGAGAACAGCTGTCAGCATGAGTAATGTAGAAGTGAATAACCTCGGAGTACTGAAGCAACTTAAATCACTTAATAAAAGCAAATCATCTGGTCCAGACTCTATTAGGCTCCTTTCGGATTATGCGGATGCATTAGCTCCATGCTTAACAATCATATACAACCGTTCGCTCGACGAAAGATCCGTACCCAAAGACTGGAAGGTTGCACAGGTCACACCAATATTCAAGAAAGGTAGTAGGAGTAATCTAGTAAATTACAAGCCCATATCGTTAACGTCGATATGCAGCAGGATTTTGGAACATATATTGTGTTCGAACATTATGAATTACCTCGAAGTTAACGGTCTAGAGACACACAGTCAACATTGGTTTAGAAAACATCGTTCCTCTGAAACACAACTAGCTCTTTATTCACATGATGTGTTGAGTGCTATTGACAAGGAATTTCAGATCGATTCCGTATTTCTGGATTTTCGGAAAGCTTCTGATACTGTACCACACAAGCGGCACGTAGTGAAGTTGCGTGCTTATGGAATATCGTCTTAGTTATGTGACTCGATTTGTGATTTCCTGCCAGAGAGGTCACAGTTCGTAGTAACTGACGTAAAGTCATCGAATAAAATAGAAATGATTTATGGCGTTTCCCAAGGTAGTGTTATAGGCCCTTTGCTGTTCCTTATCTATATAAACGATTTGGGAGACAATCTGAGCAGCCGTCTTCGGTTTTTTGCAGATGACGCTGTCGTTTATCGATCAGAAGATCAAAACAAACTGCAAAACGATTTCGAAAAAATATCTGAATGGTGCGAAAAGTGGCAGTTGACCGTAAATAACGAAAAGTGTGAAGTTATCCACATGAGTGCTAAAAGGAACTAAACACCTAGGTATTACAATTCCGAACAACTTAAATTGGAAGCAACACGTAGAAAATGTTGTGGAGAAGGCTAACCAAAGACTGCCGTTTGATTGGCAGGCCACTTCAGAAAATGTAACAAACCTTCTAGGGTTCTCCGTCATCACAGAATTTCGTCGCTTACCACAGATATCTGTTGTCAGAATTACGGGCAATGAGAAAAAGCGGTACTGCAAGCGAGATTCGATTCAGAGAACTCGCGTTAATGAAACTAAGCGCTTACTCGCTTGAATGCGAACACCTTGAATGGTAGAAATCGTAGGAAGTATATAAGCAGGCCTAAAATGTTCAACTTCGGTTTCGGAAAATGGTTGAGAGTTGAGTCTGTCTGTTTACACACGAAGTGCGAGAAGTGACCTACACATCCTGTCAATATGAACATCCTGTCAATATGAATGAAATCGTTGGGGAAAGTTCGTACGGTCCCCTTGTGAGCAATAAACTACTGTCCACAGGTAAAATTCTGAAACAGTTTGTTACAATGGAACAGCAGTCCGATGAACCTTAGTGTCGGCTGCCCGGCTAGCAGCGCGGTCTAACGCTCTGCTTCCCGGCACGAATCCGCCCGGCGGATTAGTGTCGAAGTCCGATGTGCCGGCCAGCCTATGGATGGCTGTTAAGGCGGTTTTCCATCTACCTCGGCGAATGCGGGCTGGTTCCACTTATTCCGCCTCAGTTACACTATGTCGGCGATTGCTGCGCAAACAACTTTTCCACGTACGCGTACACCATAATTACCACGCAAACGTTTGGGGTTACAATCGTATAAGACGTTCTCGAAGGGGTCCACTGGGGGCCGAACCGCACAATAACCCTGGATTTGGTGTGGGGCGGCGGTGAGGTGGGTGGACTGCTATGGCCTGTTGGGTTGCGAACCACTGAGGGCTACCGCGGGACGAAGCCTCTCTGTTGTTTCTAGGTCCCCGGTTTAATGCACAATACGCACGTGAGGGCATTTTGGAAAGGTCAGTTTCCTATCAGCACCATCTTCCGAAAACAGCTGAAAAACTGGAAAACCACAATAATGTAGTGCATAAGCTAATATTGGAAACCCGTGGGGAGCAGACGTAAGCACTCTGAGGACAAGCATATTACGGTTTATTTATCGATTGAGTACTGCTCCGCCTTATGGATCAACATTTCCCCCACCCTCCTAGCGGATGTTCAGCTTCGGCAGGCCATGCGAATTATTTGAGGTACGCTTCTGCCTATGCCTGTTCAAAAATGGTTCAAATGACTCTAAGCACTATGGGGCCCGGCCGGTTAGCCGAGCGGTCTAACGCACGGCTTTCCGGAGTGGGGAGGAGCGTTGGTCCCCGACACGAATCCGCCCGGAGGACTTGTGTCGAGGTCCGATGAGCCGGCCAGTCTGTGGATGGTTTTTAGGCGGTTTTCCATCTGTCTCAGCGAATGCAGGCTGGTTCCCCTTATTCCGCCTCAGCTACACTATGTCGGCGATTGCTGCTCAAACAAGTTCTCCACGTACGCGTATATCACCATTACTCTGCCACGCAAAAATAGGGGTTACACTCGTCTGGTGTGAGACGTTCCCTGGGGGCGTCCACCGGGGGCCGAACCGCACAATAACCCTGGGTTCGGTGTGGGGGCGGCGGAGGGGTGAAGTGGACTGCGGTAGTCGTCATGGAGTTGCGGACCACTGCGGCTGCGGCGGGGACAGAGCCTCTCCGTCGTTTCTAGGTCCTCGGTTAACATACGATACAATTCAATACAAGCACCATGGGACTTACAATCTGAGGTCATCAGTCCCCTAGACTTAGAACTACTTAAACCTAACTAACCTAAGGACAACACACATCCATTCCCGAGGCAGGATTCGAACCTGCGACCGTAGCAGCCGCGAGATTCCGGACTGAAGCACCTAGAACCGCTCGGCCACAGCAGCCTGCTTACACCTGTTCAGTTGCTCCAGATGATCAGCATTATACTTCACCTCACGTAAAAGGACAGCAAGCTCCGTTATGGGCAAGAATACGGAAGAACCATGTCTCTCAATATAAGGTGTCATTCAATAAGGTTCTAAAATCTGACTGAAATCTCGACAGCAACGCTGTAGATGCGTCATGAGCCTCTTAAGCGGTTCTTTCCGTCCTGTGGATGCGAGGAAATAGGAGTGTGCTAGTCGATAATCCAACATCAAATTGTCTGAGTTACCTTTCTTCGCTCAACCGGGCGCAAACTCAGCCGAATCAGACGTGGGACATGCAGAACAGCTACTACTATGTACAACTCGGGGTGACGAGGCTCTCCAAGCCGTGACTGCAACGAGGTGGCGCAGATGGTGCCTCATAAGTTATCGTTATGGGCAATCAGGCACGAAACAAGAAAAACGGATAGCATTTCAGAGTAGCGGCAGCCAACAGGATTGCTTCGGGAATACCACGGCAAGCGTCTGACATTCCAGTCACGTGACGTCCGTTACTGGCTTCGTATGAGATGCCTATTGCGTTTCTTCGTATGTGGGTGTAACTTGCCGTTTCAAGGCAACGGTACGACTAATATTTATCAGAAAAGTGTCACTCCAGGTAAGATTTGTTATAATTAAATGTCAGTTAATGTCACTACTGGTTTGAAAGACCTAAGGAGATATCAACATGAATGGTAAAGAAGCCAAAAGCTGTCAGAGGATGCCGGGGTTGTGTTGTTAGAGACATGTAGTTGTACAACAGTGGGGTGCAGGTCTGTGTCTTGTACTGTGCTTTAATTCTGGGACTTTCCTATTCCACTAACAGAGGTACGTTATGCAATAATCGATGTTATAGTATATAAAAATGCGTTATCTCTCATTAATGAGTTTCTTCCTTTTGTGACTGTAGTCTGATTAGAAAAATGAAATTACTGTGAGTAACACAACCACCAATGACATTTACACTGAAGCTCTAAAGAAACTGGTGTATTGAAACTAGTATAGCCATGCGTACTCAAATAGTCAGACATGTAAACAGGCAGGAAACGGCGCTGCGGTCAGCAACGCCTATATAAGACAACAAAAATGGTTCAAATGGCTCGGAGCACTATGGGACTCAACTGCTGAGGTCATTAGTCCCCTAGAACTTAGAACTAGTTAAACCTAACTAACCTAAGGACATCACAAACATCCATGCCCGAGGCAGGATTCGAACCTGCGACCGTAGCGGTCTTGCGGTTCCAGACTGCAGCGCCTTTAACCGCACGGCCACTTCGGCCGGCTTATATAAGACAACAAGTTCAAATGGTTCAAATGGCTCTGAGCACTATGGGACTCAACTTCTCAGGTCATTAGTCCCCTAGAACTTAGAACTACTTAAACCTAACTAACCTAAGGACATCACACACATTCATGCCCGAGGCAGGATTCGAACCTGCGACCGTAGCGGTCTCGCGGTTCCAGACTGCAGCGCCTAGAGCCGCACGGCCACTTCGGCCGGCAAGACAACAAGTGTCAGGCGCAGTTGTTAGGTCGGTTACTGCTGCTACAATGGCAGGTTATCAAGATTAGAGTGAGTTTGAACGTGTTGTTATAGTCGGCGCACTAGCGATGGGATACACCATCTCCGAGGTAGCGATGAAGTGGGAATTTTACCTTACGACCATTTCACGATATGGATATCAGGAATAAGGTAAAACATCAAATCTCGGACATCGCTGCGGCCGGAAAAAGATCCTGCAAGAAATGGACAAAGGACAACTGAAGAGAATCGTTCAACGTGAGGCCGGCCGGTGTAGCCGTGCGTTTCTAGGCACTTCAGTCTGGAACCGCGCAACCACTACGGTCGCAGGTTCGAATCCTGCCTCGGGCATGGATGTGTGTGATGTCCTTAGGTTAGTTAGGTTTAAGTAGTTCTAAGTTCTAGGGGACTGATGGCCTCAGATGTTAAGTCCCATAGCGCTCAGAGCCATTTGAACCATTTGAACTCAACGTGACAGAAGTGCAACCCTTCCGCAAATTGCTGCAGATTTCAATGCAGGGCCATCAACAAGTGTCAACGTGCGAACGATTCAACGAAACACCATCGATACGGGCTTTCGGAGCCGAAGGTCCACTCGTGTTCCCTTGATGGGTGCGCCATACAAAGCTTTACGCTTCATTGGGGCCGTCAACACCAACATTGGTCTACTGATGACTGGAAACACGTTGCCTGGTCGGACGAGTCTCATTTCAAATTGTATCGAGCGGATGGACATGTACGGGTATGGAGACAAACTCATGAACCCATGAATCCTGCATGTCAGCAGGGGACTGTTCAAGCTGGTGGCAGCTCTGTAATGGTGTGGGGCGTGTGCAATTGGAGTGATATCGAACCCCTGATACGTCTAGATACGACTCTGACAGGTGACGCGTACGTAAGCATCCTGTCTGATCGCCTGCATCCATTCATGTCCATTGTGCCATTTCGACGGACTTGGGCAATTCCAGCAGGACAATGCGATACTCCGCACGTCCAGAATTGCTACAAAGCGGCTCCAGGAACACTCTTCTGAGCTTAAACGCTTCCACTGGCCACCAAACTCCCCAGACATGAACATTATTGAGCGTGTCGGGGATGCCTTGCAACGTGCTGTTCGGAAGGGGTGTCCACCTCTTCGTACTCTTGAGACAGCCCTGCACGATTCATGTTGTCAGTTCCCTCCAACACTGTTTTACACATTAGTCGAGTCCACGCCGCGTCGTGTTGCGGCTCTTCTGCGCGTTCGCCGGAGCTGTACACGATATTAGGCGGGTGTGCCATCTTCGGTGGCTCTTCAGTGTATATTCCTTCTTTTCACAAATATCTGAACTTTTTTTTCGGAATATGATGCGATTTCTGTGGGTGTGGTTAGCCACAAACATAAAAGTACAGCTTAAATGAATTTACATTCTTCCTGTCACAAATATTTGCCTGTTTTGTTCCGAATATGTCACCATTACCGACGGTGTGGATAGTCAGGAACGTAACAGCACAGCTTAAATTGCTGCTAGTGTAGCAATCATATTTATAGTTTTGACGGGCACCAACACTTTGCTGTTTATTCGAAATACGTCGTGGGTTTCGAAGGCATGGATAGGCCTAAGAGCACAGCTTAAGTTGCTGCGAATGAAAAGTGCATCAGTCACATTTAAAGTCTTAGTTCTCACAAGCCGCGCGGAGTGGCCGCTCGGTTTAAGGCGCCATGTAACGGATTGCGCTGCCCCTCCCGCCTGAGGTTCAAGTCCTCCCTTGGGCATGGGTGTGTTTGTTGTTCGTAGCGTAAGTTAGTTTAACTAGGTTTAAGTAGTGTGTAAGTCTAGGGACCGATGACCTCAGTAGTTTGGTCCGTTAGGAATCCACACACATTTCAACATTTTCAGTTGTCACAAATATGTAGCTACGATCGAATTCTTAGAAACGCTTTCGTAAATTTGGTGGTTTGGACAAGGACCTCCTCGCAGCGGCGTCGCTTGACCGATTCCTGATTTTAACAGAGCAGAGTGACGTCACGTAACCGTTTTCCGATTGCAACTATTGGTTATTCTTGTTTCTGGCTGACTTGTCCGTAACGATAAGTGCCACATGTCATCCACGACTGTCCCTTGTCTGCTTGCTCCAGCGTCCTGGAAGACCTTCACCAGCTGATTCTAAAGTAACTGAAACAACCTGAACGTTGAACTTTAGTTTTTCTTTTTATTTGTAATTATGATTGCAATTGTTAATGCATTTTTAGTTGTCCAAGAGCATAAACAAAGCTAAATAAATATCTTGATGGCAATACGTGAAACGACAGAATTTGTTAAACTGTTTTAAAGAACAACGCAGCTCAATACATGATATGAAAGAGTTAAGGTCCTTTGAAAATAAAAGTCTGTTTAATAGATAAATGTAAAAAAGTAAAGTCTGTAGTACACAGTCTGTGACCGGGCTAACGGCGTGACTGAGGGTGCAATACATGCCTTCTTCCCCGTGCCACTAGGAGGGGGCGGGTGGGGAGCCTAACGTCCACGCCACCTTTTACAGCCAGGAAAAATCCATCGTGCTCACTTGATAGCAGGCTCAGTGGGGCTGGGGCCATCCTGAAGCAACTGGAACGAGGAAGGAGACCATTTACTATCTGGCATTGAACCCTGGACCACAATTCGGAGATATATGAGGGAATATTTGTGTGCTGTAAAGCGGGTGGGAGCTGCTCCACAAATTGTTAAAAATGGGTTATTGATGTTTCTGGATATTCATCGTCAGCCATTTCGATCGATTGGTGATGTGGCCTCTGAGTCGGCTTGCAGCATAGGATCCCTGCCCGTTCTTCCATTTCTGTCTCCCGTTGCCAGTTCAATTCCGTTGTCTTTCGTAAGTCTTTGTCCCATCTGCGGTGGTCTCCCCTTGGTGTTTTTTCGTAAACTGGGCATCAATCTATTACTTGTTCTGACCACCTGTCATTACTTCTGCGAGTGACACGACCAGTCCACTGCCATTTCAAGGTGCTCGCGCTTTCCATTAATGTCACTGCCCTTTATTGTCCATTTGTGTTTTCTTTCTGTCTTTCTTTGTGTAGCCCAACAATCGGCTTTCTGACAATGAATTCATTTAATATCCATGTCATACAGTCGTAAGCTATTACTGGCAGTATACATAGGTCCAAAAAAAATTTTTTTTTCCGTGTCAGTCGACGTCTGAAAACGTTCAAATGTGTGTGAATTCCTAAGGGACCAAACTGCTGAGATCATCGGTCCCTAGACTTACACACTACTTAAACTAACTTATGCTAAGAAGAACACACACACCCACGCCCGAGGGAGAACTCGGACCTCCGGTGGGAGGGGCCGCGCAATCCGTGACGTGGCGCCTCTAACCTCGCGGCCACTCCGCGCTCCACCGACATCTGAAGAGTGTCTTTCACACGCTTGCCAGCCTAATTTAATACGTCGAAATATTTCTGTTTTTAGGTCTCCATTAATACTTACAGGATGACCCAGATATATTCTGTGAGACTTTGCAGTTTCGTACTTCCAACAGATATATTTCCCTCTGGTCTCCATTCATTCATCATGATCTCCGTTTCATCACAGTTCATTTTTTTGATCAACTTCAATGCAGACAAAAGCAAATTCACTAACCCGTTTTTGAAGTTCCTCTGTACTATTTGTGAACAGAAAAATATCGCCAACAAATCTCAGGTTATATAATCTCTTTCCCGTAATTTGGTGCCGGCCGGTGTGGCCAAGCGGTTACAGGCGCTACAGTCTGGAACCGCGCGACCGCTACGGTCGCAGGTTCGAATCCTGTCTCGGGCATGGATGTGTGTGATGTCATTAGGTTGGTTAGGTTTAAGTAGTTCTAAGTTCTAGGGCACTGATGACCACAGCAGTTAAGTCCCATAGTGCTCAGAGCTATCTGAACCATTTGAACCGTAATTTGGTTTCTCTTTGTTATCCAACCCAACTTGCTTTTTCTAGCATTGCTGAAAATAGTTTTAAATAGGGTCACCTCGTTTTACACCCTTATCAATGAAAATTCATTGTTTTCTTCAGCAACATTCACAAATGCAGAGGAAATTTTGTGTAACTTATATAAGACTTTAAAATGCTCCGTATTTGGATATTATTATCACACATTTACTATCACATACTATATGAATAATTTTTATTAACTTTTACTCTCCCACTATACAAAAGTTTTATGTACATCTGCATCCACGTGGACACACTGCGAGCCACCGTACGGTATGTGCTGATGTGCACCCTGTACCACTACTTATCATTTCCTTTCCTGTTCCATTCGCTAATAGAGCGAGGAAAAAACGACTATCTCTAAGCCTCCGTATGTGCCGTAATTTCTCGTATCTTATCTTTGCAATATACGTTGGCGGCAGTAGAATCGTTCAGCAGTCAGCTTCAAATTCCGATTCTCTAAATTTTTTCAGTAGTGTTTCTCTAAAAAAATGTCGCCTTGCCTCCAGGGATTCCCATTTGAGTTGCCGAAGCATCTCCATAATACTTGCGTGTTGATCGAAACTACCAGTAACAAATCTAGCAACCCGCCTCTGAAATGCTTCGATGTCTTCCTTCAATCCGACATGGTACGGATCCCAAACACTCGAGCAGTACTCCAGGATAGGTCGCACCAGCGTCCTATATGCGGTCTTCTTTACAGGTGAAGCAATCTTTCTCCCAATGAACCGAATTCGACCAAACAGCCACACAACAACCACAGACAACACCTGAAACCCAGCAAGCATCGGTACCAACACCTATGCCCCCAAACAACACGACCCCACTCCCGGAAATCATGCGCTGCGAAGAAACGCATCGTATACAAGAAAACACACCCACACAAGAACCCCCCGAACCCCAAGCCCAGAGGAGGAATAGACGCACACGCAAACACAGGGCGGGGAACACGAATCCACCACAACAGGCCACACAGCAACAACGGAACAGCAACACACAGGAAAACAGTCAACAAGACACCGAGACTGTAACTCACACTACCATCCCCCTCACCACAGAAGTAACACAGGCGCCACAACATCTGCCACAAAGTACAAATGCCGCTCCTAACAACACATCAATACCCGCACAAGCGGCCGCTAACTCCACAACAGCACCTCAGGCTGCCACACCCAACACCAGCACACCACCTGGGGGAATACTGGAAACACTATTCCCCCGACACACGACCGTTCAAATCCTTACCAAGGTGCTGACGGCCGTCACTACACTCATCACCCAGCTCATGAGCGCCGAACCCGGGCAATACTGGGCTGTCATACACACTGCCATCACAACACTCTTTCACACTCTTACATGAATAATACACCACACCCGGCCCATAACGCAGACCCGCATACACTATCACGGATCCTGTTCTGGAATGCAGACTCGATCCACAACAAAAGGGCAGAATTTGCCGCGTTCATGGAGCGCAAGGGAATCCTTGTCGCGCTACTGAGTGAGACTAAACTTAAACCGCACAAACAATTAAACTTTCCTGGCTATTGTGTCTATCGTACCGACCGACCGGGCGACGCCGTGGCAGGTGGAACTGCAATCGTCATACACAAAGACATTGAGCACACAAACATAGAGCTCCCCGAACTGGAAAAAATCGAGGCTACGGCCGTCAGAGTCAAGTTCAACGGAGCCTACACCACGCTGATATCGGTATACAACAGCCCTGTAGGCATCTCAACACGCGATATCAGCACATTACTCAACATTTCACCGCGAGTAATAGTCGCTGGAGATCTGAACGCAAAACATCCAGAATGGAATTCACGCATACGAAATCCCAACGGCAAAAAATTGTACGAACATTCGCTAGGTAGAAACTACATTACACTAGCGCCGGCTGAACCGACGCACATTCCCTATCAGAGGGGACACAGGCCAGACGTGATAGACATGGCCCTCATCAAGGGCATTACAGCGACACTCAACGTTGCCGTTGAAAACGATCTGCCCTCAAACCACCAACCTGTAATACTATACATCGAGGAAACACTGCAGCACACAGAACAACGCAAGATGTTGGACTACGGGCGTGCGAATTGGACATTGTTCAAGCAAACGCTCGATAGCCACATCCCACCTATACACGAAATTAACGAAACAGCACAAATTGACGAGGCAGTAGAAACCCTCACTAACGCCGTCCAGGACGCAATGGCAGGCACCATACCTGATCGCACCTCACAACAACGCAGTGCGGCCCTGCCCCAGGAAATCCTGGGCCTAATCTCAATGAGGAATCGCCTCAGGAGACAATGGCAGCGCACCAGGCGTCCGTACTTCAAACGGCACATTAACAGACTACAGGGCATCATACACGATAAAATACAAACACACAGAACACAACAGTGGAACCAAAAACTCGAAGGGCTGGACACCGCACGACCTGGCGTGTGGCAGCTAGCCCGACATTTCACCAGGGAGAAAATATACACCCCAACGCTTCAAGGGCCTGACGGACCTGCATACTCAGCGGAAGAGAAAGCAGAACTAATGGCTCGAACACTCGCAGCGTCATTCACACCGAACCTGGTACCATCAGATCCAGTGTTCACACTTGCTACTGACCAAGAGGTAACACGCATTCTAGCCCAACCATCGCGCGACGACATTCGACATGCTAGCACAGCCGAAGTCTCCTGGGCTATAATGCATTCCGCTGCTAGGAAAGCCCCTGGTCATGATGGCATTCAAAACCGTGTCCTCCAGGAGTTCACGGATAAAGCAACTGAGTACCTAACACACATAACGAATGCCATACTAAAACACCAACACTTCCCCGCCTTTTGGAAGACGGCCAAGGTCCTGATGTTCAGGAAGCCGGGGAAAGACCACAGCCTCCCACAAAATTACCGACCCATCAGCCTTCTGAGTTCGCTCAGTAAGATTGTTGAGAAGGTGATTCTCAAACGCATCACTAGGCACTGCATAACAAATGACATCCTGAGACCGGAGCAATTCGGCTTCAGGAATCACCACTCCACAACACAACAACTCCTACGGGTCGTTGAACATATAACACATGGCTTCAACATAAACAAAGCTACAGGGGCAGTGTTCCTGGACATCGAAAAGGCTTTCGACCGTCTATGGCACAACGGCCTCATCCGCAAACTCAGCGACGCGGGATTCCCTGACGGGCTGCTGCGTCTAATACACTCATACCTCACAGACAGGAGTTTCAACACTGACGTGCAGGGAAAACAATCAACACAACACGGTATACATGCGGGAGTACCCCAGGGAAGCATCCTAGGGCCCCTGCTGTTTAACCTCTACATAAACGATCTCCCAACCACACACAACACAATGATGGCAATCTACGCGGATGACACAGCCATCCTTGCGCAAGATTGGAAACCATCAAACATTACGTCACGCCTACAGACTGCACTCAGAGTGGCCGAGCCTTGGTTGGAGAAATGGCGTGTTAGAGTAAACGTCGACAAGTGCGAAGCCGTTCTGTTCACTAGAAGACCGAAGCAACTGCGCAAACACCGCTACTGCAGACCAATAACTCTACATGCACGCCCAATACGTTTCCGTGAGAAAGTCAAATACCTCGGTGTCTGGCTGGACCGGAAATTACTCTGGGGGGACCACATACAACACATGACCAACCGAGCTAGCGCGAGGCTCAAACAGCTCTATCCTATGCTCAACAGGCGTAGCACACTGAACAGAAGGGTGTCGAGGTCCATGTACATGACACTTATCCGACCCCTGATGACGTACGCAGCTCCTGTCTGGGGATACGCTGCGCCTACACGTCTGCGCCGTCTGCAGCTCATACAAAACAAAGTACTCAAAATCATAAGCAATGCTCCACGATACACACGCATCGCGGACCTTCACCGGGAATACCGACTTGAGACTCTCACGGAGGTAATCCACAAACTCACCACAAGACTATACAGAAACTCCAGACATTCGCAGAACCCGTTTATTCTGAATCTGGGGAACTACGACCACAACCATAGATGGAAACATAAAAGACCAAAAGACATACTTGTAAGGACATAACATCTATGGCCAAGCATACGCAAACATAACGGCACAGGCGAGCCCCTGTTAATAAGACCCATTACTGGATATCCAGCTGGATTGGAGTACACTGCCGAATAACTGGCACCACACAGGGAAGCCGTACCGTACACTGCATGCAAACAAGCTCCACACATCCCCCACACAGTGAGATGATCTATGGCCGATCTCCCACTACTGTATAATGATCTTGATTGTTCCAGGAATGCAGCAGCAGCAACAACTGGGACACATCGCCATCGCTTGTCATGGTAATGATGCATGATACCTATACTAACAAATCCAACCTTGCATGAACTATCGCAGCTAGTAAGCCACTACTGCTCTTACTACCCATCCCACTGTCGCAGAGGTTTTTTTCCCACGGCACGAGCCATGGCACTTTTTTTCCTCTGCTCTTCAAATCGCTACCCTCACTCGCGTTTCGTCCACTATCTATCACCTGATGGACCGTGTTAATGCGTAGCCTTACCCAGACGCACGGACAACATCACAGCCCAGCATCCTGTGATCCACATACTAGACAACTAACATGTTTACGGAGGTGACAGTAGAACTTTTGGTTTGGTCACCACGTTGGTGCGGGCGTGGAGGGGCCCCATCTCTCATAAAATCGTATTCTTACCACCTCATATCGCTTTGGAACGTTTCACCCAGATATTTAAACGACATGACTGTGTTAAGCAGAACGCTAGTCCTATTCATCTGCATTGACTTACATTTTTCCACAATTAATGCTAGCTGCAGTTCATCACAACAATTGAAAATGTTGTCTAAGTCGTCTCGTATCTGCCCACACCTCACCGTACAACACGGCAAACAACCGTATATTGCTACCCGCCCTGTCCGACAATTTATTTATGTTTCTAGACAACAGCAGTCCTTTCACATTTCCATGGGGCACTCTGAAGATACGCGTGTCTCTCATGAACACTCGCCGTCAAGGACAACGTACTTGGTTCTATTATTTGAGAAGTCTTCGAGCCACTCGTGTATCCGTGAGCTTATTCCATAAGTTCGTACCTTCATTACCAGCCTGCAAGCGGCACCTTGTCAAATCTTTTCCCGGAATATACACTCCTGGAAATTGAAATAAGAACACCGTGAATTCATTGTCCCAAGAAGGGGAAACTTTATTGACACATTCCTGGGGTCAGATACATCACATGATCACACTGACAGAACCACAGGCACATAGACACAGGCAACAGAGCATGCACAATGTCGGCACTAGTACAGTGTATATCCACCTTTCGCAGCAATGCAGGCTGCTGTTCTCCCATGGAGACGATCGTAGAGATGCTGGAAGTAGTCCTGTGGAACGGCTTGCCATGCCATTTCCACCTGGCGCCTCAGTTGGACCAGCGTTCGTGCTGGACGTGCAGACCGCGTGAGACGACGCTTCATCCAGTCCCAAACATGCTCAATGGGGGACAGATCCGGAGATCTTGCTGACCAGGGTAGTTGACTTACACCTTCTAGAGCACGTTGGGTGGCACGGGATACATGCGGACGTGCACTGTCCTGTTGGAACAGCAAGTTCCCTTGCCGGCCTAGGAATGGTAGAACGATGGGTTCGATGACGGTTTGGATGTACCGTGCACTATTCAGTGTCCCCTCGACGATCACCAGTGGTGTACGGCCAGTGTAGGAGATCGCTCCCCACACCATGATGCCGGGTGTTGGCCCTGTGTGCCTCGGTCGTATGCAGTCCTGATTGTGGCGCTCACCTGCGCGGCGCCAAACACGCATACGACCATCATTGGCACCAAGGCAGAAGCGACTCTCATCGCTGAAGACGACACGTCTCCATTCGTCCCTCCATTCACGCCTGTCGCGACACCACTGGAGGCGGGCTGCACGATGTTGGGGCGTGAGCGGAAGACGGCCTAACGGTGTGCGGGACCGTAGCCCAGCTTCATGGAGACGGTTGCGAATGGTCCTCGCCGATACCCCAGGAGCAACAGTGTCCCTAATTTGCTGGGAAGTGGCGGTGCGGTCCCCTACGGCACTGCGTAGGATCCTACGGTCTTGGCGTGCATCCGTGCGTCGCTGCGGTCCGGTACCAGGTCGACGGGCACGTGCACCTTCCGCCGAGCACTGGCGACAACATCGATGTACTGTGGAGATCTCACTTCCCACGTGTTGAGCAATTCGGCGGTACGTCCACCCGGCCTCCCGCATGCCCACTATACGCCCTCGCTCAAAGTCCGTCAACTGCACATACGGTTCACGTCCACGCTGTCGCGGCATGCTACCGGTGTTAAAGACTGCGATGGAGCTCCGTATGCCACGGCAAACTGGCTGACACTGACGGCGGCGGTGCACAAATGCTGCGCAGCTAGCGCCATTCGACGGCCAACACCGCGGTTCCTGGTGTGTCCGCTGTGCCGTGCGTGTGATCATTGCTTGTACAGCCCTCTCGCAGTGTCCGGAGCAAGTATGGTGGGTCTGACACACCGGTGTCAATGTGTTCTTTTTTCCATTTCCAGGAGTGTAGAAATATGGAATCTACCTGTTGACATTCATCCATAGTTCTCAGTATATCATGTGAGAAAAGGGCAAGCTGTGCTTCGCACGAGCGATCCTTTCTAAAACCATGCTGATTCGTGAACATAAGCTTCTCAACCTCAAGAAATTTCATTATATTCGAATTGAGATTCTGTGGCAAACAGAAGTTAGGGATAGTGCTCTGTAATTTTGTGGCTCCGTACTTTTACCCTTTTATATACTAGAGCCAACTGCAATTTTTTCCTATAGCTTGGGTCGTGGTGTTGGGCGAGATATTCACGATAAAGACAAGGTAGGTAAGGAGCCAGAATCGTATAGCACTCTTTATAAAATCGAACTGGGATTTCATCTGGACCTGGTGATTTTTTTTTCAACTCTCTCAGTTTTTTCTCTACCCCAAGCATGGTTATTACGGGAGTCTGTCCGACGGTCAAAGGACGGTAAGTTGGCACGATTTTCCTGTGTGAACGACTTCCTGAACGTGAAATGTAAAATTTAAGCCCTCGTTTTGCTATCTTCAACTGCCACACCAGACTGGTCAACAAGGGACTGAATGGAAGCCTTACACCCGCTTAGCGATTTTTCAAACGACCAGAATTTCTCCCAGTTTCTGCCACATCTTTTGCTAAGGTGTGACGATGGTCATCGTTGTATGTTTCGCGCATACATTTTTTCACAGACGCACGAATCTCTACTAACCTTTGCTTGTCGTAATTTATCCGTTCCCTTTTGAACCGAGAGTGCAAAACAACCTAGGATGCGAGTTGGTGCCAATACCATAGAGATCCGCCACTTTCGCGAGTTCCAGCAGCGCCACGGGCGGCGCTGACGGTGAAGATATCGCCGGCTGGAGTGGCCGAGCTGTTCTAGGCGCTTCAGTCTGGAACCGCGCGACCGCTACGGTCGCAGGTTCGAATCCTGCCTCGGGCATGGATGTGTGTGATGTCCTTAGGTTAGTTAGGTTTAAGTATCTCTAAGTTCTAGGGGACTGATGACCTCCGATGTTAAGTCCCATACTGCCATTTCTTGAAGAAGATATCGACTCCGCCTCGGCCAATTGCCAGCCGAGTACAAACCGCCAATGACTGGACGACAACGGACACAAGCCTACTCGGAAAATAGAAGAGCGGTCTCGCCCACTTGGTTATATAATGAAGAACCACAGAAACTGGCACACCTGCCTAATATCTTGTAGAGCTCCGGCGAGCACGCAAAGTAGCATGGACTCGATGAATATCTGAAGTAGTCTTGGAGGAAATTTATACCATGTATTCTGCAGGGGTGCCCATAAATCCGTAAACATACGAGGGGGTGGAGACATCTTCCGAACAACACGTTGCAAGGTAACCCAAATATGCTAAATAAAGTTCATGTCTGGTGACTTCTGTGGCCAGCGGAAGCGTTTAACGTCAGAAAAGTGTTCCTGGAGCCACTGTGTCGCCATTCTCGACGTTTGGGGTGTCGCATTGTCCTGCTGGAATTGCCCAAGTCCATCGAACGCACAATGGCATTGAATGGATGCAGGTGATCAGACAGGATGCTTAAATACGTTTCACCTGTCAGAGTCGTATCTAGACGCATCAGGTGTCCCACACCACTCAAATTCCACACGCTCCACATCATTTCAGAGATTCCACCAGCTGGAACAGTCCCCTGCTGACATGCAGGATTCATGGGTTCATGAGTTCGTCTCCGTACCCGTACACGCCCATCCGCTCGATACAATTTGAAAAGAGACTCGTACGACCAGGCAACATGTTTCCAGTCATCAATAGTCCAATGTCGGTGTTGATGGGTCCAAGTGAAGCGTAAAGCTTTGTGTGGTGCAGCCATCAAGGGTACACAAGTGGACCTTCGGCTCCTAAAGCCCATATCGATGATGTTTCGTTGAATGGTTCGCACTTTGACACTTGTCGATGGCCCAGCACTGAAATCTGAAGCAATTTGCGGAAAGGTTGCAATTCTGTCTTTTTGAACGATTCTATTCAGTCGTCGTTGTGTGCGTTCGTGCAGGATCTTTTCCGGCCGCAGCGATCTTTTCCGGCCGCAGCGATGTCGGAGATTCGATGTTTTGCCGGATTCCTGATATTCACTGTACACTCGTGAAATGGTAGTATGGGAAAATCCCCACTTCATCGCTACCTCGAAGATGCTGTGTCCCATCGCTCGTGCGCCGACTGCAACACCACGTTCGAACTCACTTAAATCTTTATAACCTGCCATTGAGGCAGCAGTAATAGATCTAACAACTGCGTCAGCCACTTTCTGTCTCATATAGACGATGCCGACCGCAGCGCCGTATTCTGCCTCTTTACATATCGCTGTACTTAAATACACATCCCTACCCCACACACCGTTGGGTGGCTTGCGGAGTATAAATGCAGATGTAGATGTACCAGTTTCTTTGGCGCTTCAGTGTAGATCAGTCGTCCAGGGCCGACTTAGACAGGGAACGTCGTTTAGTGAAGTCTTAGAAGTGAACAGACACTTATTGTAAATTTCATTTGCTATGTCCTATGAAGTTTACCTACAATTATTTGCACTTATCCATTGCGGGCCTTTTTTGTGTTATATTACATCCAGTGTTACGGACTTCAATATTCGACAAGTCACAAAGATAAGTAAACTCGTTTAACTAATTTGTGCGACTTTGTTACTAATTTGTTTCAGTGTTGTAGAACCTCCGTTCTCCTATCCTGTTACCCACCCTGTGGCATAGCTGTGTAATAGCGGCAGGGAGAAATTGCCTTAGCGGTGTACTGCACCAGAAGCTGTTTCACGAACTCACAATCTCGGCCTACCGTGACAACAGTGGCAACTCGGCCTCGACAGCAGTAGCGACGAGGCCGTTACAAAAACCTCTACATCCATCTTACTGGAACGAAGTGATGCCACTGCGTTGTACAAGTGAGATGATAATAACTATTTAATTGCTCTGTCTAGCAGAAACACTCTTCTATGTTTCTTGACTGATTTATTAACTTTCGTAATCATAGTTGCTATAATGACATCATATAATGAATCGCAATCTTACAGTCCGAGAGCTAAATCAAGCGGTAATGTAATGCCAGCTAGTGGTAGCCAACAGCACGCGAGCTTACAGTCACATGTTTTAGCGTTGCCGCCATGATTGTAGGTGAAAATCATTCTGAGTAGTTGTTGTGAGAATCGTCCAAGAAATGAAGATGCCCAGAAGAAAAAAAGGCAAAAGTACAAAGGAACGTGGGATTAGACTACATGAGTGAAAAAAATAACAAAGCTGTTCCAAATTAGAGGCCTGGGAGCCTGGACGAAGAGACCCACATGTAGCTGGTACTGCACATCTATCGGTCGTGAACCCTACCGCGACGCCGCGCGGGGTGGCCGTGTGGTCTAATGCTCCTTGACACGGTTCGCGCATTCCCTCCGTCGGAGCTTTGAGTTCTCTCTTGGGCATGGGTGTCTGTGTTGTCCTTAGCGTAAGTTAGTTTAACCCTTTCGTGGTTGATGGGTCATATATGTCCCATTAACTTTGAGTGCCGGTTCGAGTGTCGGGATATATGTTACCCAGCTCTGCACGGTGCTGCCATCTAGGGACGACTGTACTGAACCTAAGAAAAAAATCGGGACTGCACTGCAAAGGCGATAGAGAAGCAGTGACTACATTTGTTGACTGGCGTGTATATATGGCCGCTGCAACGCCACTTATTTGTGTCATTCTTCAGTTTTCGTCATTTCTCACTTTCCAGCGATGTCTGAAGTAAGTAATTCATCTTATTATTAACTTAATAATCATTTTTTAGTGCAAATACAGTGTGGAATGTACTTCTCAGCGACTGTACTATCTTATAATCGAAATAAAATTAGTGGGACACATGTGTCCCAGCAGACATTATTTGTAAAGATTAGCAAGACAATTGATTAATGGGTATTCATGCAGGAAAAAGAGGGGATCAATGCCCACTTTCTTCCCAGCAAAAAGAAGGGTCTCTAGTGTGCCAGATGACGCCCGGCTCGTGAACGTAGGCAAACATGTACCGAAAGACAGTGGCACTAGGAAGCGATGCAAATTCTGCAGCACAAACTCTAAAGAGAAGAGAACAAAAGTTGTTTGCACTGCTTGTCGTGTACCACTCTGTGCCACACCATGTTTTTCCAAGTTTCATGGCATGTAAAATTTTGTAGGTATTGATCATGTATCATGAAAACTGAAATGCAATGAATATTTTTTACACTGGCTCTACACAAATAAAAAGATTACATGCATGTATAATATGTAGTTATTTTATTCTCTGCAAAATCCTGTTTATGGTTAAAAAAAATAAAATTACAAAATCAGTCAGTCAGCAGACAAGGTATCTTGCGTTGATTCATGGGACATGTGTGTCCCACTTCCTGTTGTGAAAAAATGGAGAACTTAAAAAATATTTTGGTGGTGAAAATATAATAATGGGACTGAAAAGAAACTGTTATCATCTTGCTATTTTAAAAATATGTAAAAAATGAATTTTATCCATGAAAGGGTTAAGTTAGATTAAGTAGTGTGTAAGCCTAGGTACTGATGACCTCGGCAGTTTGGTCCCACACAACTCACCACAAATTTCCTTTCCCTACCGCGACGGGGATGCCGGTTCATGTTCTTGAACCTGTAATGACAACGTAATTGTGGGTCAACTAAATATGGTGAGATATTGATTGTCAATTTAAAAACAAAAACCACATGTAACGAAACACGGATAACAGGTTGCTGTAGCCTGTCTCCTGTTGCCGGGGTACGCTCTCTCATATTTGTCGTTTTCAGATATTGTTAGAGCACATTGGAAAATCGAACGTGATTTTCTGATTGCTTGAAGACATACTCTTTCTAACTGTGATTAGTTACAGATAAATTACAGAAAACTGTTTTTCCAAAAGGAAACTGAATGTGATTAGTTCTTGTAATCGGTACATGAATGACGTTTTATAATGGAAAACTTTATGTTATTATGTTTTTGTGTCCAAATATTTATGTTTATCACGCCTTTAATCAAAGAGGTACAAGAAGCCAAATTTAAAACTTGATTCACAGTGGGATTTTTCAGGCTAGTTTGCTCCAGTTCATGTAGCATTGTTGGCCCATGTTGGAAATTTTACCCACTGTTCTGGAGGGCGAATGGCTGGTTTTGAAGATTTAATAGAAAGCGGTATTTGTAACAGAAGTATCGGATGTACATTATTTTCATTGTTAGCCGACGTTGGGAAATCAAATACACTTTTTAGGCTGGTCAAACCATGGACTTTCTAATGAGCCCAGTTTGGAGAGTTTTATGGAACACAGATTTTTGCAAAATAAGGTCTAAAATTGCGCATTTTCACTTTTTACAAAATCTTCAAGGTTGCGCTTAATTTATTCAGTATTGGAAAGTGGAACAGAAATGAAATTTAATATTTTAGAAACATGCGTTATTAGGTTACTACAAGTCAAGTTTCACATTCGTCGTACCGTTATCCCTGATAAATGACGTTGAAATTTTTTCGTGCGCCGATGTTTTCAGGCGATTTTGTCTAACATTTTAGGGCTGATTGTGGCTCGTAAAATTCTTCTCATTATTATGTATTCTTAAGACAACGCTTTCAGTTGTACAATACGGTCTAATTTAATTTCTTTCAATAGAATATTTGTCCGAGATATGACGGCTCAAAGTCGCCAAAACTTCACGCCAAAACTTCACGCTCGCTCTGCGAAAAGTCGTGCACGGTGTCAAACCAATGTTCATCATGGAGTGTGCGAATATTTACATGGAATTTCGCCGAAATAAGTGATGGTCAAGCAGGAAATTTGATATGGAATGGACCAATGTAAAAATCCAGCAGGATTTCAAACTCTCACGGATGAGGGTCGAAATATCCTTATTTGTGTCAAGCATATTTCAGTTGATTGGTTATGTACTAATGACTGCAGCATGATTAGATTGTTTCTGAAATTAATGACATCACAATCATTAAACAGAACCAGATCTGAAAGTCTTCCCATCAAGCTCTTCCAGCATCATAAGCTGTATACGCTCCAGGGCTGCTCCTGTGCCGTCGAGCTCTCTGGGTTCACAGGATGAACAAGTTCCTTCTCTCCATGCGTGATGCTCTAAACGGATCTTTCACACTATCCACCGCAAGAATCAAATGATAATACAGATCTTTCTCCCTCAGTGTAAAAAAAAGTCTTTCAAATATACACTACTGACCATTAAAATTGCTACACCACGAAGGTGACATGCTACAGACACGAAATTTAACCGACAGGAAGAAGATGCTGTGATATGCAAATGATTAGCTTTTCAGAGCATTCACATAAGGATTGCGCCGGTGGTGACTCCTACAACATGCTGACATGAGGAAAGTTTCCAACCGATTTCTCATACACAAACAGCAGTTGACCGGTGCTGCCCGGTGAAACGTTGTTGTGACGCCTCGTGTAAGGAGGAGAAATGCGTACCATCAGGTTTCCGACTTTGATAAAGGTCGGATTGTAGCCAATCGCGATTGCGATTTATCGTATCGCGATATTGCTGCTCGCGTTGGTCGAGATTCAATGACTGCTGGCAGAATATGGAATCGGTGGGTTCAGGAGGGAAATACGGAACGCCGTGCTGGATCCCAACGGCCTCGTATCACTAGCTGGCGAGATGACAGGCATCTTATCTGCATGGCTGTAACGGATCGTGTAGCCACGTCTCGATCCCTGAGTCAACAGATGAGGATGTTTGCAAGACAACAACCATCTGCACGAACAGTTCAACGACGTTTGCAGCAGCATGGACTATCAGCTCGGAGACCATGGCTGCGGTTACCCTTGACGCTGCATCACACAGAGGAGCACCTGCGATGGTGTACTCAACAACGAATCTGGGTGCACGAATGGCAAAACGTGATTTTTTCGGATGAATCCAGGTTCTGTTTACGGCATCATGATGGTCGCATCCGTGTTTGGCGACATCGGCGTGAATGCACATTGGAAGCGTGTATTCGTCATCGCCATACTGGCGTATCACCCGGCGTGATGGTATGGGGTGCCATTGGTTACACGTCTCTGTCACCTCTTGTTCGCATTGACGGCACTTTGAACAGTGGACGTTACATTTCAGATGTGTTACGACCCGTGGCTCTGCCCTTTATTCGATCCCTGCGAAACCTATATTTCAGCAGGATATCGCACGACCGCATGTTGCAGGTCCTGTACGGGCCTTTCTGGATACAGAAAATGTTCGACTGCTGCCCTGGCCAGCATATTCTCCAGATCTCTCACCAACTGAAAACGTCTGGTCAATGGTGGCCGAGCAACCGGCTCTTCACAATACGCCAGTCACTACTCTTGATCGACGGTGGTATCGTGTTGACGCTGCATGGGGAGCTGTACCTGTACACGCATCCAAGCTCTGTTTGACTCAATGCCCAGCCATATCAAGACCGTTATTACGACCAGAGGTGGTTGTTCTGGGTACTGATTTCTCAGTATCTATGCACCCAAACTGCGTGAAAATGTTTTCACATGTCAATTATAGTATAATATATTTGTGCAATGAATACCCGTTTATCATCTGCATTTCTTCTTGGTGTAACAATTTTAATGGCCAGTAGTGTATTTTGACCTGGTCATTTGTTGGTTTACCCGATTTTGATGCTGTCACAAGGGCATTTGGGGCTTCAAAAAGAAATCTTCGACTTATCAGTTCATACTCACGATAAGTATTTTGTAAAATTATGAAAAGGCAGGTGTCGTGCCCCTGGACAAGAAACATCTGGTGATCACAAAGGGATCGATGGCACATGTACAGCTATGGAACGTAAATGGCTTTCGATGTTGGAAGAATTTTGTGAGAAGGCTTTCAGGTCTGGTTCTGTTGAACAGTTATGGTGTCAGTATCCTCTTAAGAAACAATATACTCAAGCTGCAGTCAGTAGTACATATTCATTTCTCTTCACCATGGCTTACCAGGGAACTGAAATATGTGCTAGTTGTAAAAAAAGTTACGGCTTGAGCATTTCTTTGGAGATTATCATTATTATAATTATCTTTTACCATAATATTAAGTTCCTTATTATTTTCCATTATCAAAATAGATGTATGTGAAATAGAAAACTAAAAACCAAAACCAAAAAAGTGAATGTAAAATGTAAAATAACAATTCAATACATTAACAAATATGAGTAAAATAAATAATTAGAATAGTAATGAATGTTTAGATATTTCAGTTAGGTATGTTGAAAATACTCCACCATCACAATGTGTACAAGTTATATTCCAAAGGTGATATTTCAGAAACCAGCTTTATTACACAGGAAAGTATATGGCTTGAAAGCTTCCTTCATTTAAGTTGGAACAAAAGTCTTAATTTTTCAATATTAATTAATGGTGGTGGGGTATTTTGCAAAATTTCAAATTATTGCAAAAGCTGAGTACATAATTTTCAAGAACATTAATTACGTGTCAACTTTTATATGAATCATCGTTTCGAAGATATTTCCTCTAAACCTAAAATGCCAACTTACCTTTTGTGGTGTGTTTTACCCGTTAGAAGTGAATTTGGGCACAAACAAAAAAATGCTTATTGTACTCTTTTGCCCCTCTACACACCCGCCAAATTTCATCAAGAGCGTTTATAGACCATTGGAAATGTTCCCCTGTAAGTATCTGCAGTTGGATGACTTGTCTGGAATAGTGATAATTTTATTTATGAGCAACTGTATAGTTATAATTAAAATTCTGTGAACGTTAGGTAACTGAATATCATGACTTTCATGTAACTTAAACGACTTAAGCAGTACATGCCAGGAAAATCCTCATTAGGCACGATGTTATCTGTTCCATAATTAATTGGGCTTTGGTGCGACATCTCTTGGCTAATGATGAGAGCTATAAGCTATCGCAATGGCCACTTGCCAGCCACACAGCTCCAGTACTAGTCCGGTTTGAGCTACATTTTCTGTTTGTGTTTTTTACACCTTTCCTTTCACAGCCCTTAAACGTTGACTCACACACAAAAAAAATCTACTCTGATCAGCTTAATACATGTTACGTCCTGCATAACAGTTCATTGAAGAAGTTGATGATCACTCGTGCTGGCCTCCTGGTAATGCTAAGTCGCACCAGCGTGACGCTGAAGTTGGGTGGCCTTACACGTATCTTCTGTGCCCAGAATCCTTCCCTTTCATTCAGTCTATCTATTAGTGAACACTGTACGAAAATCCATACAATAGTTCCTGAGATTAGGATCCACATACAGATAGGACAGGATCGTAAGGAACCTTATTTTGTAGTATGTTTGGTTGGTTCCAAGAAGCTTTTCCATTCAGCACTTGATAGCAAATGATAGATGGATGCATCGTGGTTTTCACGATATCTTTAGTGCTACATAAAGTTTGGTCAACTCTTAATCGCATCAGAACCAACTGTGGGAGATGCGCCGACTCCTTACACAGATGGGGTAAACTTCCTTCGGCCGCTTGCGACTGTGGCGCTGAGAGACAGACGGTCAAACACATCGTGCAGGAATGCCCACTAAGGGCATATGAGGGTGACCCACAGGATTTCCTAATGGCGACCCAAGAGGCAATCGACTATTTATTATCTAAGCTGGACGTCTGCTTGTGATTGCTCTTCTGTGAGTGTAAATTTACAATTGGCGGTGTCCTTATATACAAACTGTTATTTATTGCTCTGTTTATACATATGTGATTTTTTTTTTTAAATCGTGTTGTTTCTGTAATTTTTACTGTGATGTTATGAGCCATACGCTAAATAAATAAATACATAAAGTAAAATAAGAATGTTTTTAGAACATGCTATGTTGTACGGCTTGGCTTATTATAAGAGTAGATGAAGCACCCAAAACTCTCAGTTGTCATTCGTGAGAAAGAGATCACGGGTAATGGATGTACAAGTAAATAAGTAAGTGGCCCACAGTGAGCAGCTTAGAGATGAGATGAAATCATCAGGGAACAAGAACTCGACTGCCTAGGTGTCTTCTTACTCGACGGAATTCAGCCGACGAGCCTCGCCTGGAAGCATTGCCACAGACTTGGAGGTACTATCTGACTGCAGTGAATAACTAATGTGAATGCTCTACAACAATGGAGAGCGTCATGTGGAGTAGTAGATCCCATAAACAAGAGTGAGCACAGAGAACATTATTTTTGGAAAATTAATAAAGAAAATTGACCATGTGTCCATTTTTTCATATTTGGGTACTGATATACAGAATTTACTTCCACGAAGCGTGTGTGTCGAAGCCTGTTAGCTAAGACTGATCATTTCTTTGGTAGCGTTGATGTGATGATTTTTTTCGTTACCAGCATTCCGACATCTTAATAGAGTATTCGTGTGATGGGAGCTCGAGGTCTTCCCGACTATGGGAACCAGAAGTAACACCAGAAACTCTCCAATCTCTCCCTTCTGCCACCGTCAAAAAGTAAATTACGGAATTGCACCTTCATGCATGTGGGAGTAGCATTGAACTCTTAAGATTTTGCCGAGATATTCGAGATATTCCTCAAGTTTTAACTGCTATGGTCTGTGTGACATCAACGAGGACATGTGGGAAAAATGCAGCGGAGTATTTTGACTTCGCATCCTCCCGCGGAATTAGTCACTATTTCAATCCCTCCAACATTATTACTTTGTACAATATACAGGAATACGAATCAGTATCTTTGAATTTTAGAACAAGGCGGTGCTTTGATGAATGGCCAGTGAATTAACCTCATCCCAGTCCCACGGAGTTACCCCAGATGAGACCCAAATCGGATGCGAAAGTATTCACTCTGAAAATAAATAGTATTTCTTCAGTTTTTATTGTTTTTCGTCAACTGTTTTTTTATAATGTTCCTGGATATGCAACCGGACAATGCAGTCATCACGACACAATATTTCAACGAAACAACTGGCCGCTATCTTTAGGCGAGTATGCTCATGCACAGTCTCGCTAGAACTGAGTTTGCAACAGAATCGGCATCTCCTTCATAAACCGCATCCGGCCCGCCGAGTGAACTGGTAATGCACTGCTGGAAGAAGCAGAACAATAATTAAAGGAATTCTCAGGTCGAAATGAAGACTGTTGTAGTTCGACATCAGATAAAATCGGATTGCATGTCTTACTTAAAGGAAAACTTTTACCCCTACTAGCAAAATCCACCAGGAAATAGAATTTCTGTTAGAGCACATTCCTAGTAGCGGGACAGATGAGTTGTGTCTGATTATATAACATCTTATGTTCATCAGTAAGACATTGCTCTTGAAATTTCCGAGGACAGACTCCCAGCAAAAGGTAAGAAAGCAACAGATTTTCAAGTAAGCTCTGTTGGTTTCACTGGTTGTCTGAACTGAAGAGCATGATATGTTTGTTGGTCCGTATAACTATACTGCTTAAAAATAACTTTGCCTCATGTTGTATACGACTTCATAAACTGTAAGGAGAGGTGGGCTACAAGGTGGGGCAGCAACTGTCATCGTAGGTAACCTGGACAGAAGCAGAAATGATTAGCAAACAAGTTAACATCACAAAAATAAGATTTATTTAACTTGTATTTCTCTACGCAGACGAAGGTATTACAAATAAAGCAGTAAGAAACAGAGGTCGTCTATTACAACAGCAACAGTGACGATGACGGAGCCGCGACTAGACGGTTTTTGCCTAGCTTCATAAGTGATGTGGACCACGTCTCTGTCGCCGGCCATTCAGTGTCGCGGCGGCAGAGGACGCTCGAAGTACAGAGTTGCTGGGAGTGTGGCTCAGCAGGAGTGCTCCATTAGGTCCACCGGATCTCACATGACTACTATCGGCGTCTCACGGAACCCTGCTATTCCGTTGCTGTGATGCCTGTTAGATGGTACTGATACCTAACAAGAAGGACCGCTGAGGAAACCATCAGAGGATACTTGTAAATATGGTGTTTTTTTACCATTTGCAAGAGTACATCCTTATAAAGTACAAGAATTTTAAGAATATATGACATAAACAGTGTATTTATGCCACCGGCTAAGGTTAGAGCTGTTCTTGGATCAGTTGGTTCAAATGGCTCTGAGCACTATGGGACTCAACATCTGAGGTCATCAGTCCCCTAGAACTTAGAACTACTTAAACCTAACTAACCTAAGGACATCACAGACACCCATGCCCGAGGCAGGATTCGAACCTGCGACCGTAGCTTTCGCGCGGTTCCGGACTGAAACGCCTAGAACCGCTCGGCCACCGCGGCCGGCTCTTGGATCAGTGGAGGAGGATATGGGACTGAAGAAGTATACAAAATTCCTTGTCGCTGTACGACGGATAATGCTGGCCGAACTGTCTGTATTATTCAGGATCGATGAGTAGAACAATATCGTCAGACTCGTTTGCTCCAGCTAGTGAAATTCTCTTCTCAATGAGGGACGTGAGATGTTGTATAACGAGACACAAATGATCGCTCCTGATTTCCGGTGCTGAGAATGAGTTCTAAAGGATTCTATTTAAGTTCGATTACATTTTAATGGGATGAGGGTTTTCCTTCAAGCATGACGTGAAATCCCATTTTGACCGATATTTAACAACAACGGTCTTCATTTTGACCACAAGATTCTTGTAATTAGTGTTCTGCTAACGATATATCTTCTCATTTCTTCTACTTCTCATTACTTTCATCTTTCTTCAATTTACTCTCAATCCAGATTCAATATTAATTAGACCGTTCATTCCATTCAACAGATCCTGTAATTCTTCTTCACTTTCACTGAGTATAACAACGTCATCAGCGAATTTTATCACTGATATCCTGTCACCTAGAATTTTAATCCCTCTCTTGAACATTTCTTTTATTTCAATCATTGCTTCTTCGATGTACAGATGGAACTGTAGGGGTGAAAGACTGCATTACTGTCTTACAACATTTTTAAGCACAGCACTTCGTCCAATCTTGTTCTTCCCTCTTGGTCCTTGCACATATTGCGTATTATCCGTCTTTGCCTAAAGCTTAACCCACTTTTTCTCAGAATTTTGAACACCTTGTACCACATTACACTATCGAACGTTTTTCCAGGTTGACAAAACCTATGAACGTGTCTTGATTTTTCTGTAGTATTGCTCCCATTATCAACCGAAACGTCAGAACTGCTTCACTGGTGCATTTACCCTTCCCAAAGATGAATTGATCGTTATCTAACAGATCATGTTTTCTGTGCCATTCTTCTGTATGTTATTCTGTCAGCTACTTGGATGCATGAGATGTCAAGCTGATTGTGCGGCAATTCTCACACTTGTCGGCTCTTGCTATCTTCGGAATTGTGTGGATGTCGGCAGTAAAACACAAGAACAAGTCTCTGGGCGGGAACCACCAGAAGAGAGAGCAGGCTCGCCAACATTCAAGGGTCATCACTTGGTTTTTGGCGGATCGCAATGATGGGGCATGAGCAGATGGATGGCTCAGGTAAACTGTTTTCCGGCGTGAGGAGCCTGTAGGTCTCGATTATTTTCGGTTATTTATATTCCTGAGTTGCGTTCCTATAAATTTCCGATTTACCTTGTAAGTAGGCTGTTTATGTTTTCTTATTGGCAATGTTACGTAGCGCTCTGTATGAAAATCACTGGCTGTGCTGTGTGCAGTCTGTGGCTGGTTTGCATTGGTGTCTGCCATTGTAGTGTTGGGCAGCGGCAGCTGGATGTGAACAGCGCGTAGCGTTGCGCAGTTGGAGATGAGCCGACAGCAATGGTGGATGTGGAGAGAGAAATGGCGGAGTTTTGATATTTGTAAGAATGGATGTTATGAACTTCTATATATATTATGACTTTTGATGATATTAAGGTAAATACATTGTTTGTTCTCTATTAATATCTTTCATTTGCTAACTATCCCTATCAGTAGTTAGTGCCTTCCGTAGTTTGAATCTTTTATTTAGCTGGCAGTAGTGGTGCTCGCTGTATTGCAGTAGTTCGAGTAACCAAGATTTTTGTGAGGTAAGTGATTTGTGAAACGTATAGGTTAATGTTAGTCAGGGCCATTCTTTTGTAGGGATTTTTGAAAGTCAGATTGCGTTGCGCTAAAAATATTGTATGTCAGTTTAAGCACAGTCATGTATAAATTGTTCAAAGTGGACGTTTCATATGTCGACCCTTAGCCGAGGATACCTCACTGGAATCTTCTAATTTTTTTCTTGTAGTTTGTGTAATTAGTGTAGCTATTGTTTATTGCTAGTGCGTAATTGTAGAAAGAATCTCCTTTATAGTTGCAGCCTTTCATTGTTGTACAGTAAAACAGTTGTGGCATGCATGTAGATTTGCACCAAGTATTTCGCTGCTGCGCTTGCAATTAACGAGATATTATTTTCAGTGCTATGTTAATGTGTTCTCTTATTTTTGCTCTTCAAATTGTGCTATTCTGTGTTATCGTGTGAAATATTGTGACAATAATGGCGTGTGAAAAACCTAATACTAGGCTCCAAAGTAAACTGAGAAATAATAGTGACGACGAGTGTAGCTTACCAGCACCGCTGTGTAATGAATTAACAGACATTCAAAGTAGTAATTTGGTAACTGTGCATAGGGAAATGGAGCGGGCGTCAAATAATGGTGTATACAGTGAAACAGGTAGTGAACAGGGAAGCATTATCGATCGATCGGTCGGCAACAGCTCGCCTCGGGAATCGGGAATGACAGAACACAATATTGCAAATACTGTAGACTCAGGTTTTGGGTTCTCACCGTTTTCTCAAATGAGTCAAGAAACATTTTCTGCTTGTCAAAATGTGAATGTTGCCGGTGCAACTTCACTGCCGAAAAGCACTGAGGAACATGTTTCAGACACCAGTGCATTGTTATTACAGTTAATGCAACAAATGGGACAAAAGCTACAAAAATTAGACACAATGGAACAAAATCTTCAAAAGTTAGACACAATGGAACAAAATCTTCAAAAGTTAGACACCACACTTGAACAAACACGTGAAGATTTAACTACTGAGTTACATAACATTGAATCGAAATGTCAAAAAGTCTGTAATGACGTAAAAACACAAATTTGTGAGCATTTTCATTCTATTTTTTCGCGGCATGAAAATGCATTACAGAATCAGGAAGCAGCCATAAAAGAACTGCAAACCATTGTTCATGAAAATCATGAGATCTTGTGGGCTAAAATTGACTCAGTTGCATCTACCGATTCGGTTACGCAACTTGCAAAAACTCAGGAAATCTTGAAAGACACAGTAGATTCGATTTCAACACAAATGGACACTCTGAAACTTGGTTCAGAAAAACACACTGAGGAAATGTGTTCACTATCGGAGAAAGTAGCCGAACTTTCAGATCAGGTCACTAACTTATCTACAAAGGTAGATGATGATCTGAATGACACAAGACCTGTAGCCTTCACTGACACAGAAGTGTATGAACAAATTAGAAAATTCAAACAAAATCAAAATCAAATCAATACACAGTACAAAAGAGAAATCCGGGAAGTACAAGATCAGTTGACGCAGGTAATACAAGAATTACATATTTCAGAGGACACTCGCGCTCCAGTACGGGAAGAGGAACATAGAAATACGGAACAACCACAAAATAATAACACAGGACATTTCGGAAATTATGAAAAAAATTGGCAAGGCACACCGAATTTTGAGATGGAACCGCCGACACGACGTAACAGTGACCGACATGCTACTCGCCGACACGATGATTTTGACTATAAGCTGTTCATTACTACACGTAAATTCAAAACGTTTAAGAATTCTGCCAACGACATTCATCCACAAGCGTGGCTCGATCAATTCTCTCATTGTTTTCCTCCCAACTGGTCATTACAGCACAGATTAGAATTTATGTGTGGCTACTTAAAGAATGAACCAGCTGTAAGAATGCGATCGGTCGTTCACGATTACCACAGTGAAGGAGAATTTTATCATGCCTTCCTCTCAGCGTATTGGTCTCAAGCTACACAAGACCGAGTAAAACATAGCATCATAATGATGAAACGTTTCGAACAATCTGAATTTTCCAGTCTTGTGAAATACTTTGAAGACATGTTGCATAAGAATCAGTATCTTTCAAACCCATACAGCCCCTCAGACCTCATCCGCATTTGCTTAATGAAATTGCCTGAACATTTAAGAAATATTATTTTGGCAGAATGTTGCAAAGACGACATTGAAGCTTTTCAGGGACTCTTACAAGAATTAGAAATTGACACAGACAGTCGCCGGATGCGAAAACAGGAAAACAATCACTACAGGTCACATCCGTCACAATTCCGTGACGACAGAAACAATAACTGGACACGACAAGTCTATTCTTACAATGCAAATCTTGACCAAAACAGACACCACCCATATGACAATCACTGGCAGAGTAATACTAGTTACAGAGAAAGATCGCATTTCCGTAGTATAGAATATGACAGAGATTACCATAGAAATGGACAATATGGGAACAAAAACAATTATTATCAAGAGAGACAGAATAACTTCAGACGCAACAGTTCAGCGCGCAGTTACGATTCCGGGAGAAATTCTCCACCACATGACTGACAGACAAGAAACTACAGGAACTACTGACATGACGACAGATGATATATTCGTAACGACAGACCTGAATTGCATCAGAACTGGCGGGATTCAAACAGGGCAGGGCCTTCTCGTCAGGGTGAATTTGTAGAAGTTAGGTCTCCTAATCCCAATAACGGCTCGCGCCAACAAAGAGACAGACAATGACTCGCACAGCAGGCAGCCGCGTGCGCCCGCTGGCTCCGAGAAAAATAACGTAAGACGTTAGCCTTGAGAAAAAATTTAGCATTCTTTACCGATGTATACAACATGATAATTGCTTTGAAGTTGAAACACTGTGCACTAGGAAGAGTAAAGGTTTACACCACATTTCACATGTAAAACCGTTTATAGAATTGCTTGTTAGTTGCACGATTACGTAACGATTATAAGGCTCACATACTTAGAACATTTACCAGTACTGCTAATGAGATTTTAATGCAACATTTTGGTTTATTTGAAAATACATTCTGAATTTAAAGTGCTTTCTGAGAGATACCAGATGACACAGAGGTTAGTTTATGTGACAGCTACACGATTTTATCACGACGCTACTAATGAGTGACAATTTACAATGTTGCTTTTGCAGTGTTTCTGTTTTATATCTGCACAGTTTTCTGTTTTATTCTGGAAAGTAAAACATGTTTTAGTAGTAACTTTTGTGGTATAGCTACAATGAGACTGCCTTTTCCGTAGCACAACAATACGTTACAGCACAGTACTTTCTTCATCATGGCAATAAGCGTAATAACTAAGATACCTATACACAAAGCATTTCACTTTTGTTTATCATGAGGTAAGTACATTGGCTTCTGCAGAACTTAGCTTTCGGAGGACAATAACTACGACACTTCCACAGAGATTATCTTACAGCAAGACGCACATTTAGCGCTACAGGACACGTATTTGAGTGATTAATTTCGCACTTAAAACATGTATTTTTTAAGATATTTGAAGTACAATGATACAAGGGTTTTCTGTGATATATTTCATTCCATTGCTGTATTCTGTAACACCTGAGGGTATAATTACATTAATCCTCAGAGGGGTACACGCTTACTTTGTGTACCATGTGTTTGGCAAGCTCAAGGAGCCCTAGCTAATATGGTATTTGCTTATGCAACTTCACACATCGGTACCATATTTCTCTAACACAGAATTACACAGCTATCTGATCATTTAACTGAGAGAGACAAATATTTATTTTACTACATCAGTGACAGATGTTTACGTAATTACACAGTTGGATAACTTCACACTTATGAAATTGTATTTTGTCTGTACTTTGGGAAATGCTCATATTTTTCTGGAACCATTGTGATACTATGAGAGCTTTGAATGATGTATTTGGTAAGGGAGCATGATTTTTAAAGTAAGTTTGAGGTAAATGGCACTACTGACATGAGCAGAGAATGTTTTTTAGGTTTTGAAACTATTGGAGGAAGCTACGACGATTTTGAGATTTGGCTGAGGTTTTGTGATGTTATTATTACGATGATGATGTGTATTATGCTGTTGCCATATGTTTATGATCAATAAGCTAATGCTATATGAGTTCTTTGATTATGCTACGTATCTGTTATGGTGAAATATTGAAGAAGTGTCGACGAATAAGGTAAGGAATAGTGAGTAGTGGTTAGGGACTCTTGTTTGTGAAAAAGGTTGTTGGAAACCAAGAATCGTACTTTAAGAGTTATGAAATGTGTGTATATGCGTGAATGTATCACAATGCTGGCGAAAATTTTTTGGATGCTGTTATATTTACAGGATTTTGTTTCTACACATTTGTAACACAAATTTTCGACCTGTGAAATTTTTATTTGGGACTGCCACTGTAGCAGAAACTGCTGTCGTAAATATTTCAGTAAGAAAGGTAAGTGACCTTGATGTAATGCGTTTTGGGCGCCCATCTGAGAGGTAGTTGTCTGACAAAAGAAAGCCATTAGGTAGATAAAAAAAAGAGGCCATTATCCTCGCCATTGACATTCCTTTAGAGAAAGCATCGCAAATACGACACGCTCATTACTTGGAAAGATACTTACATCTGCACACCTGATTATGACAAGCATCTTTCTACGAGAGTTGAGAGAATTTCTACTAACTTATGAAATGTCACATGACTATTGAATGATATTTTTATGCTTTGCTTTTCATAGTTGCTTATTTCATTTGATATCTAGTTTCCAGCTGTGTTGCAGCATTGGTTTGATAAAATAAAATAAAATGCATTTGCTAATGTGAACACTTTCTGTCAACAGATCTATTAAATAATAATTTTGTGATCCACATTCTTCAAAAAAGGAGCACTTGGAAAGGAAAGAACAATAAGAAGGGACTAGTAACAGTAACTGCATACATAATATTCTTTTCAAGTACATGGTAATATTTTTTTTACAATAAGTTGTTGTGGTGCACCACTTTAATTACATAGACACTAAGATGTGACATAGGTATTAGACATGGCCATTTTTAGTGTACTATTTTTTCTGCTTGAGCTATGTCATGTTTAGATATAAGTTTTTGCATTGCTGCTGCTGTTTGCCGGGCATAGTGCTACTGAATTTCACTTTGTATTACTCTGTTAAGCTAGTTTTACTACTGATTTATTTTTCTTGTTGCTGCAAATTGGCTCATATTAGTTGTAATGTTGCATTGCTTGGTAATTTTTTTCATTGCTGTTTGTGTTAATTGTTTTGTGCTGTTGCATTGCCTTGTTCCTTAGTTTAGCATCTGAGCTCAGTAGATTTAAGTTAGCTTAAGATGGGGTAGGCTGTATGAGAGAACGAGTTCTGATGATTTGGAAGAAATGCATTGAGAAGCTATAAGAAAATGGTTTGGCCAAAAAAAGTATTTTGAAAGAGGATATGAGAAAAAAGTAGGGTTTAGGGACAACAGGTTTACGTAGGATTTTCTTGGAAATAAATGATGAGGTAAGACAATGGAAAATAAATAATGAGGTAAGAAATATGTGAACATATAAATACAGAAAGCACGCTTGGATAGAATTTTTTTGGTGGAAACAAATGTTGAAATAAGAGGAAAGATATATGGAATGAAGTTTTGGGGTGAACTGCAGTACCAAATGTCACACTGAAAACAAACCCTGTCCCGTATTTTTGTGTTATTACACTATGTGAATTTGTGTTTTTCCTGTCTTAATGTGTTTAGCTAATAAGAGTTATGTTGTAGAATTTTTCTGATAATATGTTATTTTCTTTGTAAAGATGTTTAGACATTATGTATTCTGTTCTGTTTTGTTGCTCATGTGTGAAGTTGATGTTTCAAAAGTTATTCTGATCTTTTATGTAGGTACTTATAATTCCTGTAACACTGATGTATATGTTATTTCGATTCTTTTGTAAAGCCTGTATTACTACAAATGTTTCTGTACTATTATGTTCTTTAATGATGTTTTCTGTATCTTTGTTATTGTATTCTCATGTTATAAAATTGTAATTGACACCAGTTCATCAAATTAAGCAACTTGTAAGCTACGTTTCACTGCACACGTTTCTGTTGGTCATAGTATATGGACAATATGTGAGAAGTAGGGACTGATAGTGTTTGCAGGTGTATTAATGATTCAGCAAGGGACTGGATAACAGCATTGCTGGTTCTACGGACAATTCCAAAAATTTCGTGAGTGGATAAGTGGTGGTTTATGGACTTGCTATATTCTCCGCAAGACTCTTCGATGGTGATTGTGTACCTGCACAGTCGCAACAGTTGGTTGCTGGCCGTCTCTACAAGGACTACAGTGGGTCTGCATCTTTGATGGCGCACCAATATCATTATTTCTACAAGGACTGCAGTGGGTCTGCACCTCTGGTGGCCCACCAATACCACAATCTCTACCAGGACTGCAGTGGGTCTGCACCTCTGATGGCCCATCAATACTGTACTCTCTACCAGGACTACAGTGGGTCTACTCTGTGATGACCTACCTACCAATATTCTTCAAAACTTCGACTGACTCTGCTGTGGGTTTGCTCTGTTGTGGCCCATTACCTGTCTGCATGTCAAGAGTCAGCACTGTCTTTCCGTTGGAAGGACAACACTACTTCTTCAAGACAGCATGGAAATCCACTACTTCTGTGTGCATTTTCTTTTACTGCTCAGACTTTGAGAAAAACACTGCTATTTTACTGTGATGAACCATCAGGACTGTCATTATGGACTGTGAGAAAATTTTAGCATTTGACCAATATTGTATCAATAAGTGTGTGCTTTTGATTTCTTTGTTGTAGTAATTATGAAAAATTTTATCAAATCATTATTGGCCACTGCCCCAAACAATTTGTAAAATTTTTTGTGGGGAGCATGGGGGCTATGTAAGTAGGCTGTTTATGTTTTCTTATTGGCAATGTTACGTAGCGCTCTGTATGAAAATCACTGGCTGTGCTGTGTGCAGTCTGTGGCTAGTTTGCATTGTTGTCTGCCATTGTAGTGTTTGGCAGCGGCAGCTGGATGTGAACAGCGCGTAGCGTTGCGCAGTTGGAGGTGAGCCGCCAGCAGTGGTAGATGTGGAAAGAGAAATGGCGGAGTTTTGATATTTGTAAGAATGGATGTTATGAACTCCTATATATATTATGACTTTTGATGATATTAAGGTAAATACATTGTTTGTTCTCTATTAATATCTTTCATTTGCTAACTATCCCTATCAGTAGTTGGTGCCTTCCGTAGTTTGAATCTTTTATTTAGCTGGCAGTAGTGGTGCTCGCTGTATTGCAGTAGTTCGAGTAACCAAGATTTTTGTGAGGTAAGTGATTTGTGAAACGTATAGGTTAATGTTAGTCAGGGCCATTCTTTTGTAGGGATTTTTGAAAGTCAGATTGCGTTGCGCTAAAAATATTGTATGTCAGTTTAAGCACAGTCATGTACAAATTGTTCAAAGGGGACGTTTCAACCTTAGGAATTCATACCACCTTTTTTGTGCACTGATCCACATGGCTGTACGTCGATTTTGTCATTCTGTATTACGAGCTTTCATGCTTGTTTCATTACCTACGTATTACCAGCTTAATTGTGTGATTTCATGCCAGTTTTTTTTTTTTATGTTGAACCACACGGCCGTAGGTCGGTTTTGCTGTGCTATGGGGCAAGTAAAGGTTGTTTTAATTATTCTATGTAATATATTTTGTTTTGTATGCTGACCTACTTTTAGTATTATGGTAATAGTCATTTCTCCAAACTATGTCACACCGTTAAGAATTGCAGCTGACTACTGCATCTGAATTCTTCTTTACGTATATGAACCATGTGTTCTACTCTTGTGATTAGTACGACGTGTTCTGCGCCATGAGTTTATTGTTAATGTAATGATATTTTTAAATAAATGTCGTATCAATGAATTTATGTTGCTCGCATAGTGTGACACAAGATCAAAGTGCAAAGCGTGATAAAAAAAATTGCTCAAATGGCTCTTAGCACTAAGGGACTTAACTTCTGAGGTCATCAGTCCCCTAGAACTTAGAACTACTTAAACCTAACTAAACTAAGGACATCACACACATCCATGTCCGAGGCAGGATTCGAACCTGTGACCGTAGCGGTCGCGCAGCTCCAGACTGTAGCGCCTAGAACCACTCGGCCACTCCGGTCGGCCGTGATAAAAAAATATGGTGAATAATTTTATTAGAAACAATGTAATAACCTTACACGGAAGTTCATTTAATGTCCCTGAAAGTACTGTCCTGCGCTAGCAATACATTTTTCCATCTTTCAATCCATGCCCGGAAGTATTTCTGAAAGGTTTCTTTTATAAGGGCGTTCAGGAGCTCTGTCGTGGCTCTCTACACATCAGGAATGGTGTCAAAACGTTTTCTTTTAAGCACGGTTTTAATTTTTGGGAAGAGCCAGAAGTTGCATGTTGCTAAATGTCACGAGTAATGTGGATGTGGACAGACATGAGCACTTTCCCGGCCAAACACTAGCGAATTCAAAAGCGAGGTGTGGGACGGCACGTTGCCGTGATGAAGGAGGAAGCTATTGGCCAATTTATGTGGTCTCTTTCTTCGTAAATCGCGTCGCAAACATTGCAGGACGCCCTTGTAAATTCAGTGTTTACAGTTGTTAACTTTGGAACGAGCACTGGTCGCACTGTGACATCAGTATTGAAAAACACAATGAGCGTGACTTTAGTATGCGCTTGCCTTTTTATGGCGAGGAGACTCACTAGTTTCCTGTTTGGAACTGAATTTTCGGCTCAGAGTCATACCCATAGTCCCAAGTTTCATCTCCTGGTACAGTTTTAGATATGAAGCCCGTATCTGAATAAGACTATCCTTCAACTCCGTGCGGATTGAACATGAAATCCCTTGACCACTCAAAAGCCTGGGAACAAATTTCGCACTCACTCGTCTCATTTGCAAAATATCGGATAAAATTCTTCGCACGGACCTATACGAAATGCTAAGTTCTTCGGTAAACTCTTGAACAGTTAATTATCTGTTTGAACGAACAATTTCTGTCACTTTTTGCCCTTTTTCTTCTGTTTTTGAGGTTGATGGACGTCCCGAATGTTGCTTGTCTTCTACCCACTTATTTCTGCTTTTAAGTCGCTCATACCACTCTCAACCAGTCTTCAGAGTTACAGCATTGTCGTTATACACCATATCAACATGTCATGAGTTTCTTCTTTTTCCAGCTTTAAACAGAACTTAATGTTCACATGTTGTTCGAATTCCAGGATGCGCGACAAACACGGTAAGCACAACTTTAGCGCATCTGGGCGCTGACTGACAAGGCATAACGTGTACCAACTTGACGCTGCCTCTTTGAACGGATCAGACAATAGGACAAATTACATGAAATGATTGTAGCGTCATCACTTGCTGCTAAAAACGTTCATTCAACGTATATTTTGATGACACCTTCTGTAGCACGCGAATTATCCATACAATATATGTTATGAAATCTTCACTCTTTTGCTCACCAGCCAGTGCCTACTGCACCCTCTTGATAATACTCAGATGAGTGATTCTTATCAGGAATCAGATGATCAAAGGGCTGAAGTATATGTGCACTTAGTTTCATGTATCATACATTAACTTGGAGCTTACGTAATGAGGGTCCCGGCGGAGGTTCGAGTCCTCCCTCGGGCATGGGTGTGTGTGTGTTCGTCCTTAGGATACTTTAGGTTAAATAGTGTGTAAGTTTAGGGACTGATGATCTTAGTAGTTAAGTCCCATTTCACACACTTTTTTTTTATATAATGAGTTTGTTTTAGTTGCTGAATTGGTAAGTGACTTGCTTATCATTTCTGTTTGTCAGGACATGTTACTAGTTTAACCGGGTTGCTTGCAGCTTAACTTTGGGCAAATAACGGCGGAGACTGGTGATAGCAGCAGAGGAAGAGGTACGCCGTACTGCTGCTATTACACGTGTGCGCAGTCTCCCACACGTGTCCCGCCGTCATCAGACAATATGAAGTGCACAGCGTCGTTGATGGACTTGGACAGCACGGAGGCACGCGCCTTGACGTGTGACCACAGACGCGGGGACAGGTTTTTGTGTCACGGGCAGAACAACATGGCGACCGTGACACGGCGTTATCTCGCAGGTCGTGGACCGCTCCGCTCCATCGGCAGCGTCCCGGACCATCGCCGCTATTGTTGGCGGCAGGAAAGATACGGGCGAGTCTGGAAAAGCCTTTGCGTTCTCCACCTCGTGCAGGAATTTTTTGCAGTACAAGCGAGTGCACAGAGAAGTCAAGAGCAACCACAAATTCATCTACATAGGCAAGTTGTTATTGGAGGCCTTAGCACTGATTATGTTATCAATTCAAAAATTCGCTTCACAAAACAACTGCAGTTTTAGTATCAACTACGACGGATTTCTGCTGTTCTGTGTATATGCTCAACATGACGCGTGTTTGTGATCATAGGTTTGTATCGACATCAAGAGTATAAATCTACGAAAACGGTCAATACGAATGGGCATAGGGGGTTAGAAGGGATATTCTGCTAAGAATACTGTGTGTCGAACAGCTTGGAATGCATCCAAGTGGTGTTATAACTGTTGTGTCTGCAGTTGAATGAGGCGGATACGACGTAGACCTTTATACTACAAACACAATGTCATCAGCTGTTCACTTTTATTTAAGGATGTCTACTATTATCCTGGCAGGGTGAGCTAAATAAAAGAAGTCTGTTACAATGTTAGGAGGAACCAAGCAAACTGTTGCTGTTTGTTTATACAAATAAGTCAATACAAGGGTCACTAAAAACTTAAGCATCAATGATTAATACAGAATAGAGAAGTGTGTCCTATGATCTGTCTGTTATTTTTAAGAAGAATTGCACTACGTAATTGTAATAAGAAACAATGTCCCTCACCTATGAAAATGGTTCAAAATGGATCAAATGGCTCTACGCACTATGGGACTTAACATCTGAGGTCATCAGTCCCCTAGAACCAGAACTACTTAAATCTAAGGACAACGCACACATCCATGGCCAAGGCAGGATTGGACCTGCGACCGCAGCATCAGAGCGGTTCCGGACTGAAGCGCCTAGAATCTCTTGGTCATAGCGGCCGGCTATAGATATGGCTGATAGCCTTGATTAATCTATTTTGAAATGACATCTGATCAATTAACTATTGTTGTTGTGGTCTTCAGTCCAGAGACTTTTTTGATGCAGCTCTCCATGCTACTCTATCCAGTGCAAACCTCTTCATCTCCGAATAACTACTGCAAGCTACATCCTTCTTAATCTGCCTACTGTATTCATCCCTTTGTCTAACTCTACGATTTTTACCGTCTACGCTTTCCTCATACACTAAATTGGTGATCCCTTGATGCCCCAGAACGTGCCCTAACAACCGATCCCTTCTTCTAGTCAAGTTGTGCCACAAATTCCTCTTCTCTCTAATTCTGTTCAGTACCTCTTCATTAGTTACGTGATCTACCCATCTATTCATCAGTATTCTTCTGTAGAACCGCATTTCGAAAGCTTATTTTCTCCTTGTCTAAACTATTTATCGTCCATGTTTCACTGCCATACATGACTACACTCCAAACAAATACTTTCAGAAAATACTTCCTGATACGTAATACTCCGCACATGAAACAAGTTTTGCATCACCCCGGTTCCCAGAACTCCTGAAGATAGACGTTGACTGCGGATGTTGTATGACAGACACAGTCCCTCTGACTGTTCAGAGATGTCACTAAACCCACCCAAAGATGTAAAGAACTATGCATGAGCTGCGCCTATGAGACGGAGGGTGTCCGACAGCCGACCACTTACAGTCATTACACCAGGAAGGAAGTACACGGCTCATTTGTCTGTAGTTCAACCATGCCTAGACGGTCAATACCGCGGTTCGATCACGTCCGCATTGTTACATTGTGCAAGGACGGGCTATCAATAAGAAAATTGCCCAGGCGTCTCGGAGTGAACCAAAGCGATGTTGTTCGGACATGGAGGAGATACAGAGAGACAGTAACTGTCAACGACATACTTCACTCAGTCCGCCTAGGGGCTACTATTGCAGTGGATGATCGCTGCCTACGGATTATGGCTTGGAGGAACCCTGACAACAGCGCCACCATGTTGAATAATGCTTTCCGTGCAGCCACAGGACGTAGTGTTACGACTCAAACTGGCTGCAAGACGATCAACTTCACTCCCGACGTCGATGGCGAGGTTCATCTTAGCAACCTCGACACCACGCAGCGCGGTACAGACGGGCCCAACAACTTGCCGAATGGACCGCTCAGGACTGGTATTACGTTCTTTTCACCGATGAGTGTCGCACATGCCTTCAACCAGACAATCGTCGTGTTTGTTCCCTGCTGTTTTGGGGTGGCATTATGTGGGGCAGACGTACGCCGCTGCTGATCATGGTTGGTGCCGTAACGGCTGTACCATACATGAATGCCATCCTCCGACCGATAGCGCAACTCTACCCGCTGTTTGCGGACGACATGACCCACCAACCATTCTGAGGGATCTACGACGAATCGCCGTTGAGGAGTGGGACAATCTGGACAAACAGTTCCACAACGAATGCAGCCACGCATCAATGTAAGAGGACGTGCTACTGGGTATTAGAGGTACTGGTGTGTACAGCAATCTGTGCCACCACATCCGAAGATCTGGCTGTATGATGGTGCAACATGCAATGTGTGGTTTTCATGAGCAATAAAAAGGGCAGAAATGATGTTTATATTGATCTCTATTCCAATTTTGTGTACAAGTCCCAGAACTCTCGAAACCAAGGTTATGCTAAACTTTTTTTGAAGTGTGTAATTCGGCTTTAACAAATTTCTTATTATCAGAAACGCTTTCCTTGCCACGGCCAGTCTTTATTTTAAATCCTCGGTACTTCGACAATCATCAATTATTTTTCTTCCCAAATAGCAAAATTCATCTACAACACAGAGTGTCTCATTTCCTGATCTGATTTCCTCAGCATCATCTGATTTAATTCGACTGTATTCCATTATCCTCGTTTTCCTTTTGTTGGTGTTCATCTTACATCCTCCTTCAAGATATTGTTCATTCCGTTCAGCTGCTCTTCCAGAACCTTTGCTGTCCCTGACAGAATTGCAGTGTCATTGGACAAACCTCAGAGTTTTCAGACCTCAGAGTTTTTATTTCTTCTCCATGGATTTTAATTCCTACTCCAAATTTTTCTTTTGTTTCCTTTACTGCTTGCTCAATATACAAATTGAATCACATTGGGGATATGCTACAACCCTGTCTCACTCCCTTCTCAACCACTGGTTTCTTTTCATGCCCCTCGACTCTTATAACTCCATCTGGTTTCTGTACGAATTGTAAATACCCCTTCGCTCACTGTAATTTACACCTGGCATCTTCAGAATTTGAAAGAGGGTATTCCAGTCGACATTGTCAAAAGCTTTCTTTAAGTCTACAAAAGCTAGAAACGTAGGTTTGCCTTTCCTTACTCTATCATCTAAGATAGGTCGTAGTGTCTGTATTGCCTCGGGTGTTCCAACATTTCTACGGAATCCAAACTGATGTTCTCTGAGGTCGGCTTCTACCAGTTTCTCCATTTGTTTGTAAAGAATTCTTGTTAGTATTTTGCAACCTTGATTTATTAAACTGATAGTTCGGTAATTTTCTCATCTGTAAACACCTGCTTCTTCTTGAAGTCTGAAGGTATTTCTCCTGTTTCATACATCTTGCTCACTAATGTTATCAGTAGTGCTAATCTAATGTTGTCTGCGTCCCGGGTCTTGTTCCGCATTAGGTCTTTCAACGCTCTGTCAATTTCTTCACGCATCAATTAACTACCAAAATGAAATTAAGCAGAATTCAATTATTATGAATTTTCTTTACAACGACCTACACACAAGGTAAAAGCTAAAGACAGGGAACCTATTCGTTCAGAAATAACAAGAAATATATGAAGTATATCTCGTTAGTCTAAGAGACCAGAGCAACTGCCCGTTCCTCCCCCTAACATCCTGAAGATTTTTCGGAAATGCCTTAACTCTTCCCACAGTTTTGGTGAATACCTTTGGCATCGGTACGTCTGCCGGAGGTGTACCTTCCTACTTAATCAGCAGGCTGTCAACTCTCTGATGGCTCCAGTATGTCGCCTGGGGATGTGCACAGCCATCAGTTCCTGAGCTGTCTTTTCGGGACTGGAGTTACCGCGTCTGCAAGAGGCGCGTTTCCACTGTCAGTCAGTGAAATTTCCTTCCCGATGCACACCGCCAAGAATGGCCAACAACGAACCACATCGCGCTCATAAAACGACTGCCTTGGGCAGCGCCTCCTGTGAATGCATTACACAAAGGTTCTACATTGTCTGAGGGGGGCCGGCCGCGGTGGTCTCGCGGTTCTAGGTGCTCAGTCCGGAACCGCGCGACTGCTACGGTCGCAGGTTCGAATCCTGCCTCGGGCATGGATGTGTGTGATGTCCTTAGGTTAGTTAGGTTTAAGTAGTTCTAAGTTCTAGGGGACTGATGACCACAGATGTTAAGTCCCATAGTGCTCAGAGCCATTTGAACCATTTTTGTCTGAGAGAGACAAGGAGGGCCGTCTTGTCAGAACTCGGCCACCCTAATACTCTCTATAAGAAGGATAAAATAGGGACCTGAAAAATTACAGACCAATGATCTTAACATCGGTTTGCTGCAAAATTCTGGAACATATTCTGAGTTAGAGTATAGTAAATTTTCTAAAGACCGAAGAACTTATGTCCACGAACAAGTTCGGTTTTAGAAAGCATCGCTCATGTGAAAATCAGGTTGCCCTTTTCTCACATGATATACTGCGATCCATTGATGAAGAGCAACAGGCGGATTCCATGTATCTAGATTTCCGAAAAGCATTTGACGCTGTACACGACTAGAGACTCCTAACGAAGGTACGAGCGTACAGAAGAGGTTAACAGATATATGAGTAGCTTGGAGACTTCTTAAGTAATGAAACCCAGTATGCTGTCCTCGACGGCGAGTCATCATCAGAGACAAGGGTATCGCCAGGAGTGACCCAGATAAGTGCGATAGGACCGCTATTATTCTCTACATACATAAATGATATGTTGGACAGGGTGGGCAGAAATTTGCGGTTGTTTGCTGACGATCTACATCTACATCTAAATTTATACTCCACAAGCCACCCAACGGTGTGTGGCGGAGGGCACTTTACGTGCCACTATCATTACCTCCCTTTCCTGTTCCAGTCGCGTATGTTTCGCGGGAAGAACGACTGCCGGAAAGCCTCAGTGCGAACTCGAATCTCTCTAATTTTACATTCGTGATCTCCTCGGGAGGTATAAGTAGGGGGAAACAATATATTCGATACCTCATCCAGAAACGCACCCTCTCGAAACCTGGATAGCAAGCTACACCGCGATGCAGAGCGCCTCTCTTGCAGAGTCTGCCACTTGAGTTTGCTAAACATCTCCGTAACGCTATCACGGGTACCAAATAACCCTGTGACGAAACGCGCCACTCTTCTTTGGATTTTCTCTATCTCTTCCGTCAACCCTATCTGGCACGGATCCCACACTGATGAGCAATACTCAAGTATAGGTCGAACGAGTGTTTTGTAAGCCAGCTCCTTTGTTGATGGACTACATTTTCTAAGGACTCTCCCAATGAATCTCCACCTGGTACCCGCCTTACCAACTATTAATTTTATATGATCATTCCACTTCAAATCGTTCCGTATGAATACTCCCAGATATTTTACAGAAGTAACTGCTACCAGCGTTTGTTCCACTAGCATATAATCATACAATAAAGGATCCTTCTTTCTATGTATTCGCTATACATTACATTTATCTATGTTAAGGGATAGTTGCCACTCCCTGCACCAAGTGCCTATCCGCTGCAGATCTTCCTGCATTTCGCTACAATTTTCTAATGCTGCATATTCTCTGTATACTACAGCATCATCCGCGAAAAGCCGCATGGAACTTCCGACACTATCTACTAGGTCATTTATATATATTTTGAAAAGCAATGGTCCCATAACACTCCCCTGTAGCACGCCAGAGGTTACTTTAATGTCTGTAGACGTCTCTCCATTGATAACTAACATGCTGTGTTCTGTTTGCTAAAAATTCTTCAATCCAGCCACACAGCTGGTCTGATATTCCGTAGGCTCTTACTTTGTTTATTAGGCGACAGTGCGGAACTGTATCGAATGCCTTCCGGAAGTCAAGGAAGATAGCATCTACCTGGGAGCCTGTATCTAATATTTTCTGGGTCTCATGAACAAATAATGCGAGTTGGGTCTCACACGATCGCTGTTTCCGGAATCCATGTTGATTCCTACAGAGTAGATTCTGGGTTTCCAAAAACGACATGATACGCGAGCTGCAGTGTAAGGTAGGGTAAGCGAGTGGCTGTAGGATACAAGATGACTTAAACGAAATTTCTACGTGGTGTGTTGAACGGTAGCTAGCTCTAAAGTGGAAAAAATGTTACCGCAAATGAGTCGTAAAAACAATCCACTAACATACGAATATGGCGTTAGTGGCGTGCTGCCCTACAGTCACGTCGTTTAAATATCTGGGCGTAACGTTACAAAGAGATATGACATACAACGAGGATGTAAAGACTGTGGTAGGGAAGGCGAATGGCTGAATTCGGTTTATTGGGAGAATTTTAGGGAAGTGTGATTCGTCTGTAAAGAGAACCGCATATAGGACTTGAGTGCAACCTACTCTGCTCGAGTATTTGGGATCCGCACCAGGTTGGGTTAGAGGGAGACATCGAAGCAATTCAGAGGCTGGCAACTACGAGGGCAGTTCAATAAGTAATGCAACACATTTTTTTTCTCCGCCAATTTTGGTTGAAAAAGCCGGAAATTTCTTGTGGAATATTTTCAAACATTCCCGCTTCGTCTCGTATAGTTTCATTGACTTCCGACAGGTGGCAGCGCTGTACGAAGCTGTTAAAATGGCGTCTGTAACGGATGTGCGTTGCAAACAACGGGCAGTGATCGAGTTTCTTTTGGCAGAAAACCAGGGCATCTCAGATATTCATAGGCGCTTGCAGAATGTCTACGGTGATCTGGCAGTGGACAAAAGCACGGTGAGTCGTTGGGCAAAGCGTGTGTCATCATCGCCGCAAGGTCAAGCAAGACTGTCTGATCTCCTGCGTGCGGGCCGGCCGTGCACAGCTGTGACTCCTGCAATGGCGGAGCCTGCGAACACACTCGTTCGAGATGATCGACGGATCACCATCAAACAACTCAGTGCTCAACTTGACATCTCTGTTGGTAGTGCTGTCACAATTGTTCACCAGTTGGGATATTCAAAGGTTTGTTCCCGCTGGGTCCCTCGTTGTCTAACCGAACACCATAAAGAGCAAAGGAGAACCATCTGTGCGGAATTGCTTGCTCGTCATGTGGCTGAGGGTGACAATTTCTTGTCAAAGATTGTTACAGGCGATGAAACATGGGTTCATCATTTCGAACCTGAAACAAAACAGCAATCAATGGAGTGGCGTCACACCCACTCCCTTACCAAGAAAAAGTTTAAAGCCATACCCTCAGCCGGTAAAGTCATGGTTACAGTCTTCTGGGACGCTGAAGGGGTTATTCTGTTCGATGTCCTTCCCCATGTTCAAACGATCAACTCTGAAGTGTATTGTGCTACTCTTCAGAAATTGAAGAAACGACTTCAGCGTGTTCGTAGGCACAAAAATCTGAACGAACTTCTCCTTCTTCATGACAACGCAAGACCTCACACAAGCCTTTGCACCCGAGAGGAGCTCACAAAACTTCAGTGGACTGTTCTTCCTCATGCAACCTACAGCCCCGATCTCGCACCGTCGGATTTCCATATGTCTGGCCCAATGAAGGACGCAATCCGTGGGAGGCACTACGCGGATGATGAAGAAGTTATTGATGCAGTACGACGTTGGCTCCGACATCGACCAGTGGAATGGTACCGTGTAGGCATACAGGCCCTCATTTCAAGGTGGCGTAAGGCCGTAGCATTGAATGGAGATTACGTTGAAAAATAGTGTTGTGTAGCTAAAAGATTGGGGAATAACCTGGTGTATTTCAATGCTGCATAAAACAACCCCTGTTTCAGAAAAAAAATGTGTTGCATTACTTATTGAACTGCCCTCGTAGAACTGTTCCAGTACACTTAGAAGGAGAGACAGCATTGGTCGTATTTTTTTGTTTTATTAACCGCAAAATCGATTTTCGGTCACTTAGTGACCATCCTAGTGCTGTAATATACAATTTAAATTGGTATGCACACCTACCAATTTAAATTGTATATTACAGCTCTGAGGATGGTCACTAAGTGACCGAAAATCGATTTTGCGGTTAATAAAACAAAAAAATACGACCAATGCTGTCTCTCCTTCTAAGTATATCCATTCTCTGGTCGTGGTGCGCAGGACACTCCATGGAGTCGCCAATCAATACTGTTCCAGTAGTTTCGAACAACATGTGTTACGGAGGTGCTTCGGGAACCAAAATGGGAATTCCTGCAGGGGGGCGCCGTTCTCTTCGAGAAACGCTATCGAGAAAATTTAGAGAACTGCATTTGAAGGTGACTGCAGAACGATCCTACTGCCGCCAACATACATTTCACGTAACGGCAGCGAATATTAGATACGATAAATTAGGGCTTTTACGGAGGCATAAAAGCAGTCGCCTTTCGCTCGCTCTGTCTGCATGTGGAAAAGGAAAGCGAAATACTGGTACAGAGAACTAGTACAGCGTTTGGTGGTTTCCTGAGTATGTATGTAGATGTAGACCTGTTAAGAGGAGTAACAAATTCCCTGCCTACATTCTACTACAAAGAGGTCGCTACGAGGGAAACTGCAGTTGTTTCTGTTATGTTCATACAGAAATTACAGGTGGAGATCAATCTTAGCTTACTTCTAATCAGAGCAGACGGACGTCTCGGTCAAAATGCAGGTAGTGAGACACATGCAAGCATTTTATTATGTTTCATTACCTACCCCTTTGTCGTTTGTTGTCACACTGAATTTTCAGATTAGTTGGATCAGGAATGAAGTGAGGAGCGCAGACGCAGACTATCATTTATCAAACATGCAAACCTAAAGACAGGAATGGAACATTTCTTTCCGAGAGGTTTGTTGTTTTTAAAAACATTTACCAAGTGGCAGGAGACAATAGTCAGTTTAGAAAAACAAAAGGATGTGAATCTTTCTCATTATATACAGTAGTTACCTGTACGTGTGGTGTGGCCAAGCTGCCAAAGACAAATTCTTAACCTCCTCTGTTGTATTTATAATTTTTCATCCTACTGAGTACCGTCTTTGGTTCACTGACTAATCGCTTATGGTAACTGATGTTTATGGTCAGACAACAATGGCAACCTAACAAGATTCGTCGTGTCTTTAGTGTGTTTACTTACAAAGAGGCGCCGGAGAAGACAAAAAAATGGTTGAAGTGGCCCTGAGCACTTTGGGACTTTACATCTGAGGTCATCAGTACCCTAGAACTTAGAACTACTGACACCTAACTAACTTAAGAACATCACACACATCCTTGCCCGAGGCGACCGGAGCAATCGCGCGGTTCCAGACTGAAGCGCCTAGAACCGCTCGGCCACTCCGGCCGGCGGAGGATACATTTCACAGGGTTGAGGGTGTGACAGTTAGCTATGACTTTTGGGTGGCGAGATGACAGCGTTCTGTGCAATCGGCGTAGACACCAACAATACCGCGATAATAGTTAAGAATTTCAAATAGTTCGTAAGTTGTGAGTTAACTGTCTTCGAGACTTTCTAAGGATCCGGAGACAATTTCAATTCTTTGTACAGTTCCTTTTTTCTCTTTTCTGCTCTCTAGCATTCAAATGGCTTTGAGCACTATGGGACTTAACTACTGTGGTCAGCAGTCCCCTAGAACTTAGAACTACTTAAACCTAACTAACCTAAGGACATCACACACGTCCATGCCCGAGGCAGGATTCGAACCTGCGACCGTAGCGGTTACGCGGTTCCAGACTGAAGCGCCTAGAACTGCTCGGCCACACCGGCTGGCTCTCCAGCATTCCATCATAATTTTATACTGTTTCTTTTTCCTCTCTATGCTCACTGTTTTGCTTAATCTGTTGCCATCCATTCTGTCACTTACCAGTTCTTTCACCTCTGGCAGTGTTTGTTGTTGTAAGAGTGTCGAATTTTACCATGGCTTGTAGTGTACGTTAAATTGAAGATCTCTCTATTATCTGGTGCCTAAATGAGTTGATAAGCCGGAAGAAAAAGGCCCGCCATCTTCAAGAGGACCAGAAAGCATTGAGGAGTTAAAATCAACCATTCGGATGTTGAGAGCTTTTTTATACTTCTATACAAAGAATATGCCTCATCTTTCTCGTTATTTTATGTGTCCGAAGATCTGATTCACTTGTATTTCTTCATTATTTATCAATTTTCAGAAAACTATCGCTTATAATGGGCAATGTAAACGTCCAGTCACATTAATGCAACCACTGCCTATATTTGACATGAACGCACAATAATCATTCACAACGGCAGCTGACAGCACTATCAGTGGAGGCTGTATAAAATGTGTCTCGGGGATCCGTGTAGTCGTTGTCGTAATGTAGAAACGCAACAATTTATCTGACATCCAAAATGGCACGATCGTTTGCTTTCGGGCCAAGTGTGGAAACACTTCCGGATTAAAGTATGCCGTTCATGGCATAACGGTGTTGGTCGGTGATTCCTGATTAATGCCTGGTCGTGCTTGTATTATCGTGACACCGTAATGAGCTTTAAACAGTAATCCTCAGGAGAAGTAATGGTCGTGGTGCTGTTCCATCGGGGCTGTCCCACGCCTCTCATTTGACAGCGCCCTTATATAAGCTAAAGACGGACTCCAAGCCCCTCAAGGGCGTCTTCTGCAGAATATTTCCTTTGCAGAACCCCACAGCCAAAGTACTGCTGCACACCAAACGATCACTGGCTATCCGCACATAGCCGTGTCGATCCACTCGCGGCCTGATTCTCAGAGCACAATGGTGGACGGTCGTATCCTCTCTCTTGCGCAGTCGCGTCTGGCGTTTAGTTTTTTCCGACCACCTTACCGCCCTCACGCAGTGAGCGAGGAAATTCGCATCAAGTCCTAAGCAACCGTCTTCGGTGGTAAAAGATCGATTCTAGCTGTCAACGGCTCAATTTCTTAGCGGCTTTTTTAGGATTATTTTAAGGCGCTACGTAATTATAAATTTGCAGTATCTCTTGACGGAACAGCCACAAACTGACGATCGATCAGAAATGAGGCGAAGTAGACGACCAGTGCATGAGCATTATGGACGAACCAGTAGCTGCGCTTCCACAGCAGTACCCCGGGACCTGCGCAGCAGCGTCAACTTGACACACTGGGACCCGCAGCTGATGAGCAGGACGCAGCCTGGTGCAGTATATTGCCTGGGATGGGATGGCTGGTGACAGAAGGCGACGATTTTGATGTAAGACGAAGACCAACAAACCAATGATTTTTATTCTGGTTTGTCTTATGAAAGCTGCAATTATCTTTGTAGACGTCTTACTGTTTGAACCTCATGCACTAAGTTTTACTACCTGATGATGAGAGCGTTGTCTCTGAAACACATTGTGTATAGGACAGAAATAGAACTGAATACTACCATACCTTATGTGTTAAAACATAACAACCGTTATCTCATTTTTAAGTGGATAGTGTTGAAAAAAGCATTTCTAGTTACATTTTGAAAAGGGCTAGTACTGTATTACAATTTGTTCTGCAATTAGTGACACTCAAGTAATACATACACGATATTGCAAACACATTAATGCTTACCTGTCCAAGACTATTAAAATCACTTTTCCTGAGTAATACCTTAAACAATATTGCACTGAGAATGATGATTAATACTGCATAACAAGATTGGCCCAGTAAAACTTAAGGTTCGCATTGGCTTGTTAAACAATTATGAAAAAACACTGTGACAGATCGACTATTGGCGAAGAAAATTGTATCGGGTCCCTTCAGTGGCACTGATTACGTTTTGATTTTGAGACTGAATGACTTTAGTAAATGCTGGTATGTCAAATAAGCTCGTTAAATAAACAAGAAAGCTAATTCTAACTACTACTAGCCTTGGCCTGCGGTTTGGCCAACGCATAGAGATAATTTCAAATATTTCAGGCATTTTTGCACACATGTTTGATCAGTATTGAACTTACCCCCTTCTAACAGCAGTTCATCGTAGATAGTTGGGGCAGCTTAAGGTACCTAGTGATGGTAAGTAGCACATTCACATAATTACAGTTTGATATCAAAGATATACGTTGATGTCAAACTGTTGTAGAGTTATGGAACACATATTATGCTCAAGACTTATGACGTTTTTGAAGAACGAAAAATCTCTTCTATAAAAATCAACATGGATTCCGCAAATAGAGACATTACGAAATTCATCACGCCCTGTTCCTCTATGTGATCCACAGCGCTGTAGACAACGGCGGTCAGCATGACGCCCTGTTACCTGACTCCAGCAAGGCGTTTCACACCGTCCCGCACTGCTGTTCAGCTAAAAAAAAAAAAAATCAGAGCTTACCGAATATCGGACTATATTTGTGACTGGATTCAAGCCATCCTTGAGATAGGATTTAACACGTCGCTCATAACGGAACAAAATTGATAGCTGTAATCTCCGGGCTACCCCAACGAAGTGTGATAGGACCGTTACTTTTTACGGTATATATAAATGATCCAGTAGAAGGCGTAGGAAGTCTTTAAGACTGTTCGCAAACGATGCAGTTGTTTATAAGAGAGTAGCAACGTCAGAAGGCAGTGTCGACTTGCAGAGTGACCTGCAGAGGATTGGTTAGTGGTGCAAGCTCTGGCGGATGACCCTCAACGTAGCGTATTCCCCGTAGAAAGGAAAGAAATCCGTGATTGCACAGCTACACCATTCGTGAAAAATTGCTGGAAACAGTATCTACCGTAAAAGATCTAGGACTTATTAGCCAGAGCGACGTTAAGTGGAGTGACCACATAAAGCAAACAGTAGGAAAAGCAAATGCCAAGCTGAAACTCATCACTCTTAAGAAAATGTAATACAGCCGTAAGAAGTGGCATACAAGTTCGACCGGTTCTTCAGTATTGTTCATCTATCTGGGGTCCTTACCGGGTAGGACTGATGGAAGAGACAGAGAAAATTCAACGAAGATCGATAGACTTCGCCACCTGATCGTTTAGTCGGCGCGAGAGCGTTGTGGAGATGCTCAACAAACTCCGGTGGCAGACATTACAAGACAGCTGTTGAGCTTCACAGAGAGGTTTGCTATAGAACTTTCGAGAAAGCACGTTCTGGGAAGAGTCGGACAACACATTACTTCCTCCCACACACATCTCGCGAAACGACCATGACGAGAAAATTAGAGAACTTAGAGACAATACAGGGGCTTACCTACAATCATTTTTCCCATACGCTATTCGCGTATGGAACTCAGAGTGGCAGATCACTTACTCATACGATGAGTACCCTCTGCCGTACACCCTTATGTGGTTTGCGGAATATGATGTAGATACAGAGAGGTATCTGTAGCAAATTTCACCCTGCTGTTTTATTTGAATCCTGAAGAAGCTTGTAATTATTCGTGGGCAAGGTGCACGAAAAAAAAAAAAAACTGTGGAAAGTGGTTTAACTATTTAGGCGTCAAAATGGAACAAATGAAGTTTAGATGTCACCTTCTCATCTCCAACCGCACTTCAAAGGAGTAGGGTCACCTTATCCTCACAGTACTTTTAGGCAAATAGCGAATTGTGTACTCACCAAATTTGGTTGACATTGCTCTAGGCGTTCTAAGTTACACTTTCATGTTACAGCTTTTCACCCTCATTCTGAGCTATAGTGGTGCTAGGAATGTGTTACTGTCAAAATATATTTTTCCAGACAAAAAGTGATACGTGTGTCAAGGCTGGTAGAAATTGCGTCATGTGTTATAGACAATGCTGATACATCACTTCTTGTAGCGCTCACTGGCCATGCTACTCTCCTTCTGCATCCTCCACTCCCCTGCGATAATCCGTCAAATTTTTGAATACTGCCTGTAAGGCAGGGAGCAATAGAGGGCCATGTGTGAAAGAACAGCAGACGTTACTGAAGTGGCATGTTACATCCTGCAACAGTAGATATAACTAGATGCAACTTGACGGCAAATGATGATACCTTCAGAACGTATATGCTTTTCGTTTGACCTCTTGTGGGAATCAGGTGAGACTACGAGCAATGGGGATACTAGACAGGGGGGACTACTTATGTAGTGTGCAACATATGGGAATTTAGGATGGACTGAAATCGGGGTGGTATAGCTGAAATGGTTAAGGCGACCACTCGCAATAAACGGGAAATTCTGGTTACAGTAATTGTCGAGCACAAATTTTCACTTGTCGCAATGAGATCCATTTCAGTGCCTGAAATTCCTCTTTCGTCACTTCTACTGTTTTTGTGCCCTGATTCGGTTCATTTGATCAATGTCGATTCTCCTGTTGGTGACTATTACGAAGAACTTGATAACTGGGTAAATAACGACGTAACAACCATTACGTCTGTTTCTCCATGGGCGGTTGTCCACTTTAGGAGGATGGTTATCATTTTGTCAGTTATCAACAATGTTGCACGAACGCAACACTTGGTAGTCACAGTGCGTGTTTGAAGAATGGCGCTCATGTTGGCAGCGATAGTGAAATATGTTGTAGCTTTCTAGGCCACGGTTGTGCGATCCATTACTGTTATCAGAATTATTCTTGTATGTGTACTTGCATTCCCTGAGCTATGCGCATCCACCTGAATTACATCAATATTGTCAATGATAGACAAAGAGTAATCTGGTGTGTTAAAAAAATTTACTCTAACACGCTTGGGCAGTTTACTCTCACCCCAGTATTTTGTTTTATTGAAGTACTTTTCGAAATACTTCCTGATACTATCAAGTCTCACCCTGTATGTTTCAGGATTGAAAACTCTTTTTTTTAAACATTGCTGGATCTCATAACCAATGCTAGTTCAGAGAAGTTCGTTCGAATTCATTGTAAGTATGACACAGTTCCACATTTTATGTGTCTCATAATGCCACTTTTCCTTGGATATTTCCGCTGACGAAACGGATGGCACTGTTGTTCATTCCACGGTGCTGGTAGTATGTCATGAAAAGCTCTTGTGAATACAACGGTATGAATTGATAATTTTTCAGGTAGATGAACATTTAATTGTCTACTCCACGGAACATTCTTCTCCAGTAACGTATTGACAGGTACAGGCTGTAGACTGAGACCATATACTATATTACTCGTGCGGGCAGACACATTTTCTGTCTACTCGATCGGTCTAGTGCTATTATTGTGCATCTCGGGCCGTTGTTCACGCTGCTCACATTAATCAATGACAAATCAAGTGATTGGAATTTATCGTTGAGTTTATCGCCATTTTGCTTAACTTCTTTTACTACTGAGGTGTGGCACGTCTTTATTTATGCCTTTACCCATTTCTGGACGCCTGATAATATATGCTCTATTAGCATGGTAAGGTCCTCGTCATCATACTTAAAAACTTGGATATTGTTGTTCTACATCTCACCAATATACCTATCTGTGTCTTCTTGTACTATGAAAAGGTATTTTAATACATATAACTAAGGCTGAACACGTAGACATGAGAGACAGATAACATTAACTCACTGTGTGCTGCCGACGGGGAAAATTAGATGAATATCGAAAATAGTTGAAATAAAAAACTGGGTCTGTATCTCTCTATATGCGGCATATTAATTATTACCTTTGGCCCTACTAGGTATAGTTCCTTCATATGTGCCAGGTGCAGAGGATACCACATAATGTCCCCAGGCCATTGTACTTATCAGGAAGTATATGTATCATTTGTCATCCTGAGTTTAAGTTATTTAATATTCGAAACAACTTGGTACTTCGAATGAATGACAAACTGCTCAGTGGCTTTTACTTCAGGCTGCAGGACGCTGCAGGACGCCCATTTGCAGACCACCGGTTTACACTTTTTGCTCTGTGCTTTACGCTGCAGACTCGGTCTTGGGGGCGTACATTTTGTGATAGGATCCTTATTCAGTTACTCTTCCATCAAACCAACCATATTTTGATTCACCAGCGGAATACTGTATTGGGTATTCGCTGGGAAATCTAAAGTGTCGAGCATCTTACGCACATCACTGCTGATGCCATGATACATACTGGGACCGTTTGTGTCACACTGTTTTACACAGTTTGGCGGTAATTTGTTCAGTATAGAAATCGAAAAGGAGCGTTTTCGAAATATCTAAAATTACAACTGCAAATGCGATTGGTTTATCAAAGGACTACATTTAGTCTGATAAGGTCAATGGTGACAAGATTTTCATTAAAAAAGATACAAATTTAAAAATTAGGTTTAGCAATTTATGCATCTGCCCCCATTATGTCCATCCATGATCCTGCTAATCTAATGTCTCCCACCCACCCCTCACTTTTTGCACATTTTGGATGGTTTTGTCGAATACAGAATTGTTGATCAGTTTCGAGGAATTTTTCTGAAACGCATTGCGTGCATTAATCTCAGTACATGGCTTCATCCAAGGAAACGTTAAGATTCGATGAATGTTTTTTCATTGTTTTATATTTTTGTAACAATGATATACGTAATCTGACACCATTTTTACGCCAGAAATAATGAGTGTCTTGGACTTTCAATTAAATAACAACTTCAACTTTCAAATGGAGATTACATAACTTTTTACTGTGCATTTGGTACACCATTTTAACACTACGCTCTGATTGGTTGCAAAGAGGAGTGGGAGATTGTGTAGAGCATAACTGGTTTGCTTCCATCGTCTTGGATTTTTTACACTGTGTTTTGAATGAATAGAGATAGGGGTGGGTTGTTCTTGTTGTCATCTTCAGCCCAGAGATTGGTTTGATGCAGCTCTCCATGCTACTCTATCCTGTGCAAGCTTCTTTATTTCCCAGTACCTACTGCAGCCTACATCCTTCTGAATCTATTTAGTGTATTCATCTCTTGGTCTCCCTCTACGATTTTTACCCTCGACGCTGCCCTCCAATAGTAAATTGGTGGGTTAAGGTAAGCAATTTTTAAATTTCCCACTAACACAATTGGTATATTTTCTAATACTATACTCTGATTGGTTGGACAGTGGAGAGGGAGAGGATATAAAGCACACAATTGGTCTATTTTGGTCATTTTGAATTTTTAATGCTGCTCTATGGTTGGCTCGACATAAGGACATAAAAACATGGTTTTTAAGTTTCCACTAATAAAACTGAACTATTTCCACCATATAGAATTTCTTATGCTGCATTGACTAGATGGAGATAAGGAGTAGTATGCTGTGATTGGTTGGAGGTAGACGGATGGGAGAACATTACTATTAACTTCCCATTAACACAACTGGAATTTTTCCATCATCTTGGATTTTTAATAATGCTTCATAATTCATTGGAGATAAGGAATGGGGAGGGGAGAGGGAACGTGGCTTCCCCCAATACATATGGTGACATAACTGACAACAGTGATGACGTCACTAATAAGGATGATGACGCAGTTGTGTCAATAGCCTCGATTTGCCAGAGTCATCAACGTAACTCATCATCATCAGGATTTCCTTCCAGCGAGCCAGGTAGCTTTTCCCTCTCCACTACAACCCATGTTACTCTCCTCCTCTTGAGATCTTCCTTAGCCTGGTCTGTCCATCTCTTTCTAGGCCGCAACCAGGTAACTAAAGTAGATAAATGACTACGTACTAGAATGTCTATCAACTCTTTACCACATAATTCCAGTTTCTGCCCCTGAGTGGCACTACAGTTGCGATGCTGCAGTTGCTTTTGGCGGGAAATTAAAAAATCCAGGATGGAGGACGGCGGGAAATTAAAAAAAAGACGAGAAATTCGGAATAGGCCGCTTGTCTTGCATATAGAATGGCGGGAAATATAAAAAAAAATCGTAGGAAATCAAAAAATCAAAGACGGATGATGCTGGGAAATTAAAAAAGATGGCTGAAAATTAAAAAAGTAAGCTAGCATTGGTGGGCAAATTTTAAAAAAATGACGGAAAATTAAAAAGTCCAGCTAGTTCAGTTGTGCTTCATGTTCAAACACTCCTCTCTGCTCTTCCCAACCAATTGCAGTGAAGTATTAAGACGAGGTATCCAACGAGGATAAAATAAATTTAAAAAATCAAACTAGACATGTTGTGCATCATACATCTCTTCTGCCTCACCCCTTATCACCAGCCAATCACAGCCCAGTATTAAAAAACCCAAGATATTGGGATTAAACCCTCCTCCCCTTCCCTCTCTCAAAGTGGAGTCCTAAAAGTTCACGATTTGGGAAATAACCCAATTGTGTTAGGGGAAAGTTTAAAACTCTTTCTCTTTCCACCAAGTGAGATCGAAATGCGTAAAAATGGTGTCAAGTTGTACCATTTCTGATGTGCACATCAGGTCAGGCCCTTTCCCCTCCCACTCCACCTTATCTCTAGTTAATTATGAAGTGCATGATGATGGAAACAGACCACTCAGTTTAAAGTCAAACTTATTCATTACGTCCGCGAAAGTCGCATACCTCTTACTTAATATCAAAGTGATAATATCACTTAATATTAAATTAATAATATCAATATTAAAGTGATTAACTTCTTGTGGTCAGAGACCACAGTCATGTAGAATTATGTTGACAGTCAATGGCGAATATGATGTCCTTTAAAACAAATATTAAAGTGAAGCTGATATCAAAGTATTCTTCATTATTTACACATAGATAACTCTGACATAATATTAAAATGACACCAAGGTCAAAGATATGCATTGTATACGTACAAAACAGGTGTGATCACCCTGTATTTCTTATGTCAAGAGCACTGTGTTGCATTATTTTCCTGCACAAACTCAACTATTGTCTGATATTAAAATGGCTCCAAGCCCAGAGATATGTATTATATACGCACACACACATATCTCCATATTTAATACGACAAATGCAAATATTTCTCCATTAGATCGAAACTCACATGTGTGTTTGTGAACATCTTTCCACCTAAGTCTCCTTATTGAATGTCATCTTTCATAAGTTATTGTGAAAAAGTACAAATACTCCAGCGAAATGCATACAGTACACATATTATGGAGCGTCAGTGCACGTGTTCAGTTGCTGGTACGACGCAGAGAGAGAAAGAAAGAGACAGAGGAGGATGGCGATGAGGGAGAGAGGAAAGAGAGAGAGAGAGGGAGAGAGAGAGAGAGAGAGAGAGAGAGAGAGATAGGGATGGAGGTCCAGTGCAGAGAGAGAGGAGGGGCGGGGGATATCTCTGCATGTCTCAGCTATCCTGATAAGACTCAGTCCAGCTGAGTGGCATAGATATTCGCTAACGCTGTGTGGAAACAAACTGCATAGTGAGTAGGAAGGAAAACTCCAACACAAAAAATACTCTACGAATGAAATTCATTATAAATAACTTTTTAACATATAAATATTTTGCAGTATATGAGCAATTGCAATGGATGACTGAATATTGATTAAAAAGTGTGTGATTTATATTACTTGCAACTTTACATTCTATACTTTGTACGTAAAATGCGTATTTCAATCATTATAATGAGAAAATGAGTTTCAACGAACTGCCTTTCGTGAATTATGTTGGTATGGATTACGGTTTGGAAACAGTTGATGGTTGCTGTCGTGGTACAGACCCTGATTCGTATTCTGATCAGATATGTTAACACAGATCATTCAATGTCGCTTATTACACACACACTCTAGCTATGACCAGGGATATTTCTAGATGAAATTCTATGTAGGTACCTACGGCATGGTATCACTGAGTATATATATATATATATATATATATATATATATATATATATATATATATATATATATATATATGGAATCTCCGAGACTGTGAATACCTTTTTATTACAAAATAAAATGATGAAAATAAGCCCCGAAGAAGAATCAGCGTTTTGCTCACCAAAAGTCTCTCATGATTGCACGAAACACTTTTCGGAAAACAATGTAAAGCTCCGGGATCATAGTCATTTCATAGGTGCACACCGAGGTGCAGTACATCTCGGCTGCAGTGTGAATTACAGGCATCACTATACTGCGACCGTCGTGTGTCACAACCAGAGCAATTAAACGGGCATTTCTCGATCACGAATCTATATGAGCAAAAGACAACAAATGACGATGAAGACATTACATTAAATCCAGGTCGGATTTCTACTCTACCATCGAATATGGAAAAACATAAATGTTTCACAAATAGTGTCTCAGTAATGTATCAGAAGAAGAGATGCAACAAAAACTTAGGATTTATTGATTCACTACGTTTTCTGACGTGTTCACTCGAAAAGTGTGAATCCTATCTGAAACCAGAGGAACTCAGAATAACGAGGATATATTTTCCCAAGGAGTATGAGTTTAGTTAAGCAAAAGGAAATTTCCCATATGTATATGTGACCAATTAATAGTTCTGCTGGAAGATCGCCTGTCGTCAGCCGAAAAGTTTGAGAGTTCTGACAGGCGAAACGATACCGAATTCGAAAGATCTTGCAGTGTATGCAACGCGTTAAACTGAAAATTACTTGAGCAATACTCTGATTTATGTTTAAAAATTGACGTGTTCGAACTATTTCACGGTCTTTGTCTTAAGACATGTGAATTAGATCCAGCAAATTAGTATCTCACCTGGTATGGCGTTTGATGCTCAGTACGAAATTACAAAACATGAGTTGCAGCTAATAAGCGATATCAATTTATTGAATGAGACATCAGAGGCAGAATTGTGTATTGTCCTTGCAGACATGCAGCTACGAAAAACATATTTATGTCCGATTATGATGAAGACATTAATGAATATCCTGATGTGAACAACTAGTATACCTATGCAATGTTGCAACATCTTCCCATATCTAATTCTGAATGGGTTCCTTCGGAAAGGGTCAAAATTTTTGATGTTTAAAATGTTCCGGATGATTCGAATACAGAATACGTACCGAAAGCACTAGTAGATCTTGAACACCCCAAAATTATTCACGATTTACTTTCAGATTACCCCCATGTCCGGAAAAAATGGCACCACCATCAGATAACAATAAACCAACGGAACTGTTTACGACCTTGAATGGTACGAAAAATTACATGACTCATGACAGAAATCTGAAACAATGTTTGAGAAATAAATTGGTTTAAAAAAAGATACGGTGAATCTTCTTGTTTACGCAAGTTCCCTGGTGAAGTCATATAGCAAGATTAACGCACAAAACCACATGAATGCACGGAATGAGTTTGCGAAAAATTTCTTGAAACTTTCAACAATGCTCTATTCAGCAAAACCATGCAAAATGTGCAAAAGGTGCAGGACTTTGGATTAGCAACATCATGAGTGAGTCTATTCCGGGGAATGCATCAATTGCAAAACCTAATTTTCAATGGAGTGTCATTTTTTAACGAAAAGTTGTCGCTAACGAACTTAGCAGACTAAGTGTAGTCTTTGATAAACTAATCGTAATTGGAATGGTAATTTTAGATATTTCGAAAACACTCCATTGTAATGTCCATTACAGATATATAGTGAACAAATTCCCACCAGTTTGTGTAAAACTGTACTTCACAAACACTAATAGGCTCATAAACCGCATCCAAACCCACAAAAAAACGTGTGAGGACATCAGGAGCGATGTACATAAGGGATACCATAGTTTAGGTTTCATAGAGAACAACCGATGTAATACAATAAAAAGTGGTTGGTTCGTGGGAACGGCTGAGTGGGGAGCCTGTCACAGAATGTGTGGGCCTGCACGCAAAAATGTACGTCTTTTAACGGAGTCTGGGCACAGAGTCCGCAGAGCAAAATTCGTAAAACACTCCTCTGTAAATAGGTTCACCATTGACGATTACAAGCAGTGCTCGTGGATTCTGAAGTGAAAACCACTGGGCAGCTAGTCATTCCCCAGAAGCAGCATTGCTTTTCTACTGTTGAACAATTTATACTCTCTTTATTAGCTAATGGTGACATACGGTATACATTTTCCGATGAGGTAAATGCACTGGCTGGGAGACAGTGCCTCTTCAAAAATGATCATGATGATTGTAAATATTGCAAATGCTTGATTAACGTAATTAATGTAAATACTAGAAAAAATGATGATTGTATAATATAATGTAAATGCCTGATTGATTTCTACTGTAATAATGTAAATACTTGAAAGAATGATGATTGTGTATAAATGCATATATCTGATTGGTTTCAATTTTAAACATAAAAATACTTAAAAATGTAATGCGAATACTATAAAAATATTAATAATGTAAATATTTAAAAAACAATTTGTTTTATAGTACAGTTTTCACGTAGTGTTTTCTTTGTGTTTCAGTCTTACTTGCTCTTCCACAAAATGTTAGCGAGACTCTATCTGTGTCCGTGTTGTATCTAGTCATGATAGCTGCGACGTGTGGAGATATAACTTTTTCTGCAATCGGGCTTTTTTTGGCTCACAGCAACAAGAGTTCCCTGTACTGACATGTGTACAGCTATTCTATGCACGTTTGTGACGAAAAAGCTTCAGAGTTCGGAGTATTTATAGATTTTTTTTCTGAACATGACGCCAAAAGAATTGGAACTTTTTTTTTAATATTGTGTGAGATAGACTCAAATATATGTTTTAAGGGTCACAATAGTTGATGAATGAAATACGGAGATGTGTTTATGAGATCATATTTGTGCATATGGGTGAGAGAGGGAGAATGACTGCTTTGTGTGAGAGAGATCACAAGTTCGTGAGGAGCACATAATTTGACATATAAATACAAAGAGATAAAATGTTTGACAGGATTACACGTTTTGACATGTGTGTGTTTGTGGAGGAGAAAGAGAGAGTGGGAGGGAGAGAGAGGGAGAGAGAGAGAGAGAGACAGAGAAGAATGGTTATTAGATATCACAGTATTTGATGTATTAAATATAGTGATACGTGTGTGTACATATATGATGCATATCTTTGACCTTGGAGTGATTTTAATGTTAAGCTCAAGGTATGTATGTGTAGGTAAATAACTCTGACATTGACATAGCTTTAATGTTACAGCACAGATTTGTGAATGTGAGTTAAATAAAATAACATGACACCATTTTTATGTCAGAAAATAATATCTTTGACTTTCAAGAAAATAAGAAATATATTCGACTTTGAAATGGGGGTTACATAATTGTTTACTACATATATGGTGCACCATTGTAATACTATGCTCTGATCTGCTGAAAGAGGATGGGGAGGAGGGTGGCAAGCACACTCTGTTTGGTTCTATCATCTTGGATTTTTAATACCGAGCTATGACTGGTTGAAGATTGGGGCAGGGGGAGGAGGAAAGGGTTTTTAATTTTCAGTTAACACAATTGGGCTATTTTCTAACACTACACTCTGGTTGAAAAGAGGAGAAGGAGAGGGTATATAGCACACAATTGGTCTTCTTCCGTCATCTTGCATTTGTGATATTGAACTATGATTGGGCGGAGATAAGGAAGAGGGTATGGTTATTAATTTTCCACAAACATAACTGCGCTATTTCTGCCATCTTGAATTTTTTATACAGTGCTGTGATTGCCTGGATGTAACAAGTAGTGCCCTGTGATTGGTTGGAGATTGGGAGGGGGGCGGGGGTTGGTGGGGAGGGTGTGATTTTTAATTTTCCACTAACACGATTTGTTGATTTTCCTCATGATGAGAAATTAGGAACGATCTTGGCAATAGAAAGATTTTTCCACATAAAACTAATGGACTATTTCCCCCATCTTGGATTTTTAATGCTGTGTTATGATTGGCTGTAGGTAGGAGAGGGGAAGGGAAGTCATAAGGGAGGGTGTGATATCCCTGTGATAAGGGTGATGACATCACTGATTAAAGTAAATGACGAAACAGATAAGATTGATGACATCACTAGGTTAATGACTTCAGTGTGCCAGAGTTGCCAATCTAAACAAGGTGAATCAAAGAGCACATACCTATGCTACTGACGTTGTATCCCCACTGACCTGCATGCATGCACTGATCCAGTTGGGAGGGTAACATAAGCTGTTGTATCCTCTCCCAAGGCAGCTTGACCACAAAGGTTGTAACTGTTCCTTTTATGTCCCAATACTGGTACTGGGATGGTACCGGCAACCAAGCTGGTCCTAAACGTGTTCTGTTGGGAACAGATCTGAGGACCTTGCTGGATGCAGTAGAGCCTCAACATCACGCAGATAATTCATAGAAACATGTACCACGTATGAACGAGCATTGTCCTGTTGAAAAATTGAACCACAATACTATCCCACGAGAGGTAACACATGAGGTCGCAGGATGTTCGTGTGTACAGTCGTATCGTCAGAGTTCCCTTAATAGCTACCAGTAATGACCAGACGTCATACCTGATGACTCCCCACACCATGACGCCAGGAGTACCACCGCCGCACCCCTGAAAAATATTGAAAGAATGAGACCTCTCCCCAGGTCTCCGCCATATTGGTTATATCATTGTGGGTGGTTATCCATGGTAGAGCAGAACTGCGATTCATCACTGAAGACAATGCGACGTCCTACATCAGCAGCCCTAGCTTTCCAGTCGTGGCACTGCTCCAAACGCAGCTGTTCATGCTAACGGCATAAGCGAAGGGCGGTAATTACCTATCCGGCTACTGCTAGCGTCAAAGCAATGGTTTGGGATGACACAGAGTTGTAGGGTTGTCATTACTAGTTCTTGGAAGGCAGGCACAGATGTGACTGGGTTATGGCGTGCTTGGTGCACAATAGAGGAATTGTTCCTTGTGGTTGTCAGATATGGTTGACCATAACGAATATGCCTGCCTTCACATTCCCACGCAGCTCAGTATGGGGCCACTGTTAGCATCCGAATGCCCCGTAAATCTGGGAATTGTGCGATTCGACCAGTCACCAATAAGGAGACCCTTAGTGAGGGTCTTTCAAAACCCTTGTCTGTTTCTGAGAATGCTGGCTACCACGAATAAGCGGCGTCTCCTGTCAATCGCTGTAATCACTCAACACATGGCGTTATTCACGCCCCTTATAAACAGTACTAAGTCTTGTAGCAACACTAAACAAGAACAACACTAATGTACTCTGATGGCAGTCAGTTCTACCTGTCGCAGAAAATTGCAGGTCTACTAATTTACGTACCCGCCGAGTATAAAGTTACATCGACATCCAACCAGGTAATCCGGGAGCGTCACTTTCTTTGTCCGGCGATGTACTTCAGTTTCTGTCTCGAGATGATTGTATTACCTGTTAGATTCTTCACGTCACTGAATAAATGGTCCACAACTTTTATGCCTAAATACTTCGCCCCTTTCTATGCCACCCTAAGGTTGACCGTTGGGTACCGCCAGTCAGTTCTTCTAGTATTTCAGTCGATTGAAAGTATATTTATCGTTAATTTTACAAGGAAATGTCGCAGAGCTTAATCAGACTTTCTTTACCTTCATTACTTTCTCAACCTCAAAGGCTGATTTTTACACACCAAAGAAATTCGATCCTCTTATTTTCAAGTCTTTCTCAAATGTATCTGTTTAATGGCTTTTACAAAGATTAGTAGGTGTATTACAACTGCCCATCTATTCTTTTGCAGAAACGCAGGGACACGACGAAATTGTAAACAACGGTAGTGGTATGCAAGGCGTCCGCCTACCTGGGGCCGTGGGAGAGCAGAGGTTGTCACTGCGTGGGAGCGCTTAAGCTAGTCCATTGTAGCCGTGACACAAGGTCACGAGCCTGTAACAGTCTGCACACGTGACAGCCTCCTGACACTGCAGTCCCTTAAGCCCAGTGCCGTTTTAGGGCCCAAGCAACACAAGTGGCCGTTTCCGGAGCCAAGCGGAGTGGGGCGTCAGAGGCGCCGAAACGCTGCTTTTTTTATTTTCTCAAATGATTCATTTTATTTTGTCAAATTATACAGGTGAAAGTATACCGTAACAGGAGCAACGACGCTCCGGTAAATATAAGAATGCAAATGAGTCATTTGCGAAATGATAGCGAATGTGTGGTTATGAGCCGCTACTGAGTTCAGTATTAGGTGCTCTCCTGGTTCGTATAAATGTATCTGAAATTTCCTGCGAACTCGTTTGCATTAAAGGAGATGTTCGATATGTCATGCTCGCATTTGGATGCAGTACTCCCCTCGTCTCAGCAACAAGTTACAAATTCTTTAAAACACCCTCGTATCATTTCGTAAATCTTGAGAACACTGTATGTTTCGCTGCTCCTGTTCTAGAACTACAGGAACGGAAGTACACTTCACTTCTAAGAGTCATGCTATCAAAACTCGGGCCACAGACAGGGATTCGTGTGACATTACTCTGAATGTCATGTACGAAAATTACTTCGAGCAGATAGTTAGAGAACCAACTCGTGAAGGTAACGTCTTACACCACCTTAGAAAGGTAGGGAGGCAGTTTTGCTTAGCAAGACTGACAGGATACAAATTGCAGAGTATCTGAATAGTCAGCATCAAATATTCAGTGATGAGGTAGACGGTGTGGAGCGCAAATGGAAAAAAAAATCGAATGTATTGTTCGACATGCCTTAGATAAGTATGTTCCGAGCGAGATCTTAAGATACACTGTTGTTTGATGCTGTGCTAGAAAACTGTTACGTTAAAAAAGAGAGTTTCACTACAGATTCAAGAGAAATCAAAACCTAGCTAGCAAACAAAGTTGAACCAAGCGAAAATGAGGGTAAGAAGAGCAATTAGAGAAGCCTTGTCAAGTGACCTAAGTAAAAATCCCAAGACGTTTTGGCTTTACGTAAAATCAGTAATAGTTAGAAATCCTCTATTCATTCACTAACTGACAATACTGGCACCAAAACAGAAGATAACAGAGAAAAGGCCGAAATACTCAATTCGGTCTCCCTAAATTGTTCCACCGTGGAACACTGTAACACGGTCCCTCCTTTCAATCATCGTACAAACGTCAAAATGGTAGATATTTAGATGACCGGTCGCGAAATAGAAAAGCGATTACAATTGCTTAGTAGTGGAAAGGCATCAGTACCAGATGAGATACCTAAAAGATTCTACAAAGATTATGCGAAAGAAGTTGCTCCCCATCTAGCAGCAGTTTATCCTAAATCGCTTGAGCAATGAAGGATAATTAATGACTGGCAAAAAGCGAAGGTCATTCTCCTTTTCAAGAAGGGCCTTAGGACAGATACACATATTTATAGGGCTATATCGTTGCCGTCAGTCTGTTGTAGAATCACGGAACAAGTTTTATGCTAAAGAATTATGGCGTTTTCGGAGAACGAAAATCTCCTCTATAAAGTCAACAACGATTCCGCAAACAGAGAACTTCGAATCTCTCCCTGTCTCCATGAGACCAATAGCGCTATAGACAACGATGTCCAGGTTGGGGCCTGCCGTGTTTATTGACTTCAGGACGGTATATGATACCGTCCCACACTGCCAGTTACTGAAAAAAATGTGACCTTACCGAGTATCGGACTAGATTTGCGACTGGATTCAGGACTTACTTGCAGATTGAACTCAACGCGACACCCTTAACGGAACAAGATCCACAGATGCAAACTAAATTCTGGAGTACCTCATGGAAGTGTGAGAAGACCGTTAATTTTTACATACGGACAAATGATGTAGAAGAAGGTGTCGGAAGACCCTTTGTTCAAAGATGAAGAGGTTATAAGAAACGCCAGGAGGCAATATCGGTTTCCAGAATCATCTGCAAGCAGTGCGGGATTAGCCGAGCGGTCTGAGCGCTGCAGTCATGGGCTTTGCGGCTGGTCCCGGCGGAGGTTAGAGTCCTCCCTCGGGCATGGGTGTGTGTGTTTGTCCTTAGGATAATTTAGGTTAAGTAGTGTGTAAGCTTAGGGACTGATGACCTTAGCAGTTAAGTCCCATAAGATTTCACACACATTTGAACAATGATCTGCAGAGGACTGATGAACGGTGCAGGTTCTGGCAGTTCAACCTGAACGTGAATAAACGTAACATATTACGCTTACATAGGAAAACAGTTCCACTAATGTACAACTACACTATAGACGACAAACTACTGGAAATAGAATCTGCCATAAAGTAACTAGAAGTAACTAACCAGAGCGGCTTGAAGTGGAATGACTACATAAAACAGTACGAAAAGCAGATGACAGACTGAGATTCACGGGAAGAAATTTAAGGAAATGTAGCCCACCCACAAGGGAAGTGGCCGACAGGGCGCTTATTCGACCGATTCTTGAGTATTTTTCACCAATATGGGATTCTTACCAGGTGGAACTGATACAAGAAATAGAGAAGTTCCAACAAAGAGCGGCGTTTTTCGTCACGGAATCGTTTAGTTGGCTCGAGAGCATTACGGAGATGCTCAAAAAATTCCAGTGGCAGACGCTAAAAAGGCGTTGTGCATCACGGTAAGGTTTACTGTCGAAATTTCGAGATAACGCTTTCGGGGGGAAAGCTTTACAGTATATTACTTCGTCCCTCATACATCTCGTGAAATACAACTTTGAGCTAATGCAGAGGCTTACCGACAATCATACTTCTCATGCGCCGTTCAAGAGAGGAGCAGGATAGAGGGTGTCCAGTTACTGGTACCAGAAGAACCCACCGCCACATTCCGTTAGGTGGCATCCGGAGTGTGATGTAGATGAGGCGACCCTAGACAGAAACATCCACGAGACTGTGTTCAGGTGACTTTGTATCCAAGATGCAGGCCCTGTCTGCCATATCTACACTCCTGGAAATTGAAATAAGAACACCGTGAATTCATTGTCCCAGGAAGGGGAAACTTTATTGACACATTCCTGGGGTCAGATACATCACATGATCACACTGACAGAACCACAGGCACATAGACACAGGCAACAGAGCATGCACAATGTCGGCACTAGTACAGTGTATATCCACCTTTCGCAGCAATGCAGGCTGCTATTCTCCCATGGAGACGATCGTAGAGATGCTGGATGTAGTCCTGTGGAACGGCTTGCCATGCCATTTCCACCTGGCGCCTCAGTTGGACCAGCGTTCGTGCTGGACGTGCAGACCGCGTGAGACGACGCTTCATCCAGTCCCAAACATGCTCGATGGGGGACAGATCCGGAGATCTTGCTGGCCAGGGTAGTTGACTTACACCTTCTAGAGCACGTTGGGTGGCACGGGATACATGCGGACGTGCATTGTCCTGTTGGAACAGCAAGTTCCCTTGCCGGTCTAGGAATGGTAGAACGATGGGTTCGATGACGGTTTGGATGTACCGTGCACTATTCAGTGTCCCCTCGACGATCACCAATGGTGTACGGCCAGTGTAGGAGATCGCTCCTCACACCATGATGCCGGGTGTTGGCCCTGTGTGCCTCGGTCGTATGCAGTCCTGATTGTGGCGCTCACCTGCACGGCGCCAAACACGCATACGACCATCATTGGCACCAAGGCAGAAGCGACTCTCATCGCTGAAGACGACACGTCTCCATTCGTCCCTCCATTCACGCCTGTCGCGACACCACTGGAGGCGGGCTGCACGATGTTGGGGCGTGAGCGGAAGACGGCCTAATGGTGTGCGGAACCATAGCCCAGCTTCATGGAGACGGTTGCGAATGGTCCTCGCCGGTACCCCAGGAGCAACAGTGTCCCTAATTTGCTGGGAAGTGGCGGTGCGGTTCCCTACGGCACTGCGTAGGATCCTACAGTCTTGGCGTGCATCCGTGCGTCGCTGCGGTCCGGTCCCAGGTCGACGGGCACGTGCACCTTCCGCCGACCACTGGCGACAACATCGATGTACTGTGGAGACCTCACGCCCCACGTGTTGAGCAATTCGGCGGTACGTCCACCCGGCCTCCCGCATGCCCACTATACGCCCTCGCTCAAAGTCCGTCAACTGTACATACGGTTCACGTCCACGCTGTCGCGGCATGCTTCCAGTGTTAAAGACTGCGATGGAGCTCCGTATGACACGGTAAACTGGCTGACACTGACGGCGGCGGTACACAAATGCTGCGCAGCTAGCGTCATTCGACGGCCAACACCGCGGTTCCTGGTGTGTCCGCTGTGCCGTGCGTGTGATCATTGCTTGTACAGCCCTCTCGCAGTGTCCGGAGCAAGTATGGTGGGTCTGACACACCGGTGTCAATGTGTTCTTTTTTCCATTTCCAGGAGTGTATCTTGCAACATACTGGCGCCCTAGATGGCATCTTGCAGCAGCAGCAAAATCTAACTGTGCCGCATCCTGAATGTACCACATTCCCCAACGTTGTGCAAAGTATGATACTGCAAGGATGAAATTTCAGCCCAGTTCAATCGAAAAGTTAATGTGTCACATATATTCATACCAGCCAGGACAATATATGATACTGAAATGAGTAATGTCTCATAAACACGCTTTCGTAGTCCGAAACGGCTCGCCTGCGGACACATGTTTACTTGAACGTTTCTGCTCCTATTATAGCAGTCTTTTACACATGTCAGTTTTCCCTAGTAAGAGGGCTTGCTAAAAAGATAAGCCTCATAATTCTTTATTCTGTTCTCAATAGCGGTTGCGGGATTACATGTCATACATATAACTCGGTCTACTTTTCGGCTCCGCTGACGTAAATTGCAGCTCTCTGCCGCTATAGGGCTCCGAATTGTAGAGTATATCATGACAATAGCTACGTTGGTGCGTGAGACACTTTGTGCTGCAACTGAGTTTCTGCGTGTGAAAAACGAGATTCCCATTGAAATTCCTGGAAGAATAAAAGCTGTGTAGGATAATGTGCAGTAAATTGCGATGCTGGGGTGTGCGCGCTAGTAATGGTGGAAACTGGGATGCTAACCTCAACGTGTTGACAGAGCTCGGAGTGGGCGGCTGTGTTTGGCAACCGACGAGACTCATCGGAATCGGGTTGTTGAAATCATAATCGTCAGATAACACAGGCACAATTATTCAAAAACAGTCTTAATCGCATTTATTATTATTACACCGCCAACCGGTTTCAACCCGACGTAGGGTTATCTTCTGGGCGTTTACACTGTGAAATTACAGATATCCGCCAGAAATACTCCATTATACAACAGCTAAAATTACGTAAATTTGAAATATGTTACCCATTTCCTGCCGTTATGTAGACAGGAGTGACCCCACCAGCAGTCGACCAATGGGTAACATATTTTAAATTTACGGCACCCCGTTCCGTCGCAGACTTCGAGAGTATGAGTAACAGGAAGCCGATACTTAGTCTACTTTATGCGAGTACTAATAGTGTATGGAAGTACTTGCATGTAACTAGACACGGAAGCGCATTAATCACATCAAGCCATCTCATTACGAGAAGTTTAGTTCCTTTCCTTTTTAAAATACAGAATTATAATGATCTGAAAGTGAATGTACTGATCATTTTGGATTCCTGCCGCCGACCATCGCAACTTCTGTGCATTTTGTTGGTGTCGGTGCGGACTCCCAGAGTAGCCAACACAACGCACCGTACAGTTCCGGCTTGGCTTGATTTTCTCCTGCTTCCAAAACTTAGAGGATACCTTCGAGAACTTCACTCTGATGGTGATGAAGTGGTGCAAGGAGAGACGAGGTTATGGCTCCGTCAACAAGTCACATTCTACAGCGTCGGTATCAACACATTAATCTCCCTTTGGCAGAATTGTTTTTGTTCTCGCCAGGGTGACTTTGTTGGGATATAAACATGTAGACATGAAGAATAAAGATGCAGAACATCAATAACGTTTGTTTTATTTACAAAGCTTTAATAGTTTAAAGTCACGGATGCAAAATACTAACGCGAATTTTTTACAGAAGAATGGAAAAACTGGTACAAGCCGACCTCGGGGAAGATCAGTTTGGATTCCGTAGAAAAAGGCAAACCTACGTCTCGAGCATTTGTAAACTTAGAGAAAGCTTTTTACAATGTTGACTGGAATACTCTCTTTCAAATTCTAAAGGTGGCAGGGGTAAAATACAGGGAGTGAAAGGCTATTTACAATTTGTACAGAAACCAGATGGCAGTTATAATAGTCGAGTGACATGAAAGGGAAGCAGTGGTTTGGAAGGGAGTGAGACAGGGTTGTAGCCTCTCCCCGAAGTTATTCAATCTGTATACTGAGCAAGCAGTGAAGGAAACAAAAGAAAAATTCGGAGAAGGTATTAAAATCCATGGAGAAGAAATAAAAACTTTGAGGTTCTCCGATGACATTGTAATTCTGTCAGAGACAGCAAAGGACTTAGAAGAGCAGTTGAACGGAATGGAGAGAATAGAAGCTTTCGAAATGTGGTGCTACAGAAGAATGCTGACGATTAGATGGGTAGATCATTTAACTAATGAGGGGGTATTGAATAGGATTGGGGAGAAGAGAAGTTTGTGGCACAACTTGACCAGAAGAAGAGACCGGTTGGGAGGACATGTTCTGAGGCATCAAGGGATCACCAATTTGGTATTGGAGGGCAGCGTGCAGGGTAAAAATCCTACAGGTAGACCAAGAGATGAATACACTAAACACATACAGAAGGATGTAGGTTGCAGTAGGTACTGGCAGATGAAGAAGCTTGCACAGGATAGAGTAGCATGGAGAGCTGCATCAAACCAGTCTCAAGACTGAAGACCACAACAACAACAACAACAACAACAACAATAGTTTTCACATTAAAAATTCAGCATGCCCTCGTAGTTGTACGGTACTCAACATCTGAGGTCATCAGTCCCCTAGAACTGAAAATTACTTAAACCTAACTATCCTAAGGACACCACACACATCCATGCCCGAGGCAGGATTCGAACCTGCTACTGTAGCGGTCGCGCGGTTCCAGACTGAAGCGCCTAGAACCGCTCGGCCACAACGGCAGGCCATACAGGAAGGTCAGAAACAGCCTGAAGAGCTTGCAAATGTCTTGCAGAATTGCTTCTGTTGAGAAATAGGTGCTAAGAATAAAATTGGATACGTTCCGCCATTTCCGAGATAATTAGCATTGAAGATACGTAATGACGTTGCTGCGCGCAGGTTCAAACGGCCCACCCGATACAATTACTGTCAGGTGTTCTCTTTGCGTAGTTGATAGCGCACAATACTGTTCAGCCTTTGGCTCTTGTTCGATCCTTGTTTTGTATCGTATCGTATGTTGACCGGGAGCCTAAAAACGACGGAGAGGCTCCGTCCTCGCTGCAGTCGCAGTGGTCCACAACCCCACGACGACTACCGCAGTCCACTTCACCCCTCCGCCACCCCACTCCGACCCACTCTCTCAGGGCTATTGTGCGGTTCGGTCCCCGGTGAACTCCCCCCCCCCCCCCCCCCCCCCCCCGGAAATGAACGTCATGTCTCACAGACGAGTGTAACCCCTGTTTGCATGGCAGAGTAATGGTGGTGTACGCGTACGTGGAGAACTTGTTTGTGCAGCAATCGCCGACATAGTGTAGCTCAGGCGGGGTTCGATCCTAACTACCAACCCATGTTCAATTTTTGTATTGACTCTGGAGGAGCACTTGAATTTTCCGCGCAACGATCTGATTGGCTAAGTTCAACGCAAATTAACTCGGAAACAACTGCGCCACGTATTAAATTTTTTAACAATTATTTCTCAGCGCAACCTAACCTGGGACACCCTTAGGAGCTTTTTGGACACTTACTGACCACCCCGTATAAAAACAAAGTTTTATTATAATATTTATCGCTAAATAAATGATATATGTCGTGTGTCTCTCAGTCCGATGCAAATGGCTCTGAGCACTATGGGACTTAACATCTTAGGTCATCAGTCCCCTAGAACTTAGAACTACTTAAACCTAACTAACCTAAAGACATCACACACATCCATGCCCGAGGCAGGATTCGAACCTGCGACCGTAGCAGTCCCGCGGTTCCGGACTGTAGCGCCCAGAACCGCACGGCCACCGCGGCCGGCTCTGATGCAAATATTTTGATCAGACGCCATTCCACCGACGGGTTTGTCAGTTTAAACTGGCGCTATCACTAGTAATTGAACCCTGCTCTACTAGCTGAAAAGCTGTACTACCTAAAAAGCGCGAACGTTACCTGTCAGCTGCGGAGAGGGATGAATGTATGGTAATATTAGTAAAATGAGTTAAAGCCCAAGTAAGACAATGTCTGAAGTAGGGAGGGAGAGGGGGTGAACAAATGATAGGTGAGGGAGCAATTGATATGTTGCTTGCATGGACAATATGTTCTCGATACGACATTGCTTAAGCGCCTTTCAGGCCTCTTTTACACTGAAGAGCCAAAGAAACTGGTACACCCGCCTATATTCGTGTAGGGGCTCTGCGAGCACGCAGAAATGCCGCAACACCACGTGGCATGGACCCGACTGATGTCAGAATTAGTGCTGGAGGTGATTAACACCATGAATCCTACAGGGCTGTCCATAAATCCACTTGAGCACGAGCGGTGGAGATGTTCTGAACAGCACGTTGGAAGGCATCCCAGATATACTCAATAACGTTCATGTCTGGGGAGTTTGATGAGCAGCGGAAGTCTTTAAACTCAGAAGACTGTTCCTGGAGCCACTCTGCAACAATTCTAGACATGTGGGGTGTCGTATTGCCCTACTTGAATTGCCCAAGTCCGTCGGAATGCGCAATGGACCGGAATGGGTGCAGGTGATCAGACAGAATGCTTACGTACGTTGTCACCTGTCAGAGTAGTATCTAGACATACAGTATCAGGGCCGGCCGATGTGGCCGAGCGGCTCTAGGCGCTTCAGTCTGTAACCGCGCGACCGCTACGGTCGCAGGTTCGAATCCTGCCTCGGGCATGGATGTGTGTGATGTCCTTAGGTTAGTTAGGTTTAAGTAGTTCTAGGTTCTAGGGGACTGATGACCTCAGATGTTAAGTCCCATAGTGCTCAGAGCCATTTGAATCATTTGAACAGTATCAGGGGTCCCATATCACTCAAACGTCCCCACACCATACAGAGCCTCTACCAACTTGAACAGTCCCCTGCTGACATGCGGAGTCCATGGATTCATGAAGTTGTCTCCATACCCGTACACCTCCATCCGCTGGATACAATTTGAAACGAGACTCGACCGATCAGGCAATATGTTTCTAGTCATCAACAGTCCAATGTCGGTGTTGACCGGCCCAGGTGAGGCGTAAAGCTTTGTGTCGTACAGTCATCAACGGTACACGAAAGTGCCCTCGGCTCCGAAAGCCCATATCGATGATGTATCGTTGGATGGTTCGCACGCTGACATTTGTTGATGGAATAGCATTAAAATCTGCAGCAAGTTGTGGGAAGTGCTGCACTTCTATCACTCTGAACGATTCTCTTCAGTCCTCATTGGTCCCATTCTTGCAGGATCTTTTCCCGGCCGCACCGATGTCGAAGATTTAATGTTTTACCGAATTCCTGGTATTCACTGTACACTTGTGAAATGGTCTTACAGGAAAATTCCCCACTTCATTGCTACCACGAAGATGCTGTGTCCCCATTGCTCGTGCGTCGACTATAACACCAAGTTCAAACTCACTTAAATCTTGATAACCTGCCACTGTATTAGCAGTAACCAATCTAATAACTGTTGTCTTATACAGGCGTTGCCAACTGCAGTGCCGCATTCTGCCTGTTTACATATCTCTGTATTTGAATGCGCTTATCTATACCAGTTTCTTTGGCGCTTCAGTGTACAAGAGCACCTTCCTTGTTTCAGTCGACTGTTCGTGACAAGTGAGGTTGCAACAGAGCTCCAGGCCAATTACTCCTGTACTGAGTATCGCCTGTGACGAGTGGTCTTTTTCGTTTACATGGTGGTATCGAAATTGTACCATCTTGTGAAAACTGTCTGCTATGTAGTATGGCGCTGGAACGGTGAAAGTGAGCTATGAAGGACCATCCAGTTTCCAAAAAGTCGAAATATAGAAACAGAATTCAGGAACTATGACTGACATTAAAGTCCGTTAATGGCCGAAGCAAAATTTATAATGGTTGTTCTTGACTATGGTCGTGTGGTAAATTCTCCACGCTGCTGAGAGCTGAAAGAATAGGAAAGGTGTCATCTAAACGTTTCAAAACGTCAACATTCATTTGCTTCGTAAAATATATACATATAAACACATCAAACAATATTTGGAACAATATTTAGAAGTGGTTTTTTACTTTATTCTTTGTATCTTATTTTCTTTCCAAGTGTAACTAACGTCGAAAATTATATTGTAGCGTTCAAAAAATATGACTATCTACTGCTGAAACAATTTTAATTCACTGAAGCGCCAAAGAAATTGGTACACACTTGCGTATTCAAATACAGAGATGTGTAAACAGGTGAATACGGCGCTGCGGACGGCAACGCCTATATAAAACAACAAGTGTCTGGCACAGTTGTTAGATCGGTTACTGCTGCTACAATGGCAGGTTATCAACATTTAAGCGAGTTTGAACGTGGTGTTACAGTCGGCGCACGAGCGATGCGACACAGCATCTCCGAGGTAGCGATGAAGAGTGGGTTTTTCCGTATGATCATTTCACGAGTGTACCATGAATATCAGGAATTCGGTAAAGCATCGCTGCGTCCGGAAAAGGATCTACAAGAATGGGAGCAACGGCGACTGAAGAGAATCGTTCAACGTGACAGAAGTGCAACCCTTCCGCAAATCGCTGCAGATTTCAATGCTGGGCCATCAACAAGTGTCAGCGTGTGAACCATTCAACGAAACATCATCGATATGGGCTTTCGGAACCAAAGGCCCACTCGTGTACCCTTCATGAGTGTACGACACATAGCTTTACGCTTCGCCTGAGCACGTCAGCACCGACATGGGACTGTTGATAACGTGGTGTACGGTTTATGGAGACAACCTCATGAATCCATGGACCTTGCATGTCAGCAAGGGACTGTTCACGCTGGTGCAGGCGCTGCAATCGTATGGGGCGTGTGCAGATGGAGTGATATGGGACCCCTGTTATGTGCAGGTACAACTCTGACAGGTGACACGTACGTAAGCATCCTGTCTGATCATTTGCATCCATTCATGTGCATTGTGCATTCCGATGAACTTCGGAAATTTCAGCAGGACAATGTCACACTCCGCACGTCCAGAACTGCTACAGAGTGGCTGCCAGGACACTCTTCTGAATTTAAACACTTTCGCTGGCCACCAAACTCCCCAGACATGAACATTATTGAGCATATCTGGGTTTCCTTGCAACATGCTGTTCAGAAGAGATTTCCACCCCCTGGTACTCTTACGGATTTATGCACAGCTCTGCAAGATTCATGGAGTTAATCCGTTCAGACAGTAGTAGAGTCCACGTGGGTCTTCAGTGTAGTAGAAACGATTGTCACCCTAAGCTTAGAGCTGACTCACGTTAAGTTCACTCATTGAATCACAACCCCCTCAGAGACTACAGCAGATATATGAATCTGGCACACCGCCAGCCAATTATCCAGAAGTTGCACCACCATTGGCCGATGACAGGCCGAACCGCCATGTTCAGTGTTGAAATGTGCCGGGTCAGATTGGGCAGCAAGCACTAAGTTCCTTTCACCCTTTAGTCGTGCCACCACCTGGCAGTGACAGCTCCGTAAAAAGAGAAGTGGCAACATACTGCCAATTTTGCTCACTAACAGGAAGTGCAGAATAGTTATTCTGGCTACTGCCATTAATATGCTGTTTGTGATGGCGCTGCAACCACAGGCCAATATGGTCTAAGTTAAAATAGCGTGGGAAATGTGAAAATTGATCAAAATTTAAAACGACCCATAGCCAACACGTACATTCCGCAAGGGGGTAAAAAGATAGGGAGGTGCACACTTGTCCTCCTGATGGAGGAAAGAACTTGTGCAGTGCCTCAGAAGACTAAAAAATAAGATCTTATATTTATAAAGTTCGCCACAAAAAGTTTGTGTGTGGGATGGATGGAAACTGACTCCCGCAGTGACCTAGCCACAGCCACAACCCGTCACACACGTCAAGTTATACGCACCAGACATGTAGCGACAACCTATGAGAGCTAAACACGTTTATATGATGTAACAGTGACAGTGACAAAAATATGGCAAACACATCTGGCTGGAATGAACGATACTTTTCACGAGAGTAGTGGTTGAAAGTCTACTTCATCCAGTCAACACAGGAAAGTTAGGGGAAATAATTCGTGTAGTCGCCAATTTTTGTACGTTGATAGGATCGAGTGTCACAAACAACATACTAAAAATCTCCATCTGTTAGGCGCTAGTGTTGGGATGGCAAAGGAAGAGGGTTGTTTAAACGCCACTTTGTTACGTTTTTCTTGAATAACTCCAAAAATCTGGCTTTTAGCGAAAATATTTCCCAGTACAAAATTGAATTACATTAAATTTCTTACAAAAATGATTCGACTCAGTTTTACCTGGGGCATATAGCTTCTAAGTTGGAAGGGATGGAAAATGAAGTGGGTAAATAACAAGTACTAAAAGTGTGTAACACATCTAAGTGCAGTAGAGCTATTAAGGGATAAATTGTATTCTGGGGTGTAACAGAGTGGAAGGGGTGGTGAACTGCCACGGAGGTATGTCGCTGGAATGTGGTCAAGCAGTTCCCTTCATCATAGATCTGCAAACTAATGAGACAGCTGGTGATTTCCCACTCTATCTACCCTGCTATGTCACAAGAAGAAACTAAAGAGTGTTGCACAAGCGTCTGCAATGCGCCTTTATAAATCAGTGGTGATGCGGTGTGTGGACACGCCAAGTGTGTGTATGTGTGTGTGTGTGTGTGTGTGTGTGTGTTTGTGTTTTTCCTCAAAGTGTGTCAGGCGTACATGACACACATATATGGGTTACTAATAATAGTAATGCATGTGACAGAATTTATGTACATAGCTACAGGGGAAATTGATTCTAACACTCTTTTTTCAGGTTACAGACAGACACACCTCTCCAGCATTTCTTGTCCAATTCTCTTATCTGAGAAGACAGAATTAATTCTCTGAGCTTGTATTTATACAGTGGAGTTATTTTCAGCTAGTCAAATGAGTGCTGTTGTTAAGTGAGTTTTTATGTAAGAAAGTTCAACAGCTGGAGCTATCAACTGTCTACTGCACTGGAGACCCTGTCAGAAATGTAACATGCTTGCTGTCAATATGTATTAGACACTGCCGATTTCATTTACTCCGCTACCACTGACTGGAATACTTTTCACAGCATGAGTGGTATCAAGCGCATTAGTGCAACCTCAACTCATCCAACATCTGAAGAGGCTCAGAGACTCAAATTTTCTCCCTCTGCAACAGACGTAGGTCACCTAGGAAATTCAGATATTTCAACGTAAGTCAAGGAAAGCATTACAGCAGATTAATGATCTAGACTGGAATGTAGTCAGTCTCATTCCATCAGACATATTCACACCCACCTTGGAAAATGTACTGTGGACGGCGGAAAGAAGCTCCACTAAAGTAAAGTAGTATGGCACGAGTAGCAGAGAGGCCCGAAGGGCAGGTTCAGTCCTCTAATTAGTAAAGTTTTCTCTGTCCTCAACACCCACAGGCACCTTTCCTTAGTGAAGTATGAGAGCCGTGTGTGTAAGTGTACCTGTTAATTGTAGACTAGTATAGTGGTGTGTGGGATTTCTGAGCACCATAACAACCGTAGCGCACCAACCAAATTTGGTAATAAATGCACGAAGTTGGAAGTGAATTGCAGAAGTGCCAGACGCAGGATAGTGCAGGTGTTTTGCTTTACAAAATATAATACAGCGTTAACAATGGTGTGAGGCGAGACAGGCTGGCAGGATGTGGAAACAATTGGAACAGCAATACCCAAGTGGTAGATGCCATAAACCTTTCTACACTGTCTGCCACCGAAATGTTTGGTATACATTCCACAAGGCATAGCAACACCCAAATAAGCACAGCTTGGAAACTTATAAATACCTAGCCACTTATACTAAAGTCACAGACGCCCTTTGTGGCCGAGCGGTTCTAGGCGCTTTAGTCCGGAACCGCGCTGCTGCTACGGTCGCCGGTTCGAATCCTGCCTCGGGCATGGATGTATATGCTGTCCTTAGGTTAGTTAGTTTTAAGTAGTTCTAAGTCTAGGGGACTGATGACCTCGGATGTTAAGTCCCACAGTGCTCAGAGCCATTTGAGCTAAAGGCACATCAGTTAGTATCACAGTTCGATGACCACAGGACTGTGTCACTTGGCTGTCGTTTGGAATGGTTTGTGGACCACAGTTTGACTCTGCATTAGGACAGTACGCCCTGAGATTGGGGGACCTGAGGCAGCCGCCGCCACAACGCACCAGCACTGGCTCCAGAAAGCAGCTCGCCAGAAATCGACTCGGAGGCAGTGGGTCGCTGCCGTTACATCACCAACCTGCCATCCACTGGACAGTGTAGGGTGCACGAGCAGTCACAGCTAGCCGAGGTCGTCCAGAGGTGGAGTCACCGCTGACACAAGCAGTTACGTCATAGGCCACAGTCCGGCCGACGCTGCGCCTTGTCAGCGTTGTGGGGCGACAAGAAGCGGGAGGCTGCTGAGTGCCGCCGCCAGCTGCTACTTCCTGTCTTGACCTGCGGTGGGGGCCGCAATAATGTACACTCCTGGAAATTGAAATAAGAACACCGTGAATTCATTGTCCCAGGAAGGGGAAACTTTATTGACACATTCCTGGGGTCAGATACATCACATGATCACACTGACAGAACCACAGGCACATAGACACAGGCAACAGAGCATGCACAATGTCGGCACTAGTACAGTGTATATCCACCTTTCGCAGCAATGCAGGCTGCTATTCTCCCATGGAGACAATCGTAGAGATGCTGGATGTAGTCCTGTGGAACGGCTTGCCATGCCATTTCCACCTGGCGCCTCAGTTGGACCAGCGTTCGTGCTGGACGTGCAGACCGCGTGAGACGACGCTTCATCCAGTCCCAAACATGCTCAATGGGGGACAGATCCGGAGATCTTGCTGGCCAGGGTAGTTGACTTACACCTTCTAGAGCACGTTGGGTGGCACTGGATACATGCGGACGTGCATTGTCCTGTTGGAACAGCAAGTTCCCTTGCCGGTCTAGGAATGGTAGAACGATGGGTTCGATGACGGTTTGGATGTACCGTGCACTATTCAGTGTCCCCTCGACGATCACCAGTGGTGTACGGCCAGTGTAGGAGATCGCTCCCCACACCATGATGCCGGGTGTTGGCCCTGTGTGCCTCGGACGTATGCAGTCCTGATTGTGGTGCTCACCTGCACGGCGGCAAACACGCATACGACCATCATTGGCACCAAGGCAGAAGCGACTCTCATCGCTGAAGACGACACGTCTCCATTCGTCCCTCCATTCACGCCTGTCGCGACACCACTGGAGGCGGGCTGCACGATGTTGGGGCGTGAGCGGAAGACGGCCTAACGGTGTGCGGGACCGTAGCCCAGCTTCATGGAGACGGTTGCGAATGGTCCTCGCCGATACCCCAGGAGCAACAGTGTCCCTAATTTGCTGGGAAGTGGCGGTGCGGTCCCCTACGGCACTGCGTAGGATCCTACGGTCTTGGCGTGCATCCGTGCGTCGCTGCGGTCCGGTCCCAGGTCGACGGGCACGTGCACCTTCCGCCGACCACTGGCAACAACATCAATGTACTGTGGAGACCTCACGCCCCAGGTGTTGAGCAATTCGGCGGTACGTCCACCCGGCCTTCCGCATGCCCACTATACGCCCTCGCTCAAAGTCCGTCAACTGCACATACGGTTCACGTCCATGTTGTCGCGGCATGCTACCAGTGTTAAAGACTGCGATGGAGCTCCGTATGCCACGGCAAACTGGCTGACACTGACTGCGGCGGTGCACAAATGCTGCGCGGCTAGCGCCATTCGACGGCCAACACCGCGGTTCCTGGTGTGTCCGCTGTGCCGTGCGTGTGATCATTGCTTGTACAGCCCTCTCGCAGTGTCCGGAGCAAGTATGGTGGGTCTGACACACCGGTGTCAATGTGTTCTTTTTTCCATTTCCAGGAGTGTATTTGGAGTTGTTTAACTGGTGTTTAACTGGCTCCTTGCGGCGTCCATCGATCTCCACTAGCCCACTTACATAAAAAATCTCCGCACAGCCCAGAGGAGGCTGACCACCACACCATACGATCGCCCTGCTGCACCCCAGTTCACATCACTTAGGAAGACGACGAAACAATCTGCAAGCGTGATGGCCTTCGTTTCTTGAGACATCATTGAAGAAAGTTAGAGTACAAACATTTGTGAAGCATAGCTCATTAAGAAACGAGAAAAGGACCTGTCCAGTAGTATACCCTCATTATCCCCCTCGCCAAAATATCATTACGTGACGGCACAGTGCAGAACGGGGTGCCAATCGTGCAGGGGCGGAATTCTTCCCTACCACAAACATCTTGCATAGATCACCTCCGCATACATTAATTTTGAGTGACCACATTGCCGACTCATTTTGCCTCTTCTGATGGTGAATTGTCCAACAACAGCTGAAAATGTATGAGCTGTTAAGTGTCTCTAACATGGCGATAACAACTGAAAATGTGTGAACTGTTAAGTCACTCTCTGACATTGCAACAGTTGAACTATTAAGTTCCAGTTCATCTACAGTGTGCAAAGTACCGTTAACATAGCAAATACTTAGACTGTAAATCTGTCTCTAGGTGTTGTCTTATGATTTTATACCTGTTACTTTATGAGGCTGTTTGTTTTGAGAGTCCTCTACGTGAAGTTATATAAAATTTATGTATATTAACGGGAACTTTGTTACAGTTTCTGCTGTAACATGGAGCATTTTGCTGCAACTTTACTATAATGAAGGATATTTTTTGCAGCTGTTAAATTCCTCACTCTCTAACATTGCCACAAGTGATCTATGAAGTCTCATCGCATGCAAAATGTTTTAAGTGTTTTCAACATTGCTATAACTGTGCTGCAAAGCCATGGATCTCACATCAAGAACTGTTCTGTGTATTCTGTGAATGGACAACTATTCGTTTGAACGTGAGCCGCTGTTCTTCTACATGCTTCTGCCTGCAGGTAAATACTTCCAGTTCCTCCTTGAGATATGTCTTGACTGTCTCTTTATCTAGATTACTGAACATGTAAGTCGTTGTAGTTGTCATTTGTACTTTGGCGATCTTAACTGTTTTATTCAACATACCTGAATTTTCTTATGAAATGAAGCACAGTTTAGAGATAAATATTTATTTCCACGTTTTTAAATTTCACCGCCATTGTAGGATATATAAATAGATGCAGTCACGCTCGTAACTCTGTAGAAACGTCAGGTAGTGGTGACAGTGGCGCCTCATACACACTGTGTACTTTTTTCGTTGATCTCATTTTGTTCATTAATGTTCGTTGCATTGATCCGTGGCGGACGTCCCATTACACCCGTTCAAGTTCGTCGTTGATCCGTTCACTCAGTTTTGTTTTTTTACAGAGGGCGGTTATCTCTCTGACCGAGCACAATGAGCTACCGTGCCGGCTGTACTGAAGCAAAACATTCATCAAAATTTTAAACAAGGACTTCCTCCGAAATGTTCTGATGGGTAAGCTTTGTAAGTGCATGTCACACATTTCCAAAAAATCCATAAACATGCTACGACCACCCTAGATGCTCATATGGCACACACTGGATGGCTGGCTCAACGCAGATCAAGTTTCTGAAAGTAAATGCACTGTGTGGCATTCTCTTTGTTGTATATTTTTACTGTTCTTAGGTAGCCCCATCGCATACAGTATGGAAATCCAGTGAAACATATCGTGTATAAGGAACAGTGCATTCCAGCTATTTGTGTTGACTTTTGGCGTAATTGATACCATTCACTGTCTGAAAGCGTTACCTTTATGTCACTAAATCGTTGGTTTTCAAAAATTATCACTTCATTGTTCTCATGATCTGATGACAAGCCTACAATGACGGATTTACTGTCATTCGCATTAATCTTGTATGTTGTAGAGAATAACACCGCTTTCATAGCTGCACTATATCATGGTAGCACCTCGACGAGTGGTGCAAACTATAGTGATAAAGAAAACCTGAAGTCTGGGAAAAAGTCTACAAGCTGACGTACCTCTGCTCCAGTGTATAAGGCGGATTATGCAATGCTGGTAGCGCAAGGGTGCATAAATTGATACGTTGGAAATGCAAAGTAGGGAAACAATTATGTGTCCTTCTCCGATACATCACGGTGTCTTTTTGCATGCTGACTTGATTTCTGCTGGTGCTCAGGTATATTACTTATTACATCGGCTATGTCAGGAAGATGTTCTGCTGAGGCAGAAATAAATGAAAACTGTGAAAACAGACGCACACAATAAACAATAATAATAATGAATATTTAGAGAGGTTAATGCTTTCATTCAACTGTGCGACTTTGTTTTTTATTCAGCTTGAGAGTTGTGGATCTCTGATGTGCTTCATAGGATCAGCCTTTCACTAGTGTGTACTAAAGATGAGTGTCTTGTTGATCTGATCATTAATAAGCTTAGCTGTTGCGGATGAGTTGTGGGGGTATGCGACTGCAGCGCCGTAGGAATTAGCCGGCAATTTTGGACTGTGATGTTACAGGCTGCACCTGTATCTCTGGCTCTTCTTTTTTTCGGGAGAATCTGGCAACTATGTAAGCTGTGCCAGTTGTGGGATGACTGTGAACAGGAAAGCTGATGGAAATGCGTATGCTTTAGAAATTTCCATGGAGGTTACTGTCTGGGGGTGACGTGAAATAGCGTTACCCTGAGTCCATCTCATACAATGAAAAGACTTAACGACGGAAGAAGACAAATGAGTCTCGGAGAAAGAGAGAGAGAGGGAGAGTGATAAAGCATTAGTAGCTGCATTAAACGTTTGTTTACTTCCTTGAGTTCACATTCCTTGAAACAAATTGTGGTTAAGAAAATAGAAGAAAACTCAGAAACATAATTATTGTCTGCGTCGAGGAATAAACAACGTGTTGTCAGATTTCGTAGGGACATACACTGATAACTTTTTTTCTTCTTCGCAATATAATTTCTTTATTCCTTAACGCGTTTATTGATGGTTCTGTCAACAATTGCAGTGTTTATTAGGTGAGTCGACTAGTTTCGAACCATTACAGATTCACTTTCAAGTCTGGCTTACAGCAGCTACAAAAATAGTATATAGTTCTTAATGAATATAAAAGTAGTATTACAACAAAAAGTTCAGATGTGACAGAAATTAATTATGTGATTACAAACATACCTGCACTCTTTGTGCCTGATCTTAATAATAAACACTGAGCTGCAATACATGCTCTATAAGGCAAAATCAAACTAGAGATCGACGCAGCCAACAGCACGAGGAAACTTTCGATGGCGCTACCGTCGCGCGTCGCGTACAACAGCAGATCCATAGCCACTGGGCGTGTAGCGTTTTAAAATGGGGATGTGTCTAAGCACCGTTTATAAACCTGACATCAGGATAGTAAATGACAACTGCAAATGTACAGATATTACACAAATGCAATATTAGTGTGACGTCTACTCGTTACACATTTGAAGAGAAGACAAGCTTTTCATGTTTAAGTACGCGTCAACGTCCAATAGACGTACCGAATTAAAATAGGAGGCATTGCAGCGCTTTTACTAAGCAGTCACATGTAACATAAAGAACAATGAAACAAATCGCAATTGTTGCTCCATCAGAAATTCTGCGCCGTACATACAGATGGCTGTCCTCCAAAAGCCTACATACATATGGTTTACATACATAAAGCATTTAAAAACAATAATATCGTTTCTAACCAGTACTTTTAGCAAAAAACAGTTACATAATCCTTCTATAACAACGTCTTATAGCACAGAATCCTTACTAAGTCTCGTCTTGCGCGGCCGCTTTGAAATCGCTATGTCCTGTACTGAAACTGAGTGTCTGTTCATGCGAGTCCTGTTGTGAATTAGAAGACGAATACTGAAATACAGGTACTCAAGCATTTTACGTAATTTCAAACAATTATGCGTTACTGGTCACGCATGCTGTATGAACAACCTTTTTCATGTAGTGCCCCTATGATCACGCCACCCTATACACACATCACCTGACATGCTGATCCAATTAAAAATGCACTTAAACGCTCTCCTGCGAAACATTGTTTCAGATTCATTCATCCTTATCCAACATGTTTGCTGGCTTAATATGCATCTCTAATTACAGATTACACTCAAATGATATAATATCCACTAGAAAGCACTCTCGTGCGCAACATTGTGTTTTGTGTTATACAGTGAGCAGTACTTTCCTGTTTAATCGCTGTGAGATCATCATATACTACTTTTGGACCTAGCGTGGTAATTAAAACTGAAAGGGCCGTTGTATGTAGCTGCATGCGAAAACCCACGTACCTTTAACTGAAAACGAAATAAATTAAAATTTAAAATTAATAAAATTTAGGAAGACAAGAAATATTTTTTTATAAAAATTTAAAAATCAGGCTGTTGTCCACCGTCTGTGTACGAGCATTTTGCACGTCAGCTGCACACATTACATGGAAACCATTTATCCTAGACATCATGCTATACAAACCTTAGACTCTGTTAATATCCTTGCATAACATTATCGGGAAACGGCACTGTGGCCCCCTACGGCGTCGTAAAGACACTGGTGACATTGAGTGGGAGTCCAATGAAATGTCCAGATCTTGATAAATACATGGGTAGGCACTTGTCAAAGTGCGTGTTATTAATCAGTTCCAGAAATCAAAAAAAGAGAAGTCACTGCATGTCCCAGATCATTTTGCGGAGCTTGAGTATACAATTATAAACCCTGGTTGGTCAACCGACATATCCACTTACTGTAGCTAATAGGATTTTGTTCAAACCCCAATACACCTCAGGTAACGCAACCATAACAAATGTACAACGTAGTCGTTTAACACTGTATGTGTTCAGCCATTGTGTACCTGTCTGTAGCTTGTAGTTCTCAAATCACCATTTAGGGAAACTAATCCTTAGGCTGTACTTTTAAAAACATGCAAACGCACTAAGAAGAAACATTTGTGCGTCGTGAGTATATTGCACGGCGTATCATCAACATTGTTGTAATGCGTACCCCCGCCTATGCAGCGATCAGGGTGTTAAAGTTCATTCACTATGAGATCTGTTAAAGTGGTAAGAAATAATACGACGTACAACGCCAGTGGCTTGCATGTGAAGCGTGGTATAGTTAGTCACGCCTCATGTCTATATCATCACATTATTACTACGCCATGTGCATGTGTGCGTTATAGGGACTCATTTACTATGATCCCTGCCTATGTATGTTTCTCGTCGAAAGAGGAGCCCTGATACATAATGGTATTAATGAAACAAGAGACTACCTGTGACTCAAGCAATAAGTTGTCCCCATATCCAAATTAAAATGTACTCTAGACGAATATTGTGTGTGCCATTCGACGCGCAGCTTATCATGGTGCTACCTAAGCGGGCTCTACTTTATTGCCCTAAATTTCTCTTCTAAAAAGGTCGAAATATTATACCTAAAATCGGATTACTCATTGAGATGTTCATCTGGCTCCTTTACATTATGTTTGTAAATTTCCCATTCCTCTAAAATATCTAGCTTCATTCTTTTTGGTGCCTTGTGCAGTATTTCCAGAACGTCTTCTATTCTACCCGCTTTGTGTTTAGTGGCAATTAAATGCTGTCCAACGTCAGGCTTGTTATTGGAGCCAATGTGGTCCCTGAATCGTGTTAGAAAGCTTCAGCCAGTCTGACCTATGTAATAACTATCACAGGCTCCACATTTCAATCTATACACTCCTGACGCTTCAAGTTTTGATCTACGCTTCCTCATTTTATCTGCAACTTTGTGTCTTAGCCCTTGTTGTAGCGGCCCGGAGGTACGGAATGCGATTCTATATTCCTTATGAAACGCATGCGCCAGTTTTTGAGATAAGGGGCCTTGATATTGTAAAGTGATAAATTTCTTATCTTTATCCTTCTGTGACATATTACGTGATTGCTTTTTTAAAATATGTCTGACTATGCCGCATTTAAACACATTGGACACCGCTACCTGCTTTAAGATATTCAGCTCACCCTCTACTTCTTCCTCCTCAAATGGTGGTTTCAATAGACGCGATATCGTGGCGTTGAAGTAGGCTTTCTTATGTTGCTGGAGATGGTTAGAACTTTCATTAAGTATTTCGTCAATATCTGTGGGTTTACGGTAAATCGCAAAGCTAAGTTTATCGTCAAGCCTGGTCAGTGCCAAATCTAAAAATTTAATTTTCCTGTCTTTCTCGACCTCTAGTGTGTACCTAATACCGCTAAACTGTTGGTTGCAGACGGAGTGCAGATGAATCAAATCGTTCTTATCACCTTACAAATGTATCGTCCACGAACCGTTTGTATAATATTAACTTTCGTGCCCTCCAGAAAATACCTTAGTTTCAATGCCGTGAACGAAAATGTATTACACCATTCGAGTGTAATCCGTAATTAGAGATGTATATTAAGCCAGCAACCATGTTGGATCAAAATGTTTGTATCTGAACCAGTGTTTCGTAGGAGAGCATTTAAGAGCATCTGTAATTGGAGTACATTATGTCAAATCATGATGTGTGTGTCTGCAGGTTGGCGTGATCATAGGGGCACTATATGAAAAAGATTGTTCATGCAGCATGCATGGCCAGTAACGCAAAGTTGTTTGGAATTACGTAAAATGCTTCAGTATCCGTATTTCAGTATTCGTCCTCTGTAAATCACAAGTATTCGCATAAACAGTTACGTACTTTGAGTACAGGGCAAGGCGATTTCAAAGTGGTCGGGATGGCCTGAGGTAGTAATGATTCGGCGCTATGAGACGCTGTTTTAATAGGACTATGTACCTGTTTTTTACTAAACGTATTGGCTAAACTAACGATATCTACATCTACATCTACATCCATACTCCGCAAGCCACCTGACCGTGTGTGGCGGAGGGTACCTTGAGTACCTCTATCGGTTCTCCCTTCTCGTATTGTTCGTGGAAAGAAAGATTGTCGGTATGCCTCTGTGTGGGCTCTAATCTCTCTGATTTTATCCTTATGGTCTCTTCGCGAGATATACGTAGGAAGGAGCAATATACTGCTTGACTCCTCGGTGAAGGTATGTTCTCGAAACTTCAACAGAAGCCCGTACCGAGCTACTGAGGGCCGGCCGTGGTGGCCGAGCAGTTCTAGGCGCTACAGTCTGGAGCCGCGCGACCGCTACGGTCGCAGGTTCGAACTCTGCTTCGGGCATGGATATGTGTGATGTCCTTAGGTTAGTTAGGTTTAAGTAGTTCTAAGTTCTAGGGGACTGATGACCTCAGAAGTTAAGTCCCATAGTGCTCAGAGCCATTTGAACCATTTGAACGAGCTACTGAGCGTCTCTCTTGCAGAGTCTTCCACTGGAGTTTATCTATCATCTCCGTAACGCTTTCGCGATTACTAAATAATCCTTTAATGAAGCGCGCTGCTCTCCGTTGGGTCTTCTCTATGTCTTCTATCAATCCTATCTGGTACGGATCCCAAACCGGTTAGCAGTATTCAAGCAGCGGGCGAACAAGTGTACTGTAACCTACTTCCGTTGTTTTCGGACTGCATTTCCTTAGGATTCTTCCAATGAATCTCAGTCTGGCATCTGCTTTACCGACGATTAATTTTATATGGTCAGTCCATTTTAAATCACTCCTAATGCCTACTCCCAGATAATTTATGGAAAGCAACAGTTTGCTTTTGTTCTACAATATTATTTTTATTGCTAACCGGTTTTCGGCTTACAAGGCCATCTTCAGGCATTTACTGAGTATTATCACCAAAGAAGTTAAATGTTAGCAGACAACACTTCCTAATCATAGATAATTTCTTGTTCTGACGCAAAAATACGTCGTGAATAAGATCACTTACACTTTGACGAACTTCTCGATCTAAAACATCGAACTCACACGGGTGTAACTTAGATGTGATTGCCATATGTACCACTTTTAGATGTGTACACACGTTGTCACGAACACGATACCATTTCTTCATTTCTTCCTTTATCCACGTGTATCTTGCGACGTCAACGGCTTTGTTTGCTGCGGCGGATGTTCCTCTTGACTTTATGGAGACGTATTTTGGCGTGATTTTGCGTTGCAAACACTGTTTGTTAAATCAAATGTGTTGTGTTGATTTAGCTTTTTGTCTCAGTAATCTACTATAAAAGACGGATAATTGTGCTGTTGTGGCACATTTTATCATATTAACAGAATCTTCCGTCGGTTCTTGGTAGAACAACATTATAATAATAAATGAAAAGCACCAGTTTGCTTTTGTTCTACAATATTATTTTTATTGCTAACCGGTTTTCGGCTTACAAGGCCATCTTCAGGCATTTACTGAGTATTATCACCAAAGAAGTTAAATGTTAGCAGACAACACTTCCTAATCATAGATAATTTCTTGTTCTGACGCAAAAATACGTCGTGAATAAGATCACTTACACTTTGACGAACTTCTCGATCGAAAACATCGAACTCACACGGGTGTAACTTAGATGTGATTGCCATATGTACCACTTTTAGATGTGTACACACGTTGTCACGAACACAATACCATTTCTTCATTTCTTCCTTTATCCACGTGTATCTTGCGACGTCAACGGCTTTGTTTGCTGCGGCGGATGTTCCTCTTGACTTTATGGAGACGTATTTTGGCGTGATTTTGCGTTGCAAACACTGTTTGTTAAATCAAATGTGTTGTGTTGATTTAGCTTTTTGTCTCAGTAATCTACTATAAAAGACGGATAATTGTGCTGTTGTGGCACATTTTATCATATTAACAGAATCTTCCGTCGGTTCTTGGTAGAACAACATTATAATAATAAATGAAAAGCACCAGTTTGCTTTTGTTCTACAATATTATTTTTATTGCTAACCGGTTTTCGGCTTACAAGGCCATCTTCAGGCATTTACTGAGTATTATCACCAAAGAAGTTAAATGTTAGCAGACAACACTTCCTAATCATAGATAATTTCTTGTTCTGACGCAAAAATACGTCGTGAATAAGATCACTTACACTTTGACGAACTTCTCGATCGAAAACATCGAACTCACACGGGTGTAACTTAGATGTGATTGCCATATGTACCACTTTTAGATGTGTACACACGTTGTCACGAACACGATACCATTTCTTCATTTCTTCCTTTATCCACGTGTATCTTGCGACGTCAACGGCTTTGTTTGCTGCGGCGGATGTTCCTCTTGACTTTATGGAGACGTATTTTGGCGTGATTTTGCGTTGCAAACACTGTTTGTTAAATCAAATGTGTTGTGTTGATTTAGCTTTTTGTCTCAGTAATCTACTATAAAAGACGGATAATATGATAAAATGTGCCACAACAGCACAATTATCCGTCTTTTATAGTAGATTACTGAGACAAAAAGCTAAATCAACACAACACATTTGATTTAACAAACAGTGTTTGCAACGCAAAATCACGCCAAAATACGTCTCCATAAAGTCAAGAGGAACATCCGCCGCAGCAAACAAAGCCGTTGACGTCGCAAGATACACGTGGATAAAGGAAGAAATGAAGAAATGGTATCGTGTTCGTGACAACGTGTGTACACATCTAAAAGTGGTACATATGGCAATCACATCTAAGTTACACCCGTGTGAGTTCGATGTTTTCGATCGAGAAGTTCGTCAAAGTGTAAGTGATCTTATTCACGACGTATTTTTGCGTCAGAACAAGAAATTATCTATGATTAGGAAGTGTTGTCTGCTAACATTTAACTTCTTTGGTGATAATACTCAGTAAATGCCTGAAGATGGCCTTGTAAGCCGAAAACCGGTTAGCAATAAAAATAATATTGTAGAACAAAAGCAAACTGGTGCTTTTCATTTATTATTATAATGTTGTTCTACCAAGAACCGACGGAAGATTCTGTTAATATGATAAAATGTGCCACAACAGCACAATTATCCGTCTTTTATAGTAGATTACTGAGACAAAAAGCTAAATCAACACAACACATTTGATTTAACAAACAGTGTTTGCAACGCAAAATCACGTCAAAATACGTCTCCATAAAGTCAAGAGGAACATCCGCCGCAGCAAACAAAGCCGTTGACGTCGCAAGATACACGTGGATAAAGGAAGAAATGAAGAAATGGTATCGTGTTCGTGACAACGTGTGTACACATCTAAAAGTGGTACATATGGCAATCACATCTAAGTTACACCCGTGTGAGTTCGATGTTTTCGATCGAGAAGTTCGTCAAAGTGTAAGTGATCTTATTCACGACGTATTTTTGCGTCAGAACAAGAAATTATCTATGATTAGGAAGTGTTGTCTGCTAACATTTAACTTCTTTGGTGATAATACTCAGTAAATGCCTGAAGATGGCCTTGTAAGCCGAAAACCGGTTAGCAATAAAAATAATATTGTAGAACAAGAGCAAACTGGTGCTTTTCATTTATTATTATAATGTTGTTCTACCAAGAACCGACGGAAGATTCTGTTAATATGATAAAATGTGCCACAACAGCACAATTATCCGTCTTTTATAGTAGATTACTGAGACAAAAAGCTAAATCAACACAACACATTTGATTTAACAAACAGTGTTTGCAACGCAAAATCACGTCAAAATACGTCTCCATAAAGTCAAGAGGAACATCCGCCGCAGCAAACAAAGCCGTTGACGTCGCAAGATACACGTGGATAAAGGAAGAAATGAAGAAATGGTATCGTGTTCGTGACAACGTGTGTACACATCTAAAAGTTGTACATATGGCAATCACATCTAAGTTACACCCGTGTGAGTTCGATGTTTTCGATCGAGAAGTTCGTCAAAGTGTAAGTGATCTTATTCACGACGTATTTTTGCGTCAGAACAAGAAATTATCTATGATTAGGAAGTGTTGTCTGCTAACATTTAACTTCTTTGGTGATAATACTCAGTAAATGCCTGAAGATGGCCTTGTAAGCCGAAAACCGGTTAGCAATAAAAATAATATTGTAGAACAAAAGCAAACTGGTGCTTTTCATTTATTATTATAATGTTGTTCTACCAAGAACCGACGGAAGATTCTGTTAATATGATAAAATGTGCCACAACAGCACAATTATCCGTCTTTTATAGTAGATTACTGAGACAAAAAGCTAAATCAACACAACACATTTGATTTAACAAACAGTGTTTGCAACGCAAAATCACGCCAAAATACGTCTCCATAAAGTCAAGAGGAACATCCGCCGCAGCAAACAAAGCCGTTGACGTCGCAAGATACACGTGGATAAAGGAAGAAATGAAGAAATGGTATCGTGTTCGTGACAACGTGTGTACACATCTAAAAGTGGTACATATGGCAATCACATCTAAGTTACACCCGTGTGAGTTCGATGTTTTCGATCGAGAAGTTCGTCAAAGTGTAAGTGATCTTATTCACGACGAATTTTTGCGTCAGAACAAGAAATTATCTATGATTAGGAAGTGTTGTCTGCTAACATTTAACTTCTTTGGTGATAATACTCAGTAAATGCCTGAAGATGGCCTTGTAAGCCGAAAACCGGTTAGCAATAAAAATAATATTGTAGAGCAAAAGCAAACTGGTGCTTTTCATTTATTATTATAATGTTGTTCTACCAAGAACCGACGGAAGATTCTGTTAATATAATTTATGGAATTAACCGCTTCCAGTTGCTGACCTGCTATATTGTAGGTAAATGATAAAGGATCTCTCTTTCTATGATTTCGCAGCACATTACACTTGTCTACATTGAGATTCAATTACCATTCCCTGCACCATGCGTCAATTCGTTGCAGATCCTCCTGCATTTCAGTACAATTTTCCATTGTTACAACCTCTCGATATACTACAGCATCATCCGCAAAAAGCTTCAGTGAGTTTCCGATGTTATCCACAAGGTCATTTATTTATATATTGTGAATAGCAACGGTCCTACGACGCTCCCCTGCGGCACACCTGGAATCACTCTTACTTCGGAAGACTTCTCTCCATTGAGAATGACATGTTGCGTTCTGTTATTACGGAACTCTTCAATCCAATCACACAATTGTCTGATAGTCCATATGCTCTTACTTTGTTCATTAAACGACTGTGGGGAACTGTATCGAACGCCTTGCGGAAGTCAAGAAACACGGCGTATACCTGGGAACCCGTGTCTATAGCCCTCTGAGTCTCGTGGACGAATAGTGCGAGCTGGGTTTCACACGATCGTCCTTTTCGAAACCCATGCTGATTCCTGCAGAGTAGATTTCTAGTCTCCAGAAAAGTCATTATACTCGAACATAACACGTGTTCCAAAATTCTACAACTGATCGACGTTAGAGATATAGGTCTATAGTTCTGCACATCTGTTCGACGTCCCTTCTTGAAAACGGGGATGACCTGTGCTCTTTTCCAACCTATTGGAACGCTGCGCTCTTCTAGAGACTTACAGTACACCGCTGCAAGAAGGGGGGCAAGTTCCTTCTCGTACTCTGTGTAAAATCGAACTGGTATCCCATCAGGTCCAGCGGCCTTTCCTCTTTTGAGCAATTTTAATTGTTTTTCTATCCCTCTGTCATCTAATTCGATATCTACCATTTTGTCATCTGTGCGACAACCTATAGAAGGAACTACAGTGCAGTCTTCCTCTGTGAAACAGCTTTGGTCACGTAGGGTCTGGACATTTTGTTTTGATCCACCTACCGCTTTGACATAAGACCAAAATTTCTTCGGCTTTTCTGCCAAGTCAGTACATAGAACTTTACTTTCGAATTCATTGAACGCCTCTCGCAAAGCCCTCCTCACACTACATTTCGTTTCGTGTAATTTTTGTTGTCTGCAAGGCTTTGGCTTTGTTTATGTTTGCTGTGAAGTTCCCTTTGCTTCCGTAGCAGTTTTCTAACTAGATTGTTGTAACACGGCGGCTCGTTTCCATCTCTTACGATCTTGCTTGGCACATACTCATCTAATGCATATTGTACGATATGTATTGTTTGTAAATGTTTCATGTATGTAAATTCGTATATGTGTTTAGACTTTTCGAGGACAGCCATCTGTCTGTACGAATCAGAATTTGTGATGGAGTAAGAAGTGTGATTTGTTTCTTTGTTCTTAATATTACATGTGACACGTTGGTAAAGCGCTGCAATGCCTCCTTTTTTTATTAGATGCGTCTACTGACCGTGGTGGCGCACTAGAAGATGAAATGCTTGTTTTCTGTTCACATCAGACACCATGCAGAATCCGCAGCTGTGAAACGTTATATGTAAATTGAAGGTGATCACTGATTCAGCTGCAGGGGACATTACGAGGAATCTGCGGCGACGAGCGAAAATGTGTACCAGACCGAGGTACATGGGGTCAGACGTACTTATGCATCCGCAATGAAGGAGGTGGATATATTGCCCAGCTGGCCGTATCAAATTACATCAATGCATGGTGTCTGTTCTGGAAAATAGATCCACTTTCTTCACTGCGAATGCACAAATGCATATGATTCTTTGTGGGAACCTCAAAGTAGCGAATGGTAGTAAAATGGACAACGACTTTGGATAGGTAGCGCTCGATGTGTATGTGGATCGGCCCTGAGGCATATCGATATAGTCCGCGTATTGGCGGTAACGCTATGTCCTGGGTGGCGTACTGCTTAACGAACCTGCCTAATTAACAGGAGATCCCAGGTTCGATTCTTGGTTCGGTAAACATTTTCGCTCGTCGCCGCTGATTCCGCGTTATGTCCAGCTGCGTGTGACAGCAGTAATCCCCTTCAATTTAGACATACTGTTGGCTGACATCCTTTCGATTTGGACCTGGTAACAGACATGTGTGGATTGTGGCATTCAAATGGTTCAAATGGCTCTGAGCACTATGGGACTTAACATCTGAGGTCGTCACTCCCCTAGAACTTAGAACTACTTAAACCTAACTAACCTAAGGACATCACACACATCCATGCCCGAGGCAGGATTCGAACCTGCGACCGTATCAGTCGCGCAGTTCCGGACTGAAGCACCTAGAACCGCTCGGTCACACCGTCCGGCTGTGGCATTCATCCTGTAAACATTTATATAGCATGTTTTGCGCTCAGTGTTTGTGACTGAGACCAGGCACTGTCAGTGCAGGTATGTTTGTCTTCAGATAGTTAATTTCTGTCACATTCCAACTTTTTATTGTAATATCACTTTTGTAATCACTGTTCAGTGACAGCACTCCGTCTTCAGGCCACAAGTGGCCCATTGGGACCATCCGACCGCCGTGTCATCCTCAGATAAGGATGCAGTTAGGAGGGGCGTGTGGTCAGCACACCGCTCTCCCGGTCGTTATGATGGTTTTCTGTGACTGGAGCCGCTACTGTTCGGTCGATTGGCTTCATGAGGGTGAGGTACCCCGAAAAATGGCAACAGCGCATGGCGGTCCGGATGGGCACCCATCCAAGTGTTGGCCACGCCCGACAGCGCTTAACTTCGGTGATCTCACGGGAACCGGTGTATCCACTGCGGTAAGGTCGTTGCCCATTCAGTGACAACTAAGTAATATTTTTGTAGCCTTAGTAGGTCAGGCTTGAAAATGAACCTGTAAGGATTCGAAACTAGTCTCCTAATAAATACTGCAAGTGTTAATAGAATCATCAATAAATGCTTTAAGGAATTCAAATAACGGTGCTGTTCCCCGTCAATGAAATACTGAAACTGAAGAATTCAAAGTAACTTCTTTAATTGTGAATAACAATATGTAACTTATTTAACAGTTTTTATTCTCTTGCCAAAGAGCAAAAACATGTGACAAAAAGAGTGATTCGATGATACACAGGAAAGTTGTGCGTGATACCGAAGAGGTACTGCAGCAGCTATCATCTCCCAGTTATCTCAAGTATATCTGTAACGAATTGGACGCACAAATTCCTCTATTTATTCGTAAAGTTTAGGCTTCAGGCCTGAAATAACTAAAATTTACCGCATTTTAGAATATTCTAACGATACCACATCGTCTGAATCGGATCCTCCCTCTTGACCTTCGACCAAGTTTTCTTTTTCAAAAAAAGAAGCAGGAGTTACTTTCGAGTGGTCACTGAATAATATTCCAAAGCTCTAAGGAAGCAGTTGTTAGATACACGCTCACGTAGGTAACCTACCGTATTTGACAGTTCCTAAAGTGCTGACATCTACTTCGATTTGTTTGTCGACGTAAGTGCAGCAACATTAGAAACCTTATAAAAATGTAGACGCTTTTATAGGCGAGTAGCCCCGTTGCAAGTAAAGAGAAGGATATGAGATAAACAGAAGACAGTCTGAACGAGACCACCTGGCATAATTGCCAAAGCCGAGGCCCCCCGCCCCCCCTCACCCCATAAAACTACCTTCCTGCAATTTTCCGTACACAGATTTTGAAAATTTTACGTATTTTGCGAGAAGGTTTAATACAAACGAAGCATTATGAAAACATTACTTAAATGAAGTATACGATGATTAACATTTCAACAAAAATTTAAATGTATTAAATGAATTACAAATTACATAAACTTTCTAAAAAATTCGAAGTAAGACAAAAATTGTGTTTTGTTGTTTGTGGAAGTTGTGGTACACTGATTCTAGTATACGTATCGGGTGGTTATAATGAAAGTGCAGTAACTTACGGAGGCCCAGTGTGGGCTGTAATTATCACATGACAACAAAGCTTGGTAGATATGTTAATGCGTTGGTAAGGAGCCGTTTTACGCTGGAAAAGAAGTTACTTCAAGTTTCGGCCACCAGATGCTGTGAAAGCAAGAAAGACGTATAGAAATGTTTCCATGTGTAATGGACGAGAGACGGGACGTGGGCAGAAGAGGTCAAACAACTGAGAGTGGCATAATGTTGATTCGATTGTTAACCACCGCTTACACGGTTTGTTCATTATGAACACCAGAGACGTCGACAAGATACTGCAACCGTAAAACGACGTGATCAACAGTTGCTCCCAGCGGTTTCGGTTGAATATGAACAACGTGTTCCTGTGTACTGGCCCTCAGATCAGGATCCTAAACACTTTCTAGATATCCACAGAGCCAAAAGTCACATAGATTCAGATCAGGTCATCTTGCAGGCAATGCGTCTGCAAAACCTCTGGAGATACACGCTCGTGGAAGGTTGCATTAAGCAGATGTTTCACTGGGCGAGCGACAGGAGGTGTTGCCCCATCTTGCATGATAACAGTGGTTTCCACACAGCATCTCTCTTCTAAAGAAGGAATAACATGCTGCACCAAAATGCCTCGGTAACGTGCAGATGTCTCCATACACCTGACAGGCCCCCTGACTGTCTTCTCTTCAAAAAAGGGACCCAGAATAAAAGCGTGTGTAATTCCACGCCATACAGTCACATACGGCAAGTGCATTGGCTCTTCGTGCACGACACGTGGTTTAATACTACCCCAAATTCGGAAATTCTGTGTATTCACTGCACCCTGTAGTGTAAAATCTGCCTCGTCGCTTCACAGAATATTGCCTGGCTACACGTTATCAACTTCTATCTGTACCGGAAAGCGAAGAGCAAATTCAGAACGTTGCAGAAGATCATGATGTTTCGGCTGCTGCACCATCTGGCCGCAGAACTTTCTATACTATTGACCATATGTTGGTCAATTCTCGTGCCACTGCACGGCCACTAGCACTAGCCAGGACATATGTTGCATGGTTTTTTTATTTGTTTAATCGTATGGCTAGGGCCCCCCGTCGGGCAGGCCGTTCGCCGGGTGCCGATCTTTCAGCTTGACGCCACTTCGGCGACCTGCATCAGATGGGGATGATAGGATGATGATGAGAACAGCACAACTCCCAGTCCCTGGGCAAAGAAAATTCCCCGACCCACTCGGGAATCGAACCCGGGCCCAGAGGACTGACAATCCGTCACGCTGACCGTTCAGCTACCGGAGGGGGGGGGGGGGGGGACATGCTGCATGGTCGATTACAGCAACAGCAACCTCATCAGTACTTCCACCGCGATAGGATGCCATCCTCTTCCAGGTGTCACACCAAGCTCAACCGTGATTTCGAATTTCATTACCATCTTCTTTAAACTGCCGTTCAAGTAAGATGGGTTCACTAACAGCCCACGGTCTGTCTTCTCGATAGCCACACGGGTCACTCACGCTGTGGCTGGTCAAATGACAGGGTGGACAGTAACACAAATAGTTTACAGCGCCAGATTTGCACCTGGTGGCCAAAACTGGAACTAATTATTCCCAACGTAAGTCCATTCCTCATTAACGCATTAGCATATCTAACAAGTTTCGCTGTCTTACCATAAATACCGCCCACATTGGACCTCCGTCAGTAGTTGCATTTTAATTACATTCACCTGGTATAATAAAGAAGAGAATTTATTCGCTGCTCATAAATTATTAATAATATAATACATACACGTGCAGGAAACTGGGCTCCGAGGACAGTTGTACAGGTGCTTGGTGGTTTGTTAGGCTCCACATTCGCTTAAAGTTGATGCGTCACCAAGGTAGTTCCATTTGACCACATTATCCTTTTTTTCTTCTCGTTCCACTCCTTAGTCTGTTGAGGGACTTACACGTTTCCCATTCCAGATTTTGATCTGGGGTTAGGGCTTCCGAAGGAGGCATCCATAACGCGATATTTGCTTTTCTGGTTGTCCACAAGTTTTGTCGTGCCATTGACGGTGATGTACTATCATTGACGGAAATTTACTGAAAGTTCTTCCTAGATTTCAGCTCCTTAGGGGAGGTGGGTGTTCAAATGGTTCAAATGGCTCTGAGCACTATGGAACTCAACAGCTATGGTCATTAGTCCCCTAGAACTTAGAACTACTTAAACCTAACTAACCTAAGGACAGCACACAACACCCAGTCATCACGAGGCAGAGAAAATCCCTGACCCCGCCGGGAATCGAACCCGGGAACCCGGGCGTGGGGGAGGTGGCTGTCCATGAAACGGGTGAGCAGCGTTTAGTTCCACTTTACGTGCCTCTGTGCTTGCGGCAACCCCCGGTCTTATGTCTGAGGAGCTACCCTCGCCAGCTGAAGAGTTAACAGGTAGGCGTCGCTTTCAAGCATCCTGGTGGTATTCTATATGTTAAAGGCAACATCCATATGTCTGCAATGAACAGAACTGTACCAAACACGGCAGACGTATTCAGCGGCAGAGTAACATAACGCAAGTGCCAATGTTCTGAGTCCTACCGCTTGGGCGCCCCACCCATTACTTTAGAGGTTTCTGATGATGCTGTTGCTGGCGGATATCTTTCCCTTTAGGCAGTGCTTCTTGAATGTAAGCTCACGGTCCAGAGTGACCCCCAGATATTTTGAATGATGATAGTGCTGCTCGTTTTCAGGTAGTTAATTTGGGTAGTATGCCGCGAGAGTGTGAAGTACATTTGTTAGATACCTTCCTATTGTTTCGAAATCTTTGGCTTGAGATATTAGCCCCAGATCGTCAGCACAGATGAAGCTTTTTGTGTTAAGAAATTGATCGTTACTGCAGGTATTAAAAAAGATAGGTGCTTAGACGCTATCCTGGCGCATACCGCTTTTTTGTTTTCTCAATCTATTTTTCTTACCGTCTAGCTCGACACAGAATCTACGGTTCTAAGGGAGAGTTCCTATGAAGCTGATGTGATATTGTGCTGCGCAGCATCATAAGCTGCAGAGAGATCCGCAAATACTGCTCCTGTGACATAACTCCGCTCAAAACCATCCTCGATATTCTGTGTCATATTGAGGATTTCTACTGCACAATTTTTAATGCGTCTAATTCCAGCTTGTTGTGGGATCAGTTCTGGCTCCATGACAGGGCTGAGATGACTAAGCAACATTCTTTCGAGGATTTTATAGAGACAGCACAACATAGATACAGGGTGAAAGTTCTTGGCATCGCAAGCTGTCTCGCCGGGTTTCTGTGTGGCGATGATCTTTGTCCTACTCCAGATTTTAGGAATCTGCTGTCGTGCTAGAAAGTTATTATAGAAATCCAGTAGCCGTCCCATGGCCACAGGGTGAAAATGCTTTACGTGCTCCAACAATAAATTGTCAAGTCCTGGTACTTTCCCGGATTTACACTTTTTAATAGCAGCTTTCAGTTCTTCCAAAATAAACTTAGTGGACAGTAAGTTTGTTTCTGGATGTTGCCGGTTAATCTCTATTTTATCTTTCTTCTTCCAGTTTTCCCATTTAGCATCACCTGGTGGGGGACTTGATTTGGAGTAACATTCACTCTTACTTTGGGTTTAGTAGAGTCATTACTGAGTCGTCTGAGCAGTTGCCAAGCTTTCCTACTACTCTTAGACAAGTCAATACTCTCTACCGTCTCAGTCATCGATTTTGTTTGGCTTTCGCCAGTTCCTGGGATAGTGTTTGTTCTGGCTTTACTGTATCGGCCGGCAGGGGTGGCCCGCGTGGTTCTAGGCGCTACAGTCTGGAACCGTGCGACCGCTACGGTCGCAGGTTCGAATCCTGCCTCGGTCAGGTTAGTTAGGTTTAAGTAGTTCTAAGTTCTAGGGGACTGATGACCTCAGTAGGTAAGTCCCATAGTGCTCAGAGCCATTTGTACCATTTTTTTACTGTATCCGTATCGAACGGGTCCTCATCAAACAGTCTACGATATTCTTTCAGTTTTGACATTCACACCCGGAATGTATGTTGTACGGCAGGTTCTGTGGATCGAAGCGTGAGAGCATCTTTTCACAGCGCCTACAAAACGATCATAGAAGGTATAGGTTCGATGCTTAGTATTGCCTCATCCAGAGTTTCCTCTAGTTGGCCTTCGTAAAGCTGAACCGCCTACGGAATGCGATCACCTGTGATTTAACAGGCGCAAACGCTTTACAGCAGACTGGCCTATGTTGGGTGCCAGGTACAGGTGATGATAAAGTCTTCAGTGACGAGAAAGGGCGTCACTAGCGAAAACTGTCTGGATTATATCCCCTTCTCCAGCGGCTTCTGTTATATGAAGATGGTAACCTGCAGTGTAAGAGAGTTAATCATTTGCAGTCAGCCCACTTCAGTATCTCTTCTCCGTTTAGGTCATCGACTTCGTGTCCCCAAGCGCTACTGAAGCTGTTAAAGTCGCCCACGACGAAGTGAGTGTCCAGATTTTAAAAATTCATCGGAGGACTGAAGTTAAATTTTTCACCAGGAGACTTGTAGACGGATGTAACTATACAACTGCCCAGCTCAATTTTTAAGCTTTCGATATCGTTCTCCTCTGTTAGAGACACTGAGAGTACTGCTAGACTGGGCCTCACAAATTTTGGCACTACCATTCTGCATGTGGGGGTCTCTCAATGGTAATCTGCATGCCTGCTATTTTTGGTCTTCTTTGAGTAATATCTCTGTGCGTTTCTTGCATGCACGAAATATCACAATGCATATCTTGACATATAGTTTGAAGAAGTTCTTTTTTGCTGGTTGATAAGCCTTCAGTGTTTGAGGTCATTATCGTCAATTTTGGTCTTGAGGTAGACCTTACACTTTTCGTATCACACACTGCAATGCTACTGTATTGGAAAGATCAGGCGGTTGAGAGAAATTTCAACTGTTGCCCAGAGGACGCCCGAAGGTATGAAAAGCACGAAACATTCACACTTTTGGAGGCTCTTTCCGTGTCCCCCTTCAAATATGGTAGGCAATGACTACTCTGAATGATTACAGTTTCATGCAGATAACTTTAATTCTTTTTCAATAGGAATAACGTTTAAGGAAAACACTTTAGATCTTTTCTTTATAATTGTACTTTAGTGTAACTTTGAATACCCTCATATAAAAAAAAATGGAGTACTTCAGGAAGAAAACTCACTAAATGGTAAAGAAATGTACTTTTCCCCGGAAGTTATTCCTCATTATTAAATAAAGTAATTACTTCTCAGTTCAGTAGAATAGGATACTCGGAAACATTGCAGCAACTGGAAGAGGACCTTGTGTAGGTAAATGGCTAAGGATAAAATATAACCGTTCAACACAAAATTTCATTAACACAGACTTATTATACTATTTATAGATTACACACTGATTTTTTGAGACGAAGGTGGTGGCTCTGGCGACCTTCTGTGGCTAGCACTTTTGCAGAACATTGCTTTTGAAATTACACATATATATTATACTGTTGTTGTTGTTGTTGTGGTCTTCAGTCCTGAGACTAGTTTGATGCAGCTCTAGATTGCTACTCTATCATGTGCAAGCTGCTTCATGACCTAGTACGTACTGCAACCTACATCCTTCTGAATTTGTTTAGTGTATTCATCTCTTGGTCTTACATACGATTTTTACCCTCCACGCTGCCCTCCAATACTAAATTGGTGATCCCTTGATGCCTCAGAACATGTCCTATCAACCCAACCTTCTTCTAGTCAAGTTGTGCCACAAACTCCTCCGCAATTCTGTTCAATACCTCTTCATTAGTTATGTGATCTATCCATCTAATCTTCAGCATTCTTCTGTAGCACCACATTCCGTAGCTTCTATTCTCTTCCTGTCCAAACTATTTATCACTCATGTTTCACTTCATACATGGCTACACTCCATACAAATACTTTCAGAAACGACTTCCTGACACTTAAATCTATACTCGATGTTAATAAATTTCTCTTCTTCAGAAACGCTTTCCTTGCCATTGCCAGTCTACATTTTATATCCTCTCTACTTCGACCATCATCAGTTATTTTTCTCCTCAAATAACAAAACTCCTTTACTACTTTAAGTGTCTCATTTCCTAATTTAGTTCCCTCAGCATCACCCAAGTTAATTCGACTACATTCCATTATCCTCGTTTTGCTTTTGTCGATGTTCATCTTATATCCTCCTTTCAAGACACTGTCCATTCCGTTCAACTACTCTTCCAAGTCTTTTGCTATCTGTGTCAGAATTACAATATCATCGGCGAACCTTAAAGTTTTTATTTCTTCTCCATGGATTTTAATACCTACTCCGAATTTTTCTATTGTTTCCTTTACTGCTTGCTCAATATACCGATTGAATAGCATCGGGGAGAGGCTAAAACCCTGTCTGACTCCCTTCCCAACCACTGCTTCCCTTTCATGCTCCTCGAGTTTTATAACTGCCATCTGGTTTCTGTACAAATTGTAAAATGTCTTTCGCTCCCTGTATTTTACCCCTGCCACCTTCAGAATTTGAAAGAGAGTATTCCTGTCAACATTGTCAAAAGCTTTCTCTAAGTCTACAAATGCTAGAGACGTAGATTTGCCTTTTCTTAATCTAGCTTCTAAGATAAGTCATAGGGTCAGTATTGCCTCACGAGTTCCAATATTTCTACGGAATACAAACTGATCTTCCCCGAGGGCGGCTTCTACCAGTTTTTCCATTCGTCCGTAAAGAATTCGCGTTAGTATTTTGCAGCCGTGACTTATTAAACTGATAGTTCGGTAAATTTCACATCTGTCAACACCTGCTTTCTTTGGAATTGGAATTATTATATTCTTCTTGAAGTCAGAGGGTATTTCTCCTGTCTCATATATTTTGCTCGCCAGATGGTAGAGTTTTGCCGGGACTGACTCTCCCAAGGCTGTCAGTAGTTCTAATGGAATGTTGTCTACTCCCGGGGCTTTGTTTCGGCTTAGGTCTTTCAGTACTGTGTCAAACTTTTCACCCAGTATCATATCTCCCGTTTCATCTTCATCTACATCCTCTTCCATTTCCATAATATTGTCCTCAAGCACATCGTCCTTGTATGGACCCTCTATATAATCCTTACACCTTTCTGCTTTCCCTTCTTTGCTTAGAACTGGTATGTATTATTCTAGAGTGACATAAATGGATGTAGATTATCAACAAATCGCGTACATGTATGTTACATCAAAAGACATGATTATACAGAAACCACATTAAACATACGCAGAGAAAGAAGTTAATGAGATAAATATAGGTAATGTCGATAATAGTGTTTCAAGCTCTCTCTGTGTTAGCTCTTCGACCGTCTTGTCAGTGGTCGCGCCCCATATGTTCCTGCGCCCTTGGCTGAGATCTGATTCGCCACGCTCTCGATGCGGCCCTGAATTTTGAGCACAGTACTTACGTTATTAAGACGTCGGCAGCTCCTTCAAAGCAACTCTACTACTGTGAAGGATGCGATGTGGCAATCTTCACTACACAACACGTCATCCTAAGGCGTCCAAGGGTTCGCATTGTGATTCAGATATGGCGACTACATCAGTCAATGGATAGGACGGATGACCTTTCTTCGCAAGTATCTCGGTGATGAAGCCGACGGTTCATTGTGACGTACGCCACAGAGCATGACAACAAAGTTACGACGCATTGCACGATTGAAAAGTGTAGCATTATCCTCCAAGGACACTATACAAAGCTGTTCCTATGGAAACCATCTTGCAACAAAAAGCACAATAGCGTTTATCTCGATATCTCCATCACCGTATTTTTCATGTATATAGATGATTCACGTAACCTCAGATATGAAAGCCCGAGTCATTTCGGAACGGTATTTATCAGAGTACAAAACCTTGAACAGATTCCTTTGACCTTTGTCGCGGTATCTTTGCAAACAACTGAGGTATGAAGGCGGCCAAACGGATATTTCGACACAATGTAAGTTATTTCACCCGCACATATCCCAACTATGCACTCGTTTCAGGAAATGGTTCTCGGCATTACAGAGGAAGTCCACACACCCTATCTCTAGAACTTCATGCCTGTATGAAAATTTATTGGAAAATTTAAGTTCTTAGAACTAGATAAAAGCTGGATCTACCGTTACCCAATTATTAAAATGTGTTCACGACACTGTTGATTGACTCTTAACTATTCGAAGAAGCTTTCGACGTAATTTAGAAATCATTTTCTAAATGATACTTAGAATTTCGATCTTGAAGCATAAAAATAAAATAGGTTTATGGGAACATGTGACGTTTAGAAACTCCGGTACCAAATTAGAAAACCTTGGTGGCAAGTACATATTTACGTGAAATTATTCGACCGGGAGATTGCTCCTGCAGTTAAACCGTTGCTTCCACTGATATGTGGTGGACTGTGGCATCCTGACACCCTATCCTAGCGTTATTTCAGTGTTCGCGTTCTTCACTATATAAGCAACTGTTATACGATGTATGAAAAATTCTATTATAAACTGTAGTACGGAATTCATATCACAACAGTAGTCCATAAAAAATTCATCCGAAATTCGTTTTTCTGTTGTAAATTAAATAATATTTTATAAGGTTTCCATGTCAGAAACACAAATTATTTTCAAAAAGTGGTTCTTCTGCTTCCAAAAGCTCATGCGTTCGTCAGAACATGGTTCGCTGAGTCCTTTTAAACGTCCCCTAACTGTGCTGAATGGTTTCTCAGGCTTCCATGACATGCTTCTGCGTTGGCAACGTATGTTGCATAAACACATTGCTGTAGGTGGTGGACAGAGATAGTGAACAATGCAGTCAGATGTCTGATGGACGTGCAGGCCGTAGAACTTGCGTGTTTGCCATTCCCCACATGTCCATTTTTTACTTGTTGATATATCAACCCGTGGTCTAGGGGTGCCGGCACGGTAGTTCAGCGTGTTCGGTCAGAGGGCTAGCTGCCCTCTGTAATAAAAAAACTGAGTTAATGGATCAACAACGAACTAAAACGGGTGTCTTTCGACGTCCGCCCGGAGCAGATACAACGAACGAAAACGAACAAAATAAGATCAATTAAAAAAAAGGGGTAGCGTCTTTGATTCATAATCAAAACGTCTTTGGTCCCGGGTTCGATCCCCGCCACTGCCTAAATTTTGATAAATAATCAGCATTGGCGGCCGAAGACTTCCGGCATAAGAAGTCAGCCTCATTCTGCCAACGGCCTTGTCAAAGAGGGCGGAGGAGCGGATAGAGGTTCAGGGCACTCTCTTGTCCTACGGGTGGGAAATTGCCCCTAAAGGCGGAAGAATCAGCAATGATCAACGACATGAGGATGCAGAAGGCAATGGAAACCACTGCATTAAAGACACGTAACGTGTATCCACAGGACATGTGGCCTGTAATTGAAGAAGTGTCATGATGATCTCTCCATTGGCAAAAGATTCCGGAATAGTCCCCCATTCGGATCTCCAGGAGGGGACTGCCAAGGGGGAGGTTACAATGAGAAAAAGATTGAATAATCAACGAAAGGATAACGTTCTACGAGCCGGGGCGTGGAATGTCAGAAGCTTGAACGTGGTAGGGAAACTAGAAAATCTGAAAAGGGAAATGCAAAGGCTCAATCTAGATATAGTAGGGGTCAGTGAAGTGAAGTGGAAGGAAGACAAGGATTTCTGGTCAGATGAGTATTGGGTAATATCAACAGCAGCAGAAAATGGTATAACAGGTGTAGGATTCGTTATGAATAGGAAGGTAGGGCACAGCGTGTGTTACTGTGAACAGTTCAGTGACCGGGTTGTTCTAATCAGAATCGACAGCAGACCAACACCGACAACGATAGTTCAGGTATACATGCCGACGTTGCAAGCTGAAGATGAACAGATAGAGAAAGTGTATGAGGATATTAAAAGGGTAATGCAGTATGTAAAGGGGGACGAAAATCTAATAGTCATGGGCGACTGGAATGCAGTTGTAGGGGAAGGAGTAGAAGAAAAGGTTACAGGAGAATATGGGCTTGGGACAAGGAATGAAAGAGGAGAAAGACAGCTCTGTAACAAGTTTCAGCTAGTAATAGCGAATACCCTGTTCAAGAATCACAAGAGGAGGAGGTATACTTGGAAAAGGCCGGGAGATACGGGAAGATTTCAATTAGATTACATCATGGTCAGACAGAGATTCCGAAATCAGATACTGGATTGTAAGGCGTACCCAGGAGCAGATATAGACTCAGATCACAATATAGTAGTGATGAAGAGTAGGCTGAAGTTCAAGACATTAGTCAGGAAGAATCAATACGCAAAGAAGTGGGATACGGAAGTACTAAGGAATGACGAGATACGTTTGAAGTTCTCTAACGCTATAGATACAGCAATAAGGAATAGCGCAGTAGGCAGTACAGTTGAAGAGGAATGGACATCTCGAAAAAGGGCCATCACAGAAGTTGGGAAGGAAAACATCGGTACAAAGAAGGTAGCTGCGAAGAAACCATGGGTAACAGAAGAAATGCTTCAGTTGATTGATGAAAGGAGGAAGTACAAACATGTTCCGGGAAAATCAGGAATACAGAAATACAAGTCGCTGAGGAATGAAATAAATAGGAAGTGCAGGGAAGCTAAGACGAAATGGCTGCAGGAAAAATGTGAAGACATCGAAAAAGATATGATTGTCGGAAGGACAGACTCAGCATACAGGAAAGTCAAAACAACCTTTGGTGACATTAAAAGCAACGGTGGTAATTGTTAAATGCAGAGGAGAGAGCAGATCGGTGGATAGAATACATTGAAATCCTCTATGAGGGTGAAGATTTGTCTGATGTGATAGAAGAAGAAACTGGAGTCGATTTAGAAGAGATAGCGGATCCAGTATTAGATTCGTAATTTAAAAGAGCTTTGGATGACTTACGGTCGAATAAGGCAGAAGGGATAGATAACATTCCATCAGAATTTCTAAAATCATTGGGGGAAGTGGCAACAAAACGACTATTCACGTTGGTGTGTAGAATATATGAGTCTGGCGATATACCATCTGACTTTCGGAAAAGCATCATCCACACAATTCCGAAGACGGCAAGAGCTGACAAGTGCGAGAATTATCGCACAGTCAGCTTAACAGCTCATGCATCGAAGCTGCTTACAAGAATAATATACAGAAGAATGGAAATGAAAATTGAGAATGCGCTAGGTGACGATCAGTTTGGTTTAGGAAAAGTAAAGGGACGAGAGAGGCAATTCTGACGTTACGGCTAATAATGGAAGCAAGGCTAAAGAAAAATCAAGACACTTTCATAGGATTTGTCGACCTGGAAAAAGCGTTCGACAATATAAAATGGTGTAAGCTGTTCGAGATTCTGAAAAAAGTAGGGGTAAGCTATAGGGAGAGACGGGACATATACAATATGTACAATAACCAAGAGGGAATAATAAGAGTGGACGATCAAGAACGAAGTGCTCGTATTAAGAAGGGTGTAAGACAAGGCTGTAGCCTTTCGCCCCTACTCTTCAATCTGTACATCGAGGAAGCAATGATGGAAATAAAAGAAAGGTTCAGGAGTGGAATTAAAATACAAGGTGAAAGAATATCAATGATACGATTCGCTGATGACATCGCTATCCTGAATGAAAGTGAAGAAGAATTAAATGATCTGCTGAGCGGAATGAACAGTCTAATGAGTACACGGTATGGTTTGAGAGTAAATCGGAGAAAGACGAAGGTAATGAGAAGTAGTAGAAATGAGAACAGCGAGAACCTTAACATCAGGATTGATGGTCACGAAGTCAATGAAGTTAAGGAATTCTGCTACCTAGGTAGTAAAATAACCAATGACGGACAGAGCAAGGAGAACATCAAAAGCAGACTCGCTATGGCAAAAAAGGCATTTCTGGCAAGAGAAGTCTACTAATATCAAATACCGGCCTTAATTTGAGGAAGAAATTCCTGACGATGTACGTCTGGAGTACAGCATTGTATGGTAGTGAAACATGGACTGTGGGAAAACCGGAAGAGAAGAGAATCGAAGCATTTGAGATGTGGTGCTATAGCCGAATGTTGAAAATTTGGTGGACTGATATGGTAAGGAATGAGGAGGTTCTACGCAGAATCGGAGAGGAAATAAATATGTGGAAAACACTGATAAGGAGAAGGAACAGGATGATAGGACATCTGCTAAGACATGAGGGAATGGCTTCCATGGTACTAGAGGGAGCTGTAGAGGGCAAAAACTGTAGAGGAAGCCAGATATTGGAATACGTCAAGCAAATAATTGAGGACGTAGGTTGCAAGTGCTACTCTGAGATGAAGAGGTAAGCACAGGAAAGGAATTTGCGGCGGGCCGCATCAAACCAGTCAGTAGACTGATGACCAAAAAAAAAAAAAAAAAAAAAAAAATATCATTGCTTCTATCTCATGCAGACGGAGGGTGGGCTGCCAGTGATACAACATTCAGCTCTTCAAAAGCCTTAATAATTGAAATGAATATGAAGGAAACATGATGGGAAGGTAAAATATTTTACATTTATTAATTAAATCTATAAAAAGACAAATATTGCTAGTTCTTACACAACATTAAGCTCTTGATTTTCGTCGTTGATGAAACTGAAATCGGATGACTGAAAGATAAAAATAAAAACAAAGATATATATTTAAAACATGTTACAGAAATGGTTACATACTTTTTAAAAAGGAGCACTGCACTTTCACTAAAAAGCTAAGGGACTTGCTCTAGAATAAAAAGATCTGGGGAGAAGAAACCGAATCTGTAGGGTCGTAGAATGTGAGTCCGTTGGGCAGTATCTACGGAGATGAAAGAAGATTTTGAAGTGGATAGTGGGAAGACAGAAAGTGAGGAAGAGGCTGGCGTATGGGCAGGGCCGTAGTATCAAGAGACGAACAGATGGGAAGAAAGAGGAAGGAGGAGGACCTGATGAAGTGTGGAATAGGCGAAGAAAAGTTATAGTTGTATTTTCTTTTGTATCATTAGTTTTCTGGCTATTTTGAAGCGGCCCACCACGAATTCCTCTTCTGCGCCAACTTCTTCATTTCAGAGTAGCAGTTGCAATCTACGTCCTCAATTATATATTTGCTGGAAGTATTCCACTCAGCCTTTCCCTACAGTTTTTATGCTCTACTGTTCTCTCTAGTAACATGGAAGTTATTCCATTATGTCTTAGCGCATGTACCATCACACTGTCCCTTCCTCCTGTCAGAGTTGTCCATATCTACATCTACATCTACATGCATACTCCGCAATCCACCATACGGTGCGTGGCGGAGGGTACCTCGTACCACAACTAGCATCTTATCTGCCTTTTCCACTCCCAAAAGAGAACGAGGGAAAAATGACTGCCTATATGCCTCTGTACGAGCCCTAAACTCTCTTATCTTATCTTTGTGGTCTTCCCGCGAAATATAAGTTGGCGGCAGTAACATTGTACTGCAGTAGGCCTCAAATGCTGGTTCTCTAAATTTCCTCAGTAGCGATTCACGAAAAGAATGCCTCCTTTCCTCCAGAGACTCCCACCCGAGTTCCTAAAGCATTTCCGTAACACTCGCGTGATGATCAAACCTACCAGTAACTAATCTAGCAGCCCGCCTCTGAATTGCTTCTATGTCCTCCCTCAATCCGACCTGATAGGGATTCCAAACGCTCGAGCAGTACTCAAGAATAGGTCGTATTAGTGTTTTATAAGCGGTCTCCTTTACAGATGAACCAAATCTTCCTTAAATTCTACCAGTGAACCGAAGACTACTATCCGCCTTCCCCACAACTGCCATTACATGCTTGTCCCACTTCATATCGCTCCGTAATGTTACGCCCAAATGTTTAATCGACTTGACTGTGTCAAGCGCTTCACTACTAATGGAGTATTCAAACATTACGGGATTCTGCATTAATTTACATTTATCTATATTTAGAGTTAGCTGCCATTCTTTACACCAATCACAAATCCTGTCCAAGTCATCTTGTATCCTCCTACAGTCACTCAACGACGACACCTTCCCGTACACCACAGCATCATCAGCAAACAGCCGCACATTGCTATCCACCCAATCCAAAAGATCATTTATGTAGATAGAAAAAACAGTGGACCTACCACACTTCCCTGGGGCACTCCAGATGATACCCTCACCTCCGATGAACACTCACCATCGAGGACAACATACTGGGTTCTATTACCTAAGAAGTCTTCGAGCCACTCACATATTTGGGAACCAATCCCATATGCTCGTACCTTAGTTAGGAGTCTGCAGTGGGGCACCGAGTCAAACGCTTTCCGGAAGTCAAGGAACATGGCATCCGTCTGATATCCTTCATCCATGTTTCGCAAGATATCATGTGAAAAAAGGGCCAGTTGCGTTTCGCAGGAGCGATGCTTTCTAAAGCCGTGCTGATGCATGGACAGCAACTTCTCTGTCTCAAGGAAATTCATTATATTCGAATTGAGAATATGTTCGAGAAAACCGATGTTAAGGTTATTGGTCTGTAATTTTGAGGATCCGTCCTCCTACCCTTCTTATATACAGGCGTCACCTGCGCTTTTTTCCAGTCGCTCGTGACTTTACGTTGGGCAAGAGATTCGCGATAAATGCAAGCTAAGTAAGGAGCCAATGCAGTAGAGTACTCTCTGTAAAACCGAATTGGAATCCTATCAGCACCTGGCGATTTATTTATTTCCAACCCATTCAGCTGCTTCACACCCCCGGGGATGTATGCTCCTTTCTGCTCCGATTCTACTGCGAAACTTCTCATTCCTTATCTTACAAGTCTACCTGCTTTTCATCGTTCTTCTGTGGTAGCACATCTCAAACGCTTCGATTTTCATCCTTTCCGGTTTTTCCACTGTCCGTGGTTAACTACCACACAGCGCTTTGCTCCAAACGTACATTCTCAGAAATATCTTCCTCAAATGAAGGTCAATGTTTGATACCAGTAGACCTCTCTTGGCCAGGAATGCCCCCTCTGCCTTCGTTAGGCCTGCCTTTTATGTCCTCCTTGTTCCGTTCGTCACGTGTTACTTTGATTCCAAGGTAGCCGAAGTCTTTAACTTAGTCTGCTTCATGACCACCAATTTTGATGCTAAGTTTCTCGCTATTCCGGTTTCTGGTATTTCTCATTACTTTAGTGATTTTCCTGTTTACTCTCAATCGCTATTCTGTACTCATTAGACTGTTCATGCCGTACAACAAATAATGTAATTATTCTACACATTCACTGTGGATAGTAATGTCATCAGCGAATATTGATATCCTTTTCCTGAATTTTAATCCCACTCTTGGACCTTTCTTTTATTTCCATCCTTCCTCCTTCAATGTATAGATTTAACTGTGGGAGCGAAAGACAGCACTCTTTTTTAATCCGAGCACTTTGGTGTTGGTCTTCCAGACTTATTGTTCTCTCTTGGTTCTTGAAGAATTGTATATCACCCCTCTTTCCCTATAGTTTATTCCTATTCTTCTCAAAATTTCGAACATCTTGCACCATATTACATTGTAGAAAGCTTTTTCCAAATCGACAAATCTTATGATCGTGTCTTTCTTCCATTATCAAGCACAACGTCAGGACTGTTTCTACAGAGCCATTACCTTTGCAAAAGCCAAACTGATCGACATCTAACAGAACCTCAGTTTTATTTTCAGTTCTTTTGTGTATTATTGTTGTCAGCAGCTTGGATGCATGAGCTGTTACGCTGAGTATGCGACAGTTTCTCGGACTTGTCTCCAAATGCTATTTTAGGAATTGTGGAAGATATTTTTCCGAAAGTCTGATTGTACATTATCAGTCTATACTAGTCGTTTGGCTTTCAGTTCCTCTAATGAGTTTAGAAATTACGATGGAATTGTATCAATCCCTTCCACGTTATTCGATCTCAAGTCTTCCAGAGCTCTTTAAAATTCTGCCTCTATTACTGGATCCCCTGTATCTTCCCTATCGACTCTAGTTTCCACTTCTATCAAGTTGTCAAACAAGTCCTCCCCCTCACACAGGCCTTCACTGCACTGCTTTCACCTATCCGGTCTTTCCTCTACTTGTAACAATGGAACTCCAATTGCACTGTTAATGTTACCATTCTTGCTATTAATTTCACTGAAGGTTTTTTTTTTTGACTTTTCTATATTCTGAGTCAATCCCTTCGGTGATAGTTTCTTTTTCGGTTTCTTCACGTTTTTCGTGCAGCCATATGGTGGTATTCCATAGGCCCCATGGCTACTCTCCAAGTTCACATTACTGCCAAGGGTTATGTGACCATTGGGCTCATCAGTTCTATCCCATGGTACGTGGTTCACTGGTAAAGTTGTGTTTCAGCACGGCAGGACCACTGTTGATACAGCTCGCATCGTCCAGGACTGGTTCTGTGAGCATAGTGATTAATTGTTGCATGGCCCCTGGCCACTACAGGCGCCAGATTTCAATATCTCTGAGCCCTTGTCATCTGCTTTGGATATAACGGTGCGTGAACGTTATCCATCTCATCATCACGTGAATGTGCCACTATTTTGCAAGAAAAATTGTATAAGAGTCACTTGAAAACCACACTAAACCTGTATTTATCCAGTCCGAGATGACTGGTAGTTGTTCTGAAGACCAACTGTTTTCCTACACCGTAATAGGCCTGCTAAGTTGTTGTGTTTTTGTGTTTCCATACTTTTGTCCACACCTTGTATGATCCGTTACATAACGATAATACTATAATGTGTATCCCAGTGTTGTAATGTGTATACTTTACAACGAATACATGAAAATTGTAGAAACGTTGATAAGTTCTGAGTCGTTAAGTTACTTATCACAAAGCTGCACCAATTGGTCGATATAATTTGTTAGGAAGGCTACCTTCAAGCTTACGTATAGCTATGATGCCTGGCCATTAGGCATCCACACAAACTTGGTCGCTCGCTTGGTTGCCTTCCTGCCTAGTAACAGCTACGTGCCATCGGCGCTGTCTCAGATAAAGCTTGAAACACGGAAGCTTGGTATACCGTGAAAGAAGGAGAACTTGCGAACGCAAAAGGGAGTACCCCCGTGCCTAAATAACAAACTTTATGTTGGTAATGGTAGTCCTGACATTTTTGAACGCAATATTCTTTCGACTAAATAAGGTAAATGTTTTTTACGTCCATATATTCCTGTCCTCTGCAAATCTTCTGATAGTCACATCATGGCACATCCTCCAAAAACTACTTAACATATTCAAGGTTTTGGCTGCCTTTTGAGTTTTCCCTGAAAGCCAACTATGACTCTGGCGTGAGGTCAGCTCGGCTTTAGCGTCAGTGGGGCTGACCCCGCAACATGAGGCAATTGAAGGACCGGGAAAAGACAGTGTGTATCAGTCAGCGAGTCGTTGCGGTACACCGTGGTGCCGTTGTTCATTACAATAGTATTACACAGACACTAATGTTTTAGCCGACGGGGGCACAAGGAAAATATGCGCAGATGGAATATGCTTAAAACGTTTGTTAGTCTCAAATCATCAGCTGCGACAGGAGAAAGTGCTAAGAACATAGACTTCAATAACGTTAGGTCCTGAACATGTATCGAACGCAAAAGAACCACTATGACTTTGACTGTCTTAAGACTTGAATATTTAACGAACAAACTAACTTCAACAAGTTAATTGTGTGCTCTGGACAAAAGAACATAAGGCTGAAGGCCCATAAATACTTTCACGTAGATGTGTAGTGAAAAGTTTATGAAACCAGAAAGACTTGCATAATTAAAGAACACAAATAATGTTATTGCGACTGTCGTTGTATCTTAGAAAACTTCTCGTTGTAGACTTTGCGTGCAAGGACTTAGGGCAAGAATGTTTCACTACTACAGTCAGGAAGAATAGTGCACTTTGTCGAGGACCTGAAGGATGAGACACAGTCAATGTACAGGAGGTATGGCCAAAGTCCGGCGTGATGTCAGTAATTACCAAGAGAAAATATTAAGGCCATGGAGTCCACATCTTCGACCGCAAAGGCTACGTCGAAGGTTCCCGGTTTTGAGGCTTCGCACGAACAACGGTGACGGCATAGCATTGTCCCCGAATGATTTTCTAATAGATGGAATGCAAGGGCATTCGGGACCTGGCCTAGGTAGCTCACTCGGAGTGGACTTCTCTCCCACGGACCATGCGCCTACCTAAGCACAGTCCATGGCGCCAGGATATAGACGGGCTTGCTTCCTGTCATATGGCGGGCGTGAGAAAGAGGTACATTGGTCCAGTGACCTCTGTCAGCGCTTGTAATGCCGTCTGGTAACCGTGTGTAGTGCGGTAGCCTTGTATTTTGTCCGCTAGAAAGCAGGCTGCCCGCGTAACTTGGACGTAATGTGTGTGCCTGGCACAATAGGCGTAAGCTCACGATATGGCAGATAACCTGTGGCCTGCAATAATTTGTTAGGTGATCTATCGTCGTATACCACCAACGCCATCCATACTTGAGTCGATAGTTGTTACAGATGAACTTCTAGGAACAACTTGTCAGGCACTCTGGAGCTGTCAAACAAGTTGCGCAAATGACGCCAGAACTCTGCTTGTGTTTTGTCGCCACGCATCTCCTGATATACCCTGATGGAAGAAAAATCGCAGCACTAAATGGTTCAGATGGCTCTAAGCACTATGGGACCTAACATCTGAGGTCATCAGTCCTAGACTTAGAACTACTTAAACCTAACTAACCTAAGGACATCATACACATCAATGCCCGAGGCAGTATTGGACCCTGCGATCGCAGCAGCAGCGCGGTTCCGGACTGTAGCGCCTAGAACCGCTCGGCCACAGCGGCCGGCTCGCAGCACTAAAAAAACAATTAGCGTAGAGTAATGAAATTATGGGAATACAATTGTCTAGGTAACATATTTAAGTGGTTAGGTCGTAGGTTAATGTAAGCGCGAGATAAGTCATTGCACATGTGAACTATTGGTACATTATTAACGGGTGTAACTGCGAGACTGTTGAATGCAAACATACAAACGTGGATGCACTATGTTGTATGGGTGCAGGATGTCAGTTTGCCTGATGCACTTGGTCACCGGCCAGGGTGGCCGAGCGGTTCTAGGCGCTACAGTCTGGAACCGTGCGACCGTACGGTCGCAGGTTCGAATCCTGCTTCGGGCATGGATGTGTGTGATGTGATATCCTTAGGTTAGCTAGGTTTAAGTAGTTCTAAGTTCTAGGGGACAGATGACCTCAGAAGTCAAGTCCCGTAGTGCTCAGAGCCATTTGAACCATTTGAACACTCAATAAAGGGACAGTTGATGCTTGTTGTGGACGACGCTGGAGTTGTCGTCCTATGATGTCCCATATGTGCTCGGTTGGAAAGAGATCTGGTGATCGAGCAGGTCAAGGCAACTTGTTGAGACCTTGTTGTGCATTTGCGTTATTAGAGTGGTTTGTGGGCGACCGTTATCCTATTGGAAAACAGTCCCTGGAGAGCTGTTAATAAATGGCAGCACAAGAGGTTGAATCATCAGATTGACGTATAAAAGTGCAGTCAGGTTGCGGGGGATGACTACGAGATTGCTCCTGCTGGCACACGAAATCACACCCCAGACGATAACGCCAGGTATAGGTTCAGTGTGTCTAGCGTGCAGGCAGATTGCTTGCATTTCCTCAGTTGGCCTCCCACTAACCAACATTCGGTCATGACTGGCACCGAGGCAGAACCAGCTTCCGTCATAAATCACAACAGATCTACACCCAGCCCTCCAATGAGCTCTCGTTTGACCCCACAGAAAACGCAAATGGCGGTTGGCGGTGGTTTGTGGTGAGCTGAATGCACGCTACAGGGTGTCTGGATCGGAGCTTTCATTCAAGTAAATGATTTGTAACAGTTTGTTGTGTCACCTTGGTGCCAAATGCTGCTCACATTGCTGCTACAAATGCAGTACGATGCGACAGAGCCATACGCCGAACACAGTAGCGCCACGTGGCCGTCTGTAGCCTGATCTACTTGCAACCATACATTCTCGTGACCACCGCTGCCAACTATCATGTACAAAGGCTACATTCCTGCCAAGTCTTTCTGAAGTATCGCACAAAGAACATCCATCTTCTATTAGCCCTATTACAAGACATCGTTCAAACTGAGTGAGGTGTTGATAATGGCGTCTTTGTCGCATTGAAGGCATTCTTGACTTGCATCAACTCATCATGTTTAACCAAAAGTCTATCATGACTGATTTGCATCCTCAGAGTGGCGCTACTAGCGTCATTCTTATGCGAATGGCGTCAAATTTGAACAGACATCACCATTTAGGTGTAGAAAGATGCATACCAACGTTCGTTTATATCGGACAACTTCTTGTTGATGTCGCAGTTTTTTCTCGACAGTGTAGTACCTGTCTGTTGTCGATGGACTTTGTCCATCTAGGGATCATCTCTTCTTTCAGCTAATTGCAAATTCTGTCTGGCGGCGGGTGTCTCATAATATCCGACACCACTGTTGTTGCTTGTTGGTGTAAACTGCTTGTCAGGCAAGCTTAACTGATCGCAGACACTGATCATCTTTTACCGTCGAAATATGTTCTCCATTACCGCGAACCACGTTTGCGGTTAGGAGCACATAAATGAAGGTGCTAGTAATTACTGTTGCGGCAGAAGCGAGCCTCTGAAACAGGCAGGCGGATATCTTGTTACTTCTAAGTGTGATTTCTTCGTCGCTAAGTGGGAGGATTTATTTGTGCCTGCAGATTCTTTAACTCTGGCTTAAAATCGTCCTTCACCTACGCAGAAGTATCCACTGTTCTACAGTGTGTGGGTGTTGCGGGCTTAACGCCGTTTTTGTTGTATTGCATAGACTTTACTCCAGAATGTACCAGTATTGAAGCTCCAACGCCTTTAGGTCATTTCGAAGTTTGTTAATTTCATCAATGACGCCGTGGAATAGCATGCTGTCGAGCTCATTTTCTCCTTCCGCATTTAACTGCTTGCCGCCTACGCCGTTAGCCCAAAGTTGCGAAAGTCTTTCGACCGATTATGTATTATATCCTCATAAATAATTCTACTCACTTCTGGGACTTACAGAAGTAAGTCTCATTTGGGATTGTTGAAGATACAACGTTCTGGGCGCTCAGTCCGGAACCGCTCGACTGCTACGGTCGCAGGTTCGAATCCTGCCTCGGGCATGGATGTGTGTGATGTCCTTAGGTTAGTTAGGTTTAAGTAGTTCTAAGTTCTAGGGGTCTGATGACCACAGATGTTAAGTCCCATAGTGCTCAGAGCCATTTTTTTTGAAGATACAACGGCGTTAGATCGAATCAAACTTAAACTCTAAGACAAGTGAACTTCTATAATGAGGTAAAGATAACAACACATGTCAGTGCGTTCACGCATACTACCTGTTACTCTTACGATGCACAGTTACACAAAAAACGTATCACTGCCACGAGTCAATACTTTTTTCAATAAGCCGTGTAATACTATTAAAGTAAATAAATATCTTGTACTACACAGTTTCTAAAGCAACCTCTGGTTTTCTTCAGCATCCAAGCAATCTCCATACCAAAGTTCACCAAAATCTGTTCAGTGGCCTACCCGTGAAAACGTAATAGAGTTACTTTCGAAATTATAATATTAGCACGGAAGTGTGGATTAAACACATTGAGGATTGAATAAATATTGTATTCATTACGTTGAATCGTATTGTGTAGAACATATCAATCAATAAAAGCTTTTACTCTTCAAATCGATAAATGTACTACGTAGTTTCTTAACTAGCGTATGTTCTTCCTCATCGTTCAAGCTATCTCCATACCATACTTCATCAAAATCGTTTCAGCGGTTTAGGCCGTGAAAACGTAACAGAGTTACTCCCGCATTTATGATGTTAGTGTGAATTAACTCTATATGAGTACGATAATACGTTACGATTGGAATCCAGTATTGTTTAAAAATGTTTTTCATGACGAGCGAAAGGAAAAAGGTAAATAAAAACTAATGCAATGAAGAACTGGTAGTTGAGTGAACCATATTATGACAACCGTATGAAAATAAGGCTCTCTGAAAGTTAACTCATTGGCTCTCATGTCTATCAAATTGATACTCAAGCCGACTTTCCTGCAAGCCATTTGCATCAAATTGGTACACAAATTCCAGGCTGTGTGCATAAATCCCGTACAAAGATACATTGAAATGAAATGGATATATAGTTGTCTTGGTCTCCTGGAGAGGCTGGGCACTTTTGGTTCAAAATTCGGTGCCAGATAGTGTGACAGTCGACTCTTGCAGTTTGCCCTCTAGTCAATTATTTCTTTGCCTTTAACGCTGCAGTGGTCGCGCTATAAAAAGAAATGAAAGTGGTCGCATGGATTACATATGTATACTATTTTCTCAACTAAAAAAAGAGACCATTGGATTTTCAGATATTTTTATTGAGTGTTTTGTACGTTGCCCATAGTAATGTTTTTTTAAAAATTATCAACAAAAAGCATACGTATGACATCATATTTGAAAAAAACAATACACTTTTCACAGAAAGTCACAATTTTAAGCAAGATAGCATCATTGGCTTCGATTTACTTTCAAAAAACACATATTTGTGCAAAAACAAATCTAATCATGATTTTCTGAACAAAAAATACAATCTTGGAATGATCGGGGCAAAAAAAAACTTTACACGCGTTACTCACTTTTCTCGTACTTCTATTCCTTGATCATCCGCAGTCGTATCAGCGACCCACAGAACTCCTCTGTGTTGTTCCCGAAATTACTGGCTGACTTTTCACGAGAGGAATGCTGAGGAGGGACAGACTTCTTCGCAACATTTCATCCAAGACGAAGACAGGTCAATAAGAAAATCTCGATGTCGAATAACGGAGTAGTTTTGGTTCGCTGTACAAATCCAAAGTGCATTGAGGGCACTACGGTTCAGCAAATCATAGAATACGGTAAGAGGCCATCTTCTTGAGTTTCTGGATACATCATAAAGCATATACATGTTATCAACTATATCCACACCGCTCTTTGTACGGTTGTAGTGGGTTATCATTTCTGGTTTATGTTTAGATCCTATTTCGGCATCGATTTTTGCGTCATTGTGCACTGTTGACATAAAAATCACTACTTTGTTAGGTTTTGGAACGTAAGAAACCAATGTGCAAGAGAGGTGGAAGCCAAATTTTGATGAATTTATTGGATTTCCTTTCGCCACACGAAATTCCCTGAGCACTTCTCTTTTGTCCTTCCATACCTAGGCAACCGTGGTTATTCTATTTTCAATCAGCTGCTTGGCAACATGAAGTGAAGAGAACATGATGTACGACTCTTGTTACCACATCACTTCTTTCATTTCTCAAACGATACGGCCATTCCGGTTGTTTGCCTGCATATGTTACCAAGTTGAAAGTATAGAGGTAGCGAGCAAAATGGTTCAAATGGCTCTGAGCACTATGGGACTTAACATCTGAGGTCATCAGTCCCCTAGAACTTAGAACTACTTAAACCTAACTAACCTAAGGACATCACGTACATCCATGCCCGAGGCAGGATTCGAACCTGCGACCGTAGCGGTTGCGCGGTTCCAGACTGAAGCGCCTAGAACCGCTTGGCCACTCCGGCCGGCTGGTAGCGAGCATCCACAAACGCAAATAAATACTTTCAGTCCATATTTTGAGGGCTTGCTGGGAATGTACTATCTAAATAGACAGCGTCTCCTGAATGCCAAAAGTTGTTCATCCAAAATCATTTCAGCACTCGGAAGAAAGTACTGTTGAAAGTTTGTAAGGAACAGATCAAATATTTAACATATTGGGGCCAGTTTGTCAATTTTTGCACGCACTTCACGATCATTAATATCATCAAATCGCAAAGTCCTGATAAGAAATTTAAATCTTTGCTCAAACATAGTCAAATAAATTGCATCAATTTCAGTATGCTTTATGTGGTCAAACATTCTTGTGCTCGATTGGCTTATTTTCAGCACTCCACTCATCAACATAATCCCAACAAGTCCCTTTATTTCAGTTGGATCTGTATGTTTAACATCTCTCTCTCTAGAAAAATTATTCTTGATGTGGTCTATTTTTATTTTAGTGTATTTGGTTATGAGATAAATGATATTATCGTCTAAAAATGGGACATGCAATCTTAGGACCAGGAGGAGCTTACACAATGTTATGAGCTCTAGTTCTTCCTATATTGAGAGGAGGAGTCTTTGACCAGATAGTGTCATCTTCACCAGTATGAAAATCAACCCGTCTGCTTCTCCTGGATGGTTCATCGCATGAATATTCAGGACTGCTCTCAGTTGCCTCACCTGGCACTTCGCTCTCTTGCGCAGACTCAGACTGATGGTCCTGCTCTCCATCAACATCTTTAGAACTTGAGTCGGAAACAGCTTCCCCATCCTTAGTCTCCTTTAGCCATGCCAAAATCCGAGATTCTTGACTCTGATCCATAATATACCTAAAATTCAATGAAATTCTACTATTATTTCAAATGTTTATACATGGTAAAAAAATAATGAATAGATGTAATATGTATTCCAACAAAAAAGTGGAAAAACTGGACTAAGAAAAAAAAAGTTTTTTGAAAATACTTACGTAACAGGTCGCACGGACTACACTGGTAGGTTGCCGAATTGACGACGTCCTGTGAGGCCACCACACGTGACCAGCGCTCGCACAACACTGAGAGGGTCCACCAATAATCCATCTTAAAGTAAACAGAAGCTCGAAGCGTTGTCGTTTTTGGACTTTCAAATTTATTTGAATTTCCACGCCATCACTGCAGGGTTAAGACCTCTGTTACAGTCATGTTAACTCAAGCGGCAATGTTGCTAGAGATTATGAGTGTCTGAAATCGTGTTTCCTTGGAGATTTCAGCTTGTTTTCTTGTCAGTTTGTTACAACATCTGACACGGAAACTATTGCTGTTGGGGAATCAGCAAATGTGCCTCCCGAAGACGTCTCCGAAGTTAATTTACATGATATAAGTGGAAATATGAATGATTTTACCACAACCTATATAGAGGGAATTGCTTATCATATGAAGACGAAAACGAGTGGAAAATGTGATGAACTGGATATTTATCGATTGTTTTTTGATGATGCAGTTTTGAGAATGATTGTCACCATGACGAACCGTTACGCCGAGCAACGAATTATTGACAGTGTTGAAATTGAAAAACGTACAGTACACAGCAGATTACAACATTTAGTGGACACAAATAATGAAGAAATGCTTTTTTGGATTCGTGGTTTGGATTGATTTGCATCGAAAATCTACACACCAAAACTGTTGGTCAAAGAGTACTGTATAGAAATGAAGTAAGTAAGTCTTTGCCCCACAACAGGTTTGATGCTCTTTTGAGTGTGCTACATGTTTCGGACAACTCTGGCACAAAGGTAAACTGTAAAAAATTTCACCATCAGCTGATCTAATAAAATTCACGTATTGTCCTCGCGAGAAAGTATGCATTGATGAAACTATGCTGAAAGGAGATTGCTCTAGCAGATCATAAAGTGTCTTACCGTTTAGGGATGGAGTTAACGGGTCCACTGTTGAATGTCGAACATATTTTATACGTCGACAATTATTACAAAAGCGTTGTCTTTGTCTATAAGTTGAATGAAACATTCAACCCATTTCTTTCGTACATTGAGGAATAACAAAAAAATATGATACAACGACCGTAGCAAAAGGAAAAAGAAGGTGAAATGTTATGCACGCAGGGTATCACGAATGTTATTCTAGAAAAATGGAAAAACAAGAGAGAGATCTTCTTTCTGGAAACTAACGAAGTTCCAGAAATGTTAGTAACCACCTCAAGAAAAGGAGTAACCAAAAAACCATCCACAATTTTGAAATATAATGCCGCAAAACACTTCATAGACATGTGAGATCAAATGGTATCTTATTCCTCAACTTCACGATAAGGAGTGAAATGGTGCCACAAGATTGCGTTCGAGCTCCTCACAAATAGCGCAATTCGCAGTGGTCATGCTATGTGCAAAAAGGTAACTGACAAAAATGTGCACGTAACTGAATTTCGAGAGAAAGTTTCACTTGCACTGATAAGCATTGGATAACCGAAACATGCACCAGAATCACCAGGAACTTCACTTTTGTGGAACCGTGTCTTGCTAGAAATCAGTAGCAAGAGAAAGGGGTGCAGACCATCTTACCGAAGATACTTTCGAAAATTTGGTTGAGCTGCAGCAGTATAAAAATCAAAGCAAGTCATTGCAAATTGCAAGGGGTGTCGGAATGTAAAGTTCATGTTCCCAGTATGTTTTTTAATTATTAACATTTGTAAAATAAAGCAGACAAACTATTTACTAATTCAGATATGTTGTTACATCTGCTGCGAATTTGTATACCAACCTGTAGAGGAATTAGATCTTTATCGCTTATTTAATTTTTGCTCTATTCTTCCAAAAATAAATGTCTCGTGCCTGTAACGCCGAAAGAAATCTTGGTTAGGTTAGGTTAGTGTTGTTTAACGTCCCGTCGACAACGAGGTCATTAGAGACGGAGCGCTAGCTCGGGTTAGGGAAGGATGGGGAAGGAAATCGGCCGTGCAATTTGAAAGGAACCATCCCAGCATTTGCCTGAAACGATTTAGGGAAATCACGGAAAACCTAAATCAGGATGGCTGGAGACGGGATTGAACCGTCGTCCTCCCGAATGCGAGTCCAGTGTGCTAACCACTGCGCCACCTCGCTCGGTAAAGAAATCTTGATTTGTTATTAAAGATTGCGCGTAGTACCTATACACTTCGCCATGCAGGAATGATATGGAAGAAATTAGCTTCACAGGTGGTGTGTCTAGGCGGCCCTAGTGGCCGAGCGGTTCTAGGCGCTACAGTCTGGAACCGTGCGACCGCTACGGTCGCAGGTTCGAATCCTGCCTCGGGCATGGATGTGTGTGAAGTCCGTAGGTTAGTTAGGTTTAAGTAGTTCTACGTTCTAGGGGACTGATGACCTCAGAAGTTAAGTCCCATAGTGCTCAGAGCCATTTGAACCATTTTTTTTTTTGGTGTGTCTAACAATTATACGCACCTGGGAGTGATCTCGGCCTTATACAGGATGTTTCCATAAGAGCGTACAAACATTTAACAGGACATAGGGGATGCTCCACTGAACAATATGAGTTAGGGAATCTGGGGTGGGTGAAGCCAGCTGAGGGAGATAATAGAAGTAAAGTCAAATTACTGTGTACTTGTTTATTTTCATTATTTACGGGGTGGGTGAAGCCAGCTGAGGGAGATAATAGAAGTAAAGTCAAATTACTGTGTACTTGTTTATTTTCATTATTTACAGTTACCTGCAAGTACCATAATTGACACAATGAAGTTACCATTTGTACTGTATCTTACACAATCTGCTGAAACTGACGGCCATCAAACTCAATGCATGTTACTTTAAATCCGTCTTGATTGCAAACTTTTTTATTATTCATATGACCGGTTTCGGTTCATTCAGAACCATCTTCAGATCTGATATTTAAGTTACAGGAGTAACCCGTCCAATTCAGCAACTTTCACATGCGCGTAGTACCTATACACTTCACATGTGACGTAGCATGTGAAAGTTGCTGAATTGGACGGGTTACTCCTGTAACTTAAATATCAGATGTGAAGATGGTTCTGAATGAACCGAAACCGGTCATATGAATAATAAAAAAGTTTGCAATCAAGACGGATTTAAAGTAACAATATAAAATCACTGATTGCTGTTATCCCATAAGACATTATGTCTGTTTTTGCAAAACTCAATGCAAACATGACATCGGCGAACAAGATTTTGACGCACCATGACAAATGCCCCTGGTGTGTTTCGAATCATATCACAGGCAGCTAAAATTTGGCAACAAATTCCATCTCCTTATCCACTGAGGCCTCATACACAAGTGACTTTAGACATCCCAATAGGAAATAATCAAAGGATTCAGGTCAGGCGACCATGTAGGCCATGGGATAGGACCACGCCTACCAATCCAGCGACCAGGAAATACAGCATAGAGCTGGTTCCGGACATCCACACTGAAGTGAGGCGGTGCACGGTCATGTTGTATCCACATCTTCTCACGAACAGGTAACGGTAAGTTCTCCAACAACTCATGTGGAACTCTCTGCACGAATCTCTAGTACAGGCGGCCATTCACACGGCCAGGTAGACTTATTAGTAATCAGGCTCGTTCTCCTTGCAGGAAATAAAGAATGTACAAGTAAATAAACAGCAGAGTACGTGTAAATTTGTACGCATGTTAGTTGTAAATAAGCTGGAATACAGTAATACTACACAAAGCGATAGAGAAATTTATCTCCATATCTCCTTCAGCTGGCTTCTCCAACCCCATTTTCCCTGCCTCAATTCAGTGGAGCATTCTCTATGTCCTGTCAAGTGTTTGCACGCTCTTACGGAAGCACCCTGTTAACAAGCTGAAAAATGCTTTGTGTTGTACTTATTGTCTACTTTGCGCAGTATAGCTTATGTTTGTCTTCGACGTACACGTAATGTTAACTACTAACAGTATATAATAAAAGTCAGTATCTTGGTCACAAAATATTTCATTAAAATTTTAATAAAACTTTGTGCTGTAACCCGGTATAAAGTTCACAGATCTCGTGGGAGGAACAAACGGCCACATTTCGCGTCTAAAAGTAGCTTCATTTTTCAGTAGTATCCGCAACTGGTGACGCAGCGGTCTACGTTTAACGTTACCATCATTGAACTATCTTCGCTTTTAAACCGACTATGAATCGAAGGATACCTTTCAGTTGATCCAATTCTATACGGCGCAATATTTGTTTCGAAACTGACCAGCAGATGGCAGTACTCCGCAGACGCTTGTGTTCTAAAGCTTTCGAGTCTTATCGTCAGATGGCAGCACAAGTCGTGCTACGAACGCGCGATATAATGCTCACGAAACTGAAACATCACAGAAGCAGAATACTGATTTCATAACAGAAGTTGATTCATACCTTGTATTGATATTATTAAAGAATATATTTTTATTGCTGGGTGATACGTTAAAAAAGAAGGCTTGAATACAGATTCGGACATAATTTAGCGTAATGTACAGTTTTCGTCATAACAATGAGACGTGTATAACGTAGACGCGTTTTTTTTCATGTTTATCTGTGTAATGCACATTCTCTTTAGACTCTGGCTATATTGCGCACGATTCTTAGTAAACTTTAGTAAGCATTGTTCTTCCTTGTCTTCCTTTACACGATGTTTCCACGTCAAACGTAAGACCTACTGCCGAAAGAAAAAGACAAATCTTAGTTTAGAAAGAATATGTGTTGCAGTTTTCTGAAATGCAGTTTTATAATGTACACCTTATTTTCAACTGTAGCTCCAGGCCGTAAGGTATACTCTGTATTTTCTCCAAAATCTTATTATTATTAGCGATTAACGAAGGAGCTGCACGGTGTTGTAACACGGGTTTCCAATTTCTTTTTATCTTCTACGAGATGTCCACGGCAACTTCTTTTTAATTTTAAAATACAACAGCCCCATATAGCCACTTTGCGAAGAAATGTAACAATCACCTGAACAACATAATCTCGCTCTGCACGCAGATACTATTATAGAGAGCTTTTATTTATTTGAATATTAGCTTTTCCCAGCCACAAGTTGCTGTGGCTCATTCTGATTAAATGAACAAAAAACAAAAGAGCAAGAGCATGTTTGTAATATGTATGGGAATTGAACAGACGACCTAATCACCTTCTCTCCTCTGCCTCGGTCCATCTCTGCCTCCCCTATCTTTGTCTGTCTCCTCCTCCTCCTCCTCCTCCTCCTCCTCCCCCTCTTTCTGTCCATCACCTTCTCCTCCCCTCTCTGTTCATCTTCTCCTCGCACGTAACTCTCCGTCTGCTCTTGCCCCTCTCTCTCAATTTCCCCCCCCCCCCCCCCCCCGTACCGCACTCGCTGTCCATAACCTCTGAGCGTCGCACCGCGTTGTAGCTTTGGTGTCTCCCTGTTCACGTGCATAATTAAGGGGCGCCATAAGCTCGCCAGTCGGTCAGTTGGTCAGTCGGAGTGAGTCTGGGTCAGTCACTCGTCACCAGTTGCTGGTCCGTCTCTCGTACACATTCGTGCGGCAATTAATGTCTGTCTGTCGTTCGGAGTGCTAGTATGTCGGTCGTTTGGATCAAAGTTTAAAGCCGGCAAAGTGAGAGTATTTCCACTCCGCCAGTAACGGAACTCAGCTAGTGGTCGCCCTGTCGGGGCTGAGTTCCTGCATCTGAATCTGTGCGTTTGGCCGCCAGTCCGCTCGAGTTGCTCAGGCAACGATCATTGGCGGTTGGATCGATCGGTTCGTCGGTCGCGCACTGAGACACAAGATGACTTGCCCGCCTTGGGCGTCGGCGCGTGTGAGGTCGCCACGAGAGTCCAGGGGGCCGCGCCGTATAGCGAGGGGTAGTGGCTTCGCGGCCGACACGAGAGCAACAGGAGTCAACCCACGACATCAGTCTGGCCGGTGCGGGCTGCGACGCCGTGAGACGGGAGATCGGCGCGCCTTCCTGCGTCCGCTGAAGCGGCTGGCAAAGGACGGTTCGGGAGAGCGTTTTGGGGGTGCTGCGCCAGGTCTTCGCCAGAAATCGCAGTTTGTTAGAAGCTAAGCGATTGGAGATACGTTGTTTCATTTACTTGTTAAATTCTACTTGTTTTCTTGGTGAGGTCACCAGCCACTTTGTTTTGGGGTCGTCCCACCATTCTTCTCCGTTTGCCCACCTGCGGGAAGGTGGTTATTTATGAATTGGGTGGTCCATTTTTCCCTAGTGGAGTAGGGGTGGGTCAGAGCAACCTGCGGTTCGGGTTGCTCGGTAACCTCCCTGTCAGTCTGCCATACGTTAATAGCTGCCTCTGTTTATGCTTGTCGGATTCGGTGTTAAAGAATTTATTGATTGAAGTGTAACGGCCGAATTCCTGAAATATGTTTTTATCTTGCCTATTATCTTGAGAGCATATGTAATGTAGAGCATTTTTGGGCCAACCTTGTATATTTTATGTAAGACTGCATTTCATGGGTTTTACTTAAATGGTCATTTTAGTATATAAAGTTGCCACCCTTCCACCGTAAGAGGTTTTTTTTTTTAAAAAAAAAAAATTAAGGTGCAGCTTCAGTGGCAAGTTAATCTTTTAATGTTAGTGTTTTGTACCATTTCCATCCCTCCTACGGAGTGCTTAGTTATTGTGCTTTTCTGAGTTGTTAAAATTTTTAGTTTAAAGTAATTTGGTGTGTTGCAGATTTGTACCAGTGTAGTCCATTTTGTTGTGAGCGGTCGTGACTACGGCCGTGTCAAAAGGGAGCGGCAAGGTTCTCAGCCCGAAAGCTCATACCGTCAAAAATTTGTTGTTTCTGCCTCTGAATAAATTGTAACTTGAAATTTAGAGGGTGCTTTCTGATTATAATTTTACATCTGTTTCTCAAAAAAGGATTTTAGGAATAAAATTTCCATTTGTTGAAAGAAATTTGATTTGTTTTCATCAGTTACTCACCGGCAACTACTTCCACGCTCACATAGTGTGATTAAATGTGTTAACGTTCTTGATGATTCGCTATTAAATAAAATAAATTCTTAGTATATTCTTTGAAAATAAATCACGGTTCAACCTTCTCCCCCCGTTCCATGTCCATCTTCTCTTCCCCCCTCTCTCCCCTTCTCTTCCTGGTCTACCCATCTCCTCCTTTCCGATTTCTAACTCCATTTCCTACCACCCCTTTGCCCATCTCCTCTCCCCCACCCCCTTCTGATCTTGAACAATGTATATTGTTATCGTGTAGTGTCTGCACATTGTATTTTGGTGTGGCATAGATCAGTGTGTCTCCCTAACCAGAAGTCTAATGGATTTATGTCCGCAGAACGATCAGGCCAAGATATGGGCCCTCCGTGGCCAATCCATTGGTTTTAAAATGTCCTCATCAGATGCTGACCACAAGGCAATGAAAATGTGCTGGTGCGCCATAATGCATGAACCACTTCTGTAGTCTGTCCTGACATCCTTCAGAAAGAGGTGATAACGAGCCCCTGTTAATCTCTGTGGTAGCAAGTATGGCCCTGGTAACACTTGTCCATACACTGATTGCAAATCGATCGTGATGCCTTGTTGCTTGAACCGCTGAAAATTATGTTGTTGTTGAGAAATCAGTCTTCTGACTGGTGTGATGCGGCCTGCTACGAAGCCCTCTCCTGTGCTAACCTCTTCATCTTCCCATGGAAGTCATTCCCTGATGTCTTAACGGATGCCCTATCATCCTGTCCCTTCTCCTTGTCAGTGTATTCCACATATTCCTTTCCTCTCCGATTCTGAGCAGAACCTCCTCATTCCTTACCTTATCAGTCCACCCAATTTTCAACATTCGTCAGTAGCACCATGTCTCAAATGCTTCGATTCTCTTCTGTTCTCGTTCCCCATCAGTCCATCATTCATATCCATAAAATGCTGCAGTCCAAACGTACTTTCTTAGAAATTTCTTCCTCAAATAAAGGCTTATGTTTGATAATAATAGACTTTTCTTGGCCAGGAGTGGTGTTTTTTTGCCAGTGTTTATCTGCTTTAGCTGCCCTCCTCGGTATGTCCGTCATTGGTTATTTTACTGCCTGGGTAGTAGAATTTCTTAACTTCGTCTGCTTCGTGACCATCAATCCTTACGTTAAGTTTCTTACTGTTGGCATTTCTCCTATTTCTCGTTCCTTTTGTCTTTCATCGATTTACTCTCAGTCCACATTCTGTACTCATCAGACTATTCACTCCACTCAGCAGATCATCTAATTCTTCTTCAGTTTCATTCAGGATAACAATGTCATCAGCGAATCGTATCAATGATAGCCTTTCACCTTGAATTTTAATTCCTCTGCTAACCTTTCTTTTATTTCCATCAGTGCTTCTTCGATATGCAGATTGAACAGTAGAGGCGAAAGACTACATGCTTGCCTTACACCCATCTTAATCCGAGTACTTCATTTCTAGTCGCCCATACTTATTTCTCCCTTTTGGCTCTTGTACATATTCTGTACTGCCCGTTTCTCCTTATAACTTACCCTATTTTTCTCAGAATATCGAACATCATGAATCTTTTTTACATGCTCGAAAGCTTTCAGGCAGACAAATTATATGAACGTGTCTTGATATTTCTTTAGTCTTGTAATTTTTCCTCCTATCTTTTCTACGTAATTCTGTAGCTCTCAGTTCGTTCGAGTAATCAATCATTCACGATAGGAAACACAGTCATAGCTCAGTCACTCAAAATGATTCTGAAATTTTACTTGTTAGAATGAAATCAGGCGATGATTCTTCTTCTCTGCAGGCTCGTGCTTTGCGGCAGTCTGCTAATCTGTACAAATAAAATGCCTCGTAATTTTGGGAGCGTTGTATAATCAGTCTGGAAACTTCATATCAAGCGGATATTTGGCTTTGATGAAGTTTAACCTTCCGAAGAAGTAATGGAGCTCTTGGATTATTAAATGCAGGTTCGTATCCAGTCTTTCGGAAGTTCCCTTCTGATTAACAACTACGCAATATATCGATAAATATCATTAATTCACAAATTTCCAATACACACCTTTTATTTGAAGGAGCAATCTATATATATTTCCTTTTTAATCGTACAGTTTCGTCTCAGTTATCTCCTGTCATAAATCTCAATAATCAGATTACAGTTCTTCCAAACCAAGCTCAGGCTAATCGGCACGAAGACAATCTCGGAAGCTCCCTTTCTTTTTTTTTTTTTTCTAACAACCACCAGAGAGAGTACTACAAAGAATTCTTATGCGCTCATGGCATAGCTATTGTATGAACCACTTTTCGCATGGATTCTGCGAGTATGAAGATAGAAAATTAGTAAACGTCATTCAAGGGTAGAATTGTATCAGAATAATTCATCAAATATAAAGAGATATTACAAGCTGCAACGTCAGAATTGCCTCTCTAGTGTCTTTACCTTTTGTAAAACCAAACTGATAGTCATTTAACAATTTTCAGTTTTTTTTTCATTATATTATTCTTGTCAGCAATGCATGGGCTGTTACGCTGATTGTGCTATAATTCTCACACTTACTAGCTCTTAGTCTTCGGAAATATGTGGATAATATTGAGAGGCACCCACATGCCTTGCTCATACTGTGGCATCAAGCAGTCAGGCCTGCAAGATGAGTGGTCTGCCAAGCGAGTGGATTTATTCTTAATTTATCGAGTAACATGAACTCTAGTACTCACACCTAAGTTACAAGTTATCCTCCTATATGATTAATACGCAACGGAAACACGCATCTGACTATCAGTAATTTACAGAACTCTGACTGTACACTACGCACTGGCAATACCACATTTTCTCTTTTGTCTTTTATTTAATGGCTTTTGTCAACACGTGGCCACCGCACTGAATATGAATGGCGCACACATTATAAATTCGGGACATTATGACAACATACAATTCGAAGGGAAAGTCCACCAATCTTTTTCTTTTCACTATCTTATTTATTCCGATAAATTCTCTAACCTAAACACACAAATTCTACAACCTACAACAATAAAACATGAGAAATTGCGCCCAGTTGGCATGGCTTTACAATGGTGAATCTCTATATTATGGTCTCGTAATTATTTTTAACACTACAGTGCACTTTCTGGATAGGATGGTGGATCTTTTATTATACCTCACACTTCGACTCTCACAATCATCATCACTAAACTTTCCTCCAGACCGAGTGGTACTGAAGGAACAAGCATAACCCACTAATCTTTTGAAACTACCTCGCTACTCTCCCATGCAAACCACATATACCCAAATTACATAACATACACCACACTACAACATGAAATACTACACAGAGAATAGTCACAACATTATCACTTTCAGCTTTCCCACTTCAATTAATATTTATCCCAGTTTCACACGACACTGCCCCACTTCGTAATTCTACTTTCCTACTGTGAACTCTGGAGATATATGCACGTCTTCCTGTGCAATGCAAGCCAAGTGGCGTCGCTGGATAGACGACCGACTCACCTTGATTCTCTCTCAGAGTTTAAATCTAGCGTCACACGAAATCATATAACACAAAGTAACATTAAGAACATATTCATCACACACGCGAGTCCTCAACTGATACCATGGACGAGTACTTCTCTTTATCTTTTGTCTCATACACAGTTTGAGACTCACACAGTACTCACCACGTGGAAGTACTCGTCTCTAATTTCAAGTCCTGCACACGCCATTTCTTAAATATTTCAACTTATGGTACACATGCTATTTCTTAAATATTTCAACTGATTGTACACACGCTAGTAATTCAGATTAACTTAAGCACACGGAAGTATTTCAACTTATTGCTACACGTGGTTTCATTGTGACCGTTGGTCACTTCCGAAGATTACTACAATCCCATTAATATTACCTGCCTGACATTTAATTCTCCCCACAAAAGTTCCTGAAATAGAGAAATTAATATTTCAAACTACTCTTAAATATTCCACATGCATACCATGTCTCCACTCTTTCGTCATTACGGAGCACAACTAAAACAGGTCTTAACAGCACAAGATCCAGCGGCAGAGTGCTGAAACATGGCCGTTCTCTAGGTCCTCTCCCATCTCTGTCGAGGTGGGGGAAGCACCTTGCTATCGTATTGGTCAGCCACATTTCAGGCGCTCAAAGCTCTGGTAAATTTCATCTCTTTGGTCCCACCAAAGGTGGCCAAAGGATCGACTCAAAGATGATCATATATTCACATTCACTATCTGCAGTTAGCAGACGACCATACATTCATTCATTTCACAGATCTCACCAAACTGGATGTAGGGATTTACTTTGTGGGAGTGCACATGTGATCAATTAAATAAATACACTGTCATTCTTTCCCACACTGGTATCCGGCTTCGCTGTATTAATTGAAATTGAGTTATTTTACAAAAAAATGTGTTGTTCTGACAAAAATAATGAAGTATGTTGTACCTATTTTCAATGTCGGGCGGTACTGTACCCTTTCAATATTTTTTCCGAAAGTCAGGTGTTATGTCACCAAACTCATACATTGTATACACCAATGTGAATAGTTATTTTGTTGCCAATTTCAACAATGATTTTAGAAATTCTGGTGGAATGGTATATACCTCTTCTGCCTTAATTTTTCTTAAGTACTCCAAAGTTCTCTTAAATTCTAATTATAATACTGGGTCCCATATCTCTTCTGAATTGACTCCTGCTTCTTCTTCTGTGACATCAGACATATTTTCCCCCCCATAGAGGCCTTCAGTGTACTTTTTCCACCTGTCTGCTCTCTCCTCTGTATTTAACAGTGGAATTCCCGTTGCATTCTTAATGTTACCACCGTTGCTTTTAATTTCACCAAAGGTTATTTTGACTTTCCCGTATGCTGAGTCAGTCCTTCAGACAATCATTTCTTGTTTATTCACATTTTTCGTGCACCCATTTTGTCATAAACGTCAGCCTTCTCTTCATCACTACTACATCGTGGTCTGAGTTTATATCTGCTCCTGGGTACACTTTACAATCCAGTATATGATTTCAGCCTCCCCCCCCCACCCCCCCATGAACCATGGACCTTGCCGTTGGTGGGGAGGCTTGCATGCCTCTGCGATACAGATGGCCGTACCCTAGGTGCAACCACAATGGAGGGATATCTGTTGAGAGGCCAGACAAACGTGTGGTTCCTGAAGAGGTGCAGCAGCCTTTTCAGTAGTTGCAGGGGCAACAGTCTGGATGATTGACTGATCTGGCCCTGTAACAATAACCAAAACGGCCTTGCTGTGCTGGTACTGCGAACGGCTGAAAGCAAGGGGAAACTACAGCCGTAATTTTTCCCAAGGGCATTCAGCTTTACTGAATGGTTAAATGATGATGGCGTCCTCTTGGGTAAAATATTCCGGAGGTAAAACAGTCCCTCATTTGGATCTCCAGGCGGGGACTACTCAAGAGGACGTCGTTATCAGGAGAAAGAAAACTGGCGTTCTATGGATCGGAGTGTGGAATGTCAGATCCCATAAACAGGCAGGTAAGTCAGAAAATTTAAAAAGGGAAATGGATAGGTTAAAGTTAGATATAGTGGGAATTAGTGAAGTTCAGTGGCAGGAGAAACAAGACTTTTGGTCAGGTGAATACAGGGTTATAAATACAAAATCAATTAGGGGTAATGCAGGAGTAGGTTTAATAATGAACAAAAAAATAGGAGTGCGGGTAAGCTACTACAAACAGCATAGTGAACGCATTATTGTGGCCAAGATAGACACGAAGCCCACGCCTATGACAGTAGTACAAGTCTATATGCCAACTAGCTCTGCAGATAATAAAGAAATTGACGAAATGTATGATGAGATAAAGAAATAATTCAGGTAGTGAAGGGGGACGAAAATTTAATACTCATGGGTGACTGGAATTCGAGAGTAGCAAAAGGGAGAGAAGAAAACATAGTAGATGGGTATGGATTGGGGGTAAGAAATGAAAGAGGAAGCCGTCTGGTAGAATTTTGCACAGAGCACAACTTAATCATAGCTAACACTTAGTTCAAGAATCATAAAAGAAGGTTGTATACATGGAAGAATCCCGGAGATACTAAAAGGTATCAGATAGATTATACAATGGTAAGACAGAGATTTAGGAACCAGGTTGTAAATTGTAAGACATTTCCAGGGGCAGATGTGGACTCTGACCACACTGTATTGGTTATGAACTGTAGATTAAAACTGAAGAAACCGCAAAAAGGTGGGAATTAAAGGAGATGGGACCTGGATAAACTGACTAGACCAGAGGATGTATAGAGTTTCAGGGAGAACATAAGGGAACAATTGACAGCAATGGGGGAAAGAAGTACAGTAGAAGAAGAATGGGTAGCTCTGAGGGATGAAGTAGTGAAGGCAGCATAGGATCAAGTAAGTAAAAAGACGAGGGCTAGTAGAACTCCTTGGGTAACAGAAGAAATATTGAATTTAATTGATGAAAGGAGAAAATATAAAAATGCAGTAAATGAAGCAGGCAAAAAGGAATACAAACGTCTCAAAAATGAGATCGATATGAAGTGCAAAATGGCTAAGCAGCGATGGCTAGAGGACAAATGTAAGGATGCAGAGGCTTATCACACTAGGGGTAAGATAGATACTGCCTACAGGAAAATTAAAGAGACCTTTGGAGAAAAGAGAACCACTTGTATGAATATCAAGAGCTCAGATGGAAACACAGTTCTAACCAAAGAAGGGAAAGCAGAAAGGTGGAAGGGGTATATAGAGGGTCTATACAAGGGCGATGTACTTGAGGACAATATTATGGAAATGGAAGAGAATGTAGATAAAGATGAAATGGGAGATACGATACTGCGTGAAGAGTTTGACAGAGCACTGAAAGACCTAAGTCGAAACAAGGCCCCGGGAGTAGACAACATTCCATTAACTACTGACGGCCTTGGGAGAGCCAGTCCTGATAAAACTCTACCATCTGGAGAGAAAGATGTATGAGACAGGCGAAATACCCTCAGACTTCAAGAAGAATATAATAATTCCAATCCCAAAGAAAGCAGGTGTTGACAGATGTGAAAATTACCGAACTATCAGTTTAATAAGTCACAGCTGCAAAATACTAACACGAATTCTTTACAGACGAATGGAAAAACTGGTAGAAGCCGACTTCGGGGAAGATCAGTTTGGATTCCATAGAAATATTGAAATATTGGAACACGTGAGGCAATACTGACCTTACGACTTATCTTAGTTGAAAGATTAAGGAAAGGCAAACCTACGTTTCTAGCATTTGTAGGAGAAAGCTTTTGACAATGTTGATTGGAATACTCTCTTTCAAATTCTAAAGGTGGCAAGGGAAAAACACAGGGAGCGAAAGGCTGTTTACAACTAATACAGAAACCAGATGGCAGTTATAAGAGTCGAGGGGCATGAAAGGGAAGCAGTGGTTGGGAAGGGAGTGAGACAAGGTTGTAGCCTCTCCCCAATGTTATTCAATCTGTATATTGAGCAAGCAGTAAAGGAAACGAAAGAAAAATTGGGAGTAGGTATTAAAATCCATGGAGAAGAAATAAAAACTTTGAGGTTCGCCGATGACATTGTAATTCTGTCAGAGACAGCAAAGGACTTGGAAGAGCAGTTGAACGGAGTGGACAGTGTCTTGAAAGGAGGATATAATATGAATACCAACAAAAGCAAAACGAGGATAATGGAATGTAGTCAAATTAAGTCGGGTGATGCTGTGGGAATTAGATTAGGAAATGAGACACTTAAATTAGTAAAGGAGTTTTGCTATTTGGGGAGCAAAATAACTGATGATGGTCGAAGTAGAGAGGATATAAAATGTGTACTGGCAATGGCAAGGAAAGCGTTTCTGAAGAAGAGAAATTTGTTAACATCGAGTATAGTTTTAAGTGCCAGGAAGTCGTTTCTGAAAGTATTCGAATGGAGTGTAGCCATGTATGGAAGTGGAACATGGACGATAAATAGTTTGGGCAGGAAGTGAATAGAAGCTTTCGAAATGTGGTGCTACAGAAGAATGCTGAATATTAGATGGGTAGATCACATAACTAATGAGGAGGTATTGAACAGAATTGGGGAGAAGAGGAGTTTGTGGCACAACTTGACGAGAAGAAGGGAGCGGTTGATAGTACATGTTCTGAGGCATCAAGGGATCACAAATTTAGCATTGGAGGGCAGCGTGGAGGATAAAAATCGTAGAGGGAGACCAAAAGATGAATACACTAAGCAGATTCAGAAGAATGTAGGTTGCAGTAGGTACTGGGAGATGAAGAAACTTGCACAGAATAGGGTAGCATGGAGAGCTGCATCAAACCAGTCTCAGGACTGAAGACCACAACACCAACACCATATGATTTCGGAATCTCTTTCTGACTATGGTTTAATCTAACTGAAATCTTCCTGTATCACCCGGCCTCCTCCTCTTGTGGTTCTTGAACAGAGTATTCGCTATTTCTAGCAGAAATTTATTACAGAAGTCAATTAGTTTTTCTCGTCTCACATTCCTTGTCCCATGCCAACGTTCTCCTGTCACGTTTTTTCTACTCCTTCCCTTACAACTGCATTCCACTCCCCCATGACTATTAGATTTCCCTCTGTCTTCACGAACTGTATCTCTTCATCTTCGGCTTGTGACGTCGGCATATATACCGGAACTACTGCTGGTTTGCTGTCGATTTTGATTAGAACAACCCTATCAATGAACTGTTCACAGTCACACACTTTCTGCCCTGCCTTTCTGTTCATAACGAATAATACTCCTGTTATACCATTTTCTGCTGCTGTTGATATTATCCTATACTCATCTGACCAGACATCCTTGTGTTCTTTCCATTTCACTTCACTGACCCCTACTATATCTAAATCGAACTTTCGCGTTTCCCTTTTCAGATTTTCTAGCTTCCATGTTCAAGCTTCTGATATTTCACGCCCATACTCGTGGAAAGTTATCCTTTCGTTGGTTATTCAATCTTTTCCTCATGGTCACCTACCCTTTGGCAGTCCCGACCAGAGATACGAATGGGGACAATTTCGGACTGTTTTTCCAATGGAGAAATCATCATGACTGTTTTTCAATTACAGGCCGCATGTCTTGTGAATACACATTGTGTGTCTTTATCGCAGTGGTTTCCGTTGCATTCGGCATCCTCATACCATTGATAACTGCTGATTCTTTTGCCTTTAGGGGCAGTTTCCGACTCCAAGGACGAGAGGGTGACCCGAACCTCTGTCCGTTTCTCCGCCCTCTTTCACAAGGCCGTTGGCAGAAGAAGGGTGACATGCCGGAAATCTTCGGCCACCAATGCTGATTATTAATCAAAATTTAAGCGGTGGCGGGTGTCGAACCCAGGACCGAGAACGTTTAAATTACTAATCAAAGATGCTGCGCCTCTTTTCTTTTAGTCTCATTTTGTTCGTATATGTTAGTTGCATGTGTTCGTTCAAGTTCATAGTTGACCCACTCACTCAAATTTTTTCTTTTTAATTACAGAGAGCAGCTAACCGTCTGACCAAACACGCTGATCTACCGTTTCGGCACCCCTAGACGACGGGTGCAGTATATATTGAACGTGGTATGGACACTAACTTGCCCATGTAGTACCCCAGACCAAAGGATGACTAACACGTCCATCTGCTGCTATTTGTGTTCCAGGATTGTCGTCCACTGCACTTAGAACACGTTCCTTCATTTCAGCCGTGCGAACTGAACAAGGCCTTCCGCTGTCTACTTTGTTGGGTGCTACCACATCTGTTTCCCCAAAGACGCTGGACAATCGGTCGAACAGCTTATCTGGTGGTACCCTACGTTCTGGAAATCGTTCAGTATACAGGTTACAGGCTCTCAGATTAACTCCATCTGCTAAACCATAGCAGTAAATAATGTCTGCCATTTTCCTTACGGAATAAAAGACATTCATTGGTAGTTCAAACATCAGAATAACTTTAAACGTGATCCGCTACGGCCGCAGGTTCGAATCCTGCCTCGGGCATGGATGTGTGTGATGTCCTTAGGTTAGTTAGGTTTAAGTAGTTCTAAGTTCTAGGGGACTAATGACCTCAGATGTTAAGTCCCATAGTGCTCAGAGCCATTTGAATCATTTTTTAAACGTGATCTGTAAGTAGGCCAGACATCACAGTATGCACCTAGAGTTAGGAGAAATGTACGCGAACGTAAACAGATGTAACACGACTACAACGCAATCACACAGGGATGTAAACGGAACAACTCACAGCAGAACCACAGAGCCGACTAATGTTTGCATCGATGCTGCACGGCAGTATCCCAGCACGTTGTTGGTAAGACACGGAGCGCCAGTGTAACAACGGTGCTCATATCCACAACCACATGTTCGTGATGTCTTCCTACCTCGCAGTATTCCATGCTAGGGGTTGTAATTAACGTTAATTATGTCGTACTTGTCTGTAGTAGGACAAGTAATGCATTGCCATGAACTGCATCACAAGATCATCCCTATGAACTCGTGTTCATATATCATATGTCAGAACGTATGCTTTGTAGGACCCATGGTAATAAGATATTTGTGTCTCTTTTTGATGTATACTATAATCTGCTGAAATGTTTGATAGTAGCATATGGTGCTCCAGTAGGTATATAATAACACGCTCGTTTTCGAATACAACGTTGTGGCTGTGTCAGAATTTCAAAGCAATCGGTGAAGAACTTTCGGAGATATACATTCTGAACAAACTGACAATTACATTTTTATTTATATAGATGCTGTTACAGAATAACTCGAAGACAGAATCCTCAGGTATTTTATGTGTACAATATGACTTAAACATTTGTCAAACAGTCTCTGCAGCTCACATACTACAAATTCATGTATTGAACATACAGCCAACTGAAAAACGAAAGCCAAACGACCTTCAATTGTGGAAGAATTTTGGAGGCTCTTAATTAAATGAATATTCGCCGTCGCGTGATGCCATATGGTCCATCAGTACTAGTGCCCTTCTAGTGAAAAAGGAACGGAAATTAATTAGCAGATTCTGATATACAGGTAATTAAAATACTGTGTAAATGTAGTACCTGCATATTAGGCACTGTGATGAGAGATATATTCTTAAATAAATATTCTTTGTCGGCACATGCGACTTCATCCACCAATGTTGTTATTGACAATTTTCCATATGTGATGAAACCATAAACTGCTTAGGTCTTGCGAAGTGAGGATTACAAATTCTCTTGTCGATTTTAACTGTTTGACTAATGTTGTTACGAATTGTTGTACAAAACAATTTTTCAGAGACATATTTACAGCTTATGACTAGAAACAATTGCCGGCCGGTGTGGCCGAGCGGTTCTAGGCGCTTCAGTCTGGAACCGCGCGACCGCTACGGTCGCAGGTTCGAATCCTGCCTCGGGCATGGATGTGTGTGATGTCCTTAGGTTAGTTAGGTTGAAGTAGTTGTAGGTCCTAGGGTACTGATGACCTTAGATGTTAAGTCCCATAGTGCTCAGGGCCATTTGAACCATTTGAACCATTTGAACCAGAAACAATTGATATAAATATTTGTTACATTCTAAGAACCTCCGTAATTTGGTTTTTTATTCCACTTCACGGAATTAGCAATGCTTTATTTCTACTTGCAGGTAAATTGAATCTAAAAGAACCAGTATATTTAGACAAATTATGAGTAATGAGATGTCAGGCTCCGAATAACCTTTTTATATCGTGTACTTACGTTACTACGTTCTGTAAACTTACTTGCAGGGAATTATAAATTGATTGATCTGGGGTACGAAAGGCAGATAAATGGTTCGCGGTCTGGCATATTTGATATTAATGACTTTGTTAACTAGTCTCTGGGGAAGCTACTCACTAATAAAGTAAATCCGCCTGATGCAAGACAATTTTGGCTAGTGAAGCTACTACAGATCTTTCGAATTGTGCACTACATTTCTATCTCCTACGTTTTTAATCGTAGAGTTGACAGTTCGTGACTGTTTTTTTTTCGAGCTTAAACTTCAGTGACGTTCTGCCTACTTGGTCTTAATGGTTGAGTAATTTGCTGTAGAGTTGCTCTGTCGCTTTTTCTTTCAAATCCTCCAATGTGGCTGTAAACATGAGAATATTTTTACTAGCTTCCTCATATTATATAATATTTTTTATTTACAACTTTTGGTTTGTTACAGCATGAGCTTGTGTAAAAATTCTTTTCTATGTGTTTGTCTATCCTCTTCAACTATTGCAGACTACATCCACTTGAATCTGCTTGCTATCGTCAAGTCTTAGTCTCCCTCTCCCCCCCCCCCCCCCCCATATTATCTTGCACCAACAAATTCACGATTTTTGATGCCCCAAATACGTCCTGTCTCGTTGTACCACAAATTTCTTTTTTCACACAATTCGATTCAGTACTTGCTCGTTAGTTATTCGATTCATCCATCTAATCGTCAATGTTGTTCTATAGAACCACATTTCAAAAGTTTCTACTGTCTCCTTGTCTGATCTGTTCATCGTCGTCGTTTCCTTTCCATAAAATGCTATAATCTCCAGACAGATACATTCATAAAAGATTTGCTAACATTTAAATTTATATTAGACTAGCTGAGAAACCTGACGTTGTCCAGGTATTTATTTATTCCAATCTTCCCTTCTCTAACTGTCCCTCTCCTCTTCCCCCCTCCCTCTCTCCATCTCCTCTTGCCCTCCATCTTGTCCATCTCCTCCTTCCGTCTGTCTCTATCCAACACCTCCTCCCCCCTATGTCTACCCATCCCTCTCTCTTTATCCACCTCCCTTCTCTCCTCTCTCCCTATACATCCCACCCGTCCCTGACCGTCTCCTCCACCCTTCCGTCTGTATGTCACCACCACCCCATCTCTCTGTCCACTTCCTCCACCCCCATAGACTCTGCCCATCTCCTTCGGCCATTCCATCTCTTTCTCCCTCTCTCTCTCTCTGCCGATCTGCCCATCTGATCCTCCGCCCGCTCCCCCCCCCCCCCCCCTCTGGCCATCTATTTGTTCCCCATTTGTCGACATCCTCCTCCTCCCTCTAATTCCATCTCCTCCTTCCTCTCTCTTTGCCATCTCCCTCTTACCCTCTCTTTGTCTATCTCTTTCTACCTTCTCTCTTTGTCCATCTCCTTTTCCTTCTGTGCATGCCTATCTCCTGCTTCCCTCTCGCTGTTTGTCCATCTCCTCATCGTCCCTCCTCTCTCTACACGTAATTACACTCACCCCAACAGGAGGCTGGTTGTTCTTACCCCTACAGTATTTCTTTCCAGATTGTATCTAATATGTGTACCAAATTTGATTGAAATTGTTCTAGGGGTTTAGGATGTCCTTTTACCCATAGCTTTGCTCCCAAATGTACACGTCAAATATATTTCACACATATTTAAAGTATTTCATCCGTATGTGTACACATGCGTGTATTTAATATATATTTCTAACAAATTTCGCCCTTGCAGTTTCGTTCTCACGCAGCTTAATGTTTATGATGTCGTGTCTTCTGAACTTCGTGCTGTACAGTGATGTAATTTTGCAGGTACATTTAGTGGTGTATGTCAGCTGTCTCCGAAATGTTTTGTGAATAGAATTGGTAGTAGAGAAGTAATAAATTAAAACGTCTTGCATGATGCGATAGTTTTTCACGCATTCAGTGATTTAGACGTCGTATATCCTGAACTAAGTGCCGTACAATGATGTAATTCTTCTGGTACATTGTGTGGTATATGTAAATACTGTCTGCAAAAAGTGTCACGAATACAGTCGGTAGTAAAGAAGTAATGAATTAAAACTTCCTGCTTCATATCGCAGTTTTACTGTATGAGCAGCGAAAATGGAATAAGCGACAAATTTTTCACCGTTCGTCATTTTGTGTAGGTCGTCAGTTACAAAATCTTTTTGTAAGGGTAAGAAATTATGTGTAAAGTTTGTTGCAATTCTCTTTAGTGCTCTTATTCTCAAATAATGCATAATTAAAGTATGGGTATTCTCGCGTCGTTCGCTACACTTCTTTTTCACCCCGACGGCCGTCCCTTTGTATAAGAGCGGTTCTTACCCCCACACTGATTCTTTTCAGAAAGTAAATGACACGTGTAACAAGTTTGGTTGAAATCGGGCCAGTGGTTTAGGAGAAAATGTGGAACATACATACATATGTACATCCATTTTTATACATTGTGTGGATACTAAGAACTTTCTCTTTTTCAGAAATACTTTTCTTGCTATTGCCAGTCTCCATCGTGTATCCTCTCTATTTCTACTTCTTTTAGTGTCGCGTTCCCTAATGTACAGTGTGGTCTTTTTTTTTTAAGTGTCGCATGTTCCCACAGGAGGTACCCGTGATATTGGTCAAAGCTACAAGAAAACTCCCTATAATTATTTGTCGGGAAATGAATACCAATTGAGATACGGACCGCTTTAATTGTAACGAGTAATTTGTGGTATTCGACGGTGTAAGCCGTCTTACTGTTGCAGTTCACTGTGCTATGAGCTGCCAGCGCTATTGGTGAACGTTGATGTGATGAATGACAGCTGGCCCTTAGTGTAGAAAAAAGCAAGTTAATGGTGATGAATAGGGAAAACAAACCCATAATTTTCGGATACACCATTAGTCGTGTCCTGTTCGATACACATCCTGGGTGTAACGTTAAAAAGCGATACCAGGTGGAACGAGCATGTGCGATCTGTGGTAGGGAAGGCGAATGGTCGACTTCGGTGTATTGGGAGAATTTTCGGAAGTAGTGGTTCACCTGTAAGGGAGACCGTGCACAGAACGCTGGTGCGACCTATTCTTGAGTACTGCTAGAGTGTTTGGGATCCGTACCAGGTCGGTCTGAAGGAAGACATCTAAGCAATTTAAAGGCGGTCTGCAGGATTTGTTGCCGGTTCGTTTGAACAAAACGTAAGTGTTAGGGATATGCTTCAGGAGCTCGAGTGAGAATTCCTAGAGGGAAGAAAACATTCATTACTAAGAACACTGCTGGAAAATTTAGAGAACCGGCATTTGAAGCTGACAGCAGAACTATCCTACAGCTGCCAAAATACAATTCGCATAGGGACCACGAAGATAAGATACGAGAAGTTAGGGCTCATTGGGAGGCGTATAGTCAGTCGTTTTTCCCTCATTTTGTCTACAAGCGGAACAGGAAAGGAAGTGACTAGTTGTGCTACAGGGGCGGCCGCAGTGGCCGAGCGGTTCTAGGCGCTTCAGTCCGGAACCACGCTGCTGCTACGGTCGCAGGTTCGAATCCTGCCTCGGGCATGGATGTGTGTGATGTCCTTAGGTTAGTTAGGTTTAAGTCGTTCTAAGTCTAGGGGACTAATGACCTCAGCTGTTAAGTCCCATAGTGCTTAGAGCCATTTGAACCATTTTTGAGCTGTGTTACAGTGTAACCCCCCACCACTCCCCCGAACCGTACAGTGGCTTGCGGAGTATGTATGTAGATGCAGATGAAACCATGCAGAAGTCAACTACTGTGGTTTATGCACGGTTGGGCACCACCCCATTTTCTACGGATCGCGCAGCAGAACTTCACTGCAACGTTTCACAGGCGATGAATTTTCCGAGGAGATCCGGTAGCAAGACCTGCCCGTTCACTCGATCTTAACGTTGTTTTTCTAGCTGTGCGTTGGTGTATACGCCACCCGCCGACAATGATGACGTTGCAGAAACGTGCAGCCAATGCATGTGACGCAGTCCGAATGAAACCAAGTGTATCTCAAAGAGTGCGTGATTCACTGCGAAGAAGATCTGATGACTGTGTCAGGATGCACCACTGCTATAGTGTCTACTACGTAAGAGACAGATGGAAATGAGAAGAGAGATTCGCTCCGGTCGCAGGTTCGAATCGTGCCTCTGGCAAGGATGTGTGTGATGTCCTTAGGTTAGTTAGGTTTAAGTAGTTCTAAGTTATGGGGGACTGATGACCTCAGATGTTAAGTCCCGTAATGCTCAGAGCCATTTGAGCCATTTGAGAAGAGAGATTGACCTGTATTTCAATGGATATTGACTTCATTACATATTCAGTTGTATCCAAGTGCAAAACCAGCACACCTAAAGACAGCTGTCGAGAATGCCAGAATCGACTTGTGTGCACCAGTAAAATGGGCGCAGGATATGGGATTGAATCTCAACCCATCCAAAACCAAAGTGGCATCGGTTGATCGTTTTAGGCTCATTAGCCCGAAATATTGGGAATTCCCTACCATCTTTAGTCCTAAGGGGGCAAATATCATATTCTCTCCCTCATCAAAGAATCTAGGTGTAATAATAGATGGAAATCTCAATTGTACTGAGCACGTAACTACAGTGTGCGAGAAGGCATCAGCATCTCTCCTTACCTTACTAAAGTATACGAGTAAAAAGCTATTCCATCTTGATCTGAAAAAGAAACTTGAACAAACACTTATATCTCCTATCATTGATTACAGCGATGTTACCCTGCAAGGCCTTTCTCAGGATAGCTTGGAACTGTTTATGAATGGCGGCGTTCGTTATATCTGTGACGTTAGACTCTTGGATCGTATTCACCAACATATGCACAGCTATCCTGGCTACTTGCAGACAAGCGCAGAGATTTCCAAACTGTCTCTGCTGTCGCAGCGACTCAAGATCTTGTCTAAACAACATGGCAGAAACACCCATCCACATCACAACAAAATGACTTCACCCACTAACTCGAAGACCTTCTCAGCAGTAGGAATCCGCCTCTGGAATAACCTCTGACAGTATATCAGAGAACTGAACAACACCTCCAGCTTCGGAAGACATATCTACTAAATCAACAATAAGGACTACCACTGTCCCTGTAGCAGTCGTCCCCTCTTTTACACCCTTCTCTTCAAGCAGATCCTCCACTTTTCCCAATATTCTTAGCTGGCGGAATCTCCTTAAATTTCCTTTCCCCAGAACTCGCTATATCATAAACGTCTTTACACCTATAAATTCTTTTTGTGTCTGCCACTAACATTATTGTTATTATTGTGATTATTGTTATTATTACTATTATCACTATTAGCAGCACCAGCACTAGTACTAGAAGTACTGCCAGTATTAACTTTATTAGTTCACAGTCAGTATTATTTACTCACGTTGCCACTTCAGACACTCAAACCATTTTAATTTTATTTATGATATTAAAATTATTTCATAGAAAAGTATTATGTAGAAATGACACCGTATGTGTGAAAACCTGGTCTGACGAAAGAGATGATGTGGTGGCTAGAATCAGACAAAGTTAAATAAATAAATAGATAAATAAAATATCATTATAAGTGAGACGTGGTTCTTACTGGAATTAAGGAAAACGTGGAAGGGAGGACCCACCAACATAACTTTCTTTTCACACTTTTTATTTAACAATACACAACCATAAATTTTTTATCAAAATGAACAAATTTGCAAAATTCTTTTGACCTTAAACCCTCAGTTGAATAAGCTTTTACAGAAGAAATCTCAAGTGCTGTATTGCACAACAGCAAACAACATGAAAATGATTACAAGACGGCCGGGCGTGCAGCCCGCCCGTTATCGGGTGAAACAGGGGTGTTTACTACCGCGCTGGACACAGTCTGTCTTATATACCCTTCTCAACACATGACAACTATATAAGAACCATTGACGACAAGAGTGATTCAGTTACTCAAAACAGATGACGTAACTTTTAATTTGAAAGCTGTATGTCGGAAGGTTCGGGGTTAAGATGCACACCTGCACTTAAAGGTTAAACAGATTAGGAAAGAATGTGACAATGATAAGTCTTACTTCAAAGCCACCAACCTTTTAATTTCAATCGGAAACCAAGCGGCGACTGGACCCCAACCCGTCCCTTCCGACAATTTTATTTTGACTAAAGCCCTGGTGACAGTTGGCTGTTGATACTTTCAAAGTTAAACTGATTGTCAGCTATTAAGACCGCTCTGAAGGAACGTCCTAAAACATTACATTAAAGGATTACAAGAGAACTCACTCGGTGGAACCAAAAGATCCACCTAAAATACACCAATAATGACCAGGTCTTTCAAGCACAGCAACGAACAGCTTAGTACAACAGGTTGTTCAGATCATAACTAATGACTGAGAAATGAAATTACAATCAAAGAACTGAGCCGGTTAACGTCAAAATCTAACTGCAAGGTCTCTCTTTTGTTTAACGGCAACCTGTGCCTTACTACAATTGTCTCGGTTGTATTTAGGACCAAGAGCTGATTCATTAGAACATTAATGATCTGGTACAAACCAGATAGGAAAGGCAATATAATAGCGGGACAAATTTTCAAACGACAACTAGTGTCTTAGTACAATACTACGGCCTATATTTACAACCAAAGAGCCGACCGAGGAAAACTCTGAGGGTCGGGTTCAAACCAGAAAATAATAGGGAGGGCAGGTAGACAATGACACAAATCACACGAGGATTACAGAAAGTCACTCCCCTTTATCAGCAGGAAGTTCCATGGATCCACGGTGCGTCGCAGCGGTTACTGAGTGGTGCCGATGAAAGCCAGGTAGAAGAGGGATTGGATTGTGTGAGGGAAGAGACCAAACAGCGAGGTCATCGGCCTCATCGGATTAGGGAAGGGCGTTGAAGGAAGTCAGCCGTGCCCTTTCAAAGGAACCTCCTCCCGAATGCGAGTCCAGGTTAGAAGAGGGCGGCGAGGCCAAGAGCGGTCGTCCGACACCAATGTTGCCAACCAACTGACGGGATGTCGGCTTGCTGCTTGTAGTCGGCGCTGACCCCGTTGAAGTACTCCGATATCTTCGCTCTGCGCAGGCCTTCCTTGCGCAGCTCATGGTTTCGGCCGCTCAGACCTCAAGACCACCTCTTGTCGCGACGCTACGGCCAATTCCCAAACTTCATACCTCCCTCTCGGGCCAGCGAACCCCGTGTGTATATCGGCAAGCAAAGACCTTCTAAGGACACAACCCACAGATTCCACCTCTTCCTCATAGATACTGGCAATGAGGCCGCAAGATGGATAGTCGATACTACACCTGAGCCAGTGGCGCCAGACAGAACAGTTTAATAATTCAATGTTGACAGGACTCAATAGGAACTTTTCTTCTAGTTTTGACCAGTTAACCACCTGTAGGGATATGTGACACTTTTTTAACGCCCAGTATATACTTCTATGTGATAGTCCTAGAGTAACCAACAGTTTCTCTATTATAGGTGTTGCAGCCTCAGTCCGGAACCGCGGGACTGCTACGGTCGCAGGTTCGAATCCTGCCTCGGGCATGGATGTGTGTGATGTCCTTAGGTTGGTTAGGTTTAAGTAGTTCTAAGTTCTATGGGACTGATGACCACAGAAGTTAAGTCCCATAGTGCTCAGAGCCATTTGAACCATTTTTTTGTTGCAGCCTCGTGACACGTGTGCTGATAACAAATTCTTGTGGTTAACGTGATATTGGGCTGCTCTTTTGCCGATAATACCCACAACCTACTGGATATATTTGTCTTACCGTTTTTGGCGATCTTCTCCCATGGTTTTCATAGATTCATTTCACTCAATTGCCGCACAAGCTTTGTCCACGTTACAGCTTGCCATTTCAGGAAGCTTCCCTTTCTATGGAATTTATGACTGGTGTTCTGGTCCCTACGTTAAGCGTTAGAACCTCCGCTTCGACCTAGGTTACAGTACCTCGCAGTTTAATTTAGTCTCAAATATGGCCGTATCAAGAGGTGAACAGTTCATAGAAAATATTGACATCAGCGTAGACACTGCACTGACGGCTGCTGCGTTATCCAGCTATGTTTTCGAGTATTTCAGAGTCATTAAACGCCGTAAAAACATTATAATTGTTGAATAACTACCTTGTCATGTCAGCTGCGGTGGCCGAGCGGTTCTAGGCGCTACAGTCTGGAACCGCACGATCGCTACGGTCGCAGGTTCGAATCCTGCCTCGGGCATGGATGTGTGTGATGTCCTTAGGTTAGTTAGGTTTAAGTAGTTTTAAGTTACACGGGACTGATGACTTCACAAGTTAAGTCCCATAGTGCGCAGAGCCATTTGAACCATTTGAAACTTGTCATGAAAACCCGTTCCACTGATGATTAACACTGACACTCTGAGGTACACGTATACTCGTGCATACTGTGCATAATATATAAGAAGTGCCTAGATGTATCTAAGCGAATCGACATCAGAGGAAAGCATATTTAGACATTTATTAGATGTAATCGAGGGCAGCTTACTCTTAAGTGTGGAAAAATGTAAGTTAATGCAGATGAATGGGGAAAAAGTACAGTGGTGTTGGAAAGCGCTATCAGTAGTGGGTACATCGATTAAATATCTGCGTGTAACGCTATAAAGCGACTTGAAACACAATGAACAGATAAGATAAACTGTAGGGTAGACGAAAGAACTAATTCGGTTTATTGGGCGGTATTCTAAGAAAGTGTAGCTTATTTATAAGGCTGACCGCGTACGGAACACTTGTGGGACTCATTCCTTTGTATTGCTGGAGTGTTTGGAATCCCCACCAGGTCGGATTACAGGAAGACATCGAAGAAATTCATAGGCGTGCCACTAGCCAGCTGTCAGCTTTCGATGGTGAAACACCAGGACCTTACCAAGTAGCATATTTAGATTCTCTGTTTGTGTTCTCAGTTTAATGTGATTTCATTCTGTGTTCAATTCTTAAATTCATTGAGTATTTTTGTGTTTTAGAGGTGTAGTAATTCGTATTAGTAAAGGTATTATGTGTACACTATATCGTGGCAGTTTTAGGTGGGGAGTGTTTTGAACTATGCTTGCGCAAGACACCAGTAGAGGTCGGGCCTGAACTACCACTGCCAATCGCAGCAAACAATTGCGCGGTAGCTTTGTGCTATGTGTTGTCGATTGCTTGCTGCTTTTTTTTCTTATTTTGAAATGAGTGAAGAGACTGCCCCTGGTGCATAAAGGGATTTGAATGCGACTCTCGCCCCAACAAAAGGAATCAGCGATCCTTATGACCGTTCTGCTTTTATGGATGCACAGGATGCTGACGTAGGATGGCAGCCCTTCGATAGGGAGGCGGCGCTTATTCCCCCACACCGCTCGGCTCCCCTCATTCAGTCTAAGTTCTCGTTTGTTTACGGTTGTGGCCGGCTGTCACGATATAATGTCCGCATAATAAGGTGTACATTCACGCAGTCGTCTTTCGTTTGTTTCTTTTTGAATGGCCAAAACCGTTCACCACAGTTTAATCAGCTGCCATTCTCCGTTGGTGAAGCACCCGGAGACTAGCGAGTCACATATTTAGCCTTTTCTGTTTGTTTTCATTGTTTAACTCACAATTCACAACTTACTAGTGGTAGGGTGCGTCTGTGCTACGTGTGGACGAGGGAGGAGCTGGCCGCAGTACACGATAAGCTGAAGACGCTTATGGCCACAGTGAACCATCTGCAGGCTGCTGCCTAAGGATGTGGCGGCAGCGAAGAAACTGGCGCGTCCCATGGGACGGCTCAGGTGTCGCTTGTTTCGCCCACGGGCTCAGCTGTCGAGGCACCTTCCAGCGCAACCGACGCGGGGGATCCTCAATCACTGCAGGGTGGGGAAGGGTTGTTACATGGTGGCTCGAGGCGGAGAATCAATGTGGTGAATGACCGTGTGGCCTCGCCCATTAACCCTGTGAGTGGACAGGCATTAAACTAGTGAGTGGACAGGTGACAGGTGCTTCAAAAAATGGTTCAAATGGCTCTGAGCACTATGGGACTCAACTGCTGTGGTCATAAGTCCCCTAGAACTTAGAACTACTTAAACCTAACTAACCTAAGGACATCACACACATCCACGCCCGAGGCAGGATTCGAACCTGCGACCGTAGCAGCAGCGCGGCTCCGGACTGGTGCGCCTAGAACCGCACGGCCACCGCGGCCGGCGACAGGTGCTTCAGCAGGGGCGCGGGGTGAGGGGTTTGGTAGTCATTGGGAGCTCCAATGACAGCTCGTTATGAACCTCTTTAGGGAAATGTCGTCCAGGACCGGTAGGAATTCCAGTGTGCCATGGGTGTGACAGCCGGGAGGCTTCAACCGAGATGTGGCGGCGTGCCTGACTCCGGCTATCGAGAGTGCAGGGTACAGTCGTGCGCCTGCGTTTAATTTCGCGTAATTCCCGCGGATTTGGAAACTCTCTGGCCGCAAGAGCACATGGGGCGCTACTGCCGCCGGTAGAGGGCAGGTCGGAGGAGAAGGTAGTTAAGGGCTGCGGCGTCCTGGAGGAGAGGAGAGTGTGACACGGTCGGCGAGGAGCGCAAGTGAGGCGGCGTGTTGTTGTGGCCAAGCGTCGGCCGTGGCCTGTTAGCAAGAGTGGTGCCCTCGCTGACTGTGGGTCTTGCGGGGCCGAGTGTTCGTCGCAGCCGTGAACATTGCCGTTAAAAGTTACTTGGGCAGGACGCACAGTATCCGGCGGCGTGTCCTCTGCTATTGATGTTGCAAGCAGTTTGTGTCTATTGTGGTGCCGGGTTGGAGTCCGGTCTGAACTTTGCAAGTACTGGACGCGGTGGCGTCGGCTGGATGATACCCGTGGGTTTCCGACTACGAGTAATCTTCGTTACATCCTTCTATCGGCGCTCTCTAAGCAAGTGTTTGTCAATGGGTGCTAGATTTTACGAGAAATCACTGAGCCGTGCGTGGCTCGTGTTCATGCCGTTTATTGCTTGGCATCTTGTCATTGCGGTTATGGCATCTCGTTTCTTATTCGATTTACTGGCGTCACTAATTTGCTGGCTTGCCTGCCCGTGAGTGCGAGCAGCAGTGCTTATCGATACGATTACTGTGGTACTATCTTTGGAGCGACCACTAGTATTTCCGGGTCGCGTTGTGTGGAGTGGGGAGTTACGAACGGACTTCAGGTCGGTTGGGGGCGCAGCAGCGGGCATGTCCGTGCAGTGCGAGGGGAAGTCAGGGCCGCTGGCAGCGTATTGCCACTGCCAGATCAACGAGGAGCGACGACTTCATCGCGCACCAAACCCTGGATGTTAAAGTTGAGTGAAGAGTTAACTGCTAATGCAGCCCTGACTATTCTGAGATTTCGCCTTTGGTCGGCCGATTCTTGCTCCCAGGGTCGCTGAGCCTGGCGGCAACGAGTGAGGTGTTTCGAGGCAGTGAAATATTGCTGCCGTCTTTCTCTATTTGTTATTCATAATTGAATTTAGTATTATTTTTATCAGTGAAGTGCAAACAGCCGGCCGGCCGGTGTGGCCGTGCGGTTCTAAGCGCGTCAGTTTGGAACCGCGTGACCGCTACGGTCGCAGGTTCGAATCCTGCCTCGGGCATGGATGTGTGTGATGTCCTTAGGTTAGTTAGGTTTAAGTAGTTCTAATTTCTAGGGGACTGATGACATCAGATGTTAAGTCCCATAGTGCTCAGAGCCATTTGAACCATTTTTTTGCAAACAGCGGTATTTTTCCGCCTGTGGCCGCTAGCACCCCAGTTACCTGCCCTGGAGGTTAGCGTACTTTTCCGGCAGTGTACCTTTCCTCGTCGTGTTGGTGCTGTCCGACACGGCGTGTAGTTCGACAGATTCTTGTATTGTACTGTGCATATTTTTTAGGAGGTCTACCTTGGTGCTAGTGTTTCCTTCGGCCTTGAGTGTTTTCTGAAGACGTAGCGCTGTCCGTCTCTTCGCCCTTGCCTAAAAATAGTCCATCGGTGTAGCAGTGATCGGACGTTAGGCGGATTGGTTAGTCGGTCGGTCGGCGCTTAAGCTGCCCCTAGTTTGAGTTGCCATCCTGTTACGTGAGTACAACTCTTGGCTGCCTGTCTCACCTTACCTTTTGTTCGAGTTACCTTCCCAGGCAGACCCTTGGAGTACGTGTTGAGAACCACTTGTCCTGATTCCTTAGATTGTGATGTTTGTTTTAAGGATATTTGTAATTTTCTGATTATTGTTTGTGGCCTTCAGCTGAGTAATAATTTCACTTCTTTTTTTCTTTGATCCGTCATAGAGTCAATTGCTTTTTTTAAGAGATTGTTTTAAAATTTTAATTTCTTTAAATAAAGTTTACGTATTTGTTGTGCAACCGATAGTAACTGATTACGGCCCCATCCACAATCGTAACCCATCCTGAGAAACCAGCCCTCAATCACAGTGAGCATCCGATCCCTCTGCACGTCACTTGGCGCCGCGTGGTGTCTATTTTGACTCCGTATCCAGGTTACCCGTTGTTACATATATATGTGTTATTTATGAACGTTTTGCCTGATACTACTTGATTTCAGTTCTGACAATGTGTGTGGGCTTGTGTCTGTCACTATTACAATCTGATTTTAGAATCTAAGAGTATAGAATGCAGATGAAATTCTTATAATTTACGAATTGTGCTTTATAGCCAGTGAAAATTGTTCAATCCAGCTACTTTATTTCTGGGGCATGTATATACACTACTGGCCATTAAAATTGCTACACTACGAAGATGACGTGCTACAGACGCGGAATTTAAGCGACAGGAAGAAGATGCTGTGATATGCAAACGATTAGCTTTTCAGAGCATTCACAGAAGGTTGGCGCCAGTGGCGACAGCTACAACGTGCAGACATGAGGAAACTTTCCAACCGATTTCTGATACACAAACAGCAGTTGAGCGGCGTTGCCTGGTGGAACGTTGTCGTGATGCCTCGTGTAAGGAGGAGAAATGCGTACCATCAGGTTTCCGGCTTACATAAAGGTCGGATTGTAGCCTATCGCGACTGCGGTTTATGGTATCGCGACATTGCTGTTCGCGTTGGTCCAGATCCGATGACTGTTAGCAGAATATGGAATCGGTGGGTTCAGCAGGGTAATACGGAACGCCGTGCTGGATCCCAACGGCCACGTATCACTAGCAGTCGAGATGACAGGCATCTTATCCGCATGGCTGTAACGGATCGTGCAGCCATGTCTCGATCCCTGAGTCAAAAGATGGGGACGTTTGCAAGACAACAACCATCTGCACGAACAGTTCGACGACGTTTGCAGCAGTAGGGACTATCAGCTCCGAGACCATGGCTGCGGTTACCCTTGACGCTGCATCACAGACAGAAGCGAATGCGATGGTGCGCTCAACGACGAACCTTGGTGCACGAATGGCAAAACTCCATTTTTTTCGGATAAATCCAGGTCTGTTTACAGCATCATGATGGTCGCATCTGTGTTTGGCGACATCGCGGTGAACGCACATTGGAAGCGTGTATTTGTCATCGCCATACTGGCGTATCACCTGACGTGATGGTGCCATTGGTTACACGTCTCGGTCACCTCTTGTTCGCATTGACCGCACTGTGAACAGTTGACATTACATTTCAGATGTGTTACGACCCGTGGCTCTACCCTTGATTCGATCCCTGCGAAACCCTACATTTCAGCAGGATAATGCACGATCGCGTGTTGCAGGTCCTGTACAGGCCTTTCTGGATACAGAAAATGTTCGCCTGCTGCCCTGGCCAGCACATTCTGCAGATCTCCCACCAACTGAAAACGTCTGGTCAATGGTGGCCGAGCAACTGGCTCGTCACAATACGCCAGTCACTACTCTTGATGAACTGTGGTATCGTGTCGAAGCTGCATGGTCAGCTGTACCTGTACACGCCGTCTAAGCTCTGTTTGACTCAATGCCCAGGCGTATCAAGGCCGTTATTACGGCCAGAAGTGGTTGTACTGGGTACTGATTTCTAAGGATCTATGCACCCAAATTGCGTGAAAATGTAATCACGTGTCAGTTCTAGTATAATATATTTGTCCAATGAATACGCATTTATCATCTGCGTTTCTTCTTGGTGTAGCAATTTTAATGGCCAGTAGTGTAGTTACCTGTTGCCCAGTATCACGAGCTCGATCTGTTTACTAAACAGCAAACAGCATCCACAAAAAAAAGGGTAAAGAAAAATTTTATGCCTCAGTAGTCAAAGTTTCCTGCATAATGTTCGTACTTTTCTGCGTTTGTAGTATGTTTTATATTTATTAAATAATTAACGAGTTGTATCTGTGTTACAGGATAGGTGATTGTATCTCTTGTTAACTGTTGTCTGGTTAAAGATGCCTGTGTACCATGATTAAAATTTTTAATGAAGGTTTCTAGTACTGTGCTAGCGGCAACCGTCGTCCTACGTTAGTAAAGACGGAAGAATTAATTGCTATTATCCTTGCCCCTGCCACCGCCTCTATCATCATAAACGTGAACCACACTTGTCAGTCTTTTGCCCACTTCGAAGGCAATGGCGTTTTGGTAGTTAATGGTAACAACCGATGGTTGATATTTGTGACATATTCATTTGATCATATGTTCTGCTGTTTGTAATATAAATGTACTTTTGCTTCATTTAATATTCTTTACTAAAAGGAAGTGATTTTATACTGTTGCCATTTTGAGGTGCTTGCTATCAATTGTATTGAAATTTAGTCTTTTCAGTTCTGGAGGCAATTTGTTAATGTTATTCTTGGACTTTTGCTTTCTAAAAATAAAGTCATTAGTGTTTTTAGCACCTTTAATAAATTCATTATGCCTCAGTACCTCTACACTCAACACCAGCTCCCTACCGCATTTCAGTCAGTAAGTTGTACAAACGATGTAGCTCTACAGGTACAAGAGCACTTATGAAGAGCACAAGCCGATTTCTTAGGCTAGGCGGTAGTTTCAGATCCTCTGATGAAAGCTCGCTAGTTGATATCTATAGAGCGAAATCATATCTCGTACAAAGTAGAGACACTTCGATAGTCAAAATTTTAACAGTCAATTGTCGAAATTTCGTGACAAAGATCCCGAATTTACAGCCCTCCCGGAAATTTCTCACGCTCAAATTCGGCTCACAACGGGGAGCTGGCTGAAACGCGAAGTGGAAAGCTCTGAGGTCATTAGCGATTCACGGAACGTATTTCGGAAAGACAGAGTAGATTCAATAGGAGGTGGAGTGTTCACTGCAGTTGACAAGAATGTTCTGTCTACTGACATCAAAGTCATCTGGACGCGTACAACGGATCTAGGTGAAGTCAAATTCATTGATGGATGTCTTTACTGGTTACCTAATTCCACCGTGACAGGTTTAGAGCCATTCAACGGAAATCTATGGTCGGTATCGCGGAAATAACCAGATTATGCAATATTAGTTAGAAGTGACTGTAACCCACTTAATATGGGCTCGAAAGTCTATGCATACACTGCAGTTAGCACGGCCAGGCAGTCCAGTGAAGTGCATCTGAACTCGTTTTCCGAAATTTGCGTAGAGCAACTGGTTAGACAGTCCACACGCAATGGAAATATTGTAGACCTTTTAACTTTGTCAGACCTGACTTTATCGAAAGTGTAAGTATATGAACAGGGATTAGTGATGTGATATCAGAGACGATGTCAGCGTATAAACAGGGATTAGTGATCATGATGTCACAGCGATGATGGTTACGAAAGTTAACAAATCCACTCAGTCTTCTGACTGGTTTGCTGGTTTGATGCGACCGACCAGTTCACATGGCTCAAATGGCTCTGAGCACTGTGGGACTTAACATCTGAGGTCATCTGTCCCTTAGCACTACTTAAACCTAACTAACCTAAGGACATCACACACATCCATGCCCGAGGCAGGATTCGAACTTGCGACCGTTGCAGCAGCGCAGCTCTGGACTGAATCGCCTAGAACCGCTCGGCCACAACGGCCGGCTGCTGCCGACCAGTAACACCTCTCCTGTGCCCACATTTTCATCTCACAGTAGCACCTACATTCTCAAGTATTTACTGGATATATTCCAATTTTTGTCTTCTTCTACAGTTTTTACCCACAGCAGCTCTCTCTTTAGTACCATAGAAGTTATTCCCTACTACTTGTCAGTGCTCTTATATGCATACATATATTCATCTACATCTACACACATACTCCACAATCCAGCATACGGTGCGTGGCGGAGGGTACCTCGTACCAGAACTAGCGTCTTCTCTCCCTGTTCCACTCCCAAACAGATCGAGGGAAAAATGACTGCCTATATGCCTCTGTATGAGCCCTAATCTTTGTGGTCTTTCCGCGAAATGTAAGTTGGCGGCAGTAAAATTGTACTGCAGTTAGCCTCAAATGCTGGTTTTCTAAATTTCCTCAGTAGCGATTCACGAAAAGAACGCCTCCTTTCCTCTAGAGACTCCCACCCGTGTTCCTGAAGCATTTCCGTAACACTCGCGTGATGATCAAACCTACCAGTAACGAATCTAGCAGCCCGCCTCTGAGTTGCTTTTCTGTCCTCCCTCAATCCTTTCCTAGCCGATTCTACGGGGAACCTGCTCATTCCTTACCTTATCAGTCCACCTAATTTTCAACATTATTCTATAACACTACATCTCAAATGCTTCGACTCCCACTGTTCATGTCTCACTACGATATAATGCTGTGTTCCAAACGCACATTCTCAGAAGTTTCTTCCTCAAGTTCAGACCTATGTTTGATATTAGCAGACTTCTCTCGGCCAGGAATGCCTTTTCCGCTTTTTACGTCCTCCTTGCTCCGTCCGTCATTAGTTGTTTGTTGCCATGTAGCGGAATGCCTTAACTTCGTCTACTTCGTGATCCCAATTCTAATGTTAAGTTGCTCGCTGTTTTCATTTCTGCTACTTCTCATTACTTTCGTCTTTCTTCGATTTACTCTCAATCCATATTCTGTACATATTAGACTGTTCATTTCATTCAACAGATTCTGTAATTCTTCCTTATTTTCACTGAGGATGGCAATGTCAACAGCCAATCTTATCATTGATGTCCTTCCATCTTCAATTTTAATTCCATCCTTGAACCTTTCTTTTATTTCTGACATTGCTTCTTCGATTATAGATTGAAAAGTAGGGCACTTCCTTCTTGGTCTTCGAGTCTTACTGTTCCCTCTTGATTCTTGTACATGCTGTATATTACCCGTCTTTCTTCAGTCTGGAACCGCGTGACCGCTGCGGTCGCAGGTTCGAATCCTGCCTCGGGCATGGATGTGTGTGATGTCCTTGGTTATTTAGGTTTAAGTAGTTCTAAGTTCTAGGGGACTGATGACCACAGATGTTAAGTCCCTTAGTGCTCAGAGCCATTTGAACCATTTGAACCCGTCTTTCCCTGTAGCTTAACGCTATTTTTCTCAGAATTTCGAACGTCTTACACCATTCTACACTGTCGAACACTTTTTGCAGGTCTATAGATCCTATGAACTTGTCCTGTTTTTCTTCAGTCTTGCTTGCATTATCAATCCGTGCGTTAGAACTGCCTCTCTTGTGTCTTTGTCTTCCTTAAAGCGAAACAGATCATCACCTAACGTACCTTCTGTATATTATTCTTGTCAGCAGTTTCAATGCCTTACCTGTTAAGCCGTTCATGCGATAATTCCCGCACTTTTCGTCTCTTACAATTTTCGGAATGGTCTCAATGATATTTTTCCGAAAGTCTTGTGGTATATCGTAAGTCTCATACATTCTACACCCCAACGTGAATAATCTTTTTGTTGCATTTCCCCCAACGATTTGAGAAATTCCAATGGAATGTTATCTACCCTTTCTGCCTTATTTGATTTTAAGCCTTCCAGAGCTTTTTTAAATTCTGATTCTAATACTGGACCTGTTTCTTCTTGTATCATATCATAGAAGTTCTCCCCCTCAGAGTGACCTTCAATGGAATATCTCCACCTATCGTCTCTTTCTTCTGCGTTTGCCAGTGGTATTCCCACTGTAGTCTTAATGATACCGCCTTTTAGTTTCACCAAAGACTGTTTTGGCTTCTCTATAAGTGGAGTCAGTCCTTAAGACAAGCATTTCTTTTTAGAGTTCTTCAAATTTTTCATACAGCGAGTTCGCCTTAGCTTTCCTACATTTGCTACTTATTTCATTCCCAAGTGACTTGTATTTTTATGTCCCTGAATTTCCCTGAACATTTTTGTAGTTCCTTCTTTCATCGATCAACTGAAGTATTCCTTCTGTTACACATAGTTTCTTCGCAGTCACCTTCCTTGTACCTATGTTTTTTTTTCAGCTTCTGTGATTGCCCTTTTTAGAGGTTTCCATTCCCCTTCAAATGAAATGCTTACGGAGCTATTTATTATCGTACTGTCTATGAGCTCAGAAAACTTGAAGTGTCTCTCTTCATTCTTAAATACCCCGTATTCCATTTCTTTGCCCCCTGTTTCTTCTTGACTAGTCTCTTAAACTTCAGACAACTCTTCATCATTACTAAATTGTGATGAGTCTATATCTACTCCTGGGTACGCCTTACTGTCCAATATCTGATTTCGGAATTTCTGTCTGACCATGATGTAATCTTATTGTAATCTTCCTGTATCTCCCTGCCTTTTTCGAGTACACCTCCTTTTCCTGTGACTTTTGAACAGAGTATTCACCATTACCACGTGAAATTTATTGCAGAACTCAGTCTTTCTGCTCTTTCATTCCTAGTACCAAGCTCATATTTTCCCGTAACCGTTTCCTCTACTCCTTCGCCTACAACCACATTCCATTCCCCTGATGACTATTACGTCTTCATCTCCTAGACCTTATAATTACATTTTTTCCCAGAGACATTCAAGTCTCTTCAATCATTATCGTAGTTTTCATCTCCCTTTATGCATTGAATTACTGTTTCAATGTTCACATACACTTTCTCAATGTCTTCATCTTCTGCTTGCCACGTCGATATATATACATAAATTTTGTTGTCGGTGTTGGTTTTTTGTCGATTTTGATGAGAGCAAACCCATCACTGAACTGTTCACAGTAGCTCATTCTTTGGACTACCTTCTATCCATAATGAATCCTAATCACTTTATGCACTTTTCTGCTGCTGTTGATATTTGCCTGTATTCGTGTGACTATAAATCCCTGTCTTCTTTTCTTTTTACTTCACTTGCCTCTACTATATCAGGATTGAGCTACAAAAAGAACATAAGCAGTTGTTAACATCCAACTTGAATGGCCATCGTGTAGCTTCATTATGACGCCCGTAGACGGTTACTGGCGAAGCTTAAACTGAATGTTAATCGTGTTCTGGAGACGTATATGTTAAGTAAGTGAACAAATGGTAAGGGGCTCTCCATGGCTGAATAATCAAATTATCAAAATGCTGAGTAAACAGAGATTGTTGCACGCTCAGTTCAAACAAGAGCGCGCAAATGTTGACAGGGAAAAGTTGTAGAAATTAATTTGTCAGTAAGAAAAGCAATGCTAGGTGCATACAACTTCTACCGTTGTACCTTAGCGAGAATGCGACAAAATTCTGGTCACACGTAAAATCACTAAACGGGTAGAAGGCTTCCATTAAGTTCCTCGTCGACCAGTCTGTGGTGCCAATAGAAGATAGCAAAAGGAAAGCAGAAATTTTAAATTACATGTTTCAGAAAATCATTCACGAAAGAGCATAGTACAAACATACTGTAGTTTGACTGTCTTACAGACTCGTAGTGTGGAGAAGCAACTGAAAGAGCTGAAAACAAATAAGTCACCAGATCCAGATGGAATCACTGTTCAGTTTTACAGAGAGTACTTTACGGCACTGACCCCTTACTCAGCTTGCGTTACATCTACATCAACATTTATCGCCAATCTCTCGCCCAACGAAAAGTTCCAAGCGAAAGGAAAAAACCACAGGCGATTGTTTTATACAGGGTATCGCTAATATTTCGGACATGGAATGTACTATCGATAGGCGGAACTGAATTGTAGGCAATGGCACGTATTTGCAGCCGTTGAAGGAAATGCAGATTTTGTACACAGTTAGAAATGTTTAAATGAGTCAATGACTATTGTCAGTCAAATCTTAAAAGTAGCGTAAATGAAAATGTCAGTGGTGTTCGTAACAGTAAACTAGTGGAAGCAGTTTGCGAGTTATCGTACTGTGAGAATTGGAAACACCGACAGCTGTTTGTCCCATCCTATACCTTAGATGTTAGCCGTCGATTTTATGTTTGTTTACATTGTGTTGTGTGTACACTTGACTGTGCTTCAACGGTCCTGTCACCTATTGGGTGATATTAGACATAGTAGGACGTGCTTGGTATTTCCCAGCGCAAGAAAAGCGGACATACTCGTGGTTTATGGCGAATGTAGGAAGTATGCCGTTCGTTAGAGGATCGTCTATGCAGAAATATATCCCAACAGATATCAACCTCTTCAAACAATTACAGATGATACGAAATGGCTTATTGCTGCTGCCTGTGCTGCAATTTCCTCTGAAATGTTAGAACGTGTTCGACAGACTGCAAGCTTGTACTCACGCTGGTGCCGGTCATTTTGAGTTCAGGCTTTGAGGGTACAATATTTCTTTACGTGTCAGACCCTACAGTGGTTTGCCTTTCGTTTGTCCTAGGCAGTGTCCTATCTAACAATTACGTAAACTACGGAGACTTATCAACATCTGTGTAAGGCTGCACACACGCACCCATTTGAAATTCGTATTCGTTTAGCTACAACGTGGAACAAACAACAGTCGGTGTTTACAATGTTCAAACTACGATGTCTAGTAAACTACTTGCACAAGAATCCAGCGACAGGCGCCACTGACTTTTAATTTGGTCTACTTTGATTGTGGTACTGTCAACGGGCATTGTTCCATTTAAATATTTGTACTTTTCTAAGTAAATAACATAAAAGGACCATTGCAAATGGAGAAAGACTTATTAGTTTTTGCAGAGAACATGAATGGCAACGGCCTTGCCGCAGTGGATTCACCGGTTCTTGTCAGATCACCGAAGTTAAGCGCTGTCGGGGGTCGCCGGCACCTGGATGGGTGACCATCCAGGCGGCCATGCGCTGTTGCCATTTTTCGGGATGCATTCAGCCTCGTGATGCCAACTGAGGAGGCTACTCGACCGAATAGTTGCGGCTCCGGTCAAAGAAAACCATTTTAACGACCGGGAGTGCGGTGTGCTGACCACACGCCCCTCCTATCCGCATCCTCAGCTGAGGATGACACGGCGGTCGGATGGTCGCGGTGCAGAGAACATGATATAGTTCTAAAATTTACATCTTTCAAAAAATTCCCTAGGAAACAAACTAAATGGGTGTCCACGAATCCAGTCTGTGGGGAGAACAACTTGACCATATTGCTATAAGCAGAGAGTTTACACTAGAGATACTCTATGTAAAAGTTGTTAAGAGTGCAGGTTTAGATTCAGATCACTATCTATCTATCGTTAAATTCAAAATTAGGCCAATATAATAAAGAAAGAGCCAATATCCACCTAAAAAGTTTGACACTCAGAAATTAACTAAGGACGATAATTTAAGGATACTTTTGGAAAAGAGAATACCTAAAACATGGGAACGACTTAAAAAGCAATGGAAACATGCTTGGTGGAATGATGAGTGTGACAAACTAATCCTAACAAGACAACGAGGCTGGAACATATGGAATGCAAATAGAAATGATAAAAATAGGAACTCCCTAAAACAAGCCCGGAAGTAAGCATCAAAATGCCTTAAAAAGATCAAAGTACAATACAAGAAAGACCAACTAGCATCAATAAACTCCAACTTCATACAGAAAACTTTTAAAAGTAGCTTAAAGAAATATACTCCACCTAGTCTATTTTTCACGGACCCAAAAACGAAGAAAGTTACATATAACAGCACAGAGAACTGTAGAATACTTGCCGAACACTTTGAAGAACTACATAACTGTGATCCACCGAAAGAAAAATTTCATTTCTATATTGTAAACCCAACACCACCACACGCAAAGCCGCCAAACACACAAGAAATCAAAGAAATCATAAAAGACTTTAAAATAATAAAGCACCTGGAAAGGATAATACAGTTGCTGAACAATGGAAGTACTCTAGTGACAACATAATACAGTGTCTATCAGAAATACTCAAAGAGATCTGGACAACACACAGCTTACCACCAGAATGGACATCTGCACTAATATGTCGACTAAATAAAAAAGAGAAGAAAACAGACCCTAGCAATTATAGGTGAATCTCCCTCTTACCAGTGACCTATAAGATATTGTATAAGGCGCTTTAAAAAGAGCAAAATAAATACTTGACAAACAACTAGGAGAGTATCAGGCTGGGTTTAGGAAGGCAAGGTTATGTGCAGAACAAATATTAAACTTAAAGAACGTAATAGAAATGAGGAAAGTCAGTATGTAATTACTTTTGTGCATTTTAAAAAAAACCTATGATTCAATTTACAAAGATACACTGCTTGATATCTTAAAAGAATTATGACTCGATACTAAAAAACTGAAATAATTAAAGCAGCTTTGACAAATACAAAATCGAAAGTAAAACTTGGGGGAGAGCTCTCAAAATGTTTATTAGTCAGGTAACCGCTAGGAAGATGGATGCTCACCTCTGCTTTTCAATTGTGTGTTAGAGAAGGTAGTTCGAGAATGGAGGAACGCCATCAATACTAAAGGGATTCAATTAGGAAGAAATCGAAACAAGATCACTATCGACTGTTTAGCCTTCGCAGATGACGTGGCATTAATTACAGTTTCGCTAGATAATGCCCAATAATAAATAAGAGAGCTGCAAAAACAAACAGTCAAAGTAGGACTACAAATATCCTTTGAAAAAACAAAGTTCATGACAAATCTCTGTGATGCTCCGCAAAAATATTGCAGTTGACAACAATACAATACACAAAACCGATTCCTTTAAATACCTATGAAAGTGGATTATATACAATGTGAAAGAAAAGGCAGCTATAGAAACTAGGGTGCACAAAACGGACAGAGTGTTTCATATGACCAAAAACGTTTACAACAAAAAATCCTTGTCCTGGAACACGAAATTAAGTGTCTACCAAACAGTGTCCAGATCTGAAGCTGTATATGAGGCAGAAACACTTAAACCAACAAGAAATACAGATCCAGAATGAGATTTTCACTCTGCAACGGAGTGTGCGCTGATATGAAACTTGCTGGCAGATTAAAACTGTGTGCCGGACCGAGGCTCGAACTCGGGACCTTTGCCTTTCGCGGGCAAGTGCAATAGAGATCTTGAGAAACTAGAGATGGTCGAAAGAAGAATTTTAAGGAAAATACTGGGGAATAAAAGGAACGATGATGCTGAATACAGTAAGACCAAGCAGAGAGCTATACTTGAGAACTGAAAAACTAATGAGGAAGAGAAGACTACAGTTTTTCGGACATATATTCAGAATGGATAACAACAGACTAACGATGCCGATATTCACACTACTCAATAGCTGCAAATCCTAGCCCGCATGGTTCATAGAAACTGAAAAGGACGAAAACGCTGGAATTGCAATAGACAGAAAACAGAACACATTTCAGAAAGGCAGTTCAAAAGTCAGAATTTCAGGAGAGAAAGAAAACAACTAGAAGAAAGTAGACTCAAGAAGAAAGGGAACAACACTTTAAAAAATGAAGGAAATTTGGAAATCAAGGAAATCTAACACACTGAAGACCAGCCAGAATTGATTGATCGCACCTTACAGATGGGTTATACGAAAGAAGAAGGAGAAATAACATTTGAAACACGTAACACTCTGTGTTTGGGCTGCGTAAGCGGGCCCCTGCCTACCATTCTGTGAAATCCTCATGTCAACGCCGCTTTCTGTTATCGAAATATTTGCGGTTCAATTAGGTGATTCATGCTGTATGAAAACAGTATTAAAGATCAATATCCTTAACATCGGTTTGCAGCAGAATTCTTGAGCATATTCTGAGTTCGAGTGTAACAAATTTCCTCGAGAAAAAGAGCTTCTGTCCACATCCTAATGAAGATTTAAAAAGCGTCGTTCGTGCGAAGCTCTGCTTGCTCTTTTCTCACTAGATATCCCACAAAGCATGGGCAACAGACAGATTGCATATTCCTACATTTCCGGAAAGCATCTGACATGGTGGCCTGCTGTGGACTGTTGGCGAAAGTCCGGGCATATGGTTTAGGTTCACAGATACATCGGTGGCTCAGGGGTTTACGGTTAAGGTTCACAGATGTATATCGGTGGCTTAAAGACATTTTAAGTAATAGAACCAGTACGTGGTCGTGACGGCGAGTGTTCATCACAGGCAAGGATATCACCAGGAGCGCTCCGGGGAAGTGTTCAAAAATGGTTCAAATGGCTCTGAGCACTATGGGACTTAAAATCTGACGTCATCAGTCCCCTAGAACTTAGAACTACTAAAACATAACTAATCTAAGGACATCACACACATCCATGACCGAGGCAGAATTCGAACCTGCGACCGTAGCGGTCGCGCGGTTCCATACTGAAGCGCCTAGAACCGCTCGGTCACTCCGTCCAGCTCCGGGGAAGTGTGATAGTACCTCTCTTATTCTCTATGTACGTAAATGACCCGACGGACACTGTGAGGGGCAATTTACGACTGTTTACTAATGGTGCACAGGAAGGTTTCGTCGAGTGACTGCAGGAATATACAAAACGATTTATACACAATTTCTAGTTAGTGTGATGTATGTTAGCTTGCTATAAATGTTGAAAATGTAAGTTAATGCGGATAAGTAGAAAAAACAGTCTGGCAACATTTGGAAACAGCATTAGTAGGATGCAGTTTGGCGTAGTTACTTCGAGTAAATACCTAGACATAATGTCGCAAAGCGATATGAAATGAAATGAGCAGGGAGAATTTTGGGAAAGTGTAGCTCATCCACAAGGGAAACAGCGTATGAAACGCCGCTTCGACCCATTCGTGAGTACTATTCTAAGTGTTTGGGAACTCCCCCAGTTCAGGTTACAGAAAGACATTGGAGCAATTTAGAGGCGAGTTGCTAGATTTGTTACTGGTAGGTTCGAGCAGCACCCGAGTAGTACTGAGATGCTTCGTGAACTCAAAAGGGAATCTCTGGAGGGACCCCGAAGCTGTTTCCACAAGGCATTAATGTGCCAATTCAGAAACCAGCATTTGCAGCCGACTGCAAATCGATTCTACTGTCGCTAACGTACTTTTCGCGTAAACACCACGGGAAATTAAGGCTCGTAGAGAGGCCTTAAGACAGTTGTTTTATCTGTCGCTCTATTTGTGAAGGAAACAGGAAAGAGAAAGTGGTACAAGGTACCCTGCGCCATGGAATTTATGGTGGCTTGCGCTGTATGTACCTGGATCTAGAGACAGATGTAGCAAAACTCACCTGGCCGTGCTTATACAGGGTGTTACGAAAAGGTACGGCCAAATTTTCAGGAAACATTCCTCACACACAAAGAAAGAAAATATGTTATGTGGACATGTGTCCGGAAACGCTTACTTTCCGTGTTAGAACTCATTTTATTACTTCTCTTCAAATCACATTAATCATGGAATGTAAACACACAGCAACAGAACGTACCAGCGTGACTTCAAACACTTTGTTACAGGAAATGTTCAAAATGTCCTCCATTAGGGAGGATACATGCATCCACCCTCCGTCGCATGGAATCCCTGATGCACTGATGCAGCCCTGGAGAATGGCGTATTGTATCACAGCCGTCCACAATACGAGCACGAAGAGTCTCTACATTTGGTACCGGGGTTGCGTAGACAAGAGCTTTCAAATGCCCCCATAAATGAAAGTCAAGAGGGTTGAGGTCAGGAGAGCGTGGAGGCCATGGAATATGGTCCGCCTCTACCAATCCATCGGTCACCGAATCTGTTGTTGGGAAGCGTACGAACACTTCGACTGAAATGTGCAGGAGCTCCACTGCGCAAGAACCACATGTTGTGTCGTACATGTAAAGGCACATGTTGTAGCAGCACAGGTAGAGTATCCCGTATGAAATCATGGCGGTGAATCGAGGAAGTACAGTACATACTGACGAAACTAAAATGAGCTCTAAGATGGAAATTAAGCATTTCCGGACACATGTCCACATAACATCTTTTCTTTATTTGTGTGTGAGGAATGTTTCCTGAAAGATTGGCCGTACCTTTCTGTAACACCCTGTATACGAAGGTGGTTTAGTATGTAGCCGGCAGCCAACCCAGACATATGTGGCACTTCTTAATGTGCCACACTTGTATGACGCTGTCTTGCCGTGAAGACACGGCTATATTTTTTAGTGTTATACTCTTTTTTTGTTATAAGTCCATTAAGACAGTACGAAAACAACACTACGGTTTGTCGCACAGCATGATTTCATAACCTGTACACTGTGGATGGCAGCTCTGTCCCGTCGAAAAATCCAGAGCACATATACGTGATCAAGGCAATTAAAAACTTCATTTCAGAAGCTTTCTATACACTGAATTAATTTACTGCTCTCCAGCCGACAATGTAAGGTATTTATAGTGTTTTACCTTGCTTTCATCTTTATCATTTCTAAATATCGTCAGAGAAGTATGCCTTCTCTGTTTTTCCGGTATAAGACATAGTTTCAAGATCCACTATGATCTCATGTAAAACAGCAAACATTGGGTACTCTCTCTCTGTATACAGGCTTTCTAGAACTAAACACATAGCAGCACTTTGTGACATATTGTGACCATTTTCAATGCACTCAAGAACTGACATTGTCTTGACCACAGTATTTATTATTTTTATGCTGCCTCGCGTGTTTCACCCTTACGCAGTTCTTAGAGGCCCAAAATACCTATAACACTTTCTTAGATAAAACGAAACTGAGTTTGTCAAACATGAGGACCAAGTATCTGGTCTGCATTGATTGATGACATTTGAGTGCAAGGCCAAGACGCGTAAGGCAGTCTAAAATTAATAGGTACAGCGGTCAAATTAATATAAGTTTCTGGGTAATCAAAAATATATTAAGCTGAAAATGATAAAACTATATACAGTTTAGAGGCTACTAACATCCACACTGAATATCCAAGCAGGGAACTCTGGAAACCCTTCAGAGAGTCTAAAATAATCCAAACGAAACGTTTTGCCTGATCGATTCCCACATTTTCCTTAAAGTTGTAATAGTACATACTATAATGTACCCCACATTAAATGTATAATAGCCATATATTAAATAACAAGCTAGAGTATCCGCTGTGGTGTCTTGTGATAGCCAACAGGCAGTATTTCCCGAGCAAATTCTGGCAAACAAATGGCGGCCGCCTGTGCATATTATCTGTGGTGTAAAGAACATTGGTCACTCTCTGTATACAGGCTTTCTAGAACTACACACACACACACACACACAGCAGCAACATAAACAACGTGCTTTTTGAAGTGAAAAGAGCAACATGCGAGTGGAGGTTCTCAAACACATGTATCGCGTTTCTCTGTGCATTCCTCCAACAGAGGAGCGTGCGAATCTGGACGGATACTTCGAAAATAACTGTAAGTAATTGCAAAATACAGCAGCGACATATTTTCGTGCAGAGAACTTACGTTTGTAGATAAAATTACTTGTTAATTCGCCACGCAAATACATAGTAAGATCATAACCTAATGTTTTTAGTTGCGACACATACTACTGTGAAAATTGTTATTGTCTGGCAGATGGAACGATATTAGCACCCTTGCGGCGAGAAAGTCAGCAGTAACATTAATGTTTGTTTTTAATTATTTTTCTACTTAAATTACAAAATAGTTACTATGTTTTTGCGTTCGGAGCAATAATAAATTATTTAGAGGCATGAACGACCGTGGAATAAATGTAAAAACAGTGAAATCTCGCAGATTTAGTGAGAAACCTAAAACTTATTCGTGAAGAACTTCTTTTGAGTATCCGTATAAATGCAGCTTACATATTTCATGCCTGAGAATGATATACAATGCTGGCCACCGTAAATGCAACACCCTGAAGGAAGCATCCGAATCAAGTGAAATTTACACCATGAGTTTGCAGCGATGAGATATGCAACTGACTAGAATTTCAGCGCAGACGCACATCACGCGCGCCTGTGGCGCCACCTCATAGCGCCATTTAAGGCTTGGCGATTTCGACGTGTGTACGTTCGGCACGTGTGTTTACCTTGTGGTTGTTTCACAAGACGATCAGTTGTGCCTCGTAGACAACAGCGAACATCTTTTGATCAAGTATCCGAGTTCGACAGAGGAAGGATAGTGGCTTACCGAGATTGTGGATTATCATACAGAGAAATCGCTAGCCGTGTTGGACGAAACCAAACAACTGTAATGGGGATATGTGACCGTTGGATGCAGGAGGGTACGACGGACCGACGTGGTCGATCGCATTCACCTCGGTGCACCACTGGACGTGCTGATAGGCAAATTGTGCGCATGGCAGTGACGGATCGCTCAGTGACATCCCGAACCATAGCACAGTACATTGCGTCTGTAACGCATCATCCAGTGTCTGCGCGTACCATTCGACGCCGTTTACAGCAGAGTGGTCTGTCCGCAAGACGTCCATTGCTTCGTCTACCATTGACGCAGAACCACAGACGTCTCCGTCGCCAATGGTGTGATGACAGACGTATGTGGACGGCAGAATGGAATGACGTTGTCTTTACTGACGAGGCACGCTTCTGTCTGCAGCACCACGATGTTCGGATTCGAGTGTGGAGACACCGTGGAGAGAGGATGCTGGACAGCTGCATTATGCACCGCTACACTGGTCTTGCACCGGGTATTATGGTATGGGGCGGTATTGGATATTACTCTCGCACGCCTCTAGTACGCATTGCCGGTACTTTAAATAGCCGGCGCTACATATCCGAGGTGCTGGAGCCAGTTGTCCTTCCTTACCTTCAGGGCTCGGCCACAGCCATATTTCAACAGGATAATGCGCGACCACACGTGGCACGCATTGTCCAAAGGTTCTTCGTCAATAACCAGATTGAATTGCTTCCCTGGCCGGCTCGCTCTCCGGATCTTTCGCCGATAGAAAACATATGGTCCATGGTTGCTCAACGAGTGACCCAGATTACATCCCCAGCTGCCACACCAGATGATCTTTGGCAACGTGTGGAAGCTGCTTGGGCTGCTATACCCCAGGAACACATCCAACGTCTCTTTGACTCAATGCCGAGACGTGTGGCAGCGGTGATCTCCAACAATGGCGGCTACTCTGGCTACTGATTCCGGCAGGAACCACATGTCACAGACGTCTGTAAACATAATCATTTGATACTTGGTCAACATGTTATCTACAAAATATATTTTGTTGTGCTACCTCTTGTCTTTCTTGGTGTTGCATTTCGGTGGCCAGCAGTGTACTTCTGTTGTTGTCTTTTCTCATTAAGACAAGTATTTTTCTTGAGACGTAACAATTTTGTATGAAGTCTAATGATTCAGACATTTAAACTTCACTTGTTTTGCTCATAATAAATATTTTTGCATATGTAATTACCTTTGCTTCAACACCAAGTTTGTTTAAGATTCTTGCCGTTTGTGGATCAAATATAGCAGCTAATGTGGAACTGGTTTCCTCGACGTTTTATTGTCACATCTCTTTGGTTTTTCTTTGAGCTTCAGTTGCGGTGGCTTATTTGGTACGTTACATAATGTAGGTACTGCATTCCATGCGAGTTTCTTATGTTCCACTTAACAGTGATTTGACTGGAAGTGGAATGACCAAAAGTTCACGTTGATGGGTAGACATACGACGTCTTTCTGCAAAATGTCAGGTCTTCTGCTGTTTACCAGCCATTTTTTTTGTTCTTCAGTAAATATCTGCAGGTTACAACACAACCGTCAATAAACTGTCCTTTAATGAACCGTTGCGTACGTCCGAGGATCCTTTGGAAACTTAGGAAAGACAAATGTGGCGTGCAATAGGAAATGGATAAACTGAGTTTAGTACTGTTATTAAGCTTTCTTCTTTGAAGAGTTGGACTGCCACACAGGTCAAAATAGAATTGCATCAAGTTCACGCCGACTCTCCACCATCATTGAATACCAATTACTTTTGGATTAATGAAATTAAACGCAGTCGGACAATCACCAAAGACGAAACACACTCCGGTCGTCCACTTGAGATCACCACAAGGGAAACCATTCAAAAAGTTCATGATATGGTAATGAGAGATCGACATATAAAAATTTGTGATATTGCTTACATTGTAGGCATTTCTACTGAGCACGAAGAATTTGCTGTGAAGAAGCTGTGTGCGAGGAAAGTGGCACGACTGCTCACCGTCGACTAAATCGCATCCGGCACAACATTTCAGCGCAGCGTCTGGTGACGTTCAATCGCAAGCCATAAGACTTCTGGCGCCAATTTTTGACTGTTGATGAAACTTGGATCCTTCATTACACGCACTCATAACAATGGGCGAAGGCTGGTGAAAGTGCGCCAAAGAAGGCAAAGACCATTTTATCATCTAGCAATGTGATGGCTACTGTTTGGTGACATTCCCAGGGAATAATCCTCATAGATTACTTGGAAAAAGGCAGAACCATAACTGGGCTCTATTATTCCATATTGCTGGGTCGTTTGAAACTTGGCGTTGGCTTAAAAAATACGAAGATTTACAGGAAAAAAGTTCTCTTTCGCCAGAATGTTATACCAGCCGATACATCAGCCATAACAATGGAGGAAGTGCATGAACTGGGGTTTGAATGGGTTCCTCTTTCATCTTATTTAGCCTAAAGTGAATTCTTCCAATTCCGTAACCTGAAACTTTGGCTGGCTGGGAAGATGTGTTCGTCAAGTGAGAAAGTGATAGTAGAAATAAAGGAGCATTTTCAGAGTTTGACGGAACTTATTTCTCCAATTTGATGAAAAAGTATTTTTTAATATATGAGGGTGGTTTGATAAGGCTGGTAAAAAATTAAGAAAAATGTTCGTTTCATAAATAACACGCCTTCCTTCTCGACACAGTCTCCTTCGAGGAAATTATATTTGGTCTTGCGGCCCTCCAGCTTTTTCATCAAATTGGAGAAATAAGTTCCGTCAAACTCTGAAAACGCTCCTTTATTTCTACTATCACTTTCTCACTTGATGAACACATCTTCCCAGCCAGCCAAAGTTTCAGGCTGTTCGCTGTGACCGAGTGGTTCTAGGCGCTTCAGTCTGGAAGCGCACGACCGTTACGGTAGCAGGTTCGAATCCTTCCTCGGGCATGGATGTGTGTGATGTCCTTAGGTTAGTTATGTTTAAGTAGTTCTAAGTCTAGGTGACTAATGACCTCAGATGTTAAGTCCCATAGTGCTTAGAGCCATTTGAACCATTTTTTGTATATAATATAGCCTGTACAGTCCGATTGTTTATTAGAGTGTCATCTAAAAATTGTAAGTAAATCTGTCAAGAAGTACCCGACATTTTTGGTATGGGTACATAAGTAGATCTTATATATCTATTTACGTAGCATATATATTTGAAAGAGATGTAGCTATATATATAGCCTATGGGTGTATGAATATTTATTAAAATCTCATGTAAAATTTACTGATATAAATGTAACATATTATTACTCATAGGCCTGCCACAGTTCTTCATTTCGTGGAAATCTTAATCATAACTTTTTGTAAGTTGACAATTGAGTACAAAGAGTAAGTAAAGAAAACATTGACATGATCTTCCTTTTAATTAATTATATCAGCTATTGTTATTAGTACCAATGGTTGGATGATTTTTCTTTGTATTTCTGTTTCATGTTTGGAATAATGTACGAGTCTTAATCATAGTGATGCAATACTGAAAATATTTAAGAAATTCTTCTGAATAATGGGATATGTTCGGTATGTTAAAATATACTCATCACCAATACCTAAAGAACGAGTTGAATTTCTTGTGAAAACATGTTTTTAGAAACATTTCTTGCAGCCACATAGTGATATAAAATTTTATTTCAGTTACATACCTCTTGAATTTAAAACAACAAAAGATGTATGTCATCTTTATCTCAGTCAGAAGTAGTAATATTCCATAGTTCTTATCATATTCATGTCATGTCTGTTAGCTACAAACACTTATTACAGACATGAATAACTATTACTATTTGTACTGTTCATAACAGCATAGGTTTCAGTTAAATAAAAGTGAATCAGTCTAAAAAAACACATATAGGAATGATATTCATTATTATGGCAGCAATGGAGGAAGGAAACTCCTCAGATTGCGAGTCTGCCAGACCTATCATGTACAGAACAATGTAACATTGTCAGGAGTTGGGAATGGGGGATGTGCAATAGGGAATTACTTAGTAGCTTGATACTATTTTATGCAAAAATAACTATACAGAGTACTTTTTCATGTTATTATTTGATATAAAAGAACTGCCCGGATCCTATTTACACAGTGTTAAATACATAAAAAATTACTTAAAATATTATCACACAATTCATTTTAACAAAAACGAAGTAAAGAGGAAACTACAAACGACAAGATTTCAAGATTGTAAAATCTGATTCTTTACAAGACATCTAGCCATCTTATGTTTTTATTGAAAAATCCTAAATAATTTGGAAATTATTTCAAATCAGATTTTCTATGCTATGAGAGTTTTAATGAAATAATGTCATGTAAACCGGCTTCTTTGTTTAAGAGCGTTTGCGCACTATTTTACAGCTTGTTTATTTTAGAACGTCAGGAATGATTTGTACCGCAGTCAGTCTCACAATATCTTCATATAAATGTCGAGGAAACTGAAAATACAGAACTTAACAGGACATACTACACAAACTGAGCAGCAAAATTATTTGTCATGATTCACTGAACTTTAAGTAGTCTTGGCAGGCTCTTTTTGAATTCAACTTTGTGCACAACTCAGCCACATTAAAGTGACGTTGTGTGAATGCTGAAATGCCTGTTTTCAGTAAAGTTTCCACATTTAACAAATTACACCAACTGTTTGCTATGAAAACCGTTAATAAGTGTTCATAGAGTTATGTTTGCTGGTGATTGTAGTTTATTCCTGTAATTCCTAGAACACAACTGAAAATCGTGGTTGCAAGAGTTTCTCGTGTTCTTGCTTTTCTAACGGCAATAACAAAACGCAGTGAATTTTTTGTAATGCTCTTAAACATAGTTCCATTGATTTTGGGTGTGTAAATGATTAACATCATTTTATTTTGACAATTATGTCGAACTACATACGCTCATTAATCAGTTTTAATCTCGAAACGCATTGCTTGACGTTTCTTACTACTTTCAAGAGAGGAAAAGGGACGTTCTCGCATACCTCGTCGTTTTATTGTCTTCAGTACTCACTGACGCTATTTAACAGAGAAGTATTGTGATTTAAACTTTTCTATCAGTCTATTCTGATGGATGCTCCATCACAAATATACAGATGAATTCTCAGGTACATTTAAAATCTGACCAGAGTAGATATTCATGTAGCTGTTCGACATACACAAAATATATCGAGTTGTACATTCTTCCTCTAGCATACACTAATGAATTACAAGAGAAAGTTAATTTTATGGATTATGAGAGAAAGTTAATTGACTATGCATCACTGATCTCAGTAAAAAAAAAATTGTAGTATTTTTGCGTTTTCATTTAGAGAAGTCCTCAGTTCCTAAGAGCATCTTATGTGAACAAAAGGATGTAATAAATAGTAGAAGACCAAAATAAAATGGTTCAAAATAGTGGTGTAGAGATCCAATGCGCATTGTTGAAGAGGTGACGAAGTGATAACAGTCTTATGCCACATTTTTGAAAACAGGTTTTCTTATGTGAGATTGTCCGAAACGCAAGATTTCATTTTTGGTATTGTTTCACGTATAGCAGCTAAAGAAATTTAAGGGTTTAAATTTGACTCAGATGGGTCGCAACACGAACGCGCTTGAACAGTAGTTATTCATTGTTGGCTTTAAGGCAACGTGTGTCATCTTTGTTGGTGCCGAAGACCGTTAACAGCGTTGCTTCGTAGGCGGCCGAGGTTGGTTTTCGAATGTGTCGCGGCGTCGCTGGCGGCGTGAGGCGCATGCGCAGTTCTCTTCACCGGACGGCGTAGAGCTTCCAGCGCAGCAGGAAGTACGCGGCGACCCTGAGGGCCAGCAGGATCCCGCAGAGTGCGACGACGTCGACCCAGAACGGCGTGTGGCCCATGGCGATGGTATCGAGGAAGACGCTGGGGATGCGGTAGTGGCAGTAGAAAACGGAGCAGTCCAGCTTGGGCCGGTCCATGCCGTAGATGGCAGTCACGTAGCCCTCGAGCCCGTAGCGCAGGTAGCTGATATATGAGCCCCAGTACAGGTATGGGGGCAGATCTCGCAACGTCACACCGAAGCCAGCGAACATCATCATCGGCACCGACAGCGTCGGTCCCAGGAACGTGCCATTCTGCAGTAGTAAAGAGGAACGTTACATAGTGCGGGTAACTTTTTGGCAACAGAAAACGCTGATAAGTGCACCTAGGAGAAATAACTCCAAAACCTTATTTCTGACAGTACTTTATTACAGATAACAGCGTCAACTGTGGCAAGTCTGAAGTTAGTACAATTAAAATTGCTACACCACGAAGATGACGTGCTACAGACTCGAAATTTAAGCGATAGGAAGAAGATGCTGTGATACGCAAATGATTAGCTTTTCAGAGCATTCTTACAAGGTTGGCGCCGGTGGTAACACCTACAACGTGCTGACACGAGGAAAGTTTCCAACCGGATTTCTCATACACAAACAGCAGCTGACCGGCGTTGCCTGGTGAAACGTTGTTGTGATGCCTCGTTTAAGGAGAAGAAATGCGTACCATCACGTTTCCGACTTTTATAAAGGTCGGATTGTAACCTATCGCGATTGCGGTTTATCGTATCGCGACATTGCTGCTCGCGTTGGTAGAGATCCAATGACTGCTAGCAGAATATGGAATCGGTGAGTTCAGGAGAGTAATACGGAACGCCGTGCTGGATCCCAACGGCCTCGAATCACTAGCAGTCGAGATGTCAGGCATCTTATCCGCATGACTGTAACGGATCGTGCAGCCACGTCTCGATCCCTGAGTCAACAGATGGGGACGTTTGCAAGACAACAACCATCTGCGCGAACAGTTCGACGGCGTTTGCAGCAGCAGGGACTGTCAGCTCGGAGACCATGGCAGCGGTTACCCTTGACGCTGCATCACAGACAGGAGCGCCTGCGATGGTGTACTCAACGACGAACCTGGGTGCACGAATGGCAAAACGTCATTTTTTTCAGATGAATTCAGGTTCTGTTTACACTATCATGATGGTCGCATGCGTGTTCGGCGACATCGCGGTGAACGCACATTAGAAGCGTGTATTCGTCATCGCCATACTGGGGTATCACCCGGCTTGATGGTATGGGGTGCCATTGGTTACACGTCTCGGTCACCTTTTGTTCGGATTGACGGCACTTTGAACAGTGGACGTTACATTTCAGATGTGTTATACGACCCGTGGCTCTACCCTTCATTCGATCCCTGCGAAACCCTACATTTCAGCAGGATAATGCACGACCGCATGTTGCAGGTCCTGTACGGGCATCTCTGGATACAGAAAATGTTCGATTGCTGCCGTGGCCAGCACATTCTCCAGATCTCTCACCAATTGGAAACGTCTGGTCAATGGTGGCCGAGCAACTGGCTCGTCACAATACGCCAGTCACTACTCTTGATAAACTGTGGTATCGTGTTGAAGTTGCATGGACAGCTGTACCTGTACATGCTATTCAAGCTCTGTTTGAGTCAATGCCCAGGGGTATCAAAGCCGTTATTATGGTCTCAGGTGGTTGTTCTGGGTTCTGATTTCTCAGGTTCTATGCACCCAAATTCCGTGAAAATGTAATCACATGTCAGCTCTTGTATAATATATTTGTCCAATGAATACCCGTTTATCATCTGATTTCTTCTTGTTGTAGCAATTTTAATGGGCAGTAGTGTATTAATATCGTCTACATGGTCGTTAATATACACTGATGAAAAATATCGCAATACCAAAAATTGATTAATGTAGAGTAACGAAATTTTGAGATTGCTTTTACCTAGGTAACATATTTAAGTGACTAACATTGAAAGATTACAGGTTAATGTAAGTGCGAGATAACTCATTTCAAATGTGAGATGCTGATACATTAATAACCGTTGTAACCACCAGGATGTTGAATACAAGCATGTAAACGTGCATGTATTGTGTTGTACAGATATCGGATGTCAGTTTGTGGGATAGAGTTCCATGTCTATTGCACTTGGTCGGCAATTATAGGGACTGTTAATGCTGTTTGTGGAAGGTGCTGGAGTTGTCATCCGATGAGAGATCGATTGGAGACAGATGCGGTGATTGAGATCTACATCTAAATCTACATGGATACTCATATTTATGTCCCTTTCAGATGGTTCATCGAACCACCCTCACAGTTGTCTATTATTCTCATCTCGTATAGCGCGCAGAAAGAATGAACACCTATATCTTTCCGTACGAACTCTGAGTTCCCTTATTTTATCGTGGTGATCGTTCCGCCCTATGTAGATCGGTGTCAACAAAATATTTTCGCATTCGGAGGAGAAAGTTGGTGATTGGAATTACGTGAGAAGATTCCGTCGCAACGAAAAACGTCTTTCTTTTAATGATTTCCAGCCCAAATCCTGTATCATTTCTGTGACACTCTCTCCCATAGTTCGAGATAATACAAAACGTGCTGCCATTCCTTGAATTTTTTCGATGTACTCCGTCAGTCCCACCTGGTAAGGATCCCACACCGTGCAGCAGTATTCTAAAAGCGTAGTGTAGGCAGTCTCCTTAGTAGGTCTACTACATTTTCTAAGTGTCCTGCCAATAAAACGCAGCCTTTGGTTAGCCTTCCTCACAACATTTTCTGTGTGTTCCTCCTAATTTAAGCTGTTCGTAATTGTAATACCTATTTATTTAGTTGAAGATCAGGGTAACATGTCGACAAGCTGTAGAACATGTTGGGTTACAACAGCGGTATGTAGACGAACGTTATCATGTTGGAAAACACCTTCTGGAAGGCTGTTCATGAAAGGCAGTACAAGTCGAATTTCCAGACTGAAGTACAGTTTTGCAGTCAGGGTGCGTGTGATAACCATGACAGTGCGCCTGCTGTCAATCGAAATCGCATGGCAAACCTTAACACCAGGTTCAGATCCAGTTCGTCTAGCACTCAGACAGGTTGCGTGCGGGGTCTCATCTGGCATCCTCCTAACCAATACACGACTATCAATGGCACCGAGGCAGAACCAGCTTTCATCAGAAAACACAACTGCCCTCGAATGAGCTCTCGCTGGACACTACTGAAGTCGCAAACGGCGGTGGTTTGGGATCAGTAAAATGCACAGGGCATCTAGCTCGGAGCTCTCCTTGAAGTAAACTATATGCAGCAGTTCGTTGTGTCACTGTGACGCCAGCTGCTGCTCATATAGTTGCTGCAGGTGCAGTATGATGTGACAGATGCTGTCCTTGAAGTAAACTGTTTGCAGCAGTTTGTTGTCTCACTGTGATGCTAGCTGCTGCTCATATAGTTGCTGCAGACACAGTATGATGTGACAGATGCTGTCCTTGAAGTAAACTATTTGCAGCAGTTTGTTGTCTTACTGTGATGCTAGCTGCTGCTCATATAGTTGCTGCAGATGCAGTATGATGCGACAAATGCTGTCCTTGAAGTAAACTATTTGCAGCAGTTCGTTGTCTCACTGTGACACCAGTTGCTGCTCATATAGTTGCTGCAGGTGCAGTATGATGTGACAGATGCTGTCCTTGAAGTAAACTGTTTGCAGCAGTTTGTTGTCTCACTGTGATGCTAGCTGCTGCTCATATAGTTGCTGCAGATGCAGTGCGATGCGACAGATGCTGTCCTTGAAGTAAACTATTTGCAGCAGTTCGTTGTCTCACTGTGACACGAGTTGCGGCTCATATAGTTGCTGCAGATGCAGTGCAATGCGACAGATGCTGTCCTTGAAGTAAACTATTTGCAGCAGTTCGTTGTCTCACTGTGATGCTAGCTGCTGCTCATATAGTTGCTGCAGATGCAGTACGATGTGACAGATGCTGTCCTTGAAGTAAACTATTTGCAGCAGTTCGTTGTCTCACTGTGTTACGAGTTGCGGCTCATATAGTTGCTGCAGATGCAGTACAATGCGACAGATGCTGTCCTTGAAGTAAACTATTTGCAGCAGTTCGTTGTCTCACTGTGATGCTAGCTGCTGCTCATATAGTTGCTGCAGATGCAGTACGATGTGACAGATGCTGTCCTTGAAGTAAACTATTTGCAGCAGTTCGTTGTCTCACTGTGACACGAGTTGCGGCTCATATAGTTGCTGCAGATGCAGTACGATGCGACAGATGCTGTCCTTGAAGTAAACTATTTGCAGCAGTTCGTTGTCTCACTGTGACACGAGTTGCGGCTCATATAGTTGCTGCAGATGCAGTACAATGCGACAGATGCTGTCCTTGAAGTAAACTATTTGCAGCAGTTCGTTGTGTCACTGTGACACCAGCTGCTGCCCATATAGTTGCTGCAGGTGCAGTACGATGCGACAGATGCTGTCCTTGAAGTAAACTATTTGCAGCAGTTCGTTGTCTCACTGTGACTCCAGCTGCTGCTCATACAGTTGCTGCAGATGCAGTACGATGTGACAGAGCCGAGCGCCGAACACCATGTCTTCCCTCTCGGTAGAACCACTTGGCCGCCCACAGCCCGGTTTTCTTGCGATTGCATATTTTCGTGTCCACCGCTGCCAGCTATCGTGTACAGTTGTTACATTCCTGTCAAGTCCTTCTACAATATCGCAGAACGAACAACCAGCTCCTCATAGCCCTATTACATGACATCGTTCAAACTCAGCGAAGTGTTGATAATGGCGTCTTTGTCGCCTTAAAGGTATTATCATGTAACCTAAATTCACCACGTCCAATCTCAAAGGTAACTAACGCTCATGATCGTCACAGCTTGTATTTAATGCAAACCTGATTTGCATTCTCATAGTGGCATTACTATTGCCACTCTTATGAAGCTGGAGAGAAATTTGAATAGTCGTCTTTTTTCAGATGTAGAAGCACGTCTATCAACTCTCGTTTATGTCGCAGAACTCCTTGGGGATGCGATTTTGTTTCCTTCAGTGTATAAGGTGCGATCAAAAAGTTTCCCTTTGAGGGTGTTGTTGCAGCATAGAAGCAACGTAGCATGACTCCGATGAGCTGAGGGCGGTGAGCCACCACCTGTAATCCGTGGATGGATCATCATGACGCACCGTATGTGCAGCCTACTCTCCTCTCCACAGCCACTGGCATTCCATACCGTTGCACGCTCTCCACTGGACCGACTATTTAGAAATAGGACACGAGCAACGGGACCATTCATGATTCGCTTGCGGCAGGACTTAGTGGCTCTTGGTGCAGATGACATTTCTGTGCTTCATCGAGGTTGCAGTCGTTCGCTTCCCTGGTTAATACGCAGACCCAGGATTATATTAGATCAGCGTGGAAGAAGGATTTTAAATCGATGTGTTACTGAATTTAAGCCGATCACTATGACTGTTCTATCGTTTACACTGATGGGTCTAAAGTTGGATAATTCCATAGGCTGTGCTGTGTTATTTCCTGACTGTGTCATCACTCTTCGCTTATGATACATTCACAGTGTATGAGTGTATAAAGCTGGATTATTTGCGATCTTGAGGCCACTGGAGAAGATGCAGTGGCTTCCTGCTACCAAATTCCTCATCTGCACCGACTCCCTAACTTTCTTCAGGCTATCGATCACCAGTATCCAGTTCAAAAGTATCTTCATCTGATTTACAACACCCTTTTCCACTTACAGCAGCAGGGAAAAGAAGTGTCATTGTACTCTGGGACCGCGGCACGAGGTCATTCAGGGAATTGAAGTAGCTATACTGGTGTCCAAAATTAAAGTGACAAACCACTATTTCCCCGTCTTGTCTCTAATTCACCGTAGAATCATACAAGTTATCAACAGATGTCCGTACAATCGTTACATGCACGGAAAATGGCATCCCGATTAATGGACAAAAACGTCAACGATGACGTCAGGGCCCCTATCAAACAGGGTGGTGTTTGCCGGGTAGTCCCACATCCTCAATCGCTATGTATACAGCCATCGACGGTACAGCATGGCACAAAGAAGGCGCCTACCAGACCCTATGCGTGGTTGTTCCAAAAAGAATGGAAGCAGGACAGTCGCAAACCGATGAGGCCTGATGGCTTAATGTGAATCGTTCTGTTGTTTCTCTGATGTGGCAAGAATTTAGAGAGACCGAAACAGTATCCCAAAGACCAGGGCGAGGCCGACCACATGTGATATCAGAAAGAGAGGAGCGCTATTTGGATGTAAGGGAACGAGAATACCTCATTAGTACTGGACGGCAACTGGCATCTGACCTCGCACCAGCCACTGGATTTGTTGTATCGAGATAAATGTTGTCCAGAATGCTTCGGCAGAATGCCCTTTATTGTTAGGGACTTGCTGTATGTGTACCACTGATGCGTCTTCGCAGAAGGGAACGTCTAGAGTGGACTCTTCAACATGCCATATGGGCGGTCGAACATAGAGCCAAAATTCTTTTCAGAGATGAGTCCTGATTTGGCCTGGAGAGTGAGACTCGACGCATTCGCGTCTGGAGGAAGCCAAACATTATGGAAAGAGACCGATATCGACGAGGATCCCTAATACTGTGGACAGGAATTATGTTGACCACATGAACACCTATTCATGAAATTGTATGGGTGAATCGGCAAGGTTTAACTGCTGTCAGGTACCGTGAGGAGATCTTAGGACCTCATGTGTGGTTGTTGCGAGGTGGTGCGGGTCTAGACTTGGACGACAATGATCGACTTCATAGAGCAAGAGCTGTTGATGTTTACTTGGAAGACTTCAGTCCGGAACAGCGCTGCTGCTCCGGTCGCAGGTTCGAATCCTGCCTCGGGCATGAATGTGTGTGATGTCCTTAGGTTAGTTGGGTTTAAGTCGTTCTAAGTCTAGGGGACTGATGACCTCAGATGTTAAGTCCCATAGTGCTTAGAGCCATTTTTGAAACGGAAGATATTGCACTCATGGAGTGGCCTGCTCCCTCTCCCGATTTGAATCCCGTAGAGGTTGTCTGGTGTGCACTAGGAAGACAGGTTGCATCACTTCAGCATCCACCAACCACTCTCCAAGATTTGCGAGTAGCTCTCCAGGAAGAATGGGCGCTATTGTACGAACACGAGATTGATGATATCATTCACAGCATGCTCCGTCACTGTCAGGCCAGAAATGGTCATACTTTAACCAGCTGTCGGAATGTCTGTGCAAATCCGTTAAGCTGGAAAAAACGAAGAACATTGTCGTCTACCATTATGCAAATTTCAGTTGTTTACGTTGTTGTTGCTTTACTATCACCTGTTTATACTTTTTTGTGGGAAAATGAATACACCCTTGCAAAATTTCCGTTTGTTGCTTTAATTTGGGACACCAGTGTATGATTTCTGAATGTGCTGCCCCTGCCCATGCAGTTACCTCGCTACTGAAACAAAACATTCTGCGTCCGTGAGAGGAGGTATGGTTAAGGTTGAAGAACAGAAACTGAGGCTCGTGAAAGCAATGGTACGGCCATGGCGTTCCTCCTTCCGGCCTCTGCCCCGGGAGCACTGTCCTCTGACCCATGGATTCCTCCTTCGGCTGGAAGATCCACCGGTATGCAGTACTTGTGGTGTACAGGTTTCTACATGCTACATTTTACGTGGATGCATTTTATTCCAAGCCGCGAGGGATGCAACCCATTTACTAGTTGACCCGCCCTCTATTTTAGGTCTTTTAAGATTCTTTGTGATGTATGATTTTGTCAGTAGTGTCTTAGATAGAAGGTTTTAATACGTTTCTAGTGTGGTTATTGCATATTTTACTTTCCAATTGATCAAATAGGCTCATTTCCTTTCTCCGCTATTTTACACGTTGTGTGGCTATATTCTGTGTATTTTACTCATGCACTCCCTTGAGGCATACGTATTTTGCTGTTTTGTGTTGCAGTGTGATTGAGAGAGTGCTAGGATGACTGTGGGTTATTTTTTTAATTTACATTTTGTAGCATGCTTCTCACAATCCGTAACAACACTTGTATTCTTTAAGCTGATTGCGGGCGCTGATGACGTCGCTGTTGGGTGGCTATACATACCACTATCACTACCACCACCGATGAAGGTATATCATCATCGACATGTAGGCAAAGGATTAATGTATCATTCTTATATTTCCGACGTTCATGTTGTAAAGACGGGAACCTGAACTACGGCACGGAAATGTGAACTAGGGCGACATTATTGCCAAATGCCTCCAAACAGGACCAACCCGTAGATATCCATCGGAGAATGAAGAATGAGTGTGTAGCAGGATGTCTGTCGAAAACCACAATTGTGGAATGGTGCTTCAAGTTCTGGATGCTGCAGCTTCACGATAACAAAACACGTCCGTGCATCGCAGATATCGTAACGCAGAATTTGCACCAACTCCAGTGGGAACACTCGAGCACCCATCCTATAAGCCCTGATCCCTCCGCATGTGATTATCACCGCTTCGGTGCCCACTGACCGCTTAGGGTCGAAGATTTCTGTCACAGGAAGATGTGTAGCAGACAACAGGAAACGGTGTTTTACCAAACGCTTATCTTCAACCTGTTGCGTCAATGGATACTGCCTGAATGCTCACTGTGGTTTTTCCTTATTGGCATACCGATTCGGAACTGTATGACCTTCGAACGGAAAGATTTTGATCTTTGAACAGCAAGGCCCCAACACACTTCCCTGGGGCGCACCTGAAGTTTACATCTACATTGGTAGATGACTCTCGATACAAGATAATACGCTGTGTCCTTCCTACCAAGAAATCCTTAATCTAGTCACAAATTTCGCTTGATATCCTTTACGATCGAACTTTCGATGATAAGCATAAATACCCTTTTTTTTGGAAGTCAAGAAATACTGCATCAATCTGACTGTCTTGGTCCGTAGCTTTCAGGATGCCACGTAACAGTAGTCGGTTGAGTTCCACCAGTTCGGTGTTTTCGGAATTACGTACTGGCTGGCATGATGAAGATCAAACTGATACCTCACTACATTTGAACCCAGAATATGTTTTAACACTCAACAACTACAGATGTGAAAGATGGTAGTGTTGTGGATTCCTTCTACTGACCTTGTAGGTGGGTGTAACCTTCGCTGTTTTCCAATCAGTTGGCAAAGTTTTTTGTTCGACGCATTGCAGGAATATTCGATCCGATGTAGAATCAAACTGGGATTCGACAAGGCCCTGGAGCATTGTTCAGTTTTAAGGATTTGAGCCGTTTCTCAACGTCACTAACCCTGATACATAATTGAAGTAGCGTGACAATTAAATTGGGGCAATACCCATGGATTTTCCTTTGTAAAGGGACATTTGAGAACAGAGATAAGCATTTCTGCTAGTGCTTGGCTACACTCAGTTCCAGTTTCTCTTCCATCCATAAGTGTCTGGACACTAACTTGGGTGCCATTAACAGTCTTTATAAAAGGTCCAATCACATTAACGTAATCGGTCCCTACGTTCGGCGTCGTAGTGCAGTAAGCACTCACAGACGACAGGTGGCAGCGCTAGCAGTGGAGGTTATACGAAGCGTGTCGGAGGAAGCGGGAAACAATGCGTTCGGTGTCGTAACGCGGAAACGGAACGATTTATCTGTCGACCGAAAGGCATAGCGAACTTTACTGCTTGTGGGCCTTCACAGCAGGCGTCTGGTTGATGTACCGATGATGACTACTGCTCATCGGCAATGAAGGCTGGAAATTTGTTCGCCAGTACCGCAACTCAACATCGACTGAATGGGGAAGGGTGACCTTTTCAGGTGAATCACGTATTACGCTCCATCAGACAGATGGTCGTTGGTCTATAGGGCTTGAAAAGTCTAAAACCAAACACCCTACAACAGTTGTCGGAAGGATCCTTCCTAGAGGGCATTCCGTATGTGATCTCGTCATTCTGGAAGCCACAATGGGCCGACACCAGTATGCATTATCTATGGAAGTCGTGTGCACCCCTACACGATTGGACCTATCTGCAGCTCGCAGTGTATGTGCATTGCTCGAAGAGCACCAGAATACGTTTACCGTACTACCCTGGCTACCAGGCTCCCCATATGTAAACCCAATGAAGAATCTGTGGGACCACCCCCCCCAGTCAGGCTCTTCGTGCTATGGGGCCTCAGACGTGAAACCTAGCCCGGCTAGTCATAGCACTGGAGTCGACATGGCTCCACATCCCTGTTGGTATCTTCCAGAATTGGCTCCCTACCTGCAATTCTCGCTCTGCAGAAGATGGTTATTGAGGATTTTGACAGATGGTCACATTAAAGTTGCTGGACAGCGTATTAAGTGTACTATGACCAGAATTTTTCTGGAGTTTATGAGAGATCATTCGATAACATTCTGCTAAGGTAGCCGTTGACGTTCGCACGCATTCCTCTCTAAACATCCAAATGTTGTTCATTCGGCATCGCTCTCTACCTGTAGACCTTCCTTTTTTGATATACGCCTATGGCGCAGTAATCTCTGTTTCTTCAGATCTTTTTCATTTGCGTGATGTATCCAGCCACATACAAGTCACGTATCTCACTGACATCCGGCAGCTGACACTCACCACGACGCTGAAGACGGCGCCGATCATGAGACCAAAGCTCTGCGCGACGAAGACGACGAGCATGCTGATGGCGAAGAACATCCCGAATCGCTCCCACACTAGCGGCTGCGAGCTCATGAGGTATACCAGCACCGAGAAGATGGCACAGCACAGGACCTGTGGAAAGACTCCAGTCAGGATTCAGACATTCTCTTACTTCTTATATCTATCAAAGCACTCCATAAATTAAATGTTTCATGTCTATGGAACAGGAATTCAAACGATAGTTCTGTACTCATATTTCTCAAACTAAGAGGAACACGCATATAAATACACTCTATCATCAAAAGTATACGGACACTCATACGGAATGCGGAATCGAGCCCTACATGTCACGAAATGCAGACTCACCAGTAGAAAAGTAGGTGGGCGTACTGGAGAAGCAGTAACGGCAGATAGGTCACTTGGACGAGTCATTGGATGTCACGTGAGTGGCAAATCCATCAGGGACATTTCATCCCTTCTAAAGCTGCCTAAATCGACTGTTGATGATGTGATTGCGAAGTTTAAACGCGAAGGAACATCCACAGCTAAAACACGATCCGACAGACATCAGCTACCGACAGTCAGGAACCGTCGAGCCGTAAGAGCTATACGATACGTGAATACCATTCCCTGATCGATAGTGCAATCATATCGGCGGCATATTGGCGAGACATTCGTCTTCATGGACGAATTCGCTCCCCCATCGTGCACATCTTGTGAATGACTTCCTTCAGGATACCGATATCGCTCGACTAGAGTGGTCAGCATGTTCTCGAGACATGAACCCTGTCGAAAATGTCTAGGATGGATTGAAAATGGCTGTTTATGGACGACATGACCCACCAACCACTCTGAGGGATCTACGCCGAATCGCCGTTGAGGAGTGGGACAATCAGGACCAACAGCGCCTTGATGAACTTGTGGATAGTATGCCACGACGAATACAGGCATGCATCAATGCAAGAGGACGTGCTATTGGGTATAAGAGGTACCGGTGTGTACAGCAATCTGGACCACCACCTCTGAAGGTCTCGCTGTATGGTGGTACAACAACCAATGTGTGGCTTTAATGAGCAATAAAAAGGGCGGAAATGATGTTTATGTTGATCTCTATTCCAATTTTCTGTACAGGTTTCGGAACTCCCGGAACCGAGGTGATGCAAAACTTTTTTTGGTGTGTGTACTTAGCTATAGATGTTAACAGTTCACAACATAACAAGAGAAGCCCAAGAGACACGAGGAGCTGTCAACTAGGCTACATCATGCTTGTACGAAGGATTAGGACCCATATACCGACTTGCACCCGGAACACCTCCAAAACATACGCTAAAAACACTAAAGGAAAAGACAACCGCAACAAGACGTGCTACACGGCAAATTAAGTTGAAAAGATAAAGTGGAAATTCACTGACGCAGAAGATACTAGACTGCTTATGTAAGGATACTTCGAGTACCTCCGGGAAGAAGAAGGTAAGATAAGTAAAGATGGAAACAATAGTCGTTGGAGAGGACACGGTAGGCAGAGGCAAGACAAAAGCACGGGGGTCAAGGATAAGTGAAGGACCCTCCAACTTATCGAAAATCTAGTCTGTAATGTCACTTCATATGTGTCCACAGAATATATATAATTTGTGAATAATAAAGCCATTTTAAATGTCCACAATGGACTATCATATTCTTTATACAAGACGTACTTATCTCATCATGTATTGCATTAAGTTATTGGCCAGTTTCTGCCTGTGACCATTTTCCAGTGCCTGTTATAGCAATACCAGTCACTTTTGTATTACTTACAATTGCGTCAGTGATACGTGCATCATATTAAAAACTATTAAGACCTACGCGTGAATGAACATACACACGAACACACACGCACACACACACACACACACACACACACACACACACACACACAACGAAAATCCGCGTATATAGTCTTACTCATCATCACGTACTGATTACAGGAACACATTTTGTGATAAGTCACTTAACTAATATGCTCTTCACAGGCTACAAGTGAAATACGTGACGAAATATAGGTCATATTGTATGAACACTCCTACATCCAAAGTGGATATTTAAAATGGTTTTATCGCTCAAAAAATAGACTGTAATGATTAAGACAGGGATGTGAGATCCCGTACAGCAAATGAAAGTTGTGCTTAATGTTAGAGAAGTTAGCGTATTATCAATCAACTTTATTTTACGGACTATGATGTAAATATAAAGTATGATACAAACCTCACAAGACATGTAAATAAACAGCGCGAGGGGAACACTTCAGCATAATGTACGAATTTTATCCAAAAATAACCCTAGCTGAACAGTAATAGAATGAATAGCGCTTTGACAAGCGTATTATCAATCATTGCTTTGACTGCTTATGTACTTACTGCGACAGGAATATCGACGATGGTTGTGGACACGTAATACGACTTGAGTGAGTACCATCGATTGAAATGTTCTTTCTTCAGAATATTCATTTCCATTGGAACTGAAAGAGAAACATCAAAGTTAGATACAGCTTAGGAAGTCGTCATGTTTACAAATGTAATAGATATGATACGATCGAAAGGCATTTCTTCGCTACTACTATGCAGCATACACCTCTCTTCAGACTTATTTTAATAGTGTGTATATAAAGAGTTGCATATTATTGAGGTATACAGGTTGTAGAGTTATTAGAGGAAATAAAAAAGAACACTTTTGTTACGTGACACAAATGTTACAGATGGATCGTTTACCCCAGCCACAATAACAATGTCTGGTAGTTTGAAAATCCTGACTTAATTCACGTGTTCCACCATCAAAAGAGATTTATCATTAACTACCTGAGTACCCGACGTTGCCCACGTACTCATATTCCAGTCTGCTATTAAGTCATCTCCTCCTCCCTCCCCTCTCTGTCCAACTCCTCTTTTCTTCCTCTGTCCGCCTAATGTGTGTATCAAACTTGGCTGATATCGATCCAGGGGCTTTGATTCTACCCATGGCTTTTCCCGCGTACGCAAGCGTCACAGGTGTCTAAGATATTTTACACGTATACGAGGGTTGGATATTTAATAGTGGCAACTATTTATTTATAGCTCGTACAAACTAGATACTAGTTTCAATGTTTTACTGACCTTCAAAGTAGTCACCATCATTGTGTATAACCCGTTGCCAGCGATGTGGAAGTCGTAGGATACTCTTAGCAGTGCCAGTTGTGTTGACAGTTCGAGCTGCGCGGTCTGTTGCCCGACGAATTTGTAACAGTTCTGAAGCGAATGCCGTGAAGTGTTTCCTTCAGTTTAGAAATCGAGTTGAACTCACGAGAGCTTAAGTCAGGGGAGTGCAGTAGGTGGTATAACACGTAACAGCCCCATCAGTCAAACAAATCACTATACGTGCTTGAGCATTGTCCTGCAAAATGATGCTCAGGTCCTGCAGAAAGTGTCATCACTTCTGCCTCTAAACTGGTCGTATGTTGTGCCCCAAAAATGTCCCCGTTGTATTTCAACGCCTGTCAGCAGCTAATGGTATTGATTTAATTGTAATTTCATTTAGAGTGATGCGGCAAGTCATGGAATAGCGATATGCACGTATACAGATGGCGGTAGTATCGCGTACACAAGGTATAAAAGGGCAGTGAATTCGCAGAGCTGCCATTTGTACTCGGGTGATTCACGTTAAAAGGCTTCCGAAGTGATAATGGGCGCAAGACGGGAATTAACAGACTTTGAACGCGGAATGGTACTAGGTTCTAGGTGTACGGTACATTCCATTTCGGAAATCGTTAGGGAATTCAATTTTCCAAGATCCATAGTGTCAAGAATGTGCCGGGAATACCAAATTCCAGGCATAACCTTTCACCATAGACAACCAAGTGGCCGACGGCTTTCACTTGGTGACCGAGAGCAGCGGCGTTTTCATAAAGTTGTCAGTGCTAACAGCAAAACAACACTGTGTGAAATAACCAAAGAAATCAGTGTGGGACGTACGACGAAAGACCTTTTGCAGCTATTCATGGATTTCATGTTCGCAAACAATGAACGCAACGCCACTGGGCCACAATTGTTCGCGATTGATTTGAAGATCATTCTGGACGATTCGAGAGAAAGATTTGGCACCCATATCGCCCGACATAATCGAGACGTTAGTTCGTGCACAAAATTCTGCACCAGCAACACTTTTGGAATTGTGGACACCTATAGAGGCAGAATGGCTTAATATTTCGCAGGGGACTTCCAACGACTTGTTGGGTTCATGCCAAGTCGAGTCGCTGCACTCCACTGGGAAAACGTCTGTGTGACACGATGTTAGGTGGTATCTCATTACTTTTTGTCGCCTCAGTGTGTGTTATTTCGTTCCTCCTCGTTTCCAAGGGCTATAAAGGAAGCAGTTGAGATCAGATTAGCAAGTGACACTATAAATATAGATGGAGTGTTGCGCTTAACTTCTGCTGCAATCCTGCTCACTCCCTGGGCAAACACGAGGCGGAGAGAGCTAGTGCCACTAGCTCCCCCGTTGGTCGTTAATTTTCTTTATGGATAACATCTAACATCGGTCATTTTTGATTGTATGGAGGCACTAGTCATTTACGGTGTTTCTGCTGTTCAAATGGCTCTGAGCACTATGGGACTTAACACTTGAGGTCAACAGTCCCCTAGAACCTAGAACTACTTAAACCTAACTAACCTAAGGACATCACACACTCCCATGCCCGAGGCAGGATTCGAACCTGCGACCGTAGCGGTCGCGCGGTGCCAGACTGTAGCGCCTAGAAACGCTTGGCCACACCGGCCGGCGTTTCTGTTGTCTTTCTGATTATGTCGTATTGTGGGTAGCCCGCATGCCGACGTTTTCAGATTCCCTGAGCAGTGCCCTCTTATTTCATTAGTGCCTTGAAAGTGACGGTGTGTGCCACATGTCGAAATGTCGGCGTTTATCGAAGATGTCACTTTGCTACAATCCTATAGGTAGTTTAAATACTTGAGTACAGAAGGCGTTACTCACAGGTGAGGATGGTGAGCATCATGGTGGTCATCATGTGGTGCATGAGGATGCCGAACAGCAGGTTGTAGTTGTCCAGGACGCGCGCGCCGTCGTCGCCGGCCTCGATGAAGAGCACGCCCAGCATGATGCCGGTCAGGATGTTCACCAGCAGCCGCATGTGCGTCAGCGTCTGAAACGAACAACCAGCACTGCTACAGACCCAGCATTCCCAGAGCTGAACGAAATGATCGGATGGCATTGATGGCCGGGAGTTCCCACCTGAAGAGGTTGTAGGTCTGTTCAGTTGACGCCACATTGGGCGACTTGCGTGTCGATGATGAAATAATGATGGGGGCAACACAACACCCAGCCCCGACCGGAGAAAATCTCTAACCCGCCCGGGAATCGAACCCGGGCCCACTGCGTTGCAGTAAGACTTGCTGACCATTCAGCTAAGGAGGTGGAGATTCGAGAGTTGTTTTCCACCTAAAAAGCGACCTCAACGACGCAGTAATGTTCATATCAGCCAGTTACTGGCAGGGAGCATCAGCGAACATATTGCACTTGAACAGTAATGTCTCATTCATTTAAATGCTTGCGTAGATTCTTTAAGAGCTAGACCGTTGTCGATTTATCAGTAACTTTTAATAGCCCGCAAATAATTGAAAAGAGTTTTTGAAGACTTAAGATAAAATAAGGCAGAAGTGACAGGCAACTTTTCATCAGGATTTCTAAAATCAGTGGCAGTGGCAGTGGCAGTGGCAACAAAACGACTATCCACGTTTGCGTGCTGAATATATGAGTATCCGGTATGCTATCTGACTTTCGGAAAAACATCATCCTCACAGTTCTGAAGCCTGCAAGAGCCGCCAAGTGCGAGTATTATCGCACAATCAGCTTAACAGCTCATAAATCCAAGCTGCAGAAAAGAGTGACATATAGAAGAATGGAAGAGAAAACTGGGGATCTGTTAGATATCGATGAGTTTGGGTTTAGGAAAAGTGAAGGAACCGGAGAGGCAGTTCTGACGTCGCGTTTGATAATGGAAGCAAGACTACAGAAAAATAATAACACCAGAATACCGTTCGCTGACCTGGAGAAAACGTTCAGCAATGTACAATGGTGCAAGATGTCCGAATTCTGAGAAAAATAGGCTCATGCGGTAGGGAAACACAGGTTATATGAAGCATATACAGGAGCCAAGACGAGACACTAAGAGTGAAAGGCCAAGAACGAAGCTCACGGGTTAAAGAGGATGGAAGACAGGGATGTAATCTTTCCCTTTAGTGTTCAGTCTACACATAGACTAAGCAATGACGGAAATAAAAGCCGTTCGGTGTGGCCGTGCGGTTTTAGGCGCTTCAGTCTGGAACAGCGTGACCGCTACGGTCGCAGGTTCGAATCCTGCCTTGGGCATGGATGTGTGTGATGTCCTTAGGTTAGTTAAGTTTAAGTAGTTCTAAGTTCTAGGGGACTGATGACCACAGATGTTAAGTCCCATAGTGCTCAGAGCCATTTGAACCATTTGAACGGAAATAAAAGGAAGATTTAAGGTGAAAGGATACCAATGATTATGTCAGCTGATGACATAGCTATCCTCAGTCAACGTGAAGAAGAATTACAGGATATACTGAATGGAAATGAAGAGCCTAATGCGTACAAAATATAATCTGAGAATAAATCTAAGAAAGACAAAAATATAGAGAAGTAGCAGAATTAATGAGAACAGCGAAAAACTTAACATCACAATTGCTGACCAGGAAGTAGATGGTTCAAATGGTTCACAAGGTTCTGAGCACCATGGGACTTAACTTCTGAGGTCATCAGTCCCCTAGAACTTAGAACTACTTAAACCTAACTAAGCTAGGGGCATCACACACATCCATGCCCGAGGCAGGATTCGAACCTACTACCGTAGCGGTCGCGCGGTTCCAGACTGAAGCGCCTAGAACCGCTCGGCCACCCCAGCTACGTAGGCAGCAAAATAAGCCATGGCGCAAGGACCATGGAGGACTTAAAAGGAGACTATCACTGGCAAAAAAGGCATTCCTGGCCAAAAGACTACTAGCAACAAACATAGCCTCACGTTTGGAGCTCAGCATTCTGTGGTACTGACATGTGAACTGCGGGAAAACCCAACAGAAGAAAATCTAAGCATTTGAGATACAGTATTAAGAACGAATGTTGAGAATTAGGTGGACTAATAATATAAGGAATGAAGACGTTCTTAGCAGAATCGTCGAAGAAAGGAACAAATGGAAAACACTGGCAAGAAGAAGGGACAGGATGGTACGACATCTGTTAAAAATTAGGGAATGACTTCCACGATACTATAGGGAGCTGTAGAGGATAAAAGCTGCAGAGGAAGATAAAGATTGGAATACATACAGTAAACAACTCAGGATCGAGGTTGCAAGTGCTACTCTGACAGTGAGATGAATAGTTTTGCATAGAAGAGGGTTTGTGGCGGGCCTCATCAAACCAGTGTGGAGACAAGGAGAGCGATGACTCAAGAAATACCCTGCTTTTTATGTGAGTGGGGCAACCGGGGAAAGGTACGGCACTGGAATGTAAAGGTTTAGCCCCACTGGACTCATTTAATGCCTAGAAAAAAGATTTTGCTTCCATTATCACATATCTAACTGAGGTTGATGATGTTTTACAAGATGGATGCGCTACAAGTACCTTTCTACGACATCGGCCAGGAAATCGTGAAAGCTGGAGTTTGTTTGGTCCTCAGACTAAGAAATTGTTGAGTGTTCACTAATTCGAGAATACAATTAATCTTGAGAACAAAATGCATTGACGATCTTTGGGACACCTACTGGAAACCCTCTACGGAATAAAAACGATCCAAGTTACAACAACGTGATTCAAATCGAGTAAGAAGATTTCAAGATATTCTGTTGTAACGTGAGTGTAAAAGTGTGCTTCCTACACTCAAATATTAATTATCTGGAAATCTGGGACGTTATAGGGCGAGCAGATTTTTTTCCATTAGGACATTAAGGATCTGTAAAACAGTTATCACCGCAGACTGAATTAAACCGTGGTGGCCGGTTATTGTTGAATGTAAAAGAGGGACATTAGAGGTGAAGGTCCTGCGAGGAAATCAAGAGAGGAGGAAGTCTGAAAATTAAATGCAAAAGAGTACTCATAACCTCGCATAGAAGTTTATAGTATATTTAACATATGCAAAAAAATTAAACAGTAATTATAAAATATGATCTTCAATAAAATTTTATTTTAATAATTGTGCTTTAATATGAGATCTTATTTTGTGAAAAATCTCGACTTGATAGAACAAAATGAAAGTAATTTTCAGGATCAGCATCACAAATTTATTATTTTAGAGGAATCACCTGACAAAATTTTAAAAATGCAGGCTTCTGTTGTTTATGAACTACTCAAAACGAGTAATCACTCGGAACACATTTAGTCATTAAACAGTTAACGTCAGAATTAGACTGAAGTGAAGTTTATCGTTAAACGATACAATCACGCCGATTGTACTGGATATACAAGAGTCGGGCACAATACGAAGACTACCCGCAAGTAACTTTCGTTTTCATGCAGCAGAGGGAAGAGAAAAATTACCACACTGACCTACGCAGTGGGAAACCTTAGAGCTAAAATAGCAACTCGTTCGCCTATAGTAGCAGCTCAGATAGAAAATCCGTCCAAATCTGGACTCTGTTCAATAATACGGCTTTGTTGGGCAAAAAATGTCAAAGGCATAGGACATTCATACTGAAATTCACGCTGTGTAAGGACAGAATATGTCGAGTGAAGATGTTCTTCGTAATGGAGTCGTGGGTATAAGAGTGGAAATATGAATACACATGATGATGAGTGAAGTGGCTATTCTTCTGTAGTCAGCAAAGGAACAGGTACAGAAAACTGACGAAAAACTTCGTGAAAACTGACTTTTCACGATATAACAAATGTCGTACAATTTTGCGTGACATTGTAAAGAAACAGTCTGGATGATACAAGTTGTCCGCTCATGGGGTTCCAAAGCTGTGGTGACAGGAAATCCAAAATCTGCTAAAAAAATACAGTAATCATTGGATCAATGAAATGAGACGCTTGTCAACATCCACCCTCAATTCCATTCTTGGTGCCAAGTAATATCCACCTCTTCGTGCATGTGGGAAAGTTACGGGGCTTCTAACGCTTTTAACTGGAAGGCAAATAATAATAATAATAATAATAATAATAATAATAATAATAAAAGGTTGGGCCTGAGCATCTCACCACAAATATGCTTTAGTAATGGAACAATTCTGGGATCTAAAGGAATTTTGGACCACGCAATCTCTTTCCTAGATTTTGCGTGATTTCATTACCATCTATTTTCAAATATAAGGAAATTTGTGGCTGCAAAACGTTTTGAGCCCAATAAAGAACTACTGCTAGCCACATTATTTATATTTTGCAAAACGTTCTGAATGGCACCCCAGGGATAGAATCTACCCATCGAAAAATGGACACAGATTATTGGCCCAAAATATGACCAGTTCAAAAAATGAGTGCACTATTGACCCAGAAAACGCAATACTTCGTTTCCTGGCCAAAAGCTTTTGACCTAGCCCTCGCAGGTCTGCCACGGACATACATGAATCATTTTGAAATTTTATAAGTTATTGACAATAAATTATCTCAGGGAATATATGTTTCTGTGGCTGTAGTTAGAGAGACTGTCCTCTCATTGGGTGACACAAGACAATTGTTGAAGAGCACCACGTACTGAAATGGTAGCGTGACTTCCACATTGATACTCTTGTAAAAATTTTGAGTGCATTTTATATGCTAGGAGGAAATATAAGATCTTTGAGCAAGAGTGTGGTGAAACGGGAAATACTGTTGACTTTGGACGAAGGCGAGCACGTGCACATAGAGTGGGACACTCGTTTGGTGGACACAGAAGGAGTTAAAATGCGTACTTGTAATTTCAGAATTCGGAAATTTTTACTGAAAATCCTACATTTCAACTGTTCGTCGAATAGTTGGTTGTGCCAAGAGTAGTAGTTTCTGCCAAACTGCAGTAAGTGAAGAGAGATATCTGAGTTGCAAGTTAAGAAGCTTAAATCAATAATATTTAAACTGTTGTTACAGAAATTTCACTCGCTTTAGAGCGATAATATCATACGTCCCCGGCTAACATTACTGGTGTGACGTTTTGTATTGTCACAATGGTCTTACGTGAGTAGAGGTAAACCATGACTAAACGGCACTTGCGATTGCTTTCACTGTAAAGACTGTAACAAAAAAATAATGTTTCAAGTAACTCTCAGCTGTTAAGTTTATTTCAGTCACCTAGTGCTGTTTGTTATAATACAGTTAAACAACAATCCAGATATGTGCTAGAGGATCCAACCACCTCGCATTAATTTTTGCTGCAAATGAGCTATAAGTCTCCCTACATCAATGAGTCTTAGGGAAAATGTTACGATCACAAACGTAAATAGTGTGAATGGGCAAAATGTGTTGAAGAGCTATGAAGTGAACACCTAACCAGAGCACTACGTTAAATTTGTAGTACTGTGCGTTTTACCGAAGCTTAGAACACTTACCTGATCTCGTTTCACTTTGATGAAGCCTCGTCGAAGCAGCACCTTCAGTTGATTCAACTGCGAAGTCTCCTGGAGATTTCGGGAGACCTTCTGGAAGCCGAGAGATTTCGATCTCGCTGTGGGAATAAAAGAACAACATTTTAAGAAGCAGCGTATCACTGTTTTGCTTTCTATCTTTTTACTTAAAGATATTTAAAAATAAAGATAAACGCCTGGTGAGTAGAGTTTAATTACCAGAATGTTATCCGAAAATATTTCAGAAGAAAACTGAAAATAGTGTTTACTTCTTTCTTGAAAGTCAGACAATGAGTTATAAAAAGCCTGTTTAGTTACGCAAGGCATATGATTTTACGGTTTGAGCATCCGTAGCTCACGTACACAATAGCAATATTTAATTAAGAGAACTATTAAAATCTTCTAATAATGTTTTGGTAGCTGCATTAGCTGTTAGTAGTTGCCTTATTGCTGGATCATACACAGCCGATAACACGATGATTTTATCGCAAGATCAGGTGTATACATATAACTAATTTAACAACGGTTCGTTAAAAATACACGGTCTACTAACCTTTGGATGGCATTCGAATTACCAGAGCCGTCTAAATTGGATGGTTACAGGATGAAACATAAAAAAATTGCAGTGGGTAGCAGGTGCAGGCAATGCACAGGTGCACTGGGAGCCGTGGGTATGGACCAGATATGAAGAACCAACAAATGCTCGCGAAAGGCACATGGTGGAACGTGACTATGCCTGAAGTAGGAAGGCCAGGCCATCAAATAGCCCAGGTGACGTAGTGTTAATGAAACATTTTTGATGTTTCATTTTACAACCATACAATTTAGGCGGTTCTGGCAATTCGAACGCCATCCGAACGTTGGGCGACCGTGTAATTTTAGCGAATCATTGTCAAATTGGTTGTACACCAGGGAGTGCGATAAAATCATTGCGAAACCGGTTGTGTATGATACTGTAATAAAGGAATTACTAACAGCTAACGCAGCTACCAAAAGTTTTTAGAAGATTTTAAGGTTTTCTCAAAAAGTGTTTTAAATATCATCCAATGAGGTTTTCAAATGAACTGAACGAAGGCAGTTGGCACCTCATTCATTTTACAATCTCAACAAGAAAGGTATACCCTGTCGCAGCATGTAAAGAAATTAAGCAAATTAAAAACATTTACAACACACAGAAGGATATTTTCTAATTTTTGTGAGTGTAACCTACCCCGGTAGTCCTACCGAGGAAAGGGACCCATAGTTTAACGTGGGATCCGAATAATGTGTTGTTTCTGGTGAAAATTCGCATAACTGAGAGGCGAAAGCTAGGTTAAAGACATACTCAGATATATCATCGTCCGACCGGGGTTCGTCTCCACTTTACCACAAGACCACCAAGCTGGCCCTCTTAACAGCAAAGAATATACACAGAGACATTTCATAGAGAGTTGTCACATGAAAATGGGATATACGCCCAAATAGTGAGCATGAAATAAATAAATACAGTAAAAGACCAAATGAAACATTTGCTGTTTCTGAAATATTATATGGCTGCGGATTAGCGCACACAAAATAGTAAATACTGAAGAAATCTACCAATTTTATTGGCTAGAGATCAGTTCTCGTCGTTGAGATATCTGGGCGTAGTGCGGAAAAGCGATATGAAGTGGAACGAGTATGTGAGAATAGTCTTAGTGAAGACGAATGGTTGACTTCGCTTTATTGGGAGAATTATAGAAAAGACTGGTTCATCTGTGAAGGAAACCGCATATAGGGTGCTATTTTTTATTTTAATTTTACTGAGAAATCTTCCTTTTTGCCAAATTTAATGATTATAGGTCAGCGGGAAGTACCATATAGGTTTTGATGAGTGAGTTTTATGAGTGTCAAAATAAGTGATACAAATGGTATCGTTTGATTAAATTGACTTAGAAGCTTACATTTCTTACACCGCCAAAGGACGGTAGATCTTACTACGTAACATAGATTTCAACTCGCTACGTTTACACGTTCCTGAGAAAAAGAGGTCTTAACAATTGTACAGACAGACAGACGGACAACAAAGTTCATAAATTTGGACAATATGGGCCAGAGGAATAACAGCGATCTGATGATACAACTGGGTTAAAAGAATTGTGTTGCATCGTGAGCATCCGACGAGCCACCAGCAGCAGCCAGATGGCGCTCATTTTCTGAAGATGACTTCTGCATGAAATCGAAATCGGTCATTGATAAGATACTATTGCCTTCCAGAATATTGTTTTAACCCAGGAAAGAGATCCAATAAGAAATCTGATTGAGATATGGAACCCTAAAAATAGAAAGAAAGAGGAAAGGCTGCAATTTAGGCTGTGCTGTAGACGTGTCGCAAACGCTTTCAATAAGAAATTACTCTTTTCACCGTCACCGGCTTCAGGTCACTCAAAAAACAGCACTATGGAGTGGAGTGCTGCATACGTCCTATAATCTGAAAGCGGCCGATATCTGCCAAAACCGATAACTTCTTATTAAAATCACGTGCTACTGCGCCTGAAAACTGTTAAAAATTTGTTTACCTGTTTGCTATCATCTTCAGATACTTACCTGCGTACTATCGTTTTGGAGGACAGATACGATATCAATCAGGTGCATAACTTGGAAGAAACAGATGCTGCAAACTTAACCTGCGAAATCTTGGATACCAATAAAATGGTTTTCGATGTTACATTGTCAAAGACGGCAGGATGCAGCTAAAAATTGGATGAGCAATGTAGCGAAGTAAACAATTTTAGAAGTGTTTTCGTACCTATTACATAATCTGTTCTCTCAAGTTGTTTACAAGCATGCTATCGTCTTTGACGACCTTGGTATTAGATGCTGACTTCATAAGAAATATCAGGATAGTGCAGCTTTCACAATTTTTTTTCCATTCTTAAATATAAGCATGTTCTACAAAGCAATGACGAATGGATCCATTAATATCAAGTTAACTTTTTCAACTCTAGGATAGAACTCTCTGGCTTTCACTTAGTAAAAGTGCAAGCTCTGAAGTCTGTTTGGAGTTCCAATCTAGAGACCTTCGTTTCACGGACAGTAAGTGTTCCGTATATGGAAAACGTAACTGGAATTTGAACTTCTGAGTTGCTATGTGAGATGTGCAAAGATAACCAATCCATCATAGAATTTTCTTTAAAAGGCAAGCGTTCAATTTGAAGCTTTGGTCACACACCCACACAGATCGAATTTGTATCAAATAACAGTATATATTCTACAAATCAGAAGATATGTAATTTAAAGTGCCCCGCCAAGTTTTTCTCTGTATATGTGAACTCTAATTTCAGGAACTACTGTAGGGATTTTGATACGGTTTTCACTAACAGACGGACTGGTTCACTAGGAGGGTTTGTGTGTACAAATTTATTGCCTCTATTCCAAATTAGTCATCCAGCTTTAGGTACTTAGTGATAGCCGGGCGACACCGGGGTGGGTCGTTGGTGAGCAATAAATTTGAAATAATCGACAGGAAGCAATGGTTAAGTCAAATTCTCTTGTACAGTATTCCTACGAACGCGATGGAGAAGCTTAAGTCGAGTTTGGACTATACGATGAGGAACTTGTAGCAAATTAAAGCTTTCAGTCTGTTTGTGACGTGTAACACCAATGACATCCAGAGAGTTGTAGGCTGCAGTCGTCAGGTTGGTAATGTAATATTTCTCTTTCGGAAGGCTTTCGGTACAGATCAGCCAGCTGGTGTTGCCGAGCGGTTCTAGGCGCTTCAGTCTGGAACCGCGCGACTGCTACGGTTGCAGGTTGGAATCCTGCCTCGGGCATGGATGTATGTGATGTGCTTAGGTTAGTTAGGTTTAAGTAGCTCTAAGTTCTAGGGGACTGATGACATCAGATGTTTAGTCCCATAGTGCTCAGAGCCATTTGAACCATTTTTTTTTGTACAGATCAGCACTCTCGCACTGAGAACTATATACGAGCTTGCGATATATCTGACCAGCTTTTTGGTTGCATTCCGGACTTGATAGGAGAGAACACGTCGTTCTTAACGGGGCAAAGTCATCGGATGCAAAAATAACTTCTGGCGACCAGCGAGGGAGTGTTACGGTATCCTTATAGTTCAAGATAGCAATCAATGGTCTGGTGGATAACGTCGGACGCTCTGTGAGGCTTTTTGCGAACAGTGCTGTTGCTTATAGAGACGTTGAGACAGAAGAAACTGCAGTGAAATGGAGGATGACCTTCAGAGGATCGACAATTGCTGCAGGTATAATCAGCTGATACTCAAGATAAATAAATGAAATTTATTATACCTGAATAAGCGGAAAGACCCGTTATTTTTCGATTAAAGGATTAATAATCAAAGGCCAGAAACTGTTACAATAGTTAAACAACCAATAGTATGCGTCTGAAACGGACTGAAAGTGCTACGGACACGTAAGACTGGATGTAGTTGAAGCATGTGAGGGACTGACTCATTGGAATAAAGAGAGGTAATTCACCAATCGTAGAGACAGCTTACCAAAACCTCGTTCAACCGGTCTTTGAGTACTGCTCGTCAGTCTTTGACTCATACCACGTAGGACTGATGGAGAAAAATGAAACGATCCAAAGAAGAGTATCACGTTTCGTCACATGTTTAATAAGTGCAGTAGTGCAAAGGAGACGCTTATCCAGCGGCAGACATTAAACGAGAGGCGCTGTGCATCAGGGTGGTGTTTACTGCTAAAATTTAGGGAATGTACATTCCAAGAGCTTTGGAAGACTTGAGATCAAATAAAGCAGAAGGGATGGGTAACATTCCAGCAGAATTTCTAAAATCACTGGGGGAAGGTGGCAACAAAACGATTATTCACGTTGGTGTATAGAATGTATGAGACACCATCTGACTTCCGGAGAAACGTCATTCACGCAACAGCGGACAAGTGCGAGAATTATCGCACCAACAGTTTAACAGCTGACGCATCCAATTTTCTGACAAGAATAATATACGAGAGGGCGGAAAAGAAAATTGAGGCTTTGTTAGATGACGATCAGCTTGGCTTTAGAAAAGGTAAAGGCACCAGACGGGAAGTTCTGACGTTGTGTTTGATAATGGAAGCAAGTCTAAAGTAGAATGAAGTTAAGGAATTCTGCTACTTAGGCAGCAAAATAATCCATGACGGGCGGAATAAGGACATAAAAAACAGGCTAGCACTGGTGAAAAGGGCGGTCCTGGCCAAGAGGAGTCTACTAGTACCAAGCTTAGGTCTTAATTTGAGGAAGACTATTCTGAGAATGTACATTTGGAGCAAAGCATTGTACATGATAGTGAAATGGGGACAGTGGGAAAACCTGAACTGATGAGAATCGAAGCATTTGAGATGTGATGCTATAGATGAATGTTGTAAATTAGATGGACTGGTAAGGTATGGAATGAGGAGGTTCTCTAAAGAATCGACAAGGAAAGGAATATTTGGAAAACATTGACAAGAAGGGACAGAATGGTACGACATCTGTTACGACATCAGGGAATGGTTCAAATGGCTCTGAGCACTATGGGGCTTAACATCTGAGGTCATCAGTCCCCTAGAACTTAGAACTACTTAAACCTAACTCACCTAAGGGCATCACACACATCCATGCCCGAGGCAGGATTCGAACCCGCGACCGTAGCAGTCGCGCGGTTCCGGACTGAAGCGCCTAGAACCGCTCGGTCACCGCGGCCGGCCATCAGGGAATAACTTCCATGTACTAGAGAGAGATTTAGAGGATAAAAGCTGTAGAGGAAGACAGAGACTGGAATACACCCAGTAAATATCCAGGACGTTGGTTGCAAGTGCTTCTCCGAGATGAAGAGGTTGGCACAGGAGAGGAATTCGTGGCGGGCCGCATCAGACAACTCAGAAAAAAAAAAAACCTCTTTCCAATGAGAGTCAAGCAACATATTACTTCCAAACACATCCAATAACATTTATAGACAGTTTTTCTTCCGAGTTCGCGAATGATGCAGCGAAAGGGGGCGGGGTGTACCAGAAGCGAAAATCTCATTTGAGAATCTTTGGGAGGGGACTTCCAGTCCAGTATTCGCTTGAAGACTAAGAAACCCTCCAAGAAAGCCGTAGTCTGACTGGGGGATTGGGACTATTTTAAATGATTTCTGGGACAGTCAACGGTTTTCATTTGCTAGACAAAATTTAAGTTACGTGCATGTATGTGTATATAAGTGTGTTTGTGTGGTGTGTGTGTGTGTGTGTGTGTGTGTGTGTGTGTGTGTGTGTGTGGTGTGTCTGTGTGTGTGTCTGTGCAATCTTCTATTTGTCATTTTTTTATTTTTGCTCTTTCCATGTTGCCTGGAATACAGCTTTTGACAATTTTGACTGGAATACTCTCCTTCAAATTCTGAACGTGGCAGGGGTAAAATACACGGAGCGAAAGGCTATTTACAATTTGTACAGAAACCAGATGGCAGTTATAATAGTCGAGAGGCATGAAAGGGAAGCAGTGGTTGGGGAGGGAGTGAGACAGGGTTGTAGCCTCTCCCCGATGTTATTCAATCTGTATATTGAGCAAGCAGTAAAGGAAACAAAATAAAAATTCGGAGTAGATATTAAAAACCATGGAGACGAAATAAAATCTTTGAGGTTTGCCGATGACATTGTAATTCTGTCAGAGACAGCAAAGGACTTGGAAGAGCGGTTGAACGGAATGGACAGTATCTTGAAAGGAGGATATAAGATGAACATCAACAAAGGCAAAACGAGGATAATGGAATTAGTCGAATTAAGTCTGGTGATGATGAGGGAATCAGATTAGGAAATGAGACACATAAAGTACTAAAGGAGTTTTTCTATTTGGGGAGCAAAATAACTGATGATGGTCGAAGTAGAGAGGATATAAAATGTAGACTGGCAATGGCGAGGAAAGCGTTTCTGAAGAAGAGAAATTTGTTAACATCGAGTACAGATTTAAGTGTAAGGAAGTCGTTTCTGAAAGTATTTGTATGGAGTGTAGCCATGTATGGAAGTGAAACTTGGACGATAAATAGTTTGGACAAGAAGAGAATAGAAGCTTTCGAATTGTGGTGTTACAGAAGAATGCTGAAGATTAGATGGGTAGATCACATAACTAATGATGAAGTATTGAATAGAATTGGGGAGAAGGGGAGTTTGTGGCACAACTTGTCTAGAAGAAGGGATCCGTTTGTAGAACATGTTTTGAGGCATCAAGGGATCACAAATTTAGCAGTGGAGGGCAGCGTGGAGGGTAAAAATCGTAGAGGGAGACCAAGAGATGAATACACTAAGCAGATTCAGAAAGATGTAGTTTGCAGTAGGTACTTGGAGATGAAGAAGCTTGCACAGGATAGGGTAGTATGGAGAGCTGCATCAAACCAGTCACCGGACTGAAGACCACAACAACAATAACATTCGCTGCTCCAAGGGACAGAGCGAACTGTTTTACCTGTTATTCATAAAGGTTCATTTAATAAATTTGTTTCAGTACCAACAATCTACAGTAAGAGACATTCTGGCTTTATACTGCAGTTCTTCAGAAAAGTGTTGTCATCATTAAAGAATAGGTAAAATTATTAAGATTTCAGTAATTTAGTCGGTGAAGCGTAACAGAGCCATGGACGAACGAGGCTGCACCTCAGTCCGCATACTTACACCTGCGCGGTGGTTTCTGATAGGCCAAGGCCTCAGGTTCCGCAAACCACTGCAAAGTGCGACCGTTCTCGGTGCCTTCCACCAGCCTGTCGATCTTGTCCTCGCCGTAGTCACCGCACGCCAGTTCGATCACTGCAACACACACAACAGCAACCCTACAGTCCCACCTGCACGGGTGATTCAGCCATTCACGTTACTGTAAGACTTATTATGAGTCATCGTTTAGCTACTGTATTGATCGGTCTTGGTTTTACTTGCGAAAATTAAGAAAACCTATGTAAAGGTGTGCAACAGAATAAACTGAATACAATGTAAATGCGTCATAGGACTCATGTGACATTTAGTGTTCCCCAGGGTCAACTACGAAGAGCACATTTATTTTTTCTGTATATAAGAAAAATATTTTCATCACGTTCTCACTATAATTACTATATTTTTGTACACGATCTTTAATTGTGTCCGGTCAGACCAGCATTTCTAAATGTATTTAATTACAGTCTGTTTACAGCAGATCAAACAAATTAAGTCTTAAGCCAAACCTACCCAAACTGCACTAAAGCATAGATACTCAAACATTTCTATCATGTTTATGCTCCGTCCTTCCACACATATTTTTATATCAGAGATACTCAAAATGTTTTTACCTAAGAGTGCATTCTAAAATATCATTGAGCCAGCGAGCACCATTTATTTTTTGAAGCTAAATTTGTAGTTGGACACAAGCAATAATATACATTATATGTAAAATGTTTAATACTTGACCATAATTTTAGTATCAAAACATTCTTATGTAGAGTAAGTAATTGTTTCATACTACATACTGTAGCTAAGATGGTACAAAAATCCATTATAAGAAACTCAAATCTCAAAAGTCAGTGACATTTTTGACACTGCATTTCACTGGTCATTGCTTCGTAATTAGGGGATTGTGAAGTATCGCCAGCCAGCATCAATATGTTCAGCAGTATGTTTGATACGTCTGACACGTGAATCAGAAAAAGACGTTATGTTACACGCTGCTCTTTTCAAGAATGAAAATTTGTTTCTGTTTACTATATTCCAGAAGCGTTTCTTCTTCACTCTAAGTACGGCTGACTGCAACAGAAAAGTCTTGTTTCTATACCTCAGTATTGACGCTTCTCAAGAAATCCTCCCTTGAGTATGGGAACGCAACCTTTATAACAGGTTGTGAGTTAGATATTGGCATATTCCATACCATCACTTTTTTACGTTACCAAATTTAAGATTAAAAATTTTATGGTGGCACGTTGTTGATGTTATTCTTGTAGTCTGGTTTGACGAAGCTCTCCATGTTAGTCTATCCTGACGGAAGCGTCTTCATCTCTCCATAGCTACTACTACCTACATCTATTTGAACATGCTCTCTGTATTCAAGCCCTGGTCTCTCTCTGTAATTTTTATCTCCAAACTTTCTTCCATTTCCAAACTGGCGATTCCTTTATGATTAACAATGACCCTATCAACCGATCCTTTCTTTTAATTAAGTTAATCCGCAAATATCTTTTTTCCTCGGGTCGATTCAGTATCTCTTCGTTAGTTATCTGATCTACCCATAAAATTTTCAACATTCTTCTATAAAACCACATTTCGAAAGATTCTTTCTTAACTACTTATCGTCCACGTTTAACTTTCGTACATGCCTACAATATATACCAATACCATTAGAGAAGACTACCTAGCACTTAAATTTATCTTGCTATTGCCAGGCCCCATTTTATACTGAAGTGATGAAAGTCATGGCATACCTGCTAATATGCTGTCGGACCTCCTTTTGTTCGAGGTTGTGCAGCAGGATGGACTCAACAAGTCGTTGGAAGTCTCTTGCAGAAATATTCAGCCATGCTAATTTCATTGCCGTCCCTAATTGCGAAAGTGTTGCCGGTGCAGGATCTTTTGCTCGAAATGACTTTTCGATTACATCCCATAAATGATCGTTGGGATTCATGTCTGGCGACCTGGGTAGCCAAATCATTTGCTCGAATCGTTCAGAATATTCTTCAATTCAATCGCGAAAAAGTGTGGTCCGGTGACATGGTGCGTTGTCATTCATAAAAATTCCATCGTCGTTTGGGAGCGTGAAGTCCATGAAGGGTTACGAATGGTCTTCAGGTTGTCGAATGTGACCATTTCCAATCAATGACAGGTTCGGTTTGACCAGAGGATCCAGTCCATTCCATGTAAACACAGCCCACATCTTTGTGGAGCAACCTGTGGCTCGCACGGTGCCTTGTAGACAACTTGGAGCCATGATTCCGTGGGATTTGCCCCACACTCGAATCCTACCATCAGCTCTTACCAACTGACCAGGTCACGGTCTTACAGTCATCTAGGGTCCAACGGATACGGTCACGAGCCCAGGAGAGGCACTACAGGCGATGTCGTGCTGTTAGCAAAGGAACGCGCGTCAGTCGTCTGCCGATTAACGCAAAATTTCGCCGCACTGTCCTAATGAATACGTTCGTCGTACGTCCCACATTGATTTCTGCAGTTATTTCATGCACTGCTGTTTGTCTAGTGGCACTGACAGCTCCACCCAAACACCACTCCTCTCTGTCACTAAGTGAAGCCCGTCGGTTACTGGATTGTCCGTGGCGAGAGATAATGCCTGAAGTCTGGTTCTCTCGGCACACTCTTGAAACTGTGGGTCTCCTAGTATTGAATTCTGTAACGAGTTCCGAAATCGAATATCCTATGCGTCTAGCTCCAGCTACCATGCCGCTCTCAAAATCTTATTCCCGTCGGGAGGCCATAATCACATTGGAAACATTTCCACATGAATCATGTGAGCAGAAATGATAGGTCCGCCATTCCCCGAGTTTTGCCACTGTCTGCTTCGGCCATCATCAATTATTTTGCTGCCTAAACAGCAATACTTATCTACTACTTTTATTTTTTCATTTCCTAATCAAACGCTCTCAGCATCGCCTGATTTAATTCGACTGAATTCTCTTCCCCTCGTTTTAGTTTCATTGATATTCATCTTACAACCTCTTTCCAAGACACTGTCCATTCCGTTCGCCTGCTCTTGCAAATCTTTCGCTGTTTGTGACAGGTGGAAAATGTCATTTCGACAAACAATAAAGTTTTTATTACCTATCCCTAAACTTTAATTCCGTTTCTAGCTTTTTCCTTAGTTTCCTTCACTTGTTGGTCTACAAACTTCAGAGATAGACTACAACCCTTTTACAAAGGCCTGCACTACCATTAATTAATTCTCAAAAAGGAAAATATTTGTTATAAATTTAAGAAGCTTTCACGCCACACCCATCCATACATAATAAATCTGATTTATGAAATACTATTTTTCAAAATAAGCTGTACACCACGTGCTGTCGAAGTATTTTCAACATATCTAATTAAAATATCTAAAGGTTAATTGTTATTCTGATTATTTGTTCCCCGAATTTTTTTGTTTTATGTTTTACAATGTTATTTTACGTTCTACATTCGGGTTTCTTTTTTGGTTTTTAGGTTACATTTTCAAATATATGTATTTTGTTATATGTTATATTGTTTAACTAAATCATTGTTATGATACAAAATCACTACAATAATGATAATCTATAAAGAAATGCTTAACACATAACTTTTCTACACTGTGCACATAAAATGAACGAAATTCCTCATATAATACGCACAACGGACAACACAATATAAAACAAAATTCAGCAGGATTTGAAATTATGGCGGGTGACCGTTTGAATATCCTGAACACTATCAGGCATATGTCAGTACGATGGGAAACCTTGGCGAAGAGAATTACGTACTGGTGCCTGCTGTTGATTATGTTGTTTCACATGCGGAGATCAACATCATAATCATTCAGTAGAACTAGATCTGAAAATCTTCTCACAGAGTTCTTCCAACATCAAATAACATATACGTCCAACGACTGTACCTATCCTGTTGAGCGTTTTGGGATCAACAGACGAACAAGTTTCATGTTCTCAGGTACAATGCTCGAAACGGTTGTTTCACATTTACCACACCAAGCATCTAAAAGTAATAGATTTTTCTAGCGCACTGGGCAAAGAAATCTTCTGTTAACCATCTTTTGACGTTGTCAGACGTTACTGTACCAGACTGAGGCCGTATCAAGAACAGATGGGGATTCAAAAAGAGATTCTCCAATTCTCGTTCCAACTCTCCATTAGTTTCTGAACGTGGGTGGTCAATCCGAGAAAACCGTTTTGAGTGTCGTACCTGAGGTCAAGTGACTTGCTCACCTCGTGAAATCACAAAGCTCGACGACACAGGTTCAGCAATTGGACGTATACGATTTTCCAAGTGGTAAGCACTTTGTGAGAAGATTTCAGATTTAGTTCTGAATCATTATAATATAGATCTGCACTTGAGAAACAATATAACCAAGTCGCAGTCACTAGTACACAGTAAATTATCTTCGCCAAGATTTTCAGTGTACTGAAATTTGCCTGGTAAAAATCAGCATATTTAGAGGATCACCCACCATTTATAAAATACTGCTGAATTTTGTTTTATGGTCTGTTGTCCCTCGTGTGCAGTATGCGAAGTAATTTCCTTCATATTGTGTGCAAGGTGTAAAAAACGTTATGTATAAGCATATCTTTATACAGTCATCATTACTGTAATGATTTTATACCGTAATAATGGGTTACTTATTGCTATCAACTACACTACTGGCATCAAAATTGCTACACCACGAAGATGACGTGCTACAGACGCGAAATTTAACCGACAGGAAGAAGATGCTGTGAAATGCAAATGATCAGTATTTCAGACCATTCACACAAGGTTGGCGCCGGTGGCGACACATACAACGTGCTGACATGAGGAAAGATTACAACCGATTTCTCATACTCAAAAAGCAGGTGACTGGCGTTGCCTAGTGAAACGTGGTTGTGTTGCCTCGTCTCAGGAGGAGAAATGCGTACCATCACGTTTCCGACTTTGATAAAGGTCGGATTGTAGCCTATCGCGATTGCGGTTTATAGTATCGCGACATTGCTGCCCGCGTTGGTCGAGATCCAATGACTGTTAGCAGAATATGGACTCGGTGGGTCCAGGAGGGTAATATGGAACGCCGTGCTGGATGCCAACGGCCTCGTATCACTAGCAGTCGAGATGACAGGCATCTTATCCGCATGGCTGTAACGGATCGTGCAGGCACGTCTCGATTCCTGAGTCAACAGATGGGGACGTTTGCAAGACAACAACCATCTGCACGAACAGTTCGACGACGTTTGCAGCAGCATGGACTACCAGCTCGGAGACCATGGCTGCGGTTACCCTTGACGCTGCATCACAGACAGGAGCGCCTACGATGGTGTACTCAACGACGAACCTGGGTGCACGAATGGCAAAAAAGGCATTTTTTCGTATGAATCCAGGTTCTGTTTACAGCATCATGATGTTTGCATCCGTGTTTGGCGACATCGCGGTGCACGCACATTGTAAGCGTGTATTCGTCATCGCCATACTGGCGTATCACCCGGCGTGATGGTATGGGGTGCCATTGGTTACTAGTTACGGTCACCTCTTGTTCGCATTGACGGCACTCTGAACAGTGGACGTTACATTTCAGATGTGTTACGACCCGTGGCTCTACCCTTCATTCGGTCCCTGCGAAACCCTACATTTCAGCAGGATAATGCACGACCGCATGTTGCAGGTCCCGTACGGGCCTTTCTGGGCATAGAAAATGTTCGACTGCTGCCCTGGCCAGCACATTCTCCAGATCTCTCACCAACTGAAACGTCTGGTCAATGGTGGCCGAGCAACTGGCTCGCCACAATACGCCAGTCACTACTCTTGATGAACTGTGGTATCGTGTTGAAGCTGCATGGGCAGCTGTACCTGTACACGCCAACCAAGCTTTGTTTGACTCAATGCCCAGGGGTATCAAGGCCATTATTACGGCCAGAGGTGGTTGTTCTGGGTACTGATGTCTCAGGATGTATGCACCCAAATTGCGTGAAAATGTAATCGCACGTCAGTTCTAGTATAATATATTTGTCCAATGAATACCAGTTTATCATCTACATTTCTTCTTGGTGTAGCAATTTTAATGGCCAGTAGTGTAATAAAATACAGGTATGTGAATCTGTGAACTAAAAAATAGAAATAAATTAATGTAAAACGTAAAATGACACTTTTAAATCATGAAACAACAAAAAGTAAAATAAATAATTAAAATAATAATGACGTTTAGATATTTTAATTAGGTATGTTGAAAATACTCGAAAGCACGTTGTTTACAGCTTATTTTCCAAGAATGGTATTTCACATGATGGATGTGACGTGAAAGCTCAAAAAATGGTTCAAATGGCCTAAGCACTATGGGACTTAACATCTGAGGTCATGAGCCCCCTAGAACTTAGAACTACTTAAACCTAACTACCCTAAGGACATCACACACATCCATGCCCGAGGGGGGATTCGAATCTGCGACCGTAGCAGCTGCACGGTTCCGGAATGAAGCGCCTAGAACCACTCGGCCACAGAGCCCGGCTTGAAAGTTTCATTAATTTGTGTTGTAACAAAGGTTTTTATTTTACTAGCTTAATTAAACGTGGGGCTATATTGAAAAATTTCAAATTATTGCAAAAGTTTATTTTACAGTTTTCAAGAACGCTATTTATTTTGTTTTAAACTTCTATGTGAAACACATTTTTTTATGTATGATGGTTTCGAAGATATTCCTTCTAAACTTAATATTCCAATTTATCTTTTGAGTTGTGTTTTACCTCTGAAACGTGAAATTGGCCAAAAACGACAAATATGCGTGTTGCATTATTTTGACCCCTCTACCTGAGGGCCAAACTGTGTCACGATCGTTTACCTACACCTGGGACCCTTCTCTTTTCAGTGGGATCCGTCGGCCGGCGTTTCACTCGTCGTTGCCAGATCCTGAGGTCAGTCCAGTAGAACTGCCACCAGGTCGAGGAGACCGTCGGTCTCCTTATCACTGACGTCATGAGACGCCGGAAAAATAGCACGCGTTACGAAAGTTCGGACACGGACGTGCGTCACACCAAGCAAATAGCGACCTCGAATATTCTCCCAGATTCCTAATTAATCTGTTTGTCTCGCTATTAATACGCGTTTCATCCGCATAGGTTATCTCAACGGCCAACCGTATACGGAAGTTTTGGGTCATTCGCGGCACATACGTACACATGGTCGCAGCGTCACTCTTTCGGAACACTGCTTCATTTTCAAGGTACGATGCATGAGGTGCTCGTTTTCGCTCGATGACTCAGCCTTCCACCGCCTGCTCAGCGAGGGGACTCCAGAAAGTAAGTTATACATTACTACGGCAGGCCAAGTAACTTTTATTGAATACTGCATCACGCTTCATAGCTAAACAGATAAATTTCTATATACATTTTTTTAATTTTATTTTTTTGAGTATTGAATATTCTGATTGGTTTGGTGTGGACCGCCGCAGATGTCTTCCCTGCCCTAACCTCAGAGTAGCGACTTCCACCCTGCGTCCTCAATTATTGTTGGGTATTTTTAAATCTCTTCCTTCCACTATAGTTTTTATGCTTTACAGCTCCATCGCGTACCATGGAGATTATTCTCGACGTCTTACTTAACACATGTCCTATCATCCTGTCCCTTCTTCTTGTCAGTATTTTCCATATTTTCCTCACTTCTCCAATTCTGCGGAGAACCTCCTTATTCCTTACCTTATCAGTCCACCTAATTTTCAACTTTCTTCTGTAGCAACCCATCTCAAATGCTTGGATTCCCCTCTGTTCCGGATTTCCTACAATCTATGTTTCACTACCATACAATGCTGTGCTCCACTGGTACAATCTCAGAAACTTTTCCGTGAAGTTAAGGCCTATGTGTTTTGGCCAGGAATATCTTGTTCGCATATGCTACTTTTATGCTCTCTTTGCCTCGACTGTCATGTGTTTCTTTCCTTTCAAGGTAATGGAATTCTATCACTTAACTACTTCGTGGTCAGAAATTTTGATCCAGAGTGAGATTTTCACTCTACAACGGAGTGTGCGCTGATATGAAACTTCCTGGCAGATTAAAATTGTGTGCCCGACCGAGACTCGAACTCGGGACCTTTGCCTTTCGCCGGCAAGTGCTCTACCAACTGAGCTAGCTAAGCACGACACACGTCCCCTCCTCACAGAGCATTAGCCCCCGAAAGGCAAAGGTCCAGAGTTCGAGTCTCGGTCCGGCACACAGTTTTAATCAGCCAGGAAGTTTCATATCAGCAATTTTGAAGTTAATTTTACTCTCAATTTCATTTCTGCTACTTTTCATTAATTTCGTATTTCTTCGATTTACCCTCAGTCCATTTCTGGACCCATTAGACTGTTCATTTCAATCAGGAGATCCTGTAATTCTTCTTCACTTTCACTGAGAATAGCAATGTCACCACCGAATCTGATACATCAGATCCTCACCTTGAATTTTAATCCCACTCTTGAACCATTCTGTTGTTTCCGTCATTACTTATTCGGTGTATAGACTGAGCAGTAGGGGCGGTACACTGCATCCCTGTCTTACATTTTTTTAATCCGAGCTGTTCGTTCCTGGTCTCCCACTCTTATTATCCCCTATAGTTTCTTGCACATATTATATATTATCTGTGTTTCGCTATAGCTTACCCTTACTTGTCTCACCAATTCACATTGACGAACGCTTTTTCCAGGTTGACAAATTTATTTTTCTTCAGTGTTGCTTCCATTATCAATCGCAGCGTCTGACCTGCCTCTGATTTTTTACCTTTTGTAAAGCAAAACCTGATCGTCTTCTAACAGAGCTTCAATTTTCTTTTCCATTCCTCTGTAGATTTATTCTTGCCAGCATGACATGTTTAGGCGATTGTGTGTTAATTCTAGAGCTTACCTACCATTACCATCTGCAGGATAATGTGGAGGATATTTTTCCGAAAGTCTGATGCTATGTCTCCCTGTCTCATAGATTCTATACACCACCTTAAACAGTTGTTTATTTGCCACTTTTCTCAATAAATTTCGAAATTCCGAAGGAATATATGTTCCTTCTGTCTTATTTGGTCGCAAGTCTTCCAAAGCTCTATTAAACTCTGACCTCCAATATTGCATCTCCTATATTATCAATCCCGAATTCCATTTCTTCTTCAGGAAATTTCTATCCGTAGTAGAGGACTTCAGTGTACTCTTCCCACTTTCCCGCTATCTACTATGCGTTTAACAGTGGAATTACGGGTGCGGTCTTAGTGTTCTCATCCTTGATTTTAATTTCACCGAAAGTTGTTTTGATTCTACACGCTGAATCAGCTGCTTCGACGAACATTTCTTTCTCGATGTCTTCACACTTTCCGGTAGCTACAGTATTTCTCCATGGCTTCCTTGGACTTCCTATTTATTTCACATTTAGTGACTGTTTTTCTGTATTCCAGTCTTTCTCTTAATATTTTTGTACCTCTTTCTTTCATTGATCAAGGTTTCTTCGCAGTTGCTTTCCTTGAACCTATCTTTCTCTGTCAGACTTCTGTGACTGCCCTTTTCTGAGGCGTCCGTTGATCTTCAACTGAGCTGCCTATCGTGGTATTCTATATCACAGTGTGTATAGCCTCAGGTAACTTTATATGAATCTTATCATTCCTCATTACTCCAGTATTCCACTTGTTTCTACAATGGTTTTTCCGGAGAGTTCTCTTGAAATTCAGTTTATTCTTGATCATTACTAAATCGTGGCTGGAGTTTGTATTTGCCCTGCTTACAACTTACAATCCAGTATCTGATACCCGGGGAACAAACTCATCGATGAGCCGAAAAGTAATGACCACTGCCAACCACGACGTAGACTCTCTCCTGGTGGCGTTGCGAACAATGATGTGGTATCGGAAGTTCGCAAGCGGCTCTGAGACGTTCGGGGAATCGTTCCAGCGTCGATACGGGCTGCAAATAGGGAAATCCACTGACATGAGCGACTTCGATGAAGGCCAGATAGTTGTGACATGGCGCTTAGGAACGAGCATCTCTGTAAAGGCGAAGCTAATCGACTGTTCTCCTGCTGCTTTCGTAAGTATATGTGGAAAGTGGTTGAAAGGCGATGACACACGTGAAGGCGACAAAGTGTAGGACGTTCGCGCCTTATCACAGAACGTCAACCTGTAAAGCAGAACAGGCAGCCATCATAGCAGATGTGACGACAATGAACAATGGGCCTCCGTCTCAGACGGCGCCTGCGTGTTCCGATGTAGTCCGACCGACACCGTCAGTTGCTATTCCAACAGGTTAGGACCTCGGATCAGTGGAAGCATGCTGCCTAGTCGAATGAATATTTGTCACAATAGGTCGATGGATTGCTCGAATACGCTGTCATCCAGGCTAATGGCTGCTTGAAACATGCACCGCAGTAGGCCGATGGTAAACATTTGACAGTCTGTACGGACCTGAACATGTCTTGTATTCACTGGACCACATCAGGCATACCGGCAAGGTTATCCTATGTTATGCTTCTAAAACGTGACGGATGCATATAGTTGTCTCAGCTTTCTTTCTTGCACATAACGAGGCCAATTTATTTTTGCCGACGTTTTATCACCCATATCTGTAACTGGCATATCAACTTTTATCGGACTTCTGAAGAAGCCTTGAAGTAGACGAAATGCGCATCATTTATTAATAAAGAACCAGTCCATTTCCTTCTCAGTCCTCTCTCTCCTCCTCATCTCCTGTAAGACCATCTCCTCTTCCCTCTATCTCCTTCTCATCCCTCTAAATCTTCTCCCCTCACTTTGCCCATCTCCTCCTCCTTCCTCTCTCTGTCCCTCTTCCCTTTCTCTGTCCATCTCCTTCTCTCCCTTCTATCTCCTCCTCACCTCTTTTTCTGTCCAATTCCTCCTCCCCTCTTTCTGTCCGTCTCCCACATCCCTCTCTGTCCATCTAGTCCTCCAGCTGTCTAGCTCATCCTCTTTCCTTTTTCCATCCATCTTCTCTCGCACATCTGACCTCTCTCTTCCTCCCCCTCCAAATTCACCTCATTCCCTCTAATCTATCTACTCCTCCCTCCTCACTATCTGCTCCCTCCTCCACTCTCTCTGGCCATCTTCTCCACCCCCACCTCCACCTGTGCTGCTCCTTCTCTTTCCTTTCTATGTCCATCCCCTCTTTCACCCTTTTCTCGACGTTACAACCCTCATTTCAATAGGAGTTTGCAGGTTATTGCCCACATATTATATATTTCCAAGCACTATATAATATGTGTGCCAAGTTTCACTGAAATAGATGCAGTAAAGGCATGAGGAACATGCACTGATCAGCCAGAACATTATGACCGCCTACGTAATAACCGGTATGTCAACCTTTGGTACGGATAACAGCGGTGACGCGTCGTGGCTTGGAAGCCATAAGGCCCTGGTAGGTCACTGGAGGGAGTTGGAACCATACCTGCACACACCGTTCACCTAATTCCCATAATTACAAGGGAGATGGGCGATGAGCGCTGATGCCACATTCAATCACATTCTAGATGTGTTCGATCGGGTTCAGATATGGTGAGTTGGGGGGACCAGCACATGAAATCGAAATCGCCACTGTGTTTCTCGAACTACTCCAACACACTCCTGTCCTCGTGACACGGCGCATTATCTTGTTGGAAAAACGCCATTGCTGTCGGGCAACATGACCATCATGAAGGGGTGTATATCGACTGCAACCGGTGTACGATACTTCTTCGCAATCATTGTGCCTTGTACGAGCTTCAGTGGACAAATGTATACATGAATATTTCTCAGAGCATAATGGAGTCGCCGCCAGCTTGCCTCCACCCCACAGTAAAGGTGTCAAGGAGATGTTCCCCTGGAAGACGACGGGTTCGTGCCTCCCATTGGTATGAGGAAGAAGATATCCGGATTCATCAGATCATGCAACGTTCAGCGCCGAGGAGCACGTGCACATTTCAGTCTTAACAATGCCACATGCATGGGTCATCGGCTGCGGAGGCCTATCGTTGTACTCTTCAAATGGTTCAAATGGCTCTGAGCACTATGGGAGTTAAATCTGACTCCCGTAGAACTTAGAACTACTTCCAGACTGAAGCGCCTAAAACCGCTCGGCCACACCGGCCGCCCGTTGTACTCTGCCCAGCATTAAAGTGTGATGTTACTTCCGCCACAGTTCGTCGCCTGTCCTGCTTTGCCAGTCTGATCAGCCTACGACATCCGAAATCTGTAATGAGGGTTGGCCATCCAACCCTACGACGTCTGGACATGGTTTCTCCTAGGTTCCACCACGTGTTGATGACATTTGCCAGAGCACAACTCGAACAACTGACAAGTCCTGCAGTTTCCGTAATACTTGCGCCGAACCTCCGGGCCATCACAGTTTACCCTCGGTCAGATAGATCGCGCGCCTTCCCCATTCTACACACTCACTGACACATCATGTACCGTGTGTGTGTGTGTGTGTGTGTGTGTGTGTGTGTGTGTGTGTGTGTGTGTGACTGTGTCGCCACCATCGCTTGGACGCGTTTATATCGACAGTAGGTCGGTGGTCACTTTTTATGGCTGGTCAGTGTAGATACATGGATATATCCACTTTTATGATATGTATACCTTATGGAGCTGAGACATGATGACAAATGTGTTTCTAAATGTTTTGAGTGCCAAGTTTCTTCTACTCATTGTGTTGTATTACAACAACGTTAATTCAGGTTAATATTCCTTGCTACAGTAAGTAACGTATTTGAAGATCACCGTCTCCGTAATACACATTCACGAATCGATGTTACTTCCTTGTCTGAAATTATACCGTAGCAACTGATCATTATGAGTAGGCCACACCTGTGAGTTGCCAGTACTGGAACGCAAACAATAATACATTCTCTCCTGTCGTATTGTCTAACGACGCAGTGGCTATACTATTTACTCCTCTGCCCCTGAGGTAAGCGGTCAACCTTAATTAGCTCACTACCGAATTCACGAACATCAACTAAAATAAAGTAAATCTTGAAATATTACTTCCTCTACAAGTATTTTTGTTTGTTACTGAGCAAGAAAAACTGCACTCTTAAGAAACTCTTTATGTTAGCTGCTGGATACAGCGGTATTACAAAATAAGGCAATGAACAGCGGGTCGTGTGAATACTTCATTCGAGCAGCAGTTTGACAGCCACTGCTCTAGGCAATAAACAGTCTCTCTCGATGTCTTTGCCAGTATCTCTTCCGTCACCGTCGCTTGTACTGTAGCATCTTATGGTGCTGTCGTAAGACTTTTACGCCTGGAGCTGGTGAAGTGAACGCTTTATTCCTTGACGTAACCCCGCAAAAAGGTCGAGAGGACTTATGTACACTGAACGTGGTAGCCATGATGCAGGACCATCTCTACTGATCCATTTGTCCAGAAAGGTTCCACCGAAGAACTGGCTAACAAATAACCCGGAGTATAGCAGTCGACCATTTTGTTGAAACAACAGAGGAAAGAAATCAGAAGTCAGGCCACATGTAGAAGCGTATCCACAAAAACTTAACAATTTGGAAAACGACGCGTAGACATGTAGAAGTGACTAACCAGAAAACAGTATTCATGAATTAAGGTACCACTTACAGCAAATCACATAGCTGTAGCTGGCATATTTCTTTACAAATACATTTTGGAATTAGAGAAACACTTCATGCTCAGCCGGTATTTTTTGCTATAGTCTCTCGTATGCGATCTTCTTTACAGATATTTTTCGATGAAACCTTCCATCAGACCTAAGTCTTCCTTTCGCGTTTCGTAATACTGACTTCGAGCGGACGTCTCAAACACTTATACGATGTGGTGCGCTCAAGCTGATCGTCAGTAATCTTGTAATCGCCCGTCCGATTGGCCGTGCGGTCTAATGCATGGTTTTCCGGGCGGGAAGGACCGCCTTGTCCCCGGCACGGTTCCGCCCGGCGGATTTGTGTCAAGGTCCGGTGAACCGACCAGTCTGTGGATGGTTTTTAGGTGGTTTCCATCTGCCTCGGCGAATGCGGGCTGGTTCCTCTCATTCCGCCTCAGTTACACTATGTCGGCGATTGCTGCGCAAACAAGTTCTCCACGTACGCGTACACCACTATTACTCTACCACGCAATCATAGTGGTTACACTCGTCTGGTGTGAGACGTTCCCTGGGGGGTCCACCGGGGGCCGAACCGCGCAATAACCTTGAATTCGGTGTGGGGCGGTGGAGGGGTGAAGTGGACCGCGGTAGTCGTCGTGGGGTTGTGGACCACTGCGGCTGCGGCGGGGACGGAGCCTCTCCGTCGTTTCTAAGTCCCCGGTTAACATACAATACAATGCAATACAATCTTGTAATCAGATACAACTGGTTCTCCAAGAAGATGTAGGATATGTCCTGATTTGACAGTCGGAAATGGAAGAGCAGGACAATGTTACTTTAGGAATGCAGAGGAGACTCACCGTAGTCGGCGGGGTTGTGGTACATGGGGCAGGGCAGCTGCACGGCCGAGAGGTATGGCACCAGGTTGTCTGCGGAACCCTGGTAGAGGCACTCGCCGCGCGCCAGCACGTACACGTGGTCGAACAGTTGGAAGAGCGACGCGCTCGGCTGGTGGATCGTGCAAACGATCGTCCGCCCCTGCCGCGCCAGCAGCTTCAGGAGGTACACCACCTGCCAACAGGGGCGCGACTCTGTAGACATAGCTGACGGCGCCTGCCAACAGCTGCACATGCGATAACTACAGGTGGTGGATAAAAATATGGAAACAGCAAAAACACATGGCCATGCCTTACACGGTTCAGGGAACCCGTTGGCAATCAAAACAGCTGCGAGTCATCTCTGAATGGGTAAACAATGGCCTTGTACAGTTTTCAGGGGAATCTTTCATGATACTTCCTGCCAAACAGTGGCGTGTGCAGGTAATGTTGATGGAGGTGGATAGCGATCGCGAACCCTTTTCTGCAAAGTAGACCACAAAGGCTCAATAATAGGTATACCTTTGTTTCGCTTTGCTTTGTCTGTTATAGTTTTGAGGCGGGCGCAGTGTAGGAAAGATTTAGGTTACTTCAGGTCAATGTGTATTGCATACTGTTGTTCAAAAGAAGTTATTGAAAGTTTAGAAACTCGCCGAAAAGCGGCTTGTAACATTTGTTTTGTAATATTAAGGAATATCTACAAACACAAACATGGATTTTTAGTCTTAAAACAGGAAGTATACCTCGAGGCGTACTATGACAAGGAGAAGCATCGAGTAAACGACGAAGAAGAGAATGAGATAAATAAGAAAAAACTGTAACATATTTTGAGGTTCTTTTTATCAAGAAACTAGCTAGGTACCCGGTGTTGCTAGGGTATGTATTTATTTCAATCTTCTATAAGTGCACCTCCTCCTTTCCTCTTTCTCCACCAATCTCCTCCATTCCCCCCCTCTCTCTCCACCCCCTACAGCTTGTCTCTCTGTCTGTCTCCTCCTATCCCCCTTACTGTCCATCTCTTCCTCGCCCTCTCTCTGTCCGACTTCTTCTCCTTTTCTCCCTGTCTAATTTTCTCTCTGTCTGTCCCCTCTGTTTGTCCATCTCCTCCAGCACCCTCTCTCCATCCATCTCCTCATCCCCCTCTCTCTGTGCATCACCTCTCTTTCCGTTCATTCTACCTCTTCCCTCTCTCTGTCCATTTCCTCTTCTCTCGTCTCTCTTAACGGCTCCTCCTCTTTCGTTTCTCTGTCCAATTCCTCCTCCCCGCCCTCTGCCTTTCTCTCTCTCCCTCTGTATCTGTTCGACTCCTCTCCTTTCCTTTCTTGTCCATCTCCTTCTTCTCCTCTCTGTGTCCATTCCGTCCCCTCTCTGTCCATCTCCTCTGTGTCCATCTCCTTCTTCCCCTGGCTGTCTGTCCATCTCCTGCTCCCCCCTTTCCTTATGTTATCACCCTCAACCCAACAGGAGGCTGATGGCTTTTACCCCCACAGTATTTCTGTCCAGAGCGTAACTAATATGTGTACCAAATAATCATCTTGTGGTGTTGCAACTCTTCTTGTTATGTCTGCGCTTGCTACGAAATGGGAGCCGGCCGGGGTGGCCGAGCGGTTCTAGGTGCTACAGTCTGGAACCGCGCGACTACTACGGTGGCAGGTTCGAATCCTGCCTCGGGCATGGATGTGTGTGGTGTCCCTAGGTTAGATAGATTTAAGTAGTTCTAAGTTCTAGGGGACTGATGACCATAGAAGTTAAGTCCCATAGTGCTCAGAACAATTTGAACAAAATGGAAAGACGAGCTTCGCCTTATGCAAGACACCTTTTTTCTGTTTTGTTTCACCCAGACGTGTTTCAGCACTTATGTGCTACCTTCAGTGGGTTCTTTTTTGTTTTTTTATCTGTAAAATTGATGTTACTAATTAACATTTAGAGAAACTTTTGATACGTAATATTTACAATTGTGAATGAATAATGGTTGTAAAATATTATACATCATTTGTTCATAGTTCACAGTTGAGATATTTGCAGGCCACCTGACAGCACACAATCACCACCTAATAAACACTGAAACGGACTTACACATCCTTAAAACTAGTAACAGCTTATATCAAAAATTAACTATAGAAGAAAACTATTACATCCAAAAATCAATAGCCCAAGGAAAGAAAGTACTCAATGAATACACATCACTGTGCAATAAAACCCTCTTCGCCACGACAGAAGAACTATAAAAATAATACCCACACGAAAACCACCCAGGGAAAAAAACTTCCTTCTCCCTCCCTCCCTCTTTTTCTATCTCTCTCTTTCTGCCCCAGTCCTGAACCCCCCCCCCCCCACACACACACACACACACACTCAAACAAACCAAACAACACAGATGCGAAATATACCTCAAACTCGCGCGCCTCACCCAGCCAAAGGCGCTACGAAACAAATGAACACCACACAGCCACAATAACACATAATGGCGGCGAAAACTCGGCCTATGTTTTGAAAAATCGGAGAAAGTGCAGTGTCAAGCGACCACAGGCCACGAAATCTGCCTATTCACTTCGCCAACAACATATGAGAGAGTACTACAATATCAGAACCGTAAGTTACACACGAAAGACGTGATATATATTCCTTTCAGATTGTAAATGCATAATAAACAGAAAAATAAAAATTACGTTTTGCTGTTTTGCAGATGAGAAGTTGCAGCTTGTGTAGCAGAATAGCTACCGAAATAAATGTCCAATAGTATCTGTAAGCTATGTAAACTAATGCATACATCCACTATTTTTGCAAATTGGTTACAAACAGAACTTTGATATGATGTTATAAACAACACATAGTGTATCAGGTCGTTAATAAATATCTCAACTGTGATCTATGAACAAATGATGTATAATAATTTACAACAATTATTCATTCACAATTGTAAATATTATCTACCAAAAATTTCGCTAAATGTTATTTTGTAACAACAACAAAAATGGTTCAAATGGCTCTGAGCACTATGGGACTTAACTGCTGTGGTCATCAGTCCCCTAGAACTTAGAACTACTTAAACCTAACTAACCTAAGGACACCACACACATCCATGGCCGAGGCAGGATTCGAACCTGCGACCGTAGCGATCGCGCGGTTCCAGACTGTTGCGCCTAGAACCGCTCGGCCACTTCGGCCGGCAATTTGTAACAACAATTTTACAGTTAAAAAATAAAACAAGAACCCCCTGAAGATAGCACAAAATGTGCTGAAACATGTCTGGGTGAAACAAAACAGACAAAAGGTGTCTTGCATAAGGCGGAATTCCTCTTTCCATGTGTACCAAATTTGTTTGAAATCAGTTTTTACCCATACGCACATGTTAAATATATATCGCATGTATCTTACATATTTCACATAAATTTCTACATATATTGTGCCAAGGTTGGCACTGTGTGCAGACGCTAACAGTACTTCCGTCACATGGACTCGTGATATAACTGGTGAGGAAGGATGTTTCACATGTACAGGGTGATCAAAAAGTCAGTATAAATTTGAAAACTGGATAAATCATGGGATAATGTAGATAGAGAAGTATAAATTTACACACATGCTTGGAATGACATGGGGTTTTATTAGAACCGAAAAAATACAAAAGTTCAAAATAGCCGTAGTCGAGGAATAATGTTGTGAACAGCACTGTAAAGCATGTCCGGAGTTGTGGTGAGGCATTGGCGTCGGATGTTGTCTTTCAGCATCCCTAGAGATGTCGGTCGATCACGATACACTTGCGACTTCAGGTAACCCCAAAGCCAATAATCGCACGGACTGAGGTCTAGGGACCTGGGAGGCCAAGCATGACGAAAGTGGCGTCTGAGCACACGATCATCACCAAACGACGCGCGCAAGATATCTTTCACGCGTCTAGCAATATGGGGTGGAGCGCCATCCTAATAAAACTCCATGTCATTCCAAGCACGTGTGTCAATTTTTACCTTTCTATCTACATTATTCCGTGGTTTATTAAGTTTTCAAATTTATACTGACTTTTTGATCACCCGGTATTTCTACAGGGTATATTGTGCCAAGGTTAGTACTGCACACAGAAGCTGATAGTACTTCCACCTTATGGGCTCGTGATATCGCTGGTGAGGTAGGATGTTGTATGAGAGAGTGGCAAGGAGGAAGGCGGGGTCAGTTACGGAGCGGTGACCGGGAAGTGCTGGCTGTTGATGCCCTGACGTTGGAACTGGTCGGACGGGTCACTGGTCCAGCGGGTCATAAGAAGGACGAGTGTAATGTAGACGATGTGGAACTAGCCGTGCTCTTCCTACGTTCGGTGTTAAAGGTACTGATATTTGTGACATTCTGCGAGGAGCGGTAGTGAGCTATAGCGAGTTCACTGGTGAGCGTTTCGGCTGTGTGAAGTTCTGTTATCGTTGCTTGTTGGAGGCATTACTTGCTAACTGGTTTTGGAAGTCAAGTAATCCTCTGTAGTGCATATGAAGCTGTACGCTGTTATTGTCATAATTAGAAGAAAACTGACCTTTGATAATAACAGTTGTCATTTCTGCTTATTAGTAACAGTGGTGGTAAATTCCTATGGGACCAATATTAGTAATCGTCTGTTCCAGTTTACTGTCAATTAAACATTTGAATTTCAAGTTTCCATGTACTAAAAATCTACACCATGTCGAAGGCAACTAGCGTGACACAGTTCGCAGTTAACCAGGGAAGCAATACCTGGTATACGCATCACTATTTGATAGTTTGGTATAGACCTGTTTGTTTCAGAAGCTACTATGCATCTTAAAGCTCATAAGATCATGTTACCTTTCGATGTTGGAAATTCATCTGTTGCTCAGAAAAGGCCCTAAACTTTGATTAATCTGATTTTTAATCTCTGCATTTTAAGTAATGATGTAAAGATCTATAATTATAAGTTCCTTAGTAAGATGCCATTGCAGATTACTGGGCAATTTTCTGTTTCGAATATAAGGGTAATTGTGTTCTCTGTTGGTACCAATTTCGTTGGTGTAAGTGAATGAACGTTTTGGAGAAGCCGCTTTAAGGAAAGTCATTTCCAGATCGGTGTCATTGTGGTTAGTGATTACAATCTTGAGCTCAGATTCTCACACAACCTTATCTGTTTCAGAAGATTAGTTACACATGTATGATGTCATGTTACGTACGGAATCATAGAGAAATATAATTCTCAATGGTGACTGTACTCTGACATCGAGTCTATGAAACAGCTTGTCTCACTAAGGTATTCCTGGTTGAGATATGTGTGTGGGATATCGTATTTAAAGACATTTATTTATTTATGGCTTAGCCAATGATTTATTGTGCATCTTTTAATAATTTCTCTTAATACAATTCAGAGCTTTTAAGCTGGAAGCCACATTTTTCCTTAGCTGGACTGATACAATGAAACCGATTGTGATACAGAAATTTACGCCGATGTTAAATTTGGTAATTATTGTAATAAATGCTTTGTTTAAGGTGTAACCTAGAGCTCAGTCAGTTCGCTCCACCCATTATCCTAACGGTCCAGTTATACCGCTACAGTATTTCAGCTGTATCTCTAGCGAATTTCGCCCTGTAGTTTCACTTTCATGCAGCTGAATATCAAAGGCGTAGTGTCTCCTGAACTATGAGCTGTAGTTCTGCAGGTACAGCTAGTGGTATACGTGGATACTGTCTGCGAAATGTGTTTGAATGGAGTAGGTGGTAAAGCAGTAATAAATTAAAACGTCACACACGATCAAGCATTGTTCACGCGTCACAATGTTTATGACATTTATCCTGAACTATGTCTCTTACAATGATATTTTTTGGAGGTATATTCAGCAACGTAGGTGTATACTGACAGTGGAGAGAGAGAGAGATCGAAATCGATTTCTGTTTTTTCTCCATTTTGTATATTCTACGATCGCTATACATAAAGTAATTATATGGATTCAAATATGAGTAAAATAAGGTAGGAACTGTCAACGAAATGTGTTGCAAATAGCAAAGAAGTAATAAATTAAAATGTCACCGATGATGAGGCAGTTTTTCACGCATCTCAGTGTTCATGACGGCATATGTCCTGAACTTTGTGTCGTACAATCACATAATTTTGCAGGTACATTCAGTCGTATATGTGAATACTGTCTAACAATGTGTCACAAATATAATTATTACTGAAGAAGCCATAAATTAAAGCATAATGTTTTATGTGGCAGTTTTGCCGAATGAACAATTAAATCTGGTAAAAGATAAACTTTTTTCTTTTCATCATTTTGTGGAGGTCGTCATCGAGAAAGGGTTTGAAATTATGTGTACAGTCTGTTGTAAGTATCTAAGTGCTCTTATTCTCATGTACTAGATGACCAAAGTACACGTATCGCGCGTCTTGGACTACGCTGCTTTTTCACCCCTATCCCCACCGCTTTAATAGGTAGGTGGTTCTTAGCCCACAGCGATACTTTGCAGACGGTAAGTGATGTGTGTACCAAGTACGGTTGGTCCCGTGATTTAGAAAGAGGTGTGGAACATACATACAGTACATATACAAATACACTGAAGAGCCAAAGAAACTGGTACACTTGCTGTAGTGTTGGCAGAAGAGCCAACACTGTTTTTCTAGAGGAGGCCGAAATGCACGCGTTTAATTACGCGCTGACTGGCGTGAGGTCTGGAATGTCTTTAGAATTGCAAATAAAGTACGTAGATGATGTAATACTTAACTTTAATCCACAATTTTAGAACATCTCTCGTTACGGTACATGCTTCATAATATTAATTATCAACTGCTATGGCGCCTTGCTAGGTCGTAGCAAATGACGTAGCTGAAGGCTATGCTAACTATCGTCTCGGCAAATGAGAGCGTATCGGTCAATGTAGCTTCGCTAGCAAAGTCGGCTGTACAACTGGGCGAGTGCTAGTCAGGCTCTCTAGACCTGCCGTGTGGTGGCGCTTGGTCTGCTATCACTGACAGTGGCGACACGCGGGTCCGACGTATACTAATGGACCGCGGCCGATTTAAAGGCTACCACCTAGCAAGTGTGGTGTCTTGCGGTGACACCACACTTCCCTAATATGTGTACGACCCCGCGAGCACGCAGAAGTACCTCAACGCGATGTGGCATGGAATCCACTAATGTCTGGAGGGAATTGACATCATGAGTCCTGCAGGGCTGTCCATAAATCCGTAAGAGCACGAGGGGTGGAGATATCTTCTGAGCAGCACGTTTCAAGGCATCCCAGATATGCTCAATAATGCTCATGTCTGGGGAGTTTGGTGGCCAGTGGAAATGTTTAAACTCGGAAGAGTGTTCCTCGAACCACTCGGTAGCAATTCTGGACGTGTGGGATGCCGCATTGTGCTGCTGGAACTGCCCAAGTCCATCCGAATGCACAATGGTCATGAATGGATGCAGGTGATCAGGCAGGACGCTTATGTGCGTGTCACCTGTCGGAGTCGTATTTAGACGTATCATGGGTCCATATCACTCCATCACTCCAACTGCACCCCTCCCCCCTTCCCCCAATACACACACACAGACAATTACGGAGTTTCCGCCAGTTGCAGGGTCCATGGACTCATGAGGTTGTCTCCATACCCGTGCACGTCCATCCGCTCGATGCAATTTGAAACGAGACTCGTCCGACCAGGTAACATGTTTCCAGTCATCAAGAGCCAATGTCGGTGTTGACGAGTCCAGGCGAGGCAAAAAGCTTTGTCGTGCCGTCATCAAGGGTACACCAGTTGACCTTCCGTTCCGAAAGCCCATATCGATGATGTTTCATTGAATGTTTCGTATGCTGACACTTGTTGATGGCCCAGCATTGAAATACGCAGCAATTTGCGGAAGGCTTGCCCTTCTGTCACGTTGAACGATTTTCTTCAGTCGTCGTTGGTCCGGTTCTTGCAGGATCTTTTTCCTGCCGCACTGATGTCGGAGATTTGATGTTTTACCGCATTTCTGATATTCACGATACACTCGTGAAATGGTCGTATGGGAAAATCCCCACTTCATCGCTACCTCGAGGATACTGTGTCCCATCGCCACGTTCAAACTCACTTAAATCTTGGTAACCTGCCATTGTAGCAGCAGTAATCGATCTAACAGCTGCGTGAGACACTTGTCTTATACAGGCGTTGCCGACCGCAGCGCTGTATGGTGCCTGTTTACATATATCTGTATTTGAGTATGCATGCCTATCCCAGTTTCTTTGGTGCTTCAGTGTATGGGGCGATTGCACGCATCGACAAGCGGTGTTCGGCGAATCATAGCCGACTATGGGGCACATACTTTAGTACATGAACAACAATCACCGAGATAATGAGGCAAGTACATGTTTTTTAAATGGGACGCTATACTTTTCTTCCCTCATTCGAACGCTCTTTAAAAGACGCGTATAGTGATGTAACGCATGTTGCTATTGTGATTCAAACTTCGCTTAAAAGACGCTGGGAAATATTGTACGATTGAAGGTCGAGGCGGTCGGAAGCGGCTGCAGATGTAAACACGCCTCGCGCGACCCGCGGGCCGAGTTGCCGTACTCTATGCGGCATTCACGGCCTACTCTACGTAGGTAAATACTCATCCGCTCTCTTTTAAGCAAAGTTTGAATCACAATAGCAAAATGCGTTGCATCACTATACGTGTCTTTTCCAGAGTTTTCGAATGATGGTAAAAAAAGTATACCGTCTCATTTAAAAACATGTACTTGCCTCACTATTTCGGACAATATAAACGTTGTGATTATTGTGCATGTACCAACGTATGCGCCCCATGGTCTGCTATGATTCGCCGAAAACCGCATACCGATATGTGCCATCACTCCCGGAATAAAGGGGGTGTTACGTTTTACGCGACTCACCCTGTATATGGACATCATTTTTTATAATATGTGTAGATAGGGATTTCTAATTACTTATCTTTTGTCTCTCATGGTACTGAGAATTGCTGGAGGGAACCACATTAAATTTTCTGTGAGGTTTGTTGAACATCATTAAATTTTATAATTTTCATGGTAATATATAAAAGAAAAGGTTACAAACTTGTCTCTCCTCGATTTACTGATTGCTCAACACTATTTTGAAGGTAAATTAGTATTACGTCAGGAATAGCGTGCGGCATCGCAGTCGGCCACGAACAGAAGGTCGGGACCTTGAATTAGTGCCTTGGTAATCAAGCGTCTTTCCCGCTCTCTCGCTCTGTGTCTCTCTCTTTTTGTGGGCCACGCGCGAGACCTGCCTTTAGGTGCGTTAAGTAAGAGCGGGGTACCGACCTGGGCGCACGTGGAGCTGTCGAGGCCGGTGGTTGGCTCATCGAGGAACATGACGAGCGGGTTGCAGATGAGCTCCAGCGCGATGGACATCCGCTTCTTCTGGCCGCCCGACAGCCGCCCCGCCAGCGTCTTGCGCGCCTCCCACAGGCCCAGGGTGCGCAGCGTCTCCTCCACCTGCACAACGCCCAGCCGTACAAACACTTGCGCACAGCTTATGTATACACCCACACACCAGGTAACATAAATGTCCCGGGTACTCATTAATATAGGGAGTCCCAGGACGAATGGACATTTCAGGGATATGACAGGAACGTTGATAATTCGAAGCGACAAATTCTACTAAATATGGGCAGCAAAGGACTTGGAAGAGAAGTTGAACGGAATGGACAGTGTCTTGAAAGGAGGATATAAGATGAACATCAACAAAAGCAAAACGAGGATAATGGAATGTAGTCGAATTAAGTCGGGTGATGCTGAGGGAATTAGATTAGGAGATGAGACACTTAAAGTAGTAAAGGAGTTTCGCTATTTGGGGAGCAAAATAACTGATGATGGTCGAAGCAGAGAGGATATAAAATGTAGATTGGCAATGGCAAGGAAAGCGTTTCTGAAGAAGAGAAATTTGTTAACATCGAGCATAGATTTAAGTGTCAGGAAGTCGTTTCTGAAAGTATTTGTATGGAGTGTAGCCATGTATGGAAGTGAAACATGGACGATAAATAGTTTGGACAAGAAGAGAATAGAAGCTTTCGAAATGTGGTGCTACAGAAGAATGTTGAAGATTAGGTGGGTAGATCACATAACTAATGAGGAGGTATTGAATAGGATTGGGGAGAAGAGAAGTTTGTGGCACAACTTGATTAGAAGAAGGGATCGGTTGGTAGGACATGTTCTGAGGGATCACAAATTTAGCATTGGAGCGCAGCGTGGAGGGTAAAAATCGTAGAGGGAGACCAAGAGATGAATACACTACGCAGATTCAGAAGGATGTAGGTTGCAGTAGGTACTGGGAGATGAAGGAGCTTGCACAGGATAGAGTAGCATGGAGAGCTGCATCAAACCAGTCTCAGGACTGAAGACCACAACAACAACATGGGCTATAAAATGCATTCCATTAGAACTATGAACACTTTATCTTCGATACTGTGAAACAAATGTATTCTACTGTAAGCTCTTTGCTTTCTATATTTGGAAAGGTGGTAGCATGGACCAGAGCCAACGGTCTTGCCGCAGTGGCAACACCAGTCCCCGTCAGATCACCGACGTCAAGCGCTGTCGGGCTTTACTATCATTCGCATGCGTGTCCGTCCGCGTTTTCCGAGCGTTGTTAGGAAGTGGGGTTCACTCAGCCCTTGTGAGGCCAGTTGAGGAGCTCCTTGACTGAGAAGTAGCGGCTCTAGCCACGAAAGCTGGCAACGGATGGGAGAGCAATGTGCTAACGTCCTTCTACATATCCGCGTATATACTTAGCTGACAAAAGTCATGAGATAGCGGTATGCACATATCCAGGTGACGGTAGTATCGTGTGCACAAGCTATAAAAGGACAGTGCATTGGCGGAACTGTCATTTGCTCTCAGGTGATTCATGTGTAAAGGTTTCCGACGTGGTTATGGCCGCACGACGGGAAGTAACAGACTTTGAACGCGGATTGGTCGATGGAACTGGGTGCAGGGGATATTCTGTTTCGGAAAAATTTTTGCGAATGCAGTATTCCGCGATTTACAGTGTCGAGACTGTGCCGAGACTACCACATTTCACGCATTACCTCTCACCACCGACAACGCAGTGGCCGACGGCCTTCACTTAACGACCGAGAGCAGCGGCGTCTGCGTAGAGTTGTCAGTGCAGATAAACAAGTAACACTACATGAAATAACCGCAAAAACGAATGTGGGACGTATGACAAACGTATTCATTAGGATAGTGCGGCGAAATTTAGCGTAATGGGCTGTGTCAGCAGACGACCGACGCGAGTAGCTTTTGCGAACAGCACGACATCGCCAGCAGATCCTCTTCTGGCATTGTGACCACATCGGTTGGACCCTAGACGGTTGGAAAACCGTGGCCTCGTCAGATGAATCCCGGTTTCAGACGGTAAGTGTTGATGGTAGGGTTCGAGCGTGGCACGGATCCCATGAAGCCATGGACCCAAATTGTCAACAGAGCACTGTTTACGCTGGTGGTGGGACCATAATGATGTGGGCATCACATGGAATGGACTGGGTTCTCTGGTCCAACTGAACCGATCTTTGACTGGAAATGGTTCGGCTACTTGGAGACCATTTGCAGCCATTCATGGACTTCATGTTCCTAAACCATTATGGATGACAATGTACCATGTCACCAGGTCACAGCTGTTCGCAAATGGTTTGAAGAATATTCTAGACGATTCTAGCGACTAAACTGACCACCCATATCACCTGACACGAATCCCGTAGAACATCAATGGGACACAGTCAAGAAGTAAGTTCTTGCACAAAATTCTGCACTGGTAGCACTGTCGCAATTATGGGAGGCTATAGAGGCACCATGGCTCAAAATTTCCGCAGGCCACTTCCAACCACTTGTTGAGTCCATGGTACGTCGAACTGCTGCACTGCACCGGGAAAAAAATAGGCCCAACACGATATTGCGAGGTATCTCATGACTTTGCGCACCTCAGTGTAGTGAGGATGACACGGTGGTCGGCCGTTAACGGTAGGGCCTTCCGAAGCCTGTTAGGACGGAGTTCTCATTTCTATTGAGTCTGGGCCAAAACAACAACAAAAAAGTCCAGTAAACGTGGGCTCTATAACGCGTACCTTAAGGGCTATGAGCACTTGTTTACTAGAAGTGATGTATTTCACATTAGCGAAGTTGAACGAGGGCACACAGCTGTTAAGGTATGCACTTTAGATGCGATGTTTACTGGGCATTTTTTTCTTGCTATGGTCCTTACTAGCACCTCTCAAAAAATGGAAATCAAACACTTTGCCATAGTACAGATTTCTTTCATAGTATCGAAAATGAAGAAGTGAGGTATATATTTTAGACACACGTTTGCTACACTTTCTTGCTTCGAATGATCGTTCATGTCACATCCCTGGATATTGACCATTTCTTCTGGGACACCCTATATACAGTTACAACACTTTCCATTAAAATTGCAACACCACGAAGAATACGAAATAACACAAGTATCATAACATTGATTCACATACACAACTAAAACCCAGTAGCGACTGTATCGAATATTTATTTCCACTGTAGCAGTTTCGGCCTGAAGCCCATTATCAAGTGACATACTGCAAAAGATTGCGCTTGAGCACAGGTCAAACTTTAAAAATGCTTTGACGTGTACACGTAACATCATCGTATCTGAGCCTCTTAACTGTAAAAATACAGCAACATTAAACGAGTGCGAGACTACATACTTCACGAGTACAGTTAAAAGGACCAGATACGAAGATGACATTTGCACATTTCATAGGATTTTTAAAGTTCGACATGTGCTCAAGTACCATATTTTGCTGTAAGCTATTTGATAATGGCCTTAATGCCAAAGTTGGAACAGTGAAAATAAATAATTTCTGTAGTCTATGACGAATATGATGTCTTTTAAAAAGTTCTACATGACTGTGTACCACAACCACAACCTGATATATTTAAACACAGTATGTTCATGAATTACTTTTGAATTTCATGCTTTATGTTAGGAGATTGTTGACTATCTTTCTACGAGAGTACAAAACTCCATTCAGACCTCTACACAAGGGGACAAGATCTACAAGAGAATTACCTTTTATGTCTTGTCATTGTACAATCAGCAACACAAACCACCAAGTAGTAAATGTATAGGTAAATGTGTGTAAAAATTCTAAGATCCTTAAAAATATTCGTGTAATAAACATGTTTATTTACTTTATACAATATTCTCATCTGTTCTGTTCACTGAATAAACACGTTGCTTGGCTGTACTATCGCATAAAACACAACAAAGACTGAAACAACGCAAATTAAGCAACATTTTTGTTTTTGTATCAGCGCAACAACATATGTTTCTAAGGACAGAACATGCTATATTAAAACCTTGAAGCCTTTGTGGAGATAGTTTTTGGTTCTAATATTATATTCAATCTTTGCACAATTTTTGGAAAAAAGTAAGGTATCGTTAACCAAAAGTACGTTAATGAATACACGTATTCAGGAACAGTTCTCATAATATTAAGTTCTTTGACGATGTCTACACTTTTCTATTCAGAAAAATACTATTCCTGTTAGCTGAGTTTAAATAAATATGATTCAGTAACTCATTAATGACTGGAAATATGCTGACTACATTAGTTTCTCATTTGTACATTGTAATATTCGAGCATACTGGGAACGTACCTATGATACAGCGCTTCATTTATTCTAGGGTGTGAATTATCCAGTTCAGGATGTGATGTATCTGCAGTGTAAAACACTTAATAATTTCTAATTCTTGTAGTTTGTTGTTTGAACATATTGTTTTTATAGCCTGTCGAGTATTATCAGAAATAGTGAATTGTAAGCAGTGAATCGTTGCAAAATTTAACGGTAATTCACTTGCCTTGAACAATCTGCTAATGTTTTCGAACATTTTGTAATCTGCCTTTTCAGTAATAGGACTTCGCTACTTTTTATTGCATTGTCTGTTTTATAATGTGCCATGTAAACCTGCACCTACCAATTGGACTAGGTGCTTAAAACATTTCATTTGCCACGCACATTTTCTTACGTGTCTTCAATGCAATAAATGGTCACTGTCCGAAGACCGAGTATTACGGTAAATCAAATAATAACAGCCTCTTACGAAGAAGGTTTCAGTTTTAAGAAATAGGAATTTTAATTAATTTTAAGAAGAATTTAGTTAAGGAAGGTACGTGTACAGGTGAAGGAAGGTCATAGACGGAGGCGTTATCTAGCGAGCGTGAGAACGGACTGCAGGGGTGGATGGATGTCAAAAAATAAAAAAAGAGAAATGCTTACCGCCACAGCTTCGGCTGCTCTTTGTCATAAAAGTCTAGAGACAACATTTGGTACTAAAGTGATACGACGGAGGTTCGAGTCCTCCCTCGGGCATGCGTGTGTGTGTTTGTCCTTAGGATAATTTAGGTTAAGTAGTGTGTGAGCTTAGGGACTGATGACCTTAGCAGCTAAGTCCCATAAGATTTCACACACATTTGAACATTTGATACGACGGTAGATGCATAAATAAAATGTTCACTGCTGAGCAGCATTTTCCAGAACTTTCTATAAACCAAATGAATATAATGGAGGCTTCGTCACTACACAATACTCGGAATAGCGCTAAATGGAAATATGTAGTGTGATCATGTTTTGCAACTGTTCTGTAAAGAAAACAAGGTAGAATCGTAGTGTGTTGAGAACGTGAACATTACAATTGTTGCACTGAACTGAGACATGGAATTGGCGGTGGACTATTCAGAGGAAACACATAAGCATTTAGCAGAATTGATTCAGAAAAAGCAACCTAAATCTGTTTGCCAAGATAAAGATTTGAAACGCAAACCTTCCGAATGCGAATCTCGTACCTTAACTGAATAAAACATAGCTTCCAATTCCAGAACGATAGCAATCCTACTGCATTATTGATTCGAACAGAATGTCGTTGCACTTGGCCTTGGTGTCGTTTAGCGATGTGATCGAGTGGCAGTATCTTACGGTATGGAGAAGGCACGACCATAACATTCTATATCATTTGATCGTAGCCATTCCATCCCACGATACGTATTAGAGTCCACATCTCCATGCGTTAACGCACCGGTTTTCTCACGGCCTACAGTGTCTTGGGTCAGCAGTGATTGCGTCCATTAGAGGTATTCAACTCCTCCAGGGTCAACAACGCAGCCCTCAGCTGACTGGAATTATAACTGCTCACGTACGAGACCAAGCGCAGCGGTTCAATGCTGCACAAAAGTATCACTATACGATACACCAACGAAAAAGAAAAAAAGTTTAGACGATTCACGGAAAGAGGGCGCCATCGAGTTTTCCCTGTTAGGATAAATGACGATATGATGACAGGAAGGTCCTTAAGCAACGAAGTTAAAATAAATCAGCAAAATTATAAAATTGCACTGTGCCACATGTGAAGTAATAGGGTACGAAGTTTAAGGCAGTTTCAGAAACCGACGATGAACGGTCGAAGCATGGACTAAGGTATACAAGTGACTTGCATCATGTGCATTGACGGATTCGTTTACAAACACTGTATCACATCATTAAAGTTTCTGATGGTAACCGAAGGCGGACAGTTTCTCAGTTCGAATATCGAAATGTGCCATCACCAGTAATATCCCCCCCCCCCTACCCCCCCTTCCCCACCAAGACCCCGATTGTTTAATAAATCGTACTTCCACATATATAACACCCGTATCACGCATGATAATGTTTATGCCACGTCCTGAGCAATGTGTCATATGATGATATAATGTTGCAGGTACGTTTAGTGGTATGTATGTTGCGTATATAAATGGAAATAGAAAAGAAGTACGAAATTAAAACAGCGTCCCTGGTGCTGAATTTTTATTGCATACACAGCGAAAATGTAAATGATAATTTTTTTTCCTTTCATTGTTTCGTGGGAGGTGTTAGCAAGATAATGCTTCTAAAAGATTTGAAATTATCAGTAAAGTATGTTGGTCATTCTCAAACAATCGATGAATATAGTCAGTGTAATTTTCGTGCCGTGAGTTACGAGCCTCAAAATACATACAATGTGCAAATCAGCTGAAGGATTACTTTTTTGAAACCTAGTAATTGTTTCCCAGTGCGACCCATAAGTTTGAAATTTGGCTCGAAGGTGCGAAGAAACCTCTGCTGTAATGGTGAAAAAGTGTGAAACCTTGCGATGTCGCTCTCGGGCTCATCGACGCTTCGAACAGTAAGGCGTCGACACATGCGAGAAAAAAGGCCAGATCTCAGAAGTTCAAGTAGGGTGTTAGGTGAGGTAATGATGTTACTTTCGCACCAAATTTTCCCCACCATTCTGCCCAACGTCACGATGGGCGTGTCACTCAATGTGAAGCTCGCCACACACCCACTTACCCGCATTTCACCTCTGCTTTTGACGCTCCTGTCATGGAGGTTAGAACGGTGAAGTCCAGCGTTGAAATCGCATGTTTTTCTTATGGGTGGCCGAGGGAAACATTTGAAATACACCGCCGAATCGAAAAGAAAAGGCCGCAGGAGGTGGCATAAAGGCCGTCAATGGAACCTCCGCTTCTTGAGCGTATTTCATTTACACACATTTTGCGGTCGAATACGACCCTCTGCAATGTGATGTGCAACGGAGCGACGTTATTAACAATCTTTGAGACTGCTGGCACGATTCAACACTTCTCTAAGAACATCGTGGGGTTGCAACACCATCGAGTAATCTGACCACTTTGGAGTGTATCGCGGACACAATATTTGTTCTAGCGTGCAAGGTGGAACCACTAGAGACCGTTCAAACCCATTACACGAAATCTGAACGTGATCCGAAGCAGCGAAGGGTGTTTATGTTCCTTTAGCTCTCCTCTTTCGCGCTCTTATGTGACATGACCACGTCGTGGGTAGTCTAACATTGACACGTGCTTGAATAAAACGGCAAATGGTCTTTCTAAAACCTCCCAGTTCGGCAACACCCTCGGTGTCACTCACGCACCTTTGTTGAGCGTGTACCTGTAAAGAGATTATGTCTCTTCTATCTCAAAAAATGGCTCTGAGGTCATCAGTTCCCTAGAACTTAGAACTACTTAAACCTAATTAACCTAAGGACATCACACACATCCATGCCCGAGGCAGGATGTGAACCTATTACCGTAGCGGTCGTGCGGTTCCAGACTGAAGCGCCTAGAACCGCTCGGTCACATCGGCCGGCCGTCTCTTCGATCTCTACGCACTTTCGGGCAGGCAGCTGTCTGTCTGTTATCAGAATTATGGCCCAAATTTATGCGCTGATATCTTACTTCTTTTTCCTTCCTAAAGTAAGAGGTCTAGTAAATGTGTTGCCTTATTCGAGAAAATTTCTGTTTGGTGTAATGAATGGCAACTTGCTCTATCTGTAGAAAAATGTAATTAATGCACATCAGCAGGAAATGTAATTCTGTAAAATCAAATATCTGGGCATAGCGTTGTAAAGCGTTATGAAACAAAACGAGTTCGTAAGAAAGGTCGTAGGGAAAGCGACTAGTCGACTTCGTTTCATTGGGAGAATTTTATGAGATTGTAGCTCATCCCTAAAAGGGGAGCCGCGTACAGAGCACGAGTGCGACATATTCTTGAGTACTGATCGAGTTTTTCGGATCCCCAAAAGGTCGCATTAAAGAAAAACGTCGAAGTAGATCAGAGACATGCTGCTAAATTTGTTACCAGTGTGTTCGATCAACATTCGAGTATGACAGATGATTCGTAGGCTCAAATATGAATCCCTATAGAACAGACGACGTTGTTTTCACGAAACACTATGGAGACGAGAAAATTTAGAGAACCGGCATTTACAGATGGCGGCAGAACGATTCTGCTGCTGTCAACGTATATATTGCGTAAGGACAGCGAAGAGAAAATAAGGGAAACTATGTGTTCTACAGAAGCGTATAGATAGTCGTTTTTCCTTCGCTTCATTTGCAAGTGGAACAGGAAACGAAATGTCAAGTAACTGTAAACGTACCTCCATCATGCATTGTGTAGTGGCATGCGGAGTATGTATGTAGATGAATATTTGTCATGTTGTCGTGGTTCCCCAAAAATTTCTCCTGCATCTGTCAGTGAATCAGATTTCGTGCCAAGCAGCAGTATCCATATGGAGTCTGAAGTAATAACAGTTCCTCGTGGTTCCGCAGACGGAGCATGGAGGGAGTACGAGGTTAGGCCGGAGGTGATATAAGCCAAGCACGACGTCACTATATTAAAACCAACATCTCGATCGATTTGCAGACGACTTATGGGACACTGTACAATTCATTTCTTTATTCCTGTGGTGAAATGTTGTTCAGCGATTGGTTGCAACGGAATATGTCTTAAAAGAAGTAATATTTCGTTCTACAGGTAAAGTTGTTTAAAAGCATTACACACTTTTCGAAAGTAAGTTAGTGAATTTTGAGGCTCGGTTAAGATGAGATGTCGTTACCAACCAGATACAAACAGTCCTCTACTTGAGAGTGTTTACTGTGTCTAAATATTAGTATTTGAATGATAAGGGTCATTATATATGTATATTGACCCTCAGATCCAAAACTCAATAAATGATGAAGATTTTGAGAAGATAGCAGGATACTATCCAACTCACAGAAGCGTTTTCTCTGTAATTACCAATTTTTAATACGTTATGCTTCTTATCTTGATATTTTTTCTGTGTGTGTAATGCATTAAGAAAAAGACACAGAACATTAACCACTGTATTGTGTAAAAACCGGACGCTATGGGTAGAACTGATGTTATTTCTTGTGAAAGCACTATAAAACATTCCACTTATATTATTCAGAAAACTAAATGCTATCTGCCAAACTAATGTATTTTATTTTTAGTTTAGTGGAAGCAGTGAACTATGTGAAATTTCGGAAAAATTGTGTTAACTGTACTACTACATGTGTAATACCAAAACAAATAGTGTACCTGTTAAAATCGTTGCTGGATTCCAGCTGTAAATTACAGAGGTTATAACTCATCAGCTTTGATGCCGTAGGAATAACGTAACTATAGCAACGTAATCTAGGACAGAAAGAAGGTCAGCATCGATCGTAATATGATCTATATTTTATTGCAGAGCATGTTATAAATATTTTACTGTTTTTCAATTTCACTTGGTAGCCACGAAACATTTCAAAATTTCTTTACGTACTGTCTACGTACATTTGTACTCGTGATTATATTAGATTATAAAATAAAATAAAGAACGGACAATTACAATTCTTACACCAGCTTGCTACTCCCGTTTTAATATTGTATAGAAAACTTTTAATGCAGCGTAATGTACTTCACTATAATGAATGCTATATTTGTCGCAATGCTTATTTTAGTTTTAATGTCTCATAGCTTTTATGTCTCTTTATGTCTATTTATTATATTTTACTATAATTATTTTGAATTCTTGTTATTCTTAGGGTGTACAAAAAATTAAAAAATCTTAACCCAATTTTGAATATCTGGATAATGGAAATAGAGGACGTTGGACGTCAAATATGGCGTAAATCTAGGTTAGCTGTACGGGTTTGTAAAGAGCGGCTACTGTTTGATTGATGCTAATTTATGTAGCAATATGTGTTGTCATACCTATTCTGAGTCTACATGACTACCTATAACGGCATCTAATTGTGCAACAGGTATTTTGTACAAATGTCTTATGGTTCTTGGTTAGTTTGCATTTTCCGTGTGTAGTTCCTGTGTTATTTTTGTATTTATAGCACTGACGACAGGAGCAGCGCTAGCTGACACCTAGGTCTGCAATAAAACACAGATGACATTACGACCGATGCTGAGCTTCTTTCTGTGCTGAAATTGTAACTGTCAGCTCCTCTTTACATATTAATTAATGAGAGACACTCAACTTTTTTCACTTCGACAGGTGACTTAGATGTTGGTTTCGAAACTTAGCGCGGGAGCGATAGAGGCAATGCTTTGCTTGTATGTACCAGTGCGCTAAGGCCGCAGTTATCAAACCTTTTTTTCTTTGGAACAGAGCAAAGTATGTTTCAAACTTTCGCGACACCCCTAAATATGAATTTTTTTCTTAGATGCAACTAAGAAAACTCAAAGTACATACAGTACATTTTAAACTCTTTTTACCTGATCGCTTTCTTGCCTGTTTGTTCCGTACAAATTTTGCAATCGAATTTAAACTTCTCGGTGAGCTAGAGCCTCACAACTTTCAACAAACTCAGGACTGGATGATAATGCAATACTAGCAAACTTTCTTGTCTGGTGTGTGGCGGAGGCTACTTCATGTACTACTGCAATTTCCCCTTTTCCTGTACCACTTGCGAATGTTTCTTGATAACAACGATTGGTAACAAGTTCCCGTGTGCTATCGATTCTCTCTTATTTCTTTCTTCAAGATCTTTGCGTGAGTTAATCGCAGAAGGAAGCAACGTACTGACTGACTCAGGTAACGAGAACCTGAAACAAGCCTGAAATTCACCATATGTCCTGTTGTAATCTAAGCAAAATGTTTCAGATCGATTGAAAAATTTGACACACATGGAACTGAAAAGTGGAAAGTAATTATTAAAGTAATTTTGTAAAGTGTAACACGTTTTTAAAATGGACTAAAAGCTGTGAAATAATTTCTCCTAGCCCAATACAGAATCCTAACTCCAGACAGATAATCGAGAAAATCTGTGCTTGTGAATTTGTAGTTGCTTTGAAAATAGTTGTAGAATTTAATACGAAAAACGTTGGCACATACAATAATGAAACATACAACATTCCACATAACACCTCCACACTATGTTTTTCCCTTCTTTTTTCCTTTTCTATAAATATTTACCCCCAAGCTATGCATAGCACAATACTAACAACTCTTCCTCTTCCTGAGCACAACATCTCACACATTATAGAGGTATGCTGACTCAGTTTCTCAGGATTGCAAATGGAAAGTTGCTGTACTGAAAATGCCACAGAGATCAACAGTGTGTGTGTGTGTTTGAGTGCATAGTGTGTGAAGTGACTGATAGTTAGATATGAGTGAACAGTGTGACATTACATTATTTAATAAGTTTTTTTTTTAAAGTATTGTATAACAGTAGTAAATCTAATGATTGTCTCTAACTGGAAGTCTGTAAATGTATGTGTATACGAATTAGCTTATTTCAAATTTGTCTTAACTTATAAATACTTTGACATGTCCTATATCCTTATAGTAAGAGATCTACGGATGAATAAAGCTACTACTACTACTACCATTACTAATACTAAAACGTAAATTGTGCATTAATAGTTCATCTCCTTACTATCATGTATGCATGCGGCCTACCTTTCTCGTTTTAAAATCTACAAGTATTTTCATAATTTAAGAAGTCACAAATTTTCAGGACTATATATATGTGGTTAGGAATCTGTATGGGGATAGGACAAAGTATTTTATGGTTTTTAGTTCATTTTGAAAATGTGTTATATTAAAAAGCATCTTATTTAATTTTTTTAAATTATGGTACGACTATGAGACACGTTTTACAATTTATTACTCCAACAAACGATTTGTCGATAAATTTTTTATGTTCTTAATATTTTATCTGCGGAACGTTAGAAGACATGAAAAGTCTAATGATACACCGTCCATGTATTCGCTACACAACAATGTGTCGCGGACTCGGCAGTTAAGAAACGCTGGTCTAAGGTACAATGTGTGCCCCCTTCGTCGGAGTGCAGCGCGTACATACACGCACTTACAGCCGTTCGCCTATTATCTGTTGCTAAGCACAGTATCTCAGACCCGATACTGCTGCCCGGCGGCGAATACCAATCACTGTCGGATAAAGGATTTTCGGTGTCTTGTAGTGTTCATTCCGCAATGTCTGACTGCTGGTACTGGGGCGCGGTACTCACGATCTGCGCCTTCTCGCTGAGGTCGGTGTCCTCGCCCAGCTTGAGGTCCGCGGCGACGAGCATGTTCTCGTGCACGGTGAGCAGCTCCTGCAGCCGGTCGTCCTGCGTGATGTAGCAGGACAGCCTGCGGAACTCGTCCAGCTGTCGCTCCACGCCGTTCACCAGCACCGAGCCCGTCACGCCAGTCAGTCTGCAACACGACGAGCGGGAGTCGAAACCGGGTCCCCATCATGCGAGCATGTCACGAGGGCCAAAGAGAAAAAGATGGGATAAAACTGGCCAGCATGAGTCAAACTCACGCACCGAGAGTTCCGTACAAAATCAATTATTTATACACTCCTGGAAATGGAAAAAAGAACACATTGACACCGGTGTGTCAGACACACCATACTTGCTCCGGACACTGCGAGAGGGCTGTACAAGCAATGATCACACGCACGGCACAGCGGACACACCAGGAACCGCGGTGTTGGCCGTCGAAAGGCGCTAGCTGCGCAGCATTTGTGCACCGCCGCCGTCAGTGACATCCAGTTTGCCGTGGCATACGGAGCTCCATCGCAGTCTTTAACACTGGTAGTATGCCGCGACAGCGTGGACGTGAACCGTATGTGCAGTTGACGGACTTTGAGCGACGGCGTATAGTGGGCATGCGGGAGGCCGGGTGGACGTACCGCCGAATTGCTCAACACGTTGGGCGTGAGGTCTCCACAGTACATCGATGTTGTCGCCAGTGGTCGGCGGAAGGTGCACGTGCCCGTCGACCTGGGACCGGACCGCAGCGACGCACGGATGCACGCCAAGACCGTAGGATCCTACGCAGTGCCGTAGGGGACCGCACCGCCACTTCCCAGCAAATTAGGGACACTGTTGCTCCTGGGGTATCGGCGAGGACCATTCGCAACCGTCTCCATGAAGCTGGGCTACGGTCCCGCACACCGTTAGGCCGTCTTCCGCTCACGCCCCAACATCGTGCAGCCCGCCTCCAGTGGTGTCGCGACAGGCGTGAATGGAGGGACGAATGGAGACGTGTCGTCTTCAGCGATGAGAGTCGCTTCTGCCTTGGTGCCAATGATGGTCGTACGCGTGTTTGGCGCCGTGCAGGTGAGCGCCACAATCAGGACTGCATACGACCGAGGCACACAGGGCCAACACCCGGCATCATGGTATGGGGAGCGATCTCCTACACTGGCCGTACACCACTGGTGATCGTCGAGGGGACACTGAATAGTGCACGGTACATCCAAACCGTCATCGAACCCATCGTTCTACCATTCCTAGACCGGCAAGGGAACTTGCTGTTCCAACAGGACAATGCACGTCCGCATGTATCCCGTGCCACCCAACGTGCTCTAGAAGGTGTAAGTCAACTACCCTGGCCAGCAAGATCTCCGGATCTGTCCCCCATTGAGCATGTTTGGGACTGGATGAAGCGTCGTCTCACGCGGTCTGCACGTCCAGCACAAACGCTGGTCCATCTGAGGCGCCAGGTGGAAATGGCATGGCAAGCCGTTCCATAGTACTACATCCAGCATCTCTACGATCGTCTCCATGGGAGAATAGCTGCCTGCATTGCTGCGAAAGGTGGATATACACAGTACTAGTTCCGACATTGTGCATGCTCTGTTGCCTGTGTCTATGTGCCTGTGGTTCTGTCAGTGTGATCATGTGATGTATCTGACCCCAGGAATGTGTCAATAAAGTTTCCCCTTCCTGGGACAATGAATACATGGTGTTCTTATTTCAATTTCCAGGAGTGTATATTCTTGTCGTGACTTAGCACGACAGCCAAGTCACAACGAGAGGAAGCCGAAAGGCACGCGTTAAGCTCACGCAGATTGGCGTGGGGTGTGGAAAAGTTAAAAGGAAATCAGAACTTAGAAAATGGACGCAGTTGCTGTAATACTTAACTTTAATCCACATTTGTAGAACATCGCTCTTGATGATACATGCTTCACAATATTAATTATGAAAGCTATGGCGCCTTGCTAGGTCGTAGGCAATGACTTAGCTGAAGGCTATGCTAACTATCGTCTCGGCAAATGAGAGCGTATCGTTCAGTGTAGCTTCGCTAGCAAAGTCGGCTGTGCAACTGGGGCGAGTGCCAGGACGTCCCTCTAGACCTGCCGTGTGGTGGCGCTCGGTCTGCTATCACTGACAGTGGCGACACGCGGGTCCGGCGTATACTAATGGACCGCGGCCGATTTAAAGGCTACCACCTAGCAAGTGTGGTGTCTGGCGGTGACACCACAATTCTGATAAGCTAAAACATTACGACCACTGCCCATCGCGACGTTGGATACCGCCTGGTAGCGTTACGGGCACGTGACGCGACAACAGAAGTACACTTCTGGCCATTAAAATTGCTACACCAAGAAGAGATGCAGATGATAAACGGGTTTTATTGGACGGATATATTATACTAGAACTGACATTTGATTACATTTTCACGCAATTTGGGTGCATAGATCCTGAGAAATCAGTACCCAGAACAACCATCACTGGCCGTAATAACGGCCTTGATACGCCTGGGAATTGAGTCAGCGCGGGATTAGCCGAGCGGTCTAGGGGGCTGCAGTCATAGACTGGGCGGCTGGTAAAAGCGAAGGTTCGAGTCCTCCCTCGGGCATGGGTGTGTGTGTTTGTCCTTAGGATAATTTAGGTTAAGTAGTGTGTGAGCTTAGGGACTGATGACCTTAGCAGTTAAGTCCCATAAGATTTTACACACATTTGAATAATTGAATTGAGTCAAACAGAGCTCGGTTGGCGTGTACAAGTACAGCTGCCCATGCAGCTTCAACACGATACCACAGTTCATCAAGAGTAGTGACTGGCGTATTGTGACGAGCCAGTTGCTCGGCCACCATTGACAAGATGTTTTCAGTTGGTGAGAGATCTGGAGAATGTGCTGGCCAGGGCAGCAGTCGATCATTTTCTGTATCCAGAAAGGCCCTTACAGGACCTGCAACATGCGGTCGTGCATTATCCTGCTGAAATGTAGGATTTCGTAGGAATCGAATGACACGTAGAGCCACGGGTCGTAACACATCTGAAATCTAACGTCCATTGTTCAAAGTGCCGCCAATGCGAACAAGAGGTGACCGAGACGTGTAACCAGTGGCACCTCATACCATCAAGCCGGGTGATATGCCAGTATGGCGATGACGATTACACGCATCCAATGTGCATTCACCGCGATGTCGCCAAACACGGATGCGACCATCATGATGCTGTAAACAGAACCTGGATTCATCCGAAAAAATGACGTTTTGCCATTCGTGCACCCAGGTTAGTCGTTGAGTACACCATCGCAGGCGCTCCTGTCTGTGATGTAGCGTTAAGGGTAACCGCTGCCGTGGTCTCCGAGCTGATAGTCCATGCTGCTGCGAACGTCGTCGAACTGTTCGTGCAGATGTTTGTTGTCTTGCAAACGTCCCCATCTGTTGACTCACGGATCAAGACGTGTCTGCATGATCCGTTACAGCCTTCCGGATAAGATGCCTGTCATATCGACTGCTAGTGATACGAGGTCGTTGGGATCCAGCACGGCGTTCCGTATTACCCTCCTGAACCCACCGATTCCATATTCTCCTAGCAGTCATTGGATATCGACCATCGAGCAGCAATGTCGTCATACGATAAACCGCAATCGCGATAGGCTACAATTCGACCTTTATCAAAGTCGGAAACGTGATGGTACGCATTTCTCCTCCTTACACGAGGCATCACAACAACGTTTCACCAGGCAACGCCGGTCAACTGCTGTTTGTGTATGAGAAATCGGTTGGAAACTTTCCTCATGTCAGCACGTTGTAGGCGTCGCGACCGGCGCTAACCTTGTGTGAATGCTCTGCAGAGCGTGTCATTTGCAAATCACAGCATCCTCTTCCTGTCGGTTAAATTTCGCGCCTGTAGCACGTCATCTTCGTGGTGTAGCAATTTTAATGGCCTTTAGTGTATGTAAGTGAAGCAGACACGGAGAGGGGATCCCCCTAGCGAAGATGTGAGCTGCAAATGGAAAAATCTAATTATATAACCGACTTTGAGGAGGAGCAGAGCCTGTGAACGAGTACTTCGAAAACGGGAAGCTGGTCGAATGTTCACATGTTACTGTGGTGAGCACATACGAAAAGTGGTAGAATGACAGTGAAACTACCACTAGGCGCTAAATTGTTGCACCGCTCTTCGCAGAACGTTGGAGGCTTGTGTGCTCTGTAAAGTAGGATAGATGGTGATCTGTTTCATCTCCGCCGAAAGAACACAATGCTGGTGCACGTGCAAGTGTTTCGGACCACATCGTTGAACATGGAGCTCTACAGCACAGCACGATACTTGTTCAAATGTCGACACAACGACATCGTCAGTTACGATTGCAGTGGGCAAGGGACAATATGGATAAGACCTTCGGTCAATGGAGGCGTGTAGGCTTACTAAATTAGATCGATTTGTCGTCTCCACATAAGCCGTTATCGATGTGAACTGTGGCTCGAAACGTGCAGCGTGCCTTGGACGCAGGCTGGAGGGAGCAGTGTTGTGTTACGGGAGACTTTCTCCTGCGCTTACAAAGGACCTGCTGACAGCTGCGAATCACCTGCTTCCCTTCATGCTTGATGTCTTCCCCGTTTGCGATGTCATCTTTAAGAAGTCTTGGAGCGGGAACCGTGATACAGTGGTTTGAGGAGCATTTAGTAAACTCAAGTCGATGTCTCGACGACCAAATTCGCCTGACGTAAATCCTATTGAATCCATCTGGGTCGCTATCGTGCGTCATCGCTGTGTACGCACACTAGTGGCCCGTTATTTACGCAAATTACATGACCTGTGGGTAGACATGTAATGTCGCATACCTCCATATACCTACGAACAACCTGTCGGATCTCTGATGCGCAGAATGAGTAATGTATTTCGTTCCAAAGACGGAGAAACGAGCTATTAAGCAGGTGGTGATGATGTTTTGGCTCATCGGTATATATATATATATATATATATATATATATATATATATATATATATATATATATATATATATATACACTCCTGGAAATGGAAAAAAGAACACATTGACACCGGTGTGTCAGACCCACCATACTTGCTCCGGACACTGAGAGAGGCAGTACAAGCAATGATCACACGCACGGCACAGCGGACACACCAGGAACCGCGGTGTTGGCCGTCGAATGGCGCTAGCTGCGCAGCATTTGTGCACCGCCGCCGTCGGTGTCAGCCAGTTTGCCGTGGCATACGGAGCTCCATCGCAGTCTTTAACACTGGTAGCATGCCGCGACAGCGTGGACGTGAACCGTATGTGCAGTTGACGGACTTTGAGCGAGGGCGTATAGTGGGCATGCGGGAGGCCGGGTGGACGTACCGCCGAATTGCTCAACACGTGGGGCGTGAGGTCTCCACAGTACATCGATGTTGTCGCCAGTGGTCGGCGGAAGGTGCACGTGCCCGTCGACCTGGGACCGGACCGCAGCGACGCACGGATGCACGCCAAGACCGTAGGATCCTACGCAGTGCCGTAGGGGACCGCACCGCCACTTCCCAGCAAATTAGGGACACTGTTGCTTCTGGGGTATCGGCGAGGACCATCATCGAGTCAATGATGATGAAAGACACACAACACCCAGTCATCTCGAGGTAGAGAAAATCCTTGACCCCGCCGGGAATCGAACCCGGGACCTGGTGCGCGGGAAGCGAGAGCGCTACCGCAAGACCACGAGCTGCGGACAGTGTTTTTGTAAAAACTAACGTCTCGATTACGTCCCATAAATGTTTGATGCTATCCTTGTCGGGCGGTCTGGATGGCCAAATCATTCGCTCGAATTGTTCACGATGTTCTTCAAACCAGTTGCGAACAGTTTTTGGCCCGGTGACGTGGCACCCTGTCATCCATAAAACTGAAGTCGAAGAATGGCTGCAATTGGCCTCCATGCATTCGAACCATTTCCAGTCAATGACCGATTCAGTTAGACCAGACGATCCAGTCCATACCATGTAAACACAGCCCGCTTCATTACATGGCCACCACCGGCGTGAACAGTGATTTGTTCACAACTTGGGTCCATGGTTTTACTGGGTCTACTCAACACTCGTTTACTACCATCAACCCTTACCAACTGAAATTGGGACTCATCTGACGAGGCCACGGTTTTCCAGTCGTCTAGCGTCCTACCGATATGGTCACGAGCTCAGGAGAATCGCTGCAGGCGATGCTGCGTGTGATTTCCGAAATGGAATATCCCATACATCTAGCTCCAACTTTCATTTCGCGTTGAAAGTCTGCGAATTCCCGTCGTGAAGCCTTAACCACGTCGTAGACCTATTCACATGATACACTTGACAAATGACAGCTTCGCCAATGCACTGCCCCATTACACTTTGTGTAAGCGGTACTACCACCACCCGTATACGTGCATGTAGAGATCTCATTGTAAGTAAAAAGAGAAGATTAAATAAAATATTTTTTATTTGCTTACTTGAAACCTGACTACGAATTACATTTTATATTTGCATCCTCTAAGATTCTTCTATTACGCTTTTACGAATGATGAATGTAATGTAAATTCTAATGGAAGAAAGATATTTTTTATGTGATATAATCGCAAATTAACAATTTTCGGTTTTTTCCCTTACTCGTACAGTGAAACCTTGCTGCTTGCCAAATTTCACGATTCAGTGTCAACGGGACGTACCCTACATGTTTTTATGTCAGTTTGTGGACAGACAAACAGCATCATATTTACGCAAGTGACTGAAACAGTTTCTTTATTTCACGATTGCAATTTCGGCCTTAGGCCATTATAAAGTACAGATTCTTGTGGCTCTAAGCCATGTCAACTTAAAATGAGCTGACACGTTTATATGTCGTTGTCGTTGTCGTTGTTCAGGTGACAGCGATGGCATATTCCAGCAGGATAACTGTTATTGTTTCAAGGTCAGAGTCGTGCTATAGTGTTCTGAGGGAGATGATAATGAAGTCCAGTTTTGATGTAATTTGGTGAGCTAGATATCAATCTGGACCACAAAATTAGCCTGATCTGAACCCAATGGATTAGTTATGGGACGCTATCGGGCGCCAGTATCGCTTCCGCGAACTACTGGCTAATAACAAATACGAATTGCGTGAATTGTGCGTAAAACGCTGGTGCCAAATGGCTCCAGAAGCCTACCAAGGACTTGGGGAATTCACCCCACACTGAATAGCTCCTTTTTAGCTCTCCAAATGTGGACTAAAGCTACTATATTAAACAGTTGGTCATAGTGTTGTGAGTCGTCAGAGTAACTTATGTTTATGACGTCCATAAGCAGCGATATGAATGGCCGCGAGACCTAACTAGATTAGATGCCAGTATTGCGGTGTTGATGTAATTAAGACTATCAAAGAAAGTAGCTTTGAGCCAAGTGCACGTAGGTCAAATATAGGTGAATTCTGAAGGGTTTGAAATAAACAGCTTATATTACAAATAGATGAATACCGGACACTGCCCGGCTATGTATTTATTCCAGTCTTCTTATAGTTCATCTCCTCTTCCCCTCTGTACTTTCATTTCTTCTGCCTCCCTCTCTCTGTTCATCTCCTCTTCCTCCTCTTTCTGTCCATCTCCTCTCCCCTCTTTCTCTGTCTCTCTTCTCCTCTCCCCTCTTTCTGTCCATTTCCCCCTTACACTCCTCTCTCCACGTTATCAAGCTCACTCCAATATGAGGCTGTATCTATTTCCAGAGCGTAACTAATACTTGTACCAAAATTGGTCGAAATCGTGGCTTTGCCATCGTACCCACATATCGAATATAGCCTATTTAACATAAATCGATATATACATATTTTATACGTATTTGTACAGATATGCCATTTTTATCTCTAGCAAGTTTCATTTTCACGAACGTCGTGATTCCTGTACTATAATCAGTATATTGAGATAATTTCGCAGGTACATCCAGTGGTATATGTTGCTAATTTCAGCGATATGTGAATCAAGTTAGTAGAAAAGAAGTAATAATTCAAAACGTCAGGCAACATGCGGCAGTTTTTCACGTTCCTCAGTATTTATGTCGTCATATCTTCTGAACTATGTGTCACAATGATATAATTGTTCTGGCAAATTCAGTGATATAAGTGAAAACCATGAACCATGGACCTTGCCGTTGGTGGGGAGGCTTGCGTGCCTCAGCGATACAGATGGCCGTACCGTAGGTGCAACCACAACGGAGGGGTATCTGTTGAGAGGCCAGACAAACGTGTGGTTCCTGAAGAGGGGCAGAAGCCTTTTCAGTAGTTGCAGGGGCAACAGTCTGGGTGATTGACTGATCTGCCCTTGTAACATTAACCAAAACGGCTATGCTGTGCTGGTACTGCGAACGGCTGAAAGCAAGGGGAAACTACAGCTGTAATTTTTCTCGAGGACGTGCAGCTTTACTGTATGATGATGGCGTCCTCTTGGGTAAAATATTCCGGAGGTAAAATAGTCCCCCATTCGGATCTCCGGGCGGGGACTACTCAAGAGGACGTCGTTATCAGGAGAAAGAAAACTGGCGTTCTACGGATCGGAGCGTGGAATGTCAGATCCCTTAATCGGGCAGGTAGGTTAGAAAATTTAAAAAGGGAAATGGATAGGTTAAAGTTAGATGTAGTGGGAATTAGTGAAGTTCGGTGGCAGGAGGAACAAGACTTTTGGTCAGGTGATTACAGGGTTATAAATACAAAATCAAATAGGGGTAATGCAGGAGTAGGTTTAATAATGAATAAAAAAATAGGAGTGCGGGTAAGCTACTACAAACAGCATAGTGAACGCATTATTGTGGCCAAGATAGGCACAAAGCCCATGCCTACTACAGTAGTACAAGTTTATGTGCCAACTAGCTCTGCAGATGACGAAGAAATTGATGAAATGTATGACGAGATAAAAGAAATTATTCAGGTAGTGAAGGAGACGAAAATTTAATAGTCATGGGTGACTGGAATTCGTCAGTAGGAAAAGGGAGAGAAGGAAACATAGTAGGTGAATATGGATTGGGGGGAAGAAATGAAAGAGGAAGCCGCCTTGTACAATTTTGCACAGAGCATAACTTAATCATAGCTAACACTTGGTTCAAGAATCATAAAAAAAGGTTGTATACCTGGAAGAATCCTGGAGATACTAAAAGGTATCAGATAGATTATATAATGGTAAGACAGAGATTTAGGAACCAGGTTTTAAATTGTAAGACATTTCCAGGGGCAGGTGTGGACTCTGACCACAATCTATTGGTTATGAACTGTAGATTAAAACTGAAGAAACTGCAAAAAGGTGGGAATCTAAGGAGATGGGACCTGGATAAACTGAAAGAACCAGAGGTTGTAGAGGGTTTCAGGGAGAGCATAAGGGAACAATTGACAGGAATGGGGGAAAGAAATACAGTAGAAGAAGAATGGGTAGCTCTGAGAGATGAAGTAGTGAAGGCAGCAGACGATCAAGTAGGTAAAAAGGCGAGGGCTAATAGAAATCCTTGGGTAACAGAAGAAATATTGAATTTAATTGATGAAAGGAGAAAATATAAAAATGCAGTAATTGAAACAGGCAAAAAGGAATACAAACGTCTCAAAAATGAGATCGACAGGAAGTGCAAAATGGCTAAGCAGGGATGGCTAGAGGACAAATGTAAGGATGTAGAGGCCTATCTCACTAGGGGTAAGATAGATACCGCCTACAGGAAAATTAAAGAGACCTTTGGAGATCAGAGAACGACTTGTATGAATATCAAGAGCTCAGATGGAAACCCAGTTCTAAGCAAAGAAGGGAAAGCAGAAAGGTGGAAGGAGTATATAGAGGGTCTATACAAGGGCGATGTACTTGAGGACAATATTATGGAAATGGAAGAGGATGTAGATGAAGATGAAATGGGAGATACGATACTGCGTGAAGAGTTTGACAGAGCACTGAAAGACCTGAGTCGAAACAAGGCCCCCGGAGTAGACAATATTCCATTGGAACTACTGACGGCCGTGGGAGAGCCAGTCCTGACAAAACTCTACCATCTGGTGAGCAAGATGTATGAAACAGGCGAAATACCCTCAGACTTCAAGAAGAATATAATAATTCCAATCCCGAAGAAAGCAGGTGTTGACAGATGTGAAAATTACCGAACTGTCAGCTTAATAAGTCACAGCTGCAAAATACTAACACGAATTCTTTACAGACGAATGGAAAAACTAGTAGAAGCCAACCTCGGGGAAGATCAGTTTGGATTCCGTAGAAACACTGGAACACGTGAGGCAATACTGACCTTACGACTTATCTTAGAAGAAAGATTAAGGAAAGGCAAACCTACGTTTCTAGCATTTGTAGACTTAGAGAAAGCTTTTGACAATGTTGACTGGAATACTCTCTTTCAAATTCTAAAGGTGGCAGGGGTAAAATACAGGGAGCGAAAGGCTATTTACAATTTGTACAGAAAGCATATGGCAGTTATAAGAGTCGAGGGGCATGAAAGGGAAGCAGTGGTTGGGAAAGGAGTGAGACAGGGTTGTAGCCTCTCCCCGATGTTATTCAATCTGTATATTGAGCAAGCAGTAAAGGAAACAAAAGAAAAATTCGGAGTAGGTATTAAAATTCATGGAGAAGAAATAAAAACTTTGAGGTTCGCCGATGACATTGTAATTCTCTCAGAGACAGCAAAGGACTTGGAAGAGCAGTTGAACGGAATGGATAGTGTCTTGAAAGGAGGATATAAGATGAACATCAACAAAAGCAAAACGAGGATAATGCAATGTAGTCGAATTAAGTCGGGTGATGCTGAGGGAATTAGATTAGGAAATGAGACACTTAAAGTAGTAAAGGAGTTTTGCTATTTAGGGAGTAAAATAACTGATGATGGTCGAAGTAGAGAGGATATAAAATGTAGACTGGCAATGGCAAGGAAAGCGTTTCTCAAGAAGAGAAATTTGTTAACATCGAGTATAGATTTAAGTGTCAGGAAGTCGTTTCTGAAAGTATTTGTATGGAGTGTAGTCATGTATGGAAGTGAAACATGGACGATAACTAGTTTGGACAAGAATAGAAGCTTTCGAAATGTGGTGCTACAGAAGAATGCTGAAGATTAGATGGGTAGATCACATAACTAAAGAGGAGGTATTGAATAGGATTGGGGAGAAGAGAAGTTTGTGGCACACCTTGACTAGAAGAAGGGATCGGTTGGTAGGACATGTTTTGAGGCATCAAGGGATCACAAATTTAGCATTGGAGGGCAGCGTGGAGGGTGAAAATCGTAGGGGGAGACCAAGGGATGAGTACACTAAGCAGATTCAGAAGGATGTAGGTTGCAGTAGGTACTGGGAGATGAAGAAGCTTGCACAGGATAGAGTAGCATGGAGAGCTGCATCAAACCAGTCTCAGGACTGAAGACCGCAACAACAACAAGTGAAAACTGTCTGAGAAATGTGTCTCAAATAAATTTAGTAGTAAAGAATTAAAAATTAAAACGTCATGCTTGGTGCGGTAGTTTAACTGCATGAAAGGCGAAAATGTAATAAACGATAAACATTTTTGCTGTAAGTTACTAAGTGCTCTCATTCTCATATACTGGTGACTAAATTATGGGTATTCTACAGTCGTGCGCTACACTGCTTTTTCACCCCACTCCCACCCCTTTGACGGGTAGGTGGTTCTTACAGCTACAGCGAATTTTTGCAGACAGTAAGGGATATGTGCACGAAGTTTGTTGAAGTCGGTGCAGTGATTTAGGCGATGTTGGAGATACATACACTCACATATGTACATTAGTTTTCATAGTATATATGGCTACTGTTGAATGCTGTGGACGACAACGACCTGAATCACGGGCAGGAGTATTGCGAGAGATTTTGTTACGGGAAGTTACGTAGGCTGCTGCGGCACGATTCCGGGTGAACGGTACCTTGTCTGTAAACCGCCTTTATGTGTCGAACTCGTTAGAGCCTCTCTTTCCAAGGTGTGGGCGATGTCACCTCTAGCAGCGGAACGTTGCATGAGAAAACCACGCAGAAGTTTCACCTGTTAAAACTACTTTATTCACAAACTTCACGAATAGAATTTCAGCCCTTCGCCGTATACACGAAAAATTTCTTCTTTCGAAATTTTGACATCTGCTAAAGCAACGGCTGAAACTGTAAGCGCGGAGTTTACGAGTGAAGTAATTTCAACAGTCAAAGCCGACACTGATGTAGCTTAAAATGTTTTACACGGCTGTGAACCTCACCTAAGGAAAATGCTCATCAGATGGGCTGAACACTGCAGAAATTGGTAGTAACTTCTATACACGTAGAATCCCTTTTATACAGGATATGGGTAGTGGTGCAAACGAATGTGGTGAGTAGAGGACAGTGAAATAAGCAAATAATCCTAATAAATACAAGTCGGTAAACCAATGGTTTCCACAGTACGACGTATTACCTCCAAGTACATGAAAACGTTATAACAAAGTTCCCGAGGATATGCACTTGAGGACAACAAGGCTTCAGCATGTCTCCTCATCGACGCCTTTCGCGTTCAAAACTCGCCAATGTTTTCCGAATGCACTGAAAAACAGCCAAAATGCGATCCGCGAGTTCATCTATACTACCACCAGGGCTGGAATACACCAAAGTTTGGTGCTACGTGTTCCCGCACAGCAACATGATATGAACGAACCTCATACGCATCCTTACACGATGAGCTACATCATCCAACTGACTTTACAGTGCTGTCGTATTGGCATAGACGCTCTGTGCATATAGCGTACGAAGGAGTGCTGAAAAGTAATGCCTCCAATATGTTATGAGAAAACTCTTAAGACTTTTTAAATAAAATAAACGTTATTAACATTCTACATCTTTATTCTTCATGCATACATACACTACTGGCCATTAAAATTGCTACACCACGAAGATGACGTGCTACAGACGCGAAATTTAACCGACATAAAGAACATGCTGTGATATGTAAATGATCAGCTTTTCAGAGCATTCACACAAGGTTGGCGCCGGTTGCGACACCTATAATGTGCTGACATGAGGAAAGTTTCCAACCCATTTCTCATACACAAACAGCAGTTGACCGGCGGTACCTGGTGAAACGTTGTTGTGATGCCTCGTGTAGGTGGAGAAATGCGTACCATCACGTTTCCGATTGTAGCCTATCGCGATTGCGATTTATCGTATCGCGACATTGCTGCTCGCGTTGGTCGAGATCCAACGACTGTTAGCAGAATATGGAATCGGTGGGTTCAGGAGGGTAATACGGAACGCCATGCTGGATCCCAATGGCCTCGTATCACTAGCAGTCGGGAAGACAGACATCTCATCCGCATGGATGTAGAGGATCGCGCAGCCACGTCTCGATCCCTGAGTCAACAGATGGGGACGTTTGCAAGACAACAACCATCTGCACGAACAGTTCGACGACGTCTGCAGCAGCATGGAATATCAGCTCGGAAGACCATGGCTGCGGTTACCCTTTACGCTGCATCACAGACAGGAGCGCCTGCGATGGTGTACTCAACGACGAACCTGGGTGCACGAATGGCAAAACGTCATTTTTTCGGATGAATCCAGGTTCTGTTTACAGCATCATGATGGTCGCATCCTTGTTTGGCGACATCGCTGTGAACGCACATTGGAAGCGTGTATTCGTCATCGCCATACTGGTGTATCACCCGGCGTGATGGTATGGGGTGCCATTGGTTATACATCTCGGTCACCTCTTGTTCGCATTGGCGGCACTTTGAACAGTGGACGTTAGATTTCAGATGTGTTACGACCCGTGGCTCTACCCTTCATTCGATCCCTGCGAAACCCTACATTTCAGCAAGATAATGCACGACAGCATGTTGCAGGTCCTGTACGGGCCTTTCTGGATACAGAAAATGTTCAACTGCTGCCCTGGCCAGCACATTCTCCACATCTCTCACCAATTGAAAACGTCTGGTCAATGGTGGCCGAGCAACTGGCTCGTCGCAATACGTCGGTCACTACTCTTGATGAACTGTGGTATCGTGTTGAAGCTGCACGGGCAGCTGTACCTGTACACACCATCCAAGCTGTGTTTGACTCAATGCCCAGGCTATCAAGGCCTTTTTTACGGCCAGAGGTGGTTGTTCTAGGTACTGATTTCTCAGGATCTATGCACCCAAATTGCGTGAAAATGTAATCACATGTCAGTTCTAGTATAATATATTTGTCCAATGAATACCCGTTTATCATCTACATTTAGAGAAAACTATCCCTAAACTCCATGGCGTGCGGTCGATCCAGAATTGACGGGACCGATAGATAACTGAAAACTGAGCATTCTTCTTTAACATACACTCCTGGAAATGGAAAAAAGAAGATGAAATAAACAGTACTTTTCTTTCCTTGCTCTAGATGTGCACATCCTCTGTAATATAAATACACTCCTGGAAATGGAAAAAAGAAGACATTGACACCGGTGTGTCAGACCCACCATACTTGCTCCGGACACTGCGAGAGGGCTGTACAAGCAATGATCACACGCACGGCACAGCGGACACACCAGGAACCGCGGTGTTGGCCGTCGAATGGCGCTAGCTGCGCAGCATTTGTGCACCGCCGCCGTCGGTGTCAGCCAGTTTGCCGTGGCATACGGAGCTCCATCGCAGTCTTTAACACTGGTAGCATGCCGCGACAGCGTGGACGTGAACCGTATGTGCAGTTGACGGACTTTGAGCGAGGGCGAATAGTGGGCATGCGGGAGGCCGGGTGGACGTACCGCCGAATTGCTCAACACGTGGGGCGTGAGGTCTCCACAGTACATCACTGTTGTCGCCAGTGGTCGGCGGAAGGTGCACGTGCCCGTCGACCTGGGACCGGACCGCAGCGACGCACGGATGCACGCCAAGACCGTAGGATCCTACGCAGTGCCGTAGGGGACCGCACCGCCACTTCCCAGCAAATTAGGGACACTGTTGCTCCTGGTATATCGGCGAGGACCATTCGCAACCGTCCCCACGAAGCTGGGCTACGGTCCCGCACACCGTTAGGCCGTCTTCCGCTCACGCCCCAACATCGTGCAGCCCGCCTCCAGTGGTGTCGCGACAGGCGTGAATGGAGGGACGAATGGAGACGTGTCGTCTTCAGCGATGAGAGTCGCTTCTGCCTTGGTGCCAATGATGGTCGTATGCGTGTTTGGCGCCGTGCAGGTGAGCGCCACAATCAGGACTGCATACGACCGAGGCACACAGGGCCAACACCCGGCATCATGGTGTGGGGAGCGATCTCCTACACTGGCCGTACACCACTGGTGATCGTCGAGGGGACACTGAATAGTGCACGGTACATCCAAACCGTCATCGAACCCATCGTTCTACCATTCCTAGACCGGCAAGGGAACTTGCTGTTCCAACAGGACAATGCACGTCCGCATGTATCCCGTGCCACCCAACGTGCTCTAGAAGGTGTAAGTCAACTACCCCGGCCTGCAAGATCTCCGGATCTGTCCCCCATTGAGCATGTTTGGGACTGGATGAAGCGTCGTCTCACGCGGTCTGCACATCCAGCACGAACGCTGGTCCAACTGAGGCGCCAGGTGGAAATGGCATGGCAAGCCGTTCCACAGGACTACATCCAGCATCTCTACGATCGTCTCCATGGGAGAATAGCAGCCTGCATTGCTGCGAAAGGTGGATATACACTGTACTAGTGCCGACATTGTGCATGCTCTGTTGCCTGTGTCTATGTGCCTGTGGTTCTGTCAGTGTGATCATGTGATGTATCTGACCCCAGGATTGTGTCAATGAAGTTTCCCCTTCCTGGGACAATGAATTCACGGTGTTCTTATTTCAATTTCCAGGAGTGTATTTGACCAATGAATACCCGTTTATCGTCTGTATTTATTCTTGGTGGAGGAATTATAATGGCCAGTAGTGTATTTATTTCTCATTATAGATGCGCTGGCGACCAACATATTTCTCCCAACGAGAGATCATTTTGTTGATACCGTCACTCTCGATTGTTTGACTTTTGTTAACAGAGACACTACCTCAGTTCTGCTTGAACCGCGTCATCACTATCGAAGTGAGGTCCTTGAAGGTATTCCTTAAGTATTGGAAAGAGATGGAAATAGAATGGAGTGAAGTCGAAACTGTATGGAGGGTGATATATGACAGTGAATCCAAGGCGTCGGATTGTTGCAGACGTCACAGCGCTCGAATGTGTTCCGGAATTGCTATTCTGTGGGAGAGGGTGTTTTATGTGTGAATGAACTCCGCCTGCGGGTAGAAACCCCGATTACAGCTCGCTGTTTCTCACCTAACGACATAGTTACGTTAGACACCGCCTTGTTAAACTCTATAATTCGGAACCCCCTAGCAGCATAAGGTTGCAACTTGCGAAGCTAGCATGTCGACCAAGTAATATGCATGATATGTAATAGCTCAATCGATACAGAGAAGAGAATAAAAAATTTGGAGTTATGTGTACCGTCCGACAGCTGTATTATCCTCTTCCAACGACGTAATTGGATGCAGTATGGAGAGTTGTGGGGTCAGGACACTTTTCTTCTGGCCGTTGTCGGCTTTTGTTGACCTAGGAGCCGTTACATCTCACTGAAGTAGCTCCTCAGTCGGCATCACAAGGCTGAGTGTACCCCGTTGCAGTTCTCTCACTGAGAAAAATCCCTGGCATTACTGGGAATCGAAGCCAGGTCCTCCGCATAGCAACTGTGTGGTGACTACTGAGCTGCGAGGGGCTGACAAAAGACGTAGCACAACGCCAGGTCAGAGTAAGCTGATGCAGAAAATCAGCTATGGTTTTTTCAAACTGTAACGGTATTATCTTTATATGGTTGAGCGAAACCACAGAAAACATAAATCTCTAAGGGTGTCCTGGGATTTAAAATCTTCTATTTCCTAACGCAATTGCAGTGTCTTAATCACTACGCAACACGTCCGGTCTCTCATTTGAGGGAGTTCAACACCGATTTTTACCGAGGCTCAATAACGATATCATTTGAGTTTTGGCGATATCCTGCAGTCCTTGTGGACAGGCCAAGGTACTGAACTCCGTAAAATAACAGCCTTATACGTTTGAACAAATCTGTCTCTAACTTTTTTTCCCCCTTTTATTGTAATTTCATGCTTCAGATGAGGCGGGCCAGCAACGGCCTATAGACGCTGCTCTTAGGCCAATAGATACAACAGATAGATATAGAAGACAGAAAACATAAAAAGCATGGTAATACATGATGAACATTACATGATATATTAGAATTTGTTCGACAGAAGACACGATACACAAAGGTTGTCACCAGCAGAAACAGACAAAGACAAAACACTGACGCATGGAAACACTGGTGACGATTATCGGCGAAGCGCTCATAAACACACTGATGAAGGGGGGGGGGTCTGCCTCCAGGTGAAGGGAGAGATAGGAGGGTGGTAAGGAGGGGGTGGTGGAGCCAGTGGGAGAAAGAAGGGAGAGTGGGGGGAGGGGAGAGGGGAGGGGTTGGAAGCCGGGGGAGGGGGTTGGAAGCAGGAGACATGGTAGAGAGGAGGGGGGTAAAAGGAAGGTGAGGAGGGAGAGAGGGAGCCGTGGGGGAAAAGGGGGGAATGGGAGGGGAGAGTCAGAGCTGATAGGAGGGGTAGATGGAGGGAACAAGTACATCATCAGGGACGGGACTTGGCAGAAGTCACCTTTCGGCAAGGGTATGGAGGGTGTGAAGATGGAGAGCAGCTGGGATGCAAGAATACACTGTCTGTACCTTCATTAGGAAATATTTTAAACTGAGCAGATTTTAAAAACATTTTGGTAACGCAAGAAAGAATCTAGCTACAGAAATACCTTCGTTCAATAGTTCTACAGACTATTTGCTGCTAGAGTCTCTCTCTACCAAAACTGCAATTCTGTAGTTTTGGTACAATACATAAATGGCTGTACTGTGTGGGCACATTTTGATATCCATAGTTTCCACTCTTTATTAGCCTTTCTGTCCGCCATATTCCTGAGAGGTTTGTTACCTGCAGAGGGCAGGTCAGTGGGCCAACATTTGAGCGATGCCGTGGCCCGCAGGCGCTCTCGAGGTGACCGGTGGTGGAGCGGTGTGTTCGACAGCGGCTGGAGTAAACGCCGTGACGTCGTGGCCGACGGTATCCTTGGCCAGCTGCTAAAAGTTGCGTTTTTGGTCACTGCGGATTCGGTGGGGACTATGTGTCGACTGGGGCCGTGAAGACTGCTCGTTGAAAAAGCTATCTCTGCGCGATGCGCGGAACCCGACTCGTTCTCGACATTTGCGTTTGGAAGAAGCCTCTGTCCACTGTGGTGCCGGGTTGGGATCCTGTCTGACAGTTTCAAGAACAGGAAGCCGGGGCATCTGGTGAATAGCATCTGTTGGTTCCTGATTCTTAGAAAACTTGTCATAACGCCTACTTGAAGCCAGCGTTTGGTCGAGCGGATCTCAACGCTTCGATCTGCAAGAAATTATGGGGAGGTTCCGATTACCGTGTGCATGTTCATATTGTGAGGCGCAGTGGCAATTCTAAATCACCATCCTCGTTAACCATCGTGAAATGTAAACATCTTCATTCACTAATACTTCAAAAGATCTCACTTTTTCTGTGACTAATTAATGGTGCTCGAGCTGTTTGAATAAGTTTGGTCGCACCTATAATTAAAATTTGTTGTCTGTTCTGAAATCAGGTCCTTCTTGCCCAACATTCGTCTCTTTAAAAAGTATTTACAGTGTCTATTTGTGCTGTAAACGCAGATTATTTATTAGTGGTTCGAATGTTACAGTATAGCTTGACGTATCTGTTGTTTACATTGTGGGTGTAGCTGAAGAGGTCTGGGTACGATCAATAACTTTACTGAAAGTGTGTTTGTCTAGTGGCGATCGTCATCCACACTTAAATGAAGAACTGCCTACCGAGTGAGGACGCACAGTGGTTAGCACACTGGACTCGCATTCGGGAGGACAACGGTTCAAAATGTGTGTGAAATCTTATGGGAATTAACTGCTAAGGTCATCAGTCCCAAAGCTTACACACTACTTAACCTAAATTATCCTAAGGACAAACACACACACCCATGCCCGAGGGAGCACTCGAACCTCCGCCGGGATCAGCCGCACAGTCCATGACTGCAGCGCCCCAGACCGCTCGGCTAATCCCGCGGGGCGACAACGGTTCAATCCCGCGTCCGGCCATCCCGATTTAGGTTTTACGCGATTTCCCTAAATCGCTTCAGACATATGCCGCGATGGTTCCTTTGACGGGGCACGGCCGACTTCCCTCCCCACCCTTCCCTAAACCGATGAGACCGATGGCCTCGCTGTTTGGTCCCTTCCCCCAAATCAACAAGCTAGAAATGAGAAATTGCTTGGCTCTGCAACTCCCACTTGTATCATACTTTGAATTTAATGCAGTCTGGAGATTCTGCTTGCTTGGAACTATCTGCAGTCATGTGACAGTGGATGGCTGATGTTAATGACCTGTTGGCTATTTTCGATATTATTTCGAAACTCCTAATGTGAAATATGCAGGTTAATTTAATAGACTTGTGATCTGAATACACATCTGTACTAAGCATCTATAATTTTTTTAACTTAATGTTGTTGTCAAAAAATAATTTTTTGTTTAACTTCATTCACCCATTTCTGAAAGTTATGTAACATGTAGCAACAGTTGTGTTGTTGGAAATTAATTTCATAATTCCAGGGGGGGGGGGGGGGGGGGGTAGCTGCTCAGATTGTCTCGCATAATTTTCCGTGTTTTACTAAATTGGTTCGTGTTTTTAATACATATTTTAATAAATTTGGCCACGTGGGATTAGCCGAGCGGTTTAAGGCGCTTCAATCATGGACTGTGCGGCTGGTCCCGGCGGAGGTTCGAGTCCTCCCTCGGGCATGGATGTGTGCGTTTGTCCATAGGATACTTTAGGTTAAGTAGTGTGTAAGCTTAGGGACTGATGACCCTAGCAGTAAAGTCCCACAAGATTTCACACACATCTGAACGTAATAAATTTGTGGCCCAGTGTCCTTCCGCTCAATACCAGCACGATATTACATTGTAATGGCGTAGCAAATGGTAGGACTGTCGGCAGTACTAGTAGCTTTGGTTGGGAAAGGAAGAGAAATGAATGTATGAGAAAGTAACTGGGAGTCGACGACTTTTTTTTTTTATTGGTTTATTTTTCACATAATTAGAACATCGCTTCCTTAGGTGTTAGTCCATTCTGTCTTTCATATCCTCACAAGATATAAATTACATTATATAAGTAATAAAAATTAGCTGCTTGCGTAACTTCTGCACTCTTATGTAACCAAAGCAGATAGTTTGATGCCAGTACAGTTTACATGTACTGACATAAAAAATCTATATGACTATTGTTATTTTGCACTCAATGGAACGCTCTTCATCATGGTCAAACCTCATAGTTTGTTTTTGCTATGGTTTCTCTTAATTTTACCTTTTGCTGAGGAAATTGCGTTTTTAGAGATTCAATTTTGCTATAAATACTGCTTATTTTTTAGTAACAAACAGAAGGATAATTATGTAGAAAAAATGTTATGTACGTTACGCTGCCCTTTATTCATCATCAATCATTCAGCAGACAGTTCACCGTTGCCGATTTCTAGGGGTATCTAGTAAGACGCTGATCGCACAAGCAAACAAAACAATGGAAAGTGGTAACGCCCAAGTAGGTAGGCAAGATACATAACTTACAGGTAAAGCGATTACGAATTTAGCTGACTAAAGCTACTGGAAAAACTGCCGTAGTCTACGCTTATTTACGATAGTCTACAGTAGCCTACGGTATGTTTCAATTTCTACTGCAGAACAGTACCAAGTACGAAATTTATAACTTTTCGTTTTTTCGACGATAATGGCTCTGAGAGGATCAGTACATTGTTTTCCGCAAAAAGTAACCTGTATGCTTGATAATTCAACACCGTCAATTTCCCGTTTACTGCAAACAGCGAACTAGTCCACACTATGTAGGTGATGGCGTGGCATAATGCGGTGGAAGCAGAAGGAGGAGATACTATATAGTGGACGACGTTGTTGAAGTAATAAACATCCCTCAAGAAAACGATGTCTAGCTTTGCATTTTTCACATGATGGTGGACTCTTTTATCGACTACAGTTCCTGGTGGCCTACGGTCTATAAAAGAAATCTACCAAAGCGATGATTCATACAGTAAAGTCGTTCCTAGAGATCTAAAAAGGGTTCTCTCTATTTAAAATGAGATGACATTTCAGCTGAAAAGCGGTGAAGTGTTCTCCCTCTTTTTCCTCACGTCATACTTGACTTATATTTATATAACAATGGCATCTCGTGATGTAGATGAAGGTAACTGAGTAATGAAATCATGAAAAACGTTAAATGTTATTCATAAATATGTAACAAAGAATATTTATTATAATTTTGAAAATCCAGTGTACTACAGAAAGGGAACATGTCCAACTTCTCCCTCTTTTTCCTCACGCCATACTAAACTTATATTTACATAACAAGCAAGTGCGGCTACCGAGAAACCAGAGGTAAACTGTATCAACGGTTTCATTCATTTATTTTTCTCTACTGTAAAAGTCGGGAATGTGCACATGTTGCCTTTCTGTAGTAAGCTGTGCATTTTTTGGGGCAATATTATTTTAGAAAACGAGACACTAAAAGCCTTAGATAGGTTTTTTTATTAGCAGAAAAATTGACGATGATTGAAATAATGTGGATATAAAAACAGTGTCTTGAATAAGGCGGAATTGCTGTCCAATTTTTCTTAGCAAGCACTGAAGTAACGCGAACTGCAACGTTGGAAACATAATTACAACGAAGCTTTTCTGTTAAGAAGATTTTCTGGAAATATTTGGAGCCTGGGCTTAAACAATGCCTCACAGGTGAGTCATGTCTGCACTTCATGGCCTTCTGAGGGTAACACTGTCTTCCCTGCTGGAAGACGTGTCTTTGATGGTACGAAGGATATACTACATGATAATGGTCCAGCTCACTTCCAAACTTTCTTGCGGAGGGACCCTCATAACATCTAACCTGGCCTATAGATGCGTTGCACGCCCGGTTACTGCTGTACCGTGTTCGCACATGGTTAGAGATTCGAGGGGCCGCTACAGAAGAATAATTGGTGCCACCAGGCGCAGCGTATTCCATTATGGCTGGAGGGGACGAAACGTAAGTGCAACATGCGACACCAGAGAAGAGGAAAGCATCAATATAATGGATATGTCTTCCCCCACCCCATAAAAAGATCCAAACAACAGTATCCACGAAGAAGTACTGATCACAGTACTTTCCTTTACCACTGCAGACACCATGAATGCTGCCGGTTATCGGCGACGCTAAAATAGTTGCAGACGCTAAAATAGTTGCAGAAGGTGATCCGTAGGAAACGAGAGGTATAACTTTCGAAAGATATCCTGTTGTTCCACGGTAACTTCCGACCGCACACGTGTCTCAGCTGTACGTTATTTGGTCCTGCGTTTCCAGTCGACTTTTATGAATTTGCTAGGGGCATATACTTTGGTCACGATGTAGGAGAACTTAAGGAATCCTGGTACCTTTGAATCAAAATAACCCATGACGGACTAAGCAAGGAGGACATAAAAATCAGACGAACACAGGCAAAGAGGGCATTCCTGGGCAAGAGTAGCTTACTGGTATCAAACATAGGCCTCAATTTGAGGAAGAAATTTCTGAGAATGTATGTTTAGAGCACAGCGTTGTATGGTGGTCAGCGTTGGACAGCGGGAAAGTCGTTAACAGAAGAGAATCGTGGCGTTTGAGATGTGAAGTTACAGAAGAACGCTGAAAATTAGGTGGGCTGATAAGGTAAGGAATGAGGAAGCTCTCCGCAGAATCGGTGAAGAGAGAAATATATGGGAAACAATGACGAGGAGAAGGGATAGGATGATACGACATGTATTAATGCATCAGGAATTTATCTACATGGTGAAACTTTCTGGCAGATTAAAACTGTGTGCCGGAATGAGACTCGAACTCGGGATCTTTGCCTTTCGCGGGAGAGTGGTCTACCATCTGAGCAACCCAAGCACGACTCACGACCCGTCCTCACAGCTTCAGTTCTGCCAGTACCTCGTCCCCTACCTTCCAAACTTTACAGAAGCTCTTCTGCGAACCTTGCAGAACTAGCACTCCTGAAAGAAAGGTTATTGCGAGGACATGGCTTAGCCACAGCCTGGTTTTTTTTTCAGAATGAGATTTTCACTCTGATGCGGAGTGTGCGCTGATATGAAACTTTCTGGCAGTTGGCAGAGCACTTGCCCGCGAATGTCAAAGGTCTCGAGTTCGAGTCTCGGTCCGGCACAAAGTTTTAATCTACCAGAAAGTTTCATATCATCTACATGAACTAGACGTAAATGTAAAAGGTAAATTCATTAGAGGATGCTCCTACAAGAGGTAGTATTGGACAAAACTAGAAGAAACGTTCCTACAGTTATATTTCCAGAAGCCAGTACCCTTTCAGGTATGGACTATTGAAGATCCGCTGTTCACAGCTTCCATTTTGTTTAGACATGAGTCGTATTCGCAGGAGATGGTACATGAAATTACTACAGTACGCTCGTTGGTCTGTTGCTAATCCTTGGGGAATCAGGTGGTGAGTATATGGGCAGGAATTTTCGGTGACAGACTCTTAGGGCCATAAACTTGACCAGACACAATAACAGGCGCTGTGTATCACTGATTTCTAAGCAATAAAATACGAGCGGTATTCGAGATCGTTACTCTAACAAAAAGACAACAAATGTGAAACTGAAGAGGAATTCCACCCTACGCAAGACACCGTTTTTGTAGTTTTCTTTTCACCCAAACATGTTTCACTACTTTTTGCGCCACCTTTAGTGGGATTATTCGTTTATTTTCTTTCTGAAATGAAGCTATTAGTTGTCTATGCAGGTAGCTTTAGATTTACTACAAAATTTACAGCTTGTCATAGTTTTTACTGTCGTGTGTTTTTCCTTTATTTTTGTTTTGGCAAACAAATTGTAAAAATGCACTTGTATCGATAACAGCGAAAGAAATAAGCATGTTACCACGACGCAAACAGAGGAAAAAAACCACGGAAACATCGAGAATTATGACAAGCTGTATGTGAGCTGTGTAGTTGATCTAAAGCTTCCACCGTAAACACAGCACAAAAACGGTGTCTTGCATCAGACGGAATTTCTTTCCAATTTTCCTTAGCAAGCACTGAAATAAGAAGAACTGAAACATTCAAGACGATTACAACGAACGTTGTTTATACACGACGAGGTGCCCCCACATTTTTTACTGATCGTGCGACCGTATCTCACCGCAACATTTCATAGACGATTAGATTGCTCGAGGAGGTCCGGTATCATGGCCTCCCCGTTCACCAGACACGAATCCTTTGGACTTCTGGCTGTGGCGACATTAAAAGACATTGGTGTAGGACCAACCCATCGAAAATGTGCAGGTGTTACAGGAAAAGTTGACGCAGTCCGGACGGAGCCAGGTGTATTTGAAAGGATGCGTGATTCACTGCGAAGAATATCTGAAAGACATGCCAGTAAGTGTGGTAAAAACACGCAGCAATGGCTATAGTGTCTCCTTCTATGTGAAGCTGGAAAACAGAGTTCTTCCTGCGAACTGCATGCGACTGCAACAAGAAACTGGAGAAAGTGACACTCGTACACAAAGTACCGTCCACTGCACAGCGTAAGATGGCTTGCGGAGCATACGAGGGTAATTCCAAAAGTAAGGTCTCCTATTTTCTTTTATAAGTACAGAACTCCGTTTGTGTGGCAGTTGGTCACACTGTTATGAAGAGTGCTACACGGGCTGCGTGTAAACATGCTCACGCTGCGTTGAGGCTCTCAGTCTTGGCTTGGCAGCCGTTGAGTATGGAGCTCCCGTTGGATGTTACCCCCAAGTGCGAATTGTCGCAGTTATTCGGTTTTTGAACGCAAAGGGCACTGCTCCGATTGAAATCCATCGCCAATTGATGGAAGTGTATGGTGAGTCGTGCATGGATGTCAAAAATGTTCGTAAGTGGTGTAGAGAGTTCGCAGCTGGTGGGACCGAAATTCACGACGAACAAAGGAGCGGGAGACCTCTAGTACCTTCCGCCGTGGAAGTCGAACACGCGCCAGAACAAATGGACGTGGTCAGCCCATAGAGGGCTCCCCTTCCGCGGCGGCTATTCCGGCTCTCGCGTAGCGAGGGCGCCACCGCTAAGCCACGTGCAGACAGCGGCCAATAGCCGCTCCCTCCAGTTTCGTATATAGGGACCCGCTCTGCCGTAGTGCAGCTCCTTTGTTATGCCCATCCAGCCTGGATCTCCGCCCCCCCTACCTTTTATAAATCCCTCCAAATCCTTGAACGCCATGCTCTCCGCCTCGCCTATCGCATCCGTCTCCCCTCCCCCACACGGATCCTGTATGATCTCATCCCCTTCCCCCACCTCCTCCTTTTCCTTGGAAGGATACAGATCCTGTACACCTCCCGTAAACTCGATCCTCCTCACCCGCTCGTCTCCCAAATCCTCTCCCATCCCCGCCCGCTGCCGCGCCTGTATTCCCACGTCCCGCCCGGTCTCCATCTCTCCACCCTCCTTACTCTCTCCCAAGGTGGCTTCCGCCAGCTCCCCCTACCTGATGATGTCCTCCTCCCCTCCATCTACCCCTCCTATCAACTTTGACCCTGCTCCACCACCCACTTCCGGTGTCCTTTCCTTTAGGCACCCTCCCTCCCTCCCTTCTCTCCCCTCCCTCCCCTTCTCATTCCTTTTTCCCCATCCCCACCCTCCGCCACTCTTCACCCGGGCTTCCCCTCCCCCTTCCACCCTCCCCCTTTCTCCCCTGCCCGTGGCATCTCTGCTCTCCCCTCTCCCTCTCCCACTCCCCTTCCTCCTCTTCCTCTCTTGGCAGGTCCCCGGACTCGCACACGAATGGTGAACATTCGCGCCCCGGAGATCATCGCCATCAGTGTCTCGTGTGTGCCGTCGTGTTTAGTGTTCAGTGTTCCCCGTCACACTCCCTCGTTCACCAGTGCCATCGTCATCTTCAGAGTTTGTGCGTCGTCTCATCAGTTAGCAGTGTGGAATATCGACGAGTGTGAACGGCTCCGTGTTTGTCTCTATGTGTCTCCTGTTTTATTGCCCACATTCTGTAACTTATGTGTCTTCTCCTGTTTTCTCTGCTTGTATATTCTATGGCTGAAGAGCAGCGTAGTGTGCTGCTGACAGCCTGCCTGTTGTACAGGCTTTAAAATAACAATAAAGTAAAAAAAAAAACCGTAGTGCAGCCAGTCTGGTACTCGCTCTGGATTTCGTTTCTATCTCGGCGGTACTGCATTCTGGTCGTTGCTCGTTGTTGACATTTGCCTGGCTGTGGTTCCGAGTGGATTTACGTTTGGTGTTTGGTGTTGTGGTTTCCACAAGCCTCCGTTGTTTATCTCTTCCTCGTTGTGTCGCTCATAGTCGGTCGTGGTCGGTTGTTGTCAGTTGTTGGTCTGTCGTCCGGCTCGTCCTGTGTTTACCCGGTGGTGCGTGCTCCACCGCCGGCGGCTTCCCCGCCTGGCGGCTCCGACCCGCAGCCCAAGGCGTTCCCGCTGTTGGTTGTGGTTACTACAAGACCGTCAATTTCTGAGGAGACAGTATTGAAGGTTGAGAAAAGCATGCACGAAGATCGGCGGGTCACCCTGGATGATCTCTGCGCGTTGGTTCCTGAGGTTTCCCGAAGCACCGCTCACAGAATTTTAACGGAAACATTGAACTACCGGAAGGTGTGTGCAAGATGGGTGCCACGCATGATGACTGATGACCACATGCGGCAACGAGTTGATGCTTCCCGCGCATTTCTTCACCGCCTTGCAGCCGAACAGAACAACTTTCTGGGCTCAATTGTCACGGGTGACGAAACCTGGGCATATCACTTTACACCTGAGACCAAGCAACAATCACGCCAGTGGCGGCATTCTTCTTCGCCAAAACCGCGGAAATTCAAACAAACACTGTCTGCCGGTAAAGTCATGCCAACCTTTTTTGGGATCGGGAAGGGGTATTGTTGGTCGACTTTATGCCCTCTGGGCTGACAGGTACTGTGAGACTCTGAAAAAACTTAAACGGGCAATTCAGAGCCGGAGAAGAGGAATGTTGAGCAAGGGCGTACACATTCTCCACGACAACGCTCGCCCACACATCGCTCGGCAAACCGTTGCTCTCCTGCAACAGTTTCAGTGGAACATAATCACCCACCCACCCTATAGTCCTGATTTGGCGCCCAGTGACTATCACCTGTACCCTAAGTTAAAAGAACATTTGGCCGGAAAGTGATTCAGCTCCGACGACGAGGTGAGAGAAGAGGTTCATAACTTTCTGAACAGCATGGCGGCGAGCTGGTATGAGATGGGCATACAAAAAACTGCCACAGCGTCTACAAAAATGCATACACAGAAATGCTGAATATGTCGAAAAATAGCCATATGTTCAAGCTTTAAACTGATGTAAACCATTGTAGAAATAAATAGGTCTATGTATTTATTAAAAAAATAGACCTTAATTTTGCGATTACCCTCGTAGATGTAGATGTAAGTATAGAAGATTGGAAAATATCTTCGCCAGCTAGAGGCAGACTTTATGGGAAACTCGTCTTGACGTATCTGTGAAGAGGGATGCTTCAAGGTTACGTACAATAACTGAAGTGTTGAGATCAACAGGGAGACATGTCACTCAACAGTAGGCTTGAGATATACTGAAAAAACTGTGTAATACGAATAGTATTATTTCCAAACCTTATAGTCACACGCATATGCTCACCAGGAAGAATGCAATCTTATACCGAAATCTGTAATTGTAGAATAAAGGCAAATAATGAAAACTGGCAATAGAAAATGACTGACATATCCTCTTTTTATTTAAACAGCACTCATTTTGTCACAAATATCAAGAAACAAAAAATAGTATGTTTTCAAGCAAAGCATTCTCTTTAATCATTTCAACATGTTCGTACACATTCCTATTACTTGTATAATCATTCATAATTCCCTTGAAGATCTATCCAGATACTACAGCACAAATCAGTTTAAACCAAATCATTCAAAGACCCAAGTGTATGCTTTTCATTTGAGAAACAAGGAAACCACTTTCAAGTTGAAAATAGTATGGTCAGGAGTCCAACTGGAACACTACGAGACTCCGAAATACCTAACAGTGACACTTGAGAGATCTCTCACTTTCAAAAAGTACTGCATGAAATGCAAGTCGAAAGTTTCCACCAGGAACAGTCTCCTACTGAAACTGGCCGGATCACAGTGGGGCAGTCAACCTGAAACAACGCGAACATCTGCAATGACACTATCTTATTCTGCGGCAGAGTATGCCTGTCCTGTTTGGTATAGTTCAACTCATGCCAACCAGGTGGATGTAGCTCTCAACGAAACCTGCAGAATTATAACAGGCTGCTTAAAATCCACTCCAGTGGAATGGCTTTACCACCTCGCAGGAATAGCACCACCACCTGTTCGAAGAGAGCTGCGAACAAGGAAAGCTGCGAACAAGGAAACGCAGTGGAACAGGAAATTACCCATCCTCTGTATGGGCATGAACCGCAACCGCAACGACTGAAGTCAAGGAGGAATTTCCTCAGGACATCAAAGGAACTTAGAACCATTACTGTAAAAGCTAGGTTGCAACTATGGAGGGCTACGGCCTACCATCTCCCTGATTGGAAAAGAGATGCTGAAGCTTTACCTCCAGGCCATGACGTGGAATGGACAACTTGGAAGTCCCTAAATAGATTGAGACCTGGAGTTGGGAGATCAAAAGTGAAATTGGCAAGATGGGGATACACTGATACAAATGATATTTGGTGGGACTGTGGAGAAGAACAGACAGTTCGGCACGTGGTTCGGTGTTGATTGTGCCCAGTCTCCTGTACAGAAGATGATCTTCAACAAGCAACAGAAAATACACTAGAAGTGGCCAAGTTTTGGTCAAAAGTAATTTAATCATAACTGTGTTAAATGTATGTACATGTACCAGTGCGTTTCTGACAAGAGAATAATAATAATTCATAATTAAACAGTACATATCGGTATAGACGACATAATGTAAGTCATTATCGTGTTTAGTGCCGTGACTTGTAACATGGGAGACTTAAAATCTCAAATCACAAAACCTGCAGGTGTCTAAATTTCCCGTTGTATTTTTTATTGCTACCAGTTTCAGCATTACAAAACGCCACCTTGAGGCCCCCTGACCTCTTTGTAGGAAGGGTCCCATCTCCTGTATAATCGAAATAGGGGCCAGAATTCAGTCACTGATATCCGTAGGCTTCCTTTTAACACAGTGATCCTTTCCATCATCACTTGCAGACTCAGCAGTCAACATTCTGGGGGCTACATCGGTTAGTAATGTGTCAACATTTCACATTTGCAATGACTTATGTCGCTTACATAAACCTGTGATCTTGCAATGTTAATCACTTAAATATGTTTCCTACACAGAAATTTGGTTACATTACATCTATTACTTTTTGGTGCTGCGATTTATTTTTCCGTCCATGTATTATGTACAGAGAACATAAACAATGAACACTGTATGACTATTTACCTGCAGTATGCACCTGTTTTCGTTTAGGAACAATGTTTCCTTTCCAGTAGGTTATCTCCCGACCCATGACCTTATTTTATCACATTTCTCTAGGACAATTCAGGGCGTGTCATTTCTCCCTTCTAAATTCATGTAAATCGTCTCCGGACACCTTTGACGGTTCCATCACCGAAGCCAATTTGAAAACTCACAGCTGCTTATTGCATCCCTGTACAGAGCGAGGCAAAATTCACGCGCTCGGGCTTCGCAGCGCGACTCCTCGCAGGCCAGCGATAAAAAATGTCTGTCACCAAATTTTGCCCAGCCAGTACATTCGGTAGAAAAAGGACGTTAAAGAGTGGCAATATGGTAACACTGTAACAACATGTATGGTAACTTCCTCTGTCAGCACGGTTGTTTGTGCTATACACTTGGGGCAGTGAATAGAGTTTTGGGTTAGCAAGCAGCATGTCGATGGTTCGATCATGGGTTGAGGCATATGTTTTTTATTTGGTAAATGTAGTCCATGTGGTACGGATTCTGCCACTTAATCGTCAACAGCGATTGCAGCGGGTCCTCGAGAAAACATTTCCACTTACATACTACAATCGTAGAAATGGAAGATTAGTCAGCTTTGAAAGACGCTCTTTCCACGTCGTGGGCGTGAATTTATTCGCACCACTCATTCTGCTAGGTGCGAAATCTGTTTTATTTGTACCCTCCTGCAATGGTTAGTACCAAATTTTATTCTTGCCTTATGTTCCAGCAGGACTAGCAACGTGCTTTGCGAATAATGTCCAAACTCGGTTACTGTTTGTATGTGTTATCACTATGGTCCCATTAATTATGTCTTTCAACATTGAGTCTGGTAACCGCATGCTGTTTAGTACGTATCTCAAAGCATTATTACTATTATTATTATTATCACTGTTCCATCGATGGGATTGTGGAAACATCACGTCTATTACCGTTACGGAAACAGTGTAATTTGAAACTGAACATTTCACAATTGGCGTTGTCGGAATGAGTTATGCAGAACAATATCTGTCAGAGGGGTGATGCGTGTTAGCTGGAAGAGCGCGCAGGACAGACGGCGTGTTTATACTGTATGCGCTGTCCACCAGACAGGGACTAGTTGCGAGCGGAGTAACGCGCCCGTGACATATTCCCATGACCATGCGTACATGTGTCGAATTTGCTCCCTGTAAACCTCTAAAGCAGTGTGGCAGACATATGGCATACATAAACAATGAATATGCGGATATGCTACTGGTCTTTGGTGCCTGTGATAACCCGGCTGGTGTTGGTGCTCGTGAATATGCCGGTAGATACCCTCGTCTACGCCATCCAGATATAAACGTGTTTCGTCGTCTGGAACTGCACCTTCGGGAGTGAGGTTCTTTCCTTCCACCATCGCGCGACTCGGACTCGCCGTACTCCAGCTACTGAGGAAGCTATTGTGGAGGTCATACACCAAGAACCTCAGCGAAGTGCATGTAGTGCTAGCAAGACAGCTGCGTGTCTCGCTACGCACGTTCGTTAACGTGCTGCACGAGCATGGCTGCACCCTATCATAATGCTTTCACGCAATACCTGCATCCTGCAGATCACCACAAGCAGATGCAATTCTGCGAGTGGTTCCAACAACAGGAAGCCAACGATGACGCCGTAATAAGGTCGGATGAAGCAGCATACACTCGCGAGGCTGTGTTCAATATGCACTATGCCCACCAGTGGTCTGAGGTTAACCCGCACGGCACCCGCGACCGTGGATATCAAGTTCGCTTTGGTATCAACGCCTGGGCCGGAATATTGGGCGACAGGTGTTCGGGCCCCTAAATGTTGCCTGACAGGTTGACTGCATTAAGGTATCATGCATTTCTTTCAACCTATCTGCCTGATATGCTGGAAGATGTTCCACTACATGTTCGGCAGATGATATGGTTCCAAAATGATGGTGCACCTCCACACTCTGCAATTAATCTAAGACAGTATTTGGACAGAACATTTCCAGGCAAATGGCTCGGACGTGAAGGTCCAGATGTATGGCCACCTGACGCAAATCCCCTGGATTCTTTCCTGAGGAGACACCTGAAGGAGCACGTGTACTCTACTCCGCCGACGATTGTGGAAGAACTGGTAGCGCTTGTTCATGCTGCTCTTGTCACTGAGGACCCAGCTTTGCTGCGAAGACCCCAGAGTTGTAAGATCCGGTGCGTTGAGCAATGTTTGGACGTGCAGGGATGTCGCTTTGGCATCTGTTGTTCTGAGGAAAACGTATTCTGTTGTGAAGGTTATGCGGTCATTAATATTGACGTTATTATTGTCACTGGTTGCTAATGTGCGACATCCGAGAGCTCATATTACATGTATTATAAATCACAAGTAGATGTTGTGTTATTGTACAGTGCTATCATCTTTAGCATCTCGAAATTGTTTTTGTAGTTATTCTGTCCTATGACAGGTCATTTGTTTCGACTGTCTATTTCTTATTTGTCTAACCACGTATTTGTTATGTTCAGTGTTACAAAAAATGGTCCAAATGGCTCTGAGCACTATGGGACTTAAGTACTGAGGTCATCATTCCCCTAGAACTTAGAACTACTTAAACCTAACTAACCTAAGGACATCACACACATCCATGCCCGAGGCAGGATTCGAACCTGCGACCGTAGCTGTCGCGCGGTTCCAGACTGTAGCGCCTAGAACCGCTCGGTCACACAGGCCGGCTTCAGTGTTACTAAATGTTATTAAGTTAGGATGCATGTGACGTGAGAAATGGTGTACATTACAGTATGAAACGTCAGAAAGAAATTAGCAAATAAAAAACATGCGCCCCAACCGAGGATCGAACCCTCGACATCCTACCTGCTAACCCAAAACACTATCCATTGCGCCAACTGCACAGCACAACCAAAATGTGCTGACCGAGGTAGTTGCCTTACATGTGGTTACAGTGTTGCCAGATTGCCTCTCTTTAACGTCCTTTTTCTGCCGGATGTATTCACCGGACGAAATTGTGTGAGAGACATTTTTTTATCGCTGGCATGTGAGAAGCCGCGCTGCCAAGCCAGAGTGCGCGAATTTCGCTTCACCCTGTATAGCGCTTCCATCACGCCTGTAATTCTTTCGTGTAGTACAGGGACTTGTCTCTGTGACAAGTCCTCTTTCTGCACGAAACGAAATTTCAACACTGGGCTCGATAGGGAAATAAACTCCTGGAAATGGAAAAAAGAACACATTGACACCGGTGTGTTAGACCCACCATACTTGCTCCGGACACTGCGAGAGGGCTGTACAAGCAATGATCACACGCATGGCACAGCGGACACACCAGGAACCGCGGTGTTGGCCGTCGAATGGCGCTAGCTGCGCTGCATTTGTGCACCGCCGCCGTCAGTGTCAGCCAGTTTGTCGTGGCATACGGAGCTCCATCGCAGTCTTTAACACTGGTAGCACGCCGCGACAGCGTGGACGTGAACCGTATGTGCAGTTGACGGACTTTGAGCGAGGGCGTATAGTGGGCATGCGGGAGGCCGGGTGGACGTACCGCCGAATTGCTCAACACGTGGGGCATGAGGTCTCCACAGTACATCGATGTTGTCGCCAGTGGTCGGCGGAAGGTGCACGTGCCCGTCGACCTGGGACCGGACCGCAGCGACGCACGGATGCACGCCAAGACCGTAGGATCCTACGCAGTGCCGTAGGGGACCGCACCGCCACTTCCCAGCAAATTAGGGACACTGTTGCTCCTGGGGTATCGGCGAGGACCATTCGCAACCGTCTCCATGAAGCTGGGCTACGGTCCCGCACACCGTTAGGCCGTCTTCCGCTCACGCCCCAACATCGTGCAGCCCGCCTCCAGTGGTGTCGCGACAGGCGTGAATGGAGGGACGAATGGAGACGTGACGTCTTCAGCGATGAGAGTCGCTTCTGCCTTGGTGCCAATGACGGTCGTATGCGTGTTTGGCGCCGTGCAGGTGAGAGCCACAATCAGGACTGCATACGACCGAGGCACACAGGGCCAACACCCGGCATCATGGTGTGGGGAGCGATCTCCTACACTGGCCGTACACCACTGGTGATCGTCGAGAGGACACTGAATAGTGCACGGTACATCCAAACCGTCATCGAACCCATCGTTCTACCATTCCTAGACCGGCAAGGGAACTTGCTGCTCCAACAGGACAATGCACGTCCGCATGTATCCCGTGCCACCCAACGCGCTCTAGAAGGTGTAAGTCAACTACCCTGGCCAGCAAGATCTCCGGATCTGTCCCCCATTGAGCATGTTTGGGACTGGATGAAGCGTCGTCTCACGCGGTCTGCACGTCCAGCACGAACGCTGGTCCAACTGAGGCGCCAGGTGGAAACGGCATGGCAAGCCGTTCCACAGGACTACATCCAGCATCTCTACGATCGTCTCCAGGGGAGAATAGCAGCCTGCATTGCTGCGAAAGGTGGATATACACTGTACTAGTGCCGACATTGTGCATGCTCTGTTGCCTGTGTCTATGTGCCTGTGGTTCTGTCAGTGTGATCATGTGATGTATCTGACCCCAGGAATGTGTCAATAAAGTTTCCCCTTCCTGGGACAATGAATTCACGGTGTTCTTATTTCAATTTCCAGGAGTGTATATCACTCAACAAGCCCCATTTAGAACGAACTCACATACCCCAAAAATGATGACGAGTCTCGTTTTGTGGTCACAACACCTCAGTTTTCTGGCTGTTAGCAAAGGCGGATTTAAGAATCTTCAGTTTCTCAATGGTGCGGATGTCTTATTGTAACACCGGCCGGGCCATCTTCTAGAGAGGCAATCTGTGCCGAACAGATTTGTCGTCTCACTTTTGGATCCACTACTGTATAAAAGAAAGTTCTTGGTACATGCCAAAAGCCCTACTTTCGTCTCTTTCAAGTTCGTGGTATATGTCAAAAGCCGTACTTTCGTCTCTCTCATTACAGGTCAGTGTCAAAGCTGAGACTTGTATAAGTCTCAGCAAATAAAGGCTACACGGCGACAATAAGATGCACGCAAAGCCAGTTCCCGGTACTGGCTCTGATGCTTTGCAGGCGCGAGAGGTCGCGTAGCGTATGTCTAAGCAGTTCCTTAGTTAGGTTAAGGTCGCTGACGCTGCGCGCTGACGTCAAGGTGAGTGGCTGTAATTTCCTTCTGCGGCACGAGTCTCGGCAACCAGTGAAAGACGTTCGTCATTAGAGGTGCAACCCTCCTGTACGGGAGACAGAAATGCGATTTCCCTACTCATAATATTGTTGAGAAATGCTATCGGTCACCGATGTTTTAATAGAAAGCTCTGAATGCCTTCGTCATTTCGTTATCAGTTATTCCGTTCCACTGCACGTAATCTGATAGGAATTTAGCAATTACTGGTATCTGCCTTGAAAAGTGTGAATCCGACTCCAAACGATAGTTTCTTCCACTGTAAATTCTCTGCCTCATTATAACTCTAAAATATTATTTTACATTTTTTTCCTGATTAATTTTTACTGTTAACAGCTATACACAAATTTTTATTACCCACTTGCGCAACTGAATTTAAGATAGTTGAATTCAAGATACCACATCAGTCAAACTAAATGACAGTGTTGTGACTGATTAATCCATAAGCTGCAAATAATTGAAACAAATACTTTGTAAATGTTGCAGCAAACACAGGATTACATTGTTCAGTTGAAGAAGCAAGAGAATATACTAAAATGACATTCCACAAAACTTTAAGCAACTAGAAGTAACACCAACATTCTACATTAAAATGAATAAAACTATAAAAGTTCTAAGAAACAAAAGCTCATGTAGTGTTGATGAAATTTCAAACAGAATTCTGAAAAGTTGTTCCAACTTAATAAGTAATCTACTTAGTGAGTCACGCAATTTGTCATGAGGCAGGGAACTGTTTGAAAGAGGTTAAAATATATAATTGTTAACCGTTTTCATGGGAATGGTGACGAGGTAGACATAAGCAGTTGTCGTCCTGTTTCCTTACTGACGCGTTTTCGTAAAATATTGGAAAAAAGAACTCAAGAGTAGTCTGACACTTAGGTTGAAACAATTTACTTAGCATATCACAGTTTGGATTCTAAAAGGGTTGTTCGACTGATAACGGTATTTATACATTCATTCATCAAATAGTACAAGCCTTAAATAATAAAATATCGCCAGCCGGTATTTTTTGTGATCTTTACAAGGCGTTTCATTGCGTAGATCATATTACTCTCTTATAACAGCTCAAGCTTTATAAAAGTGATAGTTTTACACACAATTGGTTTGAATTATACTTAACGGACAGATTACAAAAGGTTGTACTGAATAATTGAAACAACGGTAAGGGTAGAAAATTTTATTGACTGGGGAAAGAAGTCACAATGGGAGTCCCACAGGGTTCAAATTTAGCCCCACTCCTATTTCTTGTATGGTTCAATTACGTTCCACTTAACATTCAACAAGCACAGTTGCTACTTTCTGCTGACGATATAGTGTTATAATGAATTCCATTAGAAGGAAAGCAACAGAAGAGATGGCAAATGATATTTGTGTCTGCAGACACGACATCTTGGTTACAGCGGTCTGCGGAAACCAGTTCATAGATGTAGGCCACTGATGGGATCGTGTATACGACTGAAGTTCATACCCTCAGCGTCAGTTAAGGCCTCAGGTGGTGAACCGAATCACCGAAACTGGCAACTATATAATAAATTACATCGAAAGGACGGCAGCATTTTATTACGTAAGTGAACGGCCGAAGTCACTTAAATCTTCAGTCAGAAGAGTGGACGTACAAAAAGCATCGTGCATGGTGGCTCCGATGACGACGAACTTTGCCGGACTCCTTTCACCACCGTCATACCTGGCTTGATGATATGGGGCGCCACTGGGTACACTACACGATCACCTTTGATTCGCACAGCCAGTAACTGGGACAGTAGGCATTACAATTATGACATGTTGAGGCCGGAGACAGTGTCCCATCTTCAACGTCTCTGTGAAGTTATCTTTCATGAAGGTAACGCAAGACTGCATGTTGCCCGTGCTGTCCTGACCTACCTCGAGCCTGTAAGCTTTCCACCGTTTCCCCCACGAGCACGTCTTTCAGAGCTCTCAACCACCGAAAACACCTGTTCATGGGTTGCCGGCTACTACGATTGGTGAACTCTGGCATATAATTGAAATGGTTGAAATGGCTCTGAGCACTATGGGACTTAACTGCTGTGGTCATCAGTCTCCTAGAACTTAGAACTACTTATACGTAACCAACCTAAGGGCATCACACACAACCATATCCGAGGCAGGATTCGAACCTGCGACCGTAGCGGTCGCGCGGTTCCAGACTGTACCGCCTAGAACCGCTCGGCCACTTCGGCCGGCGTATATAATTGAAGCAGCGTCACATGACGTACCAGTATCTGTAAAATCCAAGCTTTTACCACGGAAATTCTCAATTAATGACATATTCCGGGCTACAATGCCATGTCGAAAGGCTTTCACTTTAAAACCCAACGTCTCGTCCTCATCTGTGAAGTACATCTTCAAGGGGAATCGTAGCTTCTTTGAGTGTCAGATTCACTCACTGAATCTTTACTGACTGCGTCAAAATTTCGTTTACGCGCGTTCACACGCAGGGGCGTGACATCACGTGCTTTCAGTGTCCGAGAGCACTGCTGGCCGTTGTCGGTTGCCAGAGTCTCTGTGTCCCTCTTTACAGCCATTCATGGCATCCGCTTGTGGCCGAGAGTGCTTGAATTCTACCAAAAGGGATGTGGTGGATTCCTGGCTGCAGAAGATACTCCACAATAGGTGATCTGTCAGTCTTCTTCCCTTATACAGTTGCAGCTGTGGATTCCGTGTAGTTGTGGGGAAGTGTACGAGGGTAATACAAAAAGCACGGTCAGAAAACGATTAGAACAACACAAGAGCAACTGTAGAAGGGGGGAGATTGACAGACCATCTGCTGTGGAATGTTTTTTGCAGCCAGGAGACTATCATATTCATTTTGATGGGACTCAAGTATCAGCAGCCACAAGTGGATACGATGAAAGCAGTACAGAGAGGCCATAGAGATTGTTAAACACGCTAGGAATTTCAGTAGCAAAGAGGAGGACATTGAACTGAATGACATCTGGATAACTGTTGAAGATGTGTACCAGTCTTCCACCATACGGTGACAGAAACAGCGGACGACGACAACCGACAACGGCTACTTGCGCTCGGATATCCAAAGCGTGTGACATCACGCCACTGCGCGGGAGCACGCTTAAACGAAATTTTGCTACAGTCAGTGACGACGTAGGGTGTGAATCGAACATTCAAAGAAGCTACCTTTGAAGATGCCCTCCACAGATGGGGAAGAAATGTTGGCTTTTAACGTGAAATCCATTCGACCACGGCCCAGAATATTTTCATAATTGTGTACCCATATCTGTCATCCAAGGTCATTAGGTTCATAGAGCAGCTGGGTTAGAGGCATTGTTCCTGTGTACTAAATTTTCCATCGTGTATACCACCAAATAACCAACAAATTTAATAATCTATTTTTCCTGTAACGGTGTGCATGCAGAATATATAAAATGTAGTGATATGCTATGCTTCCTACTGTGGCAGTTTTAGTGGGCAGCAGTGTAGAATACCAGTCAAGATTCTATAGATACTGTGCGATATCCTTCAGAAATGCATGCCTGTCTGAAGGACATTACATAGTACACTGCACGACACAGACACTGCAAATAGCATTACATGCCTAGACAAGACCGCGATAAACGCAATGGAAGTCTCAGCGGGAATCACAGCAACTGGACGATGCAGGACATAGACACGCAGTGACATGCGGAAGTTTGCGTCTGTCAGTGAAGTGTGGTCGGATAGCCGAAGCGGTTAAGCCAGACACGGGAAATCCAGTTTCCAGTCCCGGTCTGGCCCAAACTTTCATTGTCACTGATCCGTTGTGAAGCTTTTTCTTTCATTTTGTAGATAGCCTAACAGAAAATAAATACGACTGCAAAACTTAACAACCAAATTAACTTTCGTATGATGAGTCACTGCCAAGTAACATACACTGATGTAGCTTAGACCATACGTACGAATAACAGTCACAGTGTAGTACAGAAGGGAGCTGAAAGAAATACGGAGTGAGACGAAGAGAAATGACACTTCTGTTTAAAGATAGTAATTACAGTGAAGTTACCGCGATTCATAATGATCCAATGGATGTTACAAAGGGCGGGACATGGTTCTTGATACGGTATGTGACAAGCAGGGACGGTAGTGCATGATCTGCAACGAGCTCCCATGCTGGTTACAAGGTTGGCAAGGAATTCTTGCGGTAGGGCGTTCCATTCCTTCACCAGGCCAGTTGACAAATGCTGGATGGTCGTTCCTTGCAGAACGCAAGACTTCCCCCCAACGCGTCGCACGCGTGGTCGATGGGATTTCAGTCAGGAGAAAGAGCAGGCCAGTCCATTCACCGAATACCTCTCGCTCCAAGAGCAACTCTACCTGCTGTGTTCGATGAGGTCGTGGATCGTTCGTGGATTGTAATCCATCACACTGAAGCCGGGGCTAAATGCAGTCCTGGAAAGACGCACATGGAGAAGGAGTACAGGGCGCCAATGACGTAGACTGTTGAGTGTACCGCGTTCAACGATTTGGAGGTCAGTACGCTCATGGAACGTTAAGCTTCCCACTTCATAACACGTAGACCACCAAACGGTCATGTTCGGTGATGCTGGACTTTCCTTTACATCTCGAGAGATGGGAATGCGTAATACATCCAGGAAGAGTGTCGTTTGGTGGTTCAAGTGTTGTGGTGGGAGCTGCATAATATTGCATGGTCGTACTGACCTCCAAATCTATGAACATCGTAGACTCAACAGCTAACGTTATTGTGAAATTGTACTCCTTCCTCATGTTCGTGTTTTTAGGGTTGCATTCGGCCCAGACTCCATTTTTATGAATGACAATGCGGAACCGCATCAAACTGCACAGGTGGAGGAACTCTTGGATCAAGACGATGTTTGGCGAAAGGACTGGTCTACACATTCTCTTGGACCTTGCGTGGGACGTGTTACGGAGAAGTCTTGCAGCACGTCGACCAGCAGAAGCGACCATCCAGCAGTGGTCAACCGCGTTGATGTAGAAATGGATTGCCTTACCGCCAGAACTGCTTGCCAGTCTTGTAGCCAGCATGGAAGGACGTTGCAGAGCATACACTGCCGTTCATGGTGATCACTTACCGTATTACTATAATTTCACGTATGATACATAACAAACACAATAACACATAAAATACAGTACCATAGACACATTAAAATACAGTTTAGATCTTTATACCTGATCCAGTCCACCACTTCGGAAATAACCCGGTTCGAATCCAATTTCCAGGGAAGGCACGGAGGGGGCAGTCCACAACTATATGCTTCATTATATCTCGAACGTCAGCACAGTCAGAGCATGGGGTGTCGAAGCACTTCTTCCCACACCACATCTGAAACGGTCAAGCCTGCTCCAAGTGTATTTTGGCAAGCTGAAACCACTGAGCCCTACAGTTGGACCTTCAACTTTCAAGATGCCCTGTGGAGTAGATGTCCATTCCTTCCGCCAGCTGTCTTTGGGGTCGAAATGGTTGCTTAACAATTTTATGGCCGTTTTACATGCCGGTTAACGGGACTTCAACCTGGATGATTCTAGCTTTTATGTCTGCCTGGAGTCGCAAACATAAGTTGGAATTGGTAGCAGTACGTGACCGGGGTGTCATGCAAGGTCTGATGGCCGAGAAAAGATTAGTCTCAAAGTAAGGCGCCAGCAATCAGGAAGATTACTTATCTTTACTGTCCACACTGAAGCAGGCATCGTCAATTGCTCTCATATGAAGTAGCTACGTAATTAAGTTCACAATACAATTCACAAATCCGCAGTGCAATCCAAATCGTAACTAAGTTCTAAGCCCAAGGTTGTCATATAAGATCTATACCATAACACTTGGATATTAACACAGCTAGCGAGCAAGAGCGAGTGCCCGTGGCGTCAGGTCTGTGCTCCCATTATACCTTGTCGCCATAGAGGGAGCTGCAGGCAAGAACTACTGAATGGCGCGACGTCTTCAGCCGGAGATAACGCCGTGAACCTCCGGCGGCCGCGACGTGAAGCTGAGGCCGACCACCGCGCACGTGCGGCCGCGCTGAGCGACGGCGGGGCGCGCGTGATTCGGTTAGGTCCGCGGACATAGCACTAGCTGTCTCACATCTTCGTGAATTGGGAGTAAAGAGTTATTCAGTATTTTTGATCACAGAAGACCAAGATGTTTTTGTCTTCTGGTGTGAGGAGGTGGTATGTTACACAACACGGCAACTATTAAGCCACACCGCAGAGCAGTATTCTGCTGAGGAATGGACGAGTGCTACAGCAGATGTTCTCAATATGTTGGCGTCATGATGTACCAGCTAGACGCTGAAGAAGATTATTATGGCTCTTCAGTTTTATAGCAGGTATACGTAATTGGGCTTTATATGTTAGGGTTCTTTCCAAAGTAATACCCAGATATGTAGGCGTGCCATTGACCCGTAATGCTTCCCCTCTAAATTTGACTCTTGGTTGGTAATTTGAGGGGCTATTGTCTAGGTGAAAAGTAGATACTTCACTTTTGTGAGGATTCGGTTTCAAGCGCCATTTCTTAAAGTATTCATCCAGGAGTACAAGGTCTTGGTTGAGGACGTTCACTGCTTGTGCAAAATTAGTGCGTTGAACAGTAACATTGATATCATCCGCATATATGAATTTGCGGGAGAGTGTGTTAGGCAGATCATGAGTGTATAAGTTGAAAAGTGCTGGAGAGAGGACCGAACCTTGTGGTAGACCATTACTCAGTTTGCGGAATAGGCTTCTGCTGTTTTCTGAGTAAACTTGAATTAATCTGTTACTTAGCATATTTTCGATTAAAGTTGATATCTTCACATACCGCATGAAGAATCATGTCGCGTCCCTTGTAAGGTGCCCGCATCTCGTGGTCGTGCGGTAGCGTTCTCGCTTCCCACTTCCTGGTTCCCGGGTTCGATTCCCGGCGGGGTCAGGGATTTTCTCTACCTCGTGATGGCTGGGTGTTGTGTGCTGTCCTTAGGTTAGTTAGGTTTAAGTAGTTCTAAGTTCTAGGGGACTTATGACCACAGCAGTTGAGTCCCATAGTGCTCAGAGCCATTTGAACCATTTTTGAACCTTGTAAGGTCCAGGGGAACATCATGAATCGCGGTGCCTTCAGAGTTATTATTGTCTCTAAGTAAAAGTGTCGTTTCTGTTCGTATCATTGCGTGTTTCTTTCAGTTACCTCCTGCATTATACTATAGCGGTTTTTTCTATGTGTGATCCCAGTTTCGTCGGCCTTTGTTATCTGGCAATGGCACATCATACCAAAGCTACTTTCGTCCTTAAGTTTTGCACAGAAGTGCATATGCTCTTCCTTCACTCCAATAATATCAATCACACCATTTTATTTTTGCAGCATTATTTCTATGGTGCCATCTCCTTCGGTAGTAGCGTAGGCTATACCTCTGCTTTGTGGTGGTTCGTTAATGACGTGCCGTATGTGTATTCATAAGCCACCTGCAAATACAGAGACACAACAGCAACCTACAAAGTGCGAAATTATGTTGGACTGGCTTGTTACTTCAGAGTCCGAAGTTGAGGTCTAGCCAGTCAATAAATTTTGCTTGGTATAAATTATGAAATCAGAACTGTAGAAAGGAGAAAGGTTACTCCATAATTTGCCTTATTAAAGCAGGTTCTTGACGTATCCTTGAGACGCATTCGTATAGGAGATTTGTGTGTGTCCTTGTGCCGGTCACGAGGAGCTAGGTATTGGGAGAATATCTTTTTCTTCTTTTTCCCGCAGTGAAACAGACGTCAAATTATAGCTTTTATCTTTGTTAGCCTCTCATTTAAGGTGCTGAAGTAAGCGCAGTGGTCGTAAAACGTTTCCTTGGTCGACCGGTTAGAAGGTCAACGTTCATTGGCGAATGATCCCCATCTTTAGCAGATGTTTCTAAAGCATGGTTATTCACCAAGGCTGTAAACGACCGTATTCATCAGGAAGTGAGATGCTCACATAGCTAATTTAACATGATCCCATTGAATTACTACTGTCTGCCAACGTTCGGATCGCATTTGTCTTCAGCATTGTCAGTTGAAATGGAAGTTGAATAGCCCGGAAAAATAGAACCAAGACTTAGCGGTTGTAGGCCGTGTAACTGAACGCGTGTAAGTCGCGTTTATAGACCCAAAAAAGTTCCAGCGCAAGAAACCTGAAAAGGTATGGGAAATTAAGTGACGATAAAGACTAAATGAATGATGGCTCACAGTGCTGCAAAGCCAGTGAAAACAGCAAAAAGCCACTTGTAGTGACCGTGGTTATGTCTGCAGCAGAAAGGTCACACCGTCGCATGAAGGTGTTCACACGACGAAGTGTTGGAGAAAATTGACGTTGGGCAGTGCACCGCGAAAGAGCAAGTGAGAAGTAGTAGGTTTCTAACGCTGTGTCCCTTGTCTAGGTCTATAAGCGCGACTTGCAGTATTCAGTTACATGGCCTACAACCACTAAGTCTTGGTTCACTTTTTCTGCGTTAAAACTTTGGAAGACCAGGCCTAATATCAAATTAGCTGTGTGAGTACTTCACTCCCTCTTTTTCTGGTTAAGGTACTCAACATTTTTGGTATTATTAATTAATTTGATCCTAATCCACAATATATGGTTTTGTAGATTTCTTCAATCAGTATTAGGAAACCTGTCGGTAGAACCTTGGAATAAAGGATTATCAACAGATAATGCAGTATCCAGAAGTTTTTGAGAATATTTCAGTAAAAATTTTAAAGAATTTCGTTCAACAAGTATCAGCTAAGGTGTGGATGTCCACACCGTAAAATCATATGCTCTTCCGGTATGGATGTCAACAAATTTTACGCTGTCGAGTTGAATGACGTCAAGCTGTACACCGAAACCACAGAAACAGGTTCTGTAGTAAGGAAAGGAACCACATCATAGTATGACTTCTATTTTGCGACACACTGTCATGCTTCATGTACCATGTATTATCCCTCTGAGTCTAAAAGTAGCTAAAATTTAACTAGAACAGTGGGAGACGACACAAAAAGATTGCCATTAATCTATTATACAGAGAATAATATCAAAACTGTAAATAAGTTGACAAACAGGCCAATATTCAGGGATGTTAACGTGGTATATCTCTCCTACATGAACACATAATTTAATAATAAAATTTACCCAGTACATAGCGTTAATTTGGTTAAATTTAAAAAAAAGGGGGGGGGGGGGGAAGGGGGAAATGCCTGTGTTGCAGTATCAGCGTTGGGTCTAAGTGCACTGTCACACGAGATTGTCCTGCATAGCTACCTTGGATAAGGGATATATTCATAGCATTCGTAAAAGCAATGCCTAAGAAAAATGGAGATCAGGAATCTAACCCTTTCAGTGTACAGTTTCATTTGTCAGGAACTTGATTAAAGTGTGCCCTCATGCGTTGAGTAAAATGATTATTTTGGTATGAAGACTTCAGCTTGCTGCTTCGATACAGTTTTCATAGTCTCACTCTACAGGTATATCACAGCGCTGTTGCAAATTTGTAACCCCTTTGTGTGTGTGTGTGTGTGTGTGTATGTGTGTGAGTGTATGTATGTGTGGAGGGCGATGCACGAGGGAGGGTGGGTGCGCGCAAGTGAACGACATTTTTACTAAACGAGCTATTACAAACTCGCTTGCGTTGCAACACTAAGGGGTTTAAATACTTTGTTTTTATTTTGATCGTAATCGTCTTCGCCGCCATGCCGACTAAAGTAGTAATTATTAGCGATTGTATAACTGTGTCGTTTCGCACACTTTCCGTTATGCATCGTAGGATCTCACCTGTAGCCAGAGAGGATGTCGAGGAGTGTGGATTTGCCAGCACCGGACGGCCCCATGATGGCAATCAGCTGCTTTGGAACGAACCGGCCGCATACTTCGTGTAGGATCTTTTTCTTGCCTGAAACAGAATGAAAATGGTCAGACAGAACTGTGTCAAACTGCAAAAGAAACCGTATTCCTACGGCAAATTTGGCATACAGCCTGATGAGCTCCAGTTGTATCTAAGTACAAAACAAATAAATCTGGGTATAGCTATCGAGAATCTCGATACAGACGTGTGTGCACCATTAAAATGGGCACAAGATATCGGGAAAAAGCTCAGCCAGTCCAAAACCCAAGCGTTACTGATTGGTTATTCTAGGCTTGTTAGCTCGAAATATCGGGAATCCCTACCACTTCAATCGTAAAAGGAGCAAGTATCAGCTTCTCTCCCTCAGCAAGAGTCTCGGAGTAATAATAGATGAAAACCTAAATACGGCTGAGCACGTAACTACATTATGCAAGAAGGCATCAGTATCTCTACATGACCTACAAAAATATAAAAAGCTCGTTCGTGATAACCTGAAAAAAGAAACTTGTAGAAACATACTTTCAATAATTGATTACAGCGATGTTATCCTGCAAGGTCTTTCTCTGTAAGGCTCATGGCGCTTGGAAATTGTTATGAACGCGTTTGTTCGTTATATCTGTGATGTTCAACTTTATGATCATATTTTACCATCATACATACAGCTATCCCGTCTATGTATACACAAGCGCAGAGATTTCCATACTCTCTGTATTCTCTACTGTTTTATCATTGAATACTGTCCCTCACATGTCTCCTCCATCTTAACACTCCTATCCGAACAACATGCCAGAAACACCCCATCAGTGCAAAAACCTTTCGGTTGCACCCCGTCGTTCAGCCACTTTCAAGAAGTCTTTCCTAGAAGCAGAAACTCGTCTCTGGAATAATCTCCCGCGTTATATTAGACAACTGAATAAATTATTTACTACAACAACAAAAATAACTACCATTGTCCCTGTACGCACTCGTTACCCCTGTACATCCTTCTTTCCATCTTCCTCTTTTCCCAGTATCCTTAGCTGGTGCAGTCTTCTTAAATTTCTTTTCCCAGAACTCGCTATATCAGAAAACATCTATTTTGTAAACCTATAAATTCTTTTTATTCCTTCCATTAATATTTTTATTCTGTCATAATTATTATTATTAGTGGCAGCAGCAGCAGTAGTAGAATTAGTGTCAATATTAACTTTACTATTAGACAGTTAGTATTATTTCCTCACACTCTCTCTGTAGACTCCCAAATCATTTTAATAATATTTATCACATCAAAATCTTTTTTGGCAACTATTATGTAAGGAAGGTACTGTATGTTTGAAACCCAGGTATGATGTAAAAGAGCGCTTCATTGCCCTAATCGGATCCGGTTAAATAAATAAAATAAATAGTTCTCAGTACAGGGAACAACTCGGGCTATTCTTCAAACATGTCGAATGTCAAAGTTTTTTCTTGACATCTCGTAGACAAAGTCAAGAAATTAAAGACACGTGGTTTTATACAGTGCATTACGTTTAACCTAAAATGTACCCTAACTCTATCAGAAAGAAATCTATAGTTGTTCAGAAGCATTTTTTGTGTATTTTCCTTTCAGACATCCATGTTTTTCGGTAGGTCGTCTTTGTCTAACAAAGCAGTTGTGGTTAATTAGTTTTGTCACCCTCTATTATCTTTGTTTCTGGGAAAATATCTTCACAACTGTGAAAGAAATTGTAATATGCGATCGTCAAAATGTACAACACAAAATACAGAGTGAAGCAACAACAATCAGACGAGACACATATGCGATGCGACGTAGTATGACGGATGTTTTGCAGCTGGGATGTATTCAAAGTAAAACAATTAGATTCGAGGTGGACTGAAGCAGCTCAAACTTTGATATGATATACCCTTAGTGGCATGTCTACAAACGAAATCTTGATTAATGGATTGATTTGCATTAGAGTCAGGTAGAAACTGTTCCAGGTTACCGAGTTGAGCACTGCAAAGCTCTTTAAACCGCTTGAAATTTATTTTGGGGCTATTTTCATTGATTCTCCAATACGACACGCTTCTGGTGAAAAAAAATCAGGTTTGTACATGGCAGAAACAGATGAACATTCAGGCCTTACTCCGGAAATTATTTTATAATTCATATACAGTCTACTGATGTAGTATTTCGAGTTTGATATGTCTATAACGTACAACACCTCTGAAAGTATTCAGCGTCGCCAGTGTCTAATGATTGTACTCATATATCGTTCTCATAGACCGCCAATGATAGTAGATTGTTGACATTTATTTACTTTGGTCATAGGAGAAAAAACAGACAAACCTGTTAGACTTACTTTTGCGAATAAAGCTATCTAGATCGTCCCCTATGAAGGGATCTGCCCAGGCATTTGTTTTAAGCGAATTAAATCAGGATTTAGACCAGGATTGCCACGCTAGTACTTGAACCGCCGTCCATCCAAATACTAGTAAAGTGTCCCATTGTAGAGCCCAAATAGTAGGCGAGCTGAGAGTGGGGTAGAGAGGGCCCCAATTTGGAGTATTTGGGAGGGACTCCCAGTTCCATTAGCTGCGGTACAACTAAGGGAAACCTTCCGGTATCCTTCGCTGGAACCCGGATGTAATGTCACACTCTGCAGGAGGGTAGCAAACTACTACCACCACAGTTGGTGAATGGAGGCATAGCAGTCAGCCAGAGCTTGTGTTTATTGTAGCAGACCCAGATTTCGGTCACTGGGTGATCATCTTTAGTGCAGCAGATAAAGTTGATACATTTCAGCCGTTATTTAGCATAGTCCCTCTTGGACTGTATAAGTCAAGAGTTCAAATTGCAATGCAAAGTAAGAGCTCAAGAGAGAGGCGCCAGAGAAGCGACCGTTACCTTTAGGAGAAGGCAATGCCAGCTAGTCTAGATTTTTAACCTCTCCAAAACTGTACCAATGAGAACTGTTAGGTTGGCTATGCAAAGTAGAGCATTTTTCGCGATCAGCAGTTTCCTCTGAAATCTCACGTGTAAGATAACTCCCACAGTAAGAGCTCTGCGTCTTTCGCATTGGTTTCTTCCGCAGTCTAGATGCTTTACAGTGGCTGGTACAGTTAGCCTCAAGACTGCCTGGTCCTGCTGTTTAGGAGGCGTGTGGAGTTGGAGTGCTACAATTGCCAGGAGGTCGATCTAATGCTACCAGTTAGTAGGAGAATCCATATATGGCCTTGTTGTCTGCCAGATGCGGCAGTCAGAGCATTTTAAATTACGGTGGCGACTCGTAATTACAATCACAGCCGGACTACCGACGCTTTATACTGGCGCTAATGTAACTTGTCTCGTTTTACTGCCGTATGGCATCATTAGACCAGATCTCTCTCGCTCGTTCTCGCTTACTTATTTTTGTAAGGGCACTCTAATAACTTATGTATGCATATTTTACCGACTAACAGGGCGTTGTCTCCTCGTCCAGTGATCGCTGGGTTGTATCCAGGCACTTTTGCCTCCGATTCCAGTGGCCTTTTCACTTTGTATAAGTTACATTAGTCATGTAACCATGGTCTTTTCAGATTTCACCTGTTTGAATTAGTCTTTAGTCGACCATTATTGCAGGAAGACTAAGCTATACGCTTCTGATCTTAATCTATTATCGTGTCAGATCTACTTCCCTTTGATCGTCTAGTCACTGTTGAATCACACCTGTACTAGGAAGTGAAATCTATGCCTTAGGGTAGGTCAGGACAGAGTGTGACTGCTTATTTCCACTTTGTCACAAGGGTAGCTCTTTCGCTTTGCTATTTACATCGAAATTTTGCATGCTAATATGTGCCTCTGTTCGTCCTGATATTTCCTTTCTAACACATGTTGATCTGTATCTATTTCAGTGTTGGGCGTCTGTAGCTTCAAGCGACTTTTAAACAGATCTTTCAACGTTAAATGATGTTTTATGTACTGGGGACTGTTAATTTCGTGCCGTCGTTCTAAGGTAGTACAGTGATCAAATTTAAAGAGAGTCTGTTTCGAATGCATATACACAGTCACCATCGATGAATTGGAAAAATAACATCTTTGTCAGTTACGAAGAATTATTTTACACCACTTTTCCTGGTTTATCAGTTGCGGTGAGTGTAATTGCACTCATGGTGGAATTCTAAAACTTTGTCGCATGGGACCACTATGCATTGAATATACGCTGCTGTTCCTTTATAATTTATTTTTTGTAAGTGGTAAGCTTCGTTCGATGTTGATGCAGAACTCCCATGGTAGAAACGACAAATTTTCAATTGTCGTCATTGGGAATTATGCTCTCATCTTATTAGGTGGTTATAGGCAACTGCTAATAAGCTACAGTAAAGGAGCTAGTTCGACTTATGTGGTGCACTTTATCACACTTCGAGTTCGTGTAGCGAGGAACTTTCAGTCTCAACTACGTATTCAATATTCAAAAGGTGTCACGACCGAGTGACTTACCCTCGTTGTTTCGCTTTGCGAAAGTGTGCCGTCTTCTTATTACTAGTCGGAAGTCAAATCGCATTATTCGTAAATTACATTTTCAGTTTGTGGGTACGTATCATGGCATGAAAATTGTTCATATTCTTGTATGAACACTTGCGGTTAGGCCGGCCGGAGTGGCCTTGCGGTTCTGGGCGCTGCAGTCTGGAACCGCGAGACCGCTACGGTCGCAGGTTCGAATCCTGCCTCGGGCATGGATGTGTGTGATGTCCTCAGTTAGGTTTAACTAGTTCTAAGTTCTAGGGGACTGGTAACCTCAGAAGTTGAGTCCCATAGTGCTCAGAGCCATTCGAACCATTCGAACTTGCGGTTAAGCTAAGCAGTGGCAACACGAAAATTCTCAGCAGTAGTCTGTAGCACTACATTCCACTACATTCCACTACATTCCAAACATTTAAATTTACATTTGATGTTAACAAATTTTTTTTTTGGAAGCTGTGATTGCTAGTCGACATTTGATATCCTACCGCGTCCATCCTCAATTATTTTGCCGACCACCTACTACTTCATTTTCATCACTGTGACATTATAAATCTCACCATCGTAACTGCTCATCTTGATTTTAACTCCTTAAATGGTTTTCTAGTCACACAGAGGTCAACGCCCAGCTGAGATCCTTCACGGACCCTGGCACATCTCCTGCCGTTGTTTCCTTGTCGGAGAGCCACGCCGTTTTTCTAAGACATACTTTGGAAATGTGCTGGAGCCCTAATAATAGTCACGAATCGAGGATGCACTTACAATGAGCGGCCCAAATACAGCTGCCGTTTCTTGTTGCAAGAGTAATATGTTATCTGCAATTGCCGATGGCGGCTCCTTAAAAGGCCACAGAGATATATATATATCAACGTGCACTGCTTCTACGTCAAAAAATTCTCAGATAAGTAATATCAAACGAGCTACGATGAGATAAAGAGACGTCCCGTCCTTGACACATTATCAGTATTCACGTGAAGAACTGATAAAAGTTATGGCTAGCTGATCATCACCTTTTCGCTGATATATTTCGAAATTCTATGTCCTTGTCGTATTGAAGACCATAGACAGCACGTTCTAAGAAGGAAGGAAGTTCAGGGTTGAACATCCCGTCCACGACGGGGTAATTAGAGACGGAGCGCATAGTTTGGGGAAAGAAGCCCCTCCCCCCCCACCCCCCTCCCCCAGATACACATAAAGAGAAATATTCTATGAAGCAATTATGAATGTATGTTTCAAAAAATCAAAGAAAACCATTACATCTCATTTACATCACTAATGTAAAAAACAGCTTCATAAGTAATATAATAACTTTAGAAATTAAGATAAAACCGCCTTCTTTAAAAACAAATCGGGGGTAGATATTGTAGTAGAAGAAGCAAGACAGAGAAAATAAGTGAAGCAAGGGGGACATCAGCAGTCGTTGGAAAACTGAAGAAGAAATTTGAAGTATTTCAATTTTACTGCGACGGTACTCATTCAAAATAGATAACGAAGTGAAGATATCGATAAAATAACTGTACGGCAACCGCTCTATAGAACAAGCTATTAGACACACTGGACTTACTGGAGCAGATAATTAGCAATGGAAACAGCAGGAAGAGGCGAATCATTTTGAAAGCATTAGAACCGAAATAGTAATCACTAACAACAATACGTTTCTTCCCAAAAAATGTAGTGAACTGCTATAGTCGACTACTAGGTGTGATAAAAAGCTTATATATTTCATATTGTAGGACAACCCAGTGCGAATCTACAACTCATATTCAACAACGAAATGTAGAAGGGTCTTTATAAAAGTATTATCATCTTTCAGGGTCGATATCGACAACGGTTTCGTTAAAATAAACTGGATCGTTAACATTGCTGCATTAATTTCAGTAACAAATGACACATATCGCATCGTGAGTTTAAGTTTTGACAAGATAACCCACGTGAAACAGATAGTACGTAAGATCAGTATCAAACACTAAACATCTAGTACGAACAGCAGGAAATTATTACAAAAGTTTAATTTAGACGTTTGAATTATGACAAAAGACCTAAAAAGTTTAGAATTATCAATAACAATGATATTGCATGGTTTGTTAACTTTAAGTAACTAGTAATACTACTGCTGTACTTAATAAATGAAAAGCACCAGTTTGCTTTTGATCTGCAAAAAGCAAACTGGTGCTTTTCATTTATTTACTGTTGTTCTACCAAGAACCGATGGAAGATTGTGTTAACTTCTGTGCTTAACACGGAGGCAGATGAGATGTTAAAGGAACAGTAGACGGAATACGTTTACAAGGAACTTTTTTCTATAGTGCTCTTTCTTCAGTTATATTACGGATATATACATTTCAGCAACGATATTACTGTTTCATTTAAGTTCTCAAATTATACACTTTCGAAACTGTTATTCATTTTCATTAACTTTAAAAAAAATCTTTATTTATAACTTTTCCTCTATTCTATTGGACTCCATGCATTAAATTTAAGAAAATCTTTCTGTGGAGCACTTTACATGTAAAATCTGAGATAATAATAAATGCAAAGTTTCTAATTTGCTATAGAGTGGGTTATTTGCAAGCAGTGGCAAGTAACTAAAAAAGAAAATTAAAAATTGTAAGACATCATCAACGTAATCGGTTTCTAAGAATAAAACGGTTAGCAATAGGTAAGACTAAAGACTATTTTTGGGTGACAGTGAACGCATGCACGTAACGTGGCTAGCACGCAGAAAGACACAGTTGATTGGCGGATGCTGAAGACAGAATCAAATATAGACGCTGGTACATTTAGAACTCTGGAGTGGACTAGCCTACTTTTGAACTATTCATTGAATAGAAAACATGTACCGAGAATATTTTCCAGTAAAATTTACTGGTAGTCCGATGAAATAAACGAGTTAGGAATTAAATAACTTCAACGTGCAATTGTTATAAAATGGACAGCCTCGCTAATTAGATACTGTTGATTTAAAAATTTACTAAAGAGTCAAATTAATTTAGGGTGACCTTTAAACAAATACCTACTTCTAATACTTTTGCAGTTGATGATTCATACTCTCACAGTGACAGGTATTACGTGAGTGAATGTAAACAATGATTAACACACGTGTGTGTTTGGTTTCAGTACAGGGACTGTTATTTATATGTTTTGAACGAAAATAAACAAAACAAAATACTTAAAGTAACTTTCAGTTATCACATATATTTCACTAACTTGGTACTGTTAGTTATATCGAAGCTGAGCAACAACAGTCGTGTGCAATATATTCAAACAACATGGTGCTAGTTTGTGTTGCATATGATCTATGACAATTAACTCCATTCCAAAGTTATTGCGATATAACGTACGTAGAAAAGCGCGGTCAACAACTTAAATAAGCTAGATATAGTAAAAGTTATAAAATTCAGATCGAAATTTATAACAAAGATGAAAAAGAGCACAGCCGGCCGGTTTGACCGAGCGGTTCTAGGCGGTTCAGTTTGGAACCGCGCGACCGCTACGGTCGCAGGTTCGAATCCTGCCTCTGGCATGGATGTGTGTGATGTCCTGGATTAGTTCGGTTTAAGTAATTCTAAGTTCTAGCAGACTGATGACCTCAGAAGTTAAGTCCCATAGTGCTCAGAGCTATTTGAACCGAAAGAATACATAGCATGGACTATTATTGTGGAAGCAGTCCAGATATACAGAGACAATATGTGTCACACGCAAATTTTGAATTAGTTTCGTACATATTTTGTCTGGACGCTTCATAATTATATTTACTCTGATTCTCTAATGAAACAAAAAGCGAGAGTGACCTCATATAGCGTAAAGAACGCTTTCTAAAAAAATAGGGGTCTGCAAGAGGATGAGAAAACACGAGGCACTCAGAGCGAGAAAAATCTGTTGCACTCAAGGGACATCAGTAATAACTGATTTTTAAATTTTGTAAGGTAGTTTCGGATTGGTTCGCCGAAATTATTTTCGTTGCAGAGATAAAGACTGGCGGGCTCGATTGTGCAGCCGAAACGTGAAACAACTCTCATAGTGGGTGAGAATTTCTGCTTTCTGTCCCATTCTAAGAGAGAAATGTGTATTATTGGTTAATGACAACAGATTCTTTAGAAGATCTGCAGGGAGAACATCTTTGTCTTGGATCATCAGAGGGAGAGATGCCTCTCCTTAGAGCTGCTGAGAATTAGGACATCTTCCTGGAGCTAATTATAGAAGCTGAGGCTGTACTTATGACTCTCAGCTGCCACAGCAGCCACCGCCTGCACCTGCGTTTTAGAACAATGGAAAGTAGGAGCCACATCTGTGTGTGTTGTGAAGAGGCTTGCAAAGTCGTTAGTTTTGAGTTACAATCTTGCTCTTCTAAGTTAATTGTTCAAAAAAAATGTTCAAATGTGTGTGAAATCCTATGGGACTTAAGTGCTAAGGTCATCAGTCCCTAAGCTTACACACTACTTAAAGTAAATTATCCTAAGGGCAAATACCCATACCCATTCCCGAGGGAGGACTCGAACTTCCGCCGGGACCAGCCCTAAATTAATTCACTTAGTTGAATTCAGCATGTTCATAGCCATTGGTGGAGATGCTTATAGGTATTTTTCTGTGTCTTTTTCTGTAACTTGTTGAGTAATACAGCAATCAGTTGGAGGTTTACATAGGCATAGCTATGCGTATCATTTCATTTCCTGTCCACCCAACAATGCCAGGGGACTATCGCGTATCTTTTATAACTCATTTGAACATTTGTGAAGGCATAATTTTTTGTTTTGCCTATGGTATGATTGGAATTAAGTCATTGCAAATTAGTAATAAAGAGGATTTCATTCTATAGTTAAAGAAACCTGTTTCTCATTATATATGTGTCTGCTATGAAACCCATAGTTCATGTTTTATTGGACCACAACTCTTTAAATTCAGATGTTCATTAGTATCCGTCGCGCGACTTTTTCTTAATACTGGCTGTTTATAAATGAATGGTGCGGTTTTAAATATTGGTAACTCGATTTATTACTTTATATAGGCAAAACTTACAGGAGAAGAAGTTGCAAGTGTCTTAAGCTTTTGATGCGCTACCCGTTGTTCGCTTGTCATACCTACTGCGTTGGTGTAACGTCTGTTTCCAAAATGGCATCGTAACAGGAAAAAGGCCTTCTCTGAGGTGTGCAGATCTGTGGTTACAGTACAGTTTGAGTTACGTTCACTGTTTAGGAAAGGCCCACCACACAAGAATAACACAGGTAAGTGGCACCGACAGTTCGTGGAAACCAGATGCCTTTGTAAGGGGAAAGAGCCCTGGTCGATCTCGAGTACCTGATGCAAACGTCGAAAGATTGCGCGAGGCGTTTCACCGAAGTCCTCGCAAGTCAACCGGCCGGGGTGACCGAGCGTTTCTAGGCGCTACAGTCTGGAACCGCACGACCGCCACGGTCGCAGGTTCGAATCCTGCCTCGGGCATGGATGTGGGTGTTGTCCTTAGGTTAGTTAGGTTTAAGTAGTTCTAAGTTCTAGGCGACTGATGAAGTCAGAAGTTAAGTCCCATGATGCTCGACGACTTGGTCAGAGAATGAATGTCAGAATACCTCGAGGAATAAGAATTTGGCGAGGCAAGTTTCTAAATGGTATGCTTTTTGCCGACGACCAGATAATCATACAGGACAGTGAAGATAACTTACAAATAGTGCTACATAGATTGAAGAAGACGACCCTAAATTACAGTCAAAAGATATCAACAACAAAAATAATGGCGTTCTTAGGAAAGAACTCTATGAGGGCTAAGATACTGGTCAGTAACATGACAAGTTCAAATGGGTTCAAATGACTCTGAGCACTATGGGACTTAACATCTGTGGTCATCAGTCCCCTAGAACTTAGAACTACTTAAACCTAACTAACCTAAGGACGTCACACACATCCATGCCCGAGGCAGGATTCGAACCTGCGACCGTAGCGGTCAAGCGGTTCCAGACTGAAGCGCCTAGAACCGCACGGCCACACCGGCCGGCAACATGACAAGTGAACAGGTGTCCCTTTCCCAGTATTTGGAATGTCACACAACTTTTGAAGATGAGAAAGACATAACTAAAGAAATCAACGCCTATCAACACATATAAGGTACGATAAAAAGAACATTGAATCGTAAAACCAGAAGAGAAACCCAAATGAAATTTTATGAAGTTATTGCAGTACCTACAGTAGGCCTACTATATGGAGCAGACTGTTGCACATTAAGATCTAAAGACCTAAGACAGCTTGAAACATCACAAATGAAGTCCCTTAGATGAGCGAGAGGCTGCAAAAGAGAAGAAAGAATAAGAAATGAAGAAACAAGGAAAGAACTAGGGGTACAGCCATTAACTGAGAAAGTAATACAATTAAAAAAGGGACTGAAAACAAGAGCATGTATTGCGTGTGTCGCCCGAGAGAAACACTCGATAAGCGGTGGAATACGACCCTGTTGGAAGAAGGTGTGTGGGTAGGCCGCGTTGGAGACGGTGAGGCCGGAACGGACCACAAGGCCTAAAACTGGATTGGCGGAAGAAGCAATCGTGTTCTTCACCAAAGCTGGGTAGTAAGTGTTGCAATAGCAGTCAACAAAGCAAGCAGAGTATTGTTCATGCCGGAGCTTACAGTGTGGAAGGTGTTGCGTAAGAGGCTATGTTTTAAACCGTACAAAGGGGGTTAGTGCAAGCCCTTACATCAGCACAAAAAGTTAAAAAGTGCGACTTTTATGAAGAGCTGTAGCCTTATCGATCCATGGATTTAACACTCTACGATTTTTTTCCGTTGGGGTTTGTGAAAGAGCGAGTTTATGTGCTGCCAATATCAGTGTAACTTCAGGAAATGCGTGGAAGGATAAATCATCCATGCAGACCATCACGGAAGACACGCTACACCGAATATGTCAAGAATTTGATTATCGTCTAAATGTGTAGTCGTGTGATCAAGGCTGGACGTATTGAAAGACTGTGATTAACGAATAAAAAACTTGGACAGTTGCCGCTGCTTATGCCGCAAGATTTGTCCATATAAAATAATAAATCGGTTTATTATTAACTTTTAAAACTTTACCGTTCATTTATAAACATCTCTTACTCCACATGACCTTATGAGAAACGGTCTGTTTATTGTATAGTACACCGGGTTCAAATTTTGCTAGAGTCTCAAGGGTATGCTAAACTCTCAAACATTGTCTCACACTACCCCACGTGAATAGAACAGACAGTAGAAAAAAGCCATAATATTTTTTGCGGTTCCTGCTTGTAAAGACTGGGGTAGGTCAGGTTGGCTCAGAAGAACCAACAGAAGAGTGATAACTTGCAAAAAGTCAGCCAGGGGACACGTGACGAGGTCGTGTTTACTGACTTGAGCAGCGTCAAACACTGCCCTTTTGCTCTCCCTTCCGTTTGCGAAACCCTTCATGCGACGGAATAAAAACCAGTGCGGCGCACTGATGTCGCGACTCGGCGATAAGCGAGACGTTCAGGCGAGCCTTCACGTGGCCGTCTGGTGCTCCATTCTTCAGTTTCGCTCCGGAGGGCCGAGTAAGCTGCCCTCTTTCCCAACTCCGCCTGTTCTTTTTCTCCCGCAGGCCGCGCGAGGAAGACTGTGTCGAGAAGAGGCTATCGCCATCCCACTTGGCTTGCGGACGTGCGGACTGGAGAAAGCAGAGGCGATATCTGCCCGCTTGACCTCGCAGTTGTATCAGCTGACTTTTTAAGTCTGCGGAACGGAGCAAGGGGAGCTCGACATTGGACTAGCAACTCACAGGGCGGGCCAGATGTCAACACAACTGCGCCTCTTAGCCTGTTGCCTCATCAATGCAGCCTGAGTCTGGCTCTCTGTTGTCATCTGAATGGCTCTGCACACGAGCAAAACAGAGTATGAGGATTATAAGGGATAATAATAAATCAAGTCGATAGGCAGGGATGTAGCTTGTCCCCACCACGCTTTATTTAACATCTGTATCAGGAATCTCTTAAGAAAACGGAGAAATGAAATATATGAAGGTATACAACTGAGAAAAAGCTATCATCTGAACGCTATGCTGTATACAGACACTGTCTTAATACAGAATAAGTAAGCGTAAGTACAACATTCATCGTGCAGATTACATGAATTGGTAAATCAAGGCTACAATTTGAAAATATCCAACTATAGGACAGGAAAACACTCAGTCCTATCAAGAAATTGTTATTGAAGACAAAGCTCTGAAACAAGTACCCAGTATTACACTTTCAGGGTATGATATCAACTCAAATAACAATAATGATGCAAAAAATAAAATCAATAAATTTCAGCACAAGTGTGGAATTATGGACAAAAACTTAGAAACAAGGCAAGGAAAGACAAAAAATAAAGCTCTATAAAACAATGGCAGCGCCTGTCTTGCTCTACCATAATGAATCTTGGATTGATGAAAAGAAGAAAACCAGCATACAGTCGGCTGAAATGAGATTTTGAAGGTCTGTCAGAGGTTGCTCAACGAGGAATCTTACAAGAAGAATTTGAAATATTTAATCCAAACGACTAAGTTGAAGGATGTGGAGAGGAAAGAAGGCAATATTTTTAATCGCATGAGAAAACAAAGATTCCAGTCATTTTGAACAAGCCCTCAGGAAAAAGAGTCGTTGGAGGATCGAGAAAGAAATGCAAATGTGAAGCCAAACAGCCATATTACATAAGGCTTGAAGTGAAGGAGTAGAAGGAAAAGAAGGATCGGACTAAAATAATACGAATAGGTTCATATTAATATTATTTGCTTATTTGCTGTTTTCTTTGTTATACAGACACTAAAACAGACCAAATGTTGCACATAAAGTTGTACATACAACCATAACACATAATATGTGTGCATAAAATTTCAAATGTATTAGTATCTTAGCGTTGTGTCGTTTAAGGAACGTTTAAATAAGTAGAAACTAAGAGAAATATAGTAAGAGAGGAAGAATAATTACATTTAGCTGATATTAGTTTCCCTCACTGGCTGTCACTGTTAGAGTTAAATCATCATTTTATTTTACATTTTCACTACTACGTGGTTTCGCCCGTCTAGCCATTTTCGAATGGCTAGAATACAGATCAGATATAACATAATGAAAATACGAATCATAAAGCAACCATTCGTTGCTTAACCGACAGAGTAAAAAGAGAACTTAGAGAGTTTGGGTTATAGGCAGTGTGCTCGTCTACGTCACACAATTTTAGTGGCAGAGCGTCTTTGGCCTGAGGATATCATGCAATAAAATATTTAAATACGTTAATTAACATAAAAAATTATTATCATGACACCAGGTGCTACGAAAACAACAGAAACTTAAAGCTGTAAGGGAATATTGAGCTATGACAGCGGCATTTCGTGGATGTTTCGTCAGAAATGCTCAGGTTACGGCACAGACCATGCTGCCGATGTTCAGCCTTCGAGTAAAACAACAGTACAAATAAAAAGACAGATATGAAGCTTGATATGATGTTGTGATGAACAGTATGTAGTCTTGAGTCTTATGAGTATGATAGAGCTATCAATTCCTGGGATCATTTACTAGGTGAAGGTTATGGATGTAAGTGGGAACTGAGTGGAAGTTTTATGAAAAAGGATGTAATATGGGTATTGGGAGGAATCAAGAGATGGTTTGTATTAGGTAGGAGGTGGGTAGGAGTACAATTACAAAGAGAAAGTGTGGATTTGAAAGGAAAGAGGTAACTTAAATTATAGTTGATAGGCTGGATAGAACTAAGCCATAAATTAGGGATTCATAGTAAAGTTGAAGTTCCACTTCAGTTGGCGGTCGACACTAGCACTTATGCTCCATTATCACTGAGGCAGAGTGCACGTGAATCTGGATTCGTGGTTGGTCGGTTGATTCGGAGGAGGGGAGGAAACAGCGAGGTTATCGGTCCCATTGGATTAGGGAAGGGTGGGGAAGAAGGCATTTACCTGAAGTGACTTAGGGAAATCACGAAAAACCCAAATCAGGATGGCCGGACGCGGGTTTCAACCGTCATCCTCCCAAATGCAAGTCCAGTGTGTTAACCACTGCGCCACCTCGCTCGGTAATCTGGAATCCTGCCAAGCACATCGCCATAGCGAGACGATGAGCTGAGTGACAGTGGAGAGTAATCTGCTGTGGGGTAAGGAAGAAGCAACAACTTTGAGCCAGTGGAGGAGGCCGTGGGCAGCAGGGCAGGACAAAACTGTGTACTGTACCGGGCCGCGGATGACGCGCCAGCCAGTCTTCATTAGGTCCAGAGGAGGCTGGTTTAGGAAACTGGCCAGTGAGCAGAGGCACCAGTGAGGACAGGTGGCAGTGGCAGCTTGCTGCTGGCAACTGGTGATAGTGGCCCCTTGTGTATGGAGGACATAGCGTCCGCTGCCGTCACGGGAACTGGAAGCTAAAGGAGACAAGGGCAGTCAGCACAGCGCCGACAAGGAGGAAGTACAATACGGGTGTCAGCTGCACTGGAGGAGTGCCAAGTCCGTGTGAGCAGTAGTGACAACAGCCGGATGGAGTCTGCAGCTGAGCTACAGTGACTTGTCAACACGAGGCATCAGGTCCTGTTCCAGGTGAGCAGACGGCTTGCTGGCTCCAGATTTTACTGAGAAGAAGCAAGCAGAGGTTAAATGTCGTGTGTGCTCTTGGATGGCAGTACGTAAGTAGTATAGCGCTCTGACTATATGCAGTGGAACAGGAAACACCAATGAGTGCACGACAGTGTGTGGCTATGTTTCAGCTTAGGCTATGCTAGTTGTTTTATGGTCAAAACGATGAGACTGTAGCATGCCCTAGTGTTGTTATTTAGAATAAATTTCAGTAGAAAGAGATTCTGTGCGAATCAAATCTCAAGGGCGTACATTATTTAATTGTCAATTGAGATTAACTGTTCTACCTTCCTGACTTCGACACTGTTGGCCTTGGCTGAATAACTGGTCTGATTTATTTTGTCCTGTGACCAGCATTCTGTAGACTGTTTCAATGTTCCTTAATTATCTATTTATATTTTCTCTTGTATGTTAGTTGTATTTGTACTAGTTTTGATGGTTGGTGTATCGGCTCTAATTGCTTTAATTTTGGATGTTGTGTGCTGAGCTAGAATCTTGTCATTTATTTTTCTTGTCATTCTTTCCAGCTCGTGTAATAGTTGGTGGTGTGATTGCCTACTGATTTGGGCCGATCCTGTCACTGTAAATCTTAAATTATTTTCACAGGCATGAATTTTACAGTCTGGTAAAGGTATTAGGTATTAGATATTAGGTATTAAAATAATAGGGGTTTTGAAGAGCATTATCTCAAGAACATATGCTAAATAAGTCGACAATCTGCCATGAATGGAAATTAAAGAAATAGTTATCCTCACAATTGGTACTTTTCGTACTCAAAAATCATGATTATTTGGGGTTTTCACAAAAACCACCCATGAACAAATGTTGCTTTTATAAGCTGCCTAAGCTCCACTATGGACCACGCCTCACGCCTGATACAAAAGAACCAACCGATGAGCTCAATTTTTCTGCGCTAGAGAAAGTGTGTAATGCTGAAATTTTGACCCTGTACTGTAGGATAGCTACAGTACGCCCGTTCTTCCAGCAGGCATACAACTGGTCTCTAGGTAAAGTGCTATAGAAAATACATGACCTATTTATCTCTTTGATCGATAGAACCCCAGATATGAAACACTGAAAAATCTCATTTTTCTAAAATAAGATCTCCACAAACACATAGAGGTGAACAGCGGCTCGAAACATGCCGCGCGCCACTGGCGGAGGCTGATGGTAGCGGTATCATGCTTTGGAAAACACTCTCCTACGCTTGCATGGGAACTGTGGAGGTAATCGAAGACAGGCTGACAGCTGCAAACCACCTGCATCCCTTCATGCGTGATGTCTTCCCCGACGGCGATGTCATCTTTCCTCAGTACAGTTGCCCATGTCTCGGAGCCAGAACCGTGCTACAGTAGTTTGAGCAGCATCATATTAAACTCACGTTGATGTCTCGACGACCAAATTCTCCTGACGTAAATCCTATGGAACCTACCTGGGTTGCTATCGTGCGCTATCAACGCGTGCAGAAATCAACGGCCAGTTATTTACGTGAATTACATGACATGTGTGTAGACGTCTAATGCCACATACGTCCACAAACCTACCTGCAAACTGTCGGATCCCTGGTATGCAGAATCGATTATGTATTTCATTCCAAAGACGCACAAACAAGCTAGTAAGCAGGTGGTCTAATGTTTTGGCTCATCAATGTAGATGCATGTAGAAGTAGATGTTCACAGATTTTCGATACCCAGTGTACGTGTTTCTTGAAACGTTTTACAACTTGGAGCTGAGTGAGGCTCTGAAGTTGAAATGACTCTGTCCTGGCAGCGCAGTTGGGATAGAGTGTGTGCTGGAGACAGCACGTGGCGACGCGCCGGCTGGGAGCCCTTCCGAGTATTCGTCCTTCCTCAAGGGACGCGGCACGGCGTGGCCGGCCAAAGGGCGAAGTCTGCGGCCCTTATCGCCGGGCTCAGAAGGCAGCAGGCGGCAGCTGTCTCATATCGCCTTGTGCAATCTGGCCTGCCGGCCACACACTGACGCGCCTCTTCCGGCCGCAGCTGGATGGCGACCAGAGAGAAACACTATACGGGACAGATAGCGAGCAGCGCGGCCCACCCTACAGTACACAACTGCTCATTACGTTATTGCATAGCGACCAGCTTAGCCGTGCGCGAAACAGCATTCGTTCGAATGACACCACTCATATAAATATCTGCGTTTCGTTCTGCTGATGCACACTTCGTTCGACCTCTTGCGGGAATCAGGTGAGGCTGTGAGCAATGAGGATAGTGGACAGCGGGAACTCCGTACGTAGTATGTGACATACGTGAATTTAGGTTGTATGGAAAGTGTGCTTAGGTAGGAGCGGATTGGTCCTGATAAGTGGGAAAGCCCGGTTCGAGTCCCGATTTCCACTTGTCGCCATTGGCCTTATACTATCCGGTTCAAAAATGGCTCTGAGCACTATGGGATTTAACTTCTGAGGTCATCAGTCCCCTAGAACTTAGAACTACTTAAACCTAACTAACTTAAGGACATCACACACATGCATGCCCAAGGCAGGATTCGAACCTCCGACCGTAGCGGTCGCGCGGTTCCAGACTGTAGCGCCTAGAACCGCTCGGCCACCACGTCCGGCTATACTATCCGGTCACGTTAACATGACGACCTGTGAAAATCCTGAATAACCGCATTCTGCATCGCGGATCGCTGCGAGACGTGCAGGAAAAGGGTCAGTGAGGTTCCTGAAGGTACTGACAGGGATATGGAACCCCGCTGACTCCAATGCTGTGGCCAGCTGCGCTAGGTTAATCGGATCAGAATCCATGGCGCAGCAGTCCGATTGAGGGGGTCTCACAGGTTCTCGATTGTGTTCATATCTGGGGATCTTGGTGGTCAAGGGAGTACAGTAAACTCATCATGGTTCTCAGCACGTGCGCTGCGATTGTGTGACTCGTTGTTTTGTCCTGCTGGTAGGTGACACGATATCGAGGAAAAAATCCGTCTAAAGGTTCGTAAACTAGATTTCTGGTGATGTGCGTGTGGAATGGAAACGCGAAGGAATAGACGTACGAAAGGGAATGGAATGGAATCACTCGTGAGTTTCAAAGTGCTACTAGCACTACAGCTAACACAATGACTGTGCGTAGGAAGTTAAAAAGAATGGGGTACAATGTCGAGCGGCTCCTCGTAACCCACACATATCTATTGTCAATCCTAAACCACGCTTCAGGTGGTGTAAATGGCGAATGGAAACGAGTGATGAATCGTGCTATATACTCTTCGGGCAATCGGACGGAAGAGTTTGGGTTTGATTAATGCCTGGAGAACGTTATTTGCCATCATGTATAGTGTCAACAGTGGGGAGTACAGAAGCGGTGGTGTTACGACACCTGGGTGCTTCTCGTGGTTGTAGTGTAGTCCCCTTATTGCTCTTAAGAATGGTGTGAACACATTTGAGGGGGCGGTGTACTGCACACAGTAGAGGAACAGTCCAGAGATGATGTTTGCTTCTATCAATGCAAAGTGTCATAAGGTAGCATTTGTGAGACAATGGTTTTGTGGACAATAACATTCCTGAAGTGGATTAGCTAACCCAGAGTCCCAACCTAAACCAAATGGAACACTTGTGGGATGAGTTATAAAGACAGTTTCGCTCCAGACTTCAGTGTCCAACATGACTGTCTTGTCTGGTTTCGGCTTTTGAAGAAGCACGCGCTACCATTCCCCCACAGACATTAAGACACCTTACGGAAAGAGTCGTCATAAAGGTGGAGGGTAGGCGCAACCCGTGATAATATCCACTAATTGGTGTCCGGATATTTTTGATTAGATGTCATGTGTGATGAATGAGATCAAAAGCTGTTGCGATGTATATTTATTCCCAGACAGCTACTTCTTGTCAAGCGTTCAGCTTCCAGTCACAGCTTGACATTACATCAAGTTTAAGGAAGATTTCTTGGCATGAAATACGTTATTGCTTTTTAATTGCAGCCTCGCTCACATACACGTGGTTTAATATATAACACTTGTTCCAGGCAAGCAAGGCAAACACTGCCCCACTAATGATAAAAGTGTAGTAATCACACATAACAAACAAGAATTAGATGAGAAAATTATTAACGATGCTTTTCAGAAAATTATTAAGTGGTTCTCTGCGAAAAGGCTCTCATAAAATTCTGATAAAGCACAGTATATACACTTCTGTACAGTAAATGGCACAACACCGTTAACAAATACATGGTTTGAACGTAATTCTGTAGCTAAGGCAGAATATTTCAAATTTTTGGGTGTGTGCATTGATGAGAGAACGCGTTGATGATCTGCTGAATTTTTTGAGTTGAACTACTTATGCTATAGGGGTTATTGCAAATTTTGGAGATAAACGTCTAAGCATATTAGCTTACTATGCCCGTTTTCATTCACCGCTTTCTTATGGCATCATGTTCTGGGGTAATTCAACAATAAGGAAAAAAAAGTATTCATTGCACATAAGTGTGTAATCAGAACAATAACTGGAACCCAACCAAGATTATCTTGCAGACATTTACTCGTATTTAAGGAACTAGGGATATTCACAGTAGCTTTGCAATACATTTATTATTGACAATTCACCCCGGTTCAAAAGCAGTAGCAATGTACATAAATTCAAAACTGGGAGAAAGGCTGATCTTCAATACTGTGGGTTAAATCTAACTTTGGCAGAGAAAGGTGTGAATTATGCTGTCACAAAAATCTTTGGGTCACTTACAAAACAGCATCAAAAGTCTGACAAATACCCAGCCAACATTTAAACACAAATTAAAGGAATTTCTGAATGACAACTCCTTCTAATCAATATATAAATTTTTAGATATAAATTAGCAATCATGCAACTAGAAGAAAGGAAAAAAAGGAAACTTCGCTTACGACATTCAAAGAACCATTTTGTTAAAGTGAGATGTTTGACATCATTACTAAGTGTCGTATTCATGATCTATGGAACAAGTATTAGTCTGATTTAATCTAATCCAATCACGGGTGTCGACAGAGTTGGCTCACCCTCCGGCGCTAGAGCAGCCATGGGGCTTAATACGTATCGAAGTACCCGGCGGGGGGAGGGGGGGGGGAGGGGTCTCAGAAGGACTCTTTGCCGTTTTATTCAGGTTGTAACGGGACATCCTTCTCTAGCATTACTTTTCCTCAACAGTAGTTGTCGATATCAGTATTATTTTTCGAATTTTGGTCAATTTTATCTCAGCTGCTTTCCTGAAATCTTTCATATAGTTTTATACACAATATTTCAAGCTAAAATTTATGGAAAGGAATTACTTTATTTTCGATGTTACCATCGACGTACTGTTAAAGTTTTATTTAGAAACATTTGAAATTACGAATTATTTGGCACACTTAAAATTTCTATTATTAATAACGCAAGCTAGTACTGTTTACTATGTTTATTTCTGGATTTATTTACGAAGTAGTAATCGAAATTAATACAATTTCATTTGTCAACAAAAATTTTAACTCTTTGGAATATGGTTATTACCGCAGAGCGAGGTAGTGTAAGTATGCCTCAGATGTGATCAAACGTATTTTTGTATTTTGGGCTTTGTCAATGTGAAAATTCAAAAGACTCTATGATGTACTAAAATGTGACAAAATATATTAACGTAAAAACAAAAATTCTGCAACAACAATTTTCAAATTTATTTAGAGCAATCCAACCATGAGGACGTAAAATGTGAGAATTTCAGCTTGAAGAATCAGACTCCTAGACAAAAAGAACTAGAGCCAACTGTACACGAAAAACCAAGCACACTTGAAAGTTTGTCGTAATCTTCGTTTCTCTCACATTTTTCATAAAAGACTTTGCTTATTGTGGACAATAGCTGGGATTAAAAAGGAGGGGGGGGGGGGGGGGGGGGGAAATTACAAGGTGGTTCTGAACGGTGCCTTGTGGTTCCAACATGTACATAAGAGCAAAAGTTGCGGTCACACTGCCCTCTAAAGAAGTCAGATAACGTTTAGTGGGGATGCAGCCCCACAGTGTCCTTAGAGAAGGGTTGAAACGTGTAAGCAGTGTCACAGGTTGCCAAGAAAGTCTCACTGATGCTCGCCGTACTTGCAACTGTCGTTTTCGACCGCGAAATGTTTGGAAATCAACGCCCCAGGGAAATGGGTAGTTTCATTGACACCTTTTATATGAACCCATAAGGCCTTTTAGTGCGACTCTAAAAACGTTCAAAAACGTGTGAATTCCCAAGGGGCCAAACTGCTGAGGTCATCGGTCCGTAGACTTACATACTACTTAAACTAACTTATGCTAAGAATAAAACACACCCACACACACACGCACATACCACACCCATGCCAGAGGGAGGATTCGAACCCGGGAGAGGTCACGCAATCCATGACATAGCGCCTCGAACCGCTCGGCCATTCCGCGCGGCCGTGTGACTCTGAACAGCAGTATGTCTGAAATCTTTTCCTCGGCCACTCATAAGAAGACCGCGTGATTTCAACTCTCTGAGTCGCGGTTCTAACTTCCATCGCAGAGGCATCAAAAGAAGGGGAAAAATGTGGGTAAGAGATGCTGTGACGACGTTGCCATCGTATGACACGTCCAATTTGGCCCTGGGCAGAATTGTGATGCAGTTGGGTGTGACATCATTAATCCACATTACAAGTCACATAAACTTCGGAGCTATGGCTTTTTTTTTTTTTTTTTTGCATGTGTCGACACTTTGCTGTTGTATTGTCCGGAGCCCGAGGTTGATGTGGCACGATTCCATGGTTTTACACCGTTAGAGAGGTAGGTTGTGCACATCTCTGAGCCAAATTTAAAGTTTATGCGTCACAATGGATGGGAATTACCGGATTTCGAAAATGCGATCGTTTAACTGTGTTGCGTTGCGTACATGCATAGACGCTACAAGAGAGGCATCGTACATTCAGTGCGGCTTACTGTGAAGATTTAGAGAGTGTACGTTAGTAAAAGCATCTAACTAGATATTACTTCCCCGTATATATATAAAAGCAAACGACCACGAGGGTAAAATTAGAGAAATTAAGAGCTTTCACGGGCTCGACAACAGTCGTGTTCCCGCGCACCATTCGGGTCTGGAGTGGGAAAGTGGTGACCCTGTCACAGCAACTACAGGTAGCCAAACTCCGTTATGTGGTTCGATGAGTGTAAATGAAGATGTACATTTAGAGAACACTGAATTTATTAGTCGAAAGGGCGACTTCAGTTCGGTATCTAGGTGGAGAGAGGAATGTGGGGAATTGTGAAGATGTTGATGACCTTGATAAGCGGCTGTGACGCCGCACGAGATAAAAGTGTTGTTCGCAGCTGAGCGACAAAGGTGTGACTGTGGCCACGTGCGTCGCGTGGGAAAGGAGGCGACCCTCGCCCGCGGACTTCTGTCCCTCCAGGTGAGTTTATCTCTGGCCGCTCGTGTGTCACGGCGCTGACAAAGGCCAGCGATCTGCGTCGGGCGCCTTCTCTGAGTCAATCTGCTCGCACCCTATTGTTCTTCGTCTAGAGCAGCTACTTTTTCTTACGTTGTCTTTGTGAATCACAGCAAGAATAATACCCCGACCTATTAAAAAAGAACTAGAAATTTCCACTCTGACAAGTGCGTTTGAATTCCACAAAACATCTTACGGTGCATAGCAGAGGGTGTGACTGATAGTGTGACACATGATTATGCTGGGAATGGCGCTGGGGTGGGGGGAGGAGGGGGGGGGGGACGAACAGCTCAGCAGATCCCCATGCCTGGAATTTACCCGCCTTCGCGATATATTCTGCAGTATGTTACCAACGTCAACGTCATTGGTTTATGATGTAATATCGTTATTTTCTATACGTATTACAAAGCATTTGGGTTATTTGTTTGATCATCAGTGACAGTATCGTCTACAGCTGATATTTTTTCTTTTGTTCCCTAAAAGGAAAGCACAACTCGATTTCGGGCCTTTGTTCCGTCTTTAGGTGCATCTACAAAGATGTAAATACGAGGGTAATCCCAAAAGTAAGGTCTCCAATTTTTTATAAGTACATAGACCTGTTTATTTCTACAATGGTTTACACCAGTTTACAGCTTGAACATTTAGCTGATTTTGGACTTAATCACCATTTCTGTCGATGCATTTTTGTAGATGCTGCGGCAGTTTTTGTATGCCCATATCATACCAGCTCGTCGCCATGCTGTTCAGAAAGTTATGAACCTCTTCTTTCATCTCATCTTCGGAGCTGAATCGCTTTCCCGCCAAATGTTCTTTTAACCTAGGGAACAGGTGATAGTCACTGGGCGCCAAGTCAGGACTATAGGTTGTGTGGGTATTATGTTCCACTGAAACTGTTGCAGGAGAGCAACGGTTTGCCGAGAGATGAGTGGGCGAGCGTTGTCATGGAGAATGGGTACGTCCTTGCTCAACATTTCCCTTTTCCGGTTCTGACTTGCCCGTTTGAGTTTTTCCAGTGTCTCACAGCACGTGTCAGCGTTAATTGTGGTCCCAGCGATTCAGCTCCGACGACAGGGTGAAGGAAGAGGTTCATAAGTTTCCGAACAGCATGGCGGCGAGCTGGTATGACATGGGCATACAAAAACTGCCGCAGCGTCTACAAAAATGCATCGACAGAAATGGTGATTCTGTCGAAAGGTAGCTAAATGTTCAAGCAGTAAACTGATGTAAACCATTGCAAAAATAAACAGGTCTATGCACTTATATAAAAGTAGGAGAACTTACTTTGGGATTACCCTCGCAAATAATGACACCTCTCCAGACTGTTAGCATTAAAAAACCCTTGTAAGTAGATAAAATGTTAGTCCATAAAAGTCGAATAACAGAGGTTAAATTAGGTTAAAGAAGCGCATTCCTGGGACATGACATAAAACAGAAGCTCCTCTCAGTTACTAGACCTGACAGAAAGCCTCTCGCAGAGCAGCACCTGCAAGATGCAGGTTCCCAAATTAAAAGAGTCGAACCATTGTAAACAAAATCTAATTACAAATTACCATAATTCACTTTCCAGAACTTACGAAGGTCCGAACTTAAGGGCGTGCCAAACATAGATTCGCGTAGATAGACGATCTTTCAAACATTGAAACGAACAAAAAAGGGCGTATAAAGTCTATGCACCTTCAGGCATGCGTGAACACACAGTATGACCCTTGCGACTTACCAGTGCTGCTTACGCAGCCATGAGGCCGGTGCCAAGTACACATCAAAGTTGAAATGCCGGCGGGAGGCGCTGTGTAGATGTAACGTAAACGAGAGCTCTGCTTGCGCCAATTGATGATCAAAATCTGAGATATTATAAACTTTATCGTTAGGTATTAGAACCCAAAGACTAGCATCAGCCGCAATGAAAGTTTACCTCATTCCTGTACCAAAGAGGCACTAATATTACAAAGTACAGCGTGAGCCGTAAATCCATTATAAACCAGCGAATAGCATTGGAGATGCATTCGAAGATGGGAAACATGTCCCGAAACCTGGTTGTGATTCTCTTTTGTGAAAAAAATGAAATGAAAAAAATTTAAAAAGTTAAAACCATAGCGGAACTTATTATTGATGATGACTATCAATAGTCGTGGGTGTCCCATCAAGAGAAATACTTGTTTTGTACAAGCCGAAGGACATCTGTGGGGAGGCGGACAGTTAAACTTTGCACATCGTCCGGCTTGAGCTACAAAAGTCACACGATATAAATAGCATTTGGTCGGCAGAAATAAACTAGAAAAAAAAGAAAAGAAAACCGAATCGAAGCGATACAGACAATAAGACAATTGAAGTGTTGTTGGATATAATGTATAACTGTAAAATTATATTCATTCCTGCTTTGAGTTTTGTACTATACAGACATTTATACTGCGAACTCTACTCCTGGTCATTTAATAGTTCACAGTTCAATACTTTTTCTCTGAAGCCAAGTACATGTGCAAAGTACAGTGAATAACAATGATCACGTGTTTTATTGAAAACTGATCAACTGGTTTATGAATGTCATTTCATATTTTTTATGTTATTAATGGAAGATTAATACTAGCTTGAATATTCTGATCAGAAGTCAGTTTAATTGAAAGTTACCGAAAATGCAACATGCATCTTGGGTACAAAAGTGTTAACTGAAGCGTAGAGTGGATTTATCAGGCGAAAATAGCCATTCTAAACTGATAAAAAGATAGAATGAAACCACCCTGACTGAATATTTGATAAGGAAATATTATTTGCGATTGCGATGATTAGAGGAAGTTATATTCAAGTCCTTCCTTTTTTATCAGTGCATGTATTGCCGAAGGAGTCTGATCTACATAATTATGAAAAATATGGAATATATAATCATTAATATTTTTCAGATAACAGTATTGCCAAGTCTGATACAATAATTGATACGACCCGAATTGTCGACGGCTTACGTTATTTGCGGCTTTCCGTACAACAAGCACGTTTTACGCAACACTCTAGTGTCAGACACGCTTTTTGCTGTGATTATGGAAAAGCACACTATATCAAATATTTTAATTCAAGTTACATTCAGTCCAACTAGTTCAGAAGTGAGAGGTATTACACTAATGGGGTCTAGAAAAAAGAATTAATGTTCGTGCGCGTCGATGTGGGATCGATCCGTAGGGAGTGTTCCTACCATCATTAACTGTAAGCTGGTTTGCGGACTTTTACCGGAAGATATTGAACAAAATGTTATTCTAACCTGAGGAGTGAACAGACACAGCAAAATACTTGGGAAGATAGCAAAAACACTTCTTTCTTGATTGACTGATAATGTCAACAATGTTCCCAAGAAAAAACTGTGATATCACAACCAAAGGGGCACAGAATGGAATACGTGTAAATTTTAATTTTGTATAAAGAGGGTATGAGTAGGTATAAGCAGTATGCAGACGGCTGATTTATGTGTCAGCTTTAGCAGTTTTCAGCACTGCGACAGTCAATGCACGCGCGATTCGCTAAACTTCTGGGACGACACGTCGGTCCAACAGTGGTCATTGCTACGCACGTGAAAATAATTTCAGAATATGCATTCAAAGGGCACAGCGCTGATCAAACCTCAGATCTTCATTCAGTTGGTATCTGAATTATGCCTTTTCTAATATCTCTGTTTTCGAAATAAGAACGGGTCTACATAACATTAAATCCTGGTACACGTACCTGGAAGTAGATTTGACGTTTATACACGGAGTGCACAGGAGAGGGAGATTTCAATGCATGATTTTCAGAGGCTAGCTAGTGCAAACTGGAAGTGTCTCGAGCATTCATTGCAATTCTGGTTGTCTCAGGCAATCTGGCGTAACAATCGCTAACTGTTCATGAGCTTTGGAAACAACAGTGAATAAATAAATAAATAACAAGTAACAGTCATTTTTACACACTGTAAGACTGCTCCAGCAACGTTCATGTTACCGGTCCCACTCACCAGACTGACTAGAGTCAGAGTAAATATTATTTTCCGCTTTTTCACAGTCGTTTGGATAATACTGGAACGTTACTTCCAAGTTTCGCTCGATATTCTGTTTGTGCCGTCGTTAGTTCCAGTGTGAAACTGAACGTCTGTTTTACAGATTCACGGTTCGTCTTCTGCGGTTCCAAATGAATGTACAAAGTGAGTAAAAATAAATAAAGTGACGAAGAAGAAGAATGTATAAAAGAAAATAAAACGGAAAGAAATAGGAGAGAGAGCGTTCCTTTTTTGTGCACTCGGCTGTGCAACTTCTTCCTTTTTCATCTCTTTTCTCATCCTGTTAGGAGCTCAATCACTGCGACGGCTTCTCGTCTAGCCTGTTATTGCCAAGTTTTTTACACGTTTATAAATTCGTTGTTATCCTATCATCATTATGTAATTGGGTACTTTTCGTTACTTTGTTTATTTCTTTCTGTTTCGTGGTACAGGGCTAAAGAAATTTACTCTGGACCAACAACGAAAGGTCCCTTTTAATGTACCTGGCTTAGGACACGAAGCCTGAACGTATACAAAGGTATTCAGTTTATGAGTCGTACTTTTCACTGAATTTTTATAATTCAGTTAAGATTTTTTTTTAAATAATTGGCAGTTGGTAACTCAGATCATACAAGCTTGTGATTAGTTTTTTGTTGTCACATCAGCCTATGGTAAGGCAACTGGATTAGAGAGACGTACCTCCGAGCACAGAGGACAGTGTGCACGTTTCTACAGACACCTTAAGGACTCTAATGTGTATTTATTCAATCTTGACTGATGCGTAGGTTTTTGTATTCCTACTGCGTAGGTCTTCGTATTCTCCGCAACCGTCTTGACAGCAACATACGGTGTAGCACGTCCTTTCCACGGTTGCCTTGGACGCTGCCTCACGTCTGCGTTGGAGCACGTTCGAATCCCTGTTCTCGCACATACTAGCAACGCCGACGGCAAAGCAATCTTTGGAACCAGCTGCAGTTTTTATTCAACGAGCAAAAATTTGGCTGTGGAGGCCCTTTCAATAAACTCTATACACAGTCCTAAAAATGTCCGTAACAAACTCGTTTTTTGCCGTGAACACGTAAGGGAAACATTGTGCTCTATGATTTGTGGATGAGCACTATAGTCAGCGTCACCTTGCAGCCTGCCCTCGGTATGTCTGCTCATTCAATATCCATACGTACTATTTTTAGAGGAGGTGAAGTCAAGAGAGTTTTCTTTATGAAATCGAATTTATTCGTATATTATTGCTCCACTTTTGCTATTATACACTGCCTGACAAAAAATTACAATGATTACATAACGAGTCAGATTTACAAAGATCTTTACAGAACGACCCCACTCATCATTAAGACGTTACACAGCATATGCTCTGGATGACCTCACTGATTCGGTTGGAAGGATGCCATAAGGCCATGGTATTCTCTCCTGAGGTTAGCTGGCCTACTACTGCTGTAAGTGATCCTTGATACCGTGGATACTTGCACTGGGACGGGGTTGATGTCGAACCTGGTCTCACTGAAGTTCCGTCAGGGACGAATCTGGGTATCTCGCTGCAACGGGAGTACCGCTACAAAATGCAGACGGTTCATAGAAACACGTGCTATTTCTGGATGAGCATTGTCGTGTTAAAAATGGCATCACGATACTGTCGCATGAGGTGTTACAACTGAGCAACTGAGAACGCAGGACACCCATGGCAAGGCCGTTGTGCTGTCAGAGCACCTTCAATCACTACCAACAGTGATATGAAATCATACCTGATGGCTCCCAACAGCATAAGGCCAGGACTAACACCATTGTGTCCCCATAAAATATTGGAAGAGAGGGTCCTCTTCCCAGATCGTCACAACTCTCGCCAACAACGGTCACTCGTGATTGTGCAGAACTTCCATTCACCACTGAACACGGTAGGACGCCACTCATCAACAGACCATGCTTCCTGCTCACGGCGCCACTCCAGACACAGTCCTTTTGTGTTGCTGTGTCAACGATAGCCTTTGCATGCCATGGTAATTCTCTAGTCCGGTTGCTGCTAGTTCACTGTTCTTGGATGGCAGGCGTAGATTTGAAGCGAAGGTTTATGATTTGTTTCCTAGACAATACTCTGATCCCCAATTCCGGTGGCCAAACGCGGTCTATTGCCGTCACGTTCCCATACAGTCCAACAATTGGCCACAGTCATCTCCGAATGCCCCACGAAACTAAACATTGCGCGGCTCGACCAGCCGGTCAAATGGAGTGTGGCAGGTGTTGCTGATGTTGTCTCATACGAACAAGTGGCATCTCCGAGTCCTTCACAGCGGTCACTCAACGTCTGACACTAAGCATTCCCTTTGTGTACCGTACCAGGTCTGGCGTCAACGCTAAACGCGACGGACAGTAATGTACTCTGGTGACAATTCTGCCTGCCACAGAGAACTGCAACTACAATGATTTAAATACGCGCTGTCAATGTGAATACGTACGATGTTACATTGAACTGCGGCCAAGTCTCCTTTGTGTTTCTTTTTCTGCCAGGCAGTGTATGTGAAATATAATAATGTTAAAAATTACGTGAGCATATAAAGTACGAAATTAAGAAATCCAGAATGAGATTTTCACTCTGCAGCGGAGTGTGCGCTGATATGAAACTTCCTGGCAGATTAAAACTGTGTGCCAGACCGAGACTCGAACCCAGGACCTTTTCCCACAAAGACAAAAGTCCTGAGTTCGAGTCTTGGTCTGGCACACAGTTTTAATCTGCCCGGAAGTTTCAAATTAAGAAATACTGGAAAAAGTGCATGAGAAAAGTAGTTCAGGAGACAAGTTTATGACGGGACTGGTTAGTGAGGCTTTATCTACGGCCTACAGGAGTAGTAAAAGTAGCGCTGGAAGTAGCAGTAGTGAGGAAGAGCAGGAGGAGCAAGCGAAGGTTAGAACAAGCCAAACAGGTTGCATAAGAATTTGGGTGGCGTAGTTAGTAGAGATGAAAAAATGATGGTAAGACAGGAGAAGATGCAGAACACCATCAAACCACTCGAAAGTCTGATAAGTAAGGAAAAAAGGAAAGAATAGAAATCAACTGACAGAAATGAGCGAAGTCTAACGTTACATTTAAATTACGTCATCCAGGCGGATATCACAGCAGTTACTTGTTGTTCGACATCCTATTCAGGTTCTTATTAGGAAGTAAAAACATCAGGAGTGCGTTTAATTCCATCATCATTCTGCTATTCCAAAGAAATTTGCTGGTAGTTGCCCTCAACCTCTAAAAGTTTGAAAGGCAGCTGCTTAATGATGTGCGCCTTTTCATTCCTCCCAAGTCTCCGACAAACAGTTTGCTTGTCACTGGTTTGTTCAGATGGTCAGCGTGTCGAAACAAAAGCGCGTCTGATACGCATCTCTTTAATTGTATGCGGTGGTCTGTACTGAGACGCTACGGTATTTGATCGCTAGTCAATCGGATGCGAGACTGTAGTTCTGGCTGGTTCAGGTCTCACGGCTCACAGCACAATGCAATCTAATCTAGTCCTCGAATTTTGACTGGTCGTTCGGTCGGTGGGACAGGGGCGCTGACTTGGAGCAGGCCATATTGAAATAGTTATTCCGACCTTAAGTCTAAAGCACAAGATGGAAGGCTTTCAGCAGTAAATTCGGATGTAACATGGGAAGACGGATGTTGCCATGCGAACTGCATTTTAGTTTATTTTCAAATGAGCTCTTTCTACTCGGATTATCGAATTTTTAATGTCCTATGCTAAATGTGGGCCATTGTCCGACTTAGCGCTTATTCTCTAGCATATGAATCCAAAATCTATTTCAGTGATAGGCATCCTAAGCGGCAAGTGACTCTCACGCCCGTATCTCACTATAAACGGTGTATCAAACAATCGGAGGTGCAGGTTGGAGTATCAACAATATTACGAAAAGGATAGATCGCTGCTCACCGTAAAGATGGAACGTTGATTTTCAGACAGGCAAAACGAAAAGACTGTTTGATATTTAGTTTTCGACCAACACTTATCACCACATCCACCCAAGCACGCACTTGTTACGCACACATGACGGCTATCTCTGGCCGCTTTGTTTCCACTTGACACAATCATTTTTTGTTACACAGTCATAACCGGTTTCGGCCCGCAATGGCCATCTTCAAGTGCTACAACAGTAAAAAATAAAAACCCTGTATTAAGCCCTTAGAAGAAGTGAAAATTTTTTTAGTGGGTCTACTTGTGAATTAAGCAATGTTTAATTAAAATACATATTGATCATTCCTGTGGACGTATTGAAAAGTAACACTCCCGATTTTTTAATGTCAAAACTATTAAAGCTTTTTAAATATAATAAACTTATTAACAATCCAACATAGTCACCGTGGTGACAAAAACATTTCTGCCAACAAGAAACCAGTTTGTTGATACCGTCGCTGTAGAATGTGTGACTTTTTTGACGCAGTCATAACCTCTCCTCTGCTTGCATCGCTTCTTCAGTATCAAAGTGAAGTACTAGAATGTGTTCTTTAATTTTTGGACACAGGTGACAATCCTATCGGACCAAATCGGGATTGGTTGGAGGATGATGGACGACAGTAAACCCAAGGCGTTGGATTGTTGCACATGTCACAGCGCTCGTGTGACATTGAAGAGGGTGCTCTGTATGTGGAAAGTTAGAAACTCGATTATGACACGCTGTTTCACACGCACCGGCATGGTTACGTTAGACACTGCTATGTTACACACTACGATACGGTGCCTTCTGGAGGCTGAGTATTGTAGCTTGCATCAGCGAAGCGGCAAGGTCGACCGAGTAATAGGCGTGACATGTAATATCTCAACATATATTGAGAACGGAATAAAACAAATATATTGAGAACAGAATAAAACATTCTGAAGCACTGCTTTTCATCACGTTGTCGTAGATGAAACAAACAGTACTTTTCTTTCCTTGCTCTAGATGTGCGCATCCTCTGTAATATAAATATTTTATTGTGAAAAACCATGAAATATATCAGATTTGCAATAAAATTCCAGTTAGTTACCCGTCACTACTTTAACGACTGGTACTCTATTTTTATAAATTACGAATAACTTATCTTTTATTGTAAATCTGACATATTTTCTGGTTTTTCACAAACAAAGATTTGTCATACACAGGACAGGCGCATCTAATGCGCAGAGTAGGTACATGTAACTGGATTTACGTAATTTCCTGATTTTGAGGACTGTATTCAATTTGACAACGAATGAACGTCAGTTCACCAAATTTCGACAAAAATGTTTTACTTCAGAAGTATACCTGAAAAAAATATTTTACTTATTTTGTCGTAGTAAAGGTTTATTTCCTATTTTGGCACTTTAACATTGTCATTACAGGCTGAAACAGTTTATAATTGTGTTATAAAAAGTGGCTACGTCGAAAATAAACAATAATTTATAACTACGAAACCGTTTGGTTCATCCGAAGAGCACAACCGACAGTCGACGAAAACTCCGACATTTATTTCGTTGTTATTATTTAGAATGACGAGGTCTAATCGGTGAAACGATTTTGATTAAAAATATGAATCATTGGTCGCATAGAATGGGGCGAGATGTCATTATTTTTGGACGGACTCGCAGCTTGAATTCTGATGCTGAAATGTGAATGTTGAAGGATGTTTCAGGGGAAAAGCAAGGGCCGTAGGAGAGCGTGGCAGGTGTTGAGAAAGAGACCAACAAATAGTTAAATGAAAGCATTTAGGAAATAAGGCAGACTACGTAGTTGTAGCATGATGAGCACATGCCATCTTACAACAAGGTACTGCTGGCCGAAGAGCTATTTTGATTGAGACAGAGGGGACTAGAGAGCTTAAAATTATTGAGGGTGTAATTCGCTTCGGCCATTAGTAAACCATCAATTATACTGGTTATATTTCTTGTTCCCTATAAACCACGTAAGAACGGAGTATGAGGAGATAGTAATAAGACCACTATTTCAGCAGAGAGTATTAAGGAACTATATTTTAACAAGCGCGTTAATATTTATAAAATGTACTATCACTCTTTGTGTCGACAATGCTGCTCAACATCACTTTCATCCTCCCCCTCTCCTACTACCCTCCGCTTCTCTAATCCCTCTGCCTTTGTCCATGTTTGTTCTTCATTAATAGCCTGAGAATAGCTTACCTTTACTGTTTGACTTACTATGTGGATCTTGCATGGATGCCTGTAACTTCGCGTGTCTTCCTTCAGCCGGAGCGAAACATTTTGCAAACACTTTTTATCTTTCTTACCGCACGCGTGGGTGTGGCATTTCCGAGTACTGCAACTGACATAGCGAATTTGTTATCAATTTCTAGGTAATCTCAGTTCCCCAAACTTAGCACGCTTTCGTAAATGCCAGAGTGACTTATATCTTCAATGGTTCAAATAGCTCTGAGCACTATGGGACTTAACATCTGAGGTCATCAGTCTCCTAGAACTTAGAACTACTTAAACCTAACTAACCTAAGGACATCACACACATCCATGCCCCAGGCAGGATTAGAACGTGCGACCGTAGCGGTCGCGCGGTTCCGTACTGAAGCGCCTAGAACCGCTCGGCCACGACTTATATCCTTGAAGTGTAAGAGTTATTGTGCTGGCCTCAATTACGATGTTCAACGTCTACTAGGAAGAAGTAGTAGTACTTTTTCTTTGTAGACTTACCGGTAGCAAGTCACTTGAGAATGTGCCCTTAATCATGCTGCAGGTAGTGATGTTGTGTTTTTTGGGTAATATCGTTTTTTGCTAGAAAATATCTCACATTTATTGCTGTTGTCAGTAGCACTCGTAATAACATTTAATAGTTGGTCTACTTTAGTGGGCGATGGGAAAAAGGCGGTATGCCTCTTGACATTTTGTGTGGCACCTGATCCCATTATCCATTTCTAGGTGAGGGATTTCGGTATGTTTTCAGAATCGTTAGTCGTTATCCTTCCTTCTTGTAGTCTTACCACTCAGTGGTTTGCTATTATCTTGTTCTAAGCAGAGATTCCTAACAAAATCTGTATCAAAATTTTAAACATAGTGCTGTTTAAGAAGTGCGAACGGCTGACTAAAAATTTCAAAAAAATGTTTAAACGTTTTAAATCCATTAGTTTCTTAATATTTTAGTGCAAGCGCCGATAAGCACTATCCGAATGAAAGCTATCTTTATCGTTACCGTCCAACAACAGTTATGCATAGGGACGAACTTGGATATATTTGCACGTAGCGGTATGTGTCAACGTGTGTGTGCTAGAGGAACAAAGACACTCAATATTTTTGGCAATCGGAGTTCTGGCGAACTAAAATTTGAGACTGTTACCTGAAGATTTAATTAAAGTATCGAAACGCTCAGGGATTAATACTTAATGTAAAATTTAATAACTGGTTCCGGCCCGTTTTTTCCTGCTTTGAAAGTCTACAATAATAATGCGCTAAGTCAGGCTACACAGCAAGGCATTTGCGGAGGTATGAAGGCCAAGTTCTTGGCGAAGCATAGATGCAGCTTCATTTTATTTTTTTCATTCTGTTCACTTAAGCTCACGTGCATACACACACACACACACACACACACACGGGGGGGGGGGGGGGGGGGGGAGAAAGAGAGAAAGAGAGAGAGAGAGACTGACAGTGAGAGGGAAGGATGGAGGAAGGGAGAGATGGCTAGCTATTACTTAACAGCTGATCTTCTTAAGCTTGACCAAGAGAAAATATACCTGATGTACATAACTACCATGTAATCTGCCCGAGAGGGAACCCGATGTGCAGCACGGACAACAGTAATGAAGGACATGGTGGATTTTAATAATTAGGGAAACACTTGAAGCATGCGCACGTGCTGGCTTCTAGTCCTTTACGCATGCCGGAATGTGGAGGCTAAATGTACACAGATGGGAAAAAGACATATGTCACGGTAACATATTTAAGTAATTAACGTTGAAAGATCACAGGTTAATGTAAGCACGAGGTAAGTTACAGCAAATGTGAAATGCTTGTACATTAATGACCGCTGTAACTACCAGGGTGTTGAATGCAAGCATACAAATGTAGCACACAAATGTGCCTGCATTATGTTGTAAAGATGCCGGATGAAGGTTTTTGGGATGGAGTTCCATGTATGTTGTACTTGGTTGATCAATAGAGGGACAGTTCATGCTGTTTATGAATGGCACTGGAGTTGTCATCCGATGATGTCCCACATCTGCTCCATTGGAGACAGATATGGTGATCGAGCAGGCCAAGGCAACATATCGACATTCTGTGGAGCATGTTGGTTTACAATGGCAGTTTTACACGCTTTATATACGCTCCACTGCTAGTGCTGCCACCTCCTGTGTGTGAGTGGTTATTGCACGTTGACGTCGAACATAGGAAGTGGTCACAATCACGTGAAAGGATTGTTTATTTGAAGTGGCCTCAAGCGACCTAACCTCATTTTCCTATATGACTTATGTATTATGAAAGTTTGCACTGCATGCGTTTGTTATTTTTCGTAATATTTCAGCAATCGGGTAAGGAGGCCGTGACGCATATGCTGCGATGCGGACTGTAGAATTCTGATAATTTTCTAGACCCCTACAGTTCACTCTATGGAAATTTTTGTTAGTTGGTTGGTTGGGCTGGGAAGAGAGGGGACCGAACAGAGAGGTCACCGGTCCCATCGGATTAGAGAAGGATGGGCAAGGAAATCGGTCGTGTCCTTTAGAAGGAACCATCGCAGTATTTGCCTGAAGCGATTTAACGAAATCACGGAAAATCTAAATCAGGATGGCCGGGCGCGGATTTGAACTGTCGTCCTCCCGAATGTGAGTACAGTAATTTTTGAAATGACGTTTATAGTAGTTCTTGCACGAAAGTAGCCTATAAGGCAAGACACATTGCACATTTGGTCTTTGTTTGGGCGGCGAGTACACGTAATGTTCAGTTTGTGCTAGTTAAAAATGCTGTAAAGAAAACAACCTAGTTGTGCTTGCGAACGGTTCTATCACTTTATTACGTAAATTTCTCAAGTCACGTTATCCATTGCTCCACATCAGAAAATAAGGTATAAAATTCTGGTTGAAACATGTTCAAAAATTAATTCAACTTGTAATTGAAGTTTTAAGGGACATGGTGGGCTTTCAAATTGTTTGACTTGTTCTACGACTATACAATTATCGTATGTCTTTTGTTCGTATAAATTACTTGTTTTCACAAATCGGTATGGAATAAGAAGACTGGGACTAGAACACAGACAAAAGAATGAATTACGTGTACAAAACTGATATTAGCTTAATAAAAACTGAAGGTTAAGAAAGAAAATTGGTGCTAAGAAGGGTGCAAGGCAGAGTTACTGGTTGTCGCTGCTGTTGTTCAACTTGTGCGTCAAAGAAGCAATGAAAGAAGCGAGAGAAAATTTCTGAACAGCAGTTAAAGTTCAGAGGAAGCAGATGCCAATGGCAAGATTCAGAGACGAAAAACTCCTTGTGGTTTGAGTTATGGAAGGCCAGGTGGAAAGAAGGGCACCACATATTCTCTCTAGCACGGAACGGGCTTAGGGATAGACAGCTCAAAGACGAAGGTGATGCAGATTAATAGAAAATTTGGGAACGACAAAGTAGAAGCAAAATAATTCTCCTTTCTAGGAAGCAAAATGACGCAGAAACGAGGAAGGAATCAGAAGTAGGTTGACAGCTGAACAAAATTCTTCAATAAAAGAGCTCTACTCGTATTAAGTACTGATGTGGAAGAACTGAGAAATTTGAATCCTGGGGCATAGTATGCTATGGAATAAAAAGGTGGACACATCAGAAAGTTACATACCTTCCCCTCCTCCGTCCCACCCCAGGACTAATTATTCCCCTCCCTACGTTGAGACAATTTCTTTAGGCAGCAAAAATTTGTTAGCAGAGTTATGTCCTACCGGAAGATTAGTTTACGAACAAAAATGTACAATAATTATTGTCTTATCTTCTGATATTGCATTTTAAGACAACAGTTTCCTAACAAAATTTGACAGGATTTGCTTTTAGAGTCAGCAGACAAAACAGGTGCAATGGAAGAAAAGGAGGTCAGCAAACAGGCTCGTTCTTCGAGTTGGCAACAAGCTTACAGTGAGAATTTCCCAGTCAACGAGAGTGCATTTGGACCGCTTCTCCGTAACTTGACTTCCTCACCTTGAGGCCTCTCCAATTGTTAATTTATCACATACGCGGATCTACACAGAATATCTCAGAGGATTATCCATTCTGACACATCTTCACGGCTGAAGGTGCCGCTAGAGAACCTTTTAATGGCTTGTGGGAAATGTACTTGAAGGACGTGGGATTGTTGATGTTGTTGTGGTCTTCAGTCCTGAGACTGGTTTGATGCAGCTCTCCATGCTACTCTATCCTGTGCAAGCTTCTTCATCTCCCAGTACCTACTGCAACCTACATCCTTCTGAATCTGCTTAGTGTATTCATCTCTTCGTCTCCCTCAACGATTTTTAGCCTCCACGCTGCCCTCCAATACTAAACTGGTGATCCCTTGGTGCCTGCCGGCCGGGGTGGCCTAGCGGTTCTAGGCGCTACAGTCTGGAACCGCGCGACCGCTGCGATCGCAGGTTCGAATCCTGCCTCGGACATGGATGTGTGTGATGTCCTTAGGTTAGTTAGGTTTAAGTAGTTCTAAGTTCTAGGGTACTGATGACCTCAGAAGTTAAGTCCCATAGTGCTCTGAGACATTTGAACCATTTTGAACCTTAATGCCTCAGAACATGTCCTACCAACAGATCGCTTCTTCTAGTCAAGTTGTGTCACAAACTCCTCTTCTCCCGAATTTTATTCAATACCTCCTCATTACTTATGTGATCTACCAATCTAATCTTCAGCATTCTTCTGTAGCACCACATTTCGAAAGCTTCTATTCTCTTCCTGTCCAAACTAATTATCGTCCATGTTTCACTTCCATACATGGCTACACTCCACACAAATACTTTCAGAAACGACTTCCTGACACTTAAATCTATGCTAGATGTTAAAAAGTTTCTCTTCTTCAGAAACGCTTTCCTTGCCATTGCCAGTCTACATTTTATATCCTCTCTACTTCGACCATCATCAGTGGGACTGTGGTTTGGAAAATAAACTAAGACTGCTTCGCTGTCTACGAGTTTCGCTTTGCAGCGGAAGAAAGTGCTCAACTATTGATTAGTCTGCTTAAAAAAATTTATTTCTTTCTGTAGTGATTATGCGGTGACAGGACGGAAAGCCTGTCTATGAAAGAGACCGACAGATTGTTGCTGTGGTGGTCTTCAGTCCGAAGACTGTTTGATGCATCTCTCCTCGCTAGGCTACCCTCTACGAGCCTCTCCATCTCATTAACTACTGTAAGATGCCTGCTATAGCCTGCTTAATGTAATCAGTCCTTAGTCTCTAACACTTTCTCTCCATCCCCCCGCTCCCCCCCCCCCCAACACACACCTCTCTCTATTATCAAATAGGCCCTTCCTTCATACCATGGGCTATGGTATGTCTCCCCTCACCAGATCCCTTCATTTAGTCAAGTACAGCCAAAAATTTGCGTTCCCCAGTTCGAGTCAGTACCTCATCAGGAGCTATCGCACTCCACGCTTATATAATCTTTAAAAACCTCCAGATTTCAAAGGCTTCTATTCTCTTCTGATCTGAGCTGTTTATTGTCACGTTTCACTTTGGTATCAGTCTGCACTCCAGACAAATACCTCGGGAAAAAGCTTCCTAACATTTAGATTTATCACGTTTGACAATATGTCTCTTAGGAGACCTGCGACCATCTTCACCACTAAATGGAAATACGCTAGTCTTGGTAACCAATATAATGGTTTGTTAACGCCTCACCATTAACTGTTTCGGGATTTCACCACCGTCAGATGTATGGTATTTGCATACAATGTAAGACAACGAATGAAATTTAAAGAGCCATATTTCAACAGCGTAGTAAATCTGACAACCATATCTATCATTGTTTGCACATTACGTGTTTTGTCAGTGTTAAGCGCTTTCTGTTGTTATCTTCGTTTGATCCACTGAGATAAGGTGCAACATCCTTTTCATTTCGCTAAAAAACTTGAAAGCCATTTTATATTGGTTCATTGTGAAATGTTTCTATGTAGTTTCTTTCAATACTGTTTGAGCATACATTTCATTACCGTCTGTCGTATGCGCTGTTACCCGCAGTCGACATGTCACACAGGTAACTTTGTTTTCGTTCCTTTGAGACAAGGTGCTGCATCCCTTTGGCCCTGTTAACAAAATTGGACCCCATAATTTTCTATTGGTTCATTTTACCTGTAATGCATGTTCTTGTTATCTTCTTTCCACGTATCTTTAGACTTTATGTCTCGGCTTTTATTGTTTTGGAACCATAATTTCTATGGATTTCTTTAATTGTAGTTGTAGCAATTGTGATTTGACTGGTATGAACTGTTATTTTAAGTTGGTCTGTCATGTATTATTGTACTATTATTTTAAACAAAGAAAGTTTTTGTTGTTTGTTGTTATGTGCCATTTAGTCTGCAGATATCAAATTCTGTCCGTTAATCTATTTAATATGACGTTAGCTGTCTTTATTGGAATGGCCGATGATCATGATACTATGAATGTAACGTATTAAAAACTAAAAACTAAGCCCCTCCCGATCAGTCCATGAAGGCCCAACGGAACTGACCGCCAGCGGTAGCATCCTAGCTCATAGGCTTCACTGGATGCGGATATGGGGGGTCATCTGGTCAGCACACCGCCCCCCGGCCTTACGTCAGTTTCCGAGGCAGTATTACTAGTCAAAAATAATTACTAAAATTTAAGGGGCGATCAAAAAGTTTCCTTTTTAGGGTGTTCCTGCAGCGTACATGGACGTTACACGCCTCAGATGAGGGGTACATAACCACCGACATGTAGGCAAAGGATTAATGTGGTATTCGTGTCTTTCCGATGTGCGTGCAGTAAATGCGGGAACGTTAATTATGGCAACGTTATTTTCAAATGCGTCCAAACAGGACCAACATATTATTCTTTTCTTGGCTGCCGAAGGGCAAACACCAGTAGACATCCATTAAAGGTTGCCGAATGTGTATGGGGCAGTACGCGCGTCGAAAACCACCGTTGTGGAATGAAACGCCAAGTTCCGTGCTGGTCTTGGTTAGACTCTAGACACCAGAGAAAAGTGCAAGACACTCGGGTACCTGCTCTATAGCCCTTCTCTCTCCCCAGGCGAATATCACGGCTTCGGCCCTTGACAAAGTCCTTGAAGGGTCGACGATTCCTCTCTTATGACGATGTGCGGCAGGCAGGTAGGAACTGCTTCAGACAGCAGCAGGCTGTTTTCAGGACGAATTTTCACTCTGCAGCGGAGTGTGGGCTGATACGAAACTTCCTGGCAGATAAAAAGTGTGCGCCGGAGTGAGAATCGAACTCAGGACATTTGCCTTTCGCAGGCAAGTCCTCTACCAAGTGAACTACCCAAGCACGGCTCAGGACCCCTCCCCAGAACTCTACATCCACCAGTACCTCATCTCCTACCTTCCAAAATTCACAGCAGCTCTCCTGCAAATCTTGCAAGACTAGCACTCCTGGGAGAAAGGATATTGCGGAGACGTGGCTTAGCCACAGGCTGAGGTATCGTCCCCAAAAATGAATTTTCCCTCTACAGCGAGGTGTGCGCTGGTATGAAACTCCGCTGCAGAGTGAAAATTCATTCTGGAAACAATCCTCCAGGCTGTGGCTGAGACGTAGTTCCGCAATATCCTTTCCTCCAAGAGTGCTGCAAGTTTCGCAGGAGAGCTTCTCTGAAGTCTGGAAGGTAGGAGATGAGGTGATGGCGGGTGTACAGCTGCAGTGACGGGTCATCAGTCGGGCTGGGCTAGCTCAGTTGGTAAAGCACTTGCCGGCGGAAGTCAAAGTTCCCGCGTTCGAGCCTCGGTCCTGCCCGCAGTTTTAATCTGCCAGGAAGTTTCAGCAGGTTCCGGTGTTTTACCAAACCAGGTGCGTCGGTGAGACGACTAGTTCAGTTCCCACTGCGATTTTGCCTGATTGGCGTAACGATTCATGACTGAACGCTCTTCTAACGGAAACTTTATGATCGCTCCTTATCAGTCCCTTACCACTGCCTGATGCAGTTCCACTACGTCCCATTACCTTTGTTTTAATTTTGTTGTTGTTTTTACAACAAAATTGCTAGACAACTATCCATTCCGTTCATCTGGTAACCAAAGTCGTTGTTGTCGTCGCCAAACTTCATTTCATTTATTCTCACTGAACTTTAAATTCCTTTCCGAATTTGACCTCCTTTTCCTCCACAACTCTGTCACTGTGCAGATTGCTAAAGAGAATTTTATGAAGAAGCGTGCTTACAGACACTACGCCAGAGGTCTGCTATCGAATAATTTGTTGCAGGCTCATCACATTCTGATCCCATTTGAGTGTATTTACGCATTTACCTGTTACCTCATCACGTATGACGCCAAATCCATGAAGCATGCAGCGGAACATTGTCTAGCAACTGCAGCGTGATGTCGATGCAGCCAGTTTGAGTATTATTGCTGAGGATAGTAGCATACGATGTATGGAGAAAAAGTTACTATGACTGAGGGACAAAATTTGTGGAATCTGCTCTTAACAGACAACTACAATCAACATGATCTCTTGTAATATGTACCAGGTGTTTATTCGCAGCTGCTTCAGTGAATAATATGGATGATCTTCCAGATGAGATCCCTCGTGTGTTTGACAGGATTGATGATGCTGCTACTGTCAATAACAGTAAGAGTGTCCACATGTTTGCTCCCTGTTCTGAAGTTAAGAGCAAGCGGTGCTATTAATAATAATTTTCCACTTTTTCTTTCCCCGTAATTGGAGAAAGCAAAATGCACATAATAAAACGCTGTTAATAGATTAGAAATTTATTTTTCAGTACATCCAGTTTCCCTAAATAGTGAAAACTACTGTCAGTTTGGAGAAAATTTGGCAATTTATTGGAGAGGTTATACAGATCACGAAGGACGTAATATGATGGCTTGAGTTTTTGGATGCGAAGAGTGTGAAGTGGTCCAACATTTTTTGATCTCCTCAGCATATTGCATGGAAAGAGACATTTACCCTGTAGAGCCTGTAAAATGAGTGAGAATGTTAGTTATCAAGTTGTGAAGGTGAGAGAAATCGGTCGCAAATAACGTTTATTGGATATTCTGATTTCATTCATTGTGTGGCCATCTTCAGTGCAGTAAATGTTAGTTAAACCGACTGAAGGTGGTCACCCAGTGGAAGAAATTTGGATATACAATAAACGTTATTTACGACTGATTTCTGTAGGATTTACAATTTGATACCTTATTTAGGTGTAAAAGTTTGTAGCGTTTGTGTTTTGCATGTTGACATTACGATTTCTATGGTTTTATTTATCAATTATAATTTTTTATTTGTAGTTCACTGTTGCTATTTGAGTTCACATGTTGTCGTTTTTTCATTAGGAGGTAGCGGGTGGAGCTGTAGACTCTAGAAAATGGAGTGCCAAGTGAAGAAATCGGAATATTTCCGACATATTCTTGTGTTTGAGTTCAGTAGAATGGTGACAGCAGAAACACTTGCACTGTGTACGGGAATAATGTCGCTGGACAAAGCACGGCAAGAAAATGTTTTCGTTTTAAGGAGGATCATTTTGACATTAATGATCCCACGTTCAGAAAGATCTTCGGGGTTTGATGAAGATCTTTTAAAATAATTAATCCACAATGATCCCCGTCACTGTAGCCGAGAATTAGCAAATTTGATTAACTGTTTTCGTTCCACAATCAGGCGACATTTGCTTGCAATGAGGAAGGTTCAAAAATCGGGTGTATGGGTGCCGCATGCTCCAAGAAAAAATCACATAAATCAGCGGATGGCCATATGTGCATCTGTGCTTGCTTTTCATCACTTGACTCGCGAACGACACCGACCATTCCTATACTGTATCGCTACTGGTGACGAGTAATGGTGTCTTTATGCTAACATAAGGAGAAGAAAGGAATGACAGAGTTCAAACAGAGCAGCAACTTCCCTTACAAAGACTTGCGCGCATCCACAAAAGATGATTTTATGCATCTGGTGGACCAGGTGTGATGTGCTACGAATTGCTTCACCGAGATGTAAGCATCACTGCTGATATTTATTGTCAACTGACACGTCTTGCAGACGCAATCCGAGAACTACGACCAGGAAGACTGCGTAAAGAGATGCCACTCTACAACAAGGCCCACACGCTTTCTGTAAGACTGACGGAGAACGCTATACAGGATTTGGTTGGGAAGCCAATCCGCAGTGACCTTATTCAGCTGATCTTGCACCCTTAGATTTTCACCTCTTCCGTGCTCTATCGAACAACCTTCAAGGAACTTCCTTTCCGGATGAAAATGAGCTCCAGCCATGCCCCGACTAGTTCTTCGCCTCAAGCCCGCGTGATTTCTACAGCCCCGTGGAATCGGAAAGTTACCCCAGAGTGTCAAACTGTTGTAAATAGTGAAGGAGAATATATTATTGATGACTAAATCCTCTGTTGTGTGTATCTGTTGCGTTCATTGAACTAATAGAAAGACGCTACGAACTTTTGCACCAATGTAATAAACACATCTGCTGGGCACAACTGCTTCCCATAGAAATTAAGCCTAATTTTAGGCATAACTTTTTATACTAGAAGCAACTGGTGTGTATGCATTGACATATGTTTCTATGTGCGTATGTGTGTGGGGGTGGGGGGGGGGGAGCGAGAAAGAGTGAGAGAGAGAGAGGGGGGGGGGGGGGAGAGGGACACCTAACTACACACACGTCTTTAATTTTTTAAATAAAATTACAAAACAATGGCTTTCTCACAATTTCTCTATTTTCAGACATGTCCAGGATGGCAAAGTTTCCTGTCATGTGCGTTGTAGTTCTACCCAGGCACCTTATTTCTAATTTCGCAGCACTAGGGAAAAAGTTAAGAGGAATTACAGAAAAACCTGTCTTATATCCTGTTACAGGTCGGCCGCTGTGGCTGAGTGGTTCTAGGCGCTTCAGTCCGGAACCACGAGGCTGCTACGGTCGCAGGTTCGAATCCTGACTCTGGCATGGATGTGTGTGACGTTCTTAGGTTCGTTAGGTTTAAGTAGTTCTACGTCTAGGGGTCTGATGACCTCAGATGTTAAGTCCCATAGTGCTTAGAGCCATCCTGCTGCAAAGTGGATGGTGTGTGTGTGTGTGTGTGTGTGTGTGTGTGTGTGTGTGTGTGTGTGGGTGTGTGTGTGTGTGAGGGTTAGGGACGCTCAACGACGAGGCTATGAGCGCACATAGAGTTCCTGAAAAATAGAAATCTCCATCTTCTGGAATTCCAGCGCCAGATATAACTTATAACAAAGCATTTCTATGAAAATTTGTTGGAACACTAGAGCACACCCTATCAGAAGGAAGAGGGTGGCAATGCTAACTCTTGTATGTGCAACATCATAAAATAACCCTGGGGTATTTCTAAAAATAATCTTCAAGCCATTTCTGGTATGATGCCTATTATTTGTTTCAAAATTAATTGCGAGCTTAGCGTTTCTTTTCTTTCTGTATTAAAACGCTCAGAGCTTTTTATCATCACCCCTTGTCTCAAGTGGAATGTCTGGGTAGCACGGATGAGTCCTGTGTTTCCGGAAGCCGGTGCTACGGCCTGTCGAACGGGAGCCGATCTCGTGGGAAAGCAGTAATCGCGCAGAAGAAACATTGACTCAGACGTCTGGCGCCAGCTATTGTTTCCGGTGGTGCCGGTATCAGCGCGTAACAACACACGGGGTCGTGGACGCCTACATTCAGCGTCCACTCGGGATGGTACCGGCGGTCGTTCCCAGCAGTGCGTGTGAGACAGTCTCTACAGGTCACCAGAGGTGAATGTCCCCATAGTTTACTTCGTGGCACTAGCCACTGAGTAAGTGTGCGGAGTAACGTCAGAGTCATATTAATCTTTGTGCACTGTGCAACAGAGCTGAAAATTCTCTAGAGATTTTGCTCAATCGATAATTGCGAGTGGTGCTGCTTGATACATCTGTGGACGGTGTTCCAGCACCTCACCGGGAAAATGTAAGGAACAATAAGTCATTTACAGTAAGCAATAACAGGCAGAACAATAAGAAACCACAGATAGAAGGCTACCTAAGCAGGAAAAAAAAATACCAAGGGCAACACAGACATGACAAAGATAAATGTAACATTGCATGACACTTCAAACCATCAGCGATAGATTAATTAGTACAAGAACTTAGAGATTTTTTGGTACCCGCAAAAAAAACGTAATGAAGCAGCAATCCTGTTTTCTACAACTACGATGGAGAGCTGAAAATTAGTGCCTCCTAATCTTTTATTTTGTTGTCAATTTTGGTTGAGGTATTACAAGTCATGCATATTACTCAGTCGACTCTCAGTCGACTTTCCGCTTCGCTACCGCAAGCTGCAAACTCCTGCCGTTAGAGGGCTTCGAACGTAACGTGGCGGTGTGTGACGTAACTACGTCGGTGCCTGAGGAACAGATTGCTGTAATCGAGTTTCGAACTCGAAGAGTTCTCGTACGCTTGGAACACACTCTCCTTCAGCATGACAGCCGGCCGTTGTGGCCGAGCGGTTCTAGGCGCTACAGTCTGGAACCGCGCGACCGCTACGGTCGCAGGTTCGAATCCTGCCTCGCGCATGGATGTGTGTGATGTCCTTAGGTTAGTTAGGTTTAAGTAGTTCTAAGTTCTAGGGGACTGATGACCTCAGATGTTAAGTCACATAGTGCTCAGAGCCATTTGAACCATTTTTCAGCATGACAATGCCAGACCGCGTATGACGTTGCGACATCTGCAACAATCAGAATCATGCAATGTTCACTGTCGGTCATCCTCCGTACAGTCCCGACTTGTCCCCGTCAGATTTTCATCTGTTTCCAAAACTTAAGGAATACCTACGACGACTTTACTTCGAATGATGAGAGAATATCTTAGAGTACTTTGAGCCATGAAGTGGTGCAAGCAGAGGTGAGGTTGTGGCTCCGTGAACAAAGTCAGGCACCCTATAGTGGCGGTATCAACAGACTGGTCTACCATTGGGAAAAATGTGTTCGTCGCCAGGGTGAATACATTGAAATATAAATATGCAGACGTAAAGAATGAAGATGTACGAGGGTGAGTCAAATGAAAATCTTAAATATTTTGTAAATATTATTTATTGTGCAGAAGTGGTACAGAGCTGTATCACTTTTCAACATAATCTCCCCCACGCTCAATGCAAGTACTCCAGCGCTTACAAAGTGCATAAATTCTTTTTGAAAAAAATTCCTTTGGTAGTCCGCGCAACCACTCATGCACCGCGTGGCGTACCTCTTCATCAGAACGGAACTTCTTTCCTCCTGTTGCGTCTTTGAGTGGTCCAAAGATATGGAAATCATGATCTGGTGAGTATGGTGGATGAGGAAGACACTCAAGCAATCCAGGGTCGCTTTGATTTGATTTTAGGCTGCAGACGATTTTTTAGGAGATCTGTGAATGATTCTCTGATGACAGTGGTCCCTCTAGGCATGTAATGCTCCAAAATGACGACTTTTTCGTCCCAAAAGAGAGTCAGCATAACCTTCCATGCTGATGGTTCTGTTCGAAACTTCTTTGGTTTTGGCGCCATTCCTTGCTCGCTCTCTTCGTTTCCGGTTGCTGGAAGTGAACCCAGGATTCGTCCCCAGCAACGATTATTGCAAGGAAGCCATCACCTTCTCGTTCAAAGCGCCAAAGAAGTTCTTCACAAGCATCAACACGTCGTTCTCTTATTTCAGGAGTCAGCTGCCGTGTCACCCATCTTGCAGACACTTTGTGAAACTGGAGCACATCATGCACAATGTGGTGTGCTGACCCATAACTAATCTGCAAACATGCTGCAATGTCATTCAATGTCACACGGCGATTTTCCTTCACTATGGCTTCAACTGCTGCAATGTTCTGTGGAGTCACAACTCGTTGTGCCTGACCTGGACGAGGAGCTTCTTCCACTGATGTCACACCATTTGCGAACTTCCTACTCCATTCGTAGACTTGCTACTGTGACAAACATGCATCACCGTACTGAACCTTCATTCGTCGATGAATTTCACACCTTTACTACGCAAAAACCGAATAACAGAACGCTGTTCTTCCTTGGTGCAAGTCGCAAGTGGGGCGGCCATCTTTATACTGATGCTGCGACGGTTTGTGTGCATCTGCACTATGCTGCCACCTACAGGCCATTCTGCACGCTGTTTGTAGCTCCCTTACCAACTTACAGGATAACGGCGCGAAATTTCGATTTGTTATTCCAAATTTAAGCTTTTCATTTGACTAGCCCTCGTAGAAAGTTCATAAAGTCAGTTTTATTTTAAAAAATGTATGAATTTTCACATAAAAAATCAGTGGCATTATTTTTCAGCACGTCATCGTACGTATTTGTCAGGCCAGCTTAAGGTGGTCGAGGGTACCACCATATTTTTGCTTCCCCCCCCCCCCCCCCCCCCCCCCCTATCGTGTCCCGTTCGCGCATGGAACGTGGGATGAATAATTCTCGCGAAATTTCGTTTTCGAGGTCGGGTCATTCCGCGAGACTTTGTGGGAAGAAGTAACATTATGCCCGACTCTTCGTGGAAAGTACGCTCTACGAATTTCAACAGTAAACACCTCCATTAGGAATAACGGCTCCTCTGCAGCGTATACCACTGGAGGCTTTCGTTAATCATTAATAAAAACCACCTCAGCTGTGCTATTACAAATTTATTTGTGTTACGGCCGGTTTCGTTCTTCGAACATCTTCAGGTTGCCGGGATATGCTAACGTAATGATGTAATTGGCTTAGTTATGGTAGGTAATGTTAAAGAACAAATCCAGAACTCTGTTGATAAACATTATAGGCGACCGCCTAGCAGAATTATGTCGAGCAGAGACGGCATGCTGCGAATAGTTCTGTGTATGTCTTCGTAACTCACGTGTGCTGATGAAACGATCCCATGATGAAACGTGCCTCTCTTCGATGGATTTTCTCGATTTCTTCTACGAGTATTACGCGAACCTGGTAAGGCTCGTAGTCTGATGAGCAGTTGGTTCAAATGGCTCTGAGCACTATGCGACTCATCTTCTGAGGTCATCAGTCGCCTAGAACTTAGAACTAATTAAACCTAACTAACCTAAGGACGTCACACACATCCATGCCCGAGGCAGGATTCGAACCTGCGACCGTAGCGGTCGCTCGGTTCCAGACTGTAGCGCCCAGAACCGCACGGTCACTCCGGCCGGCTGATGAGCAGTATTCACATGTTTTGTGAGCCAGTTTTTTCGCGCATGGATTACATTTTTCTTACGATTGTATCAATAAATATCAGCGTAACATCAGTCATTTTCATCGGCAAACCTAAAAGTTTTTATTTTCTCCCGGAACTTTAATTCCCACTCAAAATTTCTCCTTGGTATCGTTTACAGCTTGGTCAATGTAAATATTGATCAACATTGGGGATATGCTAAAATCATGTCTCAGTCCCTTGTCAACCACTGCTTCCCTTTCATGTACTTCGACTGTTGTAGGTGCAATATGATGTCTGTCCAAGTTGTAAAAACATAGCTCTCTGTATTGTTTCACTGCTAAGCTCAGAATTCCAAAGATTGTGTTCCAATCAACATTGTCCAAAGTTTTCTCTACATCTTCAAATGCTCTAAACGCTGGTGTACCTTTCTTTAATCCATCTTCTGAGATTAGTCATATGGTCAATAATGGTTCGCGGTTCCTCGATTCCTGAAAAACTGATCTTGCCCTTAGCCTGCTTCTGTCGTGCTTGCCTTCAATATACAATCTTCCCTTAGCCTGCATTTGTCGTGCTTGCCTTCAATATACTCTGGTTAATAATGTACTAGCATTTCACATTTGCAATGACTTATCTCGCACTTACATTAATCTGTGATCTTGCAATGTTAATCACTTAAATGTATTACCTAGACAAATGTACTTCCGAAGTTTCATTACTCTGCATTAGTTATTGTTGTTGTTGTTTAGACATGAAGAATAAAGATGTCGAACGTTAATAACGACTGTTTTATTTGAAAGTGTTAGGTATATTCTCATTCGCGGCGTTGGAGGCCTTACTTTTCAGCATGCACTCGTACATGCAACGTAAGACAAAAAGCAGACGAGACCGCTCGCATTAGTTAGGAAGTGTTTATCATAGCCTAGTCGCGCGCGACTGTATTTAGGTCTTGAACTGTGCCCTCAAGCTGTCACAAGCCCCTCGGCAAGTGTCACGGCGATCAGATCAGTGGCCTTGTAGGAGCAGTTTTGTACAGACATGTTATTTCGTTCCGCCACAAGTCAAGGAAATGATGGAAAGTGTGCGCAGCCAAATCACGTGCAGGAAGGTTTTCAGCATCAAATACAGACGTGTGGAAATGAATAGGTTCCGTGCCTGGAAACTAAAACCTCCCAACTGACCGTAATTTGCAGCATCTGTCGGGTTACTATCTTTTTCCAGGTGGTTGTAACTGGTCGTGTCCTCCTCAATTTGAGCTCCTTTATTTCTCTCGTACACTGTTTTCCGGGACAGGAATTACTTATGGCATTATTACAAGGCAACTAGTGATTCTTTGATATAACACTAACAGATTAACTACTGAAAGAAAGGTTCGACACTAGGCTTTGACGGTTAGAAAAGAATGAAAGAAATTCGGATGACTTTAATGTCCAAATCTGAACAGTGAATCTGCATGTCTCTTCAAGTGTTATTGTGATCGATGTACCGTGAGACACAGTAAAACATTTGTTGTCAGTGAACAAAATGCATTTTTATTGCTTTAACAGCATATGACATTAGCGTAAGTTTCCGAGTAATACTATCCTAATACATTCACATTTACTCACGTGCTACTCCTCTAACTGGATATCTATATTGTCAAAACATCCTTTAAATAATTCGTATGCTTTGGCACCTCGCCTTTCGGACGACATAACAGTATCATTTGCCCAACTGCTACAGTGTTTCCCGAATTTTGTAGCAGATATCTAGGGGAGATTGTTACAAACTAAACGCTCGCTGCCGGCCGAAGTGGCCGTGCGGTTAAAGGCGCTGCAGTCTGGAACCGCAAGACCGCTACGGTCGCAGGTTCGAATCCTGCCTCGGGCATGGATGTTTGTGATGTCCTTAGGTTAGTTAGGTTTAACTAGTTGTAAGTTCTAGGGGACTAATGACCTCAGCAGTTGAGTCCCATAGTGCTCAGAGCCATTTGAACCATTTAAACGCTATGTGTCCATCAGTATTCTCTGGATCTGAGATGACGGGAGTCCACCGAATTAGCAGGGTCAACTAATGAGGTGTGATGCATATTCAATGCCCTAGTAAAATAACAGAGTGATTGTTACGAAGAAATGAGTGTGTCTAAGAGGGGAAAGATATTTTAGAAATGAAACTTCTTCTTTCTTCTCCTTTCTTCCAAGGCTAAAGCCTGTTTCCTTCAGTTCAGTCTTTTCCTTGGACGGTCTTTATTTCATTTACCAGTTAGTGATTTATTTCTTACGTGTTTCACAATCTCCCATTCGTCCGTTCTAAAAGTTCGTTCCATATATGCTTCCTTTTGTGCACTCACCCCTTACTGGAGTCTTTGTTATATCCTTTCCTAATTCTTCCACTTCTCTCTGTACCTCCTAGTGTCTTCCCTGTAGTCCTTCGCGTAGATTTCATTTTCATTTTTTCCAAAAGTCTTCTAGTATTTGACGCTTCCAGTGTTGTCACAGCTGTGTATATAATAACTGGTCGCACTGTTTTTTGTATATCCTTGCTTTGCATCTTTTCCTAGATGCATATTTCACATTGTATCTGTTATACTGGACGAAAATACTCCCGTCAGTCAGACGGTAGGTTCTTCGGTTTGCTGATGGAGGAGACCAATTGGACACCATAACACATAAAATCCTCCCCCCCATGAACCATGGACCTTGCCGTTGGTGAGGAGGCTTGCGTGCCTCAGCGATACAGATAGCCGTACCGTAGGTGCAACCACAACGGAGGGGTATCTGTTGAGAGGCCAGACAAACGTGTGGTTCCTGAAGAGGGGCAGCAGCCTTTTCAGTAGTTGCAAGGGCAACAGTCTGGATGATTGACTGATCTGGCCTTGTAACAATAACCAAGGCATAATTGGCTCGGTTCACCCCATTTCACACAGAGTAGATGACTGATTAAGGCAACACACATTACACCGGCATGCCATAGATAGCCTACACCCTGCCGACTCACAGGGGCGTGATCAACACAAAAGATCGTCTGAGGTCGCCCGACACTGACATAAGTGGTTCCCCATGACGTTATTTACTATCCACTGACGTTTTGTGCAAAGACTTTGAAACACCACGTATATAGTTAGGCCTAGTTACTATTCCATCAGTGCCACCACACTTTTATAGAAATATTATGCATCTCCTAGGACAACTGTGTTATTTATCAGGATGCAGCTTAGAGTGAGTTCCAGTCCAACGGTTCTTAGCCGGCTGGGGTCTGTATTGCACCCGTTCTTGTTGTTGTGGTCTTCAGTCCAAAGACTGGTTTGATGCAGCTCTCCATGCTACTCTATCCTGATCAAGCCTCTTCATCTCCGAGTTGCTAGGTCAACCCACATCCCTCTGAATCTGCTTACTGTTTTCATCTCTTGGTCTCCCTCTACGAATTTCCACCCCCCTCCCACCCTCCCCCTCCTCACGCTTCCCTCCAGTAATAAACTGGCAATCCCTTGATGCCTCACAATCTGTGCTACCAACCGGAATCTTCCTTTACCATAAATTTCCCTTCTCCCCAATTCTGTTCAGTACTTCCTCATTAGATATGTGCTCTACCCATCTAATCTTCAGCATTCTTCTGTAGCACCACATTTCAAAATCTTCTATTCTCTTCTTGTCTAAACTGTTTATCGCCCATGTTTCACTTCCATACATGGCTACACTCCACACAAATACTTTCAGAAAGGACTTCCTGACAGTTAAGTGTATACTCGATGTTAACAGATTTATCTTCTTGAGAAACACTTTTCTTGCCATTTCAAGTCTAAATTTTATATCCTCCCTACTTCGAGCATTATCTGTTACTTAGTTTCCCAGATAGCAAAACTCATTTGCTACTTTAAGTGCCTGATTTCCTAATTTAATCCCCTCAGCAACACTTTATTTAATTCGACTACAATCCATTGTCCTCGTTTTGCTTTTGTTGATGTTCATCTTATATGCTCGTTTCAAGATACTGTGCATTCCGTTCAACTGCTCTTGCAAGCCCTTTGCTGTCTCTGACAGAATTACAATGTCATCTGCAAACCTCAAAGTTTGTACTTCTTCTCCGTGGACTTTAATTCCATTCCAAATTTTTCTTCTGTTTCCTTGAATCACATCGGGGATAGGCTACAACCCTGTCTCACTCCCTTCTCAACCACTGCATCCCTTTCGTACCCTTCGACTCTTACAATGCCATCTGGTTTCTGTACAAATTGTAAATAGCCTTTCTCTCCCTGTATTTCTACACTCACCAGCTTCAGAATTTGAAGGAAAGTATTCCAGTCAACGTTGTCAAAAGCTTCCTCTATATCTGCAAATTCTTTAAACTAGGTTTGCCTTTCCTTAATCTATCTTCTAGGAGAAGTCGTAGGGTCAATATTGCCACGCGTGTTTCTAGCTTTCTCCGGAATCCAAACTGATCTTCTCAAAGGTCGGCTTCTACCAGTTCTTCACTCTTCCGAAATGGATTCGTGTTAGTATTTTGCAGCCGTGACTTATTAACCTGATATCTGCTTACTTTGGAATTGGGATCATTATATTCTTCCTGAAGTCTGAGAGTATTTCGTCTGTCTCATACATCTTGCTCACCAGATGGAAGAGTTTTGTCATGGCTGGCTCTCCCAAGGCTATCAGTAGCTCTAACGGAATGTTGTCTACTCCCGGGGCCTTGTTTCGACTTAGTCTTTCAGTGCTTTATGAAATTCTTCACGCAATATCATGTCTCCCTTCTCATCCTCCTCTACGTCCTTTTCTATTTCCATAACGTTGCCCGCAGGTACATGTCCCGTGTATAGGCCATCCATATACTCCTTTCTCTGTTCGATTTCGAACTGTGCCGATAGGTGGTCCCGAAATGCCGCGCTACAAGCCGGCCCTCGTCCCCTTGTTGCAAAACAATAAAGTATAAGGGGAAATTAAAAGTTTCGATTTGAAGGCAATACGGCTCATAGTAGGTCTGCTTATCAGGGAACATCACTGTGAGCATTGGGGCAACCATCCTACCTGTGCACCAGGTTTAAGCTACCCGTTTGGTAAAACACCGTGTTCCGTAGCGTGAAGAACTTCGTACCTGCCTGCTGCACTGTTCGACAGGAATTGTTGACCCTTCATGAGTACGTAGACACATTTGAAATATCTTCCTAACCCCCTTCTAATTTAGGATATAGTACCACGTCAACAATCGTAGCTGACGTAGTATTTTTGTGGTGTACAGCAACACGAAGGAGAAAGGTTTATCTTCTTCCTATGTATAACGACAGAATATGGCACGGGACCACCAGTTGCTGGCGCTTACGTTACAACGGCCGGTTCTGACCGTCTTTGCTTCTAGTTTTAGCTCATTTCTGGCATAGTTAAGTGGACCAAACACGCAACAAAATTTCGTACCCCTCTGCGTACTGATACCATTTGGAACATTTATAACAATCATTCTTTATCCTTCTTGTGTTTATAATAATACGATTTTCTACACAGGGTTTTACTGTTTTCATTGATGTCAGCATATGAATCATATCTCGTTATTGAACACATCTGCCTTGTACGATTTTCGAATGATTTACCGGAGTCAGCAAGTGCTATGTGCGTTTCTATACCTATCCCACGTCTTTATCTAACGTCTGATCTAAAATAAATGTATTTGTCTGCCTTTGATCTTCTTTCCCTGAGTGTATTTCCTGGTCCCGAAATTGGTTCAAGCGTTTTATGACTTTTGCACATAATTTATATATTATATTCAGGAGATCTGTATAATGAATGCAGTCTTTCCGATCGCCTCTCCTGAAAGGAAATATTTTTCTGATTCTGGGATACGAATGTAAAGGTCACTATAAAATTTGGTGACGATATGACTAAGGGGATCCTCACACTGTGTAAAGGTAAAAACTAGAGGCTTCATTGGTGAGTAAATTAAGCGAAACGTCATCTGAGAAGCAATTTTTGTGAATATAAAATGGGCTCTGAAAATAGATTCAGGCTTCCTGTGGAGTGAGAGCATCAATACAAAAGACACAAATACCTCGTACTAGGAGCACACTATACATTCTAATGCTCAGAGTGCACTTTCAACACAAATTCCTCGTACGACGAGCACACTACGCATTCTAATGCTCAGAGTGCAATTCCAGCGACCACGTTTATCGGTGCGAAACCTAGTAACCTATTATGGTGTTCAGAGGTAGCAACCTTCTAAAGGGCACTGAGACTTGGCCTGCATTGCGAAGCTGCGCGGCAGCTTCGTGATAAACGTGTGTGTGGGGAATGCAGGGGGGGGGGGGGGAGGGGAGCTGTGGCCGACCCTCGTCAGCAGTTCCGCCGGACCGCTAGCGTCTCCCAGGACAAGGACAGCACAGTAACAGGCGCCGGCCACAGGCAGCAAAAACTTGCCGCTCTTTAGCTGCAGTACGAGGCAACCAGCGGCAAGTTTTATGAACATTAATGCCCCGATAACAGAAGTAGATTTTTCTTGTGCCTCCAGGGGACTTTGCAAGCAAAGATCTGACAGTCTCGGCATTTTTCAAAAAATTATAACCCACAATGACTTTTCTCCCTGCAGCGGAGTGTGCACTTATGTGAATCTTACTGGCAGATTAAAGCTATGTGCCAGACAGAGATTCGAACTAGAGACATTTGCCTTTGGCGGGCAAGTGCTCCATCGATTGAGCTGCCCAAGCACACGTTACGACGACCCTCCCCCCTCCCTCTCACAGCTTTTACTTCCGTGACTACCCCTTCTCCTAACATTAACTCAGTCGGTGGAGGACTTGCATGCGAAAGGGAAAGGTCTCGAGTAATTATGGGTAATTTATCTCTCTATGATCCTTAACCGAATCGTCTTCTTCTTCTTCTTTTGCTACTGGTTCGAATGGCTCTGAGCACTATGGGACGTAACATCTGAGGTCATCAGTCATCTAGAACTTAGAACTACTTAAACCGAACTAACCTAATGACATCACACACAACCATGGCCGAGGCAGGATTCGAACTTCCGACCGTAGCGGTCGCGCGGTTCCCGACTGAAGCGCCTAGAACCGCTCGGCCACACCGGCCGGCGCTACTGCCTTGATACCGCAATGTGCGCAGGGTCGGCAGGGTTAAGTGCGGATTTGGAATGGATACGTTTAAGGGGTGGCCAGATGCCCTTCCTGCCGCCACCCCATATCCCCTGGACGGAAGTAGTGTACCCCAGCTGTCCACGTCTAGTGTAAATCGTGAAATAGGGTGAATGTGTTGCAAATGTCTGCGAGTCGTGCAACTGAGGCGGGACGTGGGGACGAGCCCGGTATTCACCTAGTAGGATGTGGAACACCGCCTAAAAACCGCATCCAGGCTGGCCGGCACGCCGGCCGTCGTCGTTAATCCGCCGGGCGGATTCGATCCGGGGCCGGCGCACCTATCCGAGTTCAGGAAGCAGCGCGTTAGTGCTCTCGGCTGTCCTGGAGGGTCATGATCCTTAACCGAATATTACTTTTAATTTCATCACATTACTAGCGTATCTGTAATTTTAGATATGCAGCCCTTCATACGTAGATAACTCTGAAAGTACTGCTCACAGACGACTGTGGTTTTCACCTATCGATAGAAGATACGCAGCGCCCAATATTTGCTCCCATGTCTTCCGTTTGGCTTTGTTTCGTACGAGAACTGAAGCAAACTCTGCCACCGCCAGACTTTCAGAAGTCAAACCCAGGAAGAGTCGATTGCTCGGCAAACCAGTAAACGAACTTTAATGGTATTGTGGACTGGCCATCAGGAATAACAGAAATGATTTAGGAGGTATGAAGAAAGCAGTGTGGTTTATGTACTCCGATAATATCTGAAATGAGAGGAACCCAATACATTCGCTTTGACCGCCGACACGTGAATCGTGTTGTGGATTCCGGAAGGCTTGAAACATCCCCTTAGAAAAATTTTATAAATGACAGCGCTGGAAAACCTCTCCGTTATTTGATTTTCAAACAGCTGAGCAAAACTGAACGTACTTAGACATTCAGTAAACTGATACACAATATTTTTTTTAGCACAACGCAGTCTGACTTTCAATAATCCCTACAAAAGAATGGCCCTGACTAAAAATAACCTATACCTTTCACGAATGACTTATCCCACAAAAATCTTCGTTACCCAAACTACTGCAATACAGCGTGCGCCAATACTGCCAGCTAAATAAAAGATTCTAACTACTGAAGGCACTAACTACTGATAGGCATAGATAGCAAATGAAATATTTTGTTAGTGAACAAATAATGTATTTAGTATTTACCGTAATAATGTTCAAAAGTTATCATATATATATATATATATATATATATATATATATATCAGTTCATAATATCCAATATTACAAATTTACTCTTTCTGATGGACACACGTCCAGATCCTCCGCTCTCAAAATTCTGGCATCTCTCTCCCCACAACCACCACTGCTGACGGCTCATCTTCAATTGCGCAACGCTACGCGCTGTTCACATCCAACTGCCCAACACAACAATAGCAAAAGTTCCAACAGTGCAAACCAGCCGCAGACTGCACACAGCACAGTCAGTGATTTTCATAGAGGACGCTACGTGGCGTTACCAACATAAAATCCTAAACAGCCTACTTACAGGCAATAGTTTCAGGAGCGTAACGATCTAACGCGCCAATTGGACAGAATTTGGCACGATATTTATCAGGAAGACATCCAACACCTCTATCGATTAAGATGGCCGAATAGCCGAATAACTGCTTGTATAAGAGCCAGAGGAGGATCAACGCGTTATTGACTTGCTCTTTCTCCTGAATAGATGATACACTTTATCTGAAATTGTAATCGTTTCTTTGTCCGTACATGTACATCACATCTACCGATTTCAGCCCCATTCGAATAATTCTTTCGTGATGCTTCGTTTTTCTTGTCTTATAATGAATTACAGGTAGTGATAATGTTTTAGTTCATTATCGCAAGTAGAAGGATGGAGCGAGGTGTGAGATACAGTACGTGCCACTGGCCGAAGAATTCACTGTTTAGCCTGCCGGGGTGGCCGAGCGGTTCTAGGCGCTACAGTCTGGAGTTGCGCGACCGCTACGGTCGCAGGTTCGAATCCTGCCTCGGGCATGGATGTGTGTGATGTCCTTAGGTTAGTTAGGTTTAAGTAGTTCTAAGTTGTAGGGGAGTGAGGACCTCAGAAGTTAAGTCCCATAGTGCTCAGAGCCATTTGAAGCCAATTCACTGTTTTCCTTGGAATACACAACTACAGTAGAATAAATTTTCAGCTCTTGTCCGTATGCAGATTTTTCTAGTCACAGAAGACATATAATCACAGACTCATCTGCACCAAAACGAAGAAAATGTTCAACCTGTAGACACCCGAGGTACCTTTCTGTACAACCTGCTCACGTAACACACTGATTATACGTTCCTTGAGAGCAGGAAAGGGAAAATGCGGACCGGTTCGAGAGGTTTTTGTGCGATGCCGGCTGCAGTCACTTAGGATCCCAAGTGCCGAGCGCGGGCGAACGGGTCGGTGTTTCGCGGCGCTGCCTCCGCCAGGCGTCCTGGCTCGTTAATGACCCGGCTGCTACACGCGACACACTCGGCGGTCGTGTCTGCTAGGAGGCATGCCGCCGGCCACCAGGCGGCAGGCGATGACCTCAATTAGGCCTCGCGGCCCGGAAGCTGTCGTGCGCAGCCGGTGGAGCACTACGCTCATCAGCTGTCCTCAGCAGGCAGCGGAGTACGGCTTTGCTCTCAGTACCTGCGTCACGCAATAGTGAAAACCTTCAGACGCCGTGCTCCAGTGCATGCTGTTAACGAAGGCACGAGTATACAGGATACGTTCCAAAGTATGTGAGTCTCTCAAGGAGTTCTTAAGCAATACGATCCAGTATTTTTTCCTCGACGGCAAGTGAAATCAGAGAGGACAGTATCGTCGGGATTGCTCCAGGGAACTGTGATAGGACCACTGTTATTTACACTACTGGCCATTAAAATACACTCCTGGAAATTGAAATAAGAACACCGTGAATTCATTGTCCCAGGAAGGGGAAACTTTATTGACACATGCCTGGGGTCAGATACATCACATGATCACACTTACAGAACCACAGGCGCATAGACACAGGCAACAGAGCATGCACAATGTCGGCACTAGTACAGTGTATATCCACCTTTCGCAGCAATGCAGGCTGCTATTCTCCCACGGAGACGATCGTAGAGATGCTGGATGTAGTCCTGTGGAACGGCTTGCCATGCCATTTCCACCTGGCGCCTCAGTTGGACCAGCGTTCGTGCTGGACGTGCAGACCGCGTGAGACGACGCTTCATCCAGTCCCAAACATGCTCAATGGGGGACAGATCCGGAGATCTTGCTGGCCAGGGTAGTTGACTTACACCTTCTAGAGCACGTTGGGTGGCACGGGATACATGCGGACGTGCATTGTCCTGTTGGAACAGCAAGTTCCCTTGCCGGTCTAGGAATGGTAGAACGATGGGTTCGATGACGGTTTGGATGTACCGTGCACTATTCAGTGTCCCCTCGACGATCACCAGTGGTGTACGGCCAGTGTAGGAGATCGCTCCCCACACCATGATGCCGGGTGTTGGCCCTGTGTGCCTCGGTCGTATGCAGTCCTGATTGTGGCGCTCACCTGCACGGCGCCAAACACGCATACGACCATCATTGGCACCAAGGCAGAAGCGACTCTCATCGCTGAAGACGACACGTCTCCATTCGTCCCTCCATTCACGCCTGTCGCGACACCACTGGAGGCGGGCTGCACGATGTTGGGGCGTGAGCGGAAGACGGCCTAACGGTGTGCGGGACCGTAGCCCAGCTTCATGGAGACGGTTGCGAATGGTCCTCGCCGATACCCCAGGAGCAACAGTGTCCCTAATTTGCTGGGAAGTGGCGGTGCGGTCCCCTACGGCACTGCGTAGGATCCTACGGTCTTGGCGTGCATCCGAGCGTCGCTGCGGTCCGGACCCAGGTCGACGGGCACGTGCACCTTCCGCTGACCAGTGGCGACAACATCGATGTACTGTGGAGACCTCACGCCCCACGTGTTGAGCAATTCGGAGGTACGTCCACCCGGCCTCCTGCATGCCCACTATACGCCCTCGCTCAAAGTCCGTCAACTGCACATACGGTTCACGTCCACGCTGTCGCGGCATGCTACCAGTGTTAAAGACTGCGATGGAGCTCCGTATGCCACGGCAAACTGGCTGACACTGACGGCGGCGGTGCACAAATGCTGCGCAGCTAGCGCCATTCGACGGCCAACACAGCGGTTCCTGGTGTGTCCGCTGTGCCGTGCGTGTGATCATTGCTTGTACAGCCCTCTCGCAGTGTCCGGAGCAAGTATGGTGGGTCTGACACACCGGTGTCAATGTGTTCTTTTTTCCATTTCCAGGAGTGTAGCTACACCCGAAGATGACGTGCTACAGATGCAAAATTTAACCGACAGGAAGAAGATGCTGTGATATGCAAATGGTTAGCTTTCAGGAGCATTCACACAAGGTTGGCGCCGGTGGCGACACCTACAGCGTGCTGACATGAGGAAAGTTTCCAGCCGATTTCTCATACACAAACAGCAGTTGACCGGCGTTGCCTGGTGAAACGTTGTTGTAATGCCTCGTGTGAGGAGGAGAAATGCGTACCATCACGTTTCCGATTTTGATAATGGTCGGATTGTAGCCTATCGCGATTGCGGTTTATCGTATCGCGACATTGCTGCTCGCGTTGGACGAGATCCACTGACTGTTAGCAGAATATTGAATCGGTGGGTTCAGGAGGCTAATACGGAACGCCGTGCTGGATCCCAACGGCCTCGTATCGTTAGCAGTTGAGATGACTGCACAAGAACTAGTCAGTTACAGAACGATACTTCTGTATGACATCAGAGGAAGCCCGTTAGCTACAGCTGAATCATCCAAATACTGTCACTAGTTATGGGACTAGAATATGTAAACATTTCCTTTCAAGCGTAGACGACTTAGCTTGGAGCATACAAGCAAAATGTTTTTCTCAAAGCTTACTAACTGTTCTGCTAATAATTGTGTACGGTGATGTTTCAACCAGTTTTGAGAGCGTCTTCCTTTTCTTCCTGTGAAAATCACTTCATTGTTGTGTACCTGTTGGACGAAACACACACGTTAATATTTTCTACATCATCCAGTTTTTCCCTCCTCAGTTTGCAACTCCTTTATGCAATGTCACGTTAAGTGTTCTTGATGCATTTCAGCTACAGCTCCCGCTGATTTATCGTTCTGCATCTAAGGATTCCATCGACTAAAGCGATAATTTTTTTATTTCTGTTGGTATTCTTCGGCATAGTAAAAGTTTTTCCGTTTTTGCCGTACTAGTACAGTCACTGTCAACTTGTACACGAACTCGACCATGTAGTGCCCCAAGGGCAGAGGAATGACTATAACTTATGTAAATCCCTCTGCGTTATTCTGTAACCAGCCGCCGGCCGGTGTGGCCGTGCGGTTCTAGGCGCTTCAGTCTGGAACCACGTGACCGCTACGGTCGCAGGTTGGAATCCTGCCTCAGGCATGGATGTGTGTGATGTCCTTAGGTTAGTGAGGTTTAATTAGCTCTAAGTTCTAGGCGACTGATGACCTCAGAAGTTAAGTCGCATAGTGCTCAGAGACATTTGAACCATTTGTAACCAGCTACTTGTATAATAAGGGCGGCCTGTAATACTAAAAAATCTGTAGAAGTAAACACAGGGGTTTCAGAAATTGTGTGTGCGAAAACTACAAGACACTCAGCAAGATGACACATGTCCGCGAATAGTACATTTCTTTTCTAAGTAACTAACGCTTTTACGGAGGCTGGTATGAAGAAAAATAGCTGAAAAATTACTTTCTTTCATGGCACGATTTTGTTGAAGCAAAGACATCCTATTGTTTACACGTTCAAAAAAAATGGTTCAAATGGCTATGGGACTTAACATCTGATGTCATCAGTCCCCTAGAAATTAGAACTACTTAAACCTAACTAACCTAAGGACATCACACACATCCATGCCCGAGGCAGGATTCGAACCTGCGACCGTAGCGGTCGGTCGTGCTGTTCCAGACTGAAGCGCCTAGAACAGCTCTTTTGTACCACTTTTTTCTTATTCCACAAAAACAGTAACAAAAATGGCTACAATGAAATGATATAAATAAGGTGACAGATTATTGCAGTCATAAATTACAGCATTCAAAAAATGAGGAATCATATTCAATCTTTAGCAGTAGCACAATTTAGCACCTTCACTGTCACCTCGGCCCTAGCGGCCGGCCGTTTACACGTTCCTCCAGCAGTATTTACACTGACTAATGCAGCGATTGTGCTACACATCACGATAGAGCACGTTCATGGTAGCGCGACTGGAAACTACTATGCTAATGACACTTATGCCAAGGCCACCCACGTTTTATACATTATTAATACATTCCCTACCACTAAGGGTAGTTGGCTGTTTCCGACCTGGCCCATTGTATAGCCTTGGTTCTTTAGAGACGAATCCTAGTGTGGTTATCATGAAGGAAAGGGTTCCCAATTCGGAACATTTGAGGAGGTGTTGCCAGTCCCGACAACTAGTTTCTTACGACAAGGGGAATCTGCCAAATCCCTCGTTGATAGAATGAAATATTTCCATTTTTTTACGTATCCTGGTTCAACACACTATACCAGCAGCGGTGATTACATAGTGTCTGTAATTCTTCTTCTCCACCCTTTTCTGTTACCCTATTTTTCTCCCTCATTACTGACTGAATCCTGTGAATCCAAGTATTAGATTGTCTTCCCTTATTTTTTCTTCCATAAAGTGCCCAGTCCACGATACATTTTTGAAGTCTTTCTTTCTGCATTCTTTTAACATGCTCATACCACCGTAGTTCTTTCTGTTAAATGAAATCAATAACTGAATTTTCAATATTCATTCTACCACTGAGAGCTTAGTTTCTTATTCTTTTTCCTTGATATCATTACTGAACCCCTCGTAAAATACAACTCTGCATCTAGTAATTTTGAATTTATTTGTGGCTTCCTTGTCCAAAATCTAAACCATCAGCAATGATGCTCTTAACTATTGTTTTAAATTATCAAGCTTCAATTTACGAACTTCAGGGCACACAGCATGATATAAATCTTGTAATATAAATATGAATACACTGAGACACTGAAAATTTTTCCGTAAGTGAAACAGGACGCACACAAGAGATAACAAGAGTAATATTTCTTCTTTTTTCAAACCCTTGAAATCCGAGAACCACAAAGCAGCACATATAGCACAAGCAATGAAACTCCTGCACACAATGCCAGAGGGACTGGAAACGAACATTCTTGAAGAAATGGAAGGTATATGCACAGATTTAAGCAACCACAGAACATACTAAACGAATAAACAGATTTTAACCGTAAAAACGGTGTAGAAAATTTTAATCAAAACTTAAATTATAATAGCGGATAAACATAGACGTAAGAAAAACACAGTTGAAGATAAAATTAGCAGCAAAGATCAAACTGTTAATCAACAAACTTCATAGACTATATGAAGGAACATTGTATCAATATAGCATCGTTGTTGCAACTGTCAAATGAGCTATCAGAAATACGTTACCACATAAATATGAAATAAAATACATTGGACAGTATACAATAACGTGAAAAAGGGCCAACGATGTGTCACAAATTCGCTAAAATAAAGACATAGTCATAAACAGCAATTTAAGGAGCTTCTGTACTCGCCGATGTGTAATGGAAGTGAGACGTAATTGTGAGGCGTAATTACCAATGTATCTTCTGTCCTTATCCCACAGAATTCCATTCCATAAAAATTCCCAAATTTTTTGTTGATAAAATTCATACGTTATTCCCCATTATTTGTAACTTTCAACTCTAATTTTCCTATTCGTTCTTACAATCGGAAATGGTCATTAATTCTACCAGTTAAGGGTTAAACTGTGTGTAAGTATACCTGTATGTAACTTGTTCGATGTGAGTGTCAGCATGTGTTATCAGCATTTCGGAAGAGCAATTTCCTCTAGTTCGTAACCTATCAGCTGTAAAGAAGTAGGAAAGTGACTTCCGTCTTTGGTGCGTGCCTAAAGTACTTTTCCGCGTTGTGTACACGGCTGGGTGATTAGTTTGAACGAATTATTCTAGGAAGACGTCTTCCGCTTGAAAGCTGTAGGAAACATTGTGACTGTGGAAATATTGCAAGCTGGGAGCAGACGCTGTAAACGATATGGTTGTCAACGTCTCTCTCGAGCATTCAGTGTGGTATCTTCCCAAAAGACAGCTTCTTTCTTACAAATCATACTAAAGATATATTGACTGCAAGAAGAATGGCATTTTTTGAGTGTCGTACGTTATGTTTCAACAGCTTATTTATTGTTGTTATTTAATAAAGTTAGTATCTTCATTACGCTGTGAACTATTCCATAAAACTAGACAAGGTAAACAAACGTTAGGACGTAGGAGGATAAAATTTTGCAGTGCAATTGCAGCTTTTGATTGCTTAATTATAGAAACTCAAATGTTTCTCTAGAAAAACGATTTAATTTTATGAGCTTTAGCCGAGAGCCCTTGAAATGAAGAGTGCAACGAATATACGCGTTAATGTTTACGACGAAATTTCTCGAAAAATAACGCAGAAAATGTGTTACTTCTTAATGTCCAATCTACAACACAACGCAGTTTCGCTATATTGTCATTTTTTGGTGCCCTTGTATTCATTTGCCATTGTCCAAGAACGTCAAACGCTAACGGTATACGCTCTTGCGCAACTGAATCGCACCAGTTTCGCTATTATGTCGAGAGTAATTCACCGTTGCATGGAAGCTACGGTACATAGAAATCCTTACGGAGTTATCTAGATCTCAGAAATTAATGTACATAATAGGACTGAAGTCGGTATACGAGAAAGCTCGTGTCAGTGGAGTGTTCCTCAACGAAGGAGATGTTCAAAGGTGTGTAAGTTCCTAAGGGACCTCACTGCTAAGGTCATCGGTCCCTAGACTTACACACTACTTAAACTTATTCTAAGAACAACACACACACCCATGCCCGAGGGAGGACTCGAACCTCCGTCTGAAGGAACGAAGGAGAACTAACACTGCTGGTCGTAGGTGTCAGTATTAAAATCATTATTCCACTGCTGTTCTCACGATACTCAGCAATCTCGACGATATATCTGCATTCTTTCAGATACAAGATGACAAGGTAAGAAATGATTACATTTATCTCTTGTTAGCCACCGATAACACTATCAAGATTAGGACACGCGACCATGGAAGTCGTTACGAAGAGTGTTCTGCACCTTTCTTTGGCACAAAGTGAAATCACGTAAAAACTTGTTACACATCTGCAGATAGCCATCAAACTTTTATTGACTCAATAAACATTAGGGTAGGTCATACAAATACGCGTGCGCAGCTATTTGTAGGGATACGAAATGGAATGGTCACATAGCTTCAACCGTAGTGAAAGCAAGTGAAAGACTTAAGTCTATCGGTAGGATCAGTCAACAAAAGAGGTTGCCTACAAATCACTCGTGATAGAATATTGATCAAGTCTCTGTGTGACTCATACCATCATACGGTTGACAGGGGTTAATCATTACTAACAAAGAAAGGCAGCACGAGTTGTCACAGGCTTGTTTGACCCACAGATGAGTGTCACGGAGGTACTGAATATCCTGCACTTGGCGACACGTCAATATAGATGCCAATTCTCTCGTGAAAACCTCCGTGCAAAGCTTAAAGATTCAAGAAACATTAAAAAGCCAAGAATCTAGCAATATACTACAACCCCACACGTATCGTTCCCGTAGGGAGAGAGAAAACGGGATCAGATTATTACGCCACGGGCAGATGCATTGAAGCAGTCGTTCTACCCGCACTCCGTAGATGAATGGAGCGAGTACATACCTTGTGCAGAACGTGAAGTACACTCTACCGTGCACTTCACAGTGGCTAACATGCAGGGTGTCCCAGGAGAAACAGTCGATATTCAGGCATATGACAGGCACTAACATTCGAAGCAAAAAGGCTAGTAAACGTTAGGTCTGAAATGGATACCTTCATAGCTATGAGCACTTGTGAAACAAATTTTCTCTACTGCAAGGCTTTTGTTTTCCATATTTCGATAGGTGTTAGAATGGATCAAAACAAGAAAAAATGTTCAGTAAGTATGTGCTCTGAAATCCATACTTTAAGAGATATTAGCACTTGTTCGTCTCTGTCACGGTTGAACAGATCTCCTCTACTGAACAACTGTTCATAGCTCTTAAGGTATGCATTTTAGAGCCCATGTTTACCAGACATTTTTCCTTCGGATGGTCGTTCTTATCATATCCCTGAATATTAACATTCCTCATGGGACACCCAGCAGATGCAGATGTCCATTTTCAAGTGTCCAAAATGGAAAACGACGTGATTTGAAATTAGCTGTATCTCGGCAACAATTCAGAAGGCAACGTATATTTATATGACATTTGTCCTTCCATAGTATCATCACTAAATATTATCTTTTAAAAATCCTGCACATGTGACTAACAAATGGAAGTAAACAGGTGGATGGGAGATGATGGGGCTACTGATAATTGTACATTACACAAACTATGTTTAATTATTATTTGACTCTTGCATATACGTCAATGTTCATCGTATCTTACGAAAATACGTTTCATGCTTTTTCGTTCAGTAAACAGATCAACAGAAAAAGAGAATAGAATTGCCCTCAGAAGAGATTGATGCTATATATCTCGTCCATAGCCCTACAGATACCTGATTGTAACACTATACAGGGATATAAAATGGAATAATCACATAGGCTCAGCCGAGGGTAAAGCAGATGGGAAATTTCGGATTATTGGTAGAATACTGGCGAAATGCAATCACTCAAGAAATAAATTTGCTCAAAAATCACCTGTCCGACCCGTTCTAGAATATTGCTCGACCGTATGGGAGTCTCACCAGATAGGACATGAACTTAAACAGGGAAGATCAGCGCTGATGGTGACAAGTTTGTTTGATCCTTGGGAGAATATCACAGAGATGCTGGAGAAACTGAATTGGCATATAGTATATGATAGACGCAAACTACCCCGAGAAAGCCTGTATAAAAATTTCAAGAACTGCAACTAAATGATGACTCCAGGAATATGTTACAATCTCCTACTTATTGGTCCCATGGGAATCGTGAGGTTTAGATTAGAGTTATTATAGAGTGCACAGAGGCATTTAAAAAGTCATTTTTCCCGGGATCTACACATGAATGGAACGGGAAGAAGCCTTAGCAACCGGTACAAAGTGCCATGCACCTCACACTGGCTCGCAGAGTGTGGATGTAGATGTTGACTGATGAGAGATTGCTGACCACACGATACGGAGTCTAGGAGCTGAGGAACTTGGAAGCTCTGTGCCAGATCGGGTTTCAAACCGGGACCCTTGCCTTTTGCCGGCGTAGTTGTCATTGACTGGCTCTCCATGCACAATTTACAACACTCCTTCGCAGTTTCAGTTCTACCAATACTGCTCTCCTATTTCCCAAAATATCTGAAGAGCTCTCCTGGATGCGTTGCCAGACTGATTCCACTGGAAGAGTGTTGTGTGTGGGAGCGAGACTCGAACTCGGACCACTGCTTTTGAGCTATTCACGTACGACTCAAGGCGACTTTAGGAAAATTTCGCTCTCGTGTTTCAGATATGCCTTGTTGTTTACCTGTCTTCTGCGAATTCGCAGCTTGTGACGTCTTCACGGTTCCACTGAATGTTACGGTCGAAAGTCCACTTTTATGGCCTTCTACCTGCGGCCGGTGGATCGCTAGACGCGCTGTGACTGCTCTACGAGGAACGCAAAGGTTCTCGCAGTGGAAAAGTCTGAAGGTAAACCACTGCCGCTCAACGGGACGTGACGGGTTTGCCAGCTGGTGCGGTGCTTTGCGGTCACTGCCCTTCCGGACGACGGCTCGCTTCTGGAGTAGCAGCCAGTCGCAGCTACTGGTTGTGGAAGGTCAGTTGTCGATTAGTGCCACCTAGCAGACACCAACATACGAGGGCTGACTATAAAATAACGGACTGTTGCCGTAGAACGTTTTGTTTCAAAAGCGTACATATTTAGTCACTCTCAATATACTCCCAACCTCTGTCACTACAAAGCTCCATGCGAATTTTCCATTGATGGAAACGGTGATGGAATTCTACCTCTGCGCAAGATCGGGGCTGTACGCCGGATGATCTAGAGTTTCCCATCTAAAAGATGTGATGAGATTTTTGGTCTGATTCGCCACATGCGGACGGGCATTGTTGTTGTTTTTGGGGGAGAAGACCAGACAGCGAGGTCATCGGTCTCATCGGATTAGGGAAGGACGGGGAAGGAAGCTGGCCGTGCCCTTTCAAAGGAACCATCCCGGCATTTGCCTGGAGCGATTTAGGGAAATCACGGAAAACCTAAATCAGGATGGCCGGACGCGGGATTGAACAGTCGTCCTCCAGAATGCGAGTCCAGTGTGCTAACCACTGCGCCACCTCGCTCGTTCTCGGGCATTGTCTTGTAGCAAAACGATGCTCTTGCTCAACTTCCATGGACTATTGCTTTCATCCTGGTGTGACGTAGGCCACCCATGTTTCATCGCCCGTAACAATTTGGCTTAAGAAATCATCACCGTCGCTGTGGTACCGCTCAAGGAAAGTCAATGCACTGTCTAAACGTTTGGTTTTGTGCACATCCGTGCCGAGGTAGCCGAGCGGTTCTAGACGCTACTGACTGGAACGACGCGACCGCTACGGTCGCAGGTTCGAATTCTGCCTCGGGCATGGATGTATGTGATGCCCTTAGGTTAGTTAGGTTTAAGTAGTTCTAAGTTTTAGGGGACTGATGACCTCAGAAGTTAAGTCCCATAGTGCTCAGAGCCATTTGAACCATTTGTTATTACATAAATCATTTTTCCGACAAAACAAAACATCAGCGGCTAGAGCCAAACTGATTTGTCTAAAGACAACAGAGATGCTGCATTTGACTGAAGAGACTTCACGATTCACAGTTGGTGGTTCATCTTTGGCGCCATGCGTACATACTCTGCGACATAAGCCCCTTTATTTTACAGCCACACCACGTGCATGGATACGACAACATCCGTTATTATTTGCCGGTGCACAAGCTCGAAGCGTTTTTCTTTTGGATGTTACTTTTCCGGTTGCCATGACTTTATGTATCAATTGGCTTTTTTATTCGTACTTCACTGTTGCTATTTGAGTTTAGTTATTGTCATTTTGTCGTTTCGAGATACTGAGTGGAGTTGTGGACGCTAGAAAGTAGAGTGCCAAGTGGAAAAATCGGAACATTTTCGACACATTCTTCTGTTTGGCCCATAGAGTGTTGTCATCAGCAGAGGCAGCCAGAAACAATGCCTTTGGACAAAGCAAGCCAAGAAAATGTTTTCGTTTTAAGGAGGATCGTTTTGACTTAGTGGCTACGTTCAGAAGGACGTTCGGGATTTGATTAAGATTGCCCTAGTGTAATCGAACCCATGGTCAAATGACAAAAATTGGTGCAACCGATGGGGCTGTATATACATTCTGTAAATAATATAGAAAATTACGTTACAGATGGTCACCTTAAAAGTTTGTTTGTTATTACGTAAATTATTTTATGATGCGTACTGAGATATTTTAAGATGTCTTTTACTTGTTGTACAAATTTATAATGCTCGTATATATTTCAAGTGGCAACAGTGGGGAAGATACACAGAATTATTATTATAAAGAAAGTTGTTTACAGGTTTTGAAGTTATAGATACAGGATGTGTGCACGTAACGCTAGGAGAGGGAGGAGAAGCTGTGTGTAGCTTATGTCTAGCTACATTTTTGCCATTTTTGAGTTGTACTGCCGTAAGGTACACCGAGTCGAGATCTATTTTACTCTCAAACAAGCGTAACTCTGTCTTAATTGGTTTCTGTTTTAGCTGCCAACAGATCTACATTTTACAAAAAAAAAAAAAAGGATCAGCCAGACATGAAAGTTGATCCATTTTCAGGTTGCAAGATGTAGTGTTAATTTCTTAAACGAAACAGTTCTTACGTTTATCTGATCCTGACAGAAATGTTAGAAGTTACTTTTCCTGCAACTTTTTTTTTTGCAGCACTGTCGTCGCCGCTCGGTTACAGCAAGGAAATGCGACTTTCTGGAAAGGAAAATAGAAATTGATTCAATTGTGAATGGGTTACCGAGTAAATAAGAGCGTAATGGAGTCCAGAGGTAGAATGATGGTGAAAATTTGCCAGGAGAAGGAACGAAATTTTTGAGAAATTTTGCAAGTATTGTACATTCTTTCTTAGTGTATATTTTTCGACAGTAGGTGTTATTACTATTGTTGTTAGTATTATTACAGTTGTTATTGTTACTACTGTTGCAGTTGTTTCTATAGCTGAGGAAGAATTTTAACATGAAAAGGATGAAGAGATGGTTAGGATCCGTTCGTAGATCAGTTTAGTTGGAGCTACTGTCAGTCGTCTTTCCTGCGCACCAGTCGTGAATGGAACAGGGAAGTAGGGGGGTGAATAGCGGCACCACTAAATTTTCTCCTCCAAACGCTGCAGATGTCTACGAGAGTACAGGTGTAGAAGCGAATTGGTCTCTCTTGCTCTGACCGTGAACCCGGTTGCGACACTACTATCGGTCTTATGGCGAGGAGGTCTCACTGGCCGTATAG